>NC_143522.1:12697883-13897883 GCF_031878675.1 Megascapheus bottae
AGATAACCCAACCAAACCACAAGTGTGCCTCTCAGAACTTTAAAGTTCTCCCACAGGGCAAGCAAGACCCACTGTAATTACTTTGTATGATGGAGTCATACCACATTTTTCTTCTTCTTTTTCCTCATTCGGACTTCACAGGAAATACACTCCTGTGTTCATAATTGAAACAAGACACTTCTTCACCTTGGCTATCCTTTGTGGCAGTAACTCACTCATTAGGTTGCTCACTTTCTATCCTAGGCCTGTATCTCAGCAGCTTATATTTAGTAGGCACATGGATTTATATTGCCTGTATGTGATAAGTAGAATGGGAATTAAATCTATGAAGATGCGGGGTGCAGTTAGACTGACATGACAAGCTAAGAAAAGGTTGTGAGAGTCTGCAGGAACATCTCACCAAGGAACAGAGTTTCTTTTTTTTTTAAAGGTTGTTTATTTTGCCATCACTAATCCCCTACCAAGATGTTGCCAGTAATTATTTTAGGTTTCATGACTTTCACTAACCTCTATGCCCAACAGAGAGGATCTATACTGAGGTGTTGACATGATTCTTCAGCAACTGTTACAAATGAGTACCTTTGGCTGCCTTCCCAAGTAGACCAGTTAATATTTTTTTAACCAGTCCTGGGCCTTGAACTCAGGGCCTGGGCACTGTCCTTGGGCTTTCTCAAGGCTAGAGCTCTACCACTTGAGCCTCAGCACACTTCTGATTTTTTTTCTATATATATGGAACCGAGGAATCGAACCTGGGTCTTTGTGCATGCTAGGCAAGCACTCTACCACTAGGCCAAACTCCCAGCCCCTTGGCCAGTTAATATTATCAAGCAAATTGGCTTTAGGGAATCTCCCTAAGACCCCCCTCACCTACCTATCTTATTAGGATATGAGTACTTATTCCAGTTGGATGCCAGTGGCTCATGCCTGCAATCCTAACTACTCAGAAGGCTATGATCTGAGGACCTTGGGTCCAAGCCAGCCTAGATGGAAAAGTCCCCATGAGATTCTTATCTTCAATTAACCACTCAAAAACTGGAAGTGGCACTGTGGTTCAAGTGGTAGAGCAAAAGAGCTCAGAGACAGCACCATGTCCTGAGTTCAAGCCCTATGACTGACAGGAGAATGAGAGAGAGAGAGAGAGAGAGAGAGAGAGAGAGAGAGAGAGAGAGAGAGAGAGAGAGAGAGAGAGAGAGAGAGAGAGGCACTAATTATTACTAGATCTCTGAAAAGGACTTATATAATAATTGATGGTAAGAGGACGTGGAGAAGTATACAAAATATCCCAGTGGGTTAAAACTTTCAGTCAATGGTCAACCAACTTAGTAGTCTCAGAAAGAAAAAGGTGCTCACTTTGGCAGCACATATACTCAGAAAGAAAGAGGAAAAGGTACAATCCACTACCACAATAACACGAGTTAGGGTCTAACATGTATAGAGCTTTTGCCAAAACACACCTGCTATCTCCTTGTCTGCCCAACAACACTAAAAGGAAGGCTCTAAAATTGATAGATGAGGCAATGTGGTTGAGAAATATTGAATCACTTAGAAGATGAATGGTTCACAAGTAGAGCCATTGCTCCAAAGTGAGTGTCAAATGCCACGAAAGCATCTGTACACTTTTGGGAGGAGACAGAAGGCACTGGAAGGAGATAGAAATAGAGGTAGCTTACAATCTTTGGGATTGGCCTAGCACAAGACAGAATTCAAGTCCACATGCAAAAGAGCATGTCTAGACAGATACCAGAGATAAGACAGATTTGTGTATCTACTCTCTTCTAACATAGACTTAGTTAGCTTCTGGGATTACTGGAGCCACACTGTTCTCAGGAGACTCTAAAGTAGCTAATGAGAGCCTGGGACAGATGACACTCAGGGTCTCCAAAGTGCCCTAGTCAATGGGACTTTGGAACTTTGAACCCCCAGTCTGATATGGAAATGCTTTCCAACGCTTACAGGGCCCTGTGTCTTCCCTGACTCTAAAGGAAGGCCTCCATTTTGCTTTCTTTTGCTGAGTGCAGTCTAGGAAGTCAGACATTCCTGGTCTGAATTTTAGTTTTGTCTGTTGTAGCTTGGAGAAGTTATCTTCTTTCTCTGTGTCTCCCTCTCTTTATCTGTTAAAAAGATTATGTTGAATTTACCTCATATATTTGTCTTAAGGATTAAACCCATGAATCCACATCAGCCTCATAAGGCACCCTAGGGGCTCAATAAATATGGATAATGGGAGTTAACGCCACATTGTCTCCCTTTAAGGAGTGATTCTAACTGTCTCAAGCTCACAATATGCATTATCACATTCAGGTAGGGAGTGGCTTTGGGAACAAAAGCTATGACCTTTGCCAGGCCTCTCTTGGACAGGAAATGGTTTCATCACCCATCTATCTAAGTCAGGGCCACTCTCCCCAAGGAAGGGCTCTCTGCAGCCTTGCCAGCTCAACATGGTTGGTTACACCCAGCACCCAGTCTGGCTTTGCCAGCCCTTAGCGTGTGAAGCAGCCCATAGGCACACTTCAGGGCAGAAAGCTCATTTGTCACAGGCCCAACTGTCATTGGGTTGGCTGGCCTTGTTCTTATCTGTAGCATGAGTGAGAAGGCCAGGGAAGCTAGTGGGCCTTCTGAAGGTCCTTTCGTTGACCAGACTTGGGGACCATGGCTGTTACCTTCAGCTAGGAAATTCGGGGAAGGTACCCTGGGGCATGTGGCCAGAACAGCTTCTAAGGGAAAAGAAAGGCCCTTTCCCAAGTTAGCTTGGAGCAGCAGAAATAAGGCATAGGAATGACAAAGTGGGGACTGAGTGGCTACGTTAGACATTTAGTCTATTTAACAGCTCTCTCCAGTGCAGTTTGGCCCTTCCAGGAAAGCCAGTTTCACGAATAAGTATTGGATCTCAGAGCTGAATCCCCTACAGTGGAATTCAGTAACTTTGGGCAATTTCAGTAACTTTCTGTTTGCCTCTGTGTCTCATCTGTAAGAGAATAGTAATGATATTCACCCACCAACATCTTTAGATTGTTTTGAGGTTGCCACGAGTTTTTATAAAGATGCTTCGAACAGGGCCTGTTATGTGGTAGGGTTAGTGGCAGCTGTTATTTCCCACATGCTAGAAATTTCCATTCTAGTCAGAATCTCAGATAAATAAGGAGGGTGAAGCCAGAATTCTAGACAGAGTCTATTTGACCTTTGACCTTAATGTCTTTTTTTTTTTTTTGAATGCTACTATCGTGTATAAAATGCATCTCCATTGTGTGTGCTGTATCAAAACCCATATCTCAACTTCAGGAACAGCATTCTCTCAAAGGACGGAGATATGAACTCCCAGTTTTGTGCTTGCTAGGCTGATGTTCTAAAAACCCCAAGCCTTGTCCAGAGCACTTTTTGGCCTTAATAATTGATTGAGTTTTAGATAGAGTTTTGTTCTTGTTGCCTGGGTTGGCTTTAAACCCTGGTCCTCTGACTTAGGTCTCCTTTGTAGATGGGATCATAAGTATGTACCATCATACCTTGCTTTTTTATTGAGATGGGGAGAGGTCTCACTTACTTTTTGTCTGATCTGGCCCCAAACCTAGATCTGGGATTCCAGATCTTTGAATTAAGGTACCGCGGGGGTAAATTGAGACTCAAGGAAGTCCAGCCCACAAGAACATGCTCATCCTTCCAGTAATCTCAGACCTTAGGATAGGTAGCAAACGTCTAGTAAGCTTGCTCTTTGACCTGAATCTGGGGTGACGTTAGTAATACAGGAATAGGTGAAATGCCAGCCACACCTGACTGGCCTGGGGGAAAAAAAAAGGAAATACTTCCCACACTTGGTTCAGTACATCTAGGGGCCCCAGGGAAAGGCATCCCCGGTGCCAGGGCAAACTCCTTGCTGTAATGCCTGGGTGTGGCCGCAGGAACCACCCAGCACAAACCAGAGTGAACCTGCTGCCCCGTCCCTCCTCCACTGCCAAGTCAAACAGAACACCGGGAACACAAATAGAATCATCACAATAAACCGGTTGTTGGAGCCAGACACTGGAGAACACACTCCCTGGCACTGCCACCCCCTTCACAGGTCCAGACACGACGAGGTGCTCTGAAGGCTGAGGAAGGTGTGGCCTGTGGGCATTCCTGCCCAGCAAGAAAGCTTTCAGCTTGTCTGTCCTCATTGCCACCCACGTGGAAGGCTCTGGGAGCTGAGCTGCTTGCCAAAGCCATGGGGGAGGAGGGTCTCCCCTCTCCTCCCCGCCTCTGGGCACCGGGAATGCCCTTCCCACTCACTCCACCGCACTGAAGCTGCTTGTCACGGAGAGAACTCTTCAAATACATTCCAATCTTCCAGACATCTGAGGTTGGGAGGAATTCGTGCTGGACGTGCCTGGCCGCAGGGTCAGGCATGCAGAGGAGGGCGGAGGGGACAGTCTTTAGTGACAGCTTGAGATAAATGTGAGTAGAGTGCTTCAGATAGCCGTGAACCCAAGTCTTGCCCTCCCTAGTCTGGAGCAGATCAGAATCTCCCAAACTTCCAAAACTTTGTGTGTGTGTGTGTGTGTGTGTGTGTGTGCGTGCACACACACACACACACACACACACACACACACTCTGGGACTTGTCTCTCTTTGCCTACCTGAATCTTGAGCCTATGAGGAAGTAAATATAAGTTAGTCCCAGGAGGCAGAGATGGGTCTGATTCTTATTTTCTGATGTCAGCTCCTGTTCGTGATGTTCCAGCAGGCTTCATAAAAGACCCTCCACCTCCCCTTCACCCTCTCTCTGTCTCTGTCTCTGTCTCTCTGTCTCTGTCTCTGTCTCTGTGTCTCTGTCTCTGTCTCTGTGTCTCTCTCTGCCTCTCTCTCTCTCTGTCTCTCTCTGTCTGTCATGGGACTTGAACTCTGGGCTGAGTGCTGTCCCTGAGCTCTTCAGCTCAAGGCTACCACCCTACTCCTTGAGCCACAGTGCCACTTCCAGTTTTCTGGTGGTTAGTTGGAGATAAGAGTCTCATGGACTTCCGTGCCCAGGCTGGCTTTGAACCTCGATCCTCAGATCTCAGTCTCCTGAGTAGCTAGGATTACAAATGTGTCATCAAGTCTGGCTCTCTTTTAATTTTTTAAATTTTTCTTTAAGTAGTTGTACAAAGGCGTTTCAGTTTGACATGTCAATTTATGAGTATAATGCGTCTGAATCAATCTCACCTCTTCCATTATTCTAGTCCCCATCTATCCCAACCCCATCCACTCCCTCAAATTCCATCTCATTCATTCATTCATTTAATGCTGGTACTGGCACTGGAACTCAAGGCCTAGACATTCTCCCTTAGTTTTTTCCACTCAAGGCTGGTGTTCTACTATTTGAAACACACTCTACTTCCAGTCTTCTGGTGGTTAATTGAAGATAAGAGTCTCAGGCAGATTTCTTTTTATTCTCTCTAGGTTGGCTTTGAACCTCAGTCCTCAGATCTCAGATTCCTGAGTAGCTAGGATTATAGGCATGAAGCACCAACACCCTAATTCATCCTTGCTCTTTAATAAAATTAGAAAAGGGTGCTAGAACTTCCCAGTGGAAAAGAACACTTCTAGGCATCAAAGTTTACTGGACATTCTACTACATGGTGGAGATACAGGAAGAACAAAAGGTTTAAGCAGGCTACAGGTCAAATGCCTAGCTCTGTGCTGCCTCTTTGGATATATATTTGCATATATATATATTTGCATATATATGAGCCTCAATTTCTCCAATGATTAAAATAAGCAACAAAGGACCTACTTTTCTTAGGTTGAAGGAGGATAAAATAAAATAACTTAAGAAAATGATGCATGTATATCTAGTCCTAAGAAAACCGTTAAATGACTCTACCGTCATGCTTCCTCCTCAACATGTTCTGTAAGTGAAATTTTGGATCCTTGCTTGTCCTGAAGAACTTGGAAGGGAGATCTTGAAAGATAGATTGTAAACAAACTTTCCTTTTCTTAATTGGTGTTAACAATTAGATTGTGTCAGTACCTGGGGGTAAATAACAATGATGCTTTCTCATCCCCAACAAAACACAAGCCACTTCATTCCTAAGCCAAAACAACAACAACAACAACAACAACAACAACAAACAAACCCTGATTCAATCTGATCTACTCTGAAGTTGGGGCTTTTGCATTAACCAGAGCTTGGATTTTTCTGTTTTCCCTCTACCTTGTTGACTAGATGGAGATGTCCTCTCCTCCCCCACAATCACTGTTGACAAAACAAAGTAATAACTATCCTTGCTTTTCCTGAATATGACAGAATTGATTAATTGCTATCCTGCTTATGATCCTACAGTAAGCAGAATCTTCAATAGATTTATGATACTTTTCTTCATTTACAGTCTGGGGATTTTGGTTGTAGGTGCTAAGGATGGGTCTGTTTTGCTCACTGGACTCTTGCCAGACAGAAGTTCTAAGAAGTTTTTCTACTAAGTAAGAACCAGATGTGAAAAGTGTTATCCTGGGGATGGGTGGAGGGGGCAAAGGCATAAGGAATGCTGGTCAGCTGGGTGGAAGCCTGGGGAGTGGCAAGAGGAGACGAAGGAGAACTCTTTGGAGAAGGAAGCAGGGAAGTGAGTAATAGGTAGGTCAGAGGGGGAGGAGACACTGCTGAAAGGGAATGGAGAGCCCTGTGGGCCATGGTGAATGTCTCAATGGACAGTGAAAGAGTTATTGTAGAGTCGCAGGAAAAGAACCTTGAGGAGTTCATTTGGTAGACATAGAAAATAGGATTGGATATTTATTTTCATGTACTCTGTAACATATCCACCCTCTGACACATTCTTTGTGCTTAACCCAATGGCCTCTCTCTCTCTCTCTCTCTTTCTCTCTCTCTCGCTCTCTCGCTCTCTCTCTCTTCCTGCCTCAATCTCCTGTGTCCACAACAGGCATTCACCACTCTACCCTATAGTGCTTACATTTATTTATTTATTTATTTAGTCAGTCATGAGGTTTGAACTCCATTGCTCTTGGACATTTCCAGCTTTTTCTGTGTATGTTGTACCTAGGAATCAGACCCAGGGCTTTGTACATGCGAGACGAGCACTTTATCACTAGGCTACACTCCTTGCCCCCTTACTTTTATTTCTTAAAAATTATTTATTGAAGGGCTGGGAATGTGGCTAAGTGGTAGAGTGCTTGCCTAGCACGCATGAAGTCCTAGGTTCCATTTCTCAGTAGCATTTAAACAGAAAAAGCCAGAAGTGGCACTGTGGCTTAAGTGGTAGAGTGCTAGCCCTGAGCAAAAGAAGTTCAAGGACAGTGTCCAGGTCCTGAGTTCAAGTGCCAGGACTGGCAAGAATAAATAAATAAATAAATGCTTTTCACAGAACTTTTATTTATTTTTTTTGCCAGTCCTGGGCCTTGAACTCAAGGCCTGAGCACTGTCCTTGGGTTTTTCTCAAGGCTAGAGTTCTACCACTTGAGCCACAGCACCACTTACGGCTTTTTTCTACGTATGTGGTACTGAGGAATTGAGCCCAGGTCTTCGTGCATGCTAGGCAAGCACTCTACCACTAGGCCAAACTCCTGGCCCATAATGCTTACTTTTAACACAATTAACAGAAGTTATTTTTCTCCCCTCAAAATAAGGTATAATCTGAATTGAGTTGTGATATTGGAGAACAGCGAAAATCCTAGGTGCCTAAGTGATGGACCTTTACATTCTGTTCAGGATGGCTACTTTCCCATGATAGTCTCAATCCCCACATTTCTCTTGTTCTTTCACTCCCTCAGTCACTACTCCTTCCTTTCTCTCTTTCTCCTTCCTCCAGTTTACATGTGATTAACATATACTAGTTGTACCAAGGGGATTTCATTGTGGCATTTTCGTACAATGTACCCGTAGCCCATTATCCCTTCCCTCCACTCCCCTTTCATTCTTTTGATCTGATTATATTTACTACTTGTTGCTGCAATCTGTGCAGTTCCCGAGGTGTGCCAAGGGAAAGGAGACAGGCACACAGATTTCTCATTCTTGGTTAAGAGACACCATGCAAGTCAAAGTTGAGTAGCAATTGGCTTCAGTGTTTCAGTTTTTCTCATTCTTGAGAATCACAGCCCTTAGGGGTTTCTAAGTTTCCTATCCTTACATTAAAAAAAAAAAATCAAAGGGATGAGTGTCTCAAGTTCTGCTGCTCTTAAAGTATAAAAGAAAAACCCCAACTTCCCCCCCCCCCAACTCTCCTAAATTGGATTTCATTCCTGCCTCCTGGGCAGGGCAGCTTGGTCAGAGGTTGTCCTGTGGTCTGCTGTCTGGAGCAGACGCGGTTAGGGAGGTCACCCTGACAATTATGGTCAACCGAGGGTGGAGGGAGTGGTCTCAGCTTGGCTCGGTCTGGAGTCCCGGGCAGCACGGAGCGATCTTGGCTCAGGACCTAAGGCTACGGCGTGCTGGGACAGCCTAGGGGGTGTCCTGACTTTCCAGGGGCTGGGGAACCCTCTCTGGCCCGGGGGCGGGAGACTCTGTTCCAAAATCGGTCCTGGCTCCTTTGCCGCCTCAGCACTTTCTAATTGCAGCTCCAAACAAAAACAGCCACTGCGGCAGTCATAGCAACCGGCCCCGCCCACCCGGCCTCGCCCCCGACAACAGGCCCCGCCCACCCGGCCTCGCTCTTCGGGCGCCTGCGTCGCCTTGTGCCCACGGCTTTCAGGGAGGGCGGAGGGGCGGGAGGGATGACGTACGCTCTGTCGTCTCCATGGATATAATGCGTCGACGTCAACGTAGCCAGTGTTTAGTGTGTAACGTTCTTCTGTCTCCATGGGAACGTCAGGCGGCCAAACACAGGGCCCCAGCAACAGGCTTCTGATTGGCTCCAGGCTTCCAGAGGCGGAGTTTCGTCTCTGGGCTCGGCTTCTGCTGTGTTGCTGTTTTGGTTGTTGTCTTCGAGTTGTTTATTTCTCTAACAGAACTTGGAAGCTGAAGGCTAGATCTGTTGCCAAGGATGGGATCCAGGAGAAAACGTGTTCAACGTGCAGCCTTGCTACCAATTACAGCTTAACAGATGACATAATTCCACTGCAACCGAGCCCATTGTGGGAGTGTGGGCTTCATCCCAAGCGTCTGTCACAACCTAGTATCTGGCATTCCAACCCTTGCTCCGCATCACATCCCAGAAATGCTATTATCCTCTCAGCCACATCCTAGAAACTGTGCTGCTTTACCAGTTGGGATTTTTTTTTAAATATATACTTTTAACAGCAGTCCAGGGGCCTTCCATCCCTAATGCCTGCATCCAGCAGCGTTAACCTCTAAAGGACTTGCCTACATTTTCCCTGCTGGTGCTAATTCTGTTAAATGACATCATTTATCCCTACTCACCCTGTCCACATTTCTTTCATGCTTATCAAAGAATCCCAAAGGGCGTCTGACAGGTACTTCTAGTTAGGAACCTATTGAATCTTTTACTCTGCCTATTTGAATCCTAAATGGGCTGGGGTGGGGGTGGGGGAGGGTTGTTTTTTCTCTAGATGAAATAGAAATGAATCAAGCTTTCCAATGACTTTAGAAAGAGTTTTCCTTGTTGTTTTGTTTTGATTTTTTGCTTTTAATTCAGTTCTAGGCTAAAGCTCTACCTCGGGACACTCGCCTATGCACCCTCAGAAAGCATTTTAACCTTACTCTGGATTCCTATCAGCGAAACCAAGTTAACATCTGGCAACTGAGAGTAATCTAGCTTCAGGGGTTTCAAGTCCTGCTTAAAAGAATGTCTTAAAATCTTTAGTTATGGTGTCAAATATAATAAATCTTCACCAGCTCAAGCACATACAAGTTTGAAACATCTCATAAAAAGGTTTAGATGACCTGATAGAATGTTTCCAAAACCCAGAAAGAGATACTGATATAAAACTCAAATAAAAAACAAGAAAGTAAAATTACTCTCCTAGATGGGAGCTGATAAGGGTATCTGTTCTTTCTTCTCTCCTCTTAGCCCACCACCTCCTTTCCCTTGAATCTGTATCTGAATATCCTTGCTAATTCTCCCTGCCCCCATGCTTTGACTCACCTTACAGCCTGTAATTTCCTTTAGAGATGTGAGTGAAATTAAATGGAATTGGGAGCTTGCTTAATGCAAATAGGACCAAAGTGCATAACTCTTTATCATAATGAACTTCATTCTGATTAAGTCAGGAACTGCAAGTGCTTACTATTTACTCAGTAAATATATTAAAGTGCCAGCAAGTCTCCCTTTTGTCCTGACACTGCCAGGGAACATTTGAAAGTCTGATATAAGATCATTTTTAGATCATCAAGTGTCCCTTTCTAATTCTATCATCTCTTTTTTACATTTCCAGGAATATAAAATGTCTTAATCTCCAAGAGCCAATACACGTAGGTTATACCAAAATAGGAGTAATGTGACCAAAATGTATTTACATTGAACATTGAAGAGGACCTGGAAAGCTGGAAGCAGTGACTGAGGGCATGTTTTCAATGTGAATGAGGAAGAGGGAAAGAGGGTGGAAGGCTAGTTTCTAAGAACCTACATTTGATTCTAGCACATGAACCAGATTTATGACCCTGTGTAAGGACATCAATTATAACCTACAACCTTCCATGTTTTAATTCAGTCTTCCTGTTAGAGCCAAATATGGTCATAAGCTATGTCGGGGGTTCTAGCAAGCTTTACTCCAGGAAATCACAAATAGCTTATAGTTTAATGACTTCAAGGAGTGGTTTGTATGTGCTTGCATATGTACACACACATACTCTTCCTGTCTAGTGCTTTAACCAACCAATGTGTTCTGCTGACCATGGTGTCCTATACCAGTGAATTAATTTATCTTTTTTGGGGGGAGGGTGCTGTAATTGGGACTTGAACTCTGAACCAGAGTGATGTCCCTCATCTTTTTTTGCACAGACCAGCACTATATCACTTAACCACACCTTAACTTCTCAGATTTTGGGTGGTTAATTGGAGATAAGAGTCTCATAGATTGTTCTGCCCTGTTTGGCTTTGAACTGCAATCCTCACATCTCAGCCTCCTGGGTATCTAGGGTTACAGGTGTGAACCCAGCAATTAGCAGACATGTATCTTCCTCTTCTTCCTCCTCCTCTTGCTCTCCTTCTCCTTCTCCTTCATTTTGCCAGTCCTGTGCTTGAACTCAGGGCCTGAGCACTGTCCTTGGGCTTTTTTTCTTTTTGTGGGTCCTGGGGCTTGAACTCTGCCTGGACACTGTCCCTGAGCTATTCAACTCAAGGCTGCCGCCCTATCCTTGAGCCAAGCCCCACTTCCCATTTACTAGAGGTTAATTGGAGATAAGAGTCTCAGGTCCTTTTGAACCTTGATCCTCAGATCTCAGCCTCCTGAGTAGCTAGGATTATAGGTGTGAGCCACTACACCGGCCTGTCCTTTGACTTTGTTAAGGCTAGCGCCCTACCACTTGAGCCACACTTCCAGCTTTATCTATCTATGTGGTACCGAGGAATTGAACCAGAGTCTTCCTGCATACTAGGCAAGCTCTCTACCCATAGGCCATTCTCCCAGCCCCGACATGTATATTCTTGACAGCCCAACAGCTAACATGGTGCCAGACAGACACAATGGACTCTTGAGCACATCTGAGAAAGGAATGCTAGACACCTAGAGAAGATCTTCATTTTAATCAAAGTGGACCCTCACAACTGCTGCCAGAGATCATCCACTCAGAGAGCACCCCTGGAAACCCTAGCACTAATCCCATTCTCACCAAAGTCTCCCAAAACACTACTGCAAAACTACTAAAGTTGCCAGCTTTTAAAAATTACATTTTATTATCTTTAAACCATTATATACCGTAATCACCACTGAACAAATCAGCTTATGAACATAATGCATCTTCATCAGTGCCATCCCTTTCATCATGATCCCCTTCCCCTCCAAACCAACTCCCTCCTCTCAATTTCTTAATTTCTTTTTGTTTTCTTCTTTTTGCTTTCTTTTTGGCCAGTTCTGGGTTTTCAACTCTGGGGCCTGGGCACTGTCCCTGAGCTTTTTGCACTCTACCACTTGAGCCACAGCACCACTTCCAGCTTTTTGAGTAGTTCATTGGAGATAAGAGTCTCACAGAGTTTTCTGCCCAGGCTGGCTATGAACCATGATCCTCAGATCGCAGCCTCCTGGGTAGCTGGGATTAACGGCCTGAGCCACCAGCGCCTGGCTTCAATTTTCTTAATTTCATAGGATATGCATAGAATACTACCACTATACTCTCCCCTTTTCTCTCTTATTTTGTCTACTCCCGTCCTTGGCCATTTCCCCAATACCTTTTTTCTCCACCGCCCCCTTGGTGTGTGGTACCAAGGAGTCAAACCCGGGTCTTCGTGCATGCTAGGCAAATACTTTACCACTAGGCCAAACTCCCCCCACCCTCAACTGGATACCTTTCAAGTGCCAGTTTCCTGATATTCATTTTGTTGGACTGTGAGTTAGCTTTTCTAATATACACCGTTTGAATTCTCCCCGGCAAAATGACATACTTCCGTGAATACATTTGTGTATACTTGCACCTAACTCTGTGTTTGTTTACTTGTGCATTTATAGATTAGTTCTAGCTTTCATATTTGTCTCTCTGGGCCTGACTTACTTCACTTGACATAATTTTTTCCAGGTCCGTCTATTTCTTTGTAAGTGATGTAATATCATTCTTCCTAATGGATGAGTACATTTCCATTGTGCATATATAAACCACGTTTTCTTGATCCATTTGCCCACTGAGGGGCATCTGAGCTGTTTTGCACACCTTTGCTCTGGTGAGGAGGAGATTTTAATTTTAAGACCTTGTACTATTTATTAATCACCACCATGATTTCATATCTGAGGTCGTCTGAACACAATGGATGTCAAAAGGACATAATTTAAGACTAAAGAACAGCCCTTAAAATTAGATATATGTGGTTCTATGAAACTTCCTGTTTTGTCTTTACTTGTCTTCCTTTAACAGTTCTGTTTCTTCGGTAACTTTGAATTATGGCTAACATGGGTGAAGAATAGATGTATGAATCAAAGAGGATTAAAAGGCAAGTGGTGGCCTTCACATGTGATCCCAGCTACTTGGGGCAGTGGCAGGACATCAGTTGGAGACCAACCTGGGCAAGTTAATAAGATCGCATCTCACAATTAAAAGGGCTGAGATATAGCTCAGTCATAGAGTGCCTGTCCATTAAGGCCGTAAGACCCATCCATAAGACCTTAGATTCAAATCCCTGTTTCCCCAAAGCAAAGAAAGAAAGAAAGAAAGAAACAAAATCCACCTGCTGATGAACACCTGTAATCCCACTTGGCGGACTAAGGAAAATCTCAACTGGGCTGTACTGTGAGACCCTGTCTCAAAAAACCCAAACTAAACAAACAGCCACAGCCTCCTCCCCCAAAAGTAAAAGTTTCACTCAAGAATTGTTTAATAAGCTGGGCACGGTAGTTCACACCTGTAATCCTAGCTACTCAGGAGGCTGAAATCTGAGGATCTTGGTTCAAAGCCAGCCTAGGCACTAAAGTCTGTGAGACTCTTATCTTCAATTAACCACTAGAAAACCGGAAGTGGCGCTGTGGCTCAAGGGATAGGATTGTAGTCTTGAGCTGAAGAGCTCAGGGACAGCACCCAGGCCCAGAGTTCAAGCCCATGACCAACCAAAAACATAAATAAATAAATAAATAAATGTTTAATATCCCCAATCAATCTATCCACTTCTCATCTAATGCATCTTTGGATCACAAGTTTCCTTGGTAAAGAAGAACATGATCTCTCTAGAATGAGTCCCCTTACTTCCACTCTGGGGTAGAATGATCTGTTTACAACTTGACCAATCACTGCTTGGATCATTTCCTGCCTACCTGACCAGGTCAAGTCTTCTGTGGGGATTTCAGATTGTTATTGATTACCTCATGCCTGGGTTAACCAGATCAGATGAGGCTGAATGGTAGGGAATGACACAGTTCCCAGGGGAAGGAACAAGTCTTTCTTCCAACTAAGGTCCGTGGCAGGTGGATGCCAAAAACACTGGCAGAGCCAGTTTAACCAGCTCCTGGAGCAAGCGTTGGCCCATATGTTTCTCCTGTCTCTAGTTTTCTCTTACAAGTATCAGTATTTTAGAAGCAATGTAACTTTAGAACTCATGTAACTTGTATTATGTACACGTGCATGTGTGTGTGTGTGTGTGTGTGTGTGTGTGTGTGTGTGTGAGTGTGTGTGTGTTATGTGTTGATTATCCAAAGTCCAATGTACCTTGAAGCTGAGGTTATAACTGAATTCTAAGCTACATAGCCATAATCAAGTACATGAGACAAAGTTTCTTTATCAATTTCTCTCTGGTAAGCACCTAGAGAAATAAATATTTCCCCAGAGCACACTGGGGAGAATATTTAGTCTAATTATCCACTGTAGATTTGAACATTATAAGATTAGTATTTTTTTATCACTAAACCTACTGGATGCTGATGGCCCATGCTTGTAATCTGAGCTACTCATAAGCCTGAGACTGAAAATTATAGTTCCAAGTCAACCTGGGCATTAAAGTCCATGAAACCCTTATGTCCAATTAACCAGAAAAAAGCAAGGAATAGAGCTGTGATTCAAATGATAGAGCACTAGCCTTAAGTTAACAAGCTAAGGAACAATGTTCAAGACTCTGAGTTCAAATTTCAGTGCCTGTACACACAAATGTGTGTATATATATATATATATTTTAATTACTGAACCTCAGCCAGGTGTGATGGCACACACGTAACTCTAGCACTTGAGAAGCTGATAGAAAGATTTAAAAAAAAATTGACACCATCCTGGGCTACCACAGACTTTTCTCTCAAAAAAATAAACAGAAATGATCAAACCTATACAACCCAAAGAACATAATAATATGTCATAGTTGCCTTGCAGTGAATATTAACACAATCCTTCTATGCACTATGCATGGTAATGTATGGCCTGTAATCACAGCACTGGGGAAGTGGAGGGAGGATGATGATGAGGTTATGGCTGGCCAGTGCTACAAAGTCAGATCCTGTCCCAACCATACTACGGCAGACCAAATAAAGTAACCAAGGGCTGAGAGTGTAGTCCTGGGATAAAGGGCTTGCCTAGAATACGCAAAGCCCTATGTTGGATCTTCATTGCCAAAAGGAAAAAATAATACTCTCTTAAAATATTTAGCATATTTTTAGTAAGTTTTCAATGAACATCACATCATTATTAATAATAGTAGTATTCCCATTCATTCAAAAAGTCATTTTTTGGTGGTTCTGGGCTTTGAATTCAGAGCCCTGTGATCTCATGTGGCTTTTCTGCTCAAGGCCGGCTCTCTACCACTTAAGCTACACCTCCAGTTCTGGATTTTTACTGATGAATTGGAGATGAGAATCCATTGGAGTTTTTTACCTGGGGTTAGCTTTGAGCTGCAATCCTGATTTTAACCTCCTTAGTAGCTAGGATTACAGGTGTGAGCCACCAAGCATATTTTTGAGCCGCTGTTATGTGTTTGATACTGTGTACGGTTCTAGAAAATCAATGATGAACAAAATGGGTACTGTCTGACTTCCTGGACTAGGCAAGTAGACCACAAACCAGTTCATTTGACAGCAGCTATTAGGACCAGATCTCTCCTCAATGCTTGGGATACAAAAAACATACAAAATAAAAACCCCCAGGCTGGAATATAGCTCAGTGGCAAAGTGCTTGCCTAGCAAGTACAACCTCCTGGATTCAATCCCCAGTACCAAAACAAAACAAAAGATCCCTATCTTTATGGAGCTTATCTTTTTTTAAAAAGCTATTAGCTCAATTGTTTTGTAAATAAGTATGTATCATTCCAAGTGGTAGTAAAGTACTATTAATTTAAAAAAAAAAAGAATCTCATGTGGAATGAGGGCTTCTCCAAGATTGCTAATTCATCTAGGGTGCCCAGAAAAAGGACATGAGGATGGACTGTTGGTTTATGTTTGAGATCTGGACAGAATTGAGCTAAGGATGTGAGATGTAGGGCAGAAAACCTATCTATAATACTGTCTAGTATTCATACTAATCCTTTCCACAAATGTTCTAGAAGTTGGGACTGCCAACGATCGCTGATGAGCCTTGTAGCACAAGTTTGCAATCAGTTGTATTCAGTCACCAGCTCCAGATGTGTGGCAGCAGCTGCCTAGTTTCTCCCTTCCCAGGAATCTCTGAAAGTTGACAGTTACATCCTTAGCGTCCCTTGGTCTCCGTTGCTTGGAACAATCGGTACTGATTATGATAGAAAAAAAATGACTTCTCTGGCAACTGAACATGGCTTCTTGTCCTCGCTGTAACGAAAGTCACCCGGTACCCCCAGGAATGTATCAGCATACATTTACTGCTGCTGGATTTCAATAATCAAGCGTGGGCTGAATGGATTCATCTGTAAAGCTTGACCTACCCTCTTCCCCAGACAAACCCATCATCCAACAGCCCACTTTTCCTTTGCTACTGAATTCTCTCTCCTTTCAGTTTTAATGCTTCTCTTATGTCATTCCACTAGTAAGATTTTCCCAGCCTGGGTCGTATTCCACCTCTGAAATAGTTCACATAGTTCTGTGCAGACATAATATTTACAGGAATGGAAGATGGGTGGATTTGGATAGAAGCTTGTGGAATGATCTCCAGTGCAATCAAAATAACAAAGAATTTAAGAAGCAAATGCTGTGAATGTAGTCCCCCAGAACTCTCCCAAATGTATTTATTGAATGCCCTGTGAGGATCAGCAGAAGCCAAGGGGAGAGGTGCCCTGGGCGAGAAAGCGTGGTTTGTTCCGTGTTTTGCCATTTTACAGCACCAATTCTAAGCTGAACTCTTTATTGTCAATAACCCTTCAAGAAAGGTGAAGATGGATTGTTCTTGTTTTCAAATTCCTGTAAGAAAGGGACACTGGAAGAGATCAAAACCTGGGTTAGGCTGATTTACTTATTGTTTCCAATTGCTTTCATTTAGGACACTTGGAACTATGGAGCAAGATATTACCACCCATCATCTTAGCATGGTGCCATTTCTAAGAAGGATCCAGAACTAGCACTGGTGGCTCCCACCTATAATCCTAGCCAAGGAAGCTAAGCTCTAAGGATGAAGGTTCAAAGCCCTCCTGGGCAGAAAAGTTCATAAGATTCTTATTTCCAACCAACCACCAAAATTCTAGAAGAGGGAGCATGGATCAAGTGGTACAACACCAACCTTGAGTAAAAAAGCAAACTGAGGGTTAGGAATATGACTTAGTGGTAGAGTACTTGCCTAGCATGCATGAAGCCCTGGGTTTGATTCCTCAACACCATATAAACAGAAAAATCTAGAAGTGGTGCTATGGCTCCAGTAGTAGAGTGCTAGCCTTGAGGAAAAGAAGCTTAGGGACAGTGCCCAGGCCCTGAGTTCAAGCCCCAGAATAGGTGCAAGAAAGGAAGGAAGAAAAAAAGGGAAGACAGAAAGAAAGAAAGCAAAGTGAGAGTGCGAGACCCTTAGTACAAACCCTAGAACCAATACCTCCCATATCCCTGAAAAAAAGGAAGGATCTGGATAGGTAGTGTTTGTTATGAAAATGAACTGCAACTATCCAAATCCTCCCTGAAATACAGAGATAGTTATGGAGAAAAATGAATGGGGAGGCATTGATCGATCTCCAGATTTGGTAATACAGATCTGAAAGTTGGTATTGAAAGCCTGGGGCAAAGGGCTTGTTGGTAAGTGGGATGGTAGAGCTGGAGATGCCACTTGTAAGAATAGCTGGATTAAGAGGCTAAGGGCTGATGGAATTTGAGTTCTTCTTTTTGTTGTTGTTTGCCAGTCCTGGAGCTTGAACTCAAGATCTGGGCACTGTCGCTGAGCTACTTTTGCTCAAGGCTAGCACTCTACATTTGAGCCAAAGTGTCACTTCCAGCTTTTTCTATTTATGTGATATTGGGGAATGGAACCCAGGGCTTCTTGCATGCTGGCAAGCACTCTACTATGAAGCCACAGTCCCAGCTCCCAAGTGTATTATTTATTACTAGGCTCTAAGTTTTTCTTGTAGTAGAAACTTGTCTCCTTAATTTACATTCCAGTGATTCACATAGAATTAGAACTCAATAAAGGAGTTAGTGAAGGATAAAAATCGGCATACTTGCCAGGGGGCACTGGTGTCTGTAATCTCAGCTACTCAGGAGGCTGAGTTGTAAGGATGGAGGTTTGAAGCCAGTCAGGGCAAAAAAGACTGGGGGATTCTTAACTCCAATTAACCACCCACAAGGCAGAACTGGATGAGTGGCTCAAATAGTGAAGCCCCAGCCTTGAGCAGAAAAGCTCAGAAACAATATCCAGGCCCAGAGTTTAAGCCCAGTACAGGCACAAAAAACAAACAAACAACAACAACAACAACAACAAAGAATAGGATATTTGACTCTGTACAATTTGAGTTAGAAAAAGATTAACTTTGCAGTAGCCTGATGCTAGTTCCTGGATGTAGTTGTTGTTTCTGGCATTTATACAAGGAAATAGTATTTTGAAGACAGTGAAACCCTTTTCTTCCCTTGAGGGAGTTCTGAAGCCAATGGAAAAATAGAAAGCAGGATCGTGGTATCTGATAAGAATACAATAGAATTAATCTCAAGCTAAATGTGTGGTTATAAACACCATTCAGGCTGTTCTTATCTACACCCACAGTTTAAAACTATTCGGTATGAAATGCTTCAGCTTTCCCATTCCAGTGGTCACTTTACCAGAAGTAGGTTAGAAATGTGGGCATAGTTAGTGCTCCATTTCCTAAGCCTGTTTGGATGGGTCACTGAGTAGAGTATGAACTGAAGATCAGGGTGTTTGGCTATTTTTCTATTTCTTCAGCCTATTTCACAACCCCTTGCTTTTTTACTCCTGTGATGGTCTAAGTCCAAACAGACATCAGAGGAATGAAGCTCACAGTTCCAATGAACTTGACTTGGCAGCAGAAATGATAAAGTCTTCCATTTAACATTCAAGTCATCTGTAAGCTTTTTGTTGATGCTGTTTTGTTTTAGGCAAGTTCCTTTTTTTTTTTTTTTCCTTTTTGCTAGTCTTGGGGCTGAACTCAGGGCCTGGGCACTGTCCTGAGGCTTTCTCGAGGCTAGCACTCTACCACTTGAGCCCCAGCACTGGTTCTGCATTTGTGGTACTAAGGAATTGAACCCAGGCTTTGTGCATGCTAGAAAAAAAGCACTCTACCAGTAGGCCATGCTCCTGGCCTGAGGCAAGTTCTAATTACCTAGCCTCAAATTCAAGATCCTCTTGCATTAGCCTCCCAGGCACTTGCCCCAGGGCCCAGCATTTAGTGAGAGTCTGCTAGTGTCAGGAAGCTGGGTACCAGGAGCTATAACAACCTATTAAGCATTGTGTTCTTGGGGAGCTCACAAACTATTGAAGGAAAAGAGACCACTTGAGTCACACTTCTACTTCTGGCCTTTTGCTGGTTAATTGGACATGAGAGTCTTTCTCCCTGGGCTGACTTTAAACGGATACTCAGCTCTCCTGCAGAGCTAGAACTGCAGACCTGAGCGACCAGGACCCAGCTAAGCAGAGGCTGATATAGGGAAAAGTCAGTGTCAGAGAGAAGAGGGACTGGTGATCAGAATTGCCCAGAACTAGCCTGGCACATTGGGGAAAGAAATAGGCCACAGTAGCTGGAGTGGAGTGAAAGTGTTAGAGGATGAAGCTGCAAGGCTACACAGCACCTGGACTCTACAGCTTTGAAGACCCTAGAAGGGAGTGTAAGGTGTTTGTGGTTGTTGTTCTGTTTTGTTTTTTTTTGTTTGTTTCCTGTCCTGGTGCTTGAACTCAGAGCCTGGATGCTATGTCAGAGCTTTGTTTGCTCAAGGCTAATGCTACACCATTTGAACCATAGCTCCACATATGTTTTTTGGGGGTGGGTGGGTGGGGTGGGGGAGAGGGGTGAATCTTATGGAGTTTCCTGGGCTGGCTTCGAAGGGTGACCTTCAGATCTCAGCCTCCTGAATAGCTAGGATTACAGGCTTTGGCCACTAGCACCTGGATAGATTTTTTTTGTTGTTGTTTTCTAAGCATCATTCCATAAATTAGACTCTAAATGGGTTGGGGAAACAACAGATCTGTTTAGGGGTGTGATTTAATTCAGATTTCCCTTATGTGAGAGAGTAAATGATCAGTTACTACCCGTCCTTGGGAAAACTCATCACCTCATGATCCAGGGTAGGAGAGAGTTTTAAGGTGAAATTCTTTAATTTATGACTATGATTATTTGCAGGATTGGGGGTAGAACTCACAAGTCTCACACATGCTAGGCAAGTGTTCTCTCAGCGAGCCACACCCCCAGCCCTAAGGTGAAATTCTTAGTAGAGTTATTTTTGGACCAGTACCAAAGATATCTAACTTAACTAATCCCTCAGATAAAGCAACAGTGAGAAAATCAGATCTTGGCTGGGGATTAATTGAAAATGGAAGTTTTCATGTACAACACAATCGGATATTAAATTAAGACAAAAAGTTGTTCATCTGATGGTGGACCACAATGTATATAGATCAGAAGTCAACCTAAATCTGCCTTTTATTACTGGTCAGGATTTTCAAGGACCATTGATTTTTTTTTTCATTAGAAATGCTCAATGTTTCTTTAAAGAGATCTATCTTATTGAGTAAGGAGGTGGATATTTCAACACCTTGGAGCACGTCATGTGCCAGCCATTTCTAGCCACCTCTCGTCCTGCCCATGCTGATGGTGAGTTTTTTCTCATTGGATGGGAGCCCTGCAGTTGAGGTTTCTCAGGGTGTGTTGTTGTCCTATAGATTTAGTGACGTAGGTGGGGTTCCTTTGGAATTCCAGCAGCTAAGTCCACCAGAGCCACAGAAGGTCAGCTCAGGACATCTGATCCACCAACAGCCTGGAGAGGACTCTCTCCTCTGCGGATGGTGTGTTCTTTCTTTCAGAAGCAATGTTCCCCACAGCAGACAGACCTGTGTGTGATTGCTGCTGGTAGTAAAACATGTTGTAAGCTAGCCAGGAACCACATGGCTATAATCCTAGCTGCTCAGTAGTCTGAGTAGTCTGAGGATTGAAGCTCAGAGTCATCTTAGGCAGGAAAGTAAATGAGACTTTTTAAACCAATTAGCCACCAGAAAGTACCAGGCCCTAGTATACTCTGTCTCTGTCTTCCTCCCTTCCTTTCACACACACACACACACACACACACACACACACACACACACACACACACACACACACACACAGACACACACAGAGTTGTTGCCGGCTTGGGCTGAGGTGGTGTCAGTTATCAGCTCCAGATGGAGTAGGTCCCAGGGACCACACAGAGCTTTGTTTAAATGCTCACATTAGCAGCAGGATGGGGATCCCACTGAATCACCATCTCCTGTCAGGAAGCCAAGAGTTGTTGTTCATAATGAGAACAGAATTTTTCCCAAAGAGGCTAAATCACTAGCACTAATTAGTTGCGGTGGTGGCAGTGCGTGGGGTGGCGATGGTAATTCTGAGCCTCCGCTCTTCTAAATAGCGGCAATGTTTTGGCTTACAATCTGAGACATAGGGTGAGTAACCTTGACCCCCAAGACCCTGCATCGGGCTCATGTGAGTGTGAGTCCTGCAGGCATCGTGGCACACTGCTCCTTGCTGGGTCCAGACATTGAGAGGGAATAAATTTAGAATGTTGCTAGCATACTCTTTGTGTCTGTGGACAATGTGGCATTTTGTGTGGACACTGCTTGTCTTTCTCATGGGGTTCAACAGCAAGGGTAAATTTGACCTTTGAACATGAGCCACTGACATGTCACATGTAGACTGAACCAGCTGAAAATAACCCAATCATCTTCTTTTTTCTCTTTCTTGAGTTTTTGCCTATTCAAACCCATGAATAAAAGATTCAACCTATCAGAATTTCCAAAGATGATCATTTCCAAAAATGATCTCTTGCCTTTCCAAGTCCCCATCATGGATAATCTTCTATGTTCATCCTTGCCTGGATGAGTGCATTCATTCATTCAACAGACATTTATTAGATATCTATGCTATGTATGAGTCAGGCACCATGTCTTAAGTGACTAGAAGTATATGAAAAACACAAAGGTCAAAAATTGTCAAACAAGGGCTGGGAATGTGGCTTGGAGGTAAAGTGCTTGCCTAGCATGCATAAAGCCCTGGGTTCAATTCCAGAAAAGGCTGGAAGTAGCACTGTGGCCCAAATGGTAGAGTGCTAGCCTTGAACAAAGAAAGCTTAGGGACCGTGCCCAGCCTCTGAGTTCAAGCTCCAGGACTAACAAAAAAAAAAAGAAAAAAAAAAAAGGTCAAACATGTCTAAGAAGTGTCTTTCTCAAGCCCCTGAAGAAGCTGATTTGGTGTGTGCATCTTCCTGACTCTTGGTCCCGTGCTCTAACCACAGCCCTTTACCACTAGACCACACTTCCCCAAATAAATAACTACTTCTGCATGCTGGGGACAGGCCATGTGCGGCAGCATTTACGTAGGCGGCCCAGACAGCGGCCTTTCACTTAATGTTGCAATAACACCAGGCTAAACAAATGCAAACCCAGCTTTAAATGTTATTGACCAGCCTGCTGCTCATCAGGCTCCTCAATTGAAGTGCCAGAGGGCCAGTGTAAAATGGGAAAGCCAATACATGACAAGGAAAATCTGCTGAGGAATGTTTGGGTTTTCAATATGCATGTGACGACATTTCTTTTTTCTTTTTTTTTCTTTTTTTTTTGCCAGTCCTGGGGCTTGAACTCAGGGCCTGAGCACTATCCTTGGACACTTTTTGCTCAAGAATAGCACTCTGGCACTTGAGCCACAGTGCCACTCCTGGCTTTTCTAAGTATGTGGTACTGAGGAATTGAACCAAGGGCTTCATGCATACTAGGCAAGCACTCTACCACTAGGCTATGCTTCCAGGTGGGAGCTTCTATCTTCCTTTTCAGTTTGAATCCCCAGATGGGAGGCTCTCAGCACATAAATAACCACATGCTATGTAGATTCTGGGATGACATGCTCAGACTTGTCCAAAGCAGGGAATCGCTGTCTTGCTGAAAGCTAGTGCTATGTACAGAGGTGCAGACAACTGTATCAAAGTCACCCTGACCTTTGTTTTCCTGTCCTGGGGCTTGAAGTCAGGGCCCGGGCACTGTCTCTGAGCTTCCTTTGTTCACGGCTAGCATTCTACCACTTGAGCCACAGAGCCACTTCCAGCCTTTTCTGTTTATGTGATACTGAGGAATTGAACCCCGGGCTTTTTATGCATGCTAGGCTAGCACTCTATCCCTAAGCCACATTCCCAGCCCCACCCTGACCTTTGCAGGTGGCAAAGATAATTTCACAGGTGAGCTTTGACTTGTCGTTCATATTAAGTTATATGGGTGATTGCCATGTTTTCTTTTCATTATCAAATAGAAATTGTATGTATTCTGGGACACAAAATGATATTTTTATACATGTATAGATTTATGTCATCACCAAACCAGAGCAATTAGCATTTCCATTATATTTTGAAATATACACTTTATCTGTTTATTTATCTGTCTCTTTTTTGCTACCAGTACTAGGCTTGAACCCCAGGACTTGAGCTGTTGTTTTTGGCTTTTCCACTTACAGCCCTACCACTTGAGACTTATCTCCACATCTGGCTTTTTGCCATCTAATTGGAGATAAGAGTCTCCCCGATTTATCTGTCTAGACCAGCCTGGCTATTATTTTTGTTGCTGTTGTTTGCAGTGCTAGGGACTGAACCCAGGGCATTATGCATACCAGGCAAATACGATACATCCTACATCAAAACATTTCATTTTGCAGTCTTGAAATGGGTGCCACTTGTAGACTGAGATGTGAAAATGTCTCAGGATGGTTACTGATGTGGATGTTAGTGCTAAAGAGTTATGTGTCTGGGAGTGTTCTGTCCTATCCCTCAGCTTCCATGTGAGTGCTTGGTTCATAGATGATGCTTTGGCCCTTTTTGATCTTGATAAGGTCATTAGCCTGGGGATGGAGAAGCTAAGTCCTATCTTTGTATTGCTTTCACTTCCCCTGAGAGCCCATTTCCAAGTGCCCTTTGTGTTCCCTTAAAGTCCAGTTCTAATTTGCTGCTCTCCTACAAACCTTTGTTTACCTATCCCCTTTTCCCTGAGGCTAGTATCTTATTGGGAGGGAGGACCAGTTCATGATCGTAAACACCAGCCCCCAACTCAGTCCTGCACTAGAAACATTGTCAATAGTTCTTTATTAAATAAATAATGAATGAATGCATACTCTGGTCTGTCCTATTCAAAGTATTGGTGCATTAAACCTACAAGCTAAGATCATAAGGATGCCAGGAATGAAAGAATTAAGCTTTCTGGAGGACATAAACACACTCAAAGGTCTTTTTTCTTCTTCTTTTAATGGCCAAAGGCTGGATAAATGATGTATTAGATAAATTCTGGATATAAAATCTTGACACGTCTTTTAGGTGCTTGGCCTAAACTGTTTCCGACTGAAGGGGAAGTAAATCAAATCATTCTAGGTTTTCTCTTAAGTGGCCCTGAGATACTTGTAAATGGAAGGCAAGGCCAGAACCAGGAATTCAAAGCTTGACCTACTTTGTCTAACCTAATAATGAGAGATGTGCTTCCCTTCATAATCTCGTTCTTTCTTCTTTTTTTTCTCATCATCAAGAACAGTGAAATGGGCTGCTTCACGGTTCTCAAGAGGCTCCAAGGAGTCAGTATGGATCTCAATTGCGTGTTTTACTTTTTCTCCCCCTTCCCCTTTTGAGTGAGGGGGAAAAAAAAGTGCCTAAATTCCCACCAACATAAACCAATGACACACAATGATGAAATTCTGTTTTCACCTCTGCCTGCGACTGGAAATGCAAAAATAGCAAGTGGCCCAGTTCCACGAATCCCCGCCTCCCTGCCCGCCCCATTCCCGCTGGGCTCGGATCTCTAAGAATGGAGGTTAGCGCGCAGCCCCGCGCCAGCCTCGCTCAGTCCCGGGACGGCGGGTGATGTCAGGCGGTGGGAGCGGCCGCCGCGGGCCGGGGAGGCCGTGGGGCCGGCGGCGGGGCGGCGGGCGGCGGGGCGGGGGGAGCCGAGCCGCCGAGGTCGGCGGGCGGCGCGCCGGGCCGCGCGGCGTCGCCTGGAGACGGCCCTGGCGGCGCTGTGTTGCTGTAAACAGCCGCTTCCCTGTTACTATCTATAGCCGGATCGCCTGGCTCCCGGGTGCGGCGGCGGGAGGCAGGTTCGCGGGTTCCGCTCCCTGCGCGCCCCGAAAGATCCACCCGCTGTCCCCAGTCCTGCCTCGCCCCTCTCTGGGTACCCACCGCTGGCCTCGAACCCGCGGTCCAAAGATAGGGGGCGCGCGGGGACTCGTAGAGGACCCGCGGCTTTAAGCCCCGGAGGTGGCCGGCGCTCTAGGACCTTCCCGGGTCTGTTTGACCCTGGCTGTCCTCTGCAGTGGGGCTGGAGGTTGGAAGCGTTGGGGGCGATGGCGCACACAGCCTTTCCAAATCCCCATCTTCCGGACCGCACCGCGGCGCCCGGGGTCCCAGCGGCCGGATCTCTCTGTCCCCAGGCACCATTTTTCAGTCCACCCCCCCTCCCGTCTTCCTCACCCCCCCCTCCAGGTCTGATCTGGAAAATCACCCGGCGCGGGCTCCCTGTAAGCGCAGTTTCCTGGCGGCACCAAACCTGACCACCCCCACCCCTACCCCCTCTCCAGCCCGGCTCGCCCAGGGTGGGGGGGGGACGGACAGGGGGGTGGCACATCCCACTGTAATCTCAAACTGACCATTCGGACCCCACCACGCAACCCCCGGTTCCCGGGCCCCAGCGCGGAGCCAGGCAAGCGCCCCCCCCACACATTCCTGCACCCAAGGTTTTGCACCATGTTTATCGGCTATCAGGTCTCGGTGGCTTGACCGGAACACGAATAGCCCTACCTATGGCGAAGAAAATAAATACACAAACACACGCGCCGTCTTCCTTTCCACCATGAATGAATGAAGGAATGAATGAACCCACACCGCAGGGAAAGTAGGTTCTCGTATACTGACTGGGTTGGCCCCTCCACTTGGTGCTTCCACACGCAATCCTGGTTGCGTCTCTAGGCTAGGCGCTGGAGGGAGGGGGCTGCCGCTCGCTGCACTGAATTAAGGTTAGGGGAAGAGGGAGGGGGCCACTCGACCCGGCGCCGGGGCCTCTGGCCCTCGGGAATACCTGCGTCTCCCACACCTGAACCTCAGAGCGCAATCCCAGACCGGGATAAAGAGGCGACTCTCGCCCCATCGCTGCCCCCCCCCGGAAGGAGGGTCTGCATTGACTCAGGGGCGAACGTTCGCTCGAGTTCTCTGCCTTTCCCGCCTCCCCTCCCTCGGCCTCGGCCCCCGCCTCCCCCCCCCCCCCCCGCGCTGCACCCCAAGACTTGGCTGCAGCCGGCGAGCAGTTCCCGTCAGTCCCTCCCCGCTTTACACAGGATGTCCATATTAGGACATCTGCGTCAGCAGGTTTCCACGGCCGATCCCCGTGCTCCGGGAGGGGGAGCCCTCCCCGAGACCCCGCGTTTGGGGGGGGGGTCTACGAGACCCCTCGGACCCGGATCGCCCACGATCACTGGACAAGAGCCCAGAACCGGACGGGGTCGAGGGGCCGCGCGCACCGTGCAGGCCGCAGGGCGGCCCGCCGAGGCCCCCCGCGTGCTGGCGCCTCCCCGCCCGTGGCCACGGCTCCGCCCCGTGACGTGTTAGCTTCATTCATCGGGTTATAAAAGCCGGGGCTGCGGCGCCTAGTACTCCAACCGCAGCGCCAGCAAGCAGCCTAGAATCCCAGATTGAGCCGGCGGCGGCAGCGGCGCAGCCTGCGAGCAGTCACCGCGCTCCCTTCCAGCTCGGCTCCCCAGCGCCCACCCGTCTCCGCCCCTCGACCCCGCGCCCGGCTTCCGCTCACCGCGAACATGATGTTCTCCGGCTTCAACGCGGACTACGAGGCGTCCTCCTCCCGCTGCAGCAGCGCGTCCCCGGCCGGGGACAGTCTCTCCTACTACCACTCGCCCGCCGACTCCTTCTCCAGCTTGGGCTCTCCGGTCAATGCGCAGGTAAGGGGGCTCACCCGGCCGCGGGGCCGGGGCGGGGCGCTCAGCGACACCCCTGGAGAGGGGCGTGCGTGTGTGTGTGTGTGTGTGTGTGTGTGCCTGCCTCACTTTCCCCCCGGGAGAGCGGCTGCCACGGCCGGCCCGGGGGCGTCCGGACTTGGGAGCGCACGCAGGCCGGTCGTAGTAAGACTCTCCGGCTTCTGCTTGCCTTCGCCCCAGCCGCTTCCTCCCGCGAGCTTCGCACACTTCCCTGATTCACAGAGACACTCGCTCTTCTTAGAGCCTGGCTCTCCTCCGGGGAGGCGGCTCGGGCGAGCGTCGCCCCTGGCCCGGGTTCCGGAGCCGCCGGGAGCCGGGAGCAGGGAGGGGAGGGGAGGGCGCAGCGGGCGGGGTGTGTAAGGCAGTTTCATTGATAAAAAGCGAGTTCATTCTGGAGACTCCGGAGCGGTGCCTGCGTCAGCGCAGACGTCAGGGATATTTATAACAAACCCCCTTTCAAGCGAGTGATGCTGAAGGGATAACGGGAACGCGGCCGCGGGATGGAGGGGAGAGGCACCGCGCTGCGGAATTCTCGGGAGGGAACGGGGGAAGCGTCCATCCCGGACGGAGGGCAGGGGGGAAGAGTGGCTTATCTCTGACTGCGGGGGGTCGTGCCCCCTCTCTCCCCGCCGCTGCCTGCCGCCACGAGCTGCGCTCGCCGCGCCTGTGTCTGGATCCCGCTCGCTCACCCCGGCGTGTCCCCCTTCTGCTTCCTTCCAGGACTTCTGCACGGATCTGGCTGTGTCCAGTGCCAACTTCATTCCCACGGTGACTGCTATCTCCACCAGCCCGGATCTGCAGTGGCTGGTGCAGCCCACCTTGGTCTCCTCCGTGGCCCCCTCGCAGACGAGAGCCCCTCACCCGTACGGCGTCCCCACCCCCTCGGCTGGGGCTTACTCCAGGGCTGGCGTGGTGAAGACCATGTCCGGAGGCCGGTCACAGAGCATCGGCCGGCGGGGCAAGGTAGAACAGGTGAGGAGCTCTTTGGTACCTTGTTGCGGGGGTGGGGGGTGAAGGGGGTGGGGGAGCAAGCGTGGGGGGAACCCAGCAGAAAGGATGCAGTCCTGGTGGCACTGACCTCAGGCCTGGACCCCAGAGCCCCAGCTCCAGGCCTCCCCCCTCAGGCTCCGGTCACACGGACGTAGTCTCATACCAAGAAGTACCCTGGTAGTTTTTCCTGGCTAGTTCCCCCAGCTCGGGCTTTAGCCTCCCCTGTGCTGGGTTCCGGCCCGGGCCCTTCATTTAAATGCACATCACACCCCGCCTGCAGCTGCAGGTGAGCGCGCTGGCTCGCGGAGGAGGCGCCGGGGGCGCGGCGGGAGCCAGTTCCACCGGGGTGGGGCACCCGAGGTGACGGCAGGCACGGGTCCTGAACGCCGCTCTTCCTTTTCTTCCAGCTGTCTCCCGAAGAGGAAGAGAAAAGGAGGATCCGAAGGGAAAGGAATAAGATGGCTGCAGCGAAATGCCGAAACCGGAGGAGGGAGCTGACGGACACTCTGCAAGCGGTAGGTGGCGGCCCGGGCCGGTCCTCTTTACAACTTCAGGGGAAAGTTGGAGACCGGGCGTTGGGGAGCAGAGTCCTGGGGCGACTCGGCGTCTCACGCTCCCCCCGCCCCCCCTCTCTCGATGCAGGAGACCGACCAACTCGAAGACGAGAAGTCTGCCTTGCAGACGGAGATCGCCAACCTGCTGAAGGAGAAGGAGAAACTGGAGTTCATCCTGGCAGCTCACCGACCTGCCTGCAAGCTCCCCGACGACCTGGGCTTCCCGGAGGAGATGACGGTGGCCTCTCTGGATTTGACTGGGACCCTGCCCCAGGCGGCCACTCCGGATTCCGAGGAAGCCTTCGCCCTGCCCCTCCTCAACGACCCCGAGCCCAAGGCCCCGGTGGAGCCCGTCAAGAGCATCGGCAACATGGAGCTGAAGGCTGAGCCCTTCGACGAGTTCCTCTTCCCAGCGTCGTCTAGGCCCAGCGGCTCCGAGACCGCGCGCTCCGTGCCAGACATGGACCTGTCTGGGTCCTTCTATGCAGCAGACTGGGAGCCCCTGCACAGTGGCTCCCTGGGGCTGGGGCCCCTGGCCACGGAGCTGGAGCCCCTGTGTACCCCGGTGGTCACTTGTACTCCTAGCTGCACTACTTACACGTCTTCCTTTGTCTTCACCTACCCCGAGGCCGACTCCTTCCCCAGCTGCGCAGCTGCGCACCGCAAGGGCAGCAGCAGCAACGAGCCCTCCTCTGACTCGCTCAGCTCGCCCACACTGCTGGCCCTGTGAGCCTCCGGGGCTGGGGAGGCAGCCGGCGCCCGCCCGTGCCACTGCCCGAGCTGGTGCATTACAGAGAGGAGGAACGCTTCTCCCCGCAGGGGGTGTCTGTAGACCTAGGGAGGGCCTGATCCGTGCGGGAAAACACCCCAGGCTGTGGGCCTCTAGGACTTGAGAGCATTCGTGGCAGACTCAAGCCCTTACCTCTTCCAGAGATGTAGCAAAACGCATGGAGTGTGTATTGTTTCCAGTGACACATCTGAGAGCTGGTAGTTAGTAGCATGTTGAGCCAGGCCTGGGTCTGTGTCTCTTTTTCTTTCTCTTAGTCTTCTCATAGCATTAACTAATCTATTGGGTTCATTATTGGAATTAACCTGGTGCTGGATATTTTCAAATTGTATCTAGTGCAGCTGATTTTAACAATAACTACTGTGTTCCTGGCAATAGTGTGTTCCAATTAGAAATGACCAATATTAAACTAAGAAAAGATACACTTTATTTTCTAGTAGATAGAGATAAATAGCTATATCCATGTACTGTAGTTTTTTCTTCAACATCAATGTTCATTGTAATGTATCTGATCATGCATTGTTGAGGTGGTCTGAATGTTCTGACATTAACAGTTTTCCATGAAAACGTTTTTATTGTGTTTTTAATTTATTTATTAAGATGGATTCTCAGATATTTATATTTTTATTTTATTTTTTTCTACCTTGAGGTCTTTTGACATGTGGAAAGTGAATCTGAATGAAAAAATTTAAGCATTTGTTTGCTTATTGTTCCAAGACATTGTCAATAAAAGCATTTAAGTTGAATGCGACCAACTTTGTGCTCCTTTCTTTCTGGCAGTTTGGTAATATTCTGGAAGGTGTTATTGAAGACCAGTCTGTCAAGAAGGGAAGCCCCTGGAGGGAGACACACCCCTCTGTCTGATCCCTTATCAAAGATGGCAAGAAACTCAGCTAGTTTTGAAATATTTTACAAATATATGTCTTCACACTGCATTGCTAAGATTCTGTACCTACCTGTTCTGGGCAGAGACTTGCTCTGCAACAGTTTGTGTGGGAAACTATCTTTGTCCTCCTCCTCCTCCTCCTCCTCCTCCTCCTCCTCCTCCTCCTCCTCCTCCTCTTCTTTCTCCTCCTCCTTTCCCCCTCCCCCTCCTTCTCTTCTTCTTCTTCCACCTTCTGTTTTAGTATTGGTGAGGCAGGGATATTTATACCAAGTTGCGCTGACCTTAACCTTAAATGTTTTCACCTTAAAGAAATACATTGAGCAAATAGAGCCAAAAGCACAAAATTATTTCCAGTACAGAGCATGAAATCTAGGTCTTTGAACATGCTAGGTCAGATACACCTCTAGCCCTATTTTAAAAATAATCATTTGGTAGTACTGGGGTTTGAACTTAGGATCTTCCACTTGATAGACAGGTACTCTACAACTTGAACCATACTCCTAGCACTGTCTACTTTTTTTCTTTCTTTCTTTCTTTTTTTTTTTTGGTGCAGGTACTAGAGATTGAACTTAAGGTCTAGGAGCTATTTCTTATTTGCTCAAGGCTAGCCCTCTGTCACTTGGGCCACAGCTCCATTTCCTACTTTTTGCTGGTTAACTGAAGAAAAGATTTTCACAGAGATTTTGCTGCCTGGGCTAGCTTTGAACTAGGATCCTCAGATGTAAAAAAAAAAAAAAAAAAAAAAAAAAGCTTCCTGTGTAGCTACTATTACAAGACTGAGCCACTGGCGCCCAGATCTAACTCTATTTTAAACTATTTTCACCAACTCGTATGATAGGTTCTTCCTCCTGAAAGGTAAAAAGTGGTTGAAATGAATTATTTTCTCAATATTCTATCATAGGGATTAAAATCTTAACACTGGAACTGAAAATCTTAACACTAGCCTTGAGCAAAAATGAAGTTCAGGGGCAGGGAATTTGGCCTAGTGGTAGAGTGCTTGCCTAGCAGGCACAAAGACCCAGGTTTCATTCCTAGCTACCACATATATAGAAAAAGCTGGAAGTGGTGCTGTGCCTCAAGTGGCAGAGTTCTAACCTTGAGAAAAGCCCAAGGACAGTGATCAGGCCTTGAGTTCAAGCCCCAGGACTGGGGAAAAAATAATCTTAACACTTTCTGCCTAATCCTTCAGGCTGAACTACCTCTTAATGCTTGGTTTAGAGTTATCTCTTGGTTTAAAAAAATAGCAAAATATATTTCTGGTCCACAATGGGACTACAGAATTAATTTGTTATCCTATTTCATTCTCTCTCACTCTCTCTTCTCTTTTTTTTTTTTTTGCCAGTCCTGGGGTTTGAACTCAGGGCCTGGGTGCTATCCTTGAGCTTTCTCAAGACAGTGCTCTAACACTTGAGCCACAGCATCACTTCCAGCCTTTTCTGTGTATGTGGTACCAAGGAATTGAACCCAGGGCTTCATGCATGCTAGGCAAACACTCTACCACTAGGCCACACTCCTAGCCCATACTTTATTTACTAGGAAATGGAGACTATGCCATATCCCTTAGCAAAATGAGAACTGTAATTTCTGAAGTTGCTTTAATACCATATACTTCCATTTAGTTTTCCCCAGGGAGAAAAGAAGCTAGTTCTGAGAACTGAAAAGCACACAATAGCTGATCTTTCTGCAAACAAAAAGTTACATAATAGCTCAATAAGGAGAAGCCAACATGACTTTGAACAAGCTATAACATAGAAACCTTATCATCTCAAAGAACATGACCTTTGTCTGGGACACCTCTGGTAATGGGCCACTTACACGCACACCTACAAACCACAAAGGAAGGAGCCAGTGCCCTTCTACCCCTGCTCAGAGGCTGATTTCCACGCACAGTCTGTGAAAGGGAAGCTTCAAGGTCAGGTCTCTAGTGTTTTCCTAATGAAAAACCACCAAATAATTTGCCTAGTGGGTATGGTAACTGGGTATCATGCTGGGTCAAATTAAAAGTTTTAATCGAAAATGACAGTTCCATTAAACTTGTGTTCCCCTTGCTCCTCCCATAATAATTGACTGACATTTAAAAGCTTACCTATGCTTCTTTAAAACATTCATACATTATATATCACTTGCATATTATTTTTGTCAGCGTTGCAATCATAAAAGTGGCTTCAGGCTTGCTGTTTGCTGTTCATAGGGTAAATAGCCTATATCCTTTTAATATAACCTTAACTAAATACAATACTAATATTATCAACCCAGATCTGAAATACCAAGGTAATAAAATGTGTAAGGAACCCAGCTGGCTCTCTCTCTCTTTTTTTTTTTTTTTGCCTGGGGACTGAACTCAGGGCCTGAGCACTGTCCTTGGGTTTTCTCAAGGCTAGAGTTCTACCACTTGAGCCACAGCACCACTTCTGACTTTTCTCTGTATGTGGTACCGAGGAATTGAACCTGTGTCTTTGTGCATGCTAGGCAAGCACTCTACCACTAGGCCAAACTCCCAGCCCCCAAATGGCTATTTTTTTTTTTTTTGCCAGTCCTGGGCTTGAGCTCAGGGCCTGAGCCCTGTCCTTGGACTTTCTCAAGGCTAGAGCTCTACCACTTGAACCTCAGCACCACTTCCGGCTTTTTTCTATGTATGTGGTGCGGAGGAATTGAACCCGGGTCTTCGTGCATGCTAGACAAGCACTCTACCACTAGGCCAAACTCCCGGCCCCAATGGCTATCTTAATAACAACCTAGGAAGGAGATTCCATGGACAGACAGCAACTGGACCTCATTTCTGAACATTGATCTGGAGGAGGAGTCCCATTACTGGCTTCTGACGGTCTTGTGGTTTACTACTGGCTTCAGAGCATTGCTTTCCCTTTGACAGCATGGTACAGACCCTTCCTCTCGTTCACCACAGGCCACGCTGCCTCATCAACAAAAACATTAAAGCAAGCCAGGAGTTTGTCTGTAATCCTAACTACTCAGGAGGCTGAGATCTGAGAAGCCCGGTTTGAAGCCAGCCCAGGAAGAAAAGTACATGAGACTCTACTCTCCAACTAACCACCCAACAAGTGGGATGTGGAGCTGTGACGCAAGTGGTAGAACACCAGCCTTGAGTGAAAAAGCTCAAGGAGAGCATGTGGCCCTGAATTCATACCCTAGTCCTAGCACCAAACAAACCCACCCACCAAGATACATTAAAGCTCCAAGGAAGGCTAGGCATAGAGGTGTGAATTCCTGTTTAGAAGGCTGGGAAGATCACAGGTTCAAGGCTAGTGTGGGCTACATACTGAGACCATGTCTCTGTCTGTCTGTCTGTTAATATATATTATATATCTTTAAATACCTGTATTAATATATTTCATATATATATATAATGAAGCTTTAGAGAAGGAGGCTCTTTCTTAACAGGGGTTTCAGAGGTTATGGGAATTCCTATATGAGGGAGTTCACAGGGTAAAAATTCTATACCCTTTAAATATGACCTAGATACAGAATTAATATTACCAACACCTAGATCTGAAATAACAAGGTTTTTAAAAAAGGCTAAAAGGAACTCAGCTGGCTCCCTTAACAAGCAAGGAAAAAGCTGCCCAGAAGGATGGAAGGGTCTCAAGAGGAGAAAGGCTCAAGATTCATTTTATTCATATACTACTTAGTTGAATGGCAACTCCTTTGTACAACTACTTAAAGATAAAATGAAAATAAAGCGAGAAGAAAGGAATTCCTTCTTTCTCAGGAGGGGACTCTTTCCAAAGCTTCCTTTCCTGACTCAGGATTCAGTGACTTTCATGAATGACTGATATTGGACATGTCTCAGTGGTCTTCATGAACTAGCTATCTCAGGTCATTATCATTAACACTGACACATATACACACAGGTGGAGTGATAGTAGACATTTCCTTATGGGGACCCTGCCAGTGGTTTCTCAGACCTACCTTAAGGCCTGGTATATAGGAAAGGGTTGTTGAATATTTTGCTTAGTGAACGAATGAATGGAGAATCCAACTCCTATTTCCTTAATTTCTAGTCTATGTCAATGTTAGGATTTGTGTGTGTGTGTGTGTGTGTGTGTGTGTGTGTGTGTGTCTGTGTGTGCATATGCTAGTACTGAGGCTTAAATTTATGGCCTAGGTGCTGTCCCTTAGCATTTTTGCCCAAGGCTGGCACTCTAGCATTTGAGCCACAACTCCACTTTGGCTGTTTGATGGTAAGGTAACTGGAGATGACCCTTGGATTTTCTTCCTTGGGCTAGCTTAAACATAAGATCCTCATTCTCAGCCTCCCAGGTTATCTAGGATTACAGGCAGGATCCACCAGTGCTTGGTGCTAGGATGCTTAGGGATTTCACATCTTTTGTCTGGCTGCAAACAGGACACCTTGCTTCCTAGAGGTTCTCAAGTGCTGAATTATCTCTGCTAATCCAACCTCTAAGAGAATGCATTACTTCTGGTTCAAAATTAATTTTAGATAGAAAAGTATAAAAGGGAACCACTCCTCTCTGTAGGACAATGGAGTGTGGATTTCACCTTGTCTTCCCACATGAATCAATGTCGTGCAGTTATCAAAATAAAAGGGTAGCATTTAACAGTTTGTTGTAATAATAGTCACCTTGTATCAACAGCTATTTCCTCATGTGAGTGAGAGTAAATCAATTATGCTTTCTTGAATTAATGGACAAAGAGGAGACTCAGGCTCCATGGAAATTCTAGCATGTTACTCTATGGAAATTTTCAGTTTGAGTGTTTTGCAAGACAAAATAAAACAGAAAAATTAACACTTTCCAAATAGGATTACCAAATTTCTCAAAAGCTAAATGAGACAGAAGCATCTCTGTCTCTGTGTTCATCTTTTTTTGCATCAATATGGAGCTTAGGTTCTTTTAGCCTTTTTTGATTAAGGCTGGCACTTGAACCAGCTCCACTTTCTCCTTATGGCTGGTTTATGTGGTACTGAGGAATCTAACTCAGGGCTTTATTCATGCTAAGCAAGTACTATATCTCCAGGCCTCCTTCCCAGCCCTCCTATTATTTTGAATAGGAATATGCAACAGAAATATAAACCTGTTCAGTTACAGCACAAATCATACTCACGTTTTCATACATCCACTTATGAACGAAAATACGCTGCTTTTCCCTCATCTAAGCAGCACTGTTCAGTCATTCAAGAGGACATAGAGGAGAAAGGGCTCTAGTTCTTGTCTCAAAGAGTCTGTCCAGCCATCAGTTCTACTTAAGTCCTTTCCACTTCCAGCTCGTGGTGCTTGGGCTTGGCTCAGTCAGGTGATTCGGAGGTCTGAGAGCTCACAGGTGGGTTTAATTGTAGATTATATTAGGAGCAGCCTTAGGAATTAGAGTTTTATAGTTCTGTGTTGCTGGGCTTTATTAGTTTTTGTGAGTCTTTGGATTTGATTCTCAGCATCATAAACAAATAGCCCTAAAGGAGGCCCAGGTGATGAGACCGGTTACAAAGTCTTAAAGGCGGCGGCACCACTTTTAAAGATGAACGGCTCCAGGCTGTAGGGGCTCATGCCTACAATCTCAGCTGCGCAGAAGGTTGAGGTCTAGAGGACAGAGGTCAGAAGCCAATCCAAGACAAAAAAGTCCATATGGCTTCATCTCAAATAACAAAAAGCTGGGCTAGAGGTGTGGCTCAAGTGATAAGAGTACTGGCTGTGAGTTCAAGCTGCACTCCTCCCTCCCCCCCCCAAAAAGAAGGTAATTGACCCAAGTATGGCCACCTATATTTTTGAGGGTAATCTGTGGTCAGATCTACATAAACAACGATTCAATTTTAGGCTTTTAGTCAGTCAGCTGATTGACCAAATCATCACAACAAAATTATTCAAGACAATCAATCCAGACAATAATCTACATTTGAGTAACGGGTTGCAGCAATTAACTTTTTGGGGGGAGGGGGAAGTCCTGGGACTTGAACTCAGGGCCTGTGCATTGTCCTTGGACACTTTTTCTCAAGGCTAGTGCTCTGCCACTTGAGCCATAGTGCCATGTCCGGCTTTTTCTGAGTATGTGGTACAGAGGAATCGAGCCCAGGGCTTCATGCATATTAGCCGACTCTGCCAGTAGGCTACACTACTGGCTGGATCCAATAGAGTACTAAGTATAGTTTTAGTTTTGAACCCTGGCTCCTTCATCTTAGGCAAATTAACCCCATGCACCTCAGTTTTCCCATCTGTAACATGGAGATAATTATACCCACCTCTTGGGATTGTGGTAAGCATTGGACATGGAATGATTATGACTGATATGGGGCTTACAGAAATATGGTAAGAGAGTTATTTATAAATTAGGGAGACACAGGTTAGAGAAGTTAGCACAGGCTTCATTTCTTACAATAAAATGTTTCTGGTTATCTACAGTATGTTGAATATGTTGGATTCAGATGTGAGAAAGACAAGTGTTTTCAAAGTGTGTGGTCCAGTAAGGGAGAAAGAAATGTAAACGCATACAACGTAATACACTATGAACAATGGAAAAGAACAGGTTCAGGATAGAAAGAAGGAGTGATACATTCTATTTGGGGGAGTTTCTAGGGTTACCAGTGAGCTGTGCTTCTAAGGTGCACGGTGTTTGCTCAATGAGCCAGTGGCAGGAGAGATTCAAGGCACAGAACCACTATAAAGTCGTAGAGACTCATAAAACAATGAATTTGGTTTTCCTAGACCATAAAGTGTGTAGGGTGGGGCAAAGGGGCAGAGACGTGGGGAGGTAAATTACAGAACACCACAAAAGTACATTTGATTTCATTGACATCAACACTGCAGCATCAAAGTGGAGAAGGCTGGAGATGGGTCAAGAAGAGGTAACTGTGGCCAGATCACCAAGAGTTTGGTATTTATTTAGCTTAGTTGTGTAAAGGCTGAGCCAAGGCAGTGGTGATGGAATGGAGAGGGAACAAGAGGTAATTAGGGGGTAGGGCTGTTGGGACTTGGTGACTGCATGGATGTGGGAGATGAGGGAGAGGAGAGAATACAAACGGATTCCCAGCTTCCCCAGGCTTGACACATATGCTGGCTGTAGTTTTTCCCCCAATGACTTTAGGGCTACAGAAAGTAGGCTCTGGGTGTTGCTGGCTCATACCTATAATCCTAGCTGTTCATGAGCCTGGGATCTAAGGACTATAATTTTAAGCCAACTCAGGCCCATAAGTCTGTGAGAGTCTTTGTTCCAATTAACAGGCAAAAAAGCAGGAAGTAGAGGCGTGGCTAAGTGGTAAGAGTGCCAATCTTGATCAGAAAAAGGCAAAGGGGAAAAATGATCAGGATCGAGATTAAATCTTGGTAAGTGCATGAGTACCCCTCTTCTCCCCAGGAAAGCCCAGGTTTGGGGGGTACGGAGGGGAATCCTATAAAGGGTATTTAGGTTTACAATGCCTGTGGGATATCCAGGGGAGACAGAAACAATTGCTCAATAGAAATTCTCTGACAGGAATTTTATAGGGCTTATCTAGAGGCTCAGGGTTGGGATGAAACCTGGAGTTCTGGATAAAATATCGACAATGGCTAATATTTCACAAGTGCCTGCTTTGTGCCAGCCTGTGTTATGTATTTTACAGGAAATTCCAAATCACAGACCTTTATTTGCTTTGCTAATCATTGTACGTCTAGCAACTGGCACCTAATGGGCATACAATCACTGTCTTGTTCAATGGATATGCTTAGTCTTCCTGCAGTCTTATTGGCAGAGTGTTAATGTGGTTTTACATGATGATCTAAGAAAGACTGAGGTTGGGTACTTATGGCTCATGCCTGTAACCCCAGCTATTCAGAAGGATGAGCTCTGAGGATCGTGGTTCAATGCCAGCCTGGGCAGAAAAGCCCATGAGACTCTTATCTCCAATAAACCATTAAAATACTAGAAGTGGAGCTGTGGCTCAAGTGGGGGGAAAAATGCAAAGAAGAGAGAAAGGGGGGGGGCGAGCGTGTGCAGGGATAGTACCTAGGCCCTGAGTTCAAGCCCCAGTACCTTTACACCACACACAAAAACATAAAAGATCCTTTAACATTGTATTTCACACAGATGTGAACTGTTTTTAATATTTAGTTTCTTTTTGGTGGTACTAGGGCTTGAACCCAGGGCCTTTTGCTTGGGTATCCTACCACTTGAGCCATGTTTTAGTCCTTCTTAATTATTTTTCACAAAACAGATTAAATAGCTGGGCACTGGTGGCTTGTGCTTGTAATCCCAGCTACTCAGGAGGCTGAGGTCTAAGAAATGAAGTCCAAAGCCAGTCTGGGCAGAAAAGTCTGAGAGACTCATCTCTGATTAATCAGCAAACAGCCAGAAGTGAAAGGTGAGTCAAGTGGCAGACACCAGCTTTGTGTGGAAAAAGCCAAGCAAGAGCTAGAGGCCCTGAGTTCAAGCCCTAGTGCCAGTGCAAAAGAACCACAAACCAAAAAACAGAAACAAAAACAACTCCCCTCCTAGCCCCCAAAACTAATCAGGCTAGCAAAAAAGTACTCAATACTTATTTTCCTTAATTCAAGCAACCACATACACACATAAGTATATATTGACAAAGCAAGCATTTTTATAGGTTTAAGATAGATGCAGAATAAAACATTGTTTACATATAGTAACTAAAAAAGGATTTCAATTTTGAAACAGCATTCTTAGTTATTTTAACAATTGGATCCCAATAGAAAGACTCAGCTATCTGCCTTAATTTAAGAACAAGTTGTAATGGTTGAGAACAATCTGAGATTTCAGGGTGTTTTATATTCAACCCCTATAGAAAGGAGACTGTAACATTAGTCAATCACATTTGAAATAAACTGTGAAATCAGTGGTTGTAAAGGCAAAGACAAAGACATGGATAGTTGCCTACAGCTGTATTACTCTGTAAGACCACTTGGGAGTTTCAATTAGTGCTTAAAATGTTAGAAACTGTAAAGCAATGCGGTGTTATATTTAGTGAGGTTTGGCCAATGCATATTTTAGAGAATAAATATGAAATAAATATTTTTACTAGACTTCAACGTTATCTTTTTTTTTTTTGGCCTGTCCTGGAGCTTGACCTCAGGGCCTGAGCACTGTCCTTGGGCTTCTGTCAAGGGTAGTGGTCTGCCTCTTGAGCCACAGCACCACTTCTGGCTTTTTCTATGTGTGTGGTTACTGAGGAATCAAACCCCGGTCTTCATGTACGCTAGGCAAGCACTCTACCCCTAGGTCAAACTCCCAGCCCTCATGGAAAATTCCTTAAAAAAACCTTTTTTTTTTTTTTTTTAACCAAAGGCCCAAGCCGAGATTGGTGGTGTATTGCTGTAATCCCAGCCATTGCTGCTCACCCAGAGCAGGCCTCCCAGAGCAACACCTGGAGACAGGACCGGGGGCCTGGCTCACGTGGGGGGTGCCCCTAAACAAAACAAAAACAAGAAACCTTACAAGAGTAAGCCAGCGCTGGAATCGGCACTTGGGGAGTCTGAGGTGTGGGGGCGGAGAGTCCAAAGCCAGTCTTGATGACAGGGCACGACCACTCGGTAGTGGTCGCACTCACGGGCTATTCTCCAGGAGGCCCAGGGAGCACTGGCCAGGGCTAACTGGGCTCTCAAGGTGTCACACGCTGCCTTTACCTTAAGAAAAAACAGGGCAGGGCGACCCGGGAAGGGGTGAGGTGCGCCCGGCCGCGCCACAGTGTGGGGTGGTCATGGTGGGGCCGCGAGCCACAGGGCCGCTCGGGAAGGGAAGCGCGGACTTGTCCTCCGCGGGCTCCAGGGGAGAGGCAGCGCCGGCTCCCCGCAGTGGGGAGGCTGGGGTGCCCCCGAGCCCCCCAGAGGGACGCCACTTCCCGCCCCCCGCCACGCCCCCGCCGGGCTCCGCCGGGCCCAGGCTCCCTGCCCTTCCCGGCTTCCGGCCCTTTGCTCCAGGCCGGGTCGCCGGGGCCCGCGGTGCCAGGAGCCCGCGCGCCCTCTGTTTACTGTTTGGTTTCCACGGCGACACGTAGGCGTCGTCCACGCCACCCGTCAGCGGCCCCGCAGCGCGGCCCGCAGCCGGCGCCGTGACGTCTGCCCACCGCTTCCGTTCTGCCCATATTTGGCGCAGCTGAGGCGCCGTGCGTCGAGGCGGGGGGGGGGGGGGGGGGGGAGTCAGACCCCGCTGCGCCCCGCCCCCGCTCGGCCCCGCCCCCAGCAGGCCCCGCCCCCGCAGGGCAGGTGGGGGCCCCCCCACTGGCGCGCACGCGCTGGGGGCTGAGCCGGGCGCCCGGGGTCTCGGCTCCGGGACCGCGGCCGTGATTGGGGGGGGGGGGGGCTGTCTCGTCTGTGCCGGGTGGGTGATCTAGGATCACGGTTTTCTTCCTCGGTGCCCGGAAGTCCTGGGAACAAACAAGCCATTTCTAGCCTAGGTATTTTATAGGCTTGAATTTAAAAGAAGAAGAAGAAAAAATGCTGGCCCTTGGCGCCCAGCAAAGCTCAAGTTTTGGCGTTGCCCTTGGGCGAGGGGGGTGGGGGATAAGTGACCTTGAGCCAGGCCTGGTCACGTGAGCTCCGGGGACCGGGCCCCCAGGTGCTGGCATTTAATTAAGTGGCGTTAAAGGCGACTGAGTGGGTCCGGGGCTGGCTTCCCCTCCCGCGGCCACGGTGAAGGACAGCGCGGCGAGGCTGCTGATGCACAGCGAAGTGCGGATGTGAAGGGCAATAAACCTTCCCGGGCGGAATCCGGTGAGATTCCAGAAGTCTCCGCGGAGCCGTGGGCGAGTGGCGGGGCCGCGGGGGGCGGCGGCGCGGGCGGTGCCGCAGTGGCTCGCGCCGGGCAGCGGGGCGCGACGGCCCGGGGCCCCGTGGTTGGGACGCGCGTCACCCCCTGCGTGCCCGCGCGGGCCGGCGCCCCTCCGCCCCGGCCGGAGGAATGTCTACACCTTAGAGACCAATGCCCTTCTAAACTCCTCACCTCCCCGGCCGGGACACGGAGGCCGGGACAAGCTGGCCGAGCTGGTGTGGAACAGCGGTTCGGTCAGCGTCCTGGCTTTACACGCCGGCGCCTCCGCACCCCACAGGTGCTTTTCTTTATTGGCTTTAGGGGGGTCCTGATGCGGGGCTCAGCTCGGCGGGGTGCGCAGTCGGGGTGACCCCTGGATTTGGGGCACCTCAGGGATGCGACTGGCATGTGTGCAGACACCGCAGGGCACAGCGCGGCGCCGGGGCGGGGGTCAAGGCCGACGTGTGTGCGCGCGCGCGTACCCCTAAAGCTGCTACCATGTCTCTTTGCGGGGGCCGAACTTGACTTAGAGAAGGAGCGGAATCGCGGTCAGCTCTGCCGAAGACCGCAGGTAGCTGGTCACGCTTCATGGTTCCCGGGCCCGCGCATGGAACGCTTCTCCGCCCGCCTGCAGCGGAAGCCGGGGGAGCCTCGCACCCGGGCCCCCCCGCGGCCTGGAGGGTAAACCCAGGTGCGAGAAGGTCCTGGTGTGGGCAGCGCCTCTTGGATGTGTCCTTTCCCTTTCCCAGCCTCTCCGGGGTGTAACCTCCACGGTGACCTCGAGGCCGTGCCCACGGAGGAAGGCCGGGGCTCTGGCTGACCCCGGAGGAAGGGGCTGCGCACTCCAGCTCGGCGCCGCCGTCCTGCGCGCCGTGGCGGCGGAACGCCAGCTCTGCCACCTGGTGGTCCCCGGCGGTACTGCACACGACGCGTCTTCACGCAGCGGGAGCCTTGGCGCTTTCCTCCCTCCACTCCGAAGGACAGACCTCAAGACAAAAAAGCATACAAGAAACTCTTAAATTCCCCCCCCCTTTTCTTCGTGGTTTATTTATGAGGATCTGGTGCACATAGGAAACAATTCTGTGGCTTCTCTTTTCAGATCCTTTTGTTTGTTTTCCGTCAAAACACTTCTTTCTTTCAAACCCCACTTCACATTTCATCTCCTTAGGAGTAGTTTTTCTGACTCTGCTCTCTCATTTTCGGATTCTGCTCCACACAGTCCTCGGTGCGCACTAACAGGCAGACTCATTTTCTTTCTCCTTCACAGGATCTTGAGATAGGTCTAGGCTGACTTTGAACTTGCAGTCTCCTTCCTCAGCCTCCCCAAAGCTGGGATTACAGGTGTGAACCAGTTCAAATGCTGTCTTCTTTACTCTTTCCTTTAGGATGGAGTCATGTCTTGTGTTTTTTTTGACTTTGTGGATCCCATAGTGCCCAACACAGGACCCCAATAAGCCATTGCTTATTAACAGATTAATTTATACTGAAACATCTCTGAGACTTTGCATGTATGCATCTTCTAGCACTTTTAGTTCTTTGGCCCTGGGGTGAGGGGAGTCTAGATTGTGATCTAATCAAATGGAGCCTTGCACAATAAGGAGTTTCACAAAGCAATTTCACAAGAATACACAAACATCACCCAGAGTGGGCTGAGGAAGTCTGAAGTTTGCAGAAGACTAGAAAAACGAAGAGGAGTGGCTAAAGGAGGCAGAATTGGGAGGGGTTAGAGTGGGGAGGGTTCTTTGCCCTTAGCTTTGTAGAGGCAGCGCAGGTTCCACAGACAGCTTCATGTTCCATCTTCACTACTTGCTGTGCGGCTTTAGGCAGGTTTACTTTCCTCTCTGGGCCTCAGTTTTCTCTTCAGCACAAATAAGTGATAGGATCCCTGGATCCCCTTTGCCTTTGTTCTCTTGGGGGTCCTGCAGGTCCTGTTTCTTAGGGGGACCACTATTCTGCGGAGCTTTGGTTGTCTGTAGGGATGATTGTGTCTGCTCAGAAAATTACTGTGACATGTTTATAAAATTCCTGGCACATTAGGAGCTTAATAAACAGAAACCAGTTATTCTATTAAGGGAGACTACAAGTTCCCAGATCTTCAAAGTTTCTAGAAAGTTTGGACTCAGTGAATATCAGTGAGCCAAGCCTGTTTTACAGAGCTTGGGGCAGGGAGATGGCACTGGGGCTGGGGCACCAACAGCTTGGAGAGCATCTGAAGTAGGCAAGGGCCAACTCACCCATCCTATGGGCTCTAGGAATGTCTTCTGCTCCAGGGCTGTGCTGAAGGTGAGGATCTGGTGACAGGGAGCCAGGTACTGTAGCCCTTCTGACACCCCCCCCCAGGAGTGGGGGCTTGAGCAGGAGCGGGTGTGTGCTGGGTGGGCCTTGGCAACTTGTTCTTGGGGTGTGTGTGTGTGTGTGTGTGTGTGTGTGTGTGTGTGTGTGTGTGTGTGTGTGATGGCCTAGGGATATCCTGGCCCAGAACAAGGAGTCCCAGGCACACCCTGTCCACACAGCTCCCAAGCTGCCATTCCCAGCTCTCCTTGAGGACATCCCAGATTGATTGCCTGCAATTCTCCCAGAGGCAGGGGAAGCAGGGTGAGGAGAGTCACAGGAATCACAATTGCCCGGCACGACCCGGTGTGGAAAAGTACTCCATGGCACATGCAGATTGGATGTATGATTTCTTCCAGTTCTTTCTGAAGAGGGAAGCAGGGTTGCAAAATTCAACAGCGAGGGGGTGTTGCAATCCTTAATGTGTGGAGAATCACATGGCTCTTCCCCACATAGGACACTCTGTCCACACGAGAAGTTTAGTGCTTCAAAACAGACTGGGGGCTGCAAGCGTCTCTGCTATTCTGGCATCATGGACATGGCAGGAGGCCCTGACCAGCTCCCCCCACCCCACTTCAGAGGGGGCCTCTCCCCTTCCCAATTAGATTTCAGTAATGGCAACAGTGTGGGCCCCAGGAACAAGAGAACAACTTCATAGTAGAATGAACCCTATAAATACTGTTAGCCTACCAAATAAAATCCCAAAGGGGTGAATCTTGGCTTTCCTTAGGAGTGGGTTTCTTTTCTTTCTTTTTTTTAACTTATTTTTGAAATCAAGAAAATAAAGTGTTTTCAACGTTGCTTGTTTTTAAAACTAGATAACTGAATGTAATAAATGAGAAGGTATCCTTCCTTCCCCCGCCCCCCCACCACTGGCTTTGTGTTCTCTTTCCAAAAGAAACAGATGTTCCTGGTAAAAATCTGGATAGTTATAGGAAAAAAAACCTCAGCTGAAATCCCATTAAAAGGTCAAAAACTGTTGGCAGTTCTTTTTTTTTTTTTTTTACTTTCCTTTTCCATTTTTTTTTTTTTTTTTTTTTTTGGTTCCAGTCCTGACTTTTCTGCCCAGGCTAGCTTGGAACCTGGATCCCCAGATCTCAGCCTCTTGATTACTGGTGGAGCCCCTGGTGCCTGGCTTGCTTCCTCTCACCCCCCCCCCCAACCTCCCAAGGATTGCTAGGTTTCAGGGCCCTTTGTGTTCCTTAGGAACTTAAACATTTTAATAATCATGTAAGTCTGTAATTATGAATGATCTCCTGACTTCACCAATCGTATGGTGTTGGACCTTTGGTTTGTTTCTGTCGTGAGTTATAGGCAGGCTACAGGTATCTCTGCAGCTAAGTTTTGTACATATCCCAAGATTAATTGTTCAGGAGCGGATAGAGGCAGTTCTCCTTTGGGAGAGCTTTTGGAATGCAGTTGTGTGGTCAGTACTGTGCCAGATGGCATGCTGGGCAGTCCCTGTGCCCAGACAGGAAGGTGGTTTACAGGTAGCATCCAGAATCTGAAAATTGCAAAACCTGAAATGCGTCAAAATCTGAAAATTTCAAGCCAACTGCAGTGGTACGTGCCTGTAATCCCAACACTCGGAGATTAAGCAGGGAGATTGCAGGTTGAAGCAAGCCTGAGGCTACATAAGGAGCTTCTATCTCAAAGACAAATCAAAATAGACCAAGGAAAAACAACAAGAAATAAGGAAAAAAACCCTAAAAACAAGTTGGGCACTGGTGGTTCAATCTGTAGTCCTAGCTAGTCAGGAGGTTGAGTTCTGAGGATTGTTGTTGAAAGCCAGTCCAGGGACCTGCAAAACACACACACACCCCTAAAAACAACAATGAAAACCCCTTAAACTTCTCAAAGCTATCTGAGTACTGATATGAGGCCATAAGTAGAAAATGTCACAGCAGATAATGGAGGCATACCAAAAGCATATAAGGTAACTTTGTTGTATACGGCATACGAGACAAAAGCCAATTGCTTAGACCTGAGTCCTATTCCCAAGACATCTCATGTTTATGCAAACATTCCAAAATCCAAAACACTTCCGGTCCATCACACTTGGGTAAATGATATCACGTATACCCCCTGTAGGGGTAGTTGGCTGCTAGCTGTGTAACTGGAGGATAGTTTTTGTTTGTTTTGGTCAGTTGTGGGACTTGAAGTCCAGGCCTAGGCACTGACCCTGAGCTCTTTCACTCAAGTCTAGTGCTCTATAACTTAGAGCCACAGCTCTACTTCTGGTTTCCTGGTGGTTAATTGGAGATAAGAATCTCATGGAGGGCCAGGAGTTTGGCCTGGTGGTAGAGTGCTTGCCTAGCATGCATAAAGACCCAGGTTCAATTCCTTGGTACCACACACATAGAAAAATGCTGGGAATGGTGCTGTGGCTCAAGTGATAGAGCATTAGCCTTGAGAAAGCCCAAGGACAGTGCTCAGGCCCAGAGTTTAAGCCCCAGACTGGAAAAAAAAATCTCATGGATTTTTCTTTTCCTGGGCTGGTTTTGAACCATGATCCTCAAATCTCAGCCCCTTGAGTAGCTAGAATTACAGGTGTGAGCCTTCAGTGGCCAGCTTTGGGGTGTTATTCTAAAAAACTGGCAGGCAAGATGGTGTGAAGGGAGATCTGTTAATACATGGTGATGCATTTTTTTTTTCAGGAAGAGAAAGCTGTCCTGGAGATTGAGGCTGAGTCCTGGACCAGTCTGGAGGAAACTCCAAGCAGGTGAGTGGGGACGGTTCTGGAGAATGGACGGAGAGAAAGAGAGACAGGCTAGAACAGGATTTTGGAGGGGGCGGAGCTGAGCCCTCAGTGGGCATAGGGTAGATGTCCACACAGGCCATCTGGAGCCTGGACCCTGGGCCACTTGAGGGCCTGAGAGGCCAATTGTGTCCTCTGGGGCCTGCTGCTTTCTGCTTCCTCTTGGCTTCCTCTCGCCTGCATCATGCCTGTTTTTCAGTTCCTTGAGTGTGTCTGGTTCCTTCCCAGGGGATGACCTTTGTACATTCTGTTCCTCTGACAGAAACTCCTACTTTTCCGGGCCAAGTCCCAGACATCATTCGGCTTTCAAGCTCAAAGCTTCCTTCCTCAGTCAGGCCTTCCAGACCTGCACTGTAAAAGAAACCAGCCTCACTTCCCTTCTCCTCTTAGCTTTACTTCCCAAGGGGCCCTCTCTGTACCTGCAAGGCACGGTCCAGGTTTTGGAGTTGGGTTTGTGGAGGGGTGCAGCCTTGGTGTCTCCATTGAGGAGATAGAGGTGCCTCGAGGGCAGGAACAGGTCTGTGTTTTGCATACTACTGTATTATTTATTGAAATGGAAAAAGAACAAACCAGTGGTTTTAAAAAACTATTTTTGTGCTTGAACTCAGGGCCTTGTGCTTTTGCTTAGATTTTTGTGCCCAAGGCTGGTGCTCTACCACTCGAGTCATACATCTACCCTTGGCTTTTTTTTTTGCTGATTAATTGGAAATAGGAGTCTATTTGTGTGCTCTGGCTGTCTTCAAACTATGATCTTCAGATTTCAGCTTTCTAAATAACTAGGATTACAGGCATGTGTCACTGGCACCCAGCTAAATTAGTTATTTGTGACCTATGAGATCCTTTGACTCCTCCTCTTGTGGCTCTCATTCCTTTCCTTTCCCTTTCTTCCTTCTTTCTTTCCTCCCTCCATTCCTTTTCCTTCCTTCCTTCCTTCCTTCCTTCCTTCCTTCCTTCCTTCCTTCCTTCCCTCCTTCCCTCCTTCCCTCCTTCCCTCTCCCTTCTCTCATTTGGTAGTTCTGAGGATTGACTTCAGGATCCTATGTGGGCTAGGCAGGTGTTTTACCACTTGAGCCATCTCCAGCCCCCCCTTTTTTTTTGCCAGTCCTGGGCTTGAGCTCAGGGCCTGAGCACTATCCTTGGACTTTCTCAAGGCTAGAGCGCTACCACTTGAGCCTCAGCACCACTTCTGGCTTTTTTTCTATGTATGTGGTACCGAGGAATCGAACCCGGGTCTTCGTGCATGCTAGGCAAGCACTTTAACCACTAGGCCAAACTCCCAGCCCCTCCAGCCCCTTTTTATGTTGGTTATTTTTGAGAGTCCTGTTTTATATCTAGGCTGGCCACAATTCTTCTACTTTTATTTCCCTGTGTTACTGAGGATATCAGACATAGGCCAGTTTATCTAGTTATTGTGCTCTCCCTGTAGTTGGGATAAGAGATGTGTACCAACCACTGTGCCCAGCCATTGAATGAGATGGAGTTTAGAGAGAGGGAGGCGGGGGGGGGGGGGGGGGAGGAGGCGCAGAGACAGAGACTTGGGCTTGAACTCAGGGCCTGGGCATTGTCCCTGAGGTTTTGTGCTAGCACTCTACTACTCGGGTCACAGCTCCCCTTCTTGCTCTTTTTGGTGGTTAATTGGAGATAAGAATCTTACAACTTTTCCTACCAAGGCTGGTTTCAAATTGTGAGCCTTAGATCTCAGTCTCCTGAGTAGCTAGGGTTACTGGTGTGAGCCACTAGGGTCCACTGTGGTAGTGTTACTGAGGGTGCTTTTTAGCCTGCAGGTTCTGGCGTGAGAGGCCGGCGGATGGTGTGGGAACATCTCTAAGATGTGCTGTGAGTGCTATGGATTCCTGGACTACACTGAGCTGCAAAGTTCCCAGCAGTCTGGTGTTTTGTGAGCTGTGATTTCTGCATTTAAGGTTGAGTCATGGCTCCCCCTTTTGGCCACTATGGGGTATAACATTCTGCCATCAAATTGGTGACATAGACATGCATTTTATTTTTTTATTTTTTTGCCAGTCCTGGGCTTGAGCTCAGGGCCTGAGCACTGTCCTTGGGCTTTCTCAAGGCTAGAGCTCTACCACTTGAGCCTCAACACCACTTCTGGCTTTTTTCTACCTTTGTGGTACTGAGGAATTGAACCCGGTCTTCATGCATGCTAGGCAAGCACTTTAACCACTAGGCCAAACTCCCAGCAGACATGCATTTTAAAAACATAATATTCTTCTGCTAAAAGCAGATTCTAATAGTGTTTAGAAACTTACTCTGAGGAACTCGTCCAGTAAAAGATCCTTGTTATCCTGAGGCAAAGGTATTCTTTTTTATTTTTATTTTTATTTTTTGCCAGTCCTGGGCTTGAGCTCAGGGTCTGAGCACTGTCCCTGGACTTTCTCAAGGCTAGAGCTCTACCACTTGAGCCTCAGCACCACTTCCGGCTTTTTTCTATGTATGTGGTACCAAGGAATCGAACCCGGGTCTTCATGCATGCTAGGCAAGCACTTTAACCACTAGGCCAAACTCCCGGCCCTCTTTTTTATTTTTTATTTTTATTTTTTTTTTGCCAGTCCTGGGCTTGAGCTTAGGACCTGAGCACTGTCCTTGGACTTTCTCAAGGCTAGAGCTCTACCACTTGAGCCTCAGCACCACTTCTGGCTTTTTTTTCTATGTATGTGGTACCAAGGAATCGAACCCAGGTCTTCGTGCATGCTAGGCAAGACTCTACCACTAGGCCAAACTCCCGGCCCTCTTTTTTATTTTTTATTTTTTTTTGCCAGTCCTGGGCTTGAGCTGAGGGTCTGAGCACTGTCCTTGGACTTTCTCAAGGCTAGAGCTCTACCACTTGAGCCTCAGCACCACTTCTGGCTTTTTTTCTATGTATGTGGTACTGAGGAATTGAACCCAGGTCTTCGTGCATAGCAGGGAGGCACTCTACCATTAGGCCAAACTCCTGGCCCCTTTTTAATTTTTTTTTAAGAATGTGTTTCTTATGAAAGAATTTATTAACATTGATTTTTACATCATATTTCAAATGACGTGTTTAACAAACAAGTATTCAAGAAGGGAATCCCTACATACAGTCACTGGAAGCAAAGGTATTCTTAGAATTGAAGGACAGTAGGGTTAGGGGAGAGAGAGCCTTACACTCAACTGGTGAGCGCTTTTCTTTCCCCTTTGCCTGTTTGCTTCCAACTCCTCTCTTTCAAACAACAGAAAATTAATTAACAATTATCAGTTTTAGTTTATTTAATTTCCTACATATTCTGTAATCTATGCTACACAGAAGGCTGAGATCTGAACATCACAGTTCAAAGCCAAACCTGGCACATCAATATGAAAGACTTTTATCTCTAATTAACTACCAAAGACCCAAAGTGGAGATATGGCACAAGTGGTAGACTCTCAGTCTTGGAGCAAAAAAGCTAAGGGACAATACCCAGGCCCAGAGTCCAAGGCCTAGTACACACACACACACACACACACACACACACACACACACACACAATGTGTCAAAATACACATTGTAGCCATTGACTACCATCTACCTCTAAAACTTTCCATCAAAAGCAGATGTGTTTATTAAAGAATAACTTGCTGGCCTGGAGCATAGCCTAGTGGTAGAGTGTTCGCCTAGCATACACAAAGCCCTGGGTTTCATTCTTTGATACCATATACACAAAAAAGGCCGGAAGTCGTGCTGTAGCTTAAGTGATAGAGTGCTAGCCTTGAGTAAGTCCAAGGACAGCTCCCAGGCCCTGAGTTCAAGCCCTAGTACTGACAAAAGAAAGGAATAACTTCCAGTTGGAAGCCCTGGCTCCCATCTGTAATCCTAGCTACTCAAGAGACTGAGATCTGAGGATCAAGGTTCAAAGCCAGCCTCCAGACAATGGGAAGTGGGGCTTGGCTCAAGCATAGGGTGGTAGCCTTGAACTGGAGAGCTCAGGGACAAAGCCCAGGCCCAGAAGTAGGGCAGTAGCCTTGAGCTATGAAGAGCGGAGGGACAGCGCCCAGGCTGAGTTCAAGCCCAATAGCCCCCCTCCCCCAACACAAAAGAATAACTTCCTACTCTTTCCCTGTGGCCCCTGCCAACTGCCATTCGTCTCTGTAATTATGGTCACTCCCACAACCTTCTACAAGTGGAATCATATGGTATTTGTTTTTGTCTGTCCTCCCTTTTTCTTTCCTTTTAAACTATTATTATTATTATTATTATTATTATTACTATTGCTATCATCATCATCATCATCATCATTTGTTATCCCAGGCTTTTGCTCAGCTTTCTTGCTCACAACTGGCACCACTTGAACCATATCTTCACTCTAGCATTTTGCCAGTTAATTTGAGGTGGAGTCTCACAGACTTTTGGCTTTCCACAAACCATGTCTAGGTCTTAGTCTCCTGAGTAGCTAGGAATATAAATGTGAGCAAGTAGTGATTGGCCTTTGGTTTTCCTTTTTATTAGCATGCAGTGGTTGTATAAGAGGGATGTTCATTGTGACAATTCCACACATACATAATGTTCCAGCAGATTTCATTTTTTAAAAATATACAGGCAAACAAAAAGCTTGTTTTGCCCAGCTCTAGTGGCTTATACCTATAATCTTAGCTACTTAGGATACTGAGGTCTGAAGATTGTGGTTCGAAGCCAGACCAGCCAGAGAGGTCCCTGTGAGACTCCCAGCTCCAATTAACCACTCAAAAACCAGAGGTGATGCTGTGGCTCAAGTGGCAGAGCGCTAGCTTTGAGCAAAATTGCTCAGGGACAGTACCCAAGCTCCGAGTTCAAGCCTTACCACCCTCCCCCCGCCCAGATTAGTTTTTATCTTCTGATTTTTTTTGAGGCAGGGTCTTGTTAGATAGCAGGCTCACTATCTTCTTGTCTTCAGTTCTGAGTGCTGGGATTATAGGTGTATTCCACCACTCTAGTGACGTTTAAAGGAAGCCAGGTATTTTCATGGATTCCTAAATATATCGAGGACCTTAGCTACCATGCTTCCTGTGGGGGCCTTGCTGGCCTCATGGAATACGTCTCTAAGTGATATGTGTACGATTATACCCCACGCCTTGAGGGCTGTGTTGCTTTGTTAGCAGGAGACTACATTGGATATGCTAAACAACAAACATTGTGCTGAGTATTTACTGCACACCAAGTGCCTCAAAACAGTCGTTTGTGAGGTTTCAGAACAGTCCTGAGAGGTCCAAGATGCACAGAGGGGAAACGCAGTGGAAAAGCATGAGTCTCACCGCACGTGATAGGAGATGACAGAGCTAAGACTTGAGTCGGTCGCCTGTTTGGTCCTGCCAAAGGCTGTGCTATCAATATGACAGAATGGGCCACGAGACATCTTTTTTGTTGTTACTGTTGTTGGTTGTAGGGCTAGAACTCAGGGCATAAGTGCTGTCCCTGAGTCTTTTTGCTCAAGGCTAGTACTCTACCACTTTGAGCCACAGCTCCCCTTAAGTAATAGCTCCAATTCCCATTTTCTGGTGGCTAATTGGAGATAAGAATCTCATATTTTCTCCTTCCCAGACTGGTTTTGAACCATGACTCTCAGATCTCAGCTTTCTGAATAATTAGGATTACAGATGTGAACCACCAGCACCTGGCTGAGAAAACCTCTTTGACATAGGCTCCAAGGTGTGTTGTGGTCTCCAGTATCTTATCCTTCCTTTCTTCCTCCCTCCCTCCCTCCTTTCTTTTGTTTTGTTTTCTTTCTTCCTTTCTGGCACTGGGGATTGAATACAGGATGTTCCATTTCCTAGGTGAGCATTTTTTTACCACTGAATTACATGGCACCGGGTCACCAATATCTTGGTTACTTGGCCAGGATATCAGGGAGGCTGGTGGAGGTACTTAGGAAGGAGGAAACTGGGAGGAGGCTTTGGAGAAGGACAGTTGCTAAGACGGAATGCAGGAAAGGCAGCTACAGAGATCTGGAAATGGGCACAGAATACTACGCACTGAAGACTAAGAAGAAATCTCAACGTGGGGATAAAGTTAGGAAGCGGAGGGTTAGGAGCACATGTGGTTATATAGAGAGAGGTTTTGAGCTGGGAATGTGGCTTAGTGGTAGAGTGCTAGCCTTGAGCAAAAGAGGCTCAAGGACAATGCTCAGGCCCTGAGTTCAAGCCCCAGGCCTGGCAAAAAAGGAGATAGGTTTTGGGGTGCAAACCAATGCTTTGTGGTGGAGTCTTTGTTCCTGTGAGCTCCAGAACTTTGCCTCAAATCATCAATAACCTAGCAAAGTTTCTTATGGTCTCAGTTCTTATCTCTAAATGGGAGTTACAAAGCTTCTCTACACGCTCAGAGATGTCAGATGTTCAAATGGCCATGAGCCCCATATAGGTGGGAAGCTCTATCTGTTGAGGCTGTGTTCTCAGGGCCTGGTCCCTCAGTCCAAGTTTGGTGGAAGAATGAATCCTTTGTCTCTTACAAGCTCAGCAGTAGGCAGCCTGATGGGAGAAAAGACACTGAGCCAGCAGAGGGCACTCTTCAGCGGGACAAGACTTGGTAGAAGAAGCAGGATTGTGCGTTGAGAAATGGCATCCTTGGACTTCCCTTTGAGAATCCACTTGTTCCATTCTTGCATTTAAATTATTTCAACTCTAGTTTCCTATCTCAGAAAAGAGGCTAAAATTTAGTTTACTTCTTTTATTTTGCATTTGAATAATGTTTTGGTCACCTACTACACTTCCATTTTGGAGGAGTTGCTTTTATTTATTTATTTAAAAAAATTTTTTTTATTGTAATTAGTAAAAGGGTTACATGATATTTGCCAGATAGAAGGTGCATTAATTCACATGAGGAGTTGCTTTTAATGTGACCAGTTTATCATATCTTGTGATTTGTCATGGAGAGGTTAAGGTAGGAGTTGGCTGGGAAATTCTGCTCACTCTGGCCATGATCTTCTGGGAATCTTCTAGGGGTATTCAGTAGAGGGCTGACATGTCCCGGAGTCAAGAGTTTGCTTATGTGACCCAGAATTTTGCATTTTGTGTAGTTATTTGTAGTTCTAGGTAGACAGTGTATCATTTTATCCTAGTGTCCAGATCAGTGTCTCACTTATGGAGAGTGTATAGTAAATATATCTTAAGTCAGTCGCTGCCGTGATATTTTTAATTGGTACTGGCATTAGGGCTTGAACTCAGGGATTGGTTGCTGTCCCTAAGCTTTTTTACTCAAGGCTGGTGTTCTACTACTTGAGCCAGAGCTTCACTTCTAGCTTTTTGGTGATTAATTGGAGATAAGGATCTCATGGACTTTCCTACTAGTGCTGTCTTTGAACTGTGAGCCTCAGATCTCAGCCTCCTTGACAGCTCAGATAATAGGCACGAGCCACTGGTGCCTGGCAATGCTGTAATTCTTAGGCTGTTTCAAGACATTCAGAAAAGAGGTCCAGGTGGATGTTAGTGGTAGTATTAATGTAACAAGTGCTTAGTACCAGACTATGTTTAGTACTTTCAACCTAGATCACTGTATTATTATTATTTTCTGTCTTTTGTTCTAGTTATGATCACTGTATTATTATTTTCCTCTTTCTTTTGTTTCAGTGCTAGGGCCTTCTGTAGTGTTGGTCTTATTTTATTTCTTCTCAGTTCTCAGATGATGAATTAACACTGCCCTTGTAAATCAAAGGGTAAAACACAAGAAGTGGCTTTATTTCCCCAAGGATATCAAGCATGATTTTAAAGTGAGTTTTTTGTGGAGTTAAAACCAGAAGGAACACTAAAAGGCCAACAACTGCTTTTGCATTCACTACCCACAGTACTACAGCTTCCTACTTCTACAGCTCCCTAGATGACAGAAGCTGGGCACCCTGTTTCCAGGCAAGAATTCTCCTGGGGGGGGGGGTGGGAAAGAGAGAGAGAAAGAAGGAAGGAAGGAAAAAAAGGAAAGAAGGAAAGAAAGAAACCAACCCCAAGGATTGGAGGTGTGGCTCAGTAGGTAGAGTCCTAGCCAATGAGTGAAAGCAGCAGGTACCAAGTTCAAGTCCCAGTTTTACCACACTTCAGAACATGTTTATTTATTTTCATTTATTTTTTTGATGGCATTCCTAGGGATTACACTCAGGACCAGGATGCTGTCCTTGAGCATTTTTGCTCAAATCTAGGGCTCTACTACTCTAGCCACAGCTCCACTTCTGTCTTTTTTGGTGGTTAGAGGTAAGAATCTCACCGACTTTCCTGCCTGACCTGGCTTCAAATCGCAATCCTCAAATCTCAGCCTCTTGAGTAGCTAGGATTATAGGTATGAGCAACCAGCATCCAGCGTATATTTGTTTGTTTGCTTGTTTATTTATTTCTTTGTCTGTTGTGAGACTTGACCTCTGGGCCTGGGTGCTGCCCCTGAGCTCTTCAGCTCAAGGCTACCATCCTATTCCTTGAGCCTCAGCACCACTTCTGGTTTTCTAGTGGTTAACTGGAGATAAGAGTCTCACTGTCTTCAGTGCCCAGGCTGGCTTTGAACCTTGATCCGCAGATCTCAACCTCCTGAGTAGCTAGGATTACAGGCCTGAGCCACCGTGCCCAGCACATTTATTTTTTCTTTTAGTTGCCAAATAAAAACTGTATGCACTGACAAGCCTTTGTGATGTTCTGATGCATGAGTACATGTGCTATTGGGATAAGCAGATTTATCTCCTCAAACTCTGCCTTTAATTTTCCAGATCCTTTCTGCCTCAGCTTTCTGGAGTATCCAGTACGTTCCTGTTACCTCTAGCCATCCCACTGTGTAGCCGGCCCCGGCCCCTTCTTTGCTAAGGTATTAATAGCTATTGGCCATCTGTCTTCACCCCTCCCTTGGCCTCCCCTTCTCTGGTAGCCACTAGTCTATGCCATGACTTCTGTAATGCTTCCTTAGTTGTAGCAAATAGCATTCTAGCCTTTGGTCACAAGTGTGGCCTCCTCAAAGCCCACGTGGTTTTGTGATGGGTCTTGATTGAAGTCGGCTGTGGGGATCAGAGCACAGGCAGATGAGCGGATGCTTCCCCCCCCCCCCCCCCGCCCCGCAGCCTCTGCCTTGTCTGAGGGGTAAATATGCTTTCCTTGAGCTTATTACCATGCTGGGGAAATAACTCTGGGTGCCAGGAAATGCCTGTTCGGGCAGGAGCTGACTTCCCAGTATTCCAGGGTTGCTTATCTCCACCACCGACAGCCAGTCAGCATAAACTGCCACACACAACAAAGCCCAACAAAAGCAGCTGGAACCCAAATGAACAGACTAGGGGTGAGGCTGCAGAGCAGGCACGGTGTCATCTGCTCGCCAGCCAGGCTGTTACCTAGGTGACTGGACAATCGGTTTACCAGCAGCAGGCAGTGCCAATTCTCTGAGAGGAAAACCCAAAGAGAGGAGCCAAGATGCCCAGGGGAATTTGAGCTTTTCTAGGTAACTTCAGAGAAGGCCTGGCAGCTTCCAGAGAGCTGGCTGGAAGGCCTGGGGGACAGCAGGCTTGGAGGGAGGGAAGTGGCCAGGAGGCTCTGAAAGGTGAGAAGATCTTCTGGGCAGGAAGGATTTGAAGCTGTGCTAGCTTTCTGGGTAAAAGGTGACCTGAAGTGGCCCTCAGAGTTTTATTTGAAATAAAAACAAAAGCGTACACATACACAGGAACCAAGCAGGGAGAGAAGGAGAGGACTTTGGATAGAATGTCTTGCAGGAGATTTAGTTATTTATTTTAAACAATGACCACAATTCAAGGTAATCAAGAGGCCCCAACTGAAAAGTAAAATCAAACATCAGTTAACCACTCAAAAACTGGAAGTGAACCTGTGGCTCAATTGGTAGAGTACTACCCTTTGGCACAGAGAGGTGCAAGGACAGTAACCAGGCTCTTGAGTTCAAGCCCCACAACTGACAAGAAGAAAAAAAAAAGTCAACAAAAACCATCTTCCTATTGCACCAGAAGGCAGGAGCTTTTATTTATTTTAATTTATTTTTATTTTGGGGTTGGGGGTTAGGTAGAGAGCTCAGATAGGACCATTAGCTTGACTGTTGGTACTCCCCACCCCATCCCCGTGCCTGTTTCCTTGTCTTCGGGGGGACTTCATGTTTTCTTTATACCAGCAATGGTGAAGCAACATAATAACAGAAATCCCCCAAGTGAGATCTAATTTTAGTTCATTCATGCCAAGGGCAAGTTGAAAAAGAAGCTTTGGAGGAAACTGAGGAAAGACTTGTCTCTGTCATTCAAGAACCTGAGGGAGGCTACATACCGTTGGGGTGTAGGAGAGGATTTGGAGCTCATGCTCAGGCAGAAGGAACAGCAACATGGGGTGTCACAGATATTTCACATACTTATTCCTTGGGCCCTGGCAAAATTGAGAAACAGGTTAAGCCCACCCACCAGGAGGAAATGAAACAATGTCAACATATCACCTCTCAAATTTCACCAAGGGAAATGGTGTGGTTGCAACATGATGCTGGGTGGAAGTTCGAGGGACTTAGCGCCAAATGCCTGCAGCACTCAGGTCACCATTACAGAGAGGTCCAGCAACTGGCATAATTTCTTCAAGGCAGCAGTTCCAGTCTAAATAAACAAATCGCAGGACATTGTAAAGACACCTGTACATCCGTGTTCACAATAGCCAAGTTATGGAAACAGCACAGATGCCCTACAATAGATGATTGGATTAAAAAAAAAAACAGTGGTACCTATACACAATGGAATTTTACACCAATATTATGTCATATTCAGGAAAATGGATGGACAAATCCTTAGAAAAAATCATGTTAAGTGAGGTAAGCCTCACTCAAATAGACAAATGGTGCATGTTTTCTTTCATATGCCGAAGCCAGATCTAAAATATACTGGGACAGGATAAATCTCACAGCACTCTCTCTAGGCATTACATGCAGGAAAAGCAAAGGAGGTTACTGTTAGGGGAGGAGATCATATAAAATAATGTTTATCAACATAAACTGCAGGAAATGGAAACAACACTTTCTTTTTGGACTTGTTTGTCTACTTATCTGTCATTAGGGGTAAGGGGTGGCATAGAAATAGAGGAACAAAGGGTAAAAAATGCAGCCATGGTGTTCACTAGACACTATGTTGGAAATGAACTATATAACTTGTGAGTGGGGATGAGGCAGCGGGGAGAACTAGAAGAGAGAGAGGTAAGTGGTGACATTGCCGAAAAAGAAATGTACTCAGCTGGGAGTTTGGCCTAGTGGTAGAGTGCTTGTCTAGCATGCACAAAGACCCGGTACAATTCCTTGGTACCATATATGTAGAAAAAGCTGGAAGTGGTGCTGTGGTTCAAGTGGTAGAGCTCTAGCGTTGAGAAAGCCCAAGGACAGTGCTCAGGCCCTGAGTTCAAGCCCCAGGACTGGCAAAAAAAATTAATTGCAAAAAAGAAATAAGTCATTAATCACTGCCATCACTTATGGAGAATAAATTATATTAGCATATGTTAACATGTGCTCAGCACTAGTCTAACTAGAGTATCTTATTTTCCTTATTTTTTTATTTCTGGATATAACCTTGCAAGCCGAATCTGTGTGTGTGTGTGTGTGTGTGTGTGTGTGTGTGTGTGTGTGCGCACGTGCACGTACACACTCACATGTGCATGGCTGCAGGTCCTCTGTCTCTTGCGTGGCTGCTTTGCTCAGCTGGTACTCTACCATTTGAGGTGCACTTCTAGTTCCAGCTTTTGCTGGTTAATAATTGGAGATTTAAAAAGCTCTCAGATTTGTCTGCCTAAGCTGGCTTTGAACCCTGATCCTCAGATCTCAGCTTCTGGAGTAGCTAGAATTATAAACATGAGCCACCAGCATCTAGCCAAGGAAAGTCATCTTTATAGATAACAACGGGAGGCTTATGCTGACTAATGTGACCTTTGTTTCCTGAGCTGTTTCAATGAAGAATAGAAGCAAAGCTAGAGAAGTTTAACAACGACGTGCTCCAACTCCCACAGCTAGGAACTTAGTAGTGGCGCAATATTTGAACCCAGGTCTATCTGACTCCAAAGCTCTGTTCGTGAATCCCAGTGTGTTGGAGACACTATTACTGAGAAGCTTATGCAATAAGACAGATAATGAATATTCTGCTGTGAGAGCCTGAGAATGAGTGGTTATAACACTGCTTTGGGTGACATGGCACAGGGTTGCGGTGACAGGATGGAGAGGAGAAACCCATGTCATGGCTGTGTGGGAGCAAGGACAGGGCTTCAAAGTGGAATGAAATTGTGAGCACTGGCTATGAAACAATATTGCTGTGCCAGGTGTATGTGTGTTTATGAGCCATGGGTGCACACTGTCTGTACTGGTTCTAGTTGTATGTCTGTTGTCTTGTGTATGTAACACAACACTGCCAACAGGCAGTGCTGACTGTGAGACAGGCCATTCATTGAAGTGTGTCGTATGTAACAACTCATTTACCCTCCCAATGACCCCACACAATTGCTAGTCCTATCATCCCCACTTTATAGATGAGGAAATGGAGGGGCAGAAAGACCAAGCAACTTGTCACTCTAATGGTACAAAGTGGGGCTGGTATTGAAACCAGGCAGATTGGCCTCTAAAAATCTGGCGTCTTTTATGCACGTCTTCATTAGTATCCCCAGATGGTGCTGGGAGAAATTGGATTGTTCTCCTCTGTGGCTGAAGACCCTGTGTTGCAATGACAACCCACACCCCTTCGATTAGCATTAGCCCAAGGGAGCAGCATGGCAGGCCTCACGGCAAATGCAGTTGCTGTGAACTCGATGGTTCTTAAGAACGGGGTGGGGGGGGCATTGAGCACTTGGTACTCACCTACAATCCCCGCACTCGGAAGCAGAGCAGAGGATCTCCAGCTTGAAGGAGGCCAGAGACCTTGTCTCATGAACCAACCAACGAACCCACAACTAAAGACAAAAGACAGGAAATGTGGTTTAGTGGTGCAGTGCTTGCCTAGCATGCATGAAGCCCTGGGTTCGATTCCTCAGGACCATATAAACAGAAAAAGCCAGAAGTGATGCTGTGGCTCAAGGGATAGAGTGCTAGCCTTGAGCAAAAGAATTTCAGGAACAATGACCAGGTCCTGAGTTCAAGTCCAGGACTGGCAAACAAACAAAAACAAGAACAAAACCAAAGCATAAAAATAAGAGACTTGAAATGGATTTATGCCATGCTGGCAGCCCTTTTCCCTTTAGGTTGTTTAAAATATAATTTTATTGTTATTATAAGGTGTTGTACAGAGATGATCGTTTCATAAGTCAGGTAATGAATACACTTCGTTGTTGGACAATGGCACCCCTTCCTTGGGCTTCCCCTCCCCTCCCTGCTCACAAGTTGTACCATTCATTTCCCACATAGTGTGTGCTAAGCTCAGTCATGGTTCTCAGAATATGGAATTCAGGTATTCACCCTGCGCCCCCTCCTTCTCAGCCCTGTTACCCTTCCCAGCAAAAAAATAAAATAAAGCCAAACCAGACACCACCACCATCAATAACTACCAACCCTGTGTTTCCATTCCCTAGAATTCATTTTGATAAGTAGGAATTGCACTTTTGAGTTCCTCCCCTGCTTTAGTTTATCCTTGTGTAAATGCATAGAGCCCTGTGAAAATCATCGTGGCTAGCTGTATTCTTGATCTCATTTCCACAGCTGAGAGAAAACATGCACCGTTTGTCTCTCTGAGCTTGGCTGACCTCACTTAACATGATTTGTTCTAGGTCCATCCATTTCCCTGCAAATGACATAATCTTATTTTTTCTAATGGATAAGTAAAATTCCATACTGCATTTCTTTTTTGTAGGGCACCTGGGCTGTGTCCATAACTTGGCTATCGTGAGTAGTGCAGCAATGAACATGAATGCACAAATGTCTTTACCTTGTCCAGGCTAGCGTTGAACCACGATCCATTCTCTGCATTCCCTGCAGCTGGGAATACAGACATGATTTAGTGCGCCAGGCTACACTTATTTTTCTGATGGACTTGATCATCTTTCCACTGGTGTCATATAGATTCACATTTATGCCTTGCTCTCAGTTTCCTGTCAATGTTATTTTGGGAATTGGGCAAGTCTCTTTCACATAAGAGCTCAGCTTTGGGGCTAGAATGGGTGAGCCAGCTAGGACAGAGTCTCCTAGTTTTATGGTCACTTGTGGGCAGGATTTTGCTTTCTCATATCTGGAGAGGATCAGTTCACAATTTGAATCTGGCTCCAGACAAATGCAAACCAGGATTTGGCACTGGCCTTATTCTGAGCTTGGCTAGAAGCAGCAGCTTGTCCCAGTCCTCTGGCTTTCATAAGTCAAATGATGCTGACTTATAAAGAAACAAATATAGAGATAAAAAGATAGGGCTTCTTCTCCTACCATCTGCAGGGACATGAGCCATGTTCTCAAATGACATCTTATAGCACAATGGAACACATATTGCCTCTAAAGCCAGGCAGAGCAGTGCTCAAATCCTGAGCTGAACCCTAGTCCTGCTATTGAAGCATGCAGTTTTGTATTGGAGTGTGTGTGTGTGTGTGTGTGTGTGTCAGAAAGAGCTATGCAACCTATGGGTCGGAGATGTTAATTCTGAAGAAAGGGACCATCGGTGTCCGCTGTACTGTTGAACAATATTGGATTTGCAGCCAGGCACTGGTGGCCCACACCTGCAATCCTAGATACTCTGGAGGCTGAGATCTGAGGATGGCAGTTCAAAGCCAGTTCAGGCAGGAAAGTCTGTGAGACTCATATCTCCAATTAACCACCAGAAAACTAAAAATGAATCTGAGGCTCAACGTGGCAGAGTGCTAGGTTTGAGGAAAAAAACAAAACAAAACACCTCAGGTACAGCACCCAGACCCTTGAGTTCAAGTTCCATGAGAGAGAGGGGGGGTTATACATTAGATTGCTATAGCAATTTGTTCATTTGTGGTAAGTGTAAAGGAACAAAAGAAATGAGAATGTTAGCTTCAGACAGAACAATGAACAGGCCAAGTAGATTTCGGTTTTCATGAGGCACTTACGTCTTTCAGACTGAAGCAATGCCATTGCTAAACTGACCATCCAGTGGTAATGTTTATTATGTTCAAAACACATGGAGAAAACTAAGTAGAGTGGGGCACTGGTGCTTGTCTGCAATCCTAACAACTCAGGAAACTGAGATTTGAGGATTTAAGGATCTGATTTGAAACCAGTGATGGTAGAAAAGTCTTTGAGACTCTTATCTCCAATTATCCAGCAAAAAGCCAAAGTAAAACTGTGCCTCAAGTGGTAGAGTGCCAGCCTTAAGCAATAGTACTGGACACACACACATGCACACACACACGCGCACACACACGCACACACGCGCACACACCATCAGCTGGGAGTGCTACAGTGTGTTGAGATGCATCTGCCTCACAATCTTCCAGTACAGGCCCTCCTTCCACCTGCTCTCCTTGCCAGCTGTCTACTCTTGTAACCACACAGGCAGCAGGGATGGCAGATACAGCAACAGAAACAAGGTGTGTGAATTTGCATCACCTGAAAGCCAGGTATGCATGTATTTAGCCTACATGTGTCCCTCTGTCCCATCTCTTTGCCTGTGTGTGTGTGTGTGTGTGTGTGTTATTAGGATTTGAACCCAGGGCTCCTCATGCTTGCTGAGAAAGTGTGCTACTGCTTAAGCCACCCCTGAGCCCTTGATGAGGCTTTGAAGTAGATTGAAGAAATGGGCACTGTTCAAGCATCTGAGTTTGGTTGGAGATTCTTTCTGCCCTGCTGTCTCTGCAGTAGCTTGCTGGAAGCAGTTGGAGGCTGCAATGGCTTCTGGGCCTCCAATTTCCCAGATGACAAGGGCATGATTAGGTTTCCTGGACACAAAAGCAGGACACAAGGATGATATGCAGGGTGTGATCTCTGGAGAAAAGGTCTGGGTGACATAAGCAAAGGAAGATGGGAAGAAGTCCAGTGAAGAAGAGGCTCAGCTGTGGTGTAGCCGCCACCTCATGCCTGACTTATGGCAAGCTCCAAAGATTTGGACTCCCTGGACACAAGGTTGGTGGTGGCCGTGGTGGTGGTATAGCCTTCTGTTCTTTGTTTCTGCACTTGTTCCAGCAGACTGGCTTGAACTCAGCTCCCCTCTGAGTGAGTGTTGGGAGCAAGGGAGAGAAGTGAGGACTGAGTAGGCTGGGAAAGCAGTGACAATAGACCAGAAAGACAAAGTGAGATACATTGGGAGGGATCTAAAAGCCAGAGCAAGAAAAGTTAGGGCCGGTTTTCACGGACAAAAAGCCAGAGGGAGGCACCGTGTGTTCTTGAGCCATGTGTGTGATTTGGAACAGCACTGGAGTCCTACAACAGCACATGTGCTTGGGGGGAAAACTACTGGCACATTCTGGGACCAGCTTGTGCAGAAATGCAAGTACAGTTGTTTAAAGTAGCTTTCTGCCACGAGGCTTTTGGGCACTGTACATACTCAGAAGGCGTCTTACCAGGCTCTAGTTCTGCAGCTGTCTCTCTGACCACCTTAGGGCTTGGCAGTACAAAGTGTACAAAAGGATGCATTGCTGAAGGTTCTCCCTGGGAGAAGAACACTGAAGAAAAAGATCCGGCCTAGCCTGGCTTCAGGGGATGATTACTTTTGGAGGTGAACAAACTGACCTGGTTCCTTAATCTTTAAGTAGTGCTGAGCTCTTAAGCCTGAGGTTGGTTGTTTTTAGTTTTTTTGTTTTTGACAAGCTGACTCACTTTGGCTTATCTCCAGGTGGCCCCTAATATAACTGTGTTCCAGGCCTGCCGCTCAGTGAGGTTAGGTTGTGCTGCAGTAACAAATAAGCCAAGTCTTTTTTGTTCTTGCTTTTTTTTTTTTTTTTTGCCAGTCCTGGGCTGGAGCTCAGGGCTTGAGCACTGTCCTTGGACTTCCTCAAGGCTAGAGCTCTACCATTTGAGCCTCAGCACCACTTCCGGCTTTTTTGTATGTATGTGGTACCAAGGACTCGAACCCGGGTCTTCGTGCATGCTAGGCAAGCACTTTAACCACTAGGCCAAACTCCTGGCCCCTTTTAAAGTTGTTTTTTTTTTTTTTTTTTTTTGGCCAGTCCTGGGCTTGAGCTCAGGGCCTAAGCACTGTCCTTGGACTTTCTCAAGGCTAGAGCTCTACCACTTGAGCCTCAACACCACTTCTGGCTTTTTGCTATGTATGTGGGGTACCGAGGAATTGAACCCGGGTCTTCATGCATGCTAGGCAAGCACTCTTACCACTAGGCCAAACTCCCGGCCCCCTGTTTTTGCTTTTTGTTTTGCCTAAACTGACCTTAATTTTTGTGAGCCTGTGTCTAATTCCTGAGTGTTGAGTTTATTTGTGGCTGTTCCTGGAGATTGAACTCAGGGCTTGGGTACTGTTCCTGAGCTTGTTGGTTCAAATCTAGCACTCTACCCCTTGAGCCACAGCTCCATTTCTGACTATTTGCTCGTTAATTGGAGATAAGACTCTCATAGATTTTTTCCAGTCCAAGCTGGCTTCAAACCAGGATCCTCAGATCCCCGTCTCCTGAGTGAGTAGCTGGAACTACAAACATGAGTCACTGGCACCTACCTAGAATTTTTTTTCCTCTCTTAAAAATGTAATTTTATTGTTATCATCTTTAATATAATTTTATTGTTATTATTAAGGTGTTGTACAGAGGGGTTAACATTTCAGAAGTCAGGTAATGAGCACATTTCTTTATTTTCTTCTTTTGCTTTCCCCCAGTTCCTTCCTCTCATACTTCTCACAAGTTGCATAGTTCATTTTCCACATAGTGTATACTGAATACCATAATTACATTTATTTACTCTCCCTCCCTTCCTTTCTGCACTATTCTCTTCCAGCCTCCACTCAAAAAAAAAAAAAAAGAAAAAACCCCCAAAGGTAAAAAAAAACAAACATCACAACCACTACCAACAATAACTAAAAATTGTGTTTCTGTTTCTTGGAATTTGTTTCCATAAATAGTACTTTTTTATGTTCAGAGGAGTAATGCCTTTGGGTTCCTCTCCTGAGGGTATTCTCCTTTGATCCTTCTATGTGTGAGAATGCCTGGGGTCTTGTATGGGTTATTGTAGAAGCTCTTTTGACACGGATTTCCAGGATTGCAGAGGGAGAGAAAGGAGGCACTGGCTCCTTGTGCTTTTCTGACTGGAAATGATACAAGTGTCACTGCTGTCGCAAGTTCACTGGTAAAGTAAATTCCACAGCCCATAATATTTCATTAGAGTTGGAAATAAATGTAAGCAATAATACAGTTCATCATGCCAACCCATGTGTGAGAGACCCCAAGGCAGCTCCCTTCTCTCCTATCCTCACAGATACCATACCGCCTTCCTGGAATGCCATCTCCACCTCTCAGTCAGATTAGGGCATCTGAGAGTGTAATTCTAGGCCACCTGCCACCAGCTCTGGGCACACTGGGTTCCACACCCCAATCTCCACCACGCTTCATTGTACTTTTCCAGTTTCTTTCCTACCTCACTGGACCTTGGGCTGAGATGGGGACACACGATGATAGGCTTTGCCTTTTAGCCCAGGAGCAGATGTTGAGAAGCACAGGGTAGAACAGTCTGATGACTAAGACCTGGTGTGGGGCCCGGTGGGCCTTTCCCATAGGAACAGGATGTCTGCGGGCTTGGGAAATGGGGAAGAGGAAGGTGAGAATTCTGACTTCAGGATGGTCTGACTGACTTGAGGCTTCAGCCCCTGTGCCAGCAGTGATGTTGGCCCCATCATGGAAAAAGTCTCAAGCCGGAGTTAGTCACTGCTGGAGCTGGTGTGTCACCACAGGGTGAACTTCCAGGGTCCTGGCCAAGGACATTCTGCAGCTGGAGGAAAATGCTTGCTGGCTTTGCTCTGGAGCCACTAACAGACCTGGCAGAAAGGCAGGTTCTCGTGGCTTCCCCAGAGGCCGTCAGGCCACAGCCTCTGGGGCCTGGGAAGACTGGACTTTTGTCTAGCAGGACTCTTTGGGACTCACCTGTTGGGTGGCACAAAGGAGAGGCCCGCGTCCCATGTGTGAACTGGCTGGAAGTAAGCGGGCCCAGAGGGCCACTCGCTGGGATCCCAGCTGTCAGCTCATCTTCAGTGGCCTCTGGCTGTTCCCACTTGCCCCTCAACCTGAGATCTCCAGGCAATGAACTATGTCAGTTCTTTCCCATCTGAGCCCAGGTGCACGTTTGTCCCAAAAGAACCCCGGGCCCCTCCCTGCTTTATTAAAAACAATTGGTTGGAAATCAAAGTGTTCAAGTACTTGCCTCATCGTGATGCAGGTTTTACTGAGCTTTGAGGGAGTTCTGCTCTAGGTGTGTTCAGTTGTGCTGGGCTCAATACTCACTGCTCCCCTCCTTTTCCTCTCTTCCTACTTCCTGGGGAGCCAGCACCTCCTTCCTTCCTATAATACATCGTGGCCACCCAGACACCCGAGACCTAGAAGCTCAGCTCAGCTCAGCTCAGCCCTTGCCCAAGTTCAAACTGTTTCTTTCCTTTTCTTCTTCCCTTTTCCTTCCCTCTCCCACCCCTTTTCATTTCATTCTTTCTTGCTTCCTTTTCTCTCTTTCTTTTGAGGCCTGGTGTTAATGTTTAGCTTAGGCCAGCCTCAAATTTGCTGTGTATCTCAGGCTGACCTTATGATCCTCCTGCCTTAGCCTCCCAAGTGTCAGGGTTTCAAGTATGCACTACCCTGCCTGGCTCAAGATCTTCTCTTGACAGAGAAGTTACTTTCTGAGAGGCTAATCTGAGAGGTTAATCTGAATCAGATTACTCTCCCTGACCACCCTGAACAGTGAGCTGCTTTTTTTGCTTAAATGCTTGGTTTTACTTTGCTAAGCGAAGTCTGACCCTCTCCCTATATCTTAGCTGGCCTGACTCCCTATAGTTTAATTTAGGCCTCACCACTACATTTCCATGCTAGAAAGAGCTGATTGTTAACATTTCAGGACTTTTGCAAGCTGATAGGTTAACACATCTATTATTAAAAAATTCAACTATGGTTTATGCCTATAATCCTAGCTACTAAGAGGGTCGAGATTTTGAGGATCATGGCTTGAAGCCAGCTCCGGCAGAAAAGCTGAGAGATTTTAATGTCCAATTAACCTGCAAAAAGCTGGAACTAGAAGTGTGGCTCAAGTGGTAGAATGCTAGTCTTGAGTGAATAAAGCTAAGCAGGAGTAAAAGGCCCTGAGTTTAACTCTCAGTACAGCATTCCCACTCATTTCAATTCAACTATGGAAGCATGGTGGTATGCATCTTGAAATCTCAGCACTCAGAAGACAGGAGGATTGTGAGTTCAAGGCCAGCCTGAACTGTATAGTGAGATCCTAATAAATACTTAAAACCCCTGTCTTAATTTCACAATGTTTTGCCATTCCTTATGCTGTTGTTAGTCTCTGGTATCTGTGCTGTAGAGGTACTGTTAACTCACAGGCTGCTGGACGCTTCACTGTACTGCAAACTTGTGCATTTTGTAGGCTCCTGCTGGCAGTGGGGTCGTCAGACTATGAAAATGGCAGATACTACATCAGGGACTTATCTTGTTGGGTCACATATTTCAGTTTAAGGAGGCAATGGACAAAAATGTTTGTCATGTGCATTGAACTTCAAAGTGTTATGTTATAGCTTGTAAGGCATATCACATTGAGGGAACTTTTTTTTTTTTTTTTTTTTTTGCCAGTCCTGTCCTTGGATTTTTCTCAAGGCTAGAGCTCTACCACTTGAGCCTCAGCACCACATCTGGCTTTTTCTAAGTATGTGGTACCGAGGAATCAAACCCCGGTCTTTGTGCATGCTAGGCAAACACTCTACCACTAGGCCAAACTCCCGGCCCCCAAGGAAACATTTTTAATGTTCAGAAAGCATCACTTAATTCAGCAAAGAAGTTGTTCATGTCATTGACAAATACTTGAAGTTCTGACATATGTCTTTTGCTATTTTGCCTTTGTTTTGACTTAAATAGTGTCAGCCGGTACCCTTGAGGACTATATTAATTCATCGGTTAAACAAATTTGCTCCAGTTCCAGTGGGTAGTGAAAGTAATGTGAGTAGTCTGTAAAAGTCATTCTGGTATGTGGAATTTACAATAGAGCATCACTTTATTATTTACAAATTGTGTGCTATGTAATCTTTATCTAGGAATGTGCATAAATGCACAGCATGCACATATTTTTCTGGAAGCTGATTGTTATGCATTTGCCAGCATTCCCCTGTCTAGTTTTCTCTTCTATCACCATGGAACTAGCCTACTTGCTCTAATAGCTGGCTTGTCATTTGTGTCTCCTCCCCATGCCCCAGCTTTCACCTCTAGACCACCTATGTACCATGGACAGGACTTAGTGCTCAGAAATCACTGTTAAATGACTGAATAAACACTCGCTACAAGACTATGCAAATGCAAAAAGTAGGTAAGGTCCTGACACCTGTTTTCTGGGTCAACCTACATATCTTGCATGTGTGTGCATATGTTCTTTTTCTTTTCCTTCCTTCCTTCCTTCCTTCCCTCCTTCCTTCCTTCCTACCTTCCCTCCTTCCTTCCTTCCTTCTTCCTTCCTTCCTTCCTTCCTTCCCTCCTTCCCTCCTTCCCTCCTTCCTTCCCTCCTTCCTTCCCTCCTTCCTTCCCTCCTTCCTTCCTTCCCTCCTTCCTTCCTTCTTTCCTTTCTTTTTTTGCCAGTGCCAGCCAGAGGAGGGTGTCTTGAACTCAGGGCCTGGACACTGTTCCTGAGCTTCTTTTGCTCAAGGATAGCACTCTACCACTTGAGCCACAGCACCACTTCCAGCTTTTTTTGTTTATGTGGTACTGAGGAATTGAACTCAGGGCTTCATGCATGCTAGGCAAGCACTCTACCACTAAGCCACATTCCCAGCCCTGTGTGTATTTTCTTTTCTTGTGCCAATACTGGAGCTTGAACTCATAGCCAGGGCACATTTGAATCACAATTCAACTTTTGGCTTTTTACTAGTTCATTGGACATAAGAGTCTTACAGACTTTACTGCTTGGGCTGGTTTTGAACCATATAGCCTCCTGAGTAGCTTGGATTATAGATGAGAGTCACCGGCACCTGACTTCTGCTTAACAATCTCCAGCCCTTGCAACTTTTTGACAGGTCATGCATTTGTTTATCTCTAGCTTCCCCCATACCATGTGGGAGTTTTTTTCCCTCTCTTATTACATGCTTTTAGCCTAGGATCTAGAACAACATATACAAATGAGTTGTCATTCATCACTCACAGAAAGCCTGCTGCCTGATAGACAGCCAGAAAGAACAAAGGACTTGCTGTCAGAGAGAAGTAGGTACCAAATTCAGCCCTCTAATCTCTTGCACTTACTTGGCTCTCAGCCCATATTTGTCTCTGGAGTAATCTGAAATTCTGTTTTTTCTTATTTCCCTGGGGTTAGCTTCTCAGCCAAATGGGAAGTGTCACTTTTTCTCCATGAAGAAACTCTATTACTGTTGTCAAACAGCAGGACTGCATTTCATCCAGAGCAGGCTGGTGGTCCGAGGATGTGGCCGGGCCTATCACCTCTCTCCTGGAAGGGGCTCTGCCCGATGTACAGACACCTTTATTTGATTTCACTTTATTTTTCCAATGGAGGCAACGGTGCAGAGACATTTCACAGGACAGTTCAGAAGATCTAGAGGCAGTGAGCTGGCATCCTTACCTGGCACAATCCCAGAGCTGAGAAGCCGGCCTGTTCTATCCTGGTTTGCCTGCAACCATGCTCAAGATATTTGCTTGGTACTACCTGAGAGGAAGCATATTCCTCCCTGCGTTCTCTTCACACTAGCTGTGGGGCTGGAGCAAGGCCTGGCACCGCTCTAAACCCTCCCTCAGTGACAGTTGCCCTGGTCATTGAGTCTGTGTTGGGGGAATGGAGGAGAAAAATCCTTGGGAAACAGAAGATCATCCGTTCCTCTTCTCCCTGCTGCTGTCCATTTCTCTCTTCCCTAGCTCCCTTCCCAGAGCTGTGCAGGCCACTTTATGAGGGCCCAGGTGGGTCCTTGCTGGGCAGATGGCACTCCCTTCCCAGCAGAGAGAGGTGGGGTCCCCTCGCTGCTGCTGTACCTGCTTCAGTGGGGGTTCCCCACGAGGGAAGGACGCTGTCATGGCAAAGGGCAGGAGGGCTCTGAGGCTAAGCTGAGCGTGAAATGAGCTTTGAGTAGCGGCCCACCCCCTTCCTTCACGTGACCTGCAGACAGATGGCTGTGACTTAAAGTTCTTTGCTTTTGAACCCTGAGGTCATGTTCTAGAAGTAGGTGGCACAGCAACTCGTGCTAAGGTCAGCTGGGTTAGCTCAGCTTCACTTAGGAAAGAGCTACTTTTCCTCTCTCAGGGCTATTAAGCTAAGCCTTCTAAAGGGCTTTAAACTTTTATTACTTCCGCCAAATGAAGCAGTCATCCCGTTCCAAAGTGCATTCTACTTCCAGTGGATTTCCTCGGATTTTTCCTTTTCCTTTATTCAGGGCAACAGGGTCTTGCTATGTATGTAGGCCAGCCCAGCTCCAACTTGTGATCTTCCTTTCTAAAGTTACTTCCATGTTCATTACAGTAAAACTTGGAAGTAAAAGCCTTTCCATTATCACTGTTAATATTTTAATGTCATTCTTTTCTTTTTCACCATATGACTGCAGTCATATACAACCATCCACTGGCTTATGCATATATTTCTATATACACTCGTACACATATATGCACACATGTACATTATATTCCATAAGAATTAGGGTCTTATCTATACTTTTTTTGTTTTGATCACTCATGGGGCTTGAACTCAGGGCCTGGGTGCTATGCCTGAGCTTTTCCGCTCAAGACTAGCACTCTACCACTTTCAGCCACAGCTCCACCTCCAGTTTTCTGGTGGTTAATTGGAGATGCGAATGTCATGGACTTTACTGCCTGGTCTGGCCTTGAAATGTGATCCCCAGATCTCAGCCTCCTGAGTAGCTAGGATTATAGGCATAACCCACCAGTGCCTTACCTATAAGGTTCTATTTTATGGAAATAATGTACGTTCTGGCCTATGATAGAAATGAAAAATATTGTCAAAGCTAATTAGCTGACATTAGCATTACACACACGTCAGGGTGTAAGTACTCATTGAGTGTTCACAGTATACCAAGCATACTGGGTCCTGGGAGCTCATACTTATAATCCTAGCTACTCAAGAGGCTGAGATCTGAGCATCTTGGATCAAAGCTAGCTGGTGAAGGAAATTCTGTAAGATTCTTATCACCAGTTAACCAGTAAAAAGCCAAAAGTGGAGGTGTGGGTTGAGTTAGTAGAGCATCACCCTTGAGTGGATAAAACTAAATCCTAGTTCTAGCATACAGAAAACAAAACAAAACAACAATAAAATAAACCAATACACCAGACACAGTGTTGAGTGCTTTAACTCATTTAATCCTAATTACACCTTATGATTCAGGAGTGTCTTGTCACTTATGTTTTATAGATGAGAAATTAGAGATTCAGAGACGCTATTACTTGTTAAAGGTTTCAAAAGTTAGTCAATAAGATGGAAATATACCTCTCTGTATTTTTTGCACAAATGGACTTGCAGGTTAAATTTTGTTTTCAGACATTATTTTAAGTAGCTGCCTACAGCCTGATCCACAGCTCTACTTCTGCCTTTTTTGGTGGTTAATTAGAGATAAGAATCTTCTACACTTTTCTGTCCAGGTTGGCTTTGAATCATGATCCTCAGATCTCAAAGTCCTGAGCAACTAGAATTACAGGCATGAGCCACTCCACTTGGTTTGAATAAATGATTAACCTCTAAATGATTTGGTCATAAATGGTCATATCAGTACCTCTTAAGCCTTTTTGGTTCAAGGAAAAAATGGAGATGAGCAGGATTCTTGAATTTGAATTCAATTGAGTTGTATTGTGATTAAGAATCTCCTGTTCTTGGGCCGGGAGCATGGCCTAGTGGTAGAGTGCTCACCTTGCATGCATGAAGCCCTGGATTTGATTCTTTGGTACTGCATACACAGAAAAGGCTGGAAGTGGTGCTGTGGCTCAAGTGGCAGAAGGCTAGCCTTGAGCAAAAAGTGTCCAAGGACTGTGCCCAGGCACTGAGTTCAAGCCCCACAACTGACCAAAAAAATAAAAAAATCTCCTACTGTTCTTCCTTCCCTGCAGCCTGCTAACTTCTCTGTGTATTTTCCTGAGTGTCCAATGGAATTAATGAGTACCTCTCACCTTAGAAGAATTGGGGGCTAGAAACATAAGTGAAAGTTAGCTCTAAATTTCAATCATAATGTAATGCCTGTAAAGAAGTGGTCTTACAGGTTTTGTTTGTTTTTTTTTTTGTCAGTTGTGGGACTTGAACTCTGGACCTGGGCATTGTCCCTGAGCTCTTCAACTCAAGGCTACCACCCTACGCCTTGAGCCACAGCATCAGCTGCGTTTTCTGATGGTTAATTGGAGATAAGAGTCTCACAGACTTTAGTGCCCTGGCTGGCTTTGAACCACAATCCTCAGATCTCAGCCTCCTGAGTAATTAGGATTACAGGTATGAGCCACTGTGCCTGGCTTCTTACAGGTTTTGGAGTTAGATCTAGGAATTTCAACCTAGATCTAACTGACTAAATTCTGACTTTGTCATTTACCAGCTCTGTCATAGGTTACCAGCTGTGTCTCAGGTTATTTAGCCTTTCTGAGCTGATCTCACTGGGTTTATAAAGATAAAGCAGCAATATATGTAGTCAGGCACCGATATCAAGTATTATGCTGATGAGCTCTTGGCCTTCTCCAAATCACAATATGCCTTTGTTTTATTTTACCTCCTTGAAAAGTCTGACTGTAAAACATAGCACTTGGTTATTCCTTTGTTTTTGCTGTATTGACTCCCTGCTCCTCTTCTCCCTTTGCTGCCCCTTATTCATGAGATCCAGATTCTTCAATGCACTGTGTGGACTAGAAGCTTCTTTGATATTCCTTCCAGGTCTCACACAAGTGCATGTTCAATAAATCTTCACTGCCTCTGATTGATGGCTCTTTCCCCTTCGATGTCTCAAGGTTTCACCCAGATTGAGTTGAAACCCTCGCAGAAAATTACAGCAGCCTGCATGGTCCCCAGAGACCTCTTGGCTTCTCTGCCAATGACAAATAGAGGAGTAAAAGGACTGCCTGCTTCCCCAGACAGCTAAGGAGAGGAGCTTTGTAGCCTGCTCCTGGGCCTCCTGCCACCTGACTCCACAGTCATGTCTGTGGCTTTGCAGGACAGCTGTGGCCTTAGATGGCATGAGAGCTTCAGATGCTGTCTTTATTTACTTAGCTGCTGTTTTAATGCCTTGTGCTGGACCTACTGTGATCCCAACAGGTGACGGAGAGAAAAAGTTAAAATGAAAAGAGTGAGCAAAGGGCACAGGAAGGGATTGGCTGTAGTTTCTGCCGTTGACTGTCAGTCACTAAAAAGCAGAACTTTCCATACTCCAAATTCCTCAATGATTCCTCATAGTTTACCACTAAAAAAGATACTAAAGGTTCAACAAAGTAAGAGTGAAAAATAGAGCTGAGGGAAAGCATGTTGATTTGTAGATATAAAAATGTGCTGAGCATAATTTCATAGTGTCAGTATCGGGCTATACTTAGTTATTGTTGTTTGCTTGTAGAGTGATGAAGTCCTTTCTTCATTCACTTAACATATAGAGCATAGGCTGGGAGCTGGATTCTGTGAATTCCAATTTTATTTATTCACTGACTAGATTTAAATGTTGTTGACTATACCCCATGAAGGCCCCAAGTCCGGTACTGGGGATATGGCTATGATTGGGTAATGCCTGCCCCCCACTTCTTAGACCCACTGGGGAATAAGAGGCAGATGAATGGCCAATTATAAAATAGGGTGCAAAATGCTAAGTAAGAGTGCGTTCATGAAGGTGATAAGGAAGATCTTAGGAAGAACCCCAGCCCCAGACTTGGGTGTTTAGGAGGAAGTGACGATTCAGAAAGGGCTCCGACACGAGCAGGAGGCGTCTAGATGAAGAACAGGTGGTAGAAATCTGAGAGAAGAAGGGCCAAGGCCTTGCAGGTGGTCTTGAGTGGGCAGCCGATGTGGAAGCACAGCATGTGTGAAGGCACAGAGGTAGAAAAACAGTTCTGCCCAGCCCAGAGGGCCTTCCTTCCTGGCAGTATTTCTGGTCCCATTGTAGAGAGAAGAGGCAGCAGCTGCATTTGAGGCCTTGGAGGAAACCCTGTGTGGCAGCACCTCAGTGATACATGCTGAGTACCCTGAGTGCTTTACACACTTGGAGGTATAAGTGTGATAAGGTGGTATTATTTACAAGGGGCGTGTGTGTGTGTGTGTGTGTGTGTGTGTGCATGTGTCAGTCTTGGGGCTTGAAATCAGGGCCTCGGCACTGTTCCGAGGATTCTGTGCTCAAGGCTTTTTGGTGGCTAATTTGAGGTAAGAGTCTTTTGAACTTTCTTGCCAACGGTGTCTTTAAACTGTGATCTTCCAATCTCAGCCTCCTGAGTAGCTAGAATTATAGGCATGGAACACCACTACCTGACCTTTATAAGCTTTACATGTTTATTTTGGTAACTTTCAAACATATAAGAACACAGAAAAAATACACAATAAGTCCTAGATGTATTCATCATCCAGGTTCAGTAAGTATTTGCAACCTTCCATACTTGCTTCCTTATGTCATCTCTTTCTCTGTGGTCTGATCATTATCTTCTTTTGTTTTGGTTTGAGACTGGGACTCAAACTCACTACCTGATGTTTTTGCTTATTGGCTAATGCTCTACCAACTAACTATACCTCCAGTCCCATCAAAACAACACTGAGATTCCATCTCACCCCAGTTAGATTGGCCAACATCAAGAATTTGAACAGTAACAAATGCTAATGGTTCTAATAATTTGTTTGAAGGGTTAACTTTTTAAAAATATTTTATTTAACATTTAATTTTTCTTTGAAGGTGACTTTTTATTGTTAGGCGTTATACAAAAGGGTTATAATTCCATAAGTCAAGTAATGAGTACAGTGCTTTTTGGATACTGTCACCTCTTCCTTCGCTTTCCTCCATTTCCCCCTCTCATCCCTGCCCACAGGTGCATAGTTTATTTTTTACATAGTGTATATTGAATCAATGAGTGCACTTGTTCACCCTTCCTTCCTCCATTTCTGTACCTTCTTTTGCCCTCCTAAAAAGACAACAACAACAAGAAACAAAAACAAATACCACCATTACCAACCCCAAACCTATGTTTGTGTTTCTTAGAATTTATTTTGAAAAATAGTTCTTTAGAGGTTCAGAAGAATTATGCCTGTGGGTTCTTCCCCTTAGTGCAATTTTTTTATGTTCTTTAATTTGTTTGTCCTGTGTAAATGCATAGTGCTCTGTATAAGTCATCACGTCCAGTTGTCTTAATTTATAAGGTGATATTTTGAAAGTTTTTAGGAGGTAGTAGCAGGCAAATCCAAATAATCTATGACTATGTATATAATTCAGCAAACAGTTTGGGTTGTAGGAGTTATCTATCTGTCGGTGTGTCTGTCTATCTATCTATCTATCTTTTTCTCTTTCATTTTTTTTTGCCGGTCCTGGGCATGAGCTCAGGGCCTGAGCACTGTTCTTGGACTTTCTCAAGGCTAGAGCTCTACCGCTTGAGCCTCAGCACCACTTCTGGCCTTTTTCTATGTATGTGGTACTGAGGAATCGAATCTGGGTCTTTGTGCATGCTAGGCAAGCACTCTACCACTAGGCCAAACTCCCGGCCCTCTTTCTTTTATTTTTTACATAGTGTATTTTGAATTAGTGAATTTGGTCACCATGTGAGCAAATGAAAGCCCTTCCCTCCCTCCTTTCCTTCCTTCCTTCCTTCCTTCCTTCCTTCCTTCCTTCCTTCCTTCCTTCCTTCCTTCCTTCCTTCCTTCTTCCCTCTCTCTGTCTCTCTGTCTCTGTCTCTGTCTGTCTCTCTCTCTCTTTCTTTTCTGATGGTCCTAGGGCTTACTCACGGCCCAGGCACTGTCCCCGAGCTTCTTTTTTCTCAAGGCCAATGCTCTACCACTTGAGCCACAGCTCTCCTTCCAGAGATCTTATTTCTGCAAGAGATCCCACTGGATAAGTCAGGATGACCAGGGCTAGTAAGGAAGCCAGAGTGACTTAGGGTTATGGTGGTAGAAGCTTTTGGGGATAGGAAAAGCTGGAAAGGGGAGCTCCCTCGCCCTACTGAATGCCCTTGGTAGGTGGGGAGCTTCATTCATTTAGAGAGAAAGCAGGAGAGGAATGATGTGGGAAATAGAAGTTAAGAGGAAAGAGAAAGAGGAAGGGAAGGGCTAAACTAAATATGGAACACCACATGCCAGGGCTGGGACACTGGTCCATCCCTACCCCATGTTTCAGTGACAGGGGCTCCCCAAGCAGCCTGCGTAAGGCAGGAGGATCAGCTGTAGGAATATGTGTCAGGTACATGCTGCAGTTATAAGGGAGAGGGGTTCTGTCTGCAGTAGGGGGCAGGGCCCCACCACTGTGCTAAGAGCAGTCTCCACAGAGGTCTCAATAGAACTGAAGAGGAAGAGGTGGCTCCAGCTTGGTCTCCATCAATTCAGGGGTAAAGGAAGGCTGTAGAGATTGAGGGGTGATTCTACCATCAGAAGGGTGCTATTTGGGGTCTGCCCAGGGCTCCAGTCCATTCAACAGGGCCCAGTGCCAAGCACAGCCCTGTGGTTGGTGGAGAGCAGCCACTGGGTGTAGCAGTATGGAGAGGGTGACCTGGGGAGGGTGGGGTAGAGCGGAGGGGTCTCTGAGTTTTGGTAAATCCAAGACAAGAGTTTCCTTAGTCTCTGGGCAGGGTGCAGGGCAGCCCAGGACAGTCCAAAGTGGCCCAGGGCCCAGGGTTCTATGGCTGCAGCCGTCCCTCAACCCATTCCAACTGCCAACCTTTGGGAGATACCGCCAATGGAAAGGAGGAAGAGGGCGCCATCCTTCAGGACTTTAGGGGACAAAGGAGGGCATGGGCCTGGCGGCTGACACCCTAGACAGCCTGAGGGCCTCCAAGTCCCTGGTTTCTGAATCAGTCACTAGCTGCACTTTCCTAGGGCCTTCCTGTTCCCTGTCAGCCTGGATCTCCTCCTTGTTCAGTTTGGGTAGAAGCCTCAAGAGCAGGGTTGTGGTGGGCAGAGCCTCTGTTCTCCTCTGCAACTCCAGCAATTACTTAACTACCAGTCTAGTGTTTTTGACAAAGCCTGGGCTCATATTTGCAGAGCACTTCCTTCCTGGGTGTTGTCTTGCAGATTGCAAGATTGGTGTGGAGCCAACCTGACCCGGGAAGATGGCTGCCTGCCTCTTCTTACTAGCAAAGGCGCAGGCAAGCAGTGAGCAGGCAATGACTGGTGGCCACATGAGGCCTAGAAGTTTCTTCAGTCCTTGAGCTGGTGTGAGTGAGTTTGCATGGAAAGGAAGTAGAGGGGATAAAGCAGAGCTGAGGACGGGTCTTCATCTGCTGTAGTAGTAAGAGCTGTTATTTCAACAAGAATGCTTTGTAGGTCAAACACTGTCACAAGCATTGTTCTAATGTATTAGATGCAGATCTTTCTTTCTTTCTCTCTCTCTCTCTTTCTTTCCTTCTTTCTTTCTTTCTTTCTTTCTTTCTTTCTTTCTTTCTTTCTTTCTTTCTTTCTTTCTTTCTTTCTTTCTTTCTTTCATGGTGGGGCTTGAACTCTGGGTGCTGTCCATGAGTTCTTCAGCTTAAGGCCAGCACTTTACCATTTAAGCCATAGTGCCACTTCTAGCTTTCTGGTAGTTAATTGGAGATAAGAGTCTCATGGACTTTTGTGCCCTGGCTGGCTTTGAACTATGATCCTCAGATCTCACCCTCCCGAAGAACTAGGATTATAGGTAAGTTGCTGCAGATTTTAAACATACACTGTCAACTCCCAAACACTCTGGTTTCACAGATGAATTGTAGGCAAAGAAAGTTCACTCGGCCAAAGTCACACAACTTTCTAGGGTCTGGGTTGTGATTTGCCTTTGTGAATTAGCATTGCACTTTCTGAGGGATAAACCACATCCATGTCAGGGATTCATTCAAGAGCACAAATCATAGACTTGTTGCTGACATTACCCTCCATGTAATAAAATGTTCCAAAGGCTTGGTGTCCTTCTGTGTCTCTGGTTTCTGTTTGGTTTTTATTTTTTTCTCAGTCCTAGGGCTTGAACTCAGGGCCTGGGCACTCTCCTTGAGTTTTCTCAAGGCTAGCACTCTACCACTTGAACCACAGCACCACTTCCAGCTTTTTTTTCTATGTATGTGGTACTGAGGAATCGAACCTGGGTCTTGGTGCATGCTAGGCAAGCGCTCTACCACTAGGCCAAACTCCCAGCTCAGATTTGAAATCAATTTTAAAAACCTTTTTTTTTTTTTATTGGTTATGTAGCTTGAACTCAGGGCCTGGGCTCTGTCTGAGCTCTTCAACTCACGGTTAGCACTCTAGCACTTGAGCCACAGCACCACTTCTTCTATGAGACTCTTATCTACAATTAGCCAGAGATAAGTCAGAAGTGGAAGTGTGGCTCAAATAGTAGAGCACCAGCCTTGGGTGAAGACACTCAGACCCTGACTCAAGTCCTGTGACTGGCCCCAAACACTTACAAGCCACCACCACCACCAAACCAACCACGCTGCTAAACACTTGAAAGAATTCCCTACTCTCTGAAAGGCTTGGTGATCTTGGAAACCCGTTTCAAGGGGGCGCTCGGCTTTAGAAGTCGGACCCGCTGTGGGCATTGCTCCTATTTCTCCAGTGCAGTGAGGCGCCTGCGAAAGCAGGAAGGACAATTTGTCTCTACTGTTGCCAGACCAGACTCCCAGAAGATGGCGGACATCACGTGGTGATGTTCTCTTTCTTCCACTGGCCTAACTCTGAAATTCCCCAGATGCTCGGGGCCTTGCAGTGCTGTGCAGCCATCAGTTGCCCTGGCAGCCAGCCCCTCTTTCCACAAAGCAATGACTGTTGCAGAGAATGAGGGTCCTGTGATCACTTGGCACCGCCCCTGGCCTGGCATGTGCGTGGGAGAAGAAATTTTCCTTCACCCTAACGATAGATTCCGAGCACAAAACAGACCCCCTTTTTGGAGAAACAGCTTCTCATTGGTGGCCTTTGCCCAGAGGTAAGAACTGAAGGATACAATCAGAGTGATTTCCTGGGGCGCCTGCTAGTGTCACCCAGGGTTCCTGAGAGGCCTGGTGCCCACTCCTCCCCTTCACTGTCATGGACTCAGTATCTGATGCATTTGTTCACTGGCAGGTGCTTTACCACTTGAGTCACACATCCAACCCCGTGTTCTAGCCATTGTCTTTAAGTGAACATGCTCAATGGCCTGATGATCTCCCACTAAGTCCTCATTGTAAAGTTCCAGCCCCTTCCCAGTGGTGCCGTGGCTAGGGACCAAACTTTTAATATGTGAGCCTTTGGCGCTATTGCAGCTGAAACCACAGCAGGACGTAGTTGAGTTGTGAATGTATGGATATTCCCCCTCTTGTCTGTGTGCAGGGACTGTGGAGAGGGCGTGTGTCTTGAGTTGGGGGTCCCACCTATTGTTCCCTTCATCACTTTATGTCTGTCTAGAGACTAACATGGCAACCTCAGCTTCTTTTCTCCCTGTATTTGGCCTCCCTTTGCTTAGCATTATAGGCTTCCAGTCATTTCTCAGGATCAGTCTTTGTTCGCTGTCCAGCCAGTTCCTGAAAAGGCTGTGCTAACTTAGACTGATTACTTCAGGACTTGAAATAGCTTTTCTTTTTCCCTGTCCCAGATATGACACAGTTACTTCCTCAATAGAGCCATCACTCCAAGAGGAACAGGACGTCCTTGTAGTGGAGCCAAGGTCACATGACCAGACAGTTGGGGGGCCCTCCTGGGACTTTTTTTTTCCTTCAGCTGTTGGCAAGAACTTACCCCCCAGAGCTGTCTGTGATAGGCTCTGGCAAGCTACCAGGAAACTACTTTTTGAAGAGTTTCAGTCTGAAGCAGGTTTTGTAGGGAATGAATGAAGAATGGATGAGAGGAAGGGTAGGGGAAGAGAATTTCTGTAGAACATCCCTGGTGACCACAGAGAGGTGAACCCAGTGAGAATGAGTTTCTACATATGCAGATCAGGGAATCTCTAGCACTCCATTATCTTGGTCCCTTAGTGACACCCCTAAATGAGGCTATAACATTTGGACAAGCAGCCTCCTTGGCTGAGTGGGGAATTCCTTGGCCTAGTCTGAAGCCAGCTGGAGCTGGGATTGGACAGCTGAGGGAGGAAAGGTTTTGCTTAGAATTCAAGGTCAAGCAGAGAGATGGGCATTTATGAAGGATGAACCTAATACCAGCGCCAGCTGCCCAGACCTCACACACACGTGGTCAGATTTTATTGGGAAGTGACCAGGCACTCTGGGGGAAAATATGACTTGGATATCCATGGGGCAGCAGCATTGAAGGGGCTGAGGAAGGTTTTTGAGAGGCCCCAGAAGGGGAAAATTAGCTGAGTCAGAGGTGAAGAAAAGGAACCCGAGCAGAGGAACTTGGCCTGTAGGAGTTGGGGCTGCCTCACACTGAAGAGTTATGTACTCTTTTTTTGAATTTTGAATTTCTAGTGCCACGAAGATATCCTTCAAAAGATCTTTGGTGTATGGCATGAGGTTCTTAAGAAAAAGTAGTTTAGGGGGCTGGGAATGTGGCTTAGTGGTAAAGTGCTTGCCTAGCATACATGAAGCCTTGGGTTTGATTCCTCTGTACCACATACACAGAAAAAGCCACAAGTGGCACTGTGGTTCAAATGGTAGAATGCTAGCCTTGAGCAAAAGAAGCTCAGGGACAGTGCCCAGGCTCTGAATTCAAGCCCCAGAACGGGCAGTCATGTGATCCAGTGTCGTGAAGCTGATGGTTAGGGATATTTGGATAGCTGAGTTTTGGTTGCTTGGAGGAGAGAAGGTTAAAAGTCCTGGAGTGCAGGGACTTCCTGAGTGGTTAGGTTGAGCACTGGAGCAGAGTCCTATCTCAGATCATGGTTATATATTTGTTTCTCTGTAGGGCCCAAAGCTAGACTACATTGTCTAGCTTTCTCCCTTCTTTCCCCACTCCATGTCCAAAGTCTAGGCCTGATTGATCTGGGATCATTGCATCTGCAATCCTATCATTGGACCAGTAGCTGTGTGGAGGAGAATTCAATGTGTTGATTGGTTGTGATACAGGTCATATACTCCAATCTGGAGCCTGGAGAGGCCTCCATCCGAAGCTTTGGGACTAGGAGGAGGGAGGGTGTGTGTTCTCCAGGGCACTGGAGGTAGCAGAAATCAAACCTGGGTGATACCACCAGCGGATAGTACTGAGAACAGTGCTTTTTTTGGGGGGGGGGGCAGGGGCTTCTTCAGGCTTTCCAGTGATATACTTTATTGCTTCTCTAGTGTAGAAAAAGTGCTATTAATAGCCTTTGGATCTCAGCTCCCTGGGTGGGAGCAGGGAAATTTCCAAGCTACAGCTGTCTCAATGTCAAGAGAGGTTAAAAGATCAAGAGTCTAATACACCAAGAGATGAAAGATACATTTCTGTGTGCCAGGCTCTGTGCTAGGTGCTTCACGGGGGAATCCCAGTTTGTTATCCTCACAGCCATCCTTGCGGTCTGTGTCATTACTAATGTCCATGTGCCAGGGAGGTTAAGGGATTTTTCACTCAAGGGTATATATGTTAGTAAGGGCCAAATCACAAACTTGATCTGAATGGCTTGATTTCTAGGCTTCCAAAGACTGACCACCTTGGGGAAACTGAGACAACTGCTGGGAGACACTGATTTGCCGGAATAGGCGCCTCTGAACTTTATACTAATTAGGAGAGTCTTGTGTTGGTTTAAGGGGATAGAAACAATCTCAGGACAATGGGTGACAACCGTGGAAGGAAGGGCTTCTAGAAAATTCATTCGAAACATACCAAAGTCTTAAGCTGGAGAGATGGATAATAATAGTTCCTTTCCTCTCTCCTTCCCTGTCATCTCCTGCTGTATTCGGGCCCAGCCAGCCTCTAGATATGAAGGCAGCCCCCTTCCCTGTAAGCAGATGTGCAGGTGCTGCTGTTCTGAAGAGCCTCACCTGGTTCTTCTGCTGAGACAGCAGCCTTTCATCCTCCTGTATTATGATGATGGTGGTGGTGGTGGTATGTGTGTATGTGTGTGTGACTTAACAGCATCTGATTTATGTTGTTTATTTCTGCATCCCTCAGCAGAATGGAAAGTCTGGAAAAACAGGATTTAATTTTATGTAGAGTTGGATCCCCAGTGCCTAGACAGTACTTGGCATGTAGTAAATGCTAATAAATGAGGCCTATTTTCCAGGCATTTGTGCCACATCCTATTGGTACACTACCTCATTGAATCCTCAAACGCCCACCCTGGCTTACCCACCGTGAGTCCTAGAAACAATTTCAGTAGAAAGGCTCTAGAACCTCAGCAGATAGGAAGATAGGTAAGATGGGGACCTGAGGTGTCTGGTATGGGTAAGAAGTCCTAAAGGAAGACCAACCAGAGAACAGAGTGTGACACTCACAAGGCCAAGTGTTCAGGGAGCTTCCACCTTGACTGCTGTTAATGGCACCATCTGATCCCAGCAGCTTCACACCTCCCTTGGTGTAAAAGTCCTTGTGGGTACAGGATAATCACAGCTTCCAGAATCCTCTTTTCAGAAATTAGCATCAGCTAAAGAGGAGTGAGCCACTCAGGAAAGAGCTGCTTTAGGAGTGAGGAGAGGCCAGGAGTGGAGTTTTTCCTCTCTTCTCCCCTATTTTCTTCTTCCCTTCCCTCATTTTTCTCTTCCTCCCCTTTTCTTGCTAGTGTCACTGAACCAGAGTTCGGTAGCTTATTACTGAAGATCTCAAGAATACAAAGCTATGACCAATTCTGTGCCCTAGGCAGACAAAGTCCCTGCTTTTTCTTGGGGATTATTCACATTCTAAAAAACATTGTAACGTGTGTGTGTGTGTGTGTGTGTGTGTGTGTGTGTGTGTGTGTGTTGCTAGGAACCAAACTCAGTGCTTTATGTAGGCCAGGCAAGCACTCTTACCATGGAGCTACACCTCCAGAGCCCTACTAAGGCTTGCAATCCAGTTACAGAATAATTTGTTGAGCCCACAGTGCAGGCCTAGCAGCGTGTTCTGAGCACATCCTGGTTTAGCTGTGAGAGGATGTGGCAGAAACACACCCAGAATGTGTCAGGATTGTAAACACGGAGCACAACCTCGGGAGTGTATGCCACCCTGCACCACTGTTCCCTCTCATCCTGGAGGCTGTACACCTGGACACAACCGGGGTTCTTTCTGACTATTGTGTGGTCAAGATTATACAGCTGGGGAGTGCTTGAAGGTGGCCTGTTCCAAGAGGATGGGCACTGGAGGAAAAGTTCATCCTCACCAGGCTCCAGGCTTGCCCTCTGGACTTCAGGGCACAGAGCTGGCAGATAGGGAAGAGGAGGGTGGCATTGCTCTGTGATCTGGCCATGTGCTTTAGACACTCTTCCTACCAACCTTCTGCCTGATGGTACCAGAGCATCACCTGCTAATTCATCCATTCTAGGTGTGAATGCCACTGCTATGCTCTGTGAGCCAGGAGGAGGAGAGACTGGGCAGGGTTTGCCTATGAGGGAGCCATTGGTACATCTCTCTTGGGAGACAGGTATCAAGAAGGCCAGTAACAAAAAGCAAACAAATGAGATGAGGCATAGATGAAGTGGTAGACCACTTGTCTAGCATGGACCAGCCCCCATATTCAATGGGTACAATCTCCAGTACTAGGGAGGGGACTACCTATCCAGGACATTGTATCTATCAGTGAGCTTGGCTAAAACGAAAGCACTCAGAGTGTTTAACTGGCACCACAGAGTTAGTTAGGAGAATTCAGTTGTGTACTAACTGCACTTTTTTTTTTTTCTTTTCTTTTTTTGGAACTCTGGGCCTGGGTGCTGTCGCTGAGCTCTTCAGCTCAAGACTACCACCCTACCCTTGAGCCAAGCCCCACTTCCTGTTTTCTAGAGGTTAATTGGAGCTAAAAGTCTCAGGTCCTTTTTGCCCGGGCTGGCTTTGAACCTTGATCCTCAGATCTCAGCCTCCTGAGTAGACTAACTGCACTCTTGATGCTTCCAAATACTTGATTTGGAGAGATGAAGTTTTGATGAGGTTCAGCTGAAGGTTATAATCAATTAATCCTTTCACTTCTTAACATTTATCCTTGAATCATATCAGCCATTGGTCTAAATTTGTGGCTTTGGTCTCCTGTGGTAAGGCTTTTAATAAGCTCTACTTTGTTAAGGAGTCACCAGCCCACATTGAGGGATGTTTTAAGAGTCAATATTATGGGATTCCTTGTCATATTTATGGTAAAAGTACTGTTTCTTTTATGAAGATCAATGGAAGAAATTTCTCTTAAGTCTTTTTTTTCCAGGAAGAATTGTGTTTCTCCTAAACACCTGGCTTTTATTTTATTGGCACTATAAACCATATAATAGACCACATCTCCCTCTCCCTCTCTGACTTTTTGCCTTATTTGTTAGGAAGCTCATCTCTGAATTTGCAGCTTTACTTTGAGCAAGATTCATAATTAAAGTTTCACCCCTTAGCAACCGCATTTTATATTTTTCTTCTTTGTTAGTCTCTTTACCTTATCTCTTCCTTAATCTATTGTTTTGCTTTCATTCTATTACAAGCAATATTTTGGGGGCAGCACGAAGGTTTGAGCTCAGGGCCTCACATTAAATTAATGCTCTACTTATCTGAGCCACCCCTTCAGCCCAGCTTTTTGCTTGTACTTTTGGAGAGAGAGTCATTAGAAAATTTCTGCCTAGGCTAGCCTTGAACTGCAACCCTCCGGGTGTCCTGAGTAGCTAGGATTACAGGCCTGGCTATTGCATGCATTAAAAAGAAATCTATCTTAAATGATTTCTGGAGCAAGGTGGTAAAATAAATAAGTATAGAGGTGGTGATGGGGCACTGGATTTCCCAAGTGCAGCTCCTAAGTGTGGTTGGGTGGCTTTGAACAACAGGCCATTCATAAGTACAGGAAATTTGCAAGACCAATGTTAGAAACTCTGGAAGTACCTGTACTATTTATAGTTGCATTTTAAAGCAAATGCTTGAATCTGAGCAGTGAATATGTACCATTCTAACTGGAAAGGTAATTATGAAATTCCTTAGTAGTCTGGCCATGATATAGAAGCAACTTCACACTATGAGGAGCAAGTGGCACTGAGCAGAGCTGTTTTCTTTTCAAGGTTAATTCCTGCATGTACCTATTCAGAGATGCAAGTCCAAATACTTAATCAAAACCACTGATTTTGCAACTCCTCAGCCAATGTTGGACTAGATTTTTAACCACCAAGCACTAAAGAAAACAAGTGAAATGGAATCAGACTGTTATACAATATGTATTGAACGTATTATTTTCTTTCCTAGTTAGCACTCATTCCTGAACTCTGTTCTTCATTTTATCCCTTTTTTCTGAACTGTGAAAAGAAATAATCTAAGGCTATAAATGGCTTGAATGAGGCAAGCAGAGGGCTTTTTGTTGTTGTTATTTTTAATCTCTCTTGATCTAAGTATTCTTAATTGGCTGAGGGTTTTTTTGCTTGGCTCAGATGGAAATCTCAACTAGGTAAAGCGCAGCTACCTTGGTGTCAATTGCTCAGAGCTTTTAGTATTACAGTTTTGGGGTTTAAGTGCAGGCAACCCAGCACCTTACACTTAATGCTAACAGTGTACTGCCTGAAGCATTAGTGGCTGCTCAACTTACAATGGCTTTTTGGAGCTCGTCCAATGACTGATGGCAATAATTCTCTACAGCTTCTCTGGGGTTCTTCTGCCTTTGTCCCCTTTCAATTCCTGCATCTTAGCTATCTGTAGCTCTGGCCTTCTCAGGACTTCTGCCATTGTTTGCAGTCTCAGTTCTCTGAAGTCTGAAGTCTGCCTGCCCTGTCAGTCACCCTCTTGGAACTCTTTAGCTGCCTTTAGCCACTGTGTGCTGGGAGTTGTCCCACTATCACCCCGGGAGTTGTCTGTTTGTGTGTGTTACCAGCTCAGCCTCCACATTAGGCAATAAAACTACTTGGATGAAGCCTAAGCTATAGCACCAGAGAGCAGTGCACAGAAGAGAGGTCTCTAGACTGATTCGTGTAGAGCGAGAAGCATACGCGTGAAATAGCTAGCCAGTTGTGCACATTGCCCGCTGCCTGCTGGACACACACTTTTGCTTAGTCACACCAGACTGCCTGTCATGGGTAGAGGAAAATTACTCTTCACGATTATTTCCTCATGAACACAGGCTGTAGCTGGGCTCACGCCTGTAACCTCAGCACTTAGGAGGCTAACCTAGGAGAACTGTGTGTTTGAGGCCAGCCAGAGCTACACAGAGAGACTCAGTCTCTAAATATGTTCTGCATAGCATTGTGTAACAAAGTTGTTGTCTAGCACTTAGTAGCTAAGACCTATGAAAAAAGATACATACCTTATACAGCAGATCCACTTCAAGGTGCCTTAAGGCAAGCTTTGTGGAATTAAGGCCAGCTGTGAGAACCTCTGCCATCTTTGCTTGTATTCACTGAGTACAATAGTCTCAGTCCCATTTCCAGATGGACACATGTCCCCTAGAGGAGATCTGTGGTCCCCCACACAGGAAACTAACTCTCTCTCTGTCTCTCTCTGTCTCTCTCTCTCTGTCTCTCTCTCTCTCTGTCTCTCTCTCTCTCTCTGTCACACACACACACACACACACACACACACACACACACACACACACACACACATTTTTTGTATCTCTGTCATATGAGAGGCACTGGGGCAAAGTACTGAGTTTCGGACTCTGTTCCAGGACCTTCAGACTCAGAAAGACTGATGCTCCTATTTGTAAGCACGAACAGTTATAAATTCTATAAAGGATAAAGGTAGACTTCTACAAGACTGTTACTAAGGCCCAATGCAGCCCATTTTGAGAAGGTCTCTCTGAAGAGCGTCCGTGTAAGTTAGGAACTGAGGTTCTAGGAGGTGTGAGCCAGAATCAGCTTGTTAGGGAGGGGAGTGAACATTACAGTCAAAAGGAAGCCATTCATCTCACCTCTGGTCCATGAAACATGGCTCCCTCACCCCCCAACATCACCCGCCAACATCAGCCCCCAAACAAAGAGCAAGCAAAAGAAGCCTCTTTAGGGTTAAGAATAAGCTGTCTGAGCTTCTGGGGGAAAAATTCTATCCCTGCCCAGTGAAGGACTCTAAAGACAATTCTGTGGCTCTACCCTGGGGCTCCACCTCACAGGGTGTGCAGACCTGGTGGTCCTCAACTGTGGCTCCAGACCTTCCCAGCTAATTTCAGCTCCCCAGAGCGTGTCTCCAGCGTGGCTCAGCTCCCAAGCTGGGCGCCCGCCAGTCAGTCTGGCCTGGGAAGGAACTATTTTGGGAATTTTTATGATGGAACAGTATTTTTTGGGTAAACAAATGGAGAGCTGTTCAGCAGGGAGGCTCACCCCTAGCTCCTGGTTCACCTTTCCCCATGTGGAGGTGTCACAGAGGTAGCACTGTCAAATGCTATCCATGGCCCTACACACACCCCATCATTCTTCCCAGGCAAAACATGGATGGAAACCAACGAAGAAGGCTGCCTCCTTCCCACACTGTCTCAGAGTCCTTGAAAACAGCACCCTGGGTATAGGCTTGGGGGTTGGACCTAACTCTATTAACCCCTTAGGGGCTAAAGCTGGGCTAGACTCAGAATGTTAGTGTTGAAGGACACCTAGAAGGGCATCTGTTACCTCCCTTCCTGTCCCTCACCACAGGGGAGGGGACCAAAGCCCAGAGATATCTCCTTTCTCAAGGTCATACATCTCATCAATTGTGAATAAGGTTAGAAACTTAGGTGCCAGTCTCCTGGCCCTGTTCTTTCTTTAGAAATAATACTCCAAGTTAATAGGGAGCCTATCAGCCATACACTTGTAATAAACCATGAATGTGTATGGACCCTGTTCTCTACCGCATGTGTGAGGGAATGTTCCTGCTAAGGAACAGGCTTCCATCCTGGCTTGGATCCCACCCAGTGGCCTTGCTTCTTCAGGATAGGTGCTTTATCCTACCAGTGGTGTTTGCCTCTGATTGGCTGCTAGGAAGTTTAGGACTTCCTTGGTGTTGGGAGACAGTTCCTACTCAAGCTTCGTTCTTCTACCCTTCTACCATCTCTTCAACTAAGGGTACATGGTGGAGTTGGGATTCCTTCAGTTGTGTTTGGCTTGAATCCCACAGCTCTCCTTACCATACCATCCACTTCCAGGTAAGAGACGGTCTAGTCAGAAAGATGAAATGTTATGACATATTGCCTAAAGACAGAAATCTAGCTTAAGGAGAGGAAATCCTAACCCAGCTCTGAAAGGAATTGTGTACCTTAGAAATTTGGTGTTTTGGCAGGCTGTAAAGCAACTGAATCTAGGGCACAGTTTTTCTCTCTCCTTCCCTCTATTCTTCAACTAGGCTTTCTTGACATTGTGGGGTCAGTGATTGCTGGCTGGCCCAGATGTACACACTTCTGGTAGTAGGGGGCCATTTTCTTTCAGAACTTGGGTGATAAGATCCCAGAAAAGAGTCTTGTTGGCTGGCTTCAATCATGAGCCCATCTCTGAACCAATCATCTCTGAACCAATTACCCAGAAAACTCTAGGTCTGAGAATCATGTACCACAGGGGATGTGCACCATATAGGGAAAAAAGACCTTTGATAGCTGGCGAAAAGGAGCTTTGATATTTGCAAAGACAGAAGCAACAGATTCCCTCTGGGCTTAGGGACTGGGAGATGGGAGAATATTAGCACTAGATAGTCAGAGGGAAAAGCTAAGTGGAAAAGTTACTTAGGAATAACAGTGTTGGGGTTGGGAGTATGGCTTAGTTTGTAGAGTTCCAGCTAGTGAGCAAGTATTAGATACCAAGTTCAAGTACTGGTCTTGGGGAAAAAAAAGAAAGAAAAAGAATAATGACGTTAGCAATAGCAACGGCAACATTTATTACTTTAGAGCTTACCAAGCCTTCTTTATATACCTTATTTGATCCTCATCTGGTCTTGAGGGGGAGGAAACAGGCCTTTTTGTTGTTGTTGTTTTCTTCAGGGAAGGAGGTGGGCTTGGCTGGCAGGTGGCAGGCTGGAACTCAGGTGGCAATCCACCACCCTGGTGACCACAACTGGTGTTCTCTGAATCCAGCTGCAGGAAAGAAAACATATTGAGTGTGAAGTGCCTGGTATCCTGAAGCCAGATGTTCCTTTAAAGGTGACAGACAGAACTGAGTATGTCACCTTGGGGGTCCTTTAGCCATCCTTAAGTGCCATGTGGGCAGGACCTTGTCTGTCTGATTCACTGCTCTATTTTACTTCCAAGATGGTACTCAGGAATCCAGAAAGCAAGATGAGCTGGTGAGTGGCTGGCGAAGGGCTGAGTTTTTACTAAGGAAAGGGGCAGGAGAGTTTTGTTGCACTCTTTTGGAGGGCCCTATTCAAATGTGTATACCCGGTTATGGTCCATACTGGACTACACTCAGGACCAAGGATGGGGGGAAACAGGTCCAGAAATTGGCTTTGCCCTGTGGGAGCCTATATACTAAAAGACAAAACCCAATGGGACCAGGTTGACCCCAGAACAAAGCAAGAAACCAACTGGTGGTGAAGTAGCCAAGCATGGACACGGACACTAGGCACAGGTGTCCCTTCCCAAGACTGGGACACCTGGAGATGACGTGGAAATCCTTTGACTCTTCGGTGTGGGGACCAGAGCTGCAGACCAAGGACTGAGCCTTCAGAAGTTGGGGAGAAGAGGAGGAGGATCCCAAGGACAATAGAGTGGGCCCCTCTCCCTGTCTTGCAGCTAGACACAGCAATGGAAGCCATGTGAGGATGGTAGTCACTCTCATGCCTGCTGGTGATGTACTTTAGGCCTCTCCCTTGTAACTGCTATGTCTGGTCAGTGGAAGAAATCTGGGGTGTTGGATGCCTGGTGTTGGTCATGTCTTCATGTTGCCACGTCTGTTGGACAGGAACACAGATACTTCTTTTCCTGGCTCCGTAGGGGGAGCATCTAAGAGCTGCAGAAGTGAACAGAATTTGTGGTGCATAGTAAGCAAGGTCAAGGTGTGTGGAGAGCACTTTTAGAGGGAGTGAGTGCTAATCTTCCCTCACTCCACCACTTCCTTCTCGGAGCTGGTGAGTGTCTGGATTTACCTGCTGGTGTAGCCAGTCACAGCCAGGTGGGCCCCATGGCTATTTAGAACCTGCCCCCTCCCCCCACAAGTCTTCCAACCTTCGGGGTGTTCAGAAAATGTGGAGTTTGTCTTGGCTGAAATGAAGTAGACCTAAGGAAGTGATCTGGGTCAGAAACTTTTATTCAGTTTGAAGTGTGGGACGTGCTGAACTTAGTTGAACCTCATTAAAAAGCTATGGTGGAGTAAGTGTTTATATTTCACATGTGCAATGTTTGAATGTTTAAATTCGCATGAAAAATGTAAGCACTGAGGTGTAATAACTCACAGAACCTGGGCCCCCTTTTCAGGATGGAGCCTATCCTATGGTGACAGCAGTGTTGACAGAACACATTTGCCCAGCCCAGTCCCCTCGGCCCCACATGACCTATGAGGGATTTCCACTTGGCTAATTCAACATTGACACCATTTGGTGGCGTGTGTGTGTGTGTGTGTGTGTGTGTGTGTGTGTGTGTGTGTACGTACATGCATGCTAATACTAGGGCTTGAACTCAAGACCTGATGCTCTTGCTTGACTTTTTCACTCAAGGCTGACACTCTACCTTTCGAGCCACCAATCCACTTCTGTTTTTTTGCTAGTTAACTAGAGATACCCAGGCTGCTTTAAATCACGATTCTCAGCTATCAGCCTCCTGAGTAGCTAGGATTATAGATGTGGCCACTGCCACTGGTGCCAAACCATTTAGTTTTTTTTTTCCTCCATATAGCTCAACACTGTACTCAATATGCTGCTGGCTGATTTGTGAAACATGAAGGACAGAACCAGTTTTGTGATAGACTGGTAGAAAGGAGGGTTTGAGGGTATCCTGGGGAAACTGAGTAGAGAAAGAAAAATACAGAAAGATGTGTTACTTCTTCCTCTATGCTTTACTATCTACCAGGTTTGTTTTATGCTATTTGAACTACTAGTCTAAGACTTTGAGCTAAATAACCTCTGACTTTCAGAGGTTATTGTCTAATTATACCTAAGACCTAGGACAAAGTCCACACCTCATATAACATGGCTATTTAAAATAGTCTGTTGGGAACAGTGGATCAAAAAATACATATCTACATAACTGTAGATATATATTTACTTACCTATAGATATGTTACTTACCTGTATGTATGCATGCATAAATATAAATATATATATATATCAATAAAATAAAATGAATGAGAATGGATTTACCATCTGATCTAGCAACCCTGTTTCAAATACCTAGAAGAAAGGACTTTGAATATGTGTGTACATAAACTGACACATCACCTGGTATCCTTTAAACACACAGAACTTTATGTATCAGCTAAAAATACATTTATATAACAAATAAATAAATGAAAAGCCATCGTGTAACCAGTTAACCCACGTGCACTAGCTACTCTAGTCCTGAAGAAGCTCGTCTTCCCAAGCCAGGCCAACTGTGGAAATCCCCTTGACTGGGTTCCTGATACTCAAAAACATTTCCCTATTCTTGGTGATGAGAAATTCAAAAGCTTCAGTGGCGAGGCCTGAGTGGCTCTTGGTGGGTATGGCTCTGGGATGTAACTTCGGAATCTGAGAGTTCTGAGCGTTTAGAAACTTTACAAATACTTAATTGAAGAACTACAAGGACATGGTTAGAAAGCTAATGATACGGAAGGACTTATATTTAAAAGTAGGCCTCCCATTCTTCTCAGTTCTACCAGTTTATGTGGTGTCTCTAAGCTCTGTGTCACCACAGCTATCTTGGTCTCTATCATGGAGGTTTGATAGTCCTCTAAGGAACCAGTATACTAACTGAGGAGGTTCAAATCCCTGATCATCTCTACTTTATTTCTCTTGGATGCCTTTTATATTTTGTTATGTTTTGTTATAAGAGAGTCTTGCTATGGATCCCGGACTTGCTTCAAACCCAGTATACTATTTTGTGTCAAACAAACTAAATAGGGATCACATTTCCCCAAACCCTCTCTCCTGTTCAGTTTTAAGTTAGGTTTAGTGATGGTGCAAGTTTGAAAGACAGAAGTGAAGCAACTGACACTTTTAATCTGCCATAGACCATGTGTCATTGTGAGTTGTGTAGTGTCATTGACATGCAGCTCACCTGGCTGATGTGCTTCCCAGATCTCCTCCTCCCCCGCCCCATCTCCTCCTCCTCCTCCTCCTCCTCCTCTTAGAGGCAAAGACAGATGCAGATTGCACTTGGTCCTGGTGGGTTCCAGGTAGTCCTTCCATTTTACTACTTTCATCTTTTCTTCCCAGTTGCCCCTGCTTCTGACTTTGGGCCCCACATTAGACACATTTTCCATGAGCTCTATAACGAGGTCTTATAACTGCATGAAATACAGTCCCTGCAATAGTGCTCTTTTTCCTGAATGCTACAGTCATTTTTGTTCTCAGTCCTGGGGCTTGAACGTAGGGCCTGGGCACTATCCCTGAGCTTCTTTTGCCCAAGGCTAGTGCTCTACCCCTTGAGCCACAGTGCTACTTCTGGCTATTTTTCTGTTTATGTGATACTGAGGAATCAAACCCAGGGCTGGGGTTTGCACGCTGGGCAAACGCCGTACCACTGAGTCCCAGTCCCAGACCTGCATACTGCAGTCATCCGAGGTTCCTTTGTGGATAGCTTTGCTCACTAGTGTGGTCAGTCACTGTTTGCGCCTTACTCTGTAAAGTAGGCTATGAACGCCAGCACCCTGTCTCCTCTTCTTTTCTTCCATTCACTCCTCTTTATCGTCTACTGATTTTACACGGTCAACGGCAGTAACACTACGTTCTGTCTGAAAGCCACGGTGAACTTGCCCCCCATTTCTGTGGTCTATTCTAAAAGGCGAAACCCCTCAAAAAACAAAACCAAACCAAACCACATTTCATGTATTTGTATGGGTAAATGAGCATAAGGTTTGGTGATGGCCTATAGTTGTGATTTCTTTTCTGCATGTCAAGAGCAGCTGTGTTAGTCAAAGGACAGCATTCTTAGTCCCAGGATGGAAGATGTTTTTATTGTACTAGGCACCGTCATAGCTCAAATGCATCTTATCTTTTACATTGTTCCATTTTTGGACCCTGATATCTCGCTTAGTGCTTTGTTTTTCCTACAGTTTTTCACGGCCTTCTTCTTCTTTTTTTATTTTTTTCCTACTCAGGCAAAGAACACTAGATCCCATCATGTCTCAATTATTGCTTAGTATCTTTCTCATTTTAATTGTATGTGTTGCTTGGAATCCATTTTACTCTTTTCTAGGAGATGTTCTCCTTTAGACTTACTGACATGGATTTCATTTTAGGCTCCCTAAATAGCGTTTACTCTAGGACTTTTTCTGCCCCCACCCCTACCCTCCACGATTCCTAGGCTAATCCCACCATTTGTATTTTTCCCATTGCATTTTTGTGCCTACTCTGGTTTTGCTGGCATGCATGCATTCTTCTTTTATTTTTGCCAGTCCTGGGGTTTGAATTCAGAGCCTACACACTGTCCTTGAGCTTTCTCAAGGCTAGAGCTCTAGCACTTGAGCCATGGCACCACTTTTGGCTTTTTCTGGGTACGTGGTACTGAGGACTAAACCCAGGTCTTTGTGCATGCTAGGCGAGCACTCTGCCACTAGGCTAAACTCCTGGCCCTGGTATGCATTCTTATTTAGCATATCCAAGAAGTTTAACACAAGATGTAAATCATATATACTCATCTGAGTATTTGTTTTTGAAAACTTGTGTGATTTTGATGACCTCTCCTCTCCTCTGTTCCCCTCCCTTTATCTTCTTTCCTTTCTCTTTCCCTCCCTCCCTTCCTCTCTCCCCTCTCTCTTTCTGTCCTGGGGCTTGAACTCTGGGCCTGGGTGTTGTCCTAGAGCTCTTAAAGCTCTACCACTTGTCACAGTGTCACTTCCAGTTTTCTGGAGATAAGAGTCAAATAAACTTTAGTGCCTGGGCTGTCTTTGAACCTCTATCCTCAGATCTCAGCCTCCTGAGTAGCTAGGATTACAGGTATAAGCCACCAGTGCCTCACTTATTATTATTTTTCTTGTGGTTCTGGTACTGGGACTTGAACTCAGAGCTTCAAACTCTCACTTTGATTTTTTGCTCAAGGCTGACACTCTGCCACTTAAGTCATACCTCCATTTTGCTGGTTAATTGTAAATAAAAGTCACACAGAATCTCCTGTCTAGACTGTATTTAAATCACATTCTCAGATCTCAGCCTTCTGAGCAGCTAGGATTTCAGGCATGATCCACTGGTGCCCGGTGTATTTTGGCAAATTCTTCAACTTTACATTTGGCTTTCCTCAAGTGCCAATTGAAAACTGTGTCACATACATCACGGAGCCACTGTTAGGATTAGTTTTTGGTGCTGAGCCAATTGAGTCTCTCTTTTGCTAAGAGATCCTAATAAAGTGTTCTTATTACCTGTGGAGCAAAGTTCAAATATGCGTGGTCTAGGTCCTCAATCAATGGATCCCAGTTGCCTTTTCAGATTTACTTCCTGTTATTCCTTTTATGCACCTTTTGTCTGTAAGGCCCTTCTGCCTGCATACCTGTTATCTTCTAGTCACCAGAGATTGACTCTTTGTGTTACCCTTCCCTTTCCTATAAAACCTCTGTATCCAAACTCAAGTCCCTTCCTCAGTACTCCCTCCTCCATTTATCCTTCTCTGACCTTCTGTTCCCAGAATCCCCATCTCTCCTGACTTGCATCCTCTCTACTGAGCATTACAGTGTGGTCACACACTGGGCAGGCCGCCAGGGGATGGATGGAACTTTCTCAATGCTTCCCTGCAGCTGGGGCAGCCACAGTGTTGAATGATTCTCTTTTTTTGCAGGCTGGGCAGAATCCAGGATGCCTCTAGGCAACGTTTTCAGAAAACCAAAAAGCTATTGCTTCCTTCCTCTCTCCTGCCAGCGCAGCTTTCCTCCCCACTAAATAATCTCCCATCCCTACCCCAAGTAGGGGTCACTTTGCTTTTAGGGCAGCCACTGGGGAAGTATTCTGCCATCATTATCTCTCTCACTAGGATTTAATTAAAGGAACTCACGGAGGAGTGCCATAATAAGTATGACTTATTAGTAATACTAGCAACCAGTCGCTCGCTCACTCATGTACTCATTCATCCGTTCAATCAATTATTCTATAAATATTTTAGATGCCTCTGGTGTGCCTGGCCCTGTGGAGGGCTTGGGGACATAGAGAGAAAAAAATATAAGTCCTGCCCATAGAGAAACTATAACTTATTCTTCAACCATGAAATCCAGCAAGGAGCAGAACGCATGAAAGCAGGAGCATCTGAAGACAGGAATGGTGAAAGATTGGGTATGTGAACTGGGATGGTGAAGTCCTAGATAAAAAAAAGTTCCATAGAACAATTTCCTCTGCTTCACTGTTTATTCCCCAGGAATAAATGGATGGAGCCAGAGACAGAAGGTTGATGCCACTGGCTCTGGATACAAGGCTCACCTCCATCCTTTACATGATCTGTATTCTCTCCTGACCCAGGTGAACAACTTATTGAGTGTTACTTGAGGAAGCTACAGACAAGGGACACGCCCTTTCATTTCACTTCCAGCCTGAGCCTTGTAGGCATGCAAGAAGAGTAATAGCTTTCGTGAGTGTTCATCTTGAGCCTTCTTCTTCATAATGGTCACCCTTGGTCCCCATTATGGGCTGAGGCAGCCCTGAGGAGTCCTGTGTTTCTGAGTAGATTCTGCAGGTGGTCACCTCTGAGACTAGCTGCTCCACAACAGATGAGGCTGCTTTTGTGGCTCTTGGGACCACAAGATGAGGAAGCTGAGGTCTTCATGTGGCCAACCAACTTGCAGCTTAGAGCAATATGTTGCTCCATGGTCCTTTTCAAACTCCATCTTGGCTAATGTGGGGCTGGGGAGCCTTGGAGAGCTGTAGAAGGTTAGTGGCTGCTTGAAGCCTGGCAGTGCCCACATCCCCAGATGCTCTTTGCCCTTGGTCAGAGCCAGCTCAGGCTAAATCAGGGCTCAGGGTACAGGAAGGTTGGGACTCTAGCCTTGTTGTGAGGCTTTTGTTATACCTGCACTGTCCTGGAGCAAAGCCAGTCAAAGACTATAGGTTCTTATAACCATGCGTCCTTGGAGACAGCCAGTCTGCCAGTTCATTTTACAAGGGGTGGAAACATAGCAAAAGGTTCTTATCTATACAGATAGTACCTGAGTTTGGGGTTAGGCTCCAGACACCCCCATTGAATGTCCAGAGATATTTTTGCTTTCACCAGGCATGGCTTTTCTTTAGGAAATGTGTATACTTCAAGAAAAGCACAAAGGGAAGAGGGCAAGTAGATGATGGTGTTAAAGTGCCAGCCCACAGGCTGGGAGACTCCCTCATTCTCCCACCCATGCCACAGGCTTCACTTCTACTTGGCTGGCTTGTGCCTGGAGAGGTCTTTCCTCTCTAGCCAGGCATCTGATCAAGAATATCAGAATATAGACACCCTATGTATTTCTAGAATAGTTATCCTGTCTATGAGGAAGCTCATGAGAGCCTCAGAACAACCCTAAAAGGTATTATTATTAATATTATTATCATTTGTCAATACTGGGGCTTGAGCTCAGCTCATTCTGCTTTTTCACTCATAGCATGTGCTCTACCACTTAGCTATGCCTCCAGTTCGTTTTTTCCTTTCTTTTTATTTTTGTGGTTCTATACAGATAAGAATCTCTTGGATTTGTCTGCCCAGGCTGGCTTCAAATTGTGATCCTCAGATCTCAGTCTCTTGTGTAGCTAGTATTATAGATATGTGTCATCTGCAGTGTCACTACCTCAACCTGAACCATTTCACCAGACTGAAGTAAATCACAGGTGACCTGGGATATGCTCTAGTATGGCTATGAGAAAAGACAAAATTCTCAGTAATGGTTTTAAAATTGAGTCTCAAGCCCCAATACCTGCACAATGATAATGATGATGATGATGAAGAGGAAGAATAAGAGGAAGAAAAAGAAAGGAAGGAGGAGGAGGAGGAAAAGAAGGAGTAGGAGGAGGAAGAGGAGGAGGAAGAGGAGGAGGAGAAGAAGAAATGGTCCAGCTCAACTTTACTGGTATGGCATACCAGCATACATGGAATACCATGTACACAAAAACAAGAAACTGAATTTGGAGAAAGGGATGGAGAAGAGCAGAAATCAGACCCAAATCTGAACATTCTGAGGCAGGAAAATTATCACAAATCATTTGGGACAGTTCAAAAGTGAAAGTCTTCAGGTTAGTTAGCAGCCTCATGTGTTTATGTGTACCCATTTTTTAAAAACGTTTTTATATATAAAAAGAGAGAAAGGAACTTTTCCAACACCTTTCATAACCTCATTTCACTAGGCAGTTTCCTGAATTCATTAGCACATCAGGTAGGACATCTTTGTTTTAAGCAACCGAGCTCCCAGGATAGCTAGGGGAATTCTGAAGGGCCAGCTTTGCCCATCAGAGAGAGCAGAATTCTGGCCTACAGGCCAGAATCAAGTTGTATCCGTCCAATCATTGACTTTTTTCTTGGCGGTTGAAGTAGGGACCCCCAGCTTCTGACATCAGGAAGAATCTGACTCAGGGGCCCTTTAGGTGGCGTCTGATTTATGTGTAAGTTTCCAAAGCATAGTGGTTGCCTTACATAAGGAGTGAGGGAAAGAAGGAGGACATCAACCTGATTTAGAATCTCTTCTCTAGCTATTTTGAGCCTGTGTGGTCAAACCTCAGTGTTTGAATCCCACAGAGGGATGAGATGAGAGAGAGAAAGAGGGGGGGGGGGGAGAAAGAGAGAGAGGTTAAAAGGCTTAATCCTTGAATGCCAAGCTTCAAGTGAAATCATTTTGATAGGCCTTTAAAACTGGATGCAATCTTCTCTATTTTATTCAGATGATTTGGAACATCAGTTGGCCTTTTTATTTTATCACAATTTTTTAAATTTACATAGGATGCTTACCACTGTTCCAGAACCTCATTACCCTCCTAAGGATAACGGAATCTATCAATGCTCAAGTCTCTCATAAAAAATGACATCTTATTTACATAATCTATATACATCCTAAGATATGCTTTGAATAATCTGTAGATTACCTATATTACCTAAAATGATATAAACACTACATAGATAGTTATTATATTGTATTATTTGGAAATAATGATGAGAAAAAATTGCATCCACATATACTTAGTTAAGATGTATTTAGGTTTTTGTTTTGCCATTATTTGTTTCTGGTTTTCCTCTCCCTCATTTGTGCTTGGTTGAATCCACAGATACAACATGGATACAGAGATCTGACTCTTTTTTGAATTTTATACAATTTAAGTGGGGAAAAAGTAATAGATTTCTAAATTTGTTTAAAGAGTTTGGAAGTTGAAAGTTATCAGTCCTATCTTGACAAGAAGAAAATGCTGAACAAACTGAAAATCATCTATTTTTCTTGGACCCACAGATAATTGAAACCTCAATTACAATGACTACAGCACACCACAAGACAGGCAAGCAGAGAAATAAACTGGATCAGCTCACCTGCTCAGAAGCAGCTGGAGCCATAGTGTGGAAGGAGAGCAAGTGGCAGTGCGGAGAATGGCTGGAGATTAATTCCACTATTATGAGAGACCTCAGGGTGTAATCCGACAAGCTCTCACAGCATGCTGGGATTCATCTCCAGGAACCCCACCAGTTACAAAACCTCACAGCAAAGAGTTAAAGGGAACCCTATGTTTCTGGCAGAAGGAAGGAGAAAGTACCCATTCTGAAATATATCAGCGCCTTCTCCATACCTAAGGTCTGCCTTGTGACTTTATCATAGTCTTAGCCTACCTGAGGGAAATACATTTGTCCAGCTTGAGTCCCCTGTAGCCTTACTGTCTGTCCTAAAGAAGGGGGAAACTAAGATGCATTTGTGAAGATGATAACCAGGGATGCAGACAGGTTATAGACTTGTAATCTTCAATCTCATCCTGTTGATTAATGGGATTCCAGAGTGAATTGCAGCTTTAAGAGCTGTAAGGTGCTGAATGCCTGTGGCTCCTGCCTGTAATCCTATTCAGGAAACTAAGATCTGAGGATTTGAAGCTGGCCCAAGCAGAGAAGTCTGAGAGACTCTTATCTCCAATAAACTACTTTAAGAAAAAAGAAAGTCAAAAGTAGAGCTGTGGCCCAGGTGGTAGAGCACTACCTTTGAGCAAAAGAAGTTCAGGGACAGCAACCTGTCTCCTGTCTCTGGATTCAAGCCCTAGGACCAATACACACACACACACACACACAGAGAGAGAGAGAGAGAGAGAGAGAGAGAGAGAGAGAGAGAGAGAGAGAGAGAGAGAGAGAGAGAGAGAGAGAGAGAGAGAGAGCGCAGCTGCAAGGCACAGATTCTGTTTTAAAGAGGAGTTGTTAGAAAAGCTCAAATACAAAACTACTAAAGAAATGTGAAGGTGCAGGTATCTACATTTACAGAAACTTGTAAATACACTCTTCCTGTCTCACATTTTTTACCTCAGTGCTGTTATCTTGTATATATACCTGGCTTATAATGACAATAAAATCACAGGGCATGCTAAAAGCAATAAGAAACATAATATGTAAAAGTAAAAGCAAGCATCAGATTTAGAGTCCAGATATGACACTGATTTTAGGTTAATCAGACAAGGATAATGGAAAAAAGTAGACAACATGGAAGAATAGTCAATATAAGCTAAGCTGGAAACTTGTATTAAAGAAACAGAAGGTAACACTAGAATGAAAATACAACAGCAGAGTGTGACTTTGATGGGCTCATCAGTAGAGTGGATTGGCTGATAAATGGTGCTGAAAGAATTAATAAGCTTGAAGTCAAGCCAAAAGAAGTTTCCCAAACTGAAATGCCGAGAGAAGCAGAAGGAAAATGTGCACCGCAGAAAGGCAAAACAGAGCATCTGTTTTGCAGGATAATTTCAAAAGGTTTATTATTTACACACTGGAATATTTGAAGTTAGAAAGACAAAAATTCCCCACTTCTTAAATATGGCCTGTGTATAGACTTCCTTCAGAAGAGTGAAGGATGGAAGGAGGCAACCCAAGGAAATGTAATATGTAATATGTAAATGTAATATGACATCTTTGATGGGATCCTGGAATGGAAAAGGGACATTGGCTAAAAACGGAGGCATAAAGTCTAAATTTTTAGCTAAGCATGTACACACACACACACACACACACACACACACACACACACACACATTACATACACAATTGTTGGGTTATCTTTACTTTAGACTATCTGGCCTCAAACAGCCTTTCTCCTCTTTGTAATTCCTTTGCCTACTTAGACATCTAGTTTGGGCTGGGAGTGTGGCCCAGCAGTAGAATGCTTGCCTAGCATGCTTGAAGCCCTGGGTTCAATTCCTCAGTACCACATACACAGAAAAAGCCAGAAATGATGCTGTGGTTCAAGTGATAGAGTGCTAGCCTAGAGAAAGCCCAAGGACCGTGCTCAGGCTCTGAGTTCAAGCCCCAGGCCTGGCAGGAAAAGAAAGAAAGAAAAAAATAAGGAAGGAAGGAAAGAAAGGAGGAAGAAAAGGAGGGAGGGAGGGAAGGGAAGGGAAGGGAAGGGAAGGGAAGAAAGTAATCTAGTTTGCCTGAACTGTGTGAAAAGTCAGCATAAAACAGAGCCAAATGAGCACCTGAAATCCTCTCCTATAAATGACAAACATTAACATATTGCACTATGACAAGCATTTGGCTTTTTGTGGGACTTTGAGGATTTAACTCTTCATTCTCATCTGCAGAAGAGTTTAGACTCATCATAGTTTCTATTTATAAGGCATGCTGGGTCTGGAAAGATTAGTTTCTAGTGTTTGAAAATCAACGTATTTCAGGTAAAGTTTGGGACAAACACGGAGTTATCTATTCTCCTTCTCCCTCACCTGTACCTCTCTTTCCTTTCTTCCTTTCCTTTCCTTCCTTCCCTCCCTCCCTCCCTCCCTTTCTTCCTTCCTTCCTTCCATCCTTGCTTCCTTCCTTGCTTCCTTCCTCCTCCTCCTCCTCCTCCTCCTCCTCCTCCTCCTCCTCCTCCTCCTCCGTTTCTTCCTCTCTGCTTTTCTGTCTCTTTGTTTTTTTTTTTTCCTAATTGTGGGACTTGAACTCTGGGCCTGGGCGCTGTCCCTGAGCTCTTCAGTGTGAGGCCACCATTCTACTCCTTGAGTCACAGTGCCACTTCTGGTTTTCTAGTAGTTAATTGGAGATAAAGAGTCTCACAGACTTCTAGTGCCTGGGCTGGCTTTGAACTGTGATCCTCAGATCTCACCCTCTTGAGTAGCTAGGATTACAGGTGTGAGCCACCACCCCTGGCTTTAGATTTTTCTCTTTTTTTGAGACAGGATCTCACTCTGTGCCCAGTCTGGATCACAGGCTTGTACTACCCTGTGAGGCTCCTCTATACCTGACCCTAGAGCAAGGCAACAATTGGCTGCAGTTCCCCCACATACCACAGGCCCAGTGATGTTTCTTGTCTTCCTGAGCCCACCATCCCAGCACCCAAGATTGTCAGCCAGACAGGGCTGCGATGGGAATTCCTGGAGTATGAGGGTTCCCTCAGCTGACAGTGTGGCTACCACTACTTGACTCCAGAATGGGCAGGTCCTTCCCACCCCTCCCTCCTCTGCCCTGGTGTGAGAACAGAAAGCTCTTGGCAGTATCTAGGTCTATCAGGTCACTGAGCCTTTTTGGGGTGGGGGGGCTTCCTGTTATAGTGTATTTACTTTTCTAACACCTCATGCCTTTTTTTTTTTAATTCCTCAGCAAGACAGGTTCACGTGAATGCTTCTGATTCACGACATTGACTCAGACACCTGAGTGGTTACACTAATCCCCAGCTGTGGGGCAATGGGGCTAAGCAGATGACGGAAATTATTATCTGTTCTGCTTGAGCTCAGATTCCAGTTCTGCTACCTATCAGCTCTGCCGAACTGGGTAAATGATTTACTATTTTGGGGTCTTGGTTCTACTTATGTAAATTGAAGTTATATGTGGGCAAAGCTTCGCATGGGCTTCTTAGAGAACATAAGAATTACTTTCTAAAGCTAAGCACCAGTGATGCCTGAAATCTTAGCTACGTAGGAGTCTGAGATTTGAGGATCCTGGTTTGAAGACAGCCCAGGTAGACAAATCTGAGACTTTTCTCTCTCAGTAACTAGTAAAAAGCTGGAAGTGAAGGTATGGCTCAAGTGGTATAGAATCAGGCTTAAGTAGAAAAAAAACTAAGCAAGAGTACAAGACCCTGAGTTCAAGCTCCATTACTGGCATACTAAAAAATTACTTTCTAAAAGTTAGGTTAGCTATAGTGGCTCATGACAAAACAAAACAAAACAAAACAAAAAACCAGCTAAGTGGGTGTCAGAGATAGAAGAATCTTGCCCCAGACAAAAGGGAGACCCTGTCTGAAAAAAAACAAAACAACAAAAAAACAATGAAAGCAGAAAGAGCTGGAGTCTAACTCGAATGGTAGCATACCTACAAAAGCCCAGGTTCAAACTCCAGTATTGCCAAAACAAACAAAAGTTAAATCAGAATATGAAACAGAAAAAAAAGACGACTTTAGTTTCTAAAAGATTTGGTCACAGAATTGCACACTTTTCACAGTGAAGTGAAATCTCGGAGTCATGAATCCCATTTCTGCCAAAAGGAGCAGGAACTCAGTGCAGGGGTGAAGTCAAGCAGGGCTCCTCCTCCCCCCCCCCCCCAGCTCCTTGCTCAGTACTCTTTTGGCTACACTATGAACTTGTACAACTTCCCAAAATGCTGAGCCTGCACCTGGGATTAGAAGGTTTATTTTCAGCCTCGATCTTATTTGCTCAAATAAAATGTTACAGAGAAACTGAGACCCATTGGCAGGAGCCAAATTTTACTGCAACTAGATTATACCAGATAGGAATCTTTGTACAGCCAATGAGCATCTCCTTCATGCTTTGCAAGCAAGCTGCATGGGCTCTGACATGGAGGACCAGCCCAGTCCCTCTAAACACCATGGTCTGCCCCCATCAGTGCCCTCTCGGAAGAGATGATGGAGCTGCAAACCTTCCAGAAAGGCCAGGAAAGTTTCCGGTCCCATGTCCTCCTCCACTGTCCCCTCAATCTGTCTGTGGTTCCTTTTTGCTATGTTTCAATGTGCCTCTGGCTCCCATTACTGAGTTCCTGGTCTTTCTCCATTTCATTAATTCATTCAGAAATATTTATTGAGCCTCATTCAGCTGTTGGGCAGCAGCAAGAAACCCAGTCCTGGATTTCTGTAACCTGGGAGCTCATGGTCTGGACAAGAGATCCATGTGAACGGACAATTCACCCAGGGTGTCTGATCACAGATGAGGAAAAGGAGCCCGCAGGAAACAGCCAAGTAGTGAGGGGAAATCACAAAAACTAGACCTAGCCTGGCCTTGGTATCACCCAGGTGTCCCTGAGGCTGTGATGTTCAAGGTGAGACCTAACATAGTCAGAGGAGGATGGGGATGCTGGGCAGAGGGAAGGTGAAGGATGTCCTGTATGTGCGTGCATGTGCATGTGCATGGTGTGTGTGTGTGTGTGTGTGTGTGTGTGTGTGTGTGTGTAGTGTACAGAAAGAGATAATACTTGGATTCCTAGTACCTTTCCTGTTCCTGGGATTCTATTTCTTGCCTATGGCTTCTTTGGATATCCCAGGACTCTTCCAAGAAGGTTTCCTTCCTTCCTTCCTTCCTTCCTTCCTTCCTTCCTTCCTTCCTTCCTTCCTTCCTTCCTTCTTTTGCTCTCTTTTTTCCTTCCCCTTCCCCTCTTTCCTCTTCCTTCTCTTCTTCCACCTTTGTCTCATCTTTAATGTATAGGATCATATTTGCAAACAGAGATAAATTTTGACTTCTTCCCTCCCCATTTTATCCTTTTTAATTTTTTTTCTTGCCTTATTGCTTTGGCCAAAATTTCAAGCACTCTATTGAGCTGAATGGAGAAGCATGGATGTTCTTGCCTCATTCCTGGTTTTAGCAGAAATGTTTCAGTTTTTTCCCCATTCAGGGTAATGTTGCTGTTGGTTTGCAGTATGGTTTGTGGTATATCATCCTCCTCCTTTATTTGGAATGCTGGGGATCAAATCCAGAGCATTATGTATGATATAAAAGTACTGTACCAGTTATCTATGACTCTAGAATGAAGCTTGCTTTCTCTTTCTTCCCCCCTCCCTCTCTCTCTTTCTCCTTCCTTTCCTCCCTCCCTTCCTTCCTCTCTCCTTCCCTCCCTCCCTTTCCTGCTCAAGCTGGTTTCAAACCATCATCCTGAGATCTCAGCCTGAGTAGCCAAGCTTACAGGTGTGAGCTGCTTAGCACTAGCTGAAACTTTCTATTTTATTGTAAGTTCAAGATGGCTTTTGTTGACCAAATGGGTCAGTGCCTGCCATCTTCATCTTCACAGGTGGATACACTCCTTCCTCTCTTGTGAACAAATACATGATTTTTCTGTGGATCAATGATTGCCTTTCTCCTGGAGGTCTAAATATGAAATCCTTCTCTGAGGCCTTCCAGGGACGTGCAGGACAGTTAGGATTTGGTTCTTTGCTTTAAGTGGCAGAGGTGATTGGTGTATGTGTGACTACTCTGTTTCCTTGGCCAGGTACTGCAGCCTGTGTCCAGTCCTAATATATGCATTTTAAACGTCCTGATACCTCCTGGTCATCTCTCCTTCTGGTCTTAGCCACATTCTTTGAAAAGCATTCTTCTACTTATTCGGGTTGCAGATAAGAGTTTAGTATATCAGATGAGGGATTCCAGTGAACAGAAGGAAGACAGAGGCAGACCTGGAGTCCAGACCCCAGTGACTGACTGTGGCTTGGTTTCTAATCACCTCAGATTCACAAGGCTTAGTAGTCTGATATCAGTTCTGACAGGTGCCATTCAATAGAAACAAGGTGTAAGCCACAAATGTAGCTTCAAGTTTCTGATAGTAACATTATGTGTGTGTGTGTGTGTGTGTGTGTGTGTGTGTGTGTGTGTGCCTATGTGTAGAGCCTAAGGCTTGAACTCAGGGCTTAGGCACTGTCCCTGAGCTTTCTTGCTCAAGGCTGGCACTCTACCACTTAAATCATGGCTCTACTTCTGGATTTTTGGTGGCTAGAGATAAGAGTTTCATGGACTCTCCTTTCTGGACTGACTTCAAACTGTAATCCTCAGATTTCAGCCTCTTAAGCAGCTAGGATTACAGTTGTGAGCCACTGGAACCAAGATTTCTTTTTTCTTTTTTGCCAGTCCTGGACTTGAGCCAGGGCCTGAGCACTGTCCTTGGACTTTCTCAAGGGAGTGCTAACACTTGAGCCTCAGCACCTCTTCCGGCTTTTTTTCTATGTATATGGTACCAAGAAATTGAACCTGGGTCTTCATGCATGCTAGGCAAGCACTCTACCACTAGGCCAAACTCCCAGCCCACCAAGATTTCATTAAATAAGTTAAAACCAAATGTGGATGTGACATTAACAACCTGTTATGTGTCAGATGCTCAATAGCCATGCATTCAGGACAGTACTGCTATAGGGGATTGGATCAGGCTAGAATTCAGTGTGGCTACTAGTTTCAAACATAGCTTAAATCAGATAGAAACAATGTTCCAGCAGTTCTACAGACTATGTGGTAATATTCAACCCAGGCACTTTCACCTTCCTGTTCCAGTCACCATGAGCTTTAATAATGAACTTCTCAAAAGTCCAAGATGACAGTTTCAATTCCAGCCAGTGTATCCCCATTCCAGCCAACAGAAAGAGATGGAGAAGAAAACATTACCCCTCTGGAATGGTGCTTCTGAGAATATACATGCCTATTACTTTTATTTACATCCTGTTGGCTGAGAGTTAGTCCCAGGATTCTACTTAGCAGTAAAAGAAGCTCAGACATGCCATTTGTATTCAGTGGGACCAGAGAACCAGCTAATATTGGGAGATTCTGTGATTAAGGGAAGAGGGGATATGAGGAATCATCTGGTAGTGTTGGTCTCAGAGCCCAATTCATACTAGAGACACGCAAATTAGACATGAAAGGACAATCGCATTTGTTAAGGGGTAATGGGATGGTTGTCACCAAGACAGAGCCCAAGACACATGAGGGTTGCCATCTCCTCTCAGTTAGACAGTTGCATGGTTAGCTCAATGGATCAGTGATGAGCTGATAGATCCCAGCCGAGGTAGGTGGTAGCCCTGGTGCTGGGATGTGCTGGAGATCTGTGGGAAGAATCCTGTCTTCAACATTCTTCCACATGCATTTGTCCAGTTTCACACATTACATTGCTGTTCACCGTTGTCATGTTTCAGACATCTGGGAGAGATTTTTTTTTTTTGCCAGTCCTGGGCTTGAGCTCACGGCCTGAGCACTGTCCTTGGACTTTCTCAAGACTAGAGCTCTACCACTTGAGCCTCAGCACCACTTCCGGCTTTTTTCTATATGTGGTACCAAGGAATCGAACCCAGGTCTTCATGCATGCTAGGCAAGCACTTTAACCACTAGGCCAAACTCCTGGCCCTGGGAGAGATTTTTGAAGCGGTCCTTTTGGACTCTGGAAATAGCTTCATATTCTTCACTACCTATAGTCACTTGACAAGATTTGGTTGGACACCTGCTATATTCTGGGTGCCGGGAATGATTGAGAACTTGGTTTCTGTCCTTAAGGTGACCACAGGAACCGAGGAATAAGGAAGTGATGACAGGCAAAGGTTTGAAGAGTGAGCAGGCATGCATTGAGCAAGAGAAATGTATCCTGGAGTGGGGGTGGGGGGGGAGAGCGAGAGAGAGCGAGAGAGAGCGAGAGAGAGCGAGAGAGAGCGAGAGAGAGAGAGAGAGAGAGAGAGAGAGAGAGAGAGAGAGAGAGAGAGAGAGAGAGCAGGCTTAAGGCCTGTGCAGAAACTTATGCATCTGGGAGCAGGAAGCAGCTCAGGGCTGGCAGTGTGTGCTAGAGGGCTGTTGCAATGGACTTCGGGGGCTTCCTCAGTGTCTATTCTTTCTTGGTAACTGCACCACTTCCTTTGGAGCATCCATCTTCCTCTCATTTGCCATAATCCTTGGAGGAAGTTGATTCTAGCCCATAGGTAGGGCTAATCCCTCCAGACAGACAGACCGGCAAAATCCTTCTTGTCTAAGGATGATGAGCCATTCATTCTGACCCTAAGAGACTGGGGAAATCTTTGCTATCAGTTTCAGGGAAAGCATCGCTCCTCCCCCACCCCCCTCTCTCTCTCTGCCAGTGTGGATGTGAAGTCAGAAATTGCTGCAACCATTTTATCACCATGAGGAAAGCTTACCTGTCCATAAGGAGGGGTATGCAGCAGGGGAAAGAGTGTGTGCAGGAAGAAGAGGCTTTAGTGACATTTGCTGAGCCATTTAGTCAAACCTGCCCCTAGACCTTACATACCTTGGGGTTACGATGTGAAGGATTTGGGACTTCGCTTTAATTCTGAGGTTCTGGGACTATGGAATGTTCAAGGAGGAGAGTTAACTTGACCTGAATTATAGGAAGTTGCCTCAGGGTGCTGAGGGCAAACAGCCTGAAAGGAGGACCTGAGCCAAGGTAGAAGGGAGTGTCAAGGGCTGCACAGATGGTTAGCTGCCTGGCAGGCCGGAGGCTCGAGGGGAAGGTGCACTCAGGACACCAAGCACCTCCTCCTGCCCTCATCATTCATTCTGAGAAATCTTTTCTCTTGCCAAACCCTTGCCCTCCCCCGCTCCTCTTTGAGCACTCGAGCGTCTGGCCGGAGCAGGGGTCACACCTCATCATCTTCCCATTCCCCGGGGACTGGCACATGGCTGGCTCTTGGCCAGCTCTGCCTTGGCCTGAGCGGGTAGCACACCCATTTCTTGCTGAGCTGGGCGTGAGCTGCCCCTCCCCCGGAGCTTAGTCATCTGTTTCATAAGCAGCTTCCCAAACCGGCAGCCCCAGTATGCAGCTTCCTTGCTGCTGGCAGGTGTGGGCAGCTTTGAGTGCCAGAGACCAAGGAGCCAGCTGCGGGGGGTGGACCAGGGCAGCAAGCAGAGCCAAGGCAAGGGGGGACAGGTCATGGTCATCTATGAGAGGTTCCCCTCCCCCCAGAAAGCAGCAGTAACACTCACTCCTAGGCTCCCTTCCTTGCTTTTTGCTTACCTGTCCTGTTTTACAGGAGCTTAAAGCCCTTTCATTGGCTCTCCACGCTTTAGAAGAAATCAGCAGTTGGGCCTCATGATTCTACTCTGCCTCAACCTCCATCTAGCACCCCTGGAATAGTAGAGCTCCACTTCAGAAGACGATCCCTTTGGGCCCTTTCACAAAAGGCTCCCAATTCCTCTCTGTGTCTCTGCTTTACCCCATAGGATGTCGAGTGCCATGTGTGTGCGTGTGTGGGGGGGATCAGTATGTGACATCAGGGCGGTTGTTAACCTCTGACACCTCTCCCCAGCAGCCTCCTGGGATTTTGGAAGTGTCCTTCTTTTCTCCCAACCCTGAGACTTTTCTTCATCCCTGAGCCAGCAGGCCAAGGTTTCCCTCTGGTTTGTTTCTGTCATGGAAATTCCTGGTTCCCTGCGTGTCTCCCAACAATTCAGACACTGAGTTCTCATCTGCTCCAATGTTATGTTATTCTCCTCGTCGCCATGGTAGGGATTAAGACCTGAGCCAGGGAGGGCGGAGAGAGCTGGGAGGAGGATGGAAGGAGGATGGAGGGCAGAGAGAGCCTGATTGGGCAAGGGCAGGAGGAAGCCAGAGAGAAACAGCCTCTGTGTGTCCAGGAAGGAAGAAGGATTTCTGTTTTGCTGGGTGCTATTTTGGTTTTGGTTTTGGTTTTTGGCATTTGGGCTTGTTCCGGGGAGGTGATGAGAAATGCAAGTCCTCATCCAGTACAGCCACAGCTCGAGAAGCAAATCCTTCTCCCATGGTCAGGAATCCAGAGGCAATCTTCATACCCCCATTCAATTTGGGGAAAATTCTGAAAATAGCTTCCCGTTATTCCTGATTCATGTAATGGAAGAGCATGCTCAGTCCATGGAACAGTGTGACCTTGTACCACTCTGAGATTCAGGCAAGAAGGCTGTGTCCTTTGTAGAATCCTGACCTGATCTCTCTGTTGCCTGTGGAGTAAAAAGTCCAACCAGAGTTGGAAGCTAGTAGCTCACACCTTGTAATCCTAGCTACTCAGGAGGCTGAGATTTGAGGATCACTGTTCAAAGTCATCCCAGGCAGAAAAATCTATGAAACTCTTGTCTCCAATTAACTAGCAAAAACTAGTGGAACTGTCAGCACTGAGTAAACAAAAACAAGCTGGAGCATGAGACTTCCAGTTCAAGCCTTAGTACACACACACACGTCCAACTAGCATACATCCTCACACTAACTCTCTCCAAACCATCTTCTCAGGATCCCCAAAGCCTCTTCCCAGAGGGCCTGAGTCCATTTTCAGTTTGCCCCAGAATGAAAAGGTATAGGCTCACACCAGACATGAGCATGTGGGAAGATACCTGGTTGAGATGAGGAAGAGAGGGATGACAGGCCCTGAGCTGGGGCTGTCTCTCTCTGATGGATCATGGGAGAAAATTCCAACTTTACATTTGGCCTTTTAGAGGGTTATATAAAAGTCCCTTTGTAAAGCTAAGAGGATAAGCCCTATCCCATTGTACAATTGATTGGTAGCTTTGAAATATCTAGAACATGTGGTAGGTAGGTGGATCTTTCTTTAATTCTTGCACTAGTCCCACAACCTGTGAGTCCATGATAATTTTTAGGGTGTGAATAGCCTGTGGCTAGCTGTGCCAATATAGCTCCTCTTGCTTCTTATCCAGGTGTTGGTCTGCAAAACACCTGCCATTTGAGTCAGTTACTCAGCATCTTGGGGATCTGCTACTCTGCCTGTGACAGATGTGCCGAGGGCAGAAAGAAGGCTGGAGTAATGGCATGATCCTCTCCCTTCGTTCTTTTTGGTTGTCTGGTGTGTCAGTCAGCCTTCTGTTGCTAGGACAAATACCTGACCAAAAAATTCAGCTTATAAGGAAGGAAGTTTGTTTGGATTCAAGGCTTCAGTCCATTGTTTTGAGGCATGTGATGAGGCAGAGCACTGTGGTGGGGAGAATGTGGTGGAGTAAAGATGCTTCCTTCATGAGAAAAAGAAGAATAAGAGAATGAGGAGGAAGAAGAAAAAGAAAGGAGGAGGAGAGAGGATCTGTCCCTTATAAGGACATACCACAGTGGCCTAACTTCTCATCAAGCTCCCCCTCTTCAAGGTTCCACCACCTCACAAGGTCTACAGAGTCTAGGACCAAGTCTATACCATGTAAGTCTTGGAGGGACCTGTAAGATCTAAACATCTAGCTTCTGCTCTGTGTTAGAGAATATCCCATCTTGTTCAACACACATGGTTTTCTGAGTCTACATCTCAGTACCAAATATGGAAATGCTAAGAACTTGTTATGGCAGACACTGCCAGGGCCTCCCTTATTCATCGAATCTTCAGGTTTTAGCTAAGCACCTGGATGGGTCAACGATTACATTTCCCAGACTTTTAACTGCTGGATAGATAGAGCCAAGTGATGAAGTGTCAACGGTTGAGATGTAAGCAATGTGTGTCATTTCCAGTAAGTGGTTATGAAGGGAAGGGAGTATGGTTTTTGCCCCTTACTCTTTCCTGATGACTACAATGTGGAATTGATGGCTAACGCTCAAGCAGCCACCTTGGTCTGTAAGGCAGATGCAGAGGTAGAATGGTTTGAAGGAGTCTGGAGCAGCCTTGGACTGTGCTTTCAAACAGTTTTTTTGGTTTTTAGTTTTGGGTCCTGGGCCTTGAACTGTGGTCCTGGGTGCTATCCTAAGGTCCTTTTGCTCAAGGACACCACTCTACCACTTGAGCTCTAGCACTATTTCTGTTTTGTTTTTTTTCTATGATTAACTGGAGATAAGAGTCTCATGGACTTCCCTGCCTGGGCTGACTTTGAACCATCATCCTCAGATTTCAGTCTCCCAGGTAGCTAGGATTATAGGCCATCAGTGCCTGGTTTAAACTCTTTTAAAATAAGAACCCCACCCCTTTCTCTGAGAGCAACAAATGCCTATGTTATTTATTGCACATAGTTTTTTAAATTATTATATAGAGCAGAATCGATTCCTGAATAAGACATTTATCTTCCTGCCTCTCTTACAGCTGGGGCAGGACACACCACCAGGTTCATGTGAAGCTGCCCCAGCAGGAAGTTTAAGTTCCTGGGACAGCGGTGGCTGGAGGAGGAGAGTAGGCAGGGCAGGCTGAAGTGCCCAGAGCCTTGTGGCAGCCATTCTGCCATATGACTTTGGGGGCTTTTTCTGGGTGCATGGCCCCAACTCTGTCTGTAACTCACCTGACAATTCTGAACATTAGCTAACATCCTGCTATTAAATTCCTTTCCTGCTTACATTCACCAGAGTTGGTCAGTAATATACAACCTTAGTCCAGTCAGAATGCTTTCTAATTTTTGTTTTGTTTTGTGTTCAGGTATCAAACCCAGGTTTTTACATATGCTAGGCAAGTACTCTACCACTGGTTTCCCTTTAAAAAAACATTTATTGAGTTAAAAATTTATTGGAGAGAGCAAGGGAAAGAGTGACCATGTCCAAAAAGAAAGGTACTCCTTACCTGACTTATGTAACTATAATCCCTCTGTACATCACCTTTGTAATCACAGGAAGAGATGAACATAAATACAAATAAATAAAAAGAATTTCTCTTGAGACAGAACCTTGGTAAACTGCTCAAGATGACTGTGCTCATGACAGCTCTGGTCTCAACCTCCAAAGTGAGGAGGTCATTGTAGGTGTGTACCACCACACCCAGTTCATAAGGCTTTTCTAATAATAAGGTCACCAAGATGGTTGGCTTTGCCACCAAATTAGTCACTGAATAATCTGTTAACACAAACTTAAATGTGTGGCATGAATCCCATTTAAAAGTCAGAAATTTCTAACACCCTTGCTTCTAAAGATATTTCTAGTAGGGGTAGAACAGGGTTCTTGTCAAAGGGACGTGTGCCATCTGCTAGTAGGAGCCATGACATTTGGAGGAGGGAGGGGGAGAGCTAAGATCAACCAAAGTGAAGTGCAGATTGATCTCTATGAATACAGAATTCAAGTCTATTCGCAGGGTAACAGCGCCTGCTCTTTCCCCACGTGACTGACATGGCAATCTCAAGTGTTGGGAACATTGTCAGGTACCAGGAAAGGAACATCAACATCAAAACCAACAACACCCAAACACCAAATGAAAAACAAACAAACAACCCTGAAAGCAAAACCAAACCAAACCTCACAGAACTTTTTCTGTAGTTCACATACTCACAGGGCAAGCCGCTCACACCCACCCCGGGAGCCCATTCACTCTTTATGTTCAAGGACATGTTGGCACTCCAGGCAGATCTGGGGAATCATCTAGAAAAGGGGAAGGAAAAACTGCTGCAGATTACACTGCACTTGCTACAAGAAGTAGCTGGTGAGTTTGGGCTCGAGGCAGAGAAGAAAGTGGCATCCCAAGCAGACAAGATGGCGTCACATCTAAGCCTGCTTAGTGTAATAGTCACCCCTCTGTGTAAGAAGGGAGAGTGTCGTCATGAAGACCCTGGGTGTTGTGACAAGTTAGGGGATGGGCAGCAGGAAGGATATCTCCAGCACTGCTGAGCATGTGGTCCCCAAGGCTGGTTTGACAGCATTTCATGGGCCTGAGCACCACCGCAGCCATCTTGATCTAGCAGCTTCACACTTGCCTAAAACTGTTCCAAGGGAAATACTTGCAATCATCACAGGAGTCGTGAACCAAAACACTGTTTAGACTATTTTTCAGAATCCCTCAGATATCAATAGATCAGTGGAATGAATGAATGATGAAACTACATCATGGTGTTATCTACAACGGAATATTACACAACAGAGAAAATGAATCTACCCAAGCCACCTACATGCTTGGTGCTGGTGGCTCAGGCCTGTAATACTAGCTACTCAGGAGGCTGAGACCTGAGGATCATAGTTCAAAGCCAGACCCCGAGGATTTTAGGAAAGTCTATGAGACTCTTTTCTCCAATTAACCACTAAAAACGCTGGAAGTGGAGGTGTGCCTTAAGTGATAGAGTACCAGTCTTGAGCAGAAGCTAAGCTAGAGTGTGATACCGTGACTTCAAGCCCTATTGCCAGCACATACACACACACACACACCCTCAACCACCCACAGAAAAAATGAATGGATTTAAGAAGACAGTGTTGAGCAAGAGGAACTAATCTAATAGGACAGATAAGATTTTGAGCTGCTTCCTTTCCCAAAGCACAGATTAAACACATCCCTGCTTTTCTGCGTTGCTTTTATTACTATGGCATTCTGTTTTTGTTGTTTTCATTGGTTGTGGGACTTGAACTCTGAGCCTGGGTGGTGCCCCTGAGCTCTTCAGCTCAAGGCTACCACCCTACCCCTTGAGCCACAGTGCCTCTTCCTGGTATTCTTTTTCTTAACTGGTTGATGAATCTGTTGATGTTTATTTACTTATATTCTTCAGACTTTACATCTATGTTTTACTCATATATATGCACACATATATACATATATACACAGATATATAGTGGTTCTAGGGTTTGAACACAGGGCCTCCAATTGCGAGGCAGGCACTACGGCTTGAGCCATACCCCTATCCCTATCCCATTTGGCCTTACCTCCTATCTATGGGCCTCCTGCTTATCTGGGTTTATAAAACTCCACCACCAGGCCTATCCCAATAATAAAAAAGATTATGGGGAGAAAGAAAATAAGTAGTGCCTGCCCAGTGCACTCTGCTTAAAAAGGCAAGATAGTATTTAGTATCAGATCTTAACACATCAAAACAAATAGCAGAACAGTTTTGGCTTTGGGAGGTTTCAGTTCCCGTGATCTGAAAATTTCTTTGATACACGACAACATCTGAACTCCTTTCCCACACCTAAGGATGTTTATGACCATGATCTGGAGCCCCACTTCTTTCCAAATAATGTCCTGAGTCTTGAGTAAAAGATAGAGGAACTGGGGGAGAGGGGAACTCATTGGTGTGCTAATGGAGAGCTTTGGCAACCAGCTCCAAATCTACACTTCTGTCTCCCTCCAGGCTGGTGCCCAAGTTAGAAATGCAGGCCCACAGGCTGAGTCGAACTGAGGTGAAGCCACACCCTGGGGCTCTCTGGAGTGAGGAACAGCACCAAAGTCTAGACTAGAACCTAGGCCCAGGGGCTCAGTTCTTCAGGGAAATACCGCAGACCCATTCCAACAGGGCCAGCTGGACAGACCCTGCCTGTATGCAGCTCCAGCTGCACAGGACCCACCACAGCTGGGTACACACACTGCCCCTCTGCTTCCTGGACTTTTCTGCTTCTCCTGCCTTTTCCAGGAGCAGAAACTGGAAGATGCTAGTTTATTGGTCCTACCAATCAGATGTACTGGGAGCCTTGTGTCTGCTTTGCTTCCTCCTTAGAATCCACCTCAGTGGCCTCTGGAAGCTTCTGTCAGTTCCATCATGGTCTGCCATGATCTCTTTGGCAGTCAGGTCTTATACCTGCATCTCCCTCTGCCAGCCCTGATCACCTTCTTCCATCCTAAATGCCTTGCCTACTCCTGCTCTGCTTACCCCTGTTCCCCACAGCCCCTTCCCAGCAGCCCAGGGCATCTCCTCATCTGACTTACCAGTGTGTTCCCTGGTACACACTAGGTGCTTAACAATTTCTTATTGAATAACTACAAGAATCACTTTATTGAACCTAATGCACAACTGTAGCTAACTGGCAGGTGACTCACTCAACCTTCCCTTTCCATTCTCTTTCTTCCCTGCCTGTCTCCACCATTCAGCCTGAAAAATGTAAATATCTGCCTGCCTAGCTTCCCTGGCCAGCTAGAAGTGACCGTGTGGTATACTCGTGCCAGTGAGACATCTGCTAGGGACTAGTGGGCACATTAATGAATTGTTGTTTGTTGTATAAAAGTAATACCTTTGGGGGTGTCAAGGTTTGAGAAGTAATGTAACTAACCCCTCTATGCATTATCCCATCAATAAAATGCAATAAAGAAGTAATATCTTTGTTTTACCATTTTATAAAATGGTTGTCTTTTCTTTCTTTCTTTCTTTCTTTCTTTCTTTCTTTCTTTCTTTCTTTCTTTCTTTCTTTTCTTGTGTGGGACTGAGCTATGATGCTTGGAGCTATAGTGATCACCTTTTAAACGTGAAGGAATGGTTAGCAGAATCAAATCAACAGCCAAGGACAGCGTGAGGAAGGCTGAATCCTAGCAGTAGAGCAGCAGCTTTCACCTCTAACTTTATTCAAAAACAGTCTGTCTTATTATTTATGCCACTGTTAGATGGATTTCCTTGCAGTGAACGTGGTACTGGTTTGAACTTCCCTAGATCACCCAGTGGGTGTAGGAAGGGAGGAAAAGCAGTGAGGAGAATCTGTTATCTGTCAAAGAAGGGCCGTACATATTGAGCGCATGTGCATCTCTGGTTATTGTGGAAATGGCTTCACTCTCAGGACATATTGAACCTCACAATTCATCTGAACAGAGTTATCATTACACAGACAAGGAAGAATGCAGCTTTAGGCCTGAGTGGATAGCCCCAGTTGCCCAGATGGCAGTGGGGGACTTGATGGATGGGATTCCCAGCTCCACATCTTCTTTTGTCACTATAAGCCATACAGGATGCAGCTGTCTGGTTGATGGAGATGTGTCTTGCTATGTAGCCCAGGCTGGCCTCCAACTCACAATCCTCCTGCATTTGCTCCTGAGTGGTAGAATTTAGGCATGGACCACTATACGCAGTCATTTTAGTTAGAGCAATTGTCAGTAGCTTTCACAGCAATGTTCATTAATATTAACTCAGCTCCCTCCCAGAGACACACTAGAAGTCCTCCATGTTCTGCCTTCCCGTCCCTAAACCCAAGTGACTTTGATGGCAGTAATCAGGCAGCATTCTCCGTGTATCCTCTCTTTCCTACTCCAAGTGCCTAGAACTTTCTAGGTTTCTGTTTCTCCTGGGAGTGAGTAGGAGAGGGGAGGACACGAGGGGGGCGGGGACACAAGTTCTAAGCATAATCACATTCAAGTATTTGCGATTTATTTTGTTTCTTCTTCAGGTCCTTCTGTGCACTGTTGTCTAACCCTGGCTTCTGACCCCCATACTGCTAAGGAACCTCTCAGCCTCTGGCTGTAGCATCAAGCCTTGTTCTTGGCTGAGGTGTGGAGTATAACCCAGCCCTCATGATGCAACCAGCACTGTTTCAGGGCTAGAAGTTGCAGGAGACTGTGCTAACAGCTGTGTAAGTTACACATTATGACCCCATTCCCTAGACCTGAGGGCTGAGGCTCCCCTCAAGCTCACACAGGAGGAGTCAGCCCAGACCTGCTGAACTATAAGAGTCCCTGGATCATCTGCCTCTTGTTTCTCCCCAGGGGGCTACTCTCAGAGGCGCCAGGAGTTACCCTAAGAGATCAACTCCTTATATAAAGGAATCGGAAAGCATTCTTATTTTGGGAAGTCACCTTTAGAATAGGACGTCTTTGGGAAGTATGGCTCCCCACTCCTTTACCATATAGTATCTAAGTGGGGGTTGTTAATAGATATTCTTGTGGGAGAACTCTGGGGGAGGGGAAAAAATAAGAGTGCAGAGATAAAACAAGCCACATCAGTATTTCATTTGCCTACATCCCTATTTCCCTGGTGCTTCAAGGTCCTCCAAGGTCAGCCTCCTGCCTGATTCCCAGAGGCTGAAAGGCTGATCATTTCCAGCCAGCTATTTTGGGAGGGCAATTACCCAGAGAGTGCCTTCTCCCCCCTCCAACACAGTCTAATAAGGCTTCTGGGGGAAACCATGAGCTCCCGTTGCTTGGTGGAAAGGAGGAATGATGGCAAGGTCCATGTGTTCTTCCCTATTTACTGAGGACAACAACTTTAGTAGCTCCAAAACCCAGGCTCCTGACAAGACAGGAGTGTGGGGGTGGGGCTTCTCCCAGCCACTGGCTCCTGGTTGTCATGGCAACCTCCTCTTGAGCCAGTCTCCCGTTGATTTGGGTGTTGGTGAGAGTGAGTGGAGATCTTCTGGGATGATGGCGTTGATGCAGGCTGGGTCAGACCCCCTCAAGATGAAGGGACAGCATGCTGCCAACTCTGGCACCTAGAGCTTTCTGGATTTGACTCAAGAATCAATGTTGTCATTACTGGCTTGGCTCTGAGATCTCAGTCCTGACCTGCAGGAATGGATCTGCACTCTCCATTGGGGGTGAGGGAGTGTGGGGAAGAGAGCTTCAGTGTGCCCAAGGCAGAGCCTGAAGGCAGGTGATAGGCATCCTATCTGTCTATTAGGGGATCCCGACTCACTCTCCTCCATGTCCCTCCCACTCTGCCTCCAAGCCATAGTCACTTGGGTCTTTTCTTGCTTACTTTTCAGGAAATAGGACTCTGGGACAGTGGTAACAACCTGTTATATGTCAGCTTGTCATCCGCATGCCAGGCACTGAATAAGCACTTTACATGCCCCATTTCCTTCCCCTGCAATCATTCCCCATATAGCCGGGTGTCATTGTACACACCAGGGCTCTGGTGTATGAGGACCTTACATGGCTTCCCCAGGGTCTCTGGACCAGGCAATGGCAGAACCTAGATTCAAGCCCAGGCTGTCTGATGGCTGAGCCTATGCTGGAACCAGTAAACTGTCAGTCTATCAGTCAGACTGTCAGTCTGACCCCAGAGGGCAGAGCTATCTATATACTTGACTGCAGGAAACAGAGAAGTGCCTAAGCTAACCCTCTCCTCCCCACCCCTGCTTTTCACTGGCACTTTTGCACTAAATGCCTTGGGGAGAAAACCAATATGTCTAAATAAGAGGCACCCCTCTCAGGTTTAATGATTTGGAATAATACCGACCTGCCTCCTAAAAGGTTCACATTGTATTTAAAATAGCAACACAGTGATTCCTTGTCCTCATTAGACTTGTGATGCTGTTGCTTTTGTTCTGCTGCTGGCTTGTTGTTATTTTTGTTTTGCAACATCCTGCCTCTTCTCTCCCCACCACCGCTTTGGAAAAGGATATTGATATGCAATATAAAATTCAATTTTTAAAATATTTGCTTTTCCAGGAGGGGCTGTAGACATGCCTGTAATCGCAGCACTGCAGAGGCTGAGGCAGGAGCATCTCCAGTTGAAGGCCAGTCTGGGTTATCATGTGAGACTGTCTCAAAAACAAAAACAATCAAACAATCTAACAAACAAACAAAACTAAACAAACCAAAAGAGAATCCATAGCAAGTTGCAAGTCTCCAGTGAAACGCTTTAAGATGAATTGGAGATACTCAAACAGGCTCCAGATCACAGAGATAGGATTTTTACCTAAGGAAGTAGAGTTAGTCACTATGAACCTCAAAGCACACCCTCACTAGACAGGGAATCTACCTTGACCTTGGGCCGCCCAGCTTCTAGCATTGTGAGAAGCAGTTCTATTGTTGATCTGCATATAGTCCATTATATTCTTTTTCTAGTAGCCACAATGGACAAATACACCAAGGGTATTTATCTGGTGAGAATACATTGAGTGGTATGATTAACATTTGCCTGTCTGTGACTTGTCAATTAAAAATTCACTTTTCAGGCTCATGTCAGGCACACCTGTAATCCCAGCACTGTGGAAGATAGGCAAAAGTATCAAAGTTTGAGGCCAGTCCGGGATACATAGAGAAAGAAAAACCAGTCACAATGGTACATGCCTACCATCACAGCTACTCAGGAGACTGAAGCAGAAGGATTTCTTGAGTCCAGAAATTGGGAGTCAGTTTGGGCTTTCTCTGAATCATGTGCAAATTAGAAAAGATGCTGGTATCCAGTTCCGCGTGTTCTGGTACAGCCAGTGGACTCTGGTGTTTGCCTTTAAGAAGAGTTTGAGAGGCTACCCCTGTACTCATACCTTTGAGAAGGGCATTCCCATGGCAGACTTTTGGGGTCTCCTGCCACTTAGCTTTTGCATGGGGCTTGCGTAAGATTGAATGTAAAGTCCTCAGGGGAAGGCTGGGAATGTACCTCAGTGTCTGCTCATGCATGAGGCCCTGGGTTCAAATCTCAGCACCAATTAAATAAGTAAATAAACAAGATAAATGTAATGCATTAAAGAAAGACAAACCTCTGTGTGTGTGTGTGTGTGTGTGTGTGTGTGTGTGTGTGTGTGTGTGTGTGTATGTGTGTACACATGTGTGTGGGGGCACATCTATATAGGATAAAGAAAGGCTGGCCAACTGAAAGCAGTTAGATGGTTTTTATCCACATCCTGGTTGCAGCACACATTAGCTGTGTGACTCTGGCTGAGTTTCTCAACCTTTCTGAACCCCAGCTCTTTCACTTTGCGGAGTGGGGATGAGAGTCAGACCCACACCCTTAATCCTTCAGGATTAAGTAGGATAATATGCCCAAAGGGCTTAGCTCAGGGTCTGGTACGGAGCAAGCACAAATACTCGGAAGGAAATCCAGATGCCTGGGAATGGGCTCTAGCGTCCAGCCTTTAACAAGCCTGTGGATGCTGCTGTACAGCCGGCATCAAGAGCCACACTCTGACCTGATCTGCCCCTGGCCTCACACTGTGGAAGGTCTGGAATGTTCTTAGTCATCTCTCTTTCTTACAGACCAAAGCGGGGTTTCTGAGGGCTGTTCTTTGCAAAGATGGTAGGTGCCCAAGGAAGGGCATTCTTTCCTCCACCCTGGCCATGCACAGGGCCCTGTGTGGGGTGGAGGGAACAGATGGTTTCATGGGAGTCCTGCGGTTGGGAACCAACTGCTGATGAAGGACACGGGCTGTTGACGCGCGCGGTGGTGAAGGACAGCGCTCATGCTGTCGGAGTGTCTGGGCTGGATTTGTTCCTTATGTAATATGAGACACATGGATGGAGAGATTTCCTAGGTCCTCGTATCCCTGACAGAGTTCAAAGTGTACTTCGGAATGCCCTACTGTAAAACCTGGCCACTGAGGGCTCACACCTATAATCCTTGTTACTCAGGAAGGCTGAGATCCGAGGTCAAAAGTTTGAAGCCAGCCCAGGCAGAGAAGTCTATAAGAATCTTATCTACCATTGACCACCAACACTCCAGGAGAGATTTAGGTTCAAGAATTAAATGAAAAAGCTAAGGGACAGCATCTAGGCTCTGAGTTCAAGTCCCAGTCCTGGCACACACACATCACACAAAAACAAAACTCAAAACACAAAAACAAGAAAAAAAAGCTTGATTTAAAATGGGACAAAAGAATAGACATCTCAGCGGATAGACGACAGCATCTGAAAAAAACTGTCAATAATATCACCAGAGAAACAGAAATAAAAACAACGAGATGCCACTAGACATCCATTAGAATAGTCAAAAGCCCGCTGAGCATTGTGATACATGTTTATAATCCCAGCACTTGGGGGGCTCAGGCAGGGGGATCTTGAGTTCTAGGCCAGCCGAGGCTATATAGTATGAGGTTTTAAAGAAACAAGGGCTGGAGATGTAGCTTAGTGGTACAGAGCAAGGCCCTAGGTTTGATCCCCTCTTACAAAACTGAACAATATTCTTATTATAGGATCCGGCAGTTACCCCTAGGTGTTTACTCACAGGCGTGGCATACTTGTGATTACATATAAGTCTGCATACAGATGCTTTGGGTAGCTTTCTTCAGAACTTCCTAGACCCCAAAGCACCGAGATGACCTGGAGTAAGTGAATAAATAAATGCTGGCACATCCAGACAATGGACTTCATCGGTGATTAGAAATACGCTATCAAGCCACACAACCTTAAGTGCATCCTGTGAAGAGACAGAAGCCACTGTGACCAGGCTTCATCCTACAGGATTCTAGCTATCTGACAGCCTAGGAAAGGCATAAGCTGGTAAAGCCCTGAGGAGTTTCAGGGCAGCAAAACTCCTTGGTATGATGCTAAGTGGTGGCCAAATGCTGGAATACACTTGTCCAAAGCACCAGAACGTTAACCTCAAGAGGATACCCTAATTGAAACGACAAACTCTGAGTGATAATAGGATTCAAGGTAGGTTCATCAAACATACCATCAAGCTGAGAGATGCTGATGGAAGAGCGTGCCTTAAAAATTCAAGTCTATTGAAAACACAAGCAACAGGGAGACTAGTGCATATAGTCAAGAATGGAGGCGTTGTCCGGGCCTGGTGGCACATGCCTGGAATCTTTGCACTGGGGAGGCTAAAGCAGGAAAATTTCTCATTTGAGGCCTGACGGGGGTACAAAGTGGAACTCTGTCTCCAAACAACAACAACATGAGTACAGGCTTTGGATCTGGTTTTTCTGGGTTGGGGTCCTGGTTCCGTCCTATGAACTGTGATCAGTAGCAAGGTAGCTTTCCATTCCAAACCTTGCTCTATTTGTGAGACAGGCGTAATAGTGTCTGCATTGTGACTTTCTGTGAGGACTGAGAAAATTCATATATCTAAAGCACTTGGCATCTAATAAGAGCTCTTGCTGCTATTTAAAATGTAGACCTTTTAAAGAACTGATTGGAATCTATCAGCTGTCACTTCCTTTTGGCTGCAGCAGCCCTTGCTCTAGGATTATAGACCATCAGATCCCTGGCAGGAGCACAGTTCTCCACTGTGTTAGGGGGGAAGACCTTCTTCAGACAGAGAGCTTTCAAGTCAACGCATGCGCTGAGGTCTAAGGAAAGGGCTCCTGATGGGAACATTGAAATGGTTGAGACAGAAAAAGCAGCGGTACACTCAAGTGCCATTTGCCTGAGTGATCACAGGTGCCTAGGCCCCATGCCTCTGTAAACAGCCAGGCATTGCTCAATGTCTGATGTCATGCAGGGGGAAGAAGGCTCTGTGTTGGAATACTAATGTCTCTATTCAACCTTGGGCAATCTAACCCTGTGTGTGTGTATATGTACATAGTATGGCACTTGAGCACAGGACCTGCGCCATCTTCCTTAGCTTTTCAACCAAGGCTTTTGGTGGCTGGTTTTGAACTCTGATCTTCAGATCTCAGCCTCCTTTGTAGCTAGGATTATAGGTGTAAGCCATGAGCACCAGGCAACATTTGGCTTCTTATGCCACATAAGCATTGTCATTGCAATATGCTTGAAGTTACCTTAATGGTAGAAATAAATAGTATCTAAAATGCTTGTAATACCCACTGGCTGAGCTGATGGTTGGCACTCAATAGATATTTAAAGTCATGATGGGCAGAGGCCAGGAAATAATTCCTTCTGTATCCTTGATAATGCAGAAAGCTGTGTGGGCTCTTGGCACTTACAGAATGTTCAATGAACAGATGCTGAGCAGACAGATATAGTTACCAGTCATACCTCATGCAGCACAAGCTCGTAGAATATTAAAGTAAGGAAGGGGCCATGTTTTATAGATGAAGAACTTAAGGCCCAACTCCATGACACATTTCTAGCTGAAAGAAAGCAATAATGAGAAGAATTCTGAAGATTCTTCCTGCTCTGTGTTTTAAAACAACAACCAGGGAAAAAATTATTTCAGCTATTTATTCAAGAGGCAGGGAGTCCTCTAGGTTTTTGAGAGAAGTCTCAGTGCAGTGGAAAGTGGGAGGGAAGATCCTTGGGGTGTGACCAGGCTGTGAGGGGCCTGCTGGGGGGTTGGGGGGTGGGTTGAGAGTTACCACAAGCAATGGAGCTGGTAGGTTTGACTCTTGTGTTTTCTAAGAACAGAGCCCTAAATCTGCGGAAGCTCACCTTCCAGAATGCCACTATCGCACTTAGCTCGGTATGCCAATTTGAGGAGCTCTCAAGCTTGGACCACAGTAATTCACCCCCAGGAACCAGAACCTGTCCCATATTTGTTACCTGAGGAATCTACTGTCCTCAGAAAAAAATGAGGCTCAAATGAATGTACTCCTGTAAGAGGAGACATTTGTGGCTGACCTCAGGGATAGAGCACAGAGGGAGGCCACAGCCCTCCAACAAGAAGCCTCAGGACAAGGGCCTCTTTGGTAGCTCTGGCTGGGTTTACAGGCTCCCTTTCAGGCTCCAGGCCCCAATTCCTGGCTCTCCCACCTCACACCTCCAGCCAATGTGTCTCTATCTCTTAAACACAACTCGCTAATCCTCGCCTTCCTCTCTTTTAAAGCCTGCCTTTCCTTTCAAATACTTCCACAAATGCCAACTGGGTTATTTTTGTGCTCTCCCCTTTAAGGTATTTCAAGTGCTCGGGCTAAAAGTATATTTCAAACTACAGGGCTCCGATTTTTACTCATGCAATCAGTGGTCCATTCATTCCACAAATATTTGATTATCTGTGTGTGCAGGACTATGATTGTCAGAAAATGATTGAACAAGGCTAGCCCAGTTCTCAGGTGAAGAAATAATTAAGTGCATACCTACAAGAATAAAAAAGGGGGAATTAAGAGGTGTCAAAGGAGCTGGTAGCTCATGCTTGTAAATCCTAGCTACTTGGGAGGTTGAGATCACGGTTTGAAGCCAGTCCAGGTAGGAAAGTCCATGAGACTCCTGCTTCCAATAAACTACTCAGAAAAAGCTGGAAGTGGTGCGGTGGCTCACATGGTAGAATGCTAGCCTTGAGCACAAAGAGGCTCAGGGATAGCACCCAGGTCCTGAGTTCAAGCGCTAGGACCAGAAAAAAAAAATCATTGTAGTGTAAAGACTGACTGTATTTTCAAATTAATTTCTCTCTTTCAAAAGTAACTTGAGGCTGCTTCAAGATATATCATGTGCCCTGCAGATGTAAGCAAATACAATGAGTTTATCTCAGATTTCTACAGCCTGCTTGACTGTATTTACTATGTATTTACTATGACCTCCAGGATAGCCAGGAAGCCAATATTTAGGGAGCCAAGATTAGAGAGTCTGTGGCTGTGCCTTTCCTTCATTGATCTTCTGGGTCATCCTTTGTATTCTAGCTTCTTGGTCTTAATTTTTTTTTCTTCTGTAATAGAGTTTGACTATGGAGTCCAGAACTGACTGTGAACTCATGAGCTTCCTGCATCAGCCTTCTAAATGTTAAGATTATGGGCCTGAGCCACTAGGATAGATTTTTTGTCTTTATGTATTACTCAGCATTCTTTTTGTGGCAAGTATCAAAAACCTGACTCAAGCTATCATCAAGAAGAAGGGGGATGTGTTGGCTCTGTCACAATAACATCCAAAGACTGATTCTTACATGTGAGACGCTACCTTTACTTTCTTGACATCTCTTGTTCTTTTTGATGCTGTGTACTTATTTCTTTTTCAGTCACTCTTGTCACAGAACAAGAAAAATGGCCACCACTAGGTACAATTACATCGTTACACTGGTGCTTTGAAGGAAAGCAGCTCCCCTTTTCCTAGCATTCCTGTGTCAAATCTCAGAGAAGATTCTGAATGGCTCTGTTTAGGGCATACGCCTGTCCCTGAGCCAATCACTGTGGTTTTGAAAATGGATACTTTAATTGACCAACTCAAGTTACATACAGGCCACTAGGTAGGATGATGAAGAACTAGGATTAAGGCCACGGGGCCTTACTGTGTTATAGGACTCAAGAGAAGTGATTTCCCAGTGAAGGCTGCATGTGACTCCTCCTACTACTCTGGGAAAGAGTGGGAGGGCCCTTCTCCTGAGGCCCCTTTCTGTTGGTGTCTCTGGCAGATGTTTGTTCTGTGCTTCACCCTAACATGGCCTAGAATTTTGTCTTTTAACAGATCATTCTTTTGAAAAAGAGTAGATAACTTCCTGGATCATCAAGGACACTTGATAAATTGATCTGCAGGTTGGCCTTGTCCGTACTAGGATTTGTGAAGTCAGATGTCCCCAGGAGCTGCGCAGACAACGTAAATGACTGAAGAAGGGTGTGTGGAGCTTGTCAGATTAGGGCAGTAGATACCATCTCAAGGGGCAGCTTCTAACGGGTTCCATCATTGCCAGAAGGAATGTAGATACTAACTGATCAGTCATTTCTGGTTCCCTTCTCTTCTGTGGTACATGGGAAGGCTGAGCTTACTCACTTCGTGAAATTAAGATGGGCCACATGACTTGCTTTGGCCAATGAAATCTGAGTTAATAGTATTGTAAATTACTCTAGGAGGAATGATTTAACTGCTAGGGCTTGGCCTCTACCCCTCTGTCTTGGTTGTTGTAAATGTACCTATTGATGTGGAAATGTAGTAATGACTGAGCCTTCACCAAGAGGACACCTGCTGGAGAGTTACCCAGACCCACAGATACCTTGTATGGGTGAGGAGTGACCTTTATGTATTTGGAAAGATGTTTGTCACTGCAGCAAAGCCTATCCTGTCTTGACTAATATATGTGCTTAGTTAGCGTTGCCTGACCTTTTTCTTTTCTCAAGAGAAGCTAGAAATATAAATTTGGGGGTGAGATCTTTGATATGTTAAGGGAAAAAGTGAAGAATTTAAGGCTGAGCCAGCAAAGATAAATTCAGCTTGCCAGCTACTATGAATAATCCCTGGCTTACAATGATTTTGCAACTTTATGATCGTGTGAAAGCATCTCCTTATAACGAATCTACTTTTTACTTTCAGTCCAGTATCAGATAAATTACACAAGAAATTCAAAGCTTTATTATAAAAATAACCTCTAGCACAGTTAGATGACTTTGCCCAACTGTAGGCTAACAGGAGTTTCTAAGCATGTTTAAGGACAACTTGGCTAAGCTATGGCACTTGTAGGTAAGATACATTAAATGCATTTTCGATCTGTGGTTATTTTCAATTCATGAAGGGTTTTATCAGGAGTAACCCAATACTAAGTTAAGGAGCATCTGCAGTCTACAATTTTGATTTATATAGTTTGAATAGAGAATGAAACAGAGCTGTAATCCTGCCTGGATTTCTACAGTGCTTAGAGTCCGTGTCCCATAAATAGTGTTTAGCTACTCTCTTGGCCTTGCATTTCTTAAAAATTATGATTATTTTTTGGTGTTGGTGATGATGCTGGGCATGGAAGTAGGCCTGCTGCATGAGGCCTGGCAAGCACTCTACCACAGGAGCTACTAGATGCCCTGTTTTTTGTATTTTGTTTTCCAGTGGCTGGTCTCAAACTTGGTATCCTCTTAGCTGTTTCTGAGTAGCTGGAATTACAGGCATCTACACCATGATCAACTTGTTCATTTTAAAGTGGATTTTCCCCCCATCTGGGTGGCAATGACAGGCGAGGAACCATGTCTTTGTATACCTCCTGGGCACAAAGTAGATCTTCAGTAAATACTGGTATTAGGACTAGCTGATTAGTGGATTACTTGGAACTATCACTTCTTCTTTTGATACTAGAGAAGCAGTTCTGGAGAACTGTTTTTGCTCTGTTGTTTCACTTTTTTTCTTTTTGCAAAGAGCTTGGGATTCATCAAAGCTCATTAACCTTCAAAACACAATAGTTCAAATAATTCAGAGATAACACCCACTGTATTAATGAGGACTTTCCTAGGAGCAATTTAAACTGCCTCACATAAATCATGATTTACTGCTTGCTTTAACTACATACACATACTCCAGAGATAGGGAGGATGGCACGCATTGCTGAATTTGACTCCATGCCATTGGCACTCTGTCTTTCTCTCTGTTGCTTGATTCTTCTCCACTCTTTGTATTGGTTACATCCAATAGATCCCTATCATGTAGTGATCTTGCCAGTTTCAATTCCAATCTCCCCCCCCCCCCGCCCCCTCTCTCTCTCTGTGTCAGTAATGGGGCTTGAACTCAGAGACTGGGCACTGTCCCTGAGCTCTTTCACTCAGGGCTCCTTAGCTACAGCTCCACATCTGGTTTTAGGGTGATGAATTGAAGATAAGACTCTCACAGACTGCCTGCTCTGCCTTTGAACTGTGATCCTCAGATCTCAGCCTCCTAAGTAGCTAGGATTACAGGCATGAGCCACCAGCGCCTAGCTCGGGTCCAATTTCTGACACTGTGTCTCCCCAAGAGATTAATGAAATTCCTAATCTCATTGACTAATCTTGGAATCAGCCAGCCAACTGGCCAGGCCTGGGTGTTTTAATTAGAAATTTCCTAGTTGCAAGTGACAGAAAAATTAAATTCAAACTGCTGTAGGGTTCTACCATAGCCTATTCCTAAGAGCCACAGGTAGAGCACCACTGGACTGGAAAAATGCAGGGAGTATCAGGCCACTATCTGCTCAATGGACCTAGTTTACTCCTCCCCTCAGGTCTCTCCCAGAGGCAGTGAGGATACACGACGGAGCCTGCTAGGGAGCAACAGCAACGTGGCTGGAAGTCGGGTTTTCAGCTGTGTTTGCATAGCATCCTATATAAAATAGAAAAACACCCATATCAAATAATGGGCAACCTAATGCATATTCTAGGTAGGTGGAGGGTACTAAAGACCACCAGTCATCTCTTGGTGCCATTGCTGCACTGTCAGCAAAGCAAAGGCACAGTCAGATTGCTACGGCCCAGCCATGATCTGAACTAGGCCCTGGAGAGGACCTACTCTAAGCTCATACATTATTATTAGTCCCTGAACAGAGCTCAGTTTAATTTTTTCCAAGCCCCATTAGAGAACATATAAAGTAACATTGCTCCTGTTCAGTGTTTTCTTCCACATAAATGTCCAGACCCTCCCTCGTCTCAGGTGAAGAATGTCAGAAGTCAATTCCACAGCACCCACCTTTGATCTCTGTACTGCCGTAAAGGTGCTGTGGGCTTTTCTAGGGCTGAGAATCATGGTCTTCCACAAGACTATCAAATTACTGTTTGTATTCACTACACATTCTTTTAGGGCCTTACTTTCTGCTTGGTGTGTGTGTGTGTGTGTGTGTGTGTGTGTGTGTGTGTGTGTGTGTGTGTGTGTGTGTGTGGTGTGGTGTGTGTTGCTGGGATGGGAAAGGGGCCTGAATTCAGGACCCTGGGCGCTCCTCCTTAGCATTTTTCTCAAAGCTGTTCCTCAACCACTTGGCATTTTTGTTGATTAACAGGAGATAAGGGTCTCATAGACTTCTCTGCCCTGGAGGGCTTCAAATTGCAAACATCAAATCCGAGTAGCTAGGAGCCTGAGTAGCTGGTATTACAAGTGTGAGCCACTGGCGTCTCTCATACTTTCTGCTTTCTTATGTCAATGTTGGTGAAGGAGGCTATTGATGGTGATGGTCAAAATGGACACACAACAGCACTGGAACTTGGTCTATCTCCCCTGCCCACCCCCTTCTCCTCCCAATCCTGGTTGAGGCTTGAGCTTAGGGCCTGGGTGCTGTCCCTGAGCCTCTTGTGTTCAAGACTAGCCCTCTACCACTTGAGCCACAGCTCGATTTCTGGCTTTTTCGAAGTAGTTTATTGGAGAAAAGAGTCTCCTGGACTTGTCTGCCCAGACTGTCTTTTTGTAGGACCAGTTCTCTTATCCAAGAAGATTCCATCCAGCACCCTAGGGAAGAAGGTGAAGGAATCTGCGTGCACAAACGTGCTCCACTCACGTGCTCCCTCTCTCCCTAGTGTGCTTTCTCTTGGGTCCATCTGAGCTCCAAGACGGCATAAACTTTTTCTTTCACTTCCTCTTCTTCTTCTTTGGGTGATGACCTGCCATCTCTCCGGGAAGGCTGAAAATTACAGAATATAAACATCGTCACCTCTAGCTGGCCTGGGCAGAAAGGTAGGGGACTGGCTATCTTTCACACCAGGGGTCTGGAGATGTCAAAATGGCATCCCAGGTGCCGCATTTCTGCCTGAGGGCTGTGTGTGTGTCAGCCTTTGCAGCCTGGAGGGCATGGGGTGTCACAGGTCCATCTTTCTCTCTAGGAGGCTGGGAGGTGTCAGGGGAGCAAATCCTGTGAGAAAGGAAAGGACCCTCAGGTCTGCAGAGGACTGGTCTGTACACTCCTGTCAGTGGACACTTAGGGCCAAACCTAGGGTCAAACTGAGTCAACCACAGTGACATCCCCAGACTGTGGGGGGGAGGGGAAGGGGGGAAAGGGGGGACAGCCTCAGCCCTGAGGAGACTGTGGTGGCCAGTGGGTGTCCAGGTCCTCCAAACGCCTTAATTCTCCGCTCCACGGAAAAATAAAGCGGGCTTGCAAGACCCCATCCCTGGGGCTCCGTCTCCAAACAGGAGCTCCAGGAGTGAGCGAGATGGGTCCACCCAGGCGGTGCCCGAAGGCGCTGGGACCCGTCTCCCGCGGGCACGCCGGCCGCGCGGGGTCCCCGGGGCGGAGGGTGCGGGGATGCTCTTACATAACCGCTCCTGCGTCCCGCTTTCTCCTCGCGCGCCCCGGGCGGCGATGGAAGCGGGGCCGGCGCGGCGGGGCCCAGGCCGCCCCTGCGGGCCGAGGAGCGCGCGCGGCGGCGGGAGGCGGCGGGGGAGGTGAAGGTCAGTGGGTGCGGAGCGCCGGATCCACACCCCCTCCTCCCGCGTCCCCTCCTTCCCTTCCTCTCCGTCCCCCTCTGACGTCGGGAGCTGGCAGCCCCGCGGGTTCCGCATTCCCGACCCCTCCCCGCCGCCCAGGGGCCGCTATATAGCCGGGGCTGATGCAACCCGTCCCGCCGCCCGGCGCAGCCTGCGGGGAGGACGCTCGGCGGCCGCGACGGGGGGCGCTGGCGGCGGCGGACGACGCGGACGCGGAGGCGGCGGCGGCGGCGGCGGCGGCGGCGGCGGCGGGGCTGGCGCCGCGGCGGCTCCCGGGCCGGGACGGGCCTGGGCACCGAGCGGAGCTCCGAGGCCGGGTGGCAGCGGCGCGGCGCGGGCACGGCGCCTGCAGCCGACCCCGGGCCCCGGGGGCGCCGCCTCCGCCCGCGGCTTCTGCACGGTGGGTGCGCGGGGCGGGGCGGGGCGCGGCGGGGCGGGGCTCGCGGGCACCTGGGGCGGCCACCCCCGCGCGGGCGCGGCGAGCCGCCGAACGCTGCCGGCCGGGAGGTTCCCGCAGCCCCGGGATCCGAGCTTGCAGCTGGCGGCTTCCCGGACTGGCCCGCGACCAGGGAGGGGGACGGGGGGGGGTCCGTGCGCCCCCCTGCTCGCTCCGGCGCTCGGCTCCCGGGGCTGTCTGCAGAGGGGTGTCTCGTCGGGCGGCGGGGAAGGCGGGGTGAGTGGGGCCAAGGGACTGAGGGAAGATGACAGGTCGTCCCCCTGCCCCTCCCGACACCTCCCCGGCCGGGAGGAAGCTCGGCTGCGGCCGGACCCGGCGTGGAGGAAGGCTCCGGGCTTCCTCCCAACGAAGAGGGCTTCCCTCGGGGCTGTCCTAGCTCCCGTGTCTGAGTGAGGAGGGGGCTCTGGGGTTCTCTTCGGGCTCCCCCCCTCCCGCACCAGGTTACATAAGGAGGTAAGCTGGGTTCTCCAGTAAACCAGCAGTTGAGAAACCCCCCTTCTGCCGGTCTCCTCCAGGGTGGCTGGGCCTTCCTTCTGGTCTCCTGAACCCTGGGGTCACAGCCAGGTTTTACGTGGATCCCGAAGGAGCCCTGGAGCCCTGAAGGCCTTGGCTCTTATGCTTGGGATGGAAGGGCCGTCCGTGAGGACATAGATGGAGGGGCTGGTGCAGAGGGGCCTGAGCTGACCAGATGGAAGATTGCCCCCCCTTGTCCAGCGTGTTACCCCCCCCCCCCACCACCACGGGAATCCGAGGCACGGGCCTGCGGCTCAACCCCTGTGCAGGGCAGATGCTCAGGTCTGGGTCTTAGAACGGTTTCCATTGGGTGGGTTGCATATATTTGAGATTAAATCTTGGCCCATCCTCCCCAGGGTCATAGTTTGAGATGCATGAGAAACTGGAAGTCTGAGCTGTGTGTGGGTACCTGCTTGTCCTTTAAGGTCTGCTGGAACCCGTTCTCCTCTCCCACCTCCCCCCCCCAAAAAAAAAAATCTTTCTTCTCCCAAGGGGTTTAAAAACTACCTCCCTCCCAAAGCTCTCTTGGCCTTTCCAGCAAATCTGGCTACAGCTTGCATGGAAGGCTTATCTTTGCTTGCAGGTTTCTAGGGGAGAGTTTAAGCAGGTATCAGGTGTGAGCGTGGCTTTGATTTTTACCAGGGACAATTCCAGGGAAGAGAAGCAACATCTATTCTCATGAATTTGTTTCATTTAAAGCAGGGAGGACAGATTTGTCAAAGACTCTTCTGTTCCCTCTGCACTTTGGCTGTGATTCAGAAGAGCAGGCAGCCTAGAATCTTCCTGAAGAGCTGGGTGCTGTGTGATTTAAAAGACAACAGGAAGGCCGGGGTATGGAAGCCTCTGGTTTTTATCTAGATTGGTTGCTGCCACCTTCAAAGAAACACAACTATAGTGGTAGCTCTGTCAAGAGTCTCTTCTGCTGCCAGCTTTTGCAGTCATCAGGGGACACATCTCCTGTCTCCCTGGGTCTTTTGTCTTCTCCACCTGTTGGCAGATGAATGGGTACCTTTGCCAACCTGCAGGATCCTCTGCAAGGCCAGCTTCTCTGGGCCTTGTCATGGGGCTACTTGGGTTGCAGTTCTCTCTGTATTTCCATCCTAACCTTCCTTCTTGCTTCCTTTCCACCCTTCCACACACCCTCATCTCGGTTTCAGGCTCCACTTTGGAAAGGAAAGGCCCAACACAGATTCTAGGCTGGTCTCTTCTGTATTATTCATTCAGCTTCAGCTCTACTTGAGCCACCAGTCAGAGCTGAGGGCAAGCTACATTCTTTACTGCTGCAAGATGTAGTGTGTTTCCCTCCCCCCCCATGTGAATGAATTATGTTTGAAACCAAAATGGGAGGAAGAGAAAAATAGAGTGAGTGTGCATGGGTATGTGTGTGCAAATCCCTCTATAGGCAGGGGGGGAGCAGCAGGCACATTATTTTTCCATTTTCCTTTAATTAAGGCTCTGTGGAGGTGTGTTTGAAAACAGAGGGTCTCCTATGCCTTTGAGGAGGGTGAGAACACTGTTTTGGCTTCATCCCGGGCCATATGCAGCGTATGGTGGCCAATGAAACTGGGCCTGGCTCGTTCTGTTGCTTGTCTTGGCAGTCAGTTCCATGGCTTGTGTTACCAGCTCTGGAACTCCAGGGCTGCCAAGCTCTGTGTGCCTGTGTGTGTGCGCATATGTGTGAGTGCATGCTGTGTGTGTGTTTGGGGTGGGGGGAGGAGGTTTGGACTCTTCAAACTCAGGAGAGACAAATGTCTTAGTGACCCAGGCTTGGAATTTTCAGTCTGTTTCCTTGCACTTGCTGCTGGCTGTGGGAGGCCCAGCCAGAGCCCACTGGTTTGTATTCTGTTAAGTCTGTTTTTGTGTCACAGCCCATGGGATTCAGTAGCAGAGTTCCCTTTCTGAAGCTTTAACTGGACAGCAATGTTTTTAAAAAGGATCTGTGCAGCCATCATATAGCCTGAGTGCTATGTGTCTCTTGTCAATCTCTTCCCAACGGGTGGGTGAGGTAGGAGGAGAGGAGAAAAAGCTTATCTAACAACAGTGCCTTTCTTTCTTTCTTTCTTTTTTTTTTTTGCCAGTCCTGGGCTTGAGCTCAGGGCCTGAGCACTGTCCTTGGATTTTCTCAAGGCTAGAGCTCTACCACTTGAGCCTCAGCACCACTTCTGGCTTTTTTCTATGTATGTGGTACCGAGGGAATTGAACCCGGGTCTTCATGCATGCTAGGCAAGCACTTTAACCACTAGGCCAAACTCTCGGCCCAACAGTGCCTTTCTTAATGTGATTCCTGGCAGTAATATCATTTATTGAGCACCTACATTAAGTAGAGCACAAAGCTGTGCTTACAAACAGGGCCCTATGGGAAGCTTTCCCCCACTCCCCTGGTCTCCAGAAAAGAGCAAGAATCTACTGGGCGACAAGTTAGGCAGGGGTCATACCTGCCAGTATGCTGTGGCTTCTCCTGACCCTACCACCCGCCCTTTGTCATTGCTGCCAAGCAGCAGTGAACTATGTCTCTATACTTTGGCCTGCAGGGTGCCAGAAACAGGAGAAACTGAGGCAAAGGGCAAGTGCCAAACTTTGTATCCAGATCTGACCCAGTAATCTTTACTTTTATTATATAGTGAACTACCAGAGTGCAAGATGGTTCTGTCTTCTTGGGACTTTGAGCTGCTAAGTGGAAGAACAGGGAATCAATCCTCTGGGGAGATATATCTTCATGGCTGTAGGAAGAGAGACTGTTGTTAGATGGAGCCATCCAGGAGGAACCCCTAGGGGTCCTTGAGCATTCATGTCCCTAGAGGAAGGAAGGCCCACTGCCTTATCCCTTTCCCACTCACCACGTGCAGGCATTGTTCCAGGTGCTTTCCACGTATTGACAAATTTAATTCTCATGGCAGCCTTGCAGGGCAAATAACATCACTCTACAGTTGAGGAAGGTGAGGCACAGAGAGGTTAGGGAACTTGCCTGGTGATTGCTGGACAGGTCGGTGCTCCTCTACTTGAGTCTTACCCCAGCACTGCCTGATCATACTTTTAGCTGGGACCTTTCTTACTTTGCTGCTCCTTCGGGATCTCTCTGTTTTTTTGAACACTGGCTGACTTGCACCATTCAGATCTTAGAAGAGACCACAAGAAGGGACTTTTGATGTTTCATGATAGCTGGTCCTGTGTTTGTGGGCTTTGGCCTGATACCTGAGCCTCTCTAGAGACTACTGTCTCTACATTCCCGTCTTCCCAGAGCCAGCTCCCAAGCTAACCTCCCTCCCCCCACCCCCCATCCCCCCATCTTTTGCAGGTTCTGTTGCCAACTTATGCTCTTGACTTCCAATTCCACTCATGTCTCCATAAACCGGCTCCCTTGTGACCTGCTGTCAACTGCCTCCGCTTTCTCTTGGGACTAAGACTTGAGCCTGGGGCTGAGTGCACACTTGTTCCCACTATTCCTTGATGCTAGTGCAGGTGGCTGCTTGCTGGGAAATTTGCTGACTCGGAGATGTCCTGGCCTCTCTTACCTGTAGACCAGACATTATGATGCAAATCATCATTTCTCTTAGCCATTTTTCTTATTTGTGTTGGGACCAGAGTTTGAACTCAGGGCCTTGGCCTCTCACTTTGATTTTTTTTTGCTCATATTTGGCATTCCACCACTTCAGTCACTTTTCCAGTTCTAGCTTTTTCTTGGTTAGAGATAAGGCTCTCTTGGATTTGTCTGTCTGGGTAGGACTGAACTGAGACCCTCACATCTCAGCCTCTTGTGTAGCTAGGATTACAGGTAAATCCATCATATCTGACCTTCTGTGGGGCTTGAACTCAGGGCCTGGGTACTGTCTCTGAACTCTTTTTTTTTTTTTTTTTGCCAGACCTGGGCTTGAGCTCAGGGCCTGAGCACACTGTCCTTGGGCTTTCTCAAGGCTAGAGCTCTACCACTTGAGACTCAGCACCACTTCTGGCTTTTTTCTATGTATGTGGTACCAAGGAATCGAACCCGGGCCTTCATGCATGCTAGGCAAGCACTCTCCCACTAGGCCAAACTCCCGGCCCCCTCTGAACTCTTTTATGCTCATTGCTAGAGCTCTACTACTTCAAGCCACAGCACTACGTCTGATTTTCTGGTGGTTAACTGGAGAAAAGAGTCTCACTGACTTTCCTGCCTGGTCTGGTTTTGAACTGCAATCCTCGTCTCAGCCTCCCGAGTAGTTAGGATTACAGATATGAGCCACCAGGGACTAGTTTGGCATTTTTTAATAACCTATTTTTTGTTATTGCAGATGAAGTTGCGGATTATTGTACATGTGTCACTCACCTAAACAAGGCTGTTAATTATACATACTCCCATTAAAATAAAGACTTAAGGTATTTTATAGCTTTATATACAATGCACAAGAAAAACAGGGGAAAAGGTAGACATAAACATTATCTCTACCTTTTTACCAAAATGACTTTTCCTGTTAATATCTTCCAGTAGATATTTTGGGGCTAGAAATACTTTGTGCTTTTTTCTTCTGCATGAACAATTCAGCGCCCAACTGTGTCCCTACAAATCCCCGAGGAAGTCAGTAGAAAGACAGAAATATCAAATCTTTTCGTTAAGTTCTTTCCCCTTGGCTCCATCTGGCCTATTTTCTTCAAGCTGGTTTTCAGGGCACTGCCTCCAGTCACTTATAATCTTAGACTCAACAATGGCTTAGGGTCTCCTGTGACCTTTGAAGCCATTTGTGCCTGCTTCCTGCCAGGCTTGTTGGTACTCATCTTTGGATTGTGCGTTCCCTGGTTTTTCTTCATTGACTACCTTCCTTATTCCTGGTCTGTGTCAAATTGCCAACGTCTCTTTAGATTCTAGGCCTGTATTTTAAAGTACAAACTTGCTCCACTCCCACAATTGATATTTTCCCAGTTGTTCTGAACTTGTTCTTTATGCATCCCTGTTCTTCATGAGACATTCAGGGTGTCTCATGCCGTTTAGATTGCCTGGTCCTCGAAGGGGGTAAAATAATAGCAAACAAACAGGGTTCATTTCCTAAAGTGTTGACTGTATAGTTAGTTCTCTTTTCCCCACAAAATTGTTTCCGTGTGGAACAACCAGTCTGGGGATGATTTCACCTCTTGTCATCTTTCCTGTGTCTTCCTTCTAGTGGCTGAGTCCCTCCTGGCTGCTGCTGGTTCCTTGCCACCCACCCCACCCTTTATAGATCTCTGAATCACATCAAATTGTTTCATTTTTCAATTCACCAAAGTTGCCTTTCAGCCCTAGATTCCCAGCCAGCTCTTTGCAATTAATGAAGAGCCAATTAGAGAGGCAGCGCACGAGTTCTCCACCTTCTCCCCTCCCCCAGGGACAGCTGCGATGACTTCTTGCTGGTGAATGTTAGTGCTGGGGCTCTTAGGAATGGCATGTGTTGAGGACTTTGTGGTTTGTATCTGAGCAGTTAGGGGCCCCCTTGTGGGGAGGGCGGAAGAGGGGGGTGACTACTCCTACAAAGGAAAGCCTGGTGTTCCAGCGTAGAGCTTGTCCTTGAGCTGGGTTCCCAGGGAGCAGGAAGGGCAAGCATTTATGGGGCCACTAGTCCCAGACAGTGGCTACTGGTGTGTGGGGGGTGTCATCCAGTAGCAGAAAACTCATTTTAGTTTGGGAGCATCTGTTAGTTCCTTACTTATACCATCTGTAGGAAAATAAACAGAAGTTGCAAACAGAGCCTATCATTCCTGGAACAGAGTCTGCCTTCTAACCTCCCCCCCCCCCCCCGGTCCCCCCTCCCCGTCCTGCCCCTCGGTTGGCTTAGGTCAGAAAACATACAGAAGGCTTGAGGCCTTTCTCTTGGGGTCTTCTGTGGGAATGAAAAACCTGGAGGTAAAATTGTGTCCTGTTAGTGAGCCTCTAAGCTTCCAGAGACAGAAATCTTTACCCGCTCTCTGCATTTTGCTTCGTCATTACTTTATCATTCCTTCAACAAGCGTGTCTCCATTATGCTGCCTGTGCCAGAAATGACGCTAGGCACTCGGGTCACCTTAGCGATCACTTACCATCGCTGCCATCTGCCAGCACCCTTCGGTTACCAGGTAGTGGCATGGCTAGGCCAAGGCTCAGCTTTGCTGCCTGAGAATAAAGTCTGCCACTGGCGGCTTTTCTGTTCTCCCAGGAGGGAGCTGAGGCGACAGGCAGCTCATGTAGGGCGTCCTGGACTGGCAGCCTAGTGTGACAGCCGAGGTCCCCTCTGCATTGTAGACTCTGATATCCCTCATCCTGATGCCCCCTCAGAGGAAGATCAGGAACAGTGGCCCCACATGTGTCTGGCTCCCACGCAGGCTACCGTACGGTCATTTAGGTTATTTGTTTCTAAAGCTGGTCTCAAAGGGAAGTAGGGTAGAGGCAGGTTAGTCACTGGAAGGTGGTCACTGCCTTTTCCTGAAGCTATCAACAATGGAAATAATAATAATAATAATGTCCTAAAATCCAGGGTCTAGCTCTGGTCTGTCCTTGTCTAGCTGTGTGACCAGAGGCAAGTCATTTACCTCCTTGAGCTTCAGTTTCCTCACGTGCAAAAGGAGGATGTGGTTTAGATGAGCAAATGAGTGATTCCCCCCTCCCCAGCACACCCAGCTCTGAGACTATCTCCCTTGATGTGAATGAGTCTCAGGTCCTTTTCTGAGGTAGCCCAGGGGAGAGAAGGAAATGGCAGGAAGAGATGAGCTGGGTGTGTGGCGGGGGAGGCTGGGAGGGGGAGTCTGAGGTAGAACACAGATGAAGGAGCCCAGGACACTGCCTCTCTACAGGCATGCAGAGAGTGGTGTAGGTGGTTTGATGGCCAAAGGCCACACCAGTGCTGAGGAGGAAATGGCAAGTTCGTTGCCCAAATGCCCCTTTCTTTAAACAAAGTGGTGCCCAGTGGAAGTCTTTGTGGTCTGAGGGTGCAAATCACTCCATGTAAAACCTATTAAGGGCCGGGAGTTTGGCCTAGTGGTTAAAGTGCTTGCCTAGCAAGCATGAAGACCCGGGTTCGATTCCTCGGTACCACATACATAGAAAAAAGCCGAAAGTGGTGCTGAGGCTCAAGTGGTAGAGCTCTAGCCTTGAGAAAGTCCAAGGACAGTGCTCAGGCCCTGAGCTCAAGCCCAGGACTGGCAAAAAAAAAAAAAAAAAAAAAAAAAACAACAACAACAACAAAAAACCTATTAAGTAGGAGTCTTAAGTATTGGTTAGGAACCAGTTTTCACCCCTGAAAGTGAGTTTGTGCTGGTGGCCCAAAGTGAGCTCCCTGATTAAACCATTGTCTTGAATTCCCAGACTGAGAACTCAAATGAGCACAGGTGACTATGGGTCACCTGCCAGGGCCACTTCCCTATGAGGACAGCCCCAAACAGCATGGGCATATGAGTGCATGAACTCTGACTCTGCCTACCAAAAAAAAGAGTGGCTCTGTGGACTTCTGCCACCCCTGTCCTGCCAAATAGATCTTCCGTGAAAAGTGACAGGTGAAGATGGAAGAATAGGCCTTCTGAGACCAAGGAGATCCTGGTTTTATGGCAGCATGGAAAAAGAGAGGGCTAATTTCCTTTCCAGTACTGGAATGCATGAGCAGTTTTGTGCTCAACTGGAATTCTTACAAGGCTTCCATCTTATCTCCCATCTCCTAACAGCTCAGAATAGTTGGTCAACAACTGGATAGATGTGTGATAGGTGACTAAGTAGATGGACAGATGAATGGATGTGTGAATGGGTGGTAGGTGGATGGATGAGTAGATGGTAAGTGGGTAGATGGATGGGCAGGTGGCTGTATGGGTGAATAAACAAGAACTCTTTGAAGGACTAAATGTATTCACATATTGATAGAAAAGCTTCTTCCCTGCCAGCTGTCCTTGAAATGACTATCTCTCCGTAACTTCCCCCAGTAAAGGAAGGAAACAAGGATTGCCTTGGTATGGACCCATCTCCTGCATGTCTCTCCATACCTTTATCTGCCTTCCCTTGTAAACCTCTTGGGTTTAGCAGTTAGCTACTTTAGAGGAATTTTCTGGTACTGGGCTCCACTGAGAGAGCTAATTCCATCTCCTTTGTCTCTATCTTTTCCTCATAGACAGCAGACACACACACACACACACACTCCCCTCTCACTTAGGTGTGCTTTATCTTATATTCAGGGTGGTTTCACAAGTATGGCAAATAAGATGTGTGATCTGAGGGAAGGCACCATGCCAGACCAAAAATAGCTCCCTCTTGAACAGGTGCTAAGGTGTCTGAGATTCTGCCATTACACTCAATGCCTTATAGCTCATTGTTACAATCCAGCGGCACCAGTTTTCACTGTGTGTGTATCCTTGAGCGAGTTATTATTGTAAGCCTTGCCTTCTCTCTCCATACCAGGGGCTCTGGTCCTGTCTGTTGGGGGCAGATGGATTACCTTGGGGCCTGGCACAGAGCCAATAACTGAATACATGTCACCAAAAGTTGGGTTAAGAATTACATTATTTTTGAAGGGATAGGTCAGGGATGTAACTCTGTTGCCTAGCAGGTGTGAGGCCCTGAGTTTGATTCTCCCAGCATACTAGAGATGGGTGACATTTATGTGTGTTCACTGAGTGGGCTTCTTTATGTAACGGGAAGGATGTGGAAGCAGGAAGAACATCTGGGAAGGGAAAGGACCCCGGGTGAGAGAAGGGAAAGACCCCAGCCAGTCCTACCCTCATGCTGACTTCCATCCTGCTTTTTCCCACCCACTCCAGGCCAGACTACCACTCCTCCTGCTATGATGCCTGGGCAGATTCCAGACCCTTCTGTGACTGCGGGCTCTCTGCCTGGGCTTGGCCCCCTCACCGGGCTCCCCAGCCCAGCTTTGACTGCAGAAGAGCTGAAATACGCCGACATCCGTAACATCGGGGCCATGATTGCACCCTTGCATTTCCTGGAGGTGAAGCTAGGCAAGAGGCCCCAACCCATGAAGAGTGAGGTGAGTGAGCCACTACCTCAAGAAGCCCCTGAGGGTCGGCTCCAGTCATATCCTCAATCTGGCCCAAAAGAAATCTTGGCCTCGTTGTTCAAAGTGTGGTCTGAGCACCTGCAGCACAACTGGGGAATCTTGGGCCTCCCCTGACCTGTCAGGTCCGATTCTGTCTTAACAAGCTCCTGTCAAGATGCATGGGGCCAGAACGGGGGGCGGAGGGAGGGGGCTGAACCTGTCTGTGCGTCTTCAAATAAATCATAATGACAGTGCAGAATAGCAGCTGCATGGGTTTTTTTGGAAGTGTTGGGAAAATCCACAGAGATCATGGAAATGTACACATTTTGAAAAGTGAAGAAAGGGATGTCAGTTATCAAGTTATCGTGAAAAGTTATTGTCATTAGTCATCTAGCATTGCCTCTACCCCATTTGGTCCCAGCCTGGTGCCGAGGGAGGGAACCTGGGCTCAAACAGCTTCTAGAGCTGAGCATCACCTGCCTGAGATGGGGTTTGCAGAGGACCTGTACTCCTTCCTCAGCTTCCTGCACCTGTTGTTTCTGGGGCCTTTTGTGTACAAGAGTAGCTTTTTCTTGGAGACTGGTGAAGTGTGGAAGTCCCAGCATAGCTGGGCATCTGTGTAGCACACTTCATCCAGGCTGGTGATTTGTGCAAACCCCTTGTCCAGCAAGAGCCATTTCTTCAGAGATCCAACGTTAAATACGTTACTACAGATCCAGTAGTGGGAGCTGGAAAGGAAGCTGGGCAGTGGTGAATAGTAGCCACCCATCAAGTACTAAGGGCTTTATCTCTAGAAATATTTATAGGCAAAGATAACCTTCTATGGAGGTTTGGCACAGCCCCCCCCCCCCCAACCAGAATGGAGCTGAAGGTCTGAAAGTTCTAGACAGGCTCCCAGATAGAGAGTGGTATCTAGGGAGGGACTAAATGTGCCGGGCAGCTTTGGCTCCGTTTCTTCTCTCCCCATGAGGATGATTTTAAAAAATACAATAAAACTGCAAAGAGGGCTTCTGGAGTTTGGCTTTGGGTGGCAAAGCGGCCATTTGCAGGCTAGATCTGGTTCTCAGATGTGTTTGGTTTGGCCTTCTTAGCGTTTTTAAAGAAACCTGAACCAACATTTCACTTTTTCAAAATTTAGTTAAAAATAGGAATCTGGAGGCATGGCTCATAGTAGAATAAGCATGAAGTTAAGCAAACAAACAAACGTGGGGGGAGATCTAGTCATGTTCATATTGTCTGAGATGGGGCAAGGGCTACATAGAGTAGAAAGTGCCACCTCTCTGCAGTTTGCCACAAGTTCTCTCAGCTCTTTGTTGTCTTGATCCTGCTTACACGAATGGTCTTGGGTTTTGTCATTGCCTTTGTTTACCTCCACTGCCCTTTGGGCTCGAGACACCTGGTCAAGGACAGCATAATTGCCCACTAAAGGTCACCATTTGCAAGACGAGAGTTGACTGTGATTCTGTTCTTTTGAGTTGATGTTGTCCGTGGCCTCTGTGCTGTTTTGATAGCTCTGACTCTGCTGGGTACCTTTGTAGGACCCTAACTTGAAAGCATCTGTTTCTAGGTTATTCTGTAGCAGACTTGTCATTGAGAGCCTTTGCAGGCTGTAGCATTGTTGGGCTCAGAGGCCATGAGCAGGTTGGTGAGGTGGTGTCATTTGCCTGGACAGCTAAGTTTTCCCCTCTCCGTCCTCTTCAAAAGGCCCTGGGAGGAGATTCCTTTTTTGGGGGGTAGGATGGGAAGAGGAGGAAGGCCTTTATTTGGGTTGGGTATTTTTATATTTCACAGCCACCCCCTAAACTGCTGGAATATGCCCTGTACCTGATAGTGACGCTCTGTCCTCACAGGCCCCCGCAGACATGTGCCATCCAGGCCGTGAAAATAACAAGCCGTTTTTAGGGCCTATTTGCATGTCCTCTGGCTTGCTCACACGCTGCAGTACTGTGGGGGCGAGGAGGCAGATGGAGCAGAGATGGCGTGTGTGCCTTGCAAGGGAAGGCCAGCCCTGCCCTGGGTACCCACCTTCAAATGCTCTCTGGGTCACAGCCGAGGAGTGGGGCCAGCTCATTCCTGGAGCATCTAAAACTCAAAGTAGGTGGAGAGAGAAATATGCAGCTGGTGAGGCTATGTTCCAAAGGTCCATTTGCATGTAGCAAACTGGCTTTGGTGTTTCCTTCCATGCTGGCATTTTAGAGTAGTACAAGTTCTTGAATAATAATAAGATGCCCAGCTCACAAGGATTAAACATTGAGTGCATATGTACCAGGCCCTGGACAAAGTGCTTACCAGATTTGATCTCATCTACTTGCTCTGTCTTGGTGACAAGTTATCCTGTGTTATATAAGAGGAAGTTTGATATGACTCCAGGTCACAGGGGCCAGTGGCCGTGCTGGGCAGGAACTCGGATGGTGATGATGAAGTTGCTGCCCTGACAGCTATGTTTTCTTTGCCCAGAGCAAGGCACCAGGTGTAGTACCAGCCACTTGGTGCAATACCTCCTGCATCTCATTGTCATTATTATAGGCATAATACAGATGAAGCCCAAGGCCGCCTGCAGGGAGCTAACCAAGCAGCCTGACTTTAGAGTCAAAGCTGAAGCGCTGGGCACTGCAGCTTCCCTGTCCTCGTGTCAGGGATCTAACCAGAGCTCTGTGCCAGGATCCCGTTAGTGTAACTGAGCTGGAGCCTGGCTGTTCTGCAGCCTCATCATGTCACAAGAGACAGAGGTCAAGGCAGTGCTGTCAGCTGGCTCCGGGCTGCCCACTTTGCAGAGGCTGGTGGTCTCAGAGCCACCTCCAAACACCCAATCAACCCATGGCAGGCAGTTCAATAGAAGAGAATTGAAGGGGCGGGGAGTTTGGCTTTAGTGGTAGAGTGCTTCCCTAGCATGCCAGAAGACCAGGGTTGGAGGAATTAAGCAAAATGTTTGTAATTCTCAAAGTACATCATGCTGATGTTGCTACATAATATAAACTTGTTTGGGGTCAATTACTGGATTGCAGTCCATCTCCTAAGAACCTACTATGTGTCAACGCTGTGCCAGGCATCAGGACTGGAGCTATGAACAAAGGACACAGAAGCTTTCCTCTCAGAGCTAGAAGTTGCCAATAATAACCGTTTTTGTTTTTTTTCCAGTCCTGGGCTTGAACTCAGGCCCTGAGCACTGTCTTTGGGCTTTCTCAATTATAGAGCTCTACCACTTGAGCCACAGCACCACTCTGGCTCCCCCACCCGCCCCCTAGATATGTGATACTAAGGAATCAAACCCAGGTCTTTGTGCATGCTAGGCAAGCACTCTACCACTAGGCCAAACTCCCGGCCCCTGTTGCTTCTTTCTTGCTTTCCAGCATTCCTTTCAATGATGCTCTAACTTTCTCCAGATCTCTCTTTACTTTCCATCTACTCCACCACCAAACAGCCGCTCCTGGCCTGGAGGAAGGCCCAGTTGTGGAGACACATAGGATTTCTCAGCAGGTTCAGAGATCACACAAGTACTTTGGGGAGTGTAGCCAGCTATTGACTCTGGTCAGGAAACACTGGGAGGTTTCTCCACAAGCAGCTGCTATGCTAGGCCATCATGGCTAGGCAGCTTTCTGCACAAACTGTGCTAGGTAAGAGGATCCACGTCCACACACAGAGAGTGAGAGGACTCTCTAGGGGGAATGGAGACTTACCATTGGTGGACTTCTCCTGGGCCCTTTGGAGCATTTTGATGCCCTTCACCCTTGAATTAGAATCTGTAGGCCTTAGGCGGCCTCGGAAGGCCGCCTGACACAGGTAGGCCTCCCTCAGGTATCCATAAAAGGGACAAGACATTCATCCTTGTTTTAGACTGAGCATACACTGTTGCCTCTGCTAGGTAAACATTGACCTGAGCTCCCTTGTGTTTTAGAGACTTGAAATGTAAAGGCAGCCCACTGACATTTTAAGTAAGCTTTGCATAATTGGTTTTTAATTCATGCCTCTTTGGTTTTTTTGTTTTTTAGTTTGTTTGTTTGTTTTTGGTCTCATGCTTGGTTGCCAAGAGAGAGCCAATCTGTCTTTTCTTGGAACCGAATCTCCTAAACTCATCTTAGAAATCCAGTGTTTCCATTTTGACCCAGTCACTTTGTTAGCCCCCCTTTTAAAAAGTAGTTGGTTACTAATTGTTATTTTGAAATAATGAAATTTGAGGGTGAATTGGTGACTGGCTGGCAGTGATGAATGTGTTTGATGTTGGTCCCTGTGGTAGCTTTTATTTAACATGATAGGTGTGGTCATACCTGTGGGCCACCCTGGAGTGAGGCCCTGGGAGAGGAGAGGTAGTGGTTAGAATGTTCTGGCTCTGGACTGTTCTTAATGGAAATCAAACACTTTTGAAAATTTCAGAGACTCTGGACTGTTCTTAATGGAAATCAAACACTTTTGAAAATTTCAGAGACCCGTGGCTTTCTGGTAAAGCTCTAAGAGATCTAAGAGATGTATGGATAAGTAGGATTGCATCCTGTACCCCTTTCCTATTGTATCTGTAGTGGAGCTTCAACTGAAGGCCTTGTAATCTTGCTTGGCTTTTTCATTCAAGGCTGGTGCCCTATCACTTGAGACATACCTCCATTTCTGATGTGTTGCTTGTTAATTGGAGATATGAGTCTCTCAGATTTGTCTTCCCCAGTTGGCTTAGAAGTCAATCCTCAGACCTCAGCCTCCTAGAGAACTATGATGTTATAATTCTTGGAGAGAGCTCAGAAAGACTCACCCTGAACCGCTGATCTCTTATGGTAGAATTCTTTTTTGGAAGGTATTGATTGTGCACATTAATGTTTATAATTTAAACACTTGTTCCTTGGCTCTTCATTTCCTGGGATGGTCCTTTGACACTGGAAATACTGGACAGCTTGAGTGGTCAGAGGTACACAAGTGCTTTCCAACTGTGGTAGGTACAGGCCTGCTAACCGGAAGGGCTGCTTCTGGGGCCTGAGAAGAGCGAGCTTTGAGCTTGGGGTTAAGCTTCTGTACTCAAAATTTGGCTCTGACACTCATTCCCAGTGTGACCTTGGACAAGTCACTGGCCCTGGAGAGCATCAGTGGCCTAGCCTGTCGAATGAGGAAACTGAAGCTCAAGAGTTTTGTCATGAAGTTTAGGGAAAACAATGTGTGCAAGAAAGCCCTTGACCAGAGCCCGTGGCACCTGTGAGTAGCTCTTCCTGGGAACTAAGCAAGGTTCTGCCATGCATTAGACCTGTGACTTGGGAGTCTGGGAAGCTGTGGCCCTCCCTGTTTCTGATTGTGCATGCAGTGTCAAAGCAGCTGGAGTTCTGCTCCTCTTCTCACGCTGGGAGCGGGAAGACTCTTTAGCCCTCTGTTTTCCTCTCAGCTGCTTTGGGTGACCCCTTATCTTATTTCCTGTGGTGTTAAGGTCATTGCTGGGTTCCCATCAGCCATCTGGTTCTTTGGCAGCCTTAGGAAATGGCCTTCTCTGGTTTATGTTGATCATCTGCTGTCCCCACATCTACTGGCAACATGGATTTTAAGTTGGGAAACTGAGTCTTCTCAGTTGGGGCCCTGGAACCATTCAAATCTATCTTCCCAAAAGGCATACAGTAGGTCAGCCTGAGGTTAGAACAGGAAGACCTCGAAGGACATGGGGGACAGATTCAGTCAGGCATTGGAGGTGCAGCAACGATGTCTTAGCTTCCTCTGGGTTTGTGCACAGTGTCACACACTGTGCTGTTCTTTGTGGCTTCAGGATCCTGCTTTATTAAGGAGACTTGATTGGTGTTCTGGGTGATAGATTCTCATTGTTGGCCTCTCTAGCCCACCCAACCCCAATAGTCTGATAGCTTCACTTCCTATTTTCTAGTGGTTGATTGAGATAAGAGTTTCACATTCTTTAGTGCCCAAGCTGGCTTTGAACCACAATCTTCAGATCTCAGCCTCCTGAGTAGCTAGGATTACAGGTGTGAGCCATCAGCCACCTGACTCAAAGTACCCCCCCACCACAAGAAAATGTATAAATGGCTAGGAAGGACATAAAAACTATTTAGCTCGATTGGCTAGCGAAGACATGCAACTCAGAACGATGAGGTCCACACTAGGATGAGTATGAGAAAAAAGCAAGCCAAAATCAAATTCTGATGAGGATGCAGACAAGTTGTAATCACCAACCACTAGTGGGAGTGTGAACTAGAAAACAGTCTGGCAGTTTCTCAAAAGGCCCAAACATATAGTTTCCATATGACTCAGGAATTCCACTCTAATGTGTATGTCTAATAGCAAGGAAAACATGGCCACACAAAAATATGTACATGTGGGGCTGGGAGTTTAGCCTAGTGGTAGAGTGCTTACCCAGCATGCACGAAGACCTGGGTTTGATTCCTTGATATCACATACATAGAAAAAAGCCGGAAGTTGTGCTGAGGTTCAAGTGGTAGAGCTCTAACCTTGAGAAAGTCCAAGGACAGTGCTCAGGCCCTGAGCTCAAGCCCAGGACTGGCAAAAAAAAAAAAGTATACCCTAAAGTAGAAACAACCCAAGTGCCTATCAATGCAAGAATGGATGAATATGGTATGCTATGTCTATTCACTGGAGAATTGTTTGGCCAAGAAAGGAAAAATACACTGACGCTTGTTCCTTATGTGTGAACCTTGGAAACACTATCCCGAATGCAAGTAGCCTGCTAAAGAGCACTCCCCACTGCATGATCCCACCAGGACAGAATTTCCAGAATAGGTAAATCCAGGCAGACAGAAAATAGGACTAGGACCCTGGGTTGCATAGGTTTAGGCCCGGGGAAATAGGAGGAATGGGGAACGTGCAAAGCATTGTGGATGAGATCAAATGTTCTAAAATCGATTATACCAGTACTCCCACAGCTCAGCAGGTATACTCAAAGCTGTTGAATTGGACACTTTAGTGGTGAATTATATTATATGTGTGAATTTTATGTCACTAAAACTGTTGACAGCAAAAACAAGCAGCCTCTTCTTCGAAGGGGCTGAAGAAGGTTAAATTCTAGCCGCTGAGGAAGCTGAGATCTAAGGATCAAAATTTGAGGCCAGCCTGTGCAAGAAAGTCCATGAAACTTGGGCTGAGAGTTTGGCCTAGTGGTAGAGTGCTTGCCTAGCATGCACGAAGACCCGGGTTCGATTCCTCAGTACCACATGCATAGAAAAAAGCCGGAAGTGGTGCTGAGGCTCAAGTGGTAGAGCTCTAGCCTTGAGAAAATCCAAGGACAGTGCTCAGGCCCTGAGCTCAAGCCCAGGACTGGCAAAAACAACAAAAAAAAAAGTCCAAAAAAACCTGGAAGTGGTACAATTAGTACCTCCCCCCCCGCAAAAAAAAAAACCTGGAAGTGGAGCTGCAGCTCAAGTGGTAGCACACTAGCCTTGAGTACAAAAGCTCATGGACAGTACCCAGGCCCTGAGTTCAAGCCCCAGGACCTGGCACACTGGTGTACACGCGCGCGCGCGCGCGCACACACACACACACACACACACGTTGATGATGGAGCCAGTTGCCTAGCGTTGTAGCAGTACTCCAGAATTAGTAGCTATGTTTTTGTTTTGTTTTGTTTTCCAGTCCTGGGGCTAGTACTCAGGGCCTGAGCACTGTCCTTGGTCTTTCTCAAGACTAGCGTTCTGCCACTTGAGCCACAGCACCACTTCCGCGCGTGCTCTCTCTCTCTCTCTCTCTCTCTCTCTCTCTCTCTCTCTCTCTCTCTCTCTCTCTCTCTCTCTCTCTCTCTCTCTCTCTCTCTCTCTCTCTCTCTCATATGTGTCTGTGTGTGTGGTACCAAGAAATTGAACCCCGGTCTTCGTGCATGCTAGGCAAGCACTCTTACTACTAGGCCAAACTCCTGGCCCCAGCTATGGCTTTTAAATCCCCCTTGAAGACCAACAGCAATGAAGAAGCTGAGAGCTGGTTAGAGTCTTTATTCCCCTCCCCCCAAATCTTTCCTTTTTATTGCTAGGAACCATCCACAAGCAGAAAAGACCAGGATTTTGAATCAGTTTCCAGAGGAAATAGGTCAATTTACAAACTGCTTTTGCAGATCTCTCCTCTGATCTGCTCTACTACCCTGGGGTGGGATGGGGGGGGCAGTGTTACTAGTGCCATTTAGTTGTCAACTGAGGGCCAGGGAGATTGTTAACTCCCAGGGCCTATTTTTAAATCATAACTTTATTTACCTATTACCATAACTTATATACCTATTACTTACCCGTCTCTTACCTTGGCGAGCACTGCCATGGCAGAAACCCAACACCAGGTTGCTCTATTTTTTGTAGACTTCAGATCAAAGCCCTTCCCAGTGTGTAACTGCTGAATATGCTAAAAGTACAAGGAAGCTGATGAAGCACTCTCTTTTTCTTTCTCTTTCCCTCTGTTCATTTACCTACCTACCATTTGTAACTAATTGCTGATCTGCCTATCCAAAGAAAACAGAAGAAGAATAATTCACATGCCGAGGCTTTCAAAAAAAATCCACAAGCACGCTATATAACCTCTAAACTCCAAATTTTGAATTGGTAAAATGCATCTTGGAGTCAATTGTGGAAGCACATACCTGTAATTCCAACATTCAGGAGGCTAGTGCAGGAGGATCTAGAGTTCTTGGCCTGTCTGAACACACAAAACCATCTTATCTCTAAACCAAGCATGTATAATCTATACATTTATATACATCTATAATCTAGATCTCGTGAGATCTGAGGATCTCTGTTTGAAACCACACACACACACAAGTCAGAAGTGGAGCTATGGCTCAAGTGCTACAGCACTAACCTTGAGCAAACAAAGCTCAGGGAGAGCACCTGGGTCCTGAATTCAAGTCCCAGGACCAGCAAACAGAAAACAAAGCTGGATACTGGTGGCTCATACCTGTAATCCTAAGCGGCTAAGATCTGAGGATCACTGTTTGAAACCACCTTGGGCAGAAAAGCCTATGAGACTCATCTCCAGTTACCTACTAGAAGTGGAGCCGTGGCTCAGAGTGGTAGAGAGCTAGGCTTTGTGCAAAAAAGAGCTCAGGGATAGTTTCCAGGCTCTGAGTTCAAGTTCTATTACCCACAAAATTGAAAAAGAAAAAAATGTTCTCATTGAAGTGACTTTAATGACCCTGTGATAGAAATATAAGCTCTTCAAATTTTTAATCTAAATTTTAATATTTTGTGATATCATTTGGATGAGAAACTTCTGCTAAAATCTAAAATCTACTACTTCACATCTGTACTTCTCAAAGTACAGTCTACAACCAGTGACCCTAGCACCTGAGCATGTTAGAAAATGTGATCTTGGGTTTGAGATTTGGGTTTAATCACAGTTACTGCTCGGAGGATTGTGGCTCAAGGTCTATCAGGGCATAAAGTTCACAAGACCTCATCTCAATGGAACAAGCCAACATAACAGCACATGTTGTTAATTCCTACTGCGGGAGGCAGGGGAAGGCTAGGAGCATTGCTGTCTGAGGCTGCCCTAGGCAAAAAGTGCAAGACTCTGGGGGGGGGAGAAGCAAAAAGTCTTGGATGCATGTCTAAAGTAGTAGAGCAAATACTTCCTAAGTACAAGCCAATAGTGCAGTGGTGGGGAGGAGAGGGGAAGGGAAAAAAAAGAAGTGCAGTCTTGGGTTTTGTCTTAAACCTACCCTCTGTTGAGGGTAAGGGCCAGAAAGCATGGATGTGAGGAGATTCTGATGTTTTCAGAGTGTCTGGATGATCCATGCCTTCCAGCTCTGAGGGACAAAGATCATATCTGAAAATGGCTGCAAAGGATCTAAAACCACATTTTTTTTTTTTCTTCCCCAACTTGCTTGCCAGGGAGTATTCATTTAAATCCTGGGTCCCTGAGTCAGGGCGGAGTAGGGGGGCAGAGGTGCGGGAAGGGGGAGGGTTCTCTCTGACTCAGTGGTTCCAAGCCAATTCGTTCCATGTCTTGAGCTCTTTGACGTGGCACTGCCAGGTCCAAAGCCTAAGGGACCTTAAGTGGCTGGTCATCTGGTGAACTGCTTTGATGCCACAGGAACTTAAGTCTGTTGTTTCTCCTGCCTAAGAATGGGGGAGTCGCACTGTGTCCCTGACCAGAGGGAGCTATCCCACCAAATCTGCCTTTGTATGGCCAAGCCCTTCCAGAACTTGCATTGTATCTTCCTCCTTATATCCATCCTTCCCGGTAAACACTCCTCCCAACTTCTAGGCCAGGGTTCCAGGTTGTGCATTCAGCCTGTGGCCATGGCTGGGATTTTTCTTATCTGGTGGACAGAACCTTCAATGTAGAGGTTGGAATAACCTGCCAAGCTTAGCTGCCAGATTCTGTTTCTGTAAAAATGCTTACCCTGCTCGACCACCTGTATGTGGTTTCGTCCTGTGGTTATTGACATAGGGCACCACGTGGTGACGTCATGCAGTGAGTGACACCCGCCTGTGTGTGGTTATGATCACCTGAGTGTGGTGTTTACTTTTAAAAACTCAGCCCCACTGAAGCTCAGGGCTGTTCTCTTCCAGCCCGAAGGTGGAGAGCAGTCTCTATGCAGCTATTAAAGTGACTCCTAGCTTGGTTCACTGAGTGCTGCTGACCTAATGCTCTGGGTTCAAGTCTCACCTGAATGTCATCTGGGATACAACAAGGTCACTATTCTGCTGGGCAATCTGTCACTCTCTATGCCTTGTGCCTGAAAGGAACTGGCTGAAATCCTCGTGTTAGCCGCATGCTTGCATACAGATGAAACAGAACTGCTGTGGGAGAAGAATAATTAAGCCAAAGACCTTGTTTTTCACCTTCATGATGAAAGACAAATCGCTTTCACAGGCTTTAATGGGTTGGCAACTGAAATGGTCTTCTACTTGGCCAGTGCAGGCTTTCAGAACAATCCTGCTCATAAGTATTCTCCACAACGACTACATTTTCCTTTACTTGTACACCGTGGTTTTGCAGGAGCTTGGATCTCCATTTTTCTTCTGACTCAGTGTAATCCAGGCATTGTACACCATGTGCTGGTGTTGTTGCTAAAGAATCTATTTTAACTGGATTATTCACTTTTTGAGAAGAAGATGGGATTTTCCTTACTTAATGTGTGCTGTCTCCTTTCCTTGGATGTGATAAGGGCATTGTGGGAGGGGGGGTCACTTTCTTTTTTTTCATGCCACTAGTGGGGCTTGAACTCATTAGCTTAGCTTCTACCCTTTCACCCTCTCAAGCTTGGCACTCTTAACACTTGAGCCATACCTCCACTTCTGGCTTTTTGCCAGCTAGTTGGAACCAATAGTCTCTTTGGATTTGTTTGTTCAGGTTAGCTTCAAACTGGGATCCTCAGATCTCTGTCTCTTGACTAGCTAGGATTATAGATATAAGCCACTGGCTTCTAGATCATCTTTTTTTTTTTTTTTTTTTTTTGCCAGTCCTGGGCTTGAGCTCAGGGCCTGAGCACCGTCCTTGGACTTTCTCAAGGTTAGAGCTCTACCACTTGAGCCTCAGCACCACTTCTGGCTTTTTTTCTATGTATGTGGTACCGAGGAATCGAACCCGGGTCTTCATGCATGCTAGGCAAGCACTCTACCACTAGGCCAAACTCCCGGGCCCTAGATCATCTTTTGAAGTGACTGCCAATTGAGCAAGAAGATAGATTATGGCCTAGTAGGATCCTAAACCCCACTGAGCTAAATGTGAAAGGAGCCTGAAACAGAAAGCTTCTTCCTTTTCCAGATAGTCTTTCTCCAGCTTTCCTGGCTGTTATTGTCTAGAATTCTTTTCCATGTTATGGTTTCTGCCTGGGCCATGGTGTTTGTTCCTACCTCTCCTGGACTTGTCACTTTTGCAGAAACAGTGTTTGCTCTTTCTTTTGCAGGACTTTGGGTAAATGGGTGTCACCCTATCCAGCCAGCTTCTCGAGACCTTGATCCAGACAAAATGTTACCTTTTTAGCCATGGAAATGTGCTGTCCTCCATGGCTTTTTGAGAGAAAAGCCTATCTCTATCTGTTTATAAACCACACCTGGCACCTATTGCTTTATAGATTCTTAAGAATACCCAGAAGGTTTTTCCTGTGGATGAGGCAGCTTGGGAGAGGAGGAGGTCAAGGTCAGAAAAACGCTGAGATTTGGAGAAATTGGTTGGATAGAAGTACATGTGGGCCTGACGATACTGAGAACATAGGACGGCAGGCTTTTTGTTCATAAAGGAGTCATCCCTTCCCTTTTCCCAGAAAGCAGTGTTCTGGCTGGTTCTGCTATGGGACTTCCCACCGCCACCAGCCTGGAAAACTTGAGCAGATGATTCTCTTCTGAAGCTGGCTTTCTGGCCTGGTGATGCAGTGGGGATACAGGATCTCTAGCCTGGGCAGCTCTGGAACCTTGAAGTGGAACTTAGTTTACAGCCCCACTTCTTCCCATGGTGTCCCGGAGCTCTGGCAGCTGCCAGCCACTCTGGCAGGTCCTCAGTCTTCTCTAGGTGGTGGGCCAAGGGGTTTTGAATGAGCACTGCTCTAGGATGTGGGTTTGCTCATAGGTGAATGTATTAGGCTTTCTTGTGGCAATGGGGACACAAGAGCATTGGGCTTGGAGTCAAAATCCCGGGTCCTTGTTCAGGTCACCAGCTCTATAGATCAGGCCTTTCTCTCCCTGTAGAAACATTTAGTAAGCACTGCTATTTTTGTCTACTACCAGCTTCGTCTCCAAAATGTAATATCCCAACCACTTTGGAGGCCCTGATCCCTTCAGCAATGGAGTCATTACCACCAGTGAACTGAGCTAGGAGTCATTTTAATTGCAGCACAGGCAGCAGCTACTTTCTACCTTTGGGCTGATAGAGAGCGGCCCCGAGCTTCAGTGGGGCTGAGCTTTTAAAGGTAAACAGCACATGTAGGTAGGTGTGCATAACTACGCCCAGGTGATCGCCATCATATGATATCACCTTCTGATGCCCACAGTCAGTAACCACAAGGATGGAACCACACACAGGTGGTCGAGCAGGTTAAGCATTTTTACAAAAACAACAACTATTTGGCAGCTAAGCCTGCCAGGTTATTATACCAAACTCGCAGTTTCCTGGAGGAGACAAGAGAAAAAGAGGGCAGAGTACCTCTCACAGTAGCGTACAAGCTCAGAGTTTGATGGAGTGCAGGGACATTTTGATCTGGAAGGTTATGATATCAGGAGGATTTCGGGGGAGGGAGGGTTACTCCAGCTGAGTGTCAGGAGACATGACAAACAAGCCCAGGGGGACATGCAGACCTGGGAAGCATGAAGCAGATAAAAGCTCAGCATTTCAGAGGGCAGTTGTTGGTGCAGCCAACAGGGGAGCCAAGGTCACAGGCAATCAGTGACATCGTGAGCATCGTGGGCTTTATCCTGAAGGCAAGAATGGCCACCATTACCTTTAACTGGTCATGTTCACATTTCAGAAAGGTCCCTGCAGTGGCTGGGCTGGGTGATCAAGAGATCTCCTAGGAGGTTGTCCCAAAGGTCCAGTGGAGAAGAAACATGGGAGAAGCGAATTTAGAAGGTGGCATTGGAGATGGACTGAGAAGGATTTAGGGTGTGGAATTAGTAGCCTGTACATTCAAAGTTGGAGATAGGAAGGAAGGTGAGGGTGGTGCCTGAGTTCCTAGCTCTAAGGGCTAGGTGGTGTGGAGCCAGTGGGGAGTAAAAGTTTGGGGGCAGAAAAATAGTTGCCTTGGACTTTCTGCTTGCGCCTGGTGTTCAGGTCTGGAAATGAGGGATGCGTTGGGATTTGTGAGCAGGTGGAGCCACTGCAGGAGAAGATAAAATGATGACACAGAAGTTGTTCCTGTGACATGAGAAAGCAGCGGGCAACCCCGAAAGGGCAGGGAAAGGACCCGTCGAAGAGGTCAGGGGGACAGACGTGTTGTAGACTAATGGCTGAGAGAATGCAGGAACAGGAACCATGTACAGGCCCAGGAAGGAGGCCCAAGAAGGTGGGCTGAACAGTGTCCTCTAAACTTGTCCCTGAGGGCCCCGTGTGAGCTTGGAGCGTGCCCTGTACTTCCCAGAGCCTCTTTCCTCACCCATAAGATTCTAGAAAAGGGTCTTAGTTCTTGGAAGAGCCCATTTCTGGCTCTAAGAGTTTTGGAGGAAAACTTTGTTCCTTCCCACCCTCCTAATATCAAGATTTGAACTCAGGCTTGCTTAGTTTTGCTTGCTCGGCTGGGGGTCCACCAGGGGAACCCTATATCCAGCCTGACTTTGAGCTGATTTTTTAGGAGATGTATTCTCACAAACTTTTCTGCCCAGACTTGCTTTGAACTGCAACCCTCCAGATCTTAGCTTTCTGAATAGCCAGGATTTTAGATGAGATTCTGTAGTGACCAGCGGAGATCTACAGTTCTAATACATGTCTAGGTGGTGTTGACGTGTCTGGCTTAAAACAACCATCCTCAGGAACGCAGTCTCCTGAAGAGCTAGGATTATAGGCATAAGTCACCGGTACTCAGATAACACATTGAACCTTCTTTAAGAGGGCGCAGGGGAACAAACAGCTCCTGGCCATCAGGCCCACACCACCTTGTGAGATGGTGAATGAATGAGAGAGCCGGGGAAAGGTTTGAGTCCAGCCAGCCATGCAGGGGCAGCCTGATGTCATGGAATCAAATCTCATTTGCTCTTCGTTAACATGAGCTCCTAGGAGTTCGAAGGCTACTGAGAAGCAGGGCTCTGGTAATCATTAAAGTTGACCCGAAAGCCCAGAGAGGTGACATGATTGACCCCAAGTTCCAGAGTGGGAAACTGTGATGCTAGAGCCCCAGGCTTCTGGTGACAAACCCTGCTGGGAGCTGGTATGGGCCGAAGGCTGTACATTAGCAGCCACGGGTCGGTGAAGTGCACAGATGTGTTGTGTTTGGCACACACCAGGTTCCTTTCAGAATAGAATTAGTTGGCAATGTGGGGGAAAAATAGAGGAGATTTTTACTTTAAAACTTCATAGTTTCAGCTAGTCTTAAAACTCGGAAGATTTGATAACCTGAGCCTGAGTGGCTGGGGTGGGGGTGGGGAAGCCATCCAGGGAATCCGCCCAGCCCCCTCCAGCCACTAATGGCTACTTACTTCCTGGCTCCGCCTCCAGCCCCAGCCCTAGTCTGACCATGTGTCTTAATTTGCTTTTAAAGACCTGCCACTGGACACTGAAGCAGCTGAGGTCCAGACTTGGCCATTTAAGCAAGAAAGGCTGGCTGGAGGGGAGAGGTGCTGAGCAGACAGTCTCCAATATCTCAGCCCCTGGGGAGATACTGGTGGGGAGGCCTGGCCCTAAGGCTGCTGGAGGTCAAGGAGGGTATTGGGCCAGGACCCCAGGATTTCCTCATTCCTCCCTGCAAGAGGCAGAGGAGGCTGTGGGTCCAGCAGGCTCCCCAGTGGCCTAGCAGAGGCCTCACCCCTGGACTGCCCTACTTTGTTGTTGGGGAGAGTGGGGAGGGACCACAGCCCCTGGCTCTGTGCAGCCTGTTTATGTGGGGGAATGTCTGGTATGTTTGGCATTCGGGTGTTTACTTCCCAGGGTGCTTGCGGGTCCCTGGTGTTGAAATGTGGCCCCTCCTTGTGGGGGTTAGGGGTGGTCTTATGGGCCTGGCTGGTGGCTTTAGGCCCAGATCTAGAATTGAAGCCTGCAGAACTGTTCCACATGGCCTCTTCCTTTCTCCAGATCTCCTCTCTGTGCCATATTTTGACAAAGAGGCAGCTGAGTGTGCCCTGGGAGCAATAGCTGCTTAACTGCCGCCTGCGAAGGCCAAGGAACTGCACATTTGCAGAACCCTTGTCATGTTCCAGGCCTGGTCTGGGGTTTTGTGTTTTCCATTAGGAATAGAGTCTCAGAGAGACACAGTTGCTTACCCAGACATGCACAGCCAGTCGATAGCAGAGCTTCTGGGAAGAACTTGAAATAACCTGTCAAGCTTAGCCACAAATTCTGTTTGTGTAGAGATGCTTAACCTGCTTGACCACCTGCGTATAGTTTCGTCCTTGTGGTTATTAGGTCACCATGTGGTGACATCATGCAGTGACAACCACCTGCATATAGTTATGACCACCTGCATGTGGTTTTTACCTTTAAAAACTCAGCCCTACTGAAGCTCGGGGCTGTTCTCTTCTAGCCCGAAGGTGGAGAGCAGTCTTTGCGCAGCTATTAAAATGACTTCTAGCTCAGTTCACTGAGTGCTGGTGACTTTATTGTGGCCAGTTCAAGTCCCATCTCAGTGGTTGGGATACAACAGAACTCAGTCCTTGAAGACCTCAAAGCAGGCACTGTCATCACAGAGTGTTAGATATCCATAGAGGCTGCATTTCTCAGTTTGAGATGAAGCCCTTTGTCTCCCATCTGCTGCTCTAGTTACTGCTGGGCGAGTTCCCATCTCTACCTGCTGCCTGTTCAGATGCTCTTGTTGTTATTGTCAGTCATAGGGCTTGAACTTGGGCCTGGGTACTGTCCCTGATCTCTCTTGCTCAAGGCTAGTGCTCTACCACTTAGAGCTATAGCCCCACTTCTGGTGGTTAATTGGAAAGAAGAGTCTCACAGTTTCCTGCCCAGGATGGCTTTGAACCTAGATCCTCAGATCTCAACCTCCTGAGTAGCTGGTGTTACAGGTGTGAGCCACCAGCTCCAGCTTGCGAGAGTTTCTGTATTTTGTGCCTGAGGCTGACCATGTTATTCCTTTCTCTTTCTGTCTCTTGGATCTTACAAGGTATAATGATGAAAATGGCTATGAAATGTCACAATTCAAAGTCACACAGGACTACTATTGTCATTGTGTCAAAGCTTGATGACCTGTAGATGGGACCTGAGAAATAAGACTAAGAGTGAGAGAAGCCAGGGAGGCTTCTTCCTTTAGCCACATAGCTAAAATGTTCCATGTCTGTGTTCAACATGCAATGATCTTTTTTTCTTGCACAAGTCTAGCACTCTACCACTTGAATCATAGCTCCACTTCTGGCTTTTTGGTAGTTAGTTGGAGAGGAGAGTCTCACAAACTTTCCTGTCAGGGCATGCTTCCAATCATGATCCTTGGATCTCGGCCCCCTGAGGAGCTAGGATTACAGGTGTGAGCCACCTTTGAACTTGGAAAGATCCAAAGAGGAAAAAGCCATTTTCAGTCATCGTTATTGTTGAAAGATTCTCATGAGATTATAGCTGGAAAGGCTTAACGGTCCTGTTATCTGGGAGGGTGGTACACCCCGACAACTGCCTTTCAAAACTCAAGAGCACTTGGGTTCTGGGACTAGAGGACTTGAGTTGGAATCTTGAGCTATCTGACCATTCCCCACAGCGTTGATACGATTTCTTTGTCTATACAAGAGGGAGAAGAATAGAACTCTCCTAGATCCTTCACCAACAGAGAGAAATCAAAGTTCTCCATTGAAGGCCCTTTCTGTGTCATTCTCGGCTCTACTGGCTGCATGGTAGCAGTGAAGATAGACTAAAATATTTCTGTAAATAGATTAACTATAAATAGACAGCAGCATTCTCTGAGGGAGACTGACAAACGACGGGCAGATACATAGGTGGAAAAGGTTAAGTGCAATTAGTGAAAAGCACCTGGAAGGAAGTCAATCAGGGGACGCTAAAAGGGCAGTGACCAGCAAGAAGTCCTAGCAGGAAGGAGAGCAAGCGGAAACCCAGGGGCAGGGATGAAGTTGGTAGTTTTTGGAAGAAGCTGGAAGCCCTGCCTGTGGAAGTTGAGTGGGTGTGGAAAACTTGACTCTGGGAGAGGCAGGCCGGGCTGACTTCATTTTAATCAAGGAGAGTCTTTAGGAGCTATCACCGTGGGCTAGGGCATGGGTAGTGAGGCTTGGATCTGGGTAGAGACAGCAGGGATGAAGTGTGGGTTGGCTCAGAGATGTATTTTGCAGGTGGAACCTTCCAAGCTGCTAAATGGACTGTGGGAGGAGAGTGATTTAGGAAGACTTCCAGGTTTGTTTTGGGTAGTTGGCTGCGGTGATGTTTATGAAATAAGGACACCCGAGGGTGGAACGTGTTTGCCGAGAGCAACAGCCAGCAACCTTAATGGCCTCCTGAGCACACAGATCACCTGGCAGATTGCAGTGCCGTGGGTCTGGGGTGGGGTACTTCTAATGGGCCGTCAGCTGGCCACGGACCACACTTTGAGTCTTGAGGTACTTACGAGGCCTGACCTGGACAGTGTTTGTAGGAGTTCTGGGTAAGGATGCCCCTGGTCTTGTGAGTTGCTCAGCAGTTACTGTTGTTGTCTCCTGCCTGGCATTCCAGGTGGGCACTAATACTGGGGGTGGGCTTGTCAGTCACATGGAACCAGGTGCCAGGCATTCTCATACCATTCCTACCCACCCTGTGCCAAGTGGCCTATCACAGTGGACTACATAACCCAGCCAGCCTCCCTTGCACTCTGGGTTCCAGCAGAGCTTGGCCAGTGGGAGGCACCAACAGTAGGAGAGTTTGAGGGGTTCATTCCTCCTACCCCTCCCCTCTGGGGGCCCTTCTGTTTGCTTTGTTGTTGTTATTAGCGTGTATTATCTAGGGGAGATTTTACTGTGACATTTCTGCTCATACAAGAATGAATAATTACCAATCAATTTCACCGCTCTGTCACCTTCCTATACTACACCCCCTTTCTAAACGATTTCAACAGGTTTCATTGTTCTGTTTCCATACATGCAAATAATCTATTTGGACCATATTAATCCTCATTCACTTTCCTTGTTAGCACAACCCCTTCCTGCTAGTTCCCTGCTCCCCAACAGAGCCTGTCCTGTTTCTTCCCCCTAATGGTGAACAGCTTCTATGGGGTTCTCTGTGTTATTTTCATATATTGCAATGTTTTTTTTGGGGGGGTGTTGCTGGGGCTTGAATTGAGGATCTGGCCACTGTCCCTGAGCTTCTTTTACTCAAAGCTAGTACTCTACCACTTGAGCCACAGCTTTATTTCTAGGTATTTTGGTAATTTATTGAAGATAAGAGTCTCACAGACTCTTCTACCTGGGCTGGCTTTGAACCATGACCATGAGCTCTCGGCCCCCTGTCGAGCTAGGATTACAGGTATGAGCCACCAGCGCCTGGCAGTTAGTGTATTTTAAAGTTCTTTACCCTCTAGCTTTCCTTTTTTCTCTCCCCTTCTCTTAAGTAGTTCTTTAATTTGACACTTGTATGTTTATCCAAAAATATAATTACACAAGTAGATATATGCATGTATGTACATGTCTATGAATAAGTATGTCTTTTAGGTTAGGTTTCCATGCATGAGTGAAAACAAATGATACGTGTTTTGTTTCTTTTTTTTTACTTGTCTCAATATGATGTCCTTCAGCTTGCCTGTTTCTTTATAAGTGGGTACTATCCATTATATATAAACATATATATGCGCTCATCTTTGTTCATTCATTCATTGGTTGGTGTTGTTTGCTTTGTTCTTTGTGGGCCCTTCTTCATCCAGGCTCTGCCCCTCTTTATGGGTAGTTTTAGAAGCTGCAGAGCAGGATTTTTCCCTTAGAACACTGCAAACCATCTTCTGCCCCTCCATTATCCCCGGGCATCGTCTAACTCTACAAAGACAGGACTCTGGTGTCCTGAGCATTTTGGCAGAAACATCTCAGATTTACTCTAGGCCAAAGGAGAGGTTTGGGGAACCCCAAGAAAAGGTATTATCTTAGGCGATGAGTCCTTTCTTGGCATGCCTTCTGCCTTTCCCCTGTCCTTTGTCTATACCATCAGCTAGGAAACCATATCCCTGCTTTTGTTTTTCCCTCTGCCTTCCACCCACCATTTCTGTCTCTTTCTAGAAATGTCTCTTAGGGGGTAGATCAAGGTAAGCTTCCTCCTCATGTGAGGGGCCTCCCCATGTCAAAGAAGAATGCCTGAGAGTGGGGGCCTCCATTGTGGGCCTCGGGCACTTTGCCTGTCCACTCAGACCTGGCTTCCTTTCTGTTTCTCTCTCTCCTATAATGTGTTGCTCTCTGCTCTCTGTAAAATCTCTCAGCTTGCACAGCCTGCCCTTGCTGCCTTGGGAATATAGCTGAAGTTGGTAGTTCTGTATGGACCCAATCTAGTGCTCAGAATCTCTTGAGTCCACCTTCAAATGCCAGGAAGGCAAATAGCCCAGTTCCAGTCATCCCTTGGGAGCTTGCTCAGCCACTGGCTTCCTTGGTTCTCAGCAGGGGCTTAGAATGGACTCTGAGGAGGGGTGGGGTATCAACACCCGGCTCCTCTGATGGTGGTTCTGATGCAAAGCATGGAGCAGTGCCCCTCACTCCCAGCACAGACTCCTCTGCCTTTGGGCCCTCTTGGGATCTGGGGGAAAACAGCCAGAACCATGTTTGAGAAGAGGGAATGACAGGCCGAAGCCCCAGCCCCATCTCTTTCTAGGAGCTTCGTCAAGCTGCCTCCTCCTCTGATATCCTGGTTCTTCCAGCTGTGTTTGTGGAGAACATTGTCATCTCCCACCTGGGGTTCTGGTTTCAGATTCTGAGCCCTGTGTATCGTGAAAACATTCCACCATCTCTTACGTGCTCTGTCCAAATGCTTTCAAAGCTTCAGGAGGTAGCAGGTAGGGAAGCAGGAGAAGGGGTAGGGGAAGACAGATACCCCAAGGGACCCTGTTGATACCAGTGCAGGCACTGGTGAGAGAAGCCAGTAGCTGTGGCAATGGAGAAGGCCAAGAGCTACGAATTCTAGGAGGATTTCCACAGCTGTGCCTTGCATCTTCTCTGGGCAGCTCTGAAACAGCAGCAGGAGGGTTCAGGAAAAAACTGCTCCATTTTAATGAGGAAGGTGTGGTGAGAGGCTTTGGGCCCACATCTTTCTTGCAGCCTGGATGGAGCTGGGGGGGAGGGGCTGGCTGCTGTGGAACTGAGGCTTTGGATTTAAGCACACACTGATTGATCCTGTCCCCCCTCCCCTCTGGAGATTTGTGCAGGTTTTCTACAGCCACTGTGGGCTGCGCTTATGAATCTAGATTCTGCCTAGCCAGTGCACAACTGGGGAGACAAGACCCTAATTCCAAGTATTGCTGGGCCTGGGCAAACAAGACACCAGACTAGCAGAAAAGGCCAGACAAATGCAAGCGTGTTTATAGTTAAAGAATCCAAGCCTGCAGCCTCTTTTTAGCGTCCTCTGTTCCATTCATTCATCTGAGCAATGTGTGTTGAGCCCTACCTAACCACATGCTCAGTGGGTCCCTGTTCTACCTGCCAAATGTCTGTATAATCGGGGATCATGGTGGGATACTTGAGTCTTGCAATGTTGTGTCAGCATTGACAAGCCAGCTGATTCTCTCTGGGAAGCAGAATCAACCTTCCTGGAAGAGGTGACAGCTCCTCTTGAAGGATGAATAATTTTACAAGTGTGGACAGGAAGACCCCTTCTGTAGGGGTCAAGAGGGCTTGGCTGTCTGGAGTTGGGGTACAGGGGAGCAGCAGAAGGGAATGCACTTGGCTGCAGCAGGTGGGTAGAGCAGCCCCACTGTCTGAGCATCAGGATGACCCTGGGATCTTTCTGTGTCTGCTGCTCCTGACCATGGAATTAGGCCCTCTGCTGGGTAGGAGTGGGACCAGGACTTGGGGACAGAGGCTGTATGTCCTGGGGCCAGCCAGGGGCAGGCCTAAGCTGTACACTTCGCATTGGCAGTTTGTGGGCAAACCCTCTTGGCAGAGGAGTGATTGCGCTGCCAGCCACTTCCTCCAGTTCCTTCCCTCTGCCTGTCGTCACGGTTACCTCGGCCTACAGAGGGGTGAGGCTGAGTTTGGGTGGAATCAACGCTGGCCAGGTTTCTGTGTTCCTAAATGCAGGTCAGCCAGAGGAACTGTCACTTCTGGTTCCCTTTCAAAGGAGGCCGCAGGGCTGGGAGGTGTTGGGTGATTGAGGCACCTTTCCAGCAGCCTCCCCTGGGTGGTAGTGAGGCGGGGGTCAGGGAGGAAGGCAGAGGAGGTGGTAGATGAGAAAGTAGCTCTCTTTCCTGGTCAACACTTCTGCCATTGGCCATAGTGCTTTGCTGGGGGCTTGTCCTCTGTCCCAAGCTCCAAGAGCATGCTGGGACTGTGTGGAGAAAGACTGCTTACTTTCCTGGCTCATGGCCCTTTGGGCTGAGACCTTGTTGAAGTCCTTGGGCTTCAGTCACCTTCCACACTCCTGGCCTGCCAAGAAGTGAGAGAGTTAGCAAGCCTTGGCTGTGCAGCAGCTTCTCCAGTGGCCTCTGATTCTGAGCTGTCCCCAGCCCAGTTGGCCTCTTGAAACCTCCAGATTTTCCTAGTAGTTAATGAACAGCAGGAGGCACCATGCCAAAGTGCTTTGATGGACTGTGGTGCCAGCCAGTGGTCAAAAGCCAGAAGGTTGATGCCGGGGAAATCTAAGTTCAGATCCTCCCTCTGACATTTCTCTGTTAAATGACCTTGGACTAAAAGGAGCTCTGCTGGACTCGGTCTCACCATCTACAAATGGGACAGTACCCTTAACTGTGTGCATCCAAGGATGGCCAGTTAAAGTACTCAGGCAACAGAGGCAGCCCTTGCTGTTACTGTAGAGCCATCATGTGCACAGTGGGTGGGCATTGAGTTTTTGTCTCCTCTGCCCTTCCTTGGGCCTGATTCCATGCATCGTGAGCTTCCAGCATGTTCTAGGAGAGAAGCATGCCTGTTCTGGCACCTTTAAGCTGTCTCCCAGCTGGTGTCCTGCAGGGCAGAGAGGCTGGGACATGACAGCTTAAGGAAATAGATCTGAACTGTGGAAGTTGCAAGAGGGAGGTATATCACGAGAGGAGGTGAAGGTTTACAATCCCAACAGAAGGTAAAGGAGGGGGGTGTTAAAGACACCCCAGAGGCCGCAGGAGGTGGGGCAGCATGGGAAGTTGTGTCCTGCCCAAGGCACTTTAAAAGGAAGTGCCTAGGAATTGCTGGCCAAGAAAATTATGCCCACAGGCCTTGGCAAAAGAACAAGTTGTTCTACCCACCTGTTGAGCTCACCCCTGTGCTCTTGTGTGTGCGTGTGTGTGCTCCCATATGCTCCCAGCTCCGGAATCCTGGCAGAGCCAGGTACCCTTCCCTGGCAGGATGTGGGCTCCTCCAAGGATGCCCCTATTGGGCTCCCATCCAAGGAGCTCAGCTGGCTGAGGACAGTGGGCTGGCAGGCAGTGCATGCTGGGTTAGGGTGGGGGAGCTGTCCATATGTCAGTGGGCAAGGCTGTACCCCACTCAAAGTCCACCTCCTAAAAGCCCACCTCCGAGTCTAATCGTGGCTCTGTGCCCTCACAGTTAGACGAGGAAGAAGAGCGAAGGAAAAGGCGCCGGGAGAAGAACAAAGTGGCAGCAGCCAGATGCCGGAACAAGAAGAAGGAGCGGACGGAGTTTCTGCAGCGGGTGAGCCTGTGGCTGGTCGGGGGCGGGTGAGCAGAGTGGCCTGTCTGCCTTTGCAGGGACTGGGGCTCTCAGTACCCCAGCGCATCATCAGATGTGGTGGAAGCCTACCTCCACATGGCCTTGGCCCTTGCCTGCATTATCTTCCACCCATCCGTGAACCTCCAGCCCTCCTAAAACAGAACAGCCTGAAGCAGCTGAAGCTTCAGGTCCCTGGAAATGCAGTCCAGGTTCCTCTGCACTGAGCTTAGACCCTGGGTGCTGACTGACTGCTGTCCGGGAATGCATTACTCTGGTTGATTCCTCCTGACTGCCAGTTAGTTTTCTGGGGGTGAGTCCTGATGCACGCGGCAGTGGAAAGAGTGCTTTTGTGAAGGGAATGCTCCTTCTCGTCACTGTAGGTGGAGTTCCTGAGTCCTGGCTGGGCTGACCTTCTCCCCGTGACCAGGGGGACCAGAGGCCAGCTCTGAATGAAGATCAGTCATGCTTTGCTCCCCATTGCTCTCTCCTTTCTTCTTTCCCTTCCTCTGTTTCTCATTCTAGCCCTCCCTCCCTACTTTCCTCTTCTCCTCTCCACCTCTCCTTTTTTTTTCCTTCTCTTTTTTTCCTCTCTCTCTCTTTCCTTCAAGACAGTGTCAGAATCTAGCCCAGGCTGGCTTCTAGTTGGAGATCCTGCTGCTTCAGCTTCTGAAAAGCTGGATTATATGTGTATTCTTCTCTTTGCCTTTCCCATGGTTAAGTGACTTGTGCCAAGTCTCTCAGCCACTAAGTGGAAGGACTGAGCTGCAAGCCTGAGCCTAACCTCGAAGCTTTTGCTCTGAACATTGCTGTCCTGGCCCTCATCTATCAGTTGGCTCACGTGTTCTTCTGTTCATTGATTCGCAAGGGTCCGAAAGGTCTACTGTTGTGCTAGGTTCACTGTCAGGGAGAGAGTCTGGTTGGCTGTGGTGTCCTCTGGGCATCTGCAGGTCTCTTGTCCTGCTTGCCCCAAGTAAAGAGACATTCCAGGTCACCAGTCTGGACAGTGTGCGGCCATGTGTAGACTTCCAAGCTGTGAACACTGAGGACAGTGGAATGGTTATTGTCAGCAGCAGTAAAATGGGGCGATTGAAAGAGATGGTACTCAACCAGGCTCATGTTTTCAGGAAATTTCTAAGATCTGACCTTCAAGACAGGCAGATCATCTGTCACTCTCCTTATCGCAGGCATCTGCATGGGCAGAGCTGGGAGGTACAGACAGGCATAGGAAATGTCTAAGAAAGGATCCTTGGTTCACATGGCATGTCTGGCAGGTAGCAGACAAAATATATTCAATAACATAGCTGCACAATAAGTTGTTGGTGCTCATTACTCTTCACTTAAGTGACACCCACTGTTTGCCACATGTTTCACATGCCTCTCTCAGTCCTTGAAACATTCCAATGAGACCGGTATTCATGGTTCCATTTTAGAGATTGACCTGCAGCTCAGAGAGGCCAAGACGCTCGACCCACGTCACGCTGCTAGTAGGCAGAGGGCACAACTTCATTCATCACTTTCAGACCCCCCCCCCCTTCCTGCTAATCAGGGATGAGAGTCCATTGCACTATGGATGAAGCAGCCCTGTCCTCAGGAGGGCACAGGGAGCCAAAGACAAGAGAAACATGGCCGAGCCCTGCGTTGCAGAAGCCTAGTGCGGTGGGAATATGGGCAGGAGTCCCGGCCAGGTCTGTGTGGGGAAGAGACAATGGTCCGTTGTGAGGGGAGCGGAGGAGGAGGTGGTGAATGTTGGGTGTGAGCTGCAGGAGTCCTCAGAGCAGCACACTCAGGCAAGAGGTGGCTAAGGATGTGCTTAGGGAATTCACAAGGACGGCTGTGTGGCTGGAGGGAGATAAGAGTCCCACAGACTTTTCTGCCCAGGCTGGCTCCAAACCTCAGCCTTGAGATCTCAGCCTCCTGAGTAGTTAGGATGACAAGCATGAGCTGCCAGTACCAGACGCCATTCTGGTTTTCTCATGTGACTCTGGCTTATTACTGGCATCTTCTTGATTCTCTCAAGTGTCCCCTTGGGACTTACACGGTCCTCGAGAGCCAAAGGAGGCACTCGCTGCACTGGGAGGACTCTGACAGCCAAGGTCATGTTGTGAGGTCCAATGAGAGAAAACGTTGGCATGAATGCTGACCCCTGTACTGACCGTATCTGTCTGCAGATGTGAAGGATTGCCCTATCATTTATTTTTGTCGGTCAAGGGGGATTGAACTCGGGGCCTGGGGCCTGCCCTTGAGCTCTTTTGCTTAAGGCCAGCACTCTACCATTTGAGCCATAACACCACTTCCAGTTTTTAGGTTCACTGTAGAGAAACTTGGGCTGGCTTTGAACCTTAATCTTCAGCTCTCAGCCACCTGAATAGCTAGGATTACGGCATGAGCTACCAGTGCCTGGTTGTCATTTGTTTTTTAAACTCTCCCTTCCCCTCACCCCTGACCTCAGGGTCCCTGGGATTCTTACAGGACATATAGGAGGCAGGTCTTTGGGCTGTGTCCACAGGCTCCTCCCTGCTGCATCTGTTCTTTGTCACCCTGGGTGGCCGCCACACGTTCTCTGCACTTGGTAGCAGTGAGGCCATCTTATATCCCACACTCCCATGGCACCCCTGCTCCTCAGCCATTCTCTCTTCAGTGGTCAGTGACCCTGGGGGGAGATGAGGAGGCCCATATAATTGAGGGGATCCTCAGGAATAAATTAAAGTCTTGCTCACAGTCAACAGTGGCCGAGTCGGTGGGCTAAGACCCCGAGCTTCTACTGCCTTTGCTCCGCCATATTGCCTCACCTCAGAGGCTCTGGAAAACTTGTGTGCAGTAGCCCAGATTGCAAGAGGCACGATTTTAATTCAGACACACCCTACAACTTGGAAAGCTATGCTAGTTGCTTCCCAACTCTTAGAGAAAGTTAGTGGAGTGCCTATTTTATGAGATCTAAGGTAATTTGTTCTTTTTAAAGTACAACGGCAGAGAATCTCAATGCTTCCAAGTCTCTTCAGCCAATCATATTTTTATGGGAGGAAACGAAAGCCCGGAGAGGGGATGTAACTTAGCCAAGGTCATGCAGCCAGGATAAAAAGCCCGAACACCTGGCATCTCACCTTGTATTTTTTTCTGTTGGCTTCTGAGCCATGTGTAGGAGCACAATCTTAATTTGTACTAATTTTGCTCTAAAGCAACAAACATTTTCCCTTTTTTCTAGAGCAATAAATGTTGACAGGAAGTTAAAACAATAGCCAAAAATGCTGACAGAATCATTTTACTTCATAATTAGCACATAGAACATGCTGGCCCAGTTTCTTCTTCATTCACTAGGAAAAGACATGAAATAATTGCTATTGTAAAAACCACAAACCAGCCTGGTCCTGTCAAATCACAGCACTCTGGAGGCTGAGGTAGGAGGATTACAAACTCAGGTCCAACTTAGGCTATAAGGAGACTCTGTCTCAAGAAAAATAAATAACTGTGAATAAATACTAAAGCCATAAAACCACTGTTCCCACCGTGGTTAATAAAAGATTCTTCTGGGGGCCGGGAGTTTGGCCTAGTGGTTAAAGGGCTTGCCTAGCATGCATGAAGACCCAGGTTCAATTTCTCGGTACCACATACATAGAAAAAAAAAAAAAGCTGGAAGTGTTGCTGTGGCTCAAGTGGTAGAGCTCTAGCCTTGAGGAAAATCCAAGGACAGTGCTCAGGCCCTGAGCTGAAACCCAGGACTGGCAAAAAAAAAAAAAAATTTCTGAACACAATTTGTAGTTGCAGAGGAAACGTGCTATATGTAGCCCAGGCTGGTCTGACCCTCTTGCCTCAGCTTCCTGAATGCTAGGATTATAGGTGTGCACTATTACTCCCAAGTGTGACCTCATTGACCTTGTATGGCCCAGGTTTCCACAGGGAGAGTCAACCTGCCATGAGATAGTTTGGAGGAAGCAGGTCACTGCGTTCTGTTGAATTCTGTAGGTCTACATGCAGCTTCAGACTTGCCATACCTGCAGACAAACTCCTTCCATGCCGTGCTCACCTTTTTCTAGTTCCCTCCTCCCAGGCTTCTTCCTTTTAGGCCCCTGACCCCACAGTCAGCCCTTTGTCCTGTCTCCTTCATTCCCTAAGTCTAGGAGCTCACCAAGACCTGCTGAGCTTTCTTTGCAAAGCTCTCTTTCCCTTCCTTGCCCCATTCTGCTCATCCTGTGATGGGAAAAGCCCTTAAACCTCTCTAACCCTTTGCTTTACACAGTGCTTTTCCCAAAGGCATTTATCTAATCCCTGCCATCATCGCCTTTTTACATGTCAGATAACTGAGGCTCAGAGGAGTTAAGAAACTTGCTCTAGCTTCTGCTTGGCAACCTCTAAGCTTTCTAGAGCTGCAATGTGGCTCGGAACCTGCCCTCCCCACCTCATGCCACAGTGCCCTGGGTGAGCTGCAGGCACCATGTTTATCTGTGTCCCAAGTGTGAGTCCTTGATCATTCATGGCTCCTAACTAGACGTACCTTCCCTACCCTGCTCCACAAATCTGTCAAGCCACAGTTACCCCATTCCTTCACCCTCTCTGATGGTCCCCCAAACCCCAGCCAGCTCTGCCTCGCTGTGTGGACGCCTTCCTCCCTGAGCAGAAGCTTCGCCATGAGTACTAGCATTTCCCACCGGTACCCTACAAGTTCTGAGCTCTCCAAGAAGCAGTGGCTTGGGACCATTTGAGGGTGGAGCTAACAGTGGGCGGGGCGGGGAGAGGGAGTTACTGCATGTTTGGAAGGTTAGTGAGAAGTTACATCCATGGAACAAGTGGCCAAAATGGATACCAAACCAACACAGACTGTGCAGGTCACAGAACATTATGGGTTTCTGCGGGGTCTGTCTCACCTTCCCCGGGCCCTTGGTTTCGTTTTGGTTTTCCTCCCAGAATTCCATGAACTGTGGACCAGGCCCGTGTTCCATTTTAGTCTCTGCCTGTGTACTAAAAATGGTTAATGATCATGGCTGGTGTGTAATTTTCCTTTATGGAACAGTTTGCTGGTCATGAGGCCTGCCTCTCAATTGTTCCAAACTCCCAGGGGCCCCTGGCACCCCAGAGATAGCACAGAACACTCTGTGAGGGCTGGGGTGGGGGCGGCATGTCCCCTGGCATTTGTGACCACCTTCCTCTGGGGCTGACACTGGCTGCCCGGTTTTGCATTTTGGACCAGAGCGCTCTTATGAGGCAGCACATTTCCATCAGCTCTGCCGGGAGACCCCCCTCCAGCTTCCACAAGCAAAACTGTCTCCAGATGGAGAGGCAAGTACCACTGGCCTAAAGCCACCATCCCAAGATCAATGGCATTTCCACTGACATCGCTCTGAAGAGAGCGTTAAGTCGTGAACAGACATCCAGGAAAAGTCGCTCACGAGAATCAGGTTTTTAGGGTTTGACCTGGAGACTTGAACTGACATGCACCTTGTCACCTGTGCAGTCACCTGTCCCAAAATGAACAGGTAACCCTGCCCCCCACCAGCTCCTCCCAATTCCTTCCTTCCCCTAGGGCTTCTCCAGTGGACAGGAAGTGCCTTGGAACTCTCACCTGAGGTCTATTTGGATTCAGCAAGATGACCATGGTTGCCTAGCCATAGATACACCTTGTAGATTGCAGGGGATATGAAGAAAGAGTCTGTTTAGATCATTCTAGACTAATAGCCTGAGAACATGTATTTTAGGTGAAAAGACATGATCCTACTGAACTCATCAATCCCATAATATATTCCTATACATTCGCCATCCTATTGCCATCTGCACCTCACCTTTTGTATCTTGTGCAAAGGCCCTGAGGCTGGAGAGCCTCGGTCACATTAGAAAACATCTAGGAGGTCACTGAAGCTACAGTGAGTTGAGGGAGAGGAGAGAAGTAAAGCACAAGCTGGGCTGGCCCTGAACTGGCCAGTGGCCAGCGTCTGCATGGTGAACACTGTCTCAGAAAGTCTGCTGACCCAGAGCCTCAGTCTCTGGTGGAGATGAGGCAGAAAGCAGATGATGCAGGCTACCCAGGTGCCAGCTGGGGCAGCCCTGAGTTGTCCTCTGCAGAGCGTCTTCCAGAGCAGCCTAGTGAACGCTGATGGCTGATCTGTTTTCCACGCAGGAGTCAGAGCGGCTGGAGCTCATGAACGCCGAGCTGAAGACCCAGATCGAAGAGCTGAAGCAGGAGCGGCAGCAGCTCATCCTCATGCTGAACCGCCACCGCCCCACCTGCATCGTCCGGACCGACAGCGTCAGGACCCCCGAGGCTGAAGGCAACCCTCTGCTGGAGCAGCTGGACAAGAAGTGACCGTGGGGCGGGAGGAGGAAGCAGAGGCAGTGGAAGGAGGAGGACAGGCAAAGAGGGGAGAGGAGGGGGTCCCAGAGGGCCCCTCCTTGGTGCATGAGAAACTGAGGGGCTCAGCCAGCCAGCACCCCGAGGACTCCTTTGTGAAACTCAGACGAGCCAGCGGGAAGGGAAGAGCAGGCTGAAGAAATCCTGAAGGAACGAGCGCTGAGACCAAAGGTGGCCCGTAGCAAGGGCTGTCCTGCCTGGGGCCCGGCTGGAAGGAGGCAGGACAGGAGTCGTGGGCCAAAGAGACACCTGGCCTGGCAGTCTCAGACACCTCTCTGGACCTCTGCCAAGACACCCACCCAAGGGACCACTGATCGGCCAGGAAAAGCCATGAGCTGCAACCAAAATGCAGCTGAGATGGGAACTCAGCACAAACTGCAATCCATCTTGCTCCTGCTGTGCCTCCACCCTGCTGCAAAGCTGGAGAGGGGCACACTGTGGGGCCCTGCCGCCCCTGCCGCCCCTGAATGGGAGGTGCAGCCAGGCGCACCCCTTGCCAGCCCTGCTGGAGTTTGCTGTGGGCACTGAGGCGCGGGCGCCCTTCCAAAGCACATACCGAATGTTTACAGACTGGCTGTCCTGGCAGGGCTCGCAACTGCACATGTTTTTTTTTTGTTTGTTTTGTTTTGTTTTTATACTTTCTTTTTTTAAAATATTTTTTACAAAAAAGGATTTTATACAAGCAATATATATATGGATTTCTATAATCACTCGATGTGATACAGTATAAATATGCTATGGTTCGTTTGTTACAGATACCCACCAGTAATGGCTGTTGTGTGTAACTGTTCAGTACTGTAGTCTCTGGGTGTTGGGGGGTGGCCGGGCGGGTGGGGTACATTTCCATCCTTGTAAACCCTTCCTGTAAACCCAGTCCTGTATCGCTCAGTAAACATTGCTCTTACCTACCAGCTGCCTCGCATTGTGTCTGCCTGGCAGGCGGGTGGGGTGCAAGGGGCATTTAGTGTCACTTATTTTCCATAGCTGTGTTCTTAGGTAAGTGAGAATATGCCCATTTCATAGATGAGGAAACCTATGCTCAGAGATGTTTAAGTACCATGTATTTGGTACATGCCCCAAATGTTTACTGTAAAGCTCCTGTCAGAGTGTGTGTGTGTGTGTGTGTGTGTGTACATGTGTGCATGCAACAAGCACATGTGTCAATGTCAGTACTCCTAAAGAAGACTGAAAATGTACTAGAGTGTTGTCTTCCCATGCCCACCATGTCTCCCATGTCCCTTCTTCATGGTGCTTGGTTAGTTGGTTGGTTGGTTTTGGCACATGTGATAAGTAACCAGACCTAATGTGGAACGTTCTGAAAACCCAATTTCAGTCTGAGCTGGCCCTGGGTCTCCTGATCTCGGTGTGTGCTTGAAGATTATCTTTCATAGATTCGGTGGCCTCTTCTGAGGCTTCTGTCTCCAGGGACCTGTCTCCCTCCTGTCCCTCCAGTGGGCAGGGAGTATCTCTGCTGGGAGCGTCTCCAGAGATGCTCTAGCTTCCTGCTAGCACATCTTGGCATCTTCTGGGTGGCCCACTAGATGGAGCCCAGGATAATCCACACCTGGCTTTGGAAAGCAGGCGGCACTTGTCCAGAGACACATGGAATATATGGACTCAGCCCAGTGCAACCACTTTCTCCAGTGGTCCTTCCTCCAGTGGCTTAAGGGCAGGAGGCAGTAGTCCTACCTCCCGCTGGGGAAGTGTGGTGACTCAGCATTGCTGGCTTTCTCCAAAGAAATAATTCTGCAAGCTCACCCAGCCTCTCCATGCTCAGAGCCCTTTCTGTATGCTGAAATTGGTTCAAGGTCCAGTCTTGGACTGCTTTGTTGAAATCTTGGAACTACTCCTTAAAAATTTGTAGTCAGAGTTAGGTACCAGTGGTTCATACCTCTAATCATAACTACTGAGAAGGCTGAGATCTGAGGATCACAGTTCAAAGCCATTTCAGGCATAAGATTCTTTTTTCCAACTAACGACCAAAAAGCCAGAGGTAAAGAAAGCTGTGATTCAAGTGGTAGAGTGCTAACAAGGGAGAGAGAGAGAGAGAGAGAGAGAGAGAGAGAGAGAGAGAGAGAGAGAGAGAGAGAGAGAGAGAGAGAGAGAGAGAGAGAGAGAGTGAGTGTCAGTGTCTGGGTACAGAACTCAGGCCCTGAGTTCAAACCCCAGGGGTAGCACATACACATACACACACACACACACACAACTGTAATCTACACATGGTAATCTGGCCTCACATCTGTTATCCCTTGATATCTCAGTTAAAACTTCACTTTTAACATACTTTTTCATTTTTTCCTGAGTTAAGGAGTAGATAATGATCACTGAGGTCTACAGATTCATATTACCTAGCTATAAACAATAGTAAGGGTTGGTGGTATAATTCGGAGATAGACTACTTACCTAGCATGCCAGAACCCTGACTTTCCCCAGCACCACAGAAAATTCTATGCCTTGTGTTATATTAGTGTGACTCCCCGGTGAAATAAAGAACAGGTACGGATTTTATTGAGGACCTACATGGCTGCTATATGCTATAGTCTTGTGACCTGCAGAGTATCATTTTTGAGTCCCATTTTTTGGATGAAGCAGTTGAGGCTTGGATAAGAAACTTGTCTAAATCCATACACACTGGATTCAAGTCAGCCAACCTTTGTTGAGCTCTGTTATGGTTTGGGTATAAAGAGACTTCTGGTAATCAAAGACTCATGTGCTAGGCTCAGCTCCCTACACACACAGCTGCCCCTCCCCCTCAATTCAGCAGTGCTCAGTCTCTACTGTCTCTGACGGCAGTGTTAGGAGATGGTGGAAATGAGGACATGGGCCTAGTGGAAGAAAGTAGGTCTCTACAGGCCCTGGAAAGATGCCCCTTGCCGCTGGTCCCTTCCTGTCTTTCAGCTTCCTGGCCACCATGAGGAGAGTGGCTGTGCTTCAACCACACCTGTATATCACAATGCTTTGCCTCAGTACAGGCGCAGGAACAGTAGAGGGAATGGAAACTCAGAAGCTGTGAGCCAAAATCAGTCTTACCTCCTTTTTAGATTGTTTCCCTCGGCAGTTACTACAACAACAACAATACCTAATTTGAGCTCTTCCCAGACTGGATGACAAACATGGACCTGATGTGATTGATCCTTATCTTCAAGATGAGCTCAGTTTCTTGGGGAGCTAGCACGCAGGTCTTATGGTAAGAGCTGGGCTGGGGAGACTTCCACTTGCAGACAGGTGACCCTCGAGCCCATGTAAATGCACATATACCGAGGTTTGGGTATTGTTCTCATCCCAGATGGTCGCTCTTAGGTCAGCATTTTCATCTTTTTCTAGCAGCCTTGATCCTTTCCTCCCATTCCTAATATTCAGCTGAATATTCTGAATCAGGTACTTAACGTGCTCTTGCTAGAAAGCCCTAACTTCTTACCTGGGCCCATAAATTAATGAAAATCTTAGTGTTCCTCCATAATTGCATATATCTTTGTTCTGAACCTCCTTGGAATACTTGATCATAACATCCTCTAAGGAAGGATGGGAGCGGCACCAATGGCTGGTGTCTGTAATCCTAGTTATTTAGTAGGCTAAGATCTGAAGATCACAGTTCAAAGCTAGCCCAGGCAAGTCAAGTCTGTGAGACACATTTCCAGTTAAGCACAAAAAAATCCAGTGGAGTTGTGGTTCAAGTAATAGAGTACTAGTCTTGAGAAAAATATAAAACCAAACAAAAAACCCCTCTGAGATAGTGCCCAGGCCCTGAGTTCGAGCCCCAGGACCATCAGATGGGAGACTGACCCCAAGAAAGGGATATCAGAGCATCCTCAGGACAGATAACCCACTGCAAAAATGACTTGAGGCATTTGTTCACTCCCCTCAGAGAGGAAGGCAATACCTCATCCAAACCCTTCCCTAAGCCAGGACTGACACCGTGTCAACAGGGCCGCATTCCTGGGACTGTTTGACTGTTCATACCTCTCACCCCCTTCCCAAGTTCTTCTCCTGTTTATTCTGCATGCACCTGGGAGGTGGGCTGAAGGGATTACTTTGCCTCTTATTAAGGCCATCCATGCCAGCTAATAAGTCTGCTTTCTCTGCCCTCCACCACAACTCATATCTTAGCACGTTGGGGCAAGTGGTCAGACCTGTCCCTGAAACCCCTGGACTTTGAGCCTGAAGACTAAAACTCCAGTTTCAGTTCTTGTCAATCACCCCATAAGTACTTCTTTGTTGGGGGAGAGGGGTTCTGGGGCTTGAACTCTAGGCCTGGGTGCTGTCTCTAAGCTGCTTTTGCTCAAGGTAAGCACTCTACCATTTGAGCCTCAGGCCCCTTCTGCGTTTTTTTTTTAAATTTATTAAAGAATTTATTAACGTTGATTTTTACATCATATTTTAAATTGACAAGTTTAACAGACAAGTGTTCAAGGAGGGAATCTCTATTTACAATCACTGGGACTTAGTATTTAGAACTTAATCAAAATTAGGCTAAGGGTTTGTATGTCATAGAAGCATATTCATTCATGAAATAAAACATTATGTCTATAGAGTCATAGGTTTATATGTCTATATTGTTATGTTTATATTTCCATTACCATGTCCATAGCTTTGGGTATGCAGTTATTGAGTCCTCGCTCTTATACTCTTTGCCCTTCTGGGTTATTTTTGTGTGTTTGTGGGGGGGGTGTTTGTAGTTTACTGGAGATGAGAGTCTTACAGCATTTCCTTCCCTGGTCTGGCTTCGAATCCTCCTGAATAGCTAAGATTACAAGCATGAGCCACTGGCACCAAGCTCCATAATTGCTTGTGTTAGGTGACTAGAGGCTGAACCTATGGTGGTAGCCTTGTTCTTGCTGGGATTTTCTTATTGGTGCCCACAGCAGTCAGTCCTGAGAGAAGCTCTGACAACGCTGCATGGACCTTCCTGTCCTCTTTACTGGGGCACTCAGAGCCCGAGAGGGAGGCAAATGACTCTTCTCCTCTGCCTTTCTCCTCTTAAAATATGAGTAGACTCGTCTCTTAGCCCAGATCTTCAGAACACCTCTGAACTTTCCACTTCATTCTGAAAAATATTTCTGAAAAAGCACTTCCTCTTTGAAGGTTCCGAGACTTTCCCACAATGCATTTCCTCCCAGCAGCTGAAATCTTGACATCTTGAAATCAGCCTGGTCCAGCCTGGGCTTCCTGGTAGAAAGGAAGGGAGACTGAAAGACGAGGATCCTGTGAAGTAAACAGGAGGGACCCTTCAGTTTCTTAGGAAAGGCTTTTCCAGCCCAGTAGGCCAGACCCTATTGGATATTAGGCCAGTGGAGGGACAGGTACCACTCAGCACCAGTGAGCAGACAAGCCACGTGGACTCCTTGAGTTCCATGTTTCTAGCCCTCCCTCACACAGGAAATTAGGACTTTTGAAAAAGTGATTTGCTTTCCTTACACACTGAATGAAAAACAATGAGTGGGATTTACTAAATTACTTAAATAGGAAAGCTGTTTACAAGTATAAGACATAGGTGAGGATTTCACTTTGCAGCCAACCCTCCGCACTAGCAAATTTATACTAATAGTCTAGCCAGGCAGACTAAGCAAGTAAGTAAACATCTACTTGAAAAAGGCTGAAGTGTTCAAAAATGACCTGTAATTAAGAGAATGGAAAGAAAAGCCACAAACTAAAATATTTGCCAAAGCCAAATCTGATAAAAGACTTGTATCCAAAATATACAAAGGACTGTTCAAACTCAACAATAAGAAAACAACCAGCTTTTTAAAAGCAGTCTAAAGATTGAAATTGGTACTTCAATAAGGAAAATCTACAGTATAACATGCAGATAGCCATTAGGGAAATGTAAATTAAACTGACCATTACACACCTAATAAGAGTGGCAAAAATCCATAACACAGATAACACCAAACCCTGGCAAGGATGTAGAGTAACAGGAACTCTTACTCATTGCTGGTGGCAACAGGAAATGATAAAGCCCCTTTGGAAGACAACTTGGCAGGTTCTCACACAACCAGACATACTAAATGCACTCTGACTATGCAACACAATAATTTCCTCTTCAATATGTACCCAAATGAGTTGAAAACATATGACAACACACACAAGTTCATGGCCACTGTGTTCATAAGTGGCCCACATAGGAGGATCTTCAGTAGGTGAATGGATGAACAAACTGGTTCATTCATGGAGGAAACATTTGGTAATACAGAGAAATGAGAGGCATGTGAAAGGCCCTGGGATCAAACCCCAACACTGAAAGGGAGGAAGGAGAAAAGGAGGAAAAGAGAAAGGGAGAGAGGGAGGGAGGGCAGGACAAAAGGAGGGAAAAGGGGAGGGAGGGAGGGAAGGAAGGAAAGGAAAAAAAGCTATTAATTCAGATATGACAGAGGAAGTACAGACAAGCCGCATACTATACAGTCTCCATTATATGACATTGTGCAAAAGGCAAACACTACAGAGTGTCCCAAAGATTATTAGTTGCCTGGAGTTCAGGGAGGTAATCCGAAGTGACCGCTCCTTTGTAAGGCTGAGTCCCCTCCCTTTGCAAGGTTAGGTCCCCTCCCCGACTTTTACGGTTATTCCTCTCCCTTTTGCCCAACATTCCAAATTCTAGAGAAACCACACCTGTAGGATTAAGATGTTAACTGCGATATAATCTTTCTTAGATTTATCATCCTAGAATCCCTAATGACCTCCTGGTAACTTTAGAATTACTAACTCCTTTATTCTTCAGTTGTTGGAATCAACTCACACAAGTACATAAATTCCTCTGGAGTTTGATTTACAAAAAGGTAGTGTGTGTGTGTGTGTGTGTGTGTGTGTGTGTGTGAACTGCTGGGTGAGATGGTGCATAATCCCAGCACTTGGGAGGGAGGCAGAAGTAGGAGGTCCAAGATTTCAAATTTCAACAAGAAAAAGCTACAGGAACTAGCCCTAGAAGGTTAAAGTCAATTGGGGTCTGGTAGAGGCTGGGGTGGGTACCCTTCTGCACACAGCAGGTAGATTTCCTGCTCAATGTCTCAGTGCACCCCTTTTTCTGTCCTATAAAAGCTTCCCTTGTACTTGTATCCCTAAACTGGAGCTTTGAGGGTGATAATCCTGTCTTCTTAAGGCCACTTTTTCTTTTGTCACTTGTAGGGCTTGAACTCGGGTCCTGGTTCTGTCCCTGAATTCTTTTGCTCAAGACTAGTGCTCTATCACTTTAACACACAAGGCCACTTCCAGTTTTCTGGTCTCACTGACTTTCCTGCCTGGACTATCTTTGAACCGGGATCCTCATAGCTCAGCCTCCTGAGTAGCTAAGATTACAGGTGAGAGCCACCAGCATCTGATTTGGTGTTATTAATCTTATTTGTATTCCTGCTGAACTCACAGCCTGGGTGCTGTCCTTGAGGATTTTTTTGTTTTGTTTTTTGCCAGTCATGGGGATGGAACTCAGCGCCTGAGCACTGTCCTTGGGTTTTCTCAAGGCTAGACTCTACCACTTGAGCCACAGCACCACTTCTGGCTTTTTGCTATATGTGGTACCAAGGAATCGAACCTGGATCTTCATGCATGCTAGGCAAGCACTCTACCACTAGGCCAAACTCCCAGCCCCCTTTAGCTTTTTCACTCAAGACTTGCACTCTAACACTTTGAGCCACACCACCACTTCCAGCTTTCTGTGGTTAATTGGAGATAAGAGTCTCACAAGGACTTTTCAGCTGGGGCTGGATTTGAACCATGAACTTAAGATCTCTGCCTCCTGAGTAGCTAGGATGATAGGCATGAGTCGTGGGAGCCTGTCTTTATTGCATTTATATATCTAGTTCGTTTGTGTTGTTGGTAACATTACGGTGGTTTTCCCTTCTGTGAGTAGCACTGGCAACTGGCCCCTCAAGAGAAGGCTGCTCACTACGAAGGCCTCCTAATAAGCCTAAGAGGGTTACTCAGCCCAACAGAGGCACAAATCACAGCTTTAAAACACAACTGAAACAAAAACTTGCGAATCAAGGAAGTATGACACCTCCAGACATTCTCAACCCTTCCCCGACTGAATCCAAGGATATAGAAATGATGGTTAATGACAAAAAACCAAGTCCAATTTTAAAAGTAATCACCTACCTCACCAAGAATTTAAATAAACAAATGAGCGAATTAACTAGGCAATTAAAGAGATGAGCCCTTATGTGAAAGTCCTAGGAAGGAAAAGTTCAATAAGTAACATAAAAAGTTCAATGAAGTTGGACATGGTGGCTCACACCTATAATCCTAGCTACTAAGGAAGCTGAAATTTGAGAATTGAGGTTCAAAGCCAGCCCAGGCATGAAAGTTTATGACTCTTATCTCCAACGAACCACCAGTAAACCGAAAGTGGTGTCGTGGCTCAAGCGGTAGAGCACTCGCCTTGAGCTGAAGAAGCACGGGGACAGTGCTCAGGCTCAGAGTTCAAGCCCCACAATCGACCAAAAAAAAAAAAGTTCAATGGAAATATTTAATAGACTAGACTAATGTACTAGCAGAAAAGAATGTGAATGATTGGATGAGAGAGAAGGATCATGGTTTCAGGCCAGCCTGAATAAAAAAGTTAGCAAGACTTTTTGAGAGAAAGTGATCTCACACAAAAAAGTCAGGAGTGGTGGTACAAAGCTATGATCCCAGCTACTAAGAAAGCAGAGATAGGAAGATAGTGGTCTGAATCCAGCTCTAGACAAAAAAAAAAAAAATCAAATTCTATCTGAAAAACAAACTAAAGCAAAAAAGGAAAAAAGGTTGGGGGTATGATTCAAGTATAGAGCATCTACCCAGCAAGTGCAAACTCTGAGTTCAAACCCCAATACCACACACACACACACACACACACACACAAAACAAACAAAAACAACTTCCTCCCAAATAGTTACGCTGTATTATCTAGGACCGCACAATTTCAGGTGAAAATGTGCATTTAAATGCCATGAAAGAGACTGGAAGTAAGCTTAAACATTGAAGAAGGCTCTTCTGTGAGGTGAAGCTATGGGTCATTTTCACTTGCTTATTTTGTATGCATACGTATTTGCATTTTCCAGTTTTTCAAAGATGAAGGTGTGCTATTTTTAACCAGAAAAGAGAATCTACAGTGAAGTTCAGATGTGAAAACTCAAAGCCAAGTCCTCCGGAAATGTGTGAGTAGCGCTGAGAGTGGAGGAAGAAGTCTGATGGAAGGCTCTGGCCTGTGTCTGTGTGCAGGTGAGGTGGGGTGGCGGGAGGGGGCCAGGGCCTGAGCTCTGGGGAACTCCCGTGGTTCTGCTAGCCCAGGGAGAATTGAGATGACCAGTTTCCCAGGGTCACTTGCCCTTGGGATTCTCCCTGGGGTCCTTGGTGTGGTTAGAGCAATCTCACTACCTGACCTTTTCCCTTTAAGAATGGAAAATATTTGGGTACTGGGAAGACTTCTTCCCTAGGACCTGCTGCCTCCACCATGTGAAAGACACCTACCAGAGCACCAAACCTCACTCTGGGCTCTCAGAATCCCATCCTCCACCCAGTCCTTGCTGCCCCCCTTTGACTCTCTAGGTCTGGACTGAATGCCACAGGGTTGAGGCTACACTTGAGAGTGTAGCTCCCGACCTTGACTCTCTTGCTGTTCTAAGGTAAATCCAGTTGGTGAGATACAGAGAAACCACATTCTGAGAGGCTGAATTGTGAGTCTTTATTAGAAAGCTGACACCTACAGGCAGACTCCTGTCAGAAGGTCTGCAGCCCTGTGAATACACTTAACACTGCTGCAAAACAGAGCCAAGCTAGCTGGAGAAGAAAGAAAGAGCAGAAAAGCAATTCCAACAAACCAGATCGGCTCCAATGGCAAGCTGAAGTGGGGTGCCATGACTAGAGGAGAACCAAGAAATGTGTGGCATGGCCTAACAGTGCCTGAGCTGGTCTGTGCCTAAATAGGGTCGGGTCAGGGGACAGGGTCACTGGGAGCTTGAGTTCCTGACCCAAGATTGACAGGTCCAGTAACCTGTTGCCCAAATCCCCATGACCTGGGAGGAGAGACTTCCCCCTCCTCAACCCTGAGGACATGACAGCAATGGTTAAAAACAATTCACTCTCTACCACATAGCCAAGATGGCTCCGGCTAGACCCTCCCCACCCTTTGATTGCCATCTCCTACTGGGTAATTTGGAGCAGATCACTGAACCACACAGAGGAGAGGAAAAGGGAGAAAAGGGAAAAGGAAGGAAGGGAAGAGGAGAATTTAAAGAAGTTAAGACAAGCTCTAGGCCTTATACCCTAATGGATAAACTAACATTGCTTATGAAAAGAAGATAAATACACATGATGCCATCCTGACTCTCCAAAGAGCTTTCAGTCCAATGGGAGAGATATGAAATGTAAATCTATGTATTTTGTGTTGAAATTCAGGGTTGTATGCTCTTACTTGTCTTTTCTTTGTTTTTTGTTTTTTGCCAATCCTGGGCTTGAGCTCAGGACCTGAGCACTGTCCTTGGGCTTTCTCACGGCTAGCGTTCTACCACTTGAGCGACAGTACCACTTCTGGCTTTTTTCTATGAATGTGGTACTGAGGAATCGAACCTGGGTCTTCATGTACTCTAGGCAAAACTCCCAGCCCTTACTTGGCTTTTTTGTTCATGGATAGCACTCTATCACTTGAGCCATACCACTAGTTTCAACTTTTTGCTGGTTAATTGAAGATACAAATCTCAAGGATTTGTCTGCCCGGGCTGGCTTTGAACTAAGATCTTCAACCTGAGACTCCTGAGTAGCTAGGAAGACAGATATGAGCCACCAGCAGTTGGCTAGTAAGTACTTTAGATGCAATGAGGACTTGTGTATTTCATTTAATTCTCTTGATAATCTAGGAATTAGTAGATACTACCTTTTCCTTGCTCAGGAAACTGAGCCCTAGAGAGTTTGCTTGCTCACAGGGCTAGACCTGTGCAGAATAGAGCAGGATTGAGATGGAGGCCTGAATGCTGGCCTTTGCCAGCTCTCTGCTCACCTGGTTGCCACAGCAGTGGAGCCTACTAATACCACTTCTAACAGGAGGTGAGTGCTTAGTGCCACCCCCTGCTTCCCATATTCTATGTCTTTTACCCCTGCTCTGCACCTTCCTCCAGCTTGGCTAGGCCAGAAGTTAAAAACACCTTCTGGGCCTGGAGTATACCCTTGACCCATGTGCAAGGTGGGGTAGAGATGACACTGTGAATTTACCTAGGTGGAGACAGGGAAGCTTGCCAGGCTGCCTATGGAAGCAATGACAGGGACAAGAATGATGCCAGTGGCCACACTGTCTAGTTTACAGTGCATTTCTTAAATGCACTCTGTGGCCTTAATTGTATAATTGATACAGCAGCAAATATTAGATCTCATAGTTTGATTTAACCCTTACTTGATCCGGGAAGTTCTTGGTGGTCCTCCCAGCTGAGCCCCAACCTTACAGACCCCCCCCTTTCCACACACCCTCTTATCTGCCTCAGCTCAATGACTAGCTAGCGAGCTAGCAATTCCATCTTCACCTCGGCTCCACCTACAACGCCGGGTCATGTGATTTGCCACGCACAGAAGCTGGGACGTGATGGAGCTAAGGTTTTGAGCCAAAGTCAGCTTCCTCAAGAACCTGATGAAGAATTCCGTTAGAGTTCCGGTTACGATGGCGGTGTCCCAGCTACCCATGGGAATCCAAGGGCTGTGGGTGCCCCCTTCACCTGCCGTGCACCTGCCGCGCACTTCAGATTCAGTTCAGGCATCACTGCACTTTCAGTGGGTTTTTGGCTTTGAGCTCATCTGGCCTTGAGCAGGGTGGTGGTAGAGCAAGGATGGCTCATGCTTTCCTTAGGGAATATGTGCACATGCCTGGAGGTAAAGAAATGATTTGGAGAGGAAATACCTGGGCTGAAGATGCCTGATTTCCACCATCAGGGCTACCTCTGTCTGGGATGGAGAGATAGTGTGCTGGTGTGGAAACCAGAAGGGGTAACTCCTTAAATGTTGCCACTCATTCACACCTTCAGTGTGACTCATTTTGACAAACTTCAACGAACTCCAAGCACCTGTTCACACAGTAGAATATTTTTGAGTGAGAAAGCTCCACCACTCCCCTCCTACAAGACTGCAAGAAGCTGAGACTTAGGCTACAGCCCAGCCATGGCCCTGTAGCACCGCTCATGAGCCACCCTCACTGTGCTAGCCCCTGCGTGCCTACTGTGGGTTCAGGGGAGACTGCCCTTTGGGGAGCTCAAAGGAAGCAGGTAACACATATAAAGGCAAAAAATAAAATGTACCTATCTATATACTTGACTATACACATTTATGGTAAGTTTTTATACCAACTTTTTGGCACTGATTCAATTTGATGAAACAGAAATAATAATCTTAAATAATTTTAATTTAAATATATAGTAATGTTTACATCTATCCAGAAGGTTACTTGTTAAATATATATTAACAAACAGTTCTGTGGGGGCGATAGGATACCTGACAGTTTTGATTCACTGAATGCACATATTAGATTTTCTACCACTGCCTTGCATTAGGTATATGACCAAAAGCAAAAGTCCAGAGTCCATTCTTTTTTTTTTTTTTTTGCCAGTCCTGGGCTTGAGCTCAGGGCCTGAGCACTGTCCTTGGACTTTCTCAAGGCTAGAGCTCTACCACTTGAGCCTCAGCACCACTTCCAGCTTTTTCTATATATGTGGTACCAAGGAATCGAACCCGGGTCTTCATGCATGCTAGGCAAGCACTTTAACCACTAGGCCAAGTTCCTGGCCCGAGTCCATTCTTTTTTAAGTGGTTGGATCCTCCAGCTAGAAGACGTCCTTGAGTGTTTTTCCTGGTTCATCTCCCAATCTTTGTCTTTTCTTTTCTTTCTTTCTTTTTTTTTTTTTTGGTGGGTCATGGGGTTTGAACTCTGGGCCTGAACGCTGAGCTCTTCAACTCAAGGATACCTCCCTACCTCTGGGCCTGGATATTGTCCCTGAGCTCTTCAGCTAAGGCTACCACTCTGCCCTTGAACCATAGCCCCACTTCCTGTTTTCTAGTGCCTGATTGGAGATAAATCTCTCAGTCTTTAGTGCCCGGGCTGGCTTTGAACCACAATCCTCAGATCTCAGCCTCCTGAGTAGCTAGGATTTCAGGTGTGAGCCACCAATCTTTCTTCTTAAATTATCGTTAAGTAGTTGTCAAAAGGAGTTTCACATCAATGCATCAGTTTAATCTTCACCAATGCCATTCCTTCCATTATTCTCTCCAGGCTGGCTCCATTTTCACAGACGTATATTGAATATGGCAACTGCTCTGGTGCCCCTCTCTCCATTCATCTGGCCTTGTTCCCTTGACCTCCCCATCACTAGCCTGACACATGGTTTCAGCTTCCTGGTATTCTTTTGCCAAGTTAGAAGAAGTTAGATTTAAATTGTCAACATATATGAAAATATATACAGGGTGATATGCAGACATACACAAACAGTACGGTACACTCAGGGGAGGAGTGCTGACACACATAAGGGAAGAGTGCTTGTATACACCGGGAGGAGTCCCATGCAGTAACTGCTATGAACTCCTACCTCCTCATCGTTGAAGGTGGTTCTGGAAAGAGAAGAAACCTAGGCTTTGCCTTCTCCAAACATTGTCTTTGCTGCTCTCTAGTGGTCCCTAGGAGCCCCAGCAAGTCAAATATCTCTGAACTCAGGAGGGAGGAAACAAGAGGGAGGGAAGGAGTTGATAAGAGTTGTATGGGGCTTGAACTCTGGGCCTGGGTGTTGTCTCTGAGCTCCTTAGCTCAAGGCTACCGCTCAACCACTTGAGCCACAGCGCCACTTCCCGTTTTCTGATGGTTAATTGGAGTTAAGAGTCTCAAGGACTTTAGTGCCCGGGCTGGCTTTGAACCTGGATTCTCAGATCTCAGCCTTCTGAGTAGCTGGGATTATAGGTGTGAACTACCAGCACCTGGCCCTTGATAAGAGTTTTTGTTTGTTTTAACAGTTTTTACAACCTTTATTTACGCCTCATAACATGCTGAAACTATTGGCAAAAACTGAGTTTGACAGAAGTTATCATGACTCCAAGGCATTCCATTTAGAAGACACTTAGATTGGATAGAACGATGGAATATCTATATGTCCTAAAGAATTGGACATTAAAGTTTGAAGATGAGGTAGAACTGAAAAATACCATGTGAGATGAGGGTACCATAAAAAAAACAGTAATTGTCTATGTAAAATAGCATTCATAGACAATAGCAAAGGATCAAGGATTAAGACTAAAGAAAACTAGAAAATTGGGAAATGCCAGCAAATATTTAAGTATTTTCTTTTTTTATTGTTGGAATAATGCATAGAGGGGTTACAGTTACATTCTCACACATTGATACCCCTTCTCATATTTTTGTCCCCATTTCCCTCCTCCAACCCCCTCCCAATTGATAAGAGTTTTATGTAACCAAATTAGGTGCTATTTATTAAATACTGACCGCAGCCCGTGAAGAATAGTCTTCTTAGTTTCACTTTCCACATAAGGCACTAAGACATATTAAATAACTTGCTGTGAACTAGGGAGCCAGAATTTGGTTGGAGGCCCCATTCACTCCCACCTTTTTTGGTTGCTAGCTACCTCCTAAAGTGAGATTGATTTTTACTAATATATTGCTGCTTTTTCTTTTTTTCTGGAATAGCTTCTTCCCCATTCCTGCTCAGTTATAATTAGAGTGAGGCCTGTGGCTATAACAGTACCCCAAGTTTCCATGGTTGACATGCTAGATCTTTATTTCTCCCATATGGAGAGACTTGTGGGCACACTTCCATACAGCAGTGCCAGGTCCTGGTCCTGGTCTCTTCCATCTGTGGGCCTGTTTTTCTCCGGGGCTATGGAGTCAGCTGCCTCTGCCTACAGAATGAGTAAGAGCATGGACCAGGTTTGACAGTGGCACTTCTCAGCTGTGCCTTCCACTAATTGAGAGTGCATTGTGTAGCCAGCCCTCATGGCAAAGCAATATAGTGTCTTGCTGTCACCATGGTAGAGAACCAGTCTCTACCATGCCTGGCTCCTCAGATCTGGACTGGATCCTGCTCTGTTCTTGCACTTGTGGGACTATAAGGGCCACTTATCATCTCCACGTGAGATGGCAGTGTCCAGAGCTTCCGTTGATTTCCAGCTCTTCTGCAGGTTCTGGCATGAACAAGTGCTCACACATGTGGCCATATGGCATGGGTGATGCAGGGATGAAAAAATAAGGGGCAGAGGAAGTGGTTGGACTGGGTCTCTGGGCCTCTCCTCCTGCCAGCAGCGGGTTTCAGAATCATGGTCCGGGAACAGGGCTGGAAAGCCCTCTGAGGTTGAGGTTGGGGCTGTTGCTCTTTAAGAGTAGAACTGAGACCCTGGGTGTGGTCACAGGTTGTCTGTGCTTTTGCACCTGGCCTCCAAGGAGGACCCCCCCCCACATACACACACACACAAGTGAATCCCCCTTCAGCCTGTCCCTGTGCACATACCCAGTCACACCTGACTTGAAATGTAAGAAACCAGTCATCACCACAATGGTAAAATGACAAGTTGCTTTGGCTCATTTTCAGTATCTTTGCAATTACTTACAAAGGGAATAAGGAGTGAGCAAAACAGAGGGTCTGAGACTACTGAGAATTTGATGGATCTGGAGATCCCACAGCCCCTTACAAACCAAGTCTTTAGTGAGGATACATTTTAGTGGGGGTTTTTGTTTGTTTGTTTTTAACTCTAAGCTGGGCTCTGGTGGCCCCTGCCTATAACTGTAGCTGATATCTGAAGAGGGTGGTTTAAAGTCAGCCTGGGCCGGCAAGTCCACGAGACCCTTATCTCCAATTAACTAGCAGAAAAAAAGCCAGAAGTAGAGGTATGGCTCAAGTGGTGGAGAGTCGAGCTTCAGCAAGAGCTGAAGGCCTTGAGTTCAAGCCCCCAAACTGGCACAAAATAAAAATAAATAGCAGTAGTGTAGTAGTAAGGTCGTAGTAGTGGTATAGTAGCAGTAGTGTAGTCGTGGTTTCTGCAGTTCTTCCGGTGATGGCGGCAGGCCACTGCCAGATTCTGTCTGCATTGACTATGAGAGTCTGGTGACACCAAGTACCCTCAAAAGTCAACAGGGCATGGCAGACACTTGAGCGAGGGCCAGTGTGTCAGGATAGTCATCTCATTGCCAGCCTGGGATGGGGTGCTGAGTCTGGGAGAAGGTAGGGAGAGAGGATTGGCTCACCAAGGGTCCCTGGGCTTGGAACGCTTTTGGAGGGGAGGCCAGCATGTATGCCGTGACTTCCCAGGGAGGCTACACTTGAGAAAGAAAGCCCATAGCTTCCCCTCTCCCTTCTCTCATCATGATGGTGTGTAGATTAGGGGATCATCTCCGGGGCCAGTGTTTCAGGAACTGGGTAACAGTCCCTGGGCCCAGCCCCCTCCAGGCAGCAGGCAGCGAGCACAGGCTGTTTGGGACCTGGACTGAAGGAAACTCAGGCCTGTGCCTTCTAATAGGGCAGAAATCTGACAGCTGGAGGTATCTGTTAGCCCAGGATACCAAATCCCAGTGAGATTAGTATTCCAGAAGTTTCTCTGGCTTACCAGGTCAAGCCTGTGCTAATTCATAAAAGGGAGGAAGAAAATAAACACCCTAGTTTCCAAAAGAGCAAATGTGCAATGAGTTTTTAAAAGAAGCAAAGCCAATCTAAGCTGGAAATGAGATTTCCCCCAAAACTCTCCCTCCACACCCTCAACAATGGGCACAGGTGCTGAGAAAAGGTGGGCTGGGGAGGAGAGGAAGGAACAGAGGATGGAGAAAGGAAGGGGGAGGGCACTCTCTTTCTTGGACAGTTCTCATTAGGATTTCAAGTCTATGCCCCCCAGAGCCACAAGTTTCCTACTTTGTCACCCCCTACCCAGGTTGTAAAGCTGGCTGGAACTCAGTTTCTCCTTCCTGTTCTGTAATACCCTACATCTACCACTCTAGAAATAGTCACCCACCAGCATCATTTACAAGAAGTAACCTTGTCACCCCATTGAAGTAATTTTTTTCATTTTCCTCCCAACCCACTCTTCACAGTTTAATCTAAGCTCAACTATACTTGTGGTAGGTATTAGCTTTTTCTTTCTTGGCTTGGTGTGATATTGGACAAGAGTTTGTTTCTGTAAAATGTCCCATTTCTTATGTCTTCTGACAGTGGGGTGAGCCTTGCTTAAGATGATGATTCAAAAGGGTTTGGTGGGGTTGGGGAGCCCAGGTTCTCAATAAATGGTAACTGAGATGATTGGTTTTGGAAACATCTCTCTGGTTTCCATAAAATCCTGTACTATTAACTTTTGCAACTCTATAAATATGTATTGATATAAATCTACACAGAAAAGTGATATGAATGTGATTAGGAAAGATAGAATTATAAGAAGTCTGATCACAGTAAAAACCAATCAACCATTGGGTCCGGGAGTTTGGCCTAGTGGTAGAGTGCTTGCCTAGCATGCATGAAGACCCAGGTTCAACTCCTCGGTACCACATACATAGCAAAAAGCTGGAAGTGGTGCTAAGGCTCAAGTGGTAGAGCTCTAGCCTTGAGAAAGTCCAAGGGCAGCACTCAGGCCCTGAGCTCAAGCCCAGGACTGGCAAAACAAAAAAATCAACCAAACAAAACAACAACAACAACTTTTCTATGATGAGCATTCAAATATTCCTAGCCAGGCACTGGTGGCTCACACCTATAATCCCAGCTACTCAGGAGGCTGAGATCAGAGGATCACAGGTGGAAGGCAGTATGAACAGGTAAGTCCATAAGACTGTTCTCTCCAATTAACCACCAAAAAGCCAGAAGTGCTGCTCCTGGAGCTTAAGGATAGCGTGCCAGCTTTGAGCACAGAAGTTCAAGGACAGGACCCAAGACCTGACCCCAGGATATTCTCTCTCTCTCTCTCTCTCTCTCTCTCTCTCTCTCTCTCTCTCTCTCTCTCTCTCTCTCTCTCTCTCTCTCTCTCTCTCTCTCTCTCTCTCTCTCTCTCTCTCTCTCTCTCTCTCTCTCTCTCTCTCTCTCACACACACACACACACACACACACACACACACACAATCCCTATTAGCACGTGTACAGGGTCCCCTTCTTTCACGGCCCCACCCATGCCCTGCCCACATACTCATTTTGACCTGAGAGGACTTTGCTGGGGATGGGGTAAATATAGCATGGAAGTCTTATTACCACCTAAGGAAAAAGCTGAGCTAGAATGCAAGATCCTGAGTTTGAACCCCTGTACCTGTTCAAAAGCAAGCAAACAAACAAACAAAAAAACCCCCATGGACTAGAAGCATGGCTCAAGTGGTAGAGAGTGAGCTGAGTGAGAGCAGAGGCTTTGAGTTTAAGTCCCAATACCAACACAAAAGCAAACAGACAGCTAACGTAGATTCTAACCCAAGTGACTGCCAGCAGGCTGTGCTGATGTCACCTGTCTCTAAAGACTGGGAGCATCTCCCACCCCATCACCCTATTCCTACGGTGCTCTGGGAACAGCCACCAAGCGGGTCTCAGTGAATAGGGCTGAGGAGATGGGAGCTCTGGGCCCCCTCTGGATAGCACTGTGCTATTTGTTTTTAATACGAGTGGAGTTACTAAAGCACAATGACTGAGAGGCCAAGCTGGGACACAGACGGCTGGGAGCTGTTTGGGGTCTAAATGTGGCTTTGGTGAGCCTCCATTTGTCTGCTGGTGAAATGCAATCTTCAAAAACAATAATGACGAATCAGGGAGTCAAGTTAGTTTTGCATCTGGGAAGGGACGTGATGGCATCATTGAACATTTGTCTCAAGTCTGTGACTCTCTTGGGAGGCTCTTTGAGGGAAGAAACACACTGGTAGAGGCCTCATTCATTAAGTCATGTCAGAGAATGAACACCATATGCCCAGAGTTACAACAAGCAGCACAGTGAAAGCCAACGGTGTCATATGGCAGGCCTGCCTGAGTGCATGCACAGTTACAGGAGCCTGTTTCCTGTTGGCCCTGAGTACTGACAATGGCTGCCACTTGCCAAGCTCACTGAGGCACCATAGTCCCCTTTTTAAGCAGCTTCATGCTAGGTGAGAAAATGAATTAAGTGATATGCCCAAAGTCGCATAGTTAGCTGGAAATGGGCCATGACATAAGAACCATCTGACTCCTAAGTTTCTCACTCACTCTTGAAGGCAGATGTGATCCTTCTGAAGGAAGACAGTGTGTTCCTTCCAAAGCTCAGGCTGAAATTTGGTTGTCACTGGGGTACAGTTGGAAAAGCGGGATTTTTGAAGAACTGGGGTTGCTTCTTACCAGAATGAAGGAGTGAATGATTGAATGAATGAATGCTTACCCTCATGGGATTAGCCTTACCGCCTGGAAAATTAGTTGTTTATAAGTCAAAGCTATACTCTTGTTCTGTGTCTTCTGCTTACACCCACCTGCCCATCTTCTTTTCCACCATGCAATGATACAGCCTCCAGAGTATAAACTATAAATGGCCTGGTCTCAGGCATGCTGTTATAAGCAACAGAAAATGAGTTAAGAGGTTATGGTATGGAATCAACTCTTGATTCCATTTAAGCCAAATCCAAATGGCATCTGTGTATGTGGGATATAGAGACAGTCCAAATCTCCAGGCACAGAGATTTCTTTTTATCAGTTCCCCTGAAGAGTTTCAAGGCCCCTCTAATTGCTGACATTTGACATTTGACAGCTTGAGATTTTTATCTACAGGTACAGAAAGTAGCAATATCATCAGTATACAAAGCTCTGACTGCAGGTTGGAATAGTACCGTGCAGTACCAGGCCTGGGGGGTTAATTATTTATTGCCTGGCTCAAATTTTAGTGCTATTACCATATTTCCCTCGTCTGTCTCATCTCTCTTTCCCTTTTTCCTCTCCACCTCTGCTTCCTCCCTTTCTACCTTGTGTCCTCTTCATCTTCTATAAATTATCAAGATACTGTATATACTCATGACCTCTGCTCATTTTTCTTAATACATCAAGGTCATGATTCTGTCCCACCCCATTCTGACAGGGTACATGGTATCAATGATGAGTTATGGCCAATATCCATGTTTGAGGATCACTTGGGGGCTAATAACAAACCCAAGCCATGGGCTTTCATGTTTCTAAAGTTCTAGAACCTGTTTCATGATGCCAGTCAATATCCCAGATGTAGTTAAGATCATTCAGAGCTCATGAGCTCCCAGGCATACCGAATGTTGCCTTTTGCTTTTGGAAAGCCCAAGAAATCACCAGAAGCAGCTAGAGAATCCACTGCAGACCATCCCGCCAATGAGAGAATCCACTGCAGACCATCCCGCCAATGAGAGAATCCACTGCAGACCATCCCGCCAATGAGAGAATCCACTGCAGACCATCCCACCAATGAGAAGATGCTGCAGACCATCCCACCAATGAGAAGATGCTGCAGAGCACGGATGAGGGTGTTCCCAGGGCCTGTGCTTCTTACTCATCCACCCTATTGCATTTTTCCCCTTGAGCCAATCACCACACAATAAAACAAGCTGGAAAGAATCATGTGGCATTGACTTTGTACTCTGAAGAAGTTCCAAGTTGCAAGAGATAGTTTCAAGGATCTGTAAAGACTTTCCCAAGCATCCTTGAGGCTGGACCAACTGTACCCCAAAGGTCTCCCAGCTAGTGCAGAGCCGGGTCCAGGAGGCTGGCATCCATGATTAGATTCTGGCTTTCTTCACTACATGGTAGGTGCTCTGTTTCTCTTTTCTCCAAAGCTGGAAGAGGAACATGATCTGGCTTTGAGAGATGGATATTAGAGGGGGAGAGGCCCCTTGAGGATTCTGTGTGTGTGTTGTCTCTCCACAGCTCCTTGCAGGTAATCATGTGGCTTTTATATTTTCTGCCCCATATCAGAGTCTCCAGTATGGGAATTGCACAAAGAAATTGTCAGACATAGACTGAGACCTCTCTTCTACCTCTACCCTAGAGAGTATTGTCCTTGCTTTGAAGACATTTGTTAAAGCACATGGCTGCAAATGCAAAACTCTATTTTGATTTCTTTTTTTTTCTTATTTACTTCCTACCCATGACTTTTTAAAAAATGGTTATAGGTTTGAACTTGGGGTCTGAGCAATGTCCCTGAGCTCGTTTTGCTCAAGGCTTAGTACTCTCTCATTTTGAGCCAAGTGCCACTTCGGTTTTTCTCAGAATATTCTGCCAAGGCTGGTTTTCTGTGAATCTCAGATCTCAGCCTCCTGAGTAGCTAGGATTACAGGTATGAGGCACCAGCACCAATTCCAGGACATTTTGGAAGGCACATGTTCAGTTACAACCCCACAGTTTTCCAGACCTCTCCAGCCCCTCTGTAGGAACGTTCCTGGCACCCATGTCTCTTCCCCTTCACTGTGGATAACTGAGTGGATAGTCCCCTCAGGGTTGGACCATTGGGTCAGATTGGTCCCATCCGTCTCACAAGTTAAGAGTTTTCAGTAGGAGGCATTTCTCCCACACCTCTGATCATCTGAGCTCTGGTGCTCATAGCTGAGGGCACTGGGGGAGCCCCAGGGAGGAGGTATGTATGTGTGCAGAGAACGAAGGGGATGGCCAGCCCTCCCGTCCTGTGAGGAGGACAGTCTGCTGCCTGAAACTGTCACCGATCTGATGTTATCGAGTTTCTGCAGAAGGAGCTACATCAGCCTGGCCTCTGACAGGGGCACCAGGGGAAGTCCTTGGTTAGGCCACAGACTGCAGTGGAGAAGGGGCACCTGGCACAGAGGAAGGGTCTTCCTTCTCTGTCTTGAAGGGAGACCCCAGGCCTGAACGTCAAAAGAAATGGGACTCAGAAGATGTGAATTCTTTTTTTGCAAAGGTTTTTTTTGTTGTTGTTGTTTTGTTTTGTTTTGTGTTTTTAAGCCAGAAGTCTCATGGCCTACTAATGGGACATCAGAAACCCCAGTGGTTACTTCTTGCCACGGCTGTTGTGCTTGGTAGAGAAGAGAGATGAATAAGCCACTTCTACTCGGGGTTAATAGACACATGGGTAGAATTTTCACAGCAAGGAGATGTGCATGGATCATAAAGGGATACACAGCAGTTACCTAGGGTACCATAGAATGTTTCTAGGGGAAGTGGCGATGAGTAGAGGCACTCAGAATGAATAGGAGTTTCCAAGCCACAGGTTGCGGACTAGCTAGAGGAAATAGCTGGCATCTAAGAACAGACTGGAGAAAGAGATTGATGGCTGCCCAGAACCGGAAGTCACCAGTCAGGCACGAAGTCACCAGCCTCTGGCTAGAAAGTTCTGGAGATCTGGATACTGGTGGCTCATGCTTATAACCCTCACTAATAAGGAAGCTGGGATCTAAGGATTGTGATTCAAAGCCAGCCCAGGCAGACACATTGAAGATTCTTATTTCCAACTAACTAGCAAAAGGCTGGAAATGGAGGTGCAAGTGAAAGAACACCAGCCTTGAGGGAAAACAAAAACAAAAACTAAACAAAAGTGCAAGGCCCTGATTCAAACCCCTGGAGAGATACCAAAGAAAGAAAAAAGAGGCCTGGCACCAGTGGTTCACGCCTGTAATCCTAGCAATTCAGGAGGCTGAGATTTAAGGATGATAGTTTGAAGCCAGCCCAAGCAGGAAAATCCATGAGACTCTGTGTGTGGGGGGAGGGAGGGTATCATGGGGCTTGAACTCAGCTTGGACACTGTCCCTGAGCTCTTCAGCTTAAGGCTACCACCCTACCCTTGAACCAAGCCCCATTCCCAGTTTCTAGAGGTTAATTGGAGATAAGAGTCGCAGGTCCTTTTGTGCCCCGCTGGCTTTGAACCTTGATCCTCAGATCTCAGCCTCCTGAGTGGCTAGGATTACAGGTGTGAGCCACCTCGCCCAGCTCCAAGAGACTTTTATCTCCAATTAACCACCAGAAAACTAAAAGTGATCCTGTAGCTCAAAGTGGTTGAGTGCTAGCCTTGAATAAAAGAGCTCTGGGACAGCACCCAGCCCTAAGTTCAAGTCCTATGACTGATTAAAAAAAAGTTGGGACAGAGGGAATAGAAAAGCTTGCTCTGTAGAAAGAGGACTGACATCAAGAAGTAGGGCTTTGTCTTACAGAGCTAAGATCCCCACTTCTCCACCTGCAAACTTTTTTTTTTTTTTTTTGCCAGTCCTGGGGCATGACAAATGCTCCCTCACCCCCACCCTTCAGTCCGGGGGCATGAACTCAGGACCTGAGCACTGTCCTTGGGCTTTCTCAAGGCTAGAGCTCTACCACCTGAGCTTCCAGCTCTACTTTTTCCTATGTACCGAAGAATTGAACCCGGGTCTTCGTGCATGCTAGGCAAGCATTCTACCACTAGGCCAAACTCCTGGCCCCTCCACCTGCAAACTTTTTGAAGTATGCAAAAATAATTGTAAATCTATAATATAAAGTATAAGTAAAATATAACTATATATAATTGTCTTAAAGCATTATATGTATATGTAATTATTTGTAAAGCATTATGTGTTTATTCACAAAATAGACATTTGCACTAATATGTTAACTATGATCAAAGCTAAATTTCTTTTTGTGGGCAAGGGTAAAAATAAACATACAAAAACACACTACAACATTCTTCCCACCCCCCCAGAACCTACTACAATGAGGTCAGGAGCCCCTGGAGAGCTGGGCACCATCTCCTCTTTTCAGAGTCAGCCAGATAGATGTGCAAATGTGCAGCCACTGCTGGCCACCTTTGTGCTGGGTGATTCAAACTGAGAAACCTCAGCAGCAAACCCAGACTCCATGTCTAGGCTTCTAGAAGCCTCTATACCTGGTAATTGCCAGTCTCAATTTCTGGATATGTACACCTTCATGACAAGTGCTTCCCCACTCCCACCCCCCACCTCAGTCCTGGGGCTTGAACTCAGGGCCTGAGCACTGTCCTTGGGCTTTCTCAAGGCTAGAGCTCTACCACTTGAGCCACAGCATCACTTCTGGCGTTTTCTGTCTATGTTGTACTGAGGAATCCAACCCAGGGCTTTGTGAATGCTAAGTGAGCACTCTACCAGTAGGCTAAACTCCTGGCCCCACACCACACCACATACACACACTTTTTTTTTTTTTAAGTTAACTGGAACCTGAAGAATATGGTCTGAGAACTTTCTATAGAAAATTCAGAACCTTCTGGACTCCCATCTTCCCATCCACTTTTTAGGTAGAGTGAGCTGAACTTTCTGAGAACCTGTCCTATAGACAGTGTTACTAGGGTGTTTAGAGAGGAGGGGCCATGCTGTTTTCTTTTGTGAAGCCAGTATCTGAGGCTCTGAGACCAGTGTGGCCTGTGGGGCTGAGCTCCTCTGGGAAGAACTGCCCCGGGAGCCCTGCACATGGCGACTCCCTAGAAATCCCAGATGGACTGCCACAACCAAACAGTAGCACTCACATTTGTGAGCATGCACTCTGTACTAAGTAAGCACCTGTTGTCACAGTCTCATCTCCCTCTCCTAACTGATGAGGAGAGGGACTTGAGAAAGGGTTGCTCTATAGTACCTTAAGGAGCATGCTGGGGGGATAAGGAGGCCAGGCCAGGTAGTGCTTCCCACTGCTGGAGGTTGGAAGGACTCAGGGCCTACCTCTCAGGTTTTCCAAAGTTGCTGTTAATTTTAACTGCTCTGCTAACCAAGCCCGGACTAAATCAGTGTAAGATAATGTAAGATAAAGGGTAGCCTTATGGTATTCACTCAAGAGTGTACAAAGGATAAGCATATGACATTTTTAATTTAAAATGTTTAAATTAAAGTGTTTGGGTACATTTTCAATCTTATTATCTTAGACTTTTCTAGAAAAACTTCTACTTAGGAATAGATGAAGGAGGCCTGATAGAACTAGTTTATCTGTTGGAGAACTTATCTTTTACTGATACTATTGTTATTTTTTGTTCTTTTAAATTTGTTAAAGATTTATTCATTTACTTATTGATCTTTGGGACTTTATTCAAGGCCTTATGCTTTTGTTTAGCTTTTTTGCTCAAGTCTGGTGATCTGACTCTCAAGCCATACCTCCATTTCTGACTTTAAATTTTTTTTGTCAGTTATGGGGCTTGAAGTCAGGGCATGGGCGCTGTCCCTGAGTTGTTGTGCTCAAGGCTAGCACTCTACCACTTCAAGTCACAGCTCTGCTTCTGATTTTCTGGGGTGGTTAGGTTAATTGGAAATAAGTCTCATGGATTTTCTTGCCCAGGCTGGTTCCATCCTTAGATCTCAGCCTCATGAGAGCTAAAATGACAGGAGTGAGCCACCAGCATCCCACTTCCTTTTTCTTTCTTTCTTTTTTAAAAATAATAGTAATAGGAACTTGTTTATTATAGGCCCACAAAAGGCTAGACTTTTAGAACATTCACATCAATCTCTAAGACTGGCTGTTGGCCGAGATGGGGGTGGGGTGTGTGGAATGGATTGTCGTTTACATAGCTCACTAAAGCTTGTGCAATCTTTCAGGCCCAGCCTCACATAAACATCTGTCAAAATTTCCAGTTCAAGCAACAAGAAATTGTGTCATTGAGCTACCTCCTTGATGCATAGCATGTGATTGGATAACTTGTGGTCTTTATGTTTGAAGATTCATAGTGTACGTTATGTTAATACAGATAATCTAAGTTTTATTTTTTGTGAGTCTACAATAATTTTAAATTATTTTCTTATGACAGCACACATGCCTCTCATCACCTTCTGTGCTACTTTAACAGAATACTTGAGACTTGATCATTTATAATGGGAAGAGGTGTAGCTCTGGAGGTTAGGTGGTCTCTGCCTCTGGCAAGGACCTTCTTGACTTGTCATCCAGGGAAGAAGACAGATAGGTAGATAGGCAAGAGTTCCTTAGATAAGACACTAAAAAAAGAATAAAAATAGATTTATCAGATTTCATTAAAATAAAGCTATTTGTGTTTCAAAAAATACTGATCAAGACAGTAAAAGATAACCATAGGAAATATTTACAAATCACATAGCTAATGAATCTTGTACTTAGAAGATGTGAAGAACTCATAGAATCTGACAATAAAGTCCAGTTTCAAATGGACACAGCATCTGAGTAGACCTTTCTCCAAAGAAGTTATAGAATAGTTAATAGGCATTGGAAATGATGCTTAGCTTTCCTAAAGGCAAATCAAAATGACAATGAATACCATTCACACCTATTAGATGACTAGACCAACAAAAGACAAGTAACATGAATTGACGAGAATTTGGAGAAATTGAAACCCTTGTACACAATAGCTGTGGGCGATGCAAAATGTTGGGCAGCTGCCATAGAAAACCACCTGGCACTTTCTCGAAAATTCACCGAAGGGTGACATGCCGACACAGTTATCCATTCCTAGGTATAGCGTCAAAAACTCTGAAAACACATTCACACAAAAGTTTCTGGCAGCATTACCCATAAAACCCCAAATGTCCAACTGATAATGGATTATGTGTGTCATCTTTACTCTATGGTGAGGGAATGACAACAGGGAAAGACAAAGTAGAGAGGAAGAGACAGACTGGTGACATCCTCTTCTCTCTCTAGGGACCCTGGGGGAGTAGAGATGATACTTCCTCTTCCTGAAGCCTGTGGAAACTGAGGAAGGAAAGGAAAGGAGGGGGAAGGAAGGAAGAAAGGAAGGAAGGAAGGAAGGAAGGAAGGAAGGAAGGAAGGAAGCAAGGAAGGAAAGGGAAGGATAAGGAAGGGAAGGATAAGGAAGGGAAGGATAAGGAAGGGAAGGAAGAGAAGGGGAGAGGGAGGAAAGGAAGGAGGGAGGGAGGGAGGGAAGGGAAGGGAAGGACAGAAGCCCAGTCTTACCCTCTGGTGTCAGCCTAATGGAGGACAAACACACCCTCTCCATAGCCCCAAGTCTTTACCTGACCTGAAGACATGCAGGAAGGCAGGACAAGATGGTCCATTCTGCAGGGGACCTTTCTTTGCCATCCCCTGGCCACCCCCTTTGGCCCTTCACTGGAGGCCTCTGCCCTCAACTAGATAGTTTCCCTACTCTTTGGGAAAGTTCACCCAAAAAAATCCCCTCTAGCCATCATTTTTGTAAGCAGTAAAGATGTCCCTTAACAGATCTTTCCACCTTAAAAAAAACAAACATTAAAGCAGCTAGGGGATTTTTAGCTCAAAAAACTAGATAGCAGCCAATAATCAAAGGTAGCACATCTTGAAATGAACTCTCCAGGAGTACTCAGAAACACATGTGTTTGGTTATCTAGAGTCAAACAATGGCCTAGTTGAAGGAGGGGGGTGATCTGAAATTCTGGACTGGGGGCGATAGAAGGGGGACAGCAGCCAAAAGCCACCTCAGGTGGGGTCCCGTGGGAGCCTGGGGATATTTGCATATGCTCTCAGGAGAGAGCTGCTTTTCTTCTCCTTGGGTTTCATCTTTAATAACTAGAGAGGAGGCTGGGAATGTGAAGGCAGAGCCCTGGAACGTGAAACCACCATACCAAGGTCAAGGCACACCCTGACCAGGAAGGCAGTGTGTGTGTGCTCACACATGGGACGTGTGAGGGCTGTTCTCACAGTTCTTGTCCCTCCCTGGCTCTTGCTTGGCATGCTTTATACACTAAACATGGAGCAGGGAAGTTCAAAGAATTCAAAGCAGAAAGTGAGAATGGAAGAGTCCAGGGAAGAGATTTGAGGCTTGTTTCAGTTTGGATGTGTCTGTGGAGTGTGAGTGCTGATGAGGCTCTGAATCTGACTCCTGTGTACCCCCAGGCAAGTGAGAGAGAATCAGAGACAGAGGGAGGTGGGTGAGAAGGTAAACTGCCCCCTACTGGCAAAATGCTCCAAGTATTCCACACATCCGGTGGCCTGGATGGCAGGGAAGGTTTCCGTCCTTGTGTGGGCCCTTGGAGATTGTCTACCTCCTTCTAGAAAGGGAAGCCGGCTCTGAAATGATTCTCAAGCAGGAAAAGTGCCTTTTCTGCAGGCAGCCTGCCCAGGGCACACCTCAGATGGTCGGTGGTTTCTGGCTTGCTCCATTTCTCTTTTCTCAGCTCACTTTCTTAGCAATTTGGCCAGAGCATCTCTGCTCTCATACAAATCAGTTGGATTTCAAAGTCTCAAAAATGGGCTGATTCCTGAAGTCTATTTGTTTTGACCCATGGAACAGCAATGGATAAGAGACCTAAAGTGATATAAAAAACAGACCTTCCTTCTTTAAAAACCAAACTGTTTTTAGTTATCTTAAGAAATCTAGGGCTGGGTCTGGTGGTACATGCCTGTATGTCCATTTACCAGGGAGATAGAATAGGATTGCAATTGATTGCAGTTTAAGATCAGCCAGGGCAAAACATAAGTGATCCTTTCTCAAAACAAAAACAAAAACAAAACACCAAGCTGAGTGCCAGCATGGTGGCTCACGCCTGCAATCCTAACTACTCGGGAGGCTGAGATCTGAGGATCAAGGTTCAAAGCCAGCTGGGGCACAAAGGACCTTGAAATTCTTATCTCAAATTAATCACCAGAAAACGGGAAGTGGGGCTGTGGCTCTAGGGGTAGGGCAGTAGCCTTGAGCTGAAGAGTTCAGGGACAGCACCCAGGCCCAGAGTTCAAGCCCCATAACCCACAAACAAAACAACAACAACAAAACAAAACAAAAATAAGCTGAGTATAATTATACATACCTGTAATCTCAGCTACTCAAGAGACAGAGGTAGGGGAAACAATGTCTGAGGCTGGCCTACAAAAAAGCATGAGTCCTTAATCTGAAAAACAAACTAAAGGAAAAAAAAAACAAAAACCGGGCTGAGGGTGTGGGTTAAGTGGCAGAGTGCTTGCCCAGTATGAGACCCCGAGTTCAAGCAGGAGTAGGAAGAGTGAAAATGAAGTCCATTTGCTACAGTGTATCCTGCTGGTTTGAAATAAGGCTGTGGTGTTATGACAGCGATTACCATAGCGCTGGTGGCTGTGCCCCTAAACCCTTGTAGTGTCCCCCCTCCCCTTCCCACTTGTCATCTACCCAACAACCAAAGCATCATTTGTTTGGGACAGCAGGTTCAGGGCTGCCATTGATTATAAATCATTCCAAACTGTCAGGAGACAGCTGCCTTAAGCTAGAGCAACACAAGTGTTTCCTTTTTAATTTAGCCAACACTTGGGATGTTCACCCTGTGCCAGACCTTGTTCTAGAGAATGTCACAGCAGCCTCCCATAGATAGAGGTAGCAGTGGAGGCACAGAAAGGTTAAGTCACTTGTCCTATATAGTAAGTAGAGAAGCAGGCCTAGGGCAGCAGAATCTGTTGCTCTCTGCCCCATGAAATACTAGCATCTAAACTACTGAGGAAGTCAGAGTAGATTCTAGCATGCTGGGTCCCCTCCCACATGTACATCTGGAGGAACAGAGGCCCAGAGAGCTGAGGAGACCTTCCTGAGGTCATTAAGGCAGCCAGGGGCAGAAACTGGACAAAAAGGCTGCTCCTGGGCCGGGAGTTTGGCCTAGTAGTTAAAGTGCTTGCCTAGCATGCATGAAGACCCGGGTTCGATTCCTCGGTACCACATACATAGAAAAAAGTCGGAAGTGGTGCTGAGGCTCAAGTGGTAGAGCTCTAGCCTTGAGAAAGTCCAAGGACAGTGCTCAGGCCCTGAGCTCAAGCCCAGGACTGGCAAAAAAAAAAAAGGCTGCTCCTGTTCTTTACCTCAGGCTGTTTCCCTCAGCTACATGTTCCCTGAGAAGCCAGCTTTGGAAGTGTGGTAGAACACACACCTGAGGCCACTTGCCAGCCGCCACGTGTGGGTGCCATCTTGGAATTATTATTCTTTGGATGATGATTACCCAGACACCAGCTTGAGAGCCACCATGTAAGTGACCCTGAACAGAACTCCTGCCCAGCTCTTCCTAGATTCCTGTGCAGAGAGATAGACGCTTATTGTTAAAGCTGCTGAGCTGGAGTTATTTGTTGTGTGGTCATAGATAAGTGGGGAGGCTTTGCTCAATCTCCGAGTACTCTGTGAAGAACCTTTTGAGCAGGCGTGCAGTGTGCTCATGTGCCAATACTGGGACTAAAATGCAGAACCTGGCTACCGTCCCTTAGCTTTTTTTTTCCATTCAAGGCTGGCTTGGTAGCACTCTCCCTCTTGAGCCACAGCTCTACCTCTGGCCTGCGATAGTTAATTAGAGACCAGAGTCTCAAGGTTGACTTTCAACCTTGAGCCTCACGTCTGTCTCTTGAGTAGTTAGGATGATAGGCACAAACCATCGGTGCCTGACTATCTTTTTGTTTTTGTTCTGAGCTTAGGCCTCCGGAGTCTTTGGTTACCTCTGTCCTTAGACAAGCAAGACTAGTGGAGGACAAGAGACCAGTCAGTTGTCTGCCACCCTAACAGCTGTCTGAGGTGAGGAGCCTAGCTGAGAATAGCCTCCCACAGCTTCCAGAACCTTCTCGATAACCTGGGATCTGAGAATCTGTTTATTTTAAGCTATCACATTTTCTTTTCTTAGTTTGCTACCAAGTAGACGCTAACCACATATACCATCTCATTTGGAGGAAAAGCCAAGTTGTAAACAAAAGTTTTTCTAACTCCATCCTCAGCGGCCCATGGCAGGATTACCTTCCTGGCTGTTCCTCGGGTGCTGTGCCACCTCACACCCTTGCTGAAGTCCTTGCTTGGCATGTTCCTCCCTTGGGTACCCCCACCCTTTACCTCCCTCCTTCGGGTCTCTGCTAAGATGCACCCTGTCACCCAGGCCTTCTTCAGGGCCATTCAGGAATGGCCACCATTGGCCCCTGGATATCCCTTACCCTACTCTGCTTCATCCCACAGCATTGCCACCTCCTTGTCTGCCTCCACCACAGAACCATAGCTTAATGAGGACATTATCTGGAGTCTAGATAATGGAGTGCTTTAGGGCCCCAACTTCCTGTCGATCCTAAACAGAAGCAAGGCAGGCATCTGATTTTGAGCCATACTTAGAATAAGACAATGCTTTTAAAAAGCTCGAGTGCCCGGGTGAGGATTGGCTTGTCATTGAAAACTCTGCCCACAGGCTGGAAATAAGGTTAACAATGCACTCTGCATCTCAGCCTCTCTGTGGTATGCTCTGCCCTGTGTTAGTCATGTGCTAATTTCATGCTATTTGTTACAGCCTTAATAAGAGTTTATTTGATTGCTCTGTGTGTGTGTGGGGGGGTGCGCGCGCACACGTGCATGCGCGTGTGCATGTACTGGGCCTTAAACTGCTCTTACTTGGCTTCTTTGCTCAACCTCAGTTCAACTTCTGGCTTGTTGGTGGTTAATTGGAGAAAAGAATCTCAGGGACTTTCCTGCCAGAGTTGGATTTGGACTGATTCTCAGCCTCCTGGGTAGCTAGGATTATAGTCAAGAGCTACCAGCTGGAGTGACTGGCTTCTGGCTTTCTTGTGCAGATGAAGGTCATGGAGCTCCAGGTCTGCCCAAGGTCAAAGCCATACTAAGGAGGCATCTTTTCTCTGGAGAGAAGAGGAGCTTTCATGAAGAGACTCAGGGCACGAATAAACTTCTCACCTCCCTATGGCTTTCAGATATCCCTGGCTGTTTTTGTCACTTGTGTGTGACCATATAGAAAGGACAATGCTCTTGAACCACTTTGGTTCCAGACCAGACTTCCAGTAGCTGGACTGTAAGTCAGTTAAAATAGGCTAGGCAGCTGCTTGCAGTTGAAAACCAGAAAGAAATTCCAGTCGTGGGGCTTTTTTTTTTTAACTTCTCAGTCATAGGGCTTGAACTCAAGGCCTGGGCTCTGTCCTTGAGCTCTTTTTCTCAAGACTAGTGCTTGCTATACCACTTTGAGCCTTGGCTCTATTTTCAGATTTCTGAGTGAGTGAATTAAAGATAAGAGTCTCTAAGAGACTTATCTCCCAAGCTGGCTTCAAACTGAGATCCTCTGGTTCACCGCTTTCTTCCCTTAGTCCTGGGGGTGGATGCAGTGCCTGAGTTCTGTCCTTGGGCTTTCTCAAGGCTAGTGCTCTACCACTTGAGCCACAGCACCATTTCTGGTTTTTTTTCTGTGGTACCAAGAAATCGAACCCAGGGCTTTGTGCATGCTAGGAAAGCACTCTACCACTAGGCCACACTCTGGACTCTTTTTTTTTTTTTTTTTTTTCAGTCAGAGTCTCACTGTGTAACCCAAGCTGGCCTTAAATTTACAGTCCTCCTGCTTCAGTGTCCTTCATGGCAAGATTGTAGACATGTTCAGAGGCATTTGTTTGTTTGTTTATTTGTTTATGTGATACCTAGAGATTGAAGTCAAGACCTTGAAAATGCTAGGCAATTGCTTGACCACTGAGCTACCTCTCCAGCTTATTGCTTTATTGTGGTCGCATGACAATGGAAACTCTTTCCCAAGTTGTTCTCTCTTTACCATGTTGACAGAAGATTGATTTGCTAATTCTGGTTGGGGTTTTTCCCTGCCTGGCTGTTTTTCTCTTTTCTCTTTATCAATTGAAGAGAGCTACTCTGCCTTTCAAACTGCCGGAAGATATCTGGGGTTTTATGTATTTTTTTTCTTTCACATAATTCTGTGGGTCTTTTCCCAGATATCTATTTTTCTCTCAAACTACCATCTAACTTGTTGAAGTTTCCGCCCATGTGACTTCCAGCATGAATTACCAGAAACCACAAGAGTCGGCGCGCGCAAGCCCCAAAGTGAGCGAGATGTCCCTTTGGGGAGCAGTCCCTCTGTACCCCAGAGTGAGGAAGACACAGGGGTCAGAAGAAGCTGCAGGACAGACAAGGGAAATACCTGTGGAGGCTGGAAGGCTGGAGACCCCTGATCGGTCAAGAAGGGAGGCCAGCTGGTGACAAGATTGCTCAGAGGCGACTGGAGCTGTGTGAGAGGGGCCGGAAGATTTCAGCCATGCCCCACAGTTCAGACAGCAGTGACTCCAGCTTCAGCCGCTCCCCTCCTCCTGGCAAGCAGGTACGGTGCCCTTTCCCTCTCCCCTACTTTCTGATTGTCCGAGGAAAGGGGACACATTGGAGGGGCAGGCTGCCTGTCCCTCCCTGGGAGCTGCGGAGGGAGGAAGTGGCTTGTGGCACAAGCACGCTATAATAGACTCTAGGCACACCATTTGCAATGAAGCTGTGCAAGTGATAGATCCTGTCCCCCCCCCCCCCCCGTCAACCCCCCCCCAACCCCCGGCCAATCTGGTGGTATCTCCTAGCCTCTGCCTTGCTGGGATTCTTACCAAAGGCCTCAAAGGAAAGGGTCTATCATTCTACAAGGAAATTTCTAGTGGGTGCTGGCATGTATCACCTAAATCCTAGAGATGTAGTTTTCCAGGAAGAGCCAACAGGGCTCTTTTGATGACCAAAGAAGTCATCAAAAAGTATAATAATAATAATAATAGAAAAGGGCAAGTTATCTAGAAGGAGGAGGAATGCACACAGTAGGATCATGTACCACAGGTACCAGCTCTGACTAACCCAGACAGTATGATGGGGATGGGAGGTTTGCTGGAGCCAGCGGCGCCCCTATCCCTGTGGCTTCTGGAAGGAGGAAAGGGATAAAGAAGGAAGTGGCCTTGGAGACAGTCACTAGTCACTAGTCTCAGCTCCAGCAGGACCTGCAGGGAGGGATTCTAGGAGCTTAGAATCCAGGTTGACTTCCGAAGTTCTCAGCATGAGGGTTGCTAGAAAATACAGCTTCTGAACTCTCTCTCTATTACATTTTTAACATGTCTCACTATAGGAAGAGTTCTTCCTTTTAGCCAACCTATATCCATGGACTAAAATCATCTCCACCTCTATGGTTTTCTTTCCTTAAGCACACATACCCAAGGGAACTCTCAAAATATAACATCTATCACCTATCACAAGCACTCAGATGAAGAAGTTCCATTGAAGGCCACTAGAGGGAGGACAATCCAGCCTCTGGCCAAGTTGGCATCACACTGTCTAGAAATCTGGACTTTGCTCTTCTTAGAAAGGAAGTTCTCGTGGCTTCCAGAGTAGCTTTCCCGCCACCCTCTTCCTTAGAACATGTGCTTCCCATCTAACTCAATGACCTGGACATATTAAGCTCCAGGAGTGCAGTATTGTAAGGGAAGCTGTGCCCCTCCTGCCTGCAGGGCTGTGTGAGGAAAGAAGCTGTGGGAGGGATTCTTTCAGGTATCCTCACTAACCTGCAGTATCAGGGGGCAAACCTGGCCAAGTAGAGGACATGCCCTTCTGTGGGGTACAATTACAGGACACCCAATTCCCTTATCCTCCCAAACACCCATCCATGACCCACCAAAGAAGATAGCCTCCTCTTTAATTAATGGAGTTCTTTTCGGCATCATATTTGTATGAGACTCAGGGACAGGGGGAAAATCAAGATGGCTAAGGTCAGGGCCAGGGGGGAAGGCTAATGGAATGAAAGAAGGAAAAGAAAAGAGGTTAAGCTTTCTGCTCAGGGGTGCAGCAGAACCCTCCCCCAACCCTGGTTACAAGGAGTGGATTTGCTGGTGGTGAGAGGCTCTTGGAAAAACTTCCAGCCTCAGCATTAGAAGAGAGCACATTCCAGATGAGATACTGCTGTGAGCTCATGGACCAGATCTGAGAGGCTCGGTGTCCTCTCACGTAAAATAGAAATGCTGGTATCTGTTTCACAGAACAGAGAACTAAACGAGAATGCCAGGCAGGCACTGAACTGAAGGCAGGCACATACTAGGTATTAAACAAAAGTTCTGGGATGCTGCTGGCTCAAGCCTGTAATCCTAGCTACTCAGAAGGCTGAGATTTCAGGATCATGGTTCAACTTCAGCCCAGGCAGGAAAGACCAGGAGGCTCTTATGTTCAATTAAGCTCCTGAAAACCAGAAATAGAGCTAGGGTTCAAAGTGGTAGTGTGCTAGCCTTGAGCAGAAAAGCTGAGGAACTGTGCTTAGGCCCCGAGTTCAAGCCACATGAGTGGAAAAAAAAAAAAAAACAAGAAAAACCAGAATGAGAGGGAGAGGGTACATACAACAACTCTGAAAAGAGCAGAAGTGCTGAAATACTTGTATAACCAATTTTGTAAAAAAACAAAACAAAACAAAAACAAAAACAAAAACAGCCCTACACAGGCCTCAGGGACTCTAGGTTCTTCCCTATAGCTTTTGACCTAAAAAGGCATAGAGATGCCTGAGGATGTACAGCAGAGTATGACAAAGAACACTTTTTTGTGTGCACACAAAAGTGTGTATGTGTGTATGCAGGTTTTTGGTAAATGGGTAATGACGGTATATGAAGAGATGAAGACATGGGAGGATAGGTGGATAGATGGATGGATGGACCAACAGAAGGACAAGGACAGAAGGAAGAATAAACAGACGAGTACCCCAAAAGCCTGTTTGAACTCAGAAAAAAATTGAGGAGACTTGCCTAATTCTCATCATCTCTGCTTCTCAGGACTCATCCGATGATGTGAGAAAAGTTCAGAGAAGAGAGAAAAATCGCATTGCTGCCCAGAAGAGTCGACAGAGGCAGACACAGAAGGCCGACACCCTGCACTTGGTAAGCATGACCAGCGTTCTTCCCATTCTCCTGGGCTTCAGACTTGGCTGTACACAGCCACAGCCTTCCAGGGACACATATGTGGGGGGAGTCAGATGGCAACAGCAATGGGGTGCAGTGTGTAGGGAAGACCCTCCTCTGACTATATTGAAAACCCCCGCAGCAGAACATGGCCAGGAGTCTGGACAGAGTTATAAGTTATTCTTCCTGGAAGGCCCCAGGAGTAGATGAGTTAAGTGTTTGTAGCCCAGAGGCTGCTCAGAGAGAGCTCCGAGCCAGTGCAAACAGAAGGGACTGGATTTTGAAAGGACCCTGGAAGTTGCTTTGGGGGTCCTATTGTGTGTGTGCCAGGCCCCCCCATAATCTCTTATATTTTGGAGGGCATCAAAATGGTCACTCAACTGTCCTTGCATTTGGGACAAAGAAGATCTGTAGGATACAGTACCTTTACTTCTGTTTCTTATATACTCTTGAAGCTTTGTGTTGCGATTTCTCTTGGTAATGATATGGCAAGGGATCTGTGAAGGCTGGACTTTCTGAGTGCTGTCACTTTCCTCCAATGCTTTCCACCCTGGTTACATAGCCATTAGTCCCAGACTTTTGTAGAGAAGGCATGATGCTTGGCTCAAGCAGTCCCAGAGCCCTGATGGAAGCAAACTGAAGCTCTACTGGAGGTCAGAAACCCCATCAGTGTCTCTAAACCGTGGTTGTAATTTAAACTTCTCTCTGTATCTCACCGCTGTCCACCTCAGCTTTCTGTCCTTTGCCCCTCATTTGGTCTTCATCCAACTTGTCCTACTTTACTGCTTCTGTCCCTTCTGCCCCCTTCATCCTTTCCTCCAGCAACTCCATCTTCAAGTCCTTCCTGTGGATACATTGCCATACCTCTAATATTCTAGAAATTTTTTTCCATGATAGACAGTGCAATGGAAACAGACATTGAATAAGTTTTATTTATATGAATTATTAACATGACACTTGGCCAGACCGCATGGCTATTTTAACATTATCAAGAATAAGTAACATGTAGTCAAATCATACCTGTAATTTTAGCTACTCAGGGCTAGAAGTTTGGCCTAATGGTTAGAGTGCTTGCCTAGCATGCACAAAGACTCAGGTTCATGTGGAAGGGTATCAATGTATGTGAATTAATGCACCTTCTGTTTGGCAAATATCATATAACCCTTTTATTAAATACAATAAAAAATAAATAAAAAATTAAAAAAATAAAAGTAAAAAAAAAAACAAAAAAACAAAGACTCAGGATCAATTCCTTGGTATCTCATACATAGAAAAGCTGGAAGTGGTGCTGAGGCTCAGGTAGTAGAGTGCTAGCCTTGAGGAAAGCCGAGGACAGTGCTTAGCCTCTGAGTTCAAGCCCCAGGACTAGCCAAAAGAAAAAAACAATCTTAGCTAACCAGGAGGCTGGGATCTAAGGACTATGATTTGAAGCCAGCCTGTGCAGAAAAGACTGTGAAACCTTTTTTTTTTTTTTTGGTCTGTCATGGAGCTTGAACTTTGGGCCTGAGCGCTGACCCTGAGCTCTTCAGCTCAAGGCTACTGCTGTACAACTTGAGCCCCAGCACTGCTTCTGATTTTCTGGTGGTTAATTGGAGATAAGAGTTCACAGGTTTTCATACCCAGACTGGCTTTGAACCTCAATCCTCAATCTCAGCCGCCTGAGTAGCTAGGATTACAGGCGTGAGCCACCAGTGCCTGGCAAGACTGTAAGACTTATCTGGAATTAACCACCAAAAATCTGGAAGTGGATCTGTGGTGTAAGTGATAGAATGCCAACTTTGGGCAAAAACACTAAGTAACAACATCCAGAACCCCTCCCCCCCCAAACACATGAATAAGTTAGACTTCATTTTAAAAGAAAAAAAAGTTTCTTCTTTAAACTTTGTAAAAAAAAAAACTGTGACTAGAAGCACTAACATGGCCAGCGTACTTGTGGTGTATTTGAAATGTACTCAGTGTCTCCTCATTGCACACAGATGTAGTTTTTCATTCCCAAGTGTACATCAAATTGAAAAGAGGAATCATTAAATTGCCGTGGCCTCTGCCACTCATTCTCAGGATCTCTTGCTGGCTTAGAGTCTCACAACACTTTCACTACTTAAACATGAACCTCTGTAATTGCTCATTTCCTCTGTCAGAGTCTCAGGCTAAAATATAAACTTAAAAGGATAGAATCCTCCCTTTGGGGCAATCAGACAATGTCCTTGATAGACAAACAACTATGTAAGTCTTATAAGTCTGTCCTTTTTTATGAGTGTGCTAGGACTGGGACTTGAACTTAGGGCTTCCTGATCTTGCTTAACTTTTTTGCTTAAGCCTGGTACTCTACCACTTGAGCCACACCTCCACCCTGGCTTTTTTTTGCTGGTTAATGAGAGATAAGCATCTCTAAGATTTAGTTGCCTGGGCTAGCTTCAAACCTCAATTTTTTTTTTCTTTCCTTCTTTCTTTTCTTTTTTTTTTTTTTCTTTTATTTGTCATGGGACTTGGACCCCAGGCCTGGGCGCTATCCCTGAGCTCTTCAGATCAAGGCTACTGCTCTATCCCTTAAGCCACAGCATCACTTCCAGTTTTCTAGTGGTTAACTGGAAATAAGGGTCTTGCAGTTTTTCGTGCCTGGGCTGGCTTTGAACCTTGATTCTCAGATCTCAGCTTCCTGAGTAGCTAGGATTACAGGCGTGAGCTACTAGCCCCAGCCTTAATTCTCTATTCTTAACCGCCTGAGTAGCTAGGATTACAAGTAGAAGCCACCAACATTCTGCCAAGCTTATACTATTAAAAGAGGAAGAAGTGGAAAGTACATTGAAAAATAAAGAATATTGAACGCCCCAGCTCTGCTTGGAATAGCGCTTGAACCCGTGCCCTCTGCATGAAGAACTCAGGGACATTTCTCTGTGTCCCCTACACTTGTACTTCCTTCTGGCAGAATGAGGCTATCAAGAGCTGCCTCACAGAGAGGGTACAGATAAAAGGCTCAGCACAGGCCAGGCATGGGCGGCTCATGCTTGTAATCGTAGCTATGAAGGAGGCTGAGATGGAAGGAGCATGATTTAAAGCCACCCGAGCGGAAACGTTTGTGAGACTCAGCCCTCCAATTAACTATCAAAAAGGCTGGAAGTGGCACTTTGGCTCAAGAGGTAGAGTGCTGGCCTTGAGTAAAACAAGAAGCTTAGCGACAGTGCCCAGGCCCTGAGTGTAAGCCCTACGACTAGCACTGAAAAAAAAAAAAGGCTCAACAGGGCCTGGCATGTAATAAATATTCCAAGATCTCAAATGCTGTAAGAGCCATGATTGTAGCTATCAATGTAAGAAACCAGAAATGAACCACAGCTAAAATTGGACATACACACACACATACACATTTTCACAGAATCTCAGGGCTGAGGCATGTTTTGAAAACTAGAAAGTTTAGTTGGGAGCTGGTGGCTCATGCTTGTAATCCAAACTACTCTGGAAGCTGAGATCTGAGGGTCGTAGTTGAAGCCAGTCTGGGCAAAGAAAGTCTGTAAGACTCTTATTTACTTATTTGTAAGTCCTGGGGTTTAAACTCAGGGCCTGAGCACTGTCTTTGGGCTTTCTCAAGGCTAGAGCTCTATTACTTGAGCCACAGCACCACTTTTCAGTTCTTTCTATATATGTGGTAGCAAGGAATCCAACCCAGGTCTTCGTACATGCTAGGCAAGCACTCTACCACTAGGCCAAACTCCCGGCGCTGTAAGACTCTATCTAAAAAAAAAGAACTACCAAAAATCTGAAAGTAAAGCTGTGGCTCAAGTGGTAGAGCATTATCCTTGAGCAAGAAAAGCTCAGAGATAGTACCTAGGCCCTGAGTTCAAGCTCTTGGACCAGCACCAAAAAAGAAAAAAGAAAAAACAAATCCAGAATGTTCAGACAGGAATCCTCTGCAACATTCCTGGCAAAGGATCTTCACCATGCCTGCTCCCTTCTAGTGACAGAGGAATGGAAAGTCACCTCCCAACTCAAGCCCTGTGCTGATTCTGTATGGATATGACTCACAGGCCTTTGTCTAAACCCTTGGAGGGAGATCAGTGGGCAGACAACTATATCTGTCTCTTGGCTGTAGTGAAGTGGTATTGGGTTTTATCTGACACAGCCATCTCTCTGTAAGAGGTTGGATTTAAGCCAGTTGTGTCCGTTGCGATGACATTCAGGTAATATGTAGAGCATGGGTATCTTGGAGCTGATATAGCTACATTAAAACCCCAGCCTCAGTCTCTAGAACACAAACAAACTCCTTCTTGACTCTTTTCCTTTGAGCAGAGAAGCATTTGTCTTTGTGTGTGTGTGTGTGTGTGTGTGTGTGTGTGTGTGTGTGTGTGTGTGTGTGTGTGTGTGAGAGAGAGAGAGAGAGAGAGAGAGAGAGAGGGGGCGGGAGGGAGGGAGAGAGAGAGAGCACGCAAGGGAGAAAGAGAGAGAACGAGCACACTGGGGCTTGAATTCAGAGCCTGGGAACTATCCCTTAACGTTTTGACCAAAGCTGGCAGGCTACCACTGGAGCCACAGCTCTGTTTCTGGCTTTCTGTTGGGTATTGGAGATAAGCATGTCTCCAATTTGTCTGCCTAGGGCTTGCTTTGAATCTGGATCCTCAGCTCCTAGCTGCTTGTGTAGATAGGACTGTAAGTGTAAGCCACCACTGTCCAGCTGTCTTTGTTTTTCACCCAGTAAATAGGTTACAATCTACAATGTGAGCTTGTGGATGACTGTCAGTATTCTTGCTTTTGGCAGCGATATGTACATTCCTATCATGAGATAGAGGGTTTGGTGGAGATTTGAACTGTCTATCTCTTCTGTCACCCTTGTTCTCATGTATTATTCATTTCACTATGTTTATAATTCCTCTAGAAAAACTTCTGTGTACTGCCAGTGCCTTGACTTTCAAGGCTGGGTTTGCCCTTGACTCTTTCCCAAGCTTGCTCCACAAACTAAAGTTCTACAACCCTCCCAACCCTCAGATATAGCCATAGGACTCATCTTCCAAGGCTATTTACACTGCAGAATTGGAGAATCTTGAGACTACAATATCAAATACGCACTCGTATTTCCTCTTAGGATTCTAGCCTCAACTAAGCTGGCATGACACTCTTTCCTTGCCTCTAATTGTTCTTACTATTATCTATCCTATATTCCCAATCATCTCAATCCTCCAGTGAGACTGTGGGTAGGGGACATGCTATTGAACATTTAGTATATATATCCTATTCTGGCTTTTGTCTATGGACATTGTGTTGTGTATATTTTGTTTTGTTTGTGTCCTTCAGCCTGGGCACTGCCTCTGAGCTGTTGGGCTCAAGGCTAGCTCTCCACCATGTGAGCCACACGGAGATAAGAATTTCACAGAATTCTGCTGGGGTTGGGTTTGCACCAGGGTCCTCTGATCTTGGCCTCCTGAACAACTGGGATTACAGATGTGAGCCTGACAGGGCTTGCACTGCTATTAAAGTGGCAGAGTGTGGGGAAGGAGCTGCTCATGATTGTGGCACCGTGTTCTCAGCACTGACTGACCCCAGGTCAAGTAGATCAGGTAGTTCTTCATATTTTTTTTATTTTTTTATTGTAATTAATAGAAGGGTTACATGACATTTGCCAGATAGAAGGTGCGTTAATTCACATTCATTGATACCCTTTCACATGTCTTGGTACCCGTTTCCCTCCCCCCGTAGTTCTTCATAATTGTGAAAGACGTAGGATAATCCCTTAGGCCTAGTAACAGGTATAATACACAGACATTTCAAACAGTGAGAGAATTGTTCAACAGAGTTTGGAAGACTGGCAAGTTACTTGAGGGGGAAAGGAACAAAAACAAAGGCTTAATCCTTCATTTCTTATATAGCATACACATAAATATTTTGTGTGTGGCAGGGGAGGTGTGGGACTTGAACTCTGGGCCTGGGCACTGTCCCTGAGCTCTTCAGCTCAAGGTTACTGCCCTACCCCCTGAGCAACAGTGCCACTTCTGGTTTTCTAGCGGTTAATTGGAGATAGGAGTCTCACAGACTTTATTGCCCTGCCTGGCTTTGAACCGCAATCCTCAGATCTCAGCCTCCTGAGTAGCTAGGATTACAGGCATGAGCCACTGCACCTGGCTATAAATATTTAATTAAGAAATTTTATTATCTTTCAGTTGTTGCATAAGGGAGTTTCTGTTTAACATATCAGTTAGTGTATGATGCATCTTGATCAATGTCAGCCCTTCCATTAAATAGAAATACCTATTTTTTAGAAATTAATATTTTTTAAAAAAACTAAAGAGATTGGAAAAAACTCAAGTATATCCTGAAAAGAAATCTTTTTTTTTTCCAAATAAAATACAAAACCCTAAAGTGGCGCTGTGGCTCAAAGTGATAGAGTAGTAGCCTTAAGCTGAAGAGCTCAGAAACAGTGCCCAGGCCCAGAGTTTGAGCCCCAATGAACAAAAAAAAAAAACCCCAAAAAACAAAAAAACTCAAAACAAAACCCTGGAGGCATAAGGAAAAGAGTGATATGTTACTTTAATTTTTTCATTGTTGTTATAAAGATGATGAACAGAGAAGGTACAGTTACTATGTATTACCTTTATACATACATGCCTGTAATCCTAGCTATTCAGGAGGCTGAGATCTGAGGATCATGGTTCAAAGCCAACCCTGGCCCGAACGTCCATGAGACTCTTAACTCCAATTATCAACCAGAAAACCAGAAGTAGTGACATGGTTCAAAGGGATAAATCCTTAACCTTGAGTGAAAAAGCTCAAGGACAGAGCCTAGGCCCTAGTTTAAGCCCCATGACCAAGGCATATGCACACGGGCACACACACACACACACATGTGAAGTGAAAGTTTCTAGGTAACACAGAACACTAGATACCAAATCAAAGGCAAATAACAAACTGGGGGGAAATAGTTGTGATACTTATAACCAAGAAAGACATGTTTACTTAATACATAAAAGCTCTTATGAACAGGAAAATGATTAATAGCTTGGAGGAAAAATAAGAAATTAGTATGAATAGACAAATTTCAAGAAGGAATGGCAAATAAATATGTGAAGATAGGAAAATAGGGAAATGCTAATTAAAGCAAAAGTGAGATTTCTCTGCTAGCTTGGCTGAGATGAAAACCTCTGCTAGTACATAGGCAGTAAAGAAGCAGGGACAGCAACCCCAAAGAGGACAGTTGCACGGTGTGCAATCAGATTATAAGGCTATACACCCTACATTTCAGCAATTTGCCACAACAACCCACAGATCAGACAGTTCTGTGGAGTGAAAGATTACTTCTTTTTGGAGAGAGGGGTTGTCAAACTTAGGGCCTCACACCCTGGTTTCACATTTTCACTCCAGGATGGCACTCAACCACTTGAGCCACTCTTCCACTTCTGAGGGTAGTTAATGAGACGTAACAACCTCGTCGACTTTTCTGTTTAGGCGGGCTTTGAACCTTGATTCTCAGATCTTAAGTTTGCAGAGTAGTTAGGATTACAGGTGTGAGTCATCCGTTTTTATAATTAAGACTGGAAACCAGCTAAATAGCTGGCAGGAAATGAGCGACTGAATCAATTATAGTTTGTCCAGTCAGTGAAATACTATGATGGGATTACAATAATAAATGACATGTGAAGGTAGAGATGCCGGGTGCAGGGCCCTGGTGTTGACAGGTCTCTGGTTTTAAGTTTGGCACTGGCAGCAAGTTAGACAATGCCGGGGCAAAATCTGGAAGCTGGAAACCTTGGTGCTTTTTCAGATGGGGAATGGCCACGTGCTTGTGGAGGGCTAATTCCCACAGGAGTTTTAGAAAAGGGTTGAGGAACCGGGGCCTGAAGGAGAGGCTCAGTGGTAGAGCACTTGCCTAGCAAGTCTGAGTCTGAGTTTAAGCAAAGAGGGGAAAAATGGAAAAAGAGAGGTTTACAAGTTCTTGGGTATATATTTACAGTATTTACAGAGGCCAATCAAATAATAGAGAAAGAAAATGTTAATATCCGGGCCTACCACAATTGCTTTTGGGGCACACAGCTATCGCTATAAATCTACTGATGCCGTTTTACAAGCAGCTTCATAGCAATGAATACTAACCTTTTATGCAAGATAATCTTTGAGACAGTAATTCTGCTCACAAGAGTTTGAATCAGAAGCTGGGTGCCGGTAGCTCAAGCCACTGCTACTTACTCAGGAGACTGAGATCTGAAGATCATGGTTCAAAGCCAGCCTCAGTTAAAAAAAAAAAAGGTCCCCACGAGAGAGCGTTAGCCTTGAGCACAAAGAGGTGCCTGTTGAGTTGATGTCTACAAGATGTTCTCAGTAGCATGGAAAGCCTTCTGTGGAGAAGAATGCTGTTCTGGTGGTTCCTTAGATTCCCCTGTAGGCCTCAGTATGGCCCCTGTTTGTGGCGGGATGGATTGGGTCCACAGGACAAAGACACATGTGGGAGCTTAGTAGAAGTCACATGATGGGAGCTTCCAGGGGAAATAAGAATTAGTCATACAACTTTGTTTATAGAAGCACGGAATTAAAAGGAAGTAGACATATCGGATAGGCCAGCCTGCATGTTACAAATGGAAATTCTTGTCTTTCTCTTGCTCTTCCTTAGTAATTGACAATGTGCAATATTAAATTGATATTAAGAAGCCTACATAAAACGAGTTGGCAAACTAAATTTTTTCATTGTGTGTGTATTTTGTGCTAGTCCTGGGGCTTGAACTCAGGACTTGGGTGCTGTCCCTGAATGTTTTTGCTCAAGGTTAGCACTCTACCACGAGCCACAGTTCCCCTTCTGGTGGTTAATGGAAGATAAGAGTGTCATGAACTTTCCTGCCCAGGCTGGATTTGAACGGTGATTCTCAAATCTCAGCCTCCTGAGTTGCTAGAATCACAGCAATAAGTCACCAACATTCAACATAATTTAAAAAAAAAAATGCTGCCAGGGAGTTTGGCCTAGCGGTAGAGTGCTTGCCTAGCATGCAAAAAGACCCAAGTTTGACTCCTCAGTACCACATACATAGAAAAAGCCACATGTGGTGCTGTGGCTCAAATGGTAGAGTTCTAACCTTGAGAAAGCCCCAGGACAGTGCTCAGGCCCTGAGTTCAAGCCACAGGACTAGGTAAAAAAAAACGTCCCCACACCCCAAATTATACCACTTAAATACTCCTCCATGCAAGTACAGCTTGCTTTAGACACTGTGGGAGTCGAGTCCCCTATGTTCTAGTAAAGTTTCTGTATGCATTTCCTCCTCCAGAAGAATGTTGGCTGCCTGCTAAAGTAATTGTGTCCTTTGTCTTCCACAATCTGCCTCCCAGGATTCCCTCCAAGGAAACAACTAACCAAACACAAAGCCCAGAATGTTCATAACCTATAATAGTGACATTTTGGCAGCAATTAAAATGTCCCACTTGAGAAGATGTTTTAAGTAAGTGGTGAGTCATACAAGTAAAAAGTAACCTTTAAAAATAATATAGTAGGGCCAGGAGTTTGGCCTAGTGGTAGAGTGCTTGCCTAGCATGCATGAAGGCCCAGGTTCAATTCCTCGGTACCACATACATAGAAAAAAGCTGGAAGTGGTGCTGAGGCTCAAGTGGTAGAGTGCTAGCCTTGAGAAAGTCCAAGGACAGTGCTCAGGCCCTGAGCCCAAGCCCAGGACTGGCAAAAAAATATATATATATATATATGTAGATAGATAGATAGATAGATAGAAGCCGGGTGCCGTGGCTCACACCTGTAATCCTAGCTACTCAGGAGACTAAGATCTGAGGACCATGGTTCAAAGCCAGCCCAGATTCTAAAGTCTTTGAGACTCTTATCTCCAATAAACCACCCCAAAACCAGAAGTGGCACTGTGGCTCAAATGGTAGGGTAGTAGCCTTGAGTTGAAGAGCTTAGGGACAGAGCCCAGAGTGGCGCTTAGGGAAAGTCCCACAATAGACAAAAAAAAAGTAAAAATAAAAATAAAAATAATACAGTAATGATGTAGCAGAGATAAAATTACAAAGAAGGCAAGATACGAACTGTGTATTATTATGATTGAGACTTTTGTAAAAGTAACTATGCATACTTGTTTTTAAAAGGAAAGATGACAGTGTGTGCACATTTTGAAGAGGTGTTTTTGGGTACTAAGATTGTGAGTGGTTTTTATGTGCTGGTCCTAGGGTTTAAACTTAAGGGCATATGTTGGCATTTTTTGCTCAAGGCTGGCACTATAACACTTGAGCCACAGCTCACCTCTATTCTGGCTTTTTGCTGGTTAATTGAAATTAATTATCTCCCAGATTTTCTGCTCAAACCTCGATTCTCAGATCTCAGCCACCAAAGTAGCTACGATTTCAGGTGTGAACTACCAGTGTTATATACGTAAGTGTTTTTAATTTTAAAAGAATCTTTGGCAGGCACGGTGACTCACACCTGTAATCCTAGCTACTCAGGAAGCTGAGATCTGAGGATCAAGATTCAAAGGCAGTCTAGGCACAAAAGGACCTGAGACTCTCATCTCTAACTAACCTCTAGAAAATGGCAAGTGGGGCTTGGCTCAAAGGTAGCCTTGAGCTGAAGAACCCAGGGACAGCGCCCAGGCCGAGTTCAAACCCCATGACCCACAAAAAAAAAATCTTTAGTGGAGTTATATTGGGTGTTTTTATGTGTATATGCCAGTTCTGGGGTTTTAACTCAGGGCTTGGGTTCTGTCTCAAAGCTTTTTCGCTTAAGGATAGTGCTACCATTTCTGGCCTTTTGCTGGCTAACAGGAGATAAGAGTATCTTGAATTTGTCTGCCTGGGCTGGCTTCGAACCCAGACCTTCAGCCTCCTGAGTAGTTAGAATTACAAGCATGAACCATTCATGTCCACCTGTGGTTTTACTTTTTTTAAAGAAGAAAATAGAGAATTGGATATCTAAAAACTTCTGGAGGAAAACAAAGAAGAGGTAAGGATGGCTGTCATTAATCTAGACTTTGGGGATAAAATTTGGTTAAAGTCCTTATTATTCTTCAAATGGACACATTTTGAGTTTTAAAAACCTATGTGTATATGTTGTAACCACGTGTGTGTGTTGTTTCTGTTGTTTTCTTTGTTAGTACTGGGGATTGAACCCAGGACATTGCGCTTGCTAGGCAAGTACTTTGCCACTCAGTTCCATCCCAGCTCACAATGGATACATTTTGAGAGTGAAAACAGACACTGATAAGTATCACAGCAGGGTGACAGGTGTGAACTGGGGACAGTCCCAGGAAACATCTAGTCACTGCTGCTGATTTAGGAAGGTGACTTATCACTTAGGAAAACCCAAGGGAAATGATACCAAGTTCAGAGCCAAAGTAACACTGAAAATTCCTAGAGCCTAAGGGCATTCTCCGGCCACTGATGACCCTGTAGCTAAAAATCTTCTCTGGATCCTTTGCAGAGACAAGATCCTGCCTCACTGTTGATGGAGAGTTTGGGAAGTTATTGAATACTGTCAACTCAGACCTGTGACCGGTGCAGGAGCTCACACTGGTCAGCTGAAATGATTCATTTGCTCAAAAAGGGTTTTTTGGGTCAGCCCTGGGGCTTGAACTTAAGACCTGGGCTCTGTTCCTGAGCATCTCTGTGCTCAAGGCTAGTGCTCTACCATTTGAACCACAGCACCACTTTCAGCTTTTTTTTGGAGTAATTTATTAGAGATAAGAGTCTCAAGGACTTTCCTGCCTGGGTTGGCTTTGAACTATGATCTTAGATCCGAGCCTCCTGAGTAGCTAGGATTACAAATGTGAGCCATCAATGCCTGGTTCAATCAGCTTTTACAAATTGTATTTTATGTAAGTAGTTGTGCAAAGGCTTTTCCTGTCAACAGGTCAAATTATTTGAGTACAATCTATCTTTTTTTTTTTTTTTGGCCAGTCATAGAGCTTGAACTCAGGGCCTGAGGACTGTCCTTGGACTTTTTCTCAAAGCTAGAGCTCTACCACTTGAGCCACAGCAATACTTCCAGCTTTTTTCTATGTATGTGGTACCAAGGAATCAAACCCAGGCCTTCGTGCATGCTGGGCAAGCACTCTACTACTAGGCCAAACTCCCAGCCCTGAGTATAATAATGTCTTCATCAGTAGCACCCCTTCCATCATTCTCCATTGAATAAGCTTCTTCAATGAAGGGCCCTGTTAGCCTTGCCACACCATAATCTTAGCAATGAGAACCATCCACACTTGCCTACAGATTATGGTGTGGCAAGGCTGACAGGGCCCTTCATTTCATGGTCCTTACATCCCATTTGGAAATCTAGATAACAGAGGAATGTATAAGCATGCTAACAGTATGAGGATAAGAATTTAGAATAATGACTAGCAAACGTGTCACCAAGAAAGTAATCAGGAAAGGCCAAAGCCAGGGTGAGACACTAGAAAGATACCTGGTAGTCTGCAGACTGGTCTGAGGGAGGAGTCCACAGCAAAGGAATTGTGCTGAGTGGAACAGGAACACGAATGAGGGCTGACCCTGACCCTGGATGGGGCTTTTATTTATTTAGTTTTTTTCTGAACCTAACTTCTGATGACAAAAATAGGAAACTTGAAACCCCACTGGGCTGTGTAAGAGTTTAAATGAGAGCGCAAGGACAAAGGCAAGACCAAAGCAATGTTTGTTTTTCCCTCTGTACCAGGGGAGAAAGCTGAGACTAAAGATTTAAGGTAGAGCCAGGCTCTGGTAGCTACTCAGTAGGCTGAGATCTGAGGATCAAGGTTTGAAGCCAATGTGGAAAGAAAAGTCCCCATGAGGCTTTTATCTCCAATTAATCACTCCAAAACCGTAAGTGGTACTGTAGCTCAAGTAGTAGAATGCTAGCCTTAAGTAGAAAAAGGTTCAGTGCTCAGACCCTGAGTTCAAGCCTCACAACCAAAACAAAAACAAAAAGTGATTTAAGGTAGGAGAGCTATGCACCAATATCTTACACCTGTAAGCCCACTTACTCAGCAGACTGAGTTCTGAGAATAGTGGTTCAAAGCCAGCCCAGGCAGGGAAGTCCATGAGACACTATGACCAATTAACCATGAAGATAGTGGAAGTGGAGCTACAGCTCAAGTGATAGAGGAAATCAGCTCAGGAATAACACCAGGCCCTGAGTTCAAGCCCCAAGACCAGTCCCCTACCCCCTAACCCCTCCTCAAAAAAAAAATTAAAGTAGAAGATCTGCTTCTGATTTGTTTTAAAAAAAAAATGCAGCAAGTCCAGCCTTTTTCTATAAATCAGTCTAGTGTATTTCTCATACCCAAACACTCTGGCCCTTCTTTCTGGTGGTTTATGACACTGTTAAGAACACCAGCTGTTTTACTGTCCAGTCTTTCAGCGGGACCACTCAAGTCTTCATTTGCTCTGTATGGGGAAAACAAGTTTGAGCTAGGGAAACCCCATACAGTTCCGAAAGTGCTGTTATTCTGGCTAGTCCAGCTGCATGGCTGGGCCTTCCCCAAAAATGATCCTCAGCCTTCTCTGTAACTATCCCAAGTTAGTTACTAACTTCTGCTGAAGTAGAAGCTATTAAAGTGACTGAGTGTAGGTCAAACATCCCCACCCCCAGGTCTCTGCTTAGAAGATTCCTTTTTCACAGGCACTTGTCAGATTTTAGTAAATTACAGGTTCTCCATTGGTAGTCAGGTAATATGATTTCTGGAATATCTACTCTGTGTCAATCATCATCATCATCATTATGAGCCTGAGCTCTTTAGCTCACAACTAGCACTCAACCACTAGAGCTACAGTGCCACTTCTGGTTTTCTGGTGGTTAATTGGAGATAATAGTCTCATGGTTTTTAGTGCCCACGCTGACTTTGAACCATGATCCTCAGATCTCAGCCTCCTGAGAAGCTAGGATTACAGGTGTGAGCCACAGGCGCCAAGCTCCAGCATTATTTTTGTCACTGAAGACAAAGACATGTAGGAAATTGAGATTTCATGGAACTCAATGACCCAAAGGAGAACTAATTTAATAAAGTTTTCATTAATAAGATCTGTACAAATCCCCTCTTTGGCTTTTCTGTCATAAGAATAAATTGTGCTAAGTGATTTTTTTTTTTTGGTCAGTCGTGGGACTTGAACTCTGGGGCCTGGGCATTGTCCCTGAGCTCTTCAGCTCAAGGCTACCACCCTAGCCCTGGAGCCACAGCCCCACTTTCCATTTTTTAGTGATTAATTGGAGATAAGAGTCTCTCATTCTTTAGTGTCTATTCTGGCTTTGAACTGTGATCCTCAGATCTTAGTCTCCTGAGTAGCTAGGATTACAGGCTTGAGCCACCACACTCGACTTATTATATTATCTTTTAAAGGACTCTGCTACAACTATGAATCTCAACCCATGTGAACACAAGGCTCTCTTGGGGAGTATTTTTTATATGCCTACAACCCATCTCAGAATACATAAATAGGAGTTTTAGAAGCTTGTGGGGAGGGGAGGGGGCAGTGTGAAGATGATAAAGAACTTTCTGGGTAATTATGGTCTGTATCCCAGGTAGAAGTTAGAGCAGGCACTTGCAGAGGAATGTGTGTCAAGTGAGTTTGGGGCAATTTTGTAGGTGTAATACTCAGATGCTCTGTCCCAGTGGTCCAATGGCTTAGAACAAAACAGACACTTCAGACCTTTGCTTTTGTGGCAGTTGTTCATTGTATGTTGGTTTGTTTTTTCAAAATTGGGTTTGCCCAAGGGAATCATCCTAAGTTGAGCTTTGGGTCAGGGTTGTGTTCAGGGACAAGTAACAGCCAAGACATTGAGTGGAGGTAACAGCAAGTCACAGTTTTATTTTTCTCATCTACAAACTCAGAAGTGGAGAGGGCAGGGAGAGGACAGGCTATGCCAGGAAAAACAAGCTCCTGCCATCCCCATACATGGCTTTCAGCTTCAAGAATCTAAGGTATAGCCTACAAAACTAAGAGTGAGGACAGGAGTGGCTGGGAGGGGTAGATGAGAATGTTGAAAGGGTGACATTCATAAACTCCTTTCTTTGAAGGGCAAACAATAACAATGGTAAAGGATAACAAAAAAGATTTTAAAAGAGAGAGAGAGAGAGAGAGAGAGAGAGAGAGAGAGAGAGAGAGAGAGAGAGAGAGAGAGAGGGACTGAAAGAGGGAAATATAGCTGTTGAACAGGCATGGACAGAGCATCCATCTGTGCTGAGAGAGGGTGGCCTTTGTTCTTGAGAAGAGACTTGGCCTTTTTAGTGGGAAAAGCTTTACCCTTCTCTCCCCACCATATTTCTACTTACGTTCTGATTGGTCAGAAACCTGTCACATGGCTACACCTGTCTGCAACGGAGCTTGGCTTGGATGGATCTTTCCCCAGTCTCTCTAGAGGAAGATGGAGGTGGGGATGGATGCTGAGTGAGCAGATGCTGTAGTGTTTTTCAGATTTTAAGTCAATGAAACATGCCAGCCAAAGAACAGCTTCTGACACCTTGATGGGCCCCAAGGGCATGTGGCTGAGCATTGGCTGATGACAAAGGCAGAGACAGCCTTACACCTGCAGAGTGAAGTTTTTTTCCAGACTCAGAATGAGAGGCAGGGGGTGGAAGCCTCAATTCTTCCCATGTGGGAAGCAGTGGGCTCCAGGAATAGTGGGCTTCACTCTAGCGTGGGGCCTCTCCATGGAACCAGACATAGCTGAGTGGCAGGGACAAACTTTGAGTCCCCCTGGGGCTTACCTTGTGTGGGTGGGAGTTTAAGGGTCACCTCACCCATAAATGATTGGCTGTTCCGACTCTGTGGAAGAGGACACACACAGCCACTCTTTCACTCTTCTGGAATCTGTCAGTAAATTCAAGGAGAAAGTCAGGCTGGCAGAGAGAGGATCAAGTCCAGCTCTGAATATATGGAGAGTCCCTGCCCAGCCTTGGGCCAGAGCCCAGCTAGGAAGTGCCACCCTGGTCTTCCTCTCAAATTGCTGGTGGGGTGGGGGTGGGAGTGGGGTTGTAAGGGAACTGTCAGGGGATTTCCCAACCTGCAAGAGCTCTTTGAGAGACCCCCCTGTTCAGCACCTCCAATAGGGGATTTCCCAAAATGTTCCCAGGACCCCAGGACGCTCCTCCTTTGCCATCCCCAGCCTTCTCCTGGCTCATTGACAAGAGCAGCCCCCTCCCACCAGGTGAGGTGAATTGTAAACATTAGCGCTGAGATTTGCATGTGGAGGGGAAAGGGTAGATGAAGGGACCTCAGGCCAGGGATGCGAATCACAGCTCATCAGGTTCTAACTGACTTCAGAGGCAGCTGAGCTGCACACTGAAGCCAGACGGCCTCAGTGCCCCTACTGGTGGCTGCAGCATACAAAAGCTGTGTGACCTTAAATAATACACTTGCTTTCTCTGTTCCTCTGTGAAAAGAGGATATTATCTGCCCATAAGGTATTGCAAAGATTAAATATGATAGTCATAAAACAGTGATTGACATGTGGGGACCTTCAATAAATATTCATTACTGTTTTCAACATAAGGTTCAATGATTTCTTCCCCCACTCCCATCTTTCAGTACTAGGGTTTGAAATCAAAGCCCTGTGCTCTCCATGCTGCCATTCTATCACTTGAGCTATGCCCGCAGAACTTTTGCTTTCATTATTATTATTTATTTATTTTTGCCAGTCCTGGCCTTGAGCTCAGGGCCTGAGCACTGTCCTTGGACTTTCTCAAGGCTAGCACTCTACCACTTGAGCCTCAGCACCACTTCCGGCTTTTTGCTATGTATGTGGGGTACTGAGGAATCGAACCCGGGTCTTTGTGCATGCTAGGCAAGCACTCTGCTACTAGGCCAAACTCCCGGCCCCATTGCTTTCATTATTTTTTCCAATGGGTCTCAAACTTTTGCCTAGGACTAACCTTAGACTTTAACCCTCCTATCTGGGCTTCCAATAGCTGTGATTTCTCCAGGAATCTGCACACCTATCTTATTTGTTGAAATAGGGAGTTTGGTCATTTTTGGCTAGGGCTAGCCTTAAACTGTGATCCATAGGAGCCACACAACACAATGGGAGCCACAAAACACAATTCAAACCCCCTGACTCAAGCCTGTCCCTCCCATCACCGAAGCTATTCAAAAAAGAAAGAAAAAGAAGGCTTCTATTAATGTTTCTCACATAACTTGAATCTACATTTCTCTCCCCCAACATAGACACAGAATTCTTTCGAACAGATAGGGTTGGGGATAGAGTCTCTAGTCTGCTAATCTGCCTGGTAGCCTGTTTGGAATCTAAAATATTTGATTGGAGGGGGTTGGGCTAGACGATCTCTAGCCCGGGACTCCCAGGGACCTCTACCAGGCCCATTCCCAGCAATCCAACCCCTATTCCATTAGCACCCCGCGTGGGCTTGCTAATGCTCTCTAGGAATCCCAACTTGGGGCTGAGGTTGGGAATCCTTGGCCTGGTCCACTTCTGTTTGAGGACAGCAGTCACCCAGGGTCACCAGGACTGGGTGACTACCAAGGAAGCTGACTGTGGTCGTGTGTCCAGTTTGCTCTGCACTGGAGGAAGTCTGGCCCCAAGTCAGCCCAATTTAGAACCACACGACAGGGAGCCCAGCTCAGAGCAGGAGGTGGCTGTGACTAGAAGGGTGGCTGACATTGTGCTGTGTTGTGGGGAATGGTGTGGTTGCTGTGTGGTGTTGGGTTGTGTTATGTCAATGATCCACAGAACCAAAACCTGGCTTTCTTTTGGACATCACAGGAGAGTAAACAGTTCTTTGTGCTCTCTGAGCACCTTTGCACATTCACATGTCTGTCCATGCCCGTGGAGGAAGCAGTGGGCCGCAAGGCCCCAGACCTGGCTCGCTCTGCCCTCCCTGGCTAGCAGTCTTTGGATCCATCACCCAAGTGTCTAAATGTCGGAAAAAGCAGAAATTGTCCTGGACACTGTTGCCACCAGCCTGTGATGACTGCAGAGTGAGGCGGGGATTAGGGTTATCCCAGGGTCTCAATTGTCCTCTTTAGGCCGGCAATGTGGCTTACTGGTAGAGTGCTTGTGTAAGGTGGGGACAATGACAGCAGTTGGCTCTTGAGTCCATCTCAGAAACGATTAGAAGGAACCTGATAGACCTTAAAGAGTCCCCAAAGCAGAAAGCCGGGCTAGACATGGAGATTCCTACTTGTAATGCTGGCACTGGAGAGGCGATCCATGAGTTCCAGAAGGATCAGAGTGGAGTGAACCACAGCAGGTGGGCCTGGAGGGAGGAGGCCCAGATCAGCCCCCTTCCCTTGCGGGGAGAAGTCAGTTTCTCTGGTGGGCATCAAGGTGACTGCATGGCACGTATGCTGGCAGGCAGGTGTCTGGGGCCCTTGCAGGAAGCAGCCTGGCTTCTCCAGGTCTTGTCACTTGGGTTGTTTTCTGGGCAGGGGCTGCAGGTGGTGGTTATGCTCTCAGTCTCTAATGCGCTGGGAAGTACAGGCTCTAGGAGGAGGAGGAGAACGCTAGCTGGGCCGGGCCTGCTGGGGAGGAAGGCCCCCTGCTGTCACTTCCCGAAAGCTCAGGCTGTCTGAGGCGCAGAGAAGGTCAGAGCCAGCCCACCTGCCCCTCCCCACAGCCTTGGGGTTTGCCCAGGCTCCTCCGAGCCGGAACTTACAGTAAATGTGTCACCAGTGGAAACTCTCAGAGGGGGTGAGGGAGAGGACGGGAGGAAAAAGGGCCAGGACTCCTGGCCCCCAGTTCCCGTCTAATCAGCACCCGAGTTGCCTAGTTGCATCTTGCTTGGGCTTACCTTTCAGTAAAAAAGCGGGGGGGGGGGGGGGAATGCCCTCCTTCTGGGATGGGCCAAGAAACAACTAAATGGTAAGATACAGGGCTCTGACTCCATCAGCATGGCTTCTGCACATCCCATCTTGTCCCAGAAAGGGGGTTTCCTTTGCACTGACTTAGGCACATCTGCTAGCTTAGAGCTGCATTCAGGGAGCTGCAGTGGGGCTGGGGCAGAGGGGTGGAGGGCAAAGCAGATGTTAGTACTGAGGCTTGAAATCAGGGGGCTGGGCACTGCCTCTTTCTTTTGTTGCTCAAGGCCAACACTCTACCACTTGAGCCACACCTCTCTACTTTTTCCTTCTTCTTTGTTGGGGTATGGGGCTTGAACTCAGGGCCTGGGATCTGTCCCCTAGCTCTTTTGCTCTAGGAGTAACAGCTCCACTTCTGGTTTCTTGGTGGTTTCTTGGAGATGAGTCTCACGGACTTTTCTGATGGGGATGGCTTTAAACCATGATCCTCAGATCTCAGTCTCCTGAGTGGCTGGGATTAAAGGAGTGAGTCTCCAACACCTGGCTCCATCTCCACTTCTTACTTTTCTTATGGACTTACACACTTAGGCTGGCTTTGAGCTACAACCCTCAGATCTCAGCTTCCTGAATAGCTAAGATCACCAGTGCCTGGCAATGAAATATGATTTGTGTACTCGTGTGTGTGTGTGTGTGTGTGTGTGTGTGTGTGTGTGTTGGTATTGTGAACTGAACTCAGGGCTTTGTACTCTTGTTTGGCATTTTTGCTTAAGGCTGATTACCACTTGAGCCATGCCTTCACTTCTCAGATTTTCTTTTAGCCATGGAGCTTGAATTCAAGACCTTAGGCACTGTCCTTGAGCTTTTTTGTTCAAGGCTGGCATGTTACCATTTTGAGCTACAACTCTACTTCCCACTTTTGAGCAGTTAATTGGAGATAAGAGTCTCGTGGACTTCTCTGCCCAAGCTGGCTTTGAACCTCAATCCTTAGCTCTCATCCTCTTGAGTAGCTGGATTACAGGCGTGAGCCACCCGTGCCAGGCTTCCTTGATTGAGTTTTTAGGGCAAATTTAAATGTCAAGTGATCTTCAAACTGCCAACTGCCCACTCTATTTTTGAGTCACTTCACCGTCAATACTGATGTTATCAGTATCAACTTCAATAGGCAGTTAATAACTGCTCGAATAATCAAAACAAGTATGTCATTAGGCCTAGGGTATCTGTTAAACATTCAGATCCCCAAACTCCCCCTCCTCAAATTGAAACCCACCAAGTTCCAACCTCTAGATTTTGAGAAGTATAGTAAACTAATTTAAAAAACAAAAACAAAAACAAGCCCTCGAATTATTTTGATAATGTAGCACATGCTAACTGAAATCAAGTAGAACTGGTCTGCCAGTTAAATACCCAATTGGTTTGAAAACCGAAATGAAATTTATTGGTATCTTCAGGGTCATCTCCCCTCCCTTGATGGTAGCTATGCTAAAGCAGACTAGCTCTGCCTGGTTGACTTAGCAATGTGAACCTTAAAATCCTATCAGAAATGCTTTGGACTCAGCTGGGAGTCAATGGCTCATGTCTGTAATCCGAGCTGCTCAGGAGGTGGAGATCTAAGAGTTCAAAGCCAGCCTGGGCAGAAAAGTCCATGAGACTCTTCTCTCCAATACATTATGAGAAAACTGGAACTGGTACTGTGGTGCAAAGAGGTAGGGAACTAGCCTTGAGCATAAAAGCTCAGGGACAGTGTACAGGTCCTGCCTTTGAGCCCTATGACCTACAGAAGGAGGAGGAGGAGAGGAGGCCTTTATAATGTCCAGAATATAATCTGTGGTGACTAGATGATTATACTGACCTTCCCTGGCTAGCAAGTGCACGATGGCCCGTTACAGCAGGGAACATGCCTTTTGTGTGTCTACACAGGCTCTGAGTCCAGCGTTTACTATTACCTTCCCCCTTAGACAAGGTTTGACTTTCTATGGTTTTAGGACCCGCAGTCAGTTGTCATCTGAAAATATTAAATGGAAAGTTTCAGATACAATCATGAGTTTGAAATAATCTTCATTCCAGGATGTTAAAATTGCTCTCTTTTATTCTTAGTTATTATGCATAATTTATACCACAACTTGATCTGGCATGTACCTTAGACTTTTGGAAAGTCTTCGAATATTTCTGGAGAATAAGGGAAGACTACTGTACTGTGAAACTCACCCATGGGCGGCCCTTTGGTTGTCTTTGACCCTGTCATATCTATGAGGCCCCTAACTGTATGAAACTCTGGGGGTAGGTGGACAATCCGCCATCAACTGTTTGTAGGAATCAATGTGAATACTGCCGGTTACTTTCTGTTGGCATATGCTTGCCTCTCTCAACACGCAGGCACACTCACCTGCATCCATGCCCACGAAACAGCACACCTATTCATAAACCTTGGTGGGGCTTTTCCTTTCCCACTATTGGGATTTGAACTCAGGGCCTCATGAAATGTTCTTTCGTTTTTTGCTCTAGTTATTTTTCCCCTAGGATCTCATGTTTTGTTTCCCTAGGTTGGCCTTGAACCATAGGCCTCCTACTTCAGTATCTCCAGTAGCTAGGCATGTACCACCAGTCCCAATGCCCACCTTGGTAAGATTCCCTATTGTTTGGCCCCACTAAAATTCATATGGAACTTTGCTCCCCAGTGTCACAGAAGGGTAAGGTGGTAGGGCCTTCAAAAGATTAGGTTCTTAAGAGGGACTAATGCCTTTCTCACTATCCAGGGGCTGGTCACCATGAGCGTGGGTTATTATAGAGATGACCATTTCTCTCCTTCCACATGTCTCTTCTGCACTCACCTATCTACTCTTTCATATTTCTATCATGCATTCATGAAACACCATGTGGCCCTCAGTCAAACAGAGTACCATATTCTTGAACCACCTTTAGAATGAGCTAAATAAATAAGCTTCTTTTCTCTATAAAGAACCTGCCTCGTGTATGTTGGTATAGCAATAGAAAGTGGACTAAGATAGGTAGGTTGAGAAATTTCTGTGAGGGGGGGGTGGGTGTGTGCACACTGTGTTCTGGTGCTTGAACTTAGGGCCTGAGCACTGTCCTTGAGTTTTTTTTTCCTTAACTCCACTTTCAACTTTTTTTTTTTTTTTTGCCAGTCCTGGGCTTGGGCTCAGGGCCGGAGCACTGTCCTTGGACTTTCTCAAGGCTAGCACTCTACCACTTGAACCTCAGCACCACTTCTGGCTTTTTGCTATGTATGTGGTACCAAGGAATCGAACCCCGGTCTTCGTGCATGCTAGGCAAGCATTCTACCACTAGGCCAAACTCCCGACCCCTCCACTTTCAACTTTTTGTGGTTAATTGGAGATAGGGTCCCATGGCCTTTACTGCTTCAGCTGGCTTTGCACCATAAGCCCTCAGATCTTAGCCTCCTGAATAGGTATGAGCTACGGCACCAGTCTGAGAAACTGCTCTTTCTTGGTCAAAACAGTACATTTCAACCCAACCTTGATGTGTACCACACTGATACCCATACAAACATACATGCACATGTGCACATCTGCGTGTGATCTGGCTTCTCCCATACCCCTGCCACCCTCCCTGGCTTTGATCACTCATGTTGACCTTCCCCTCTCAGGAGAGCGAAGACCTAGAGAAACAGAACGCAGCTCTGCGCAAGGAGATCAAGCAGCTCACGGAGGAGATGAAGTACTTCACGTCGGTGCTGAGCAGCCATGAGCCCCTGTGCTCCGCGCTGGCCGGCACCCCCTCGCCCCCCGAAGTGGTGTACAGCGCTCATGCCTTCCACCAGCCGCACGTCAGCTCCCCCCGCTTCCAGCCCTGAGCCTCAGTGAAGGAGAAAGCAGAGCTCTGCACCCCTGATCCTCTTGCAGGGCCCAGGAGGGGCACATGGACCGTGGCCAGGCTGCCCATATGCGGCCCAGACCGCTGGTCATCAAGACACTCCATGGCAAAGTCTTGGCCAAGGACTGAACACAAGGACCGCAGTGACCGGAGAGGCCAGCAGTGTGGTGCTGGCCCTGGGTAGCTGAACCCACTGTGGATGGATGCCCCATCCAGAGGAACATGAAGCTCAGGGCCCGAGGCAGGCACTGAGGGGGCACTGAGGGAGGGGCACAGAAGGGATGTTTTTCTAAATAAATGTTTTAAAAGAAATCTGGCTTGGTTAGTTAGAAACTCTAGAAACTCGACATTCTGTGCTGCTGGAGACCTTCCTTCCTTTTGTCCTTGGCTTCCAGTCCCCAGAGACTGCTAATAGCTCCGCTCCCCCATGCTTGGTTCATCTATTTGGGAGGCGGGGCCATTGTTAAAGCATCTTCACTGCTTCTCCAAGACAACTTGAATTTCCTCCCCAGATCCATTCCCTGTAACACTCCATCCCTCAGTACCCACGCTTTCTAGATCATGGATGAAGATCTAGTGTAAGATGGCATCCAGACACAGGTGTGCAGAACCCTGTCATCTCCCGCTCACACCATATCCCTGCCAGCTGCTCTGTCCACATAGCCATGTCCCCAGGATGCCTTGCGCTGGGCTGGGCCACAGGCTGGAGATTTGATGGACAACAAAGGCAGGGCCTCACATTCAAGGTATTAGAGCCTCCAGCTCCCTTAAAGAGAGGTGATAAGCACAGGACTTTGCTTGGCTCCCTGAAACCCTACAGACTGCCATCCTGACACAGGTGACCCTGAGTCCTCTTTGGTCCTGTCAGAGGCTGTTGTCCTTCCCTGTTGTCCAATTGCTCCTTGGAAGTGCCCTGTCCGTGGGCCTGCGGGCCTCCTGCCTTCCCCACAGCCATGCTGAGCTACTGCAGGGCCATCCCCGTACTTGGTCTCCGTTGAGTCACCTGTGGACCAAATAACAGGGCCCAGGGTGCCAGGCAGCCCTGAAGGATGACAGGAAAGGAGAAGCCAGCCATTTCCCCGTGTCCAACTGTCCTAGCTCACCAGTCAGCAGCTCTTCCTACTTGAGGCAAGGCTTCCCCTCTGACTCCTACCAGTGTCACCTCCACCTGAATAAGAGCTCAGCAATGTTGTGGCTCTCACCTGCGAGGCCACTGCCTGAGCTCTGGCAGGGTGTAGACCCTAGGCTGAACCCCATCATTCAGAACTGAGGAGACAGTGCAGCACGCCTTCCCTGAGGGCATGCTTTCCTTCCCACACAGAATCAGGAATCCTAACCACAGCTTTCTCAGCAAAATGGCCACCAGGGGCCCAATTCCATGGTAGACCCCATGTGGACTGGGGCAGGGGCATGAGATAGAGAGGAGCCCTCTCATTTCCCATAAGGGCTGGTTTTTGATGGCTAATGCTCTGTCTAGTTTTTCCACCCTCTGTTACCTTGTGGCACCAAATCATGTCACATGTTGCAGGTGTTGAATAGAATTCATTCTTCTTTCAGTCTTTGTTTTTATTTTTGTTTTTTTGTAGTTGCTTGTGGTGCTGGAATGGAACCCAGGGAATTGTTTCAGTGAGCTAGAGCTCTGCCAATAAGCCATATCTCAGGCCTCCCTCTCCCTTTCAGGCTTTGTATTCTGTGTGCGCGTGCGCATGTGCATGCACTCTCACTGGTCCTAGAGCTTAAGCCCAGAGCCTAGGAGCTGTCCCGGAGCTTTTTTTTTTGGTTTAAAGTTCACACTTTATTACTTGAGCCACAGCTTTATTTTCAGTTTTCTGGTGGGTAACTGGAGAGAAAATTTTCAATGGACTTTCCTTCCTCAGGCTGGCTTCGAACCGTGATATTCAGATCTCAGACTCCTGAGTAAACCTAGAATTATAGGTATGAGACATTGACCCTGGCTCTCTTAGTCTTAAAGCTTTGAGTCCAATTTTCTTGGCAGCTCACCCTGCCAGGGCCGCTATTTCATGAACAGGCTTCCTTCCAGTCAGGGATTTTTCTCCCCACCCCTGCTGTAGCACCAAGATTTTCCCCCAGAAACCCCCACCAAGGGCACATGACCTGTACTGGCATCTTCCGAATGACACTCAGGGGCCAAAGAGAATCACAGAGCTCATATACAAGGCTCCCGTCTCTCAGCAAGGACTTCTCTTCCCCTTTCATTCTCCACTTTCTAATGACCCTAGGCCAGTTCCACTTCTCCTTTCTGATCAGCAGCTTCTGTGCTAGAAACAGCAGAAGGCTGAAGTCAGGGTCGGGGCCAGAGCTGACTTTACCTCCACACAAGGAAATCCAAGAGGCCATAAAGAGAGACTTGCACTTCCAGAGCTTTGGCTTTGCTATGTGTCTATCCATAAAGGCGATGCTTTCCTAGGCTGCTGGACCCATGTGCCAAGGCCTGCAGGCTCAGGAGGGCACTGTAAATGCAGGATTCCCACAGGACAGAGGTGAGCGGAGATTGGCAGAAAAGGTAGTTAATTGAAGAATGGGTGCCTAGCTTGCTGTCTTGTCCCATGGGGCCAAGTTGGAATTTAGGTGACATGATAGCCATATCTCCCGTTACTCAGAAAAAGCAAAATCAGAATTCCTACATGAAAGATCCCAGTTATGTTTGTTTTCTGGTGTTGGGACCAACACTAGAAGGACCTACGACATGCTAGACAGATGCTCTATCACTATACCCTCCAGCTCACAAGTCTCCCCATTTTTTTTTTTTTTTGCCAGTCCTGGGCTTGAGCTCAGTGCCTGAGCACTGTCCTTGGACTTTCTCAAGGCTAGAGCTCTACCACTTGAGCCTCAGCACCATGTCCAGCTTTTTTTTCTATGTATGTGGTACCAAGGAATTGAACCCAGGTCTTCGTGCATGCTAGGCAAGCACTCTACCACGAGGCCAAACTCCTGGCCCCAAGTCTCCCCATTTTCATTTATTTGTGTGCGTGTGTGTGTGTGTGTTGGTACTGAGATTTGAACTCAGGGCCCAGGAGCTGCTCCTGAGGTGATTTGTTTTATTCAGAACTGGCACTCTACCATTTGAGTCACAGCTCTAGTTCTGCCTTCTAGGTGGTTCATTGGAGATTAGGAGTCTCATAGACTTTCCTGCCTGGACTGGCGTCAAACCTCGGTCCTCAGATCTCAGTCTACAGAGGATCTAGGATGACATTAAGATTTACCAGTGCCCAGGTCCTATTTTTTTGGGGGGGGTCAGTCCTGGGGCTTGAACTCAGGGAATGGACACTGTTTTTGAGCTTTTTATGCTAGAGGTTAGTGCTCTACTACTTGAGCCACAGCACCACTTCTGGCTTTCTCTGTGTATGTGGTACCGAGGAATCGAACCCAGGGCTTCACGCATGCTAAGCCAGCACTACCTAGCCACCAGGTCCCATTTTTTTTTTAATACTCTAAAGACCAATAAACACATTGCTAGACAAGGTGAACTTGTAGTATTTATGAAGTATTTATGGTAGGTGGTTTAGACATTATCAATGAAAAGTTTCCAGATCAGCATCTAAGAGTTTGGCCTAGTGGTAGAGTGCCTGCCTTAAAAAGGCCAAGGACAGTGCTCAGGTCCTGGGCTCAAGCCCCAGGACTGGCAAAAATTAAAATTAAAAAAAAATTTACAGATCAGTAAGCACATTGTCTTTTCCTTGACAAAGATGACTTTCTTCAGCTTCAGCTTTGAACCTAAGTCCTTAGATACTTAATCTAGGAATTTCCCATCAGTACCAGGTAGTGAGAGAGAAACCACTCCGAGGGTGGCCGCTCACCCCTCCATGACACGTCCAGTTCCCCCATGGCTCTAGTTCACACTGGCAGGCACACCAGACTGCAGGGTCAAGCCCATCCATACTCCAGCTCCCAGACAGTCAGCCTTCCATCTCCTTGACATACAGAAGTGTCCAGAAAGAGCTACAGCTCCCCAACCCTGCCCTTCCCCTGGCGAGGGAGAAGGGGGCCCAGCATGGTCTAAAAGATTAGGTGAGGGGCTTTAAGCAAGTGTGACTCTTTTATCCTAATGACTCCTCACCCCAAGGGAAGGGGTGTAGCTAAAGGAGGGACTGGTCCCTATCATTTGGTAAGTCCAGAGCAGGGATGGCCCTATTTTGCATGAGTCTGGGGGTGACACTGCAGAGATTTTCCAGTTTGTTACTCCGATCTAGTCACCAATGTCTCCTGCAAAAGTTAGTCTATGAGGAAGGCCCCGTGGGGCAAGAAATGGGCACAAAGTAGCCCTGTTGTTGTTGTCTGTCACCTAGATTTTGAATCTTACCAGCCGTGTTACTCCCAGAGCAAGAAGCAAAGTCTCTTACGAGAAAGCCAAGCCCCAAGCCGCCGCTTTCCAGTGCTCAGGTTGAGAAGCGTGGGTGGGGAGAAAAAGGGGGACAGCGTGAACCCAAAGGTCACACAAAGATTTGCTGGACCCAGACTTACCAGCAGTGTTTATTAACTCCAGCCTATGTGGCTTCTCTGTGACACTTGTGGCTGGGGCTTTGTGGTGAAGGTCAGTGAGGTATTCTACTTCTTCTGGGGACAGACAGGCAATCTCTCCCTGTTGTGAAAAAGTCCACGTGAGGAAGGGGCTGGTGGATGAGCTGATAAACAGCAAAGGTTACAGATTCGTGTCTCTCTGGGGGTTGGGAGAGGGGCTGACAGTATGTAGGAGGCTCCTAAGAACACTGAGGCCTAACCTCAAGCAAACGGTCGGTTTGCAGCAAGTGTGGAGAGAGGATCTTGAATGGAAAAAGCAGGAAAAAGGCTGCAAAAGAAATCTTTTTTTTTTCATTGTAAAGCCCTTGTTATAGGATTTGTGTGAATCCCCTTCTAGAAAAAAATAAAGCCTTGATCATGGCTTGAAATAATACATTGATTCTGGAGGATTGAGTCCCAGGAGCACCAGGACTGCATAGATTCGGCTGTGTTAGCTTATCCACCAAGGTTGGGAGCAGTGTCGGGGCGATAGGTAACTTCCAAAGCCATCCTTTCTCTCATTTCAATGGCAGGGTGCTATGATTAAAAATAAATAATGGCTGCCTTGCCTCTAGGGATGACCATGTGATAGTTCTGACCAATGAAATTTAAGCAGCAACTGCAAGGTTGGGCTTATGGGAAAGCTCTTTAAAATGTGAGGTTATCCCAATGGATACATGCTCTGCCCATTTCTGCTTCTCCTTCTTTCTGCTTCTCCTTCTTTCTGCCAGTGGTCTTAGGGCCATGACCAAACTATGTATACAAAAGAGGTAGAGTGATTCCGGGTCTGTGCTGGCAGAGATCTGACCAAGATACTAGTTCCAGGCGGCCTACCTCACTTCTTCACAGTGGAAGTGTCTATTTGGCCACAGTACTGTGAGTTGGGCTTTCTATTCAGTGCAGCTTTGCCCCCATTCTAATATAGGAACCAAAGAAGTAAACAATTAACAAGGAACTTAAGCCCCTAATTCAGACAATATCAGCCAGTGCCAGGAGATAGTTTCAATTGTTTCATCTTGGGAAAGAGTGGCAGGCAGAGGTGGGTACTCACTGGTACCTGTCCCCAACACCAGAGACTGTTGTGCTTTCCTGTCATTTCTATTATTATTATTATTATTATTATTATTGTTATTGCATATTAATTGTACCAAGGGATTTTACCATGGAATTTTAAACATACATGTATCTTTTTTTTTTTTTGGTCATTTATGGGACTTGAACTCTGGGCCTGGGCGCTGTCCCTGAGCTCTTCAGCTCAAGGATACCCCTCTACTGCTGGAGCCATAGCGCCACTTCTGGTTTTCTGGTGGTTAATTGGAGATAAGAGTCTCAGACTTCTAGTGCCCAGGCTGGCTTTGAACTGTGATCCTCAGATGGCAGCCTCCTGAGTAGCTAGGATTACAGGTGAGAGCCACCGCGTCTAGACATAACGTACTTCTCGATTGTTTTTTCTTCCCCCACCCCTCTGCAAATCTCTATTGGTCAATAGCTTTCCCTGAGATTCCTTATGCTATTTTCATACATTGCAGCGAAATGTTTCAAATGTTTCACCCTTCAAGCCAGGTGCTAGTGGCTCATGACTGTAATTCTAGCTACTCCAGAAGCTGAGATCTGGAGATTGTTTGAAGTCAACCCAGGCAGTAAAGTTTGTGAGACTAAACTCCAATTAACCACTAAAAAGCAAGACATGTGGCCCAAGTGGTATGGTTTCAGCCTTGAATGAAACATTTTAGCCAAGGTGGTCAGGCCTTGGCCCGCCAATCAGGCTCTTCCCTGGGAATTTGGCTTTTCAGGAGAAAGACCTCAGCCAGTTGGAACGCCTAACTGCCAGCAGTGAATTCCTGGTCAGAAAGAAGTCCAGTTCAGGACAGATGTCCTGGCTCCTGACTTCTGAGCCACATTCTCGAACCTGCTTTGTTTCCTCCGTGCCACCTGCTTCCAGTCTACGCATTTCCTGCTCAAGTCAAGCCAGAGTAAGCTCAGTTACGAAACCAAAAAAGTGATGACTCATACGCGGGTTTCCCGGGGAGGCTCAGGAGTTAGGGTTCCCTGACAGGGTTCTGGGATGCCTGTGATCATCAGAAGCAAGGCCTTCATCCAGACCTGCACCACCGGCTGGCTTGGAGATGATGCATTGCTGCTGCCACTGCTGATTTGAAGAGTACCACTGGGAGCTGCAGCTCAGCCTCGGGCCTGGCCCCAGCCCTGCCAGTCCTGCTGTGGTTTAGACGCTGGTTTAGGTGGGTCTCCTCCAGAGATCTATGATGGAAGGCTTTGTCTCCAGAATGGCGTTGCTGGAAGGCGATGAGACTTTTAGGAAGGGGGTCTAGTGGAAGGCTCAAGGTCACTGGAGGCTGAGCCTTCAAAGGGATTGTAGAACTCCCACCATCTCTTACTTTCTGCTTTCTGTCCTCAAAGTGTGACTGCTCACTTGGCCACGTGCTCCCACCATTGCCACCCACCAGAAGCCCAAAGCAAAGGAGCCATCTGATCTTAGACTTGAACCTACTTATTTCATGAGTATCAGGTATTTTGTTATGGTAACACAGAGCTGACAAATTCACCAGTTCATCCACTCAGAAGCAATATTCAAAATTCAGTCCAAGTCCCAGCCAATCAGAACAGACTGCAGTGGGTTTGGGCTGGCTTTTACATTGCTCAAGGGGATTGGTAGGGGGTCACTGGAGCAGAGGCTCTTGATGAGCCACAAGGAGAGTATTTTAATGTTCTCACAATTGGGTCAGTTGCACTGTGTGGGCATGCTTAGCCTGAGCACCTTGGAAAGAGGAATCCTCTCTACTTGTTATAATACTGCTTTCCTCTCCTTTTGCTTCCCTGCCTGGTTAAGGGCTTTGCAGAGAGCACGTCGTTCATAGGTATTCGTAAATTACAAGTCCTTAGGTAGGAAGGGAAAATAGTGAACAGCAAAAGAACAGATGGGAGGAGGGGATGGAATAGCAAACGGTGGGTTTATTAAAAAACAAAAACAAAAAGCCTGGCTGGGTACCTGGTAGTTCAAGCTTGTCATTCTGACCATTTAGGAAGCTGAGATCTGAAGATCACAGTTCAAAGCCAGCCCAGGCAGAAAAGTTTGTGATACTCTTTTTTTTTTTTTTTTTTTGGTGATGGGACTTGAACTCTGGGCGCTGTCCCTGAGCTCTTCAGCTCAAGGCTACCGTCCTACCCTCTGAGCCACAGCACCACATCCTGTTTTCTGGTGATTAATTGGAAATGAGTCTCATAAACTTTTTAGTGCCCGGGCTTGTGATACTCTTGTCTTCAATTAACCAGCAGAAAATCAGTAGTGGTATTCTAGCTCAAAGTGGTAGAGTGCTAGCCTTGAAAAGAGCTCAGGAACAGCACCTAGGCCCCAAGTTCAAGCAGAAGCAGAGGCAGAAGCAGGAGCAGGAGCAGGAGCAGAAGGAGCAAGAGGAGGAGGAGGAGGAGGAGGAAGAGGAGAAAAAGAAAAAGGAAAAACACTTTCTGTGAACTATTTCCTGCCTTCTCACTTCCCCATGCCAAGTGTTTAATCTTTGTTTATGGTCAGAGATAAATATTTCCTATATTCTTTAGGAATTGGGGGTAGTTCTTTATAGAAAAAATGAGGCAAAAGGAAGTTTATATATGGAGGAGGAAGGGAACCATTCAGGCAGAGAGGAAGGAGATAAGAGCCATTGGAGCTGATTCCTTACCACATTTTTCTGTTCAATATTGTTTTGTTATCCTCATCTTACAGATAAAGAAACTAACCCCAAAGAAAGTAAAAGGTTTGTCATAATAAGACTCAGACTTGCAATTTCTGCCTGCAAGGAGGCCTTAATACCCAGCTTCAGGACACCTGTCTCAAGATTACAGCTTCAGCCTGGGGGCTTGCAGTACTGGGCCAGCACTGCCCCCTAACGGCAAAATACAGAACTGCAGAGAACAACTTTCCAGTTTCTGCTCCAGTGTTCACTCACTTCCCAGGTGGAGAGAAAATTGGACCATAAGTCTTCTCCCACTGGCAACCAGGCATTCCTAATTCTGTCCGAAGCTTAGCTGTAGAGCCTTGTCCTCCAGATGTTGCTGGTATCTCTTTGGGCTTCCTCACAGACATGTGAATGAATGGGGATTCAACTATCCCTAGGATTGAGGGCCGATTTGGTCCTCACATTTTTAAGGTAAGACTTCCCCGCCTACCATTTGGGGCCTCCTCACTCTCATTCCTCAGGCGCCAACTTAGCAGACAGGTACTTTGTGAAGCAACTGCATCTAATGTCATCCAGAGACCAGAGAGATGCCCAACGTCTCCATAGAGCCGAGCCTTGACCGTCAAGACTGCCAGGCAATGTGCCTGCCCCCCCCACTGCCCTGCCATCTCCCTCCCCCTCAGCTGGCTCCCTCAACCTGCTTTTGTCAGCCAAAGCATCCAGACACAGTGACTCAAGACACGTGGGCCAATGGGAGAAGGGCCGGCCTGTGTCAGCACATGGACTCTCCTGACCTTTATGATAAATAGGTGTCAACCCCGTTCATGCTTTCAGTCTCAACTGAAATAAGGACACGATAGATGTTCGCATAGCCTCTGAGGGCTGCCTGTGGAGGATCATTCCATCTCAACCAACAAGCTGGGCACGGTGTTCCACACCTCCGATGTCAGCTGTGCAGGAGGCGGGGACACAAGGATCAAGGACACACGGTCCCAGGCTATTCAAAACGCTATCTGAAAGTCATCAGAGCAAAAAGGGCTCAAGTGCAAGAGAAACTTCCCAGGAAGCTGGATCCCAAGGGCACCAGGCCCCCTCCACTCACACACGGTCCTCCAAAACAGATGACATGGCGTGCTTAGGCGGATGCTTGGAGTGTAAAATTTAAATCAAAATGCACTTGCTGCTAGTAAGAAGAGCACCTCATCAGGTCGGCCATTTGCCCCGTAGACAGAATTTGTGCTCGCTCCTTCTCCAGAGGTCTCTCCTATTATTAGACACAGGAGGAGAGACAGGGCATTTGAGCTAGTCTAAAGGAAGTGCAAGGGAGAAGTCCACAGGGTGGGGGTGCAGGGAGAGTCACCGTCAAATCAACACACTGGCCCTGGTGCCAGTGGCAGGTTAGTCCATTATAGCCAGTGGCTCACACCTGTAATTCTAGCTTCTAGCTACTCAGGAGGCTGAGATCTGAGGAGCATGGTTCAAAGCCAGCCCAGGTAGGCAAAGACTCTTATTTCCAGTTAAGTGGTAGAGGTTCAGACATGAGTGAGGACAAGCCCAGCAAATGTAAGATGTCCTGAGTTTAGGCCCTCATACTGGTACCAGAAAGAGAGAGAAAGAGAGAGGGGGGGGAAGAAGGAAGGAAGGAAGGAAGGAAGGAAGGAAGGAAGGAAGGAAGGAAGAAAAAGAGAAGAGAGGAGGCAGAGGGGAGAGGACAGGGGAGTGGAGGAGGAGGAGAGCAGGGACCATAATAGCAGTCCTGGTGCTGTGAGCTTTAAGGAGGGGAGAGGGTGGTGTAGGAGGGGAGGAGGAGGGTCTGGGAGACTCAGGTATGGAGCTGAGTGCTGGGTGTAGGAGGAGGAGGAGGGAAGGGGAGGAGGAGAAGAAGGGGGAGGGGGAGGGGATGGGAGGGAAGAGGAGAAGGGAAGGGGGGAGCACCTGTCCAGTGTGGCTGTGAAGCTGCACACACACCATCCCCTGGCTGAGGGGACTAGAATGGCGTCCACATGACTGAAGAGAGGGTCCCATCGTGTCCTAAGCTACCCTGGGGCTCACAACCAGTCAGTACCCCTCTCCCCTCCCTGCACCTCTTGTCAATTTCTCCTGGAAGCCAAGACAGCCTCCTGCCTGTTCTCCCTCCTTCCCCCATCCTCTCCCCCAGGTCAGCCAGAGTGAGCCTGTCCCACTACAAGCCCTCAATGCTCCATGGTAGGAGCCTTGCCGCTGCCAGCCTCACTTGAAGACCAAGTCCTCACTAGAGTCCACAAGCCCCCACCTGGCTCTCCACACTGATCTCACTGTATCCAAAACACATCAAGCCTGCTCCCACCCCAGGGCCTTTGCACTTACAGTTCCCTGAGTTTGGGACATCATTGACCCAGATATGCACAGGGTCTGGTTTCTTACTCCTGCTCAAACATCCCTTCCCTAACAATCATCTGCTCTGTATTTTGCTTTTTCCAGTGACTGTCACCTCCATGGGCTCCCAAGGCTAGGAATCTCATCACCTTCTTTCCATTGTAACCCCCTGGACTTGAGACAGTACTGGATACACAATGAGACTCAATGTTTGTGGAATGAATGAATGGGCAACATAGCCCTTCTCTTCCCACCCTAGCTAACTTTAGCCACATCCACACCTCACAGATTATACCTGATACCCCAAATATGCCTGGCTCCCTGGCCAGAAGAAAGCATCCAGGGTCATGAACTCTGGGCTTTGCATTCTCACTTGACTTTTTCATTCAAGGCTGGCTCTCTACCACTTAAGCCACACCTCCGCCTCCAGCTTTCTGCTGATTAATTCAGTATAACAATCTCCCAGATTTTCCCCTCAAGCCATGATCCCCAGATCTCAGCCTCCTGAGCAGGTAAGAATCCGGGTATGTGCCACCAGTGTGAAGAGAGGAGCAGTCTTCAGAGTGTGGAGATGGTGGGAAGGTGGGAGCGTGTATCTGTGACACAGAGGTACATGGTCCAGGAACGTGGGGTCAGACTGAGTCCTGGCTGGGAGCTGAGGCTGTGGGAGACAGAAACAAGTGGTGTCAGAAGTTCCATGCTGTGGTTACACATTCACAGGCAGAGCCAGGCCTCAGCAAAGGATAACATAACGCATGTGAGGATTCCCCTAACTCGGTCAACACCCGCAGGCCACACCCCTAGCTGGTACACCCAGGACCCTGCCCAATTCTCTGTACCCGTTTGCAACAACTCTCAAATTAAAAAAAAAAGAAAAGTAACTGATACACAGTCATCATCCATACTTATGGAGCGCAGTCCTGGCATTTCCGATTGGCATCATTGGGAACTCAGACATTTGTCATTTCTTTGTGGTGGGACATTCAGCATCCGCCCACAGTGCCGCTGTGGGGTAGAACATTGCATGACTCCTTGCCAGCACACCACAGGCCTGCCAGACTCCCTCCCTCCCTCCCTCCCTCCCTCCCTCCCTCCGCTCCTGAATGCTCCTATTCACTGTCCTTGGGCTTTTTCAAGGCTTGTGTTCTACTACTGGAGCCACAGCACCACTTCCAGCTTTTTCTGTGCATGGGATACTGAGGAATCAAACCCAGGGCTTCATACATGCTAGGCGAGCACTTTACCACCAGGCCACATCCCCAGCCCCCTCTATACAATGTTGTAAGCTTGCTGTTGTTGGTTCATCCCCAGGCCTTCCACCCTCCGCCCAGCAGACTCATCGGAACAGCACAGTCTCTTTACCCTAATGCACTCTGTTCTCGGTCCAAGTCCAGACACCATCACCAGCAGCCCTCTTCTCTCCATCTTGCCTCTGCCCCTGTTCAACTTATGAATTCTGTTCTCCTCTGGGTGACTTCAGCAGCCCCCAGTGGGTCTCTATATCCTCCCCACATCTGGAATTCTTTGTAAAGTAACTGAAGTGATTTTTTTTAAAGTTTCATTTTATTTTTTCATATATTTTTTATTGTAATTAATAGAAGGGTTACATTATATTCGCCAGATAGAAGGTGCATTACTTCACATACATTGATTCCCTTTCTTATGTCTTGGTCCCCATTTCCCTCCCCTCCACCCCCACCCCTCATCTTGTTTTCCCCCTTCCCTATCCAATTTCAAATAACCAAATACAAATATATCCGATATATCAGATAACAAAGTGAGATACTGTAACAATATGAGATAACCAATGGACAGCAAAAGAGATGAGAGATAACATAGTACATTAAGGACAACAATCGCTCATTATATGGCTTTTGTTTCTATATCCTAGAGATCCTTTCATTTAGCATCATACTATATGGCCTTATGTATCTAGGTTTTGCTCTATTGCAAATCTCTGCTAGGAGAGCCCAAGGTTTCTACTGATTATGACAAATGAGGGCAACCATTGAGCCTATGTTCTTTGAGTCTGGCTTACTTCACTTAATATGATTTTTTCTAAGTCTTTCCATTTCCTTACACATGGGGAGATGTCATTCTTTCTGACAGCAGCATAGAATTCCATTGTGTACAAATAGCACATCTTGTTGATCCACTCATCAACTGAGGGACATCTGGGTTGGTTCCATATCTTTGCTATGGTGAATAATGCTGCAATGAACATTGCTGTGCTGGTGGATTTAGTATGTCCTTGTTTCTGGATGGTTGGGTAAATGCCAAGTAGTAGAATTGCTGGGTCATAGGGTTGGTCTATGTTTAGTCTTTTGAGGAACTGCCATACTGCTTTCCATAGTGGTTGACCGAGTTTGCACTCCCACCAACAGTGTAGTAGTGATCCCTCCTGGCCGCATCCCCTCCAGCATCTGTTATTATTCGTTTTCCTGATCCTGGCCATTCTAACTGGTGTGAGGTGGAATCTTAGAGTTGTTTTGATTTGCATTTCTTTTATGACCAGAGATGTTGAGCATTTCTTCATGTGTCTATAGGCCATTTTTGTTTCTTCTTCAGAGAAGACTCTCTTTAAGTCTTTGGCCCATTTTTTAATGGGATGGTTGTTACTTTGGAGGTTAGTCTTGGAGTGATTCAATTTTTTGAGTTGTTGATATATTTTAGATATGAGGCCTTTGTCTGTTGTTTGGTTGGTGAAGATCTTCTCCCACTCTGTAGGCTTCCTAATTTACTAGCTATGTCCTTTGCCATACAGAAGCTCTGCAGTTTAATGCAGTCCCACTTATCCAGCCTTTCTCTGATTTGTTGTGATTCTTGGTCCTTATTAAGAAAGTTTCTACCTGTGCCAAGGAGGCCTAGTGTGTCTCCTATTCCTGAAGTGATCTTTATAAGCAACACATCTGACAGTATCTCTCATCTATCTGAAACCTCCATGTTGCTCTTAGGATAACATTTTAGAACACACCCTGTACCTCCCAGTGCCATGATGCATTTCCTAATTGTACTCTTTTTCAGCTACATGGCTCCTTAAAAGACCCCAGCTCCTTTCTCGGTTCAAGGCCTTTGCACATTCTATTTCTTCTGCTGGAAAAGCCCTTTCTCAAGCCAGGCGCCAGTGGCTCACACCTATAATCCTAGCTACTCAGGAGGCTGAGATCTAAGAATTTCTACTCAAAGCCTCCTTGGGCAGGAAAGTCTATGCAATTCTTACCTCCAATTAACCAGCAGAAAACCAGAAGTAGCTCTGTAGCTCAAAATGGTAGAGTGCTAGCCTTGAGTAAAATAGCCCAGGCACAGTGCCCAAGCCTTGAATTCAAGCTCTACAACCAATTTTTCAAAAAAGTCATCTTTTGCCAAGTTAGGTACTGATCTGGCACATCTGTTTTTTTTTCTGCAAATAATCCTTAACCCTTGCAGTACTTAAGGTTTTAACTAGATATAAATGGGAGTAGTTGATTGACATTTGTCTTCTAACTGGACCATAAGTACCCAGATGGCAAGCAGTGACCTTTACCTGTTCTTCTCAACACTGGATCCCACATACCTACTCAGCATCACTGCCTCTGGGAAGTGTCTCTAACTCTTCGCCTTGTCAATCCATGAACCAGCATAGACGTCTACCATGACATTTTCTGGGTCACCATTGGTGATCTGCCTATATATCCATCTCACCACTACTTTGTGGATCCCCAAGGAGCAAGTACCCTATCTTTTGGCACGGTACCCAGCTTGTGAATAACCAGGTGAATGAGTGAATGAACAGTTGGACAACTCTATGACTGCTCCCTGAGCTTGGGTTTTATCTCACATAAACCAAGAAGTAGCACTTGGTAATTTTGTGTGTCAGTGCTCCAGCACCATGGCTTCAGCTATGCAGAGCCATGCCCCGGCCCTGCCTCATCTCTCAGATCATCCCCTGTGCCTTTGACTGTTGCCTTGGCAATCAACAAATCTAGCTACACTTGGTTCCTCTATTTCATTATGCAAAGAGGGCCTCACACCCCTGGGCTTTCTATAGATTATGCAAACACACCATTTTAATATCACCTTCCTCTTTGACTCGTGGTTTGGTTAGTTGTTTTTTCTTTTTTCATATCTGTGGGGGAGCAATGTTTGTTTTTCAAATCACTAAGACATAGTTAAAAGATCTAAAAGGAAGAAGACTGACCTAGCAGAATAAAACAAGACTCGGGGCCATGGAAAAGAATAGACCATCTGAGGACTTCACGTAGTATGGACTTATATCCTTCCCAGAATGGAGACACTGACTCCATGCATCCATTTGGCCAGGTTAGAGGCCTTCATCCTGAAGTTTCTTCTGCCCAGAGCAGGTCTTGCTCTTCTCTGGAGCCTCAGCAGGATCTGGGCAGGCACTGGCACATCCCTTCAAGGACAGACTCTGTGGAAGCCTCCGCTGAGAGGACCTGGTCAGGGAAGGAAGCCAGAATCCTGCTCTGCACAACGCTGCTCTCCCAATATCTGCCCACAGGCCTCTTGAGGGCTGGGAGTGCAGCCCAGATACCATGGGAGGTCTCCTGAAGAGAAAGGAAGGTGGAAGAAAGAAAGGGAAGGGAGGGAGAAAGGAAAAGAGAAAAGGAAGGAAAAGAGGGAAAGAAGGAAGGAAGGAAAAGAAAGAAGAGAAGGAGGGAGGAAGGCAAGAAAGGAGGGAAGAGGAGAGGGAGAAAGGAAGGGAGGAAAGAGGGGGACAAGGAAGGGATGAAAGGAAGGAGAGGAGGAGGGAGGCAACAGGAGAACTCCAAATAAGCAGCCATGCTTATATTGAGGCCGTCTGGAAGTGGGCTCCTAGGAAAGTCAGTCCACTCAGCCCTTTTTTATTTCTATGGGCCAGACATGGAGTTAAGGCTGGGTTTGACTATGCATAGATCATTATTCATAAGCATGAAGCGCTCACAGGAAGTGGATGTCTTGAAGTCAATAGCGCCTGTGATAGAATTTGACAGGCACTACCCTAGATGCATGTACAGGATGGGGAAGAAGCCTCTGACTCATGTTTAGAACTTGGGGGAAGAGGTGATACTTGTCCTCCATTGTGAGACATGGCACACACAAGACATGATGAGGTGGCAGGAACCAAGATGGTAGTGCCAGATGGTGGGGAGGAGCATGGCAAGATCTCCATTTAGTAGCTATTAGGAGTGACCAGAGCAAAGGCTGTGGGTGGGATTCAGGCTTCGGATTTTTATGGCTGGGGACTGGCTCTGACATTCATCCCCAGGATTCCAGGAGAGCGACCTTGGCACCTTTCTGTGAATGATGGTGAGAGTTATCAATGCAAGGGTTAAGACCTACAAGACATTAGGACAGAAAGCTATGAGAAAGTAGAGCATGGACACTAGTGCCTCTGACCACACATCCAGTTTTTCTTTAGCATCTCCCTGGCTGAGAAGACATCCCTCACCTTCTGAGGGCCAGGGCTGGCGATGATGTGTCCATCTGAGTACCACCTTGTCAAGTCCAGGAAAGACTTGATTGATCACACCAGTAGATGTCACCCAGGGACACTGGTGACAGAGCTCAATCTCCATTACATTTGATTCAAGTTTTTTTTTTTTTAATTCAGGGAATTAAATTGAAAATGAAGGCTGGGGAATGTGGCTTAGTGTTAGAATAATTGCCTTGCATGCAGGAAGCCCTGGATTTGATTCCTCAGTACCACATACACAGAAAAAGCTGGAAGTGGTGCTGTGGCTCAAGTGGTAGAATACAATAAGAAAAAAGAAGCTCAGGAACAGTACCCAGGCCCTGAGTTCAAGCCCCAGGACTGCAAAAAAAAAAAAGAAAAAGAAAAAAGAAAAGAAAAGAAAGCATTGGTGGCTCACGCCTGTAATCATAGCTTCTCAGGAGGCTGAGATCTGAGGATGGAGTTTCAAAAACCAGCCTGCGCAGGAAAGCTCATGAGACTCTTGGATTGTGCACTGCGAATTTTCCTCTATCCTTTTTTTTTTAATAGCTCTACTGGAGTTAATATTATCTTCTTTATTCAGCTCTTATGTGTGTTACTAATCACTAGTTCTCATTTGTCCTAGTTGTGTAAATTTCCTTTTAATATTTTCAAACATAATCTTTCTCTGCTATCTTTTTGAATACATCTTTCCTGAAGTCTATTCCAGCTGAACAGGCAGCTTCCTGTGCCTGGAACAATACTCTCTAGCCGCCTGGGATTATTTTTGGCTTGTGCTTCTTGGTGCCTGCCTCTTATGTTGGCGTCTCTGATTCCTTGATCATATGATCAAGATGGTATGGTCTTACTTTTTTGCATATATTTTTATTGTAATTAATAGAAAGGTTACGTTATAGTCATCAGCTAGAAGGTGCATTACTTCACATACATTGATACACTTTCTCTTGTCTTGGTCCCCATTTCCCTCCCCTCACCCCTGCCCCTCATCTTGTTTTCCTCCCTTCTTTATCCAACTTCAAATAACCAAATACACATATATACAATATATCGGCTAACCAGGTGAGATACTGTAACAATACGAGATAACCAAGGGACAGCAAAAGAGATGAGAGATAACATAGTACGTTAAAGACAACAATCACTCATTATATGGCTTTTTGATCTTACTCTTTCTAGGTTTTCTTCCTTGTTTTCTGGTTTTCGTGGAGCATATCTTTTAACAGCTTCCCTGGGAGGGAGAGAAAAGGCTGTACCTTTTCCAAAACTCTACATGTCTCAGAAGGTTAGAATCCTTTCTCACACTTTTTTTTAAGTTAAATATTCTTTATGTGACATTTATAAATAAGCCACACTAAAATGCCTTTTAATAAGTAAAAGGCAGATTTCAGAAACGGGGAATTATAATTAAATTGGTATAGTCAAGACCAAAAATATAGACATTGCCTCATCTTCAATCATTGCCTCTAACAGGCTAATGATCACATATTCAAACAGGTTGATTTTTCTTGATGCTGAAACAGGGAAGGGATTTTGCCAGTATTTAAAGATGTTCTCATAATTAGCTATATAAATCTGACTAGAAAACCAATCTTTGACACAGGTGGAGAAGGTATTAATCCATATTCTGCTGAAAAATTGAACATTAGTAAGTCCAATCATATCACAGAACGGGGGTTTGGGGGAGGGAATCTTTTAAAGATCATATTCACTTAACCACAAGCCAGTTTTACGTAAATTGGGACTGTCCAAAAATATTCTGTCAGCCATTCATGGTTTGAAATCTGATTATCAAAGATCAATTGAATTATGGTACACATTAAAAAGCCATGAGACATTTGTTTTGCAATAAATAGATAAAGCAGTGTTATAACTCATTTATAGCTTTTTTGAGGTAAGCTATCAAATCTGCCCTTTCTCCCTTCTTCTTGATGCCAGCGGAGATCATTTTTGTTGCAGGGATGTACTTTTTGGGATTCTCCAGGGACTCCATCAGTGTGTCCTCTCCCCAGGTGATGCCTTTGTTCTTGTTGGCATCTGTGTAAGAGAACCCAGCTGCTTAGCCTGTCTTCCGACCAAACAGACCATGGAGGTTAGGCCCAGTCTGTGCTTGCCTCCCTTTTCAATGGTGTGGCACTGGGCACACTTCTGAACAAAAATCTTCTTGCCTTTTTCAACATCACCCATTTTAAATTCACTCTCTCGCCGCTACCACAAGGAGGACACCGGATAGGACGGCAGACGTCCCGCCCTCTCACACTTTTTTTTTTTTTTTTTTGGTGGTAGTTTGGAATGGAATTTGAGTTAGGAAATACTTTCCCCTCAGAAGGCATTGTTCCACTGATTTCCCGTTTCCAGGTGTGATGAGGCCAATCTGTGCCTGAACCAGTTTACAAATTAAAAAAAAAGTCTTATGAATAAGTTTAAATTTTTTCCCTCTGGTCTGTTAGACTGTCTCTTTGTCTCGTGTTTTGCAGTTTCATGGTGATGTGTAATTTAGTGGAAGCTTATAGACATAGGTTGAGGACTTGTGTAATGTAGTTTATCTCATTAAATGCTCCAAGATAGTGATCTAGAAGTCCTTAGACAGCTGTGGGAGGGGTGGGAGACAAAATATTGATGGGTTGGTAGTCTTCACATGTAAGTGACATCTGAGGGACAGCATTACAGAGTCCAAGTGCTGTGTGTGTATGTGTGTGTATGTACATGTGTGTGTGCCAGTTACCAGTTCTGAGGCTTGAACTCAGGGTCTGGGCACTATCCCTTTTTGTTTGTTTTGTTTTTGTTTTTTGCTCAAGGTTAATCACAGCTCCTTTTGGTGACTAACAGTCTCAAAAGACTTTCTTGGGGGAAGGAAGATGGCGCCGAGACAATAGGGACGCTACCTAGCTTTCTCTGACAAAAAAAGACTTTCTTGTCTGGGCTGGTTTTGAACTGCTATCCTCAGTTCTCAGAGTTATAAGCAGGAGCCACCAAGAACCAGAGCCCCCTTTCAGGAAGAAATCCTTAAAAGATGTATTATAGATGTATTGTAGATAGATAGAACATATAAATTGACACAGCACATGGCAAGCTGCTTAATAAACTTTTGATGGGTGTATATTATTTCAATATAATATCCATCTAATATTTAAAGTCTCCACCTGTCAAGTGGGAATTAGCCCAGAGTCAGAAATACTCTAGTAGCTGCTGGGATATCATCAACATTATTATTAAAAAAAAAAAACAATATATCCTGGAGGAGCGCCAGTGGCTCACACCTGTAACCCTAGATACCCAAGAGGCTGGAGGCTAGAAGAATGCTGTTTAAAGCCAGCTCAGACTGAAAAAGTCCCAGACTGGAGGCATGGATGAAGTGGCAGAACACCAGCTGGATGAGCAACCTGCGCAGTTGTATTTGAATAGCTGGGCTGTAGCTTGAGTGATTACAAATGAATGAGAGTTATAGGCTCTGAATTCAGGCCAGTTGGGACCCTGAAACACTTTGCTTCCCAGAACTTCAATTTTCTTATCTATAAAATGAGGCTTAGGCCTAGATTCCTAGCTAGCAGAAGGCTGAGTCAAGGATAGAGGCTCAAAGCCACCCTAGCCAGAAAAGTCCATGACACTCTTAGCTCCAATTAAGCCTCCCAAAACTAGAAGTGGTAGAGCATTAATCTCGAGTGAATAAGCTAAGAGATAGCACCCAGGCCCAGCACACACACACACACACACACACACACACACACACACAAATGTTGCAAGAGGTCTCAGGGCTTAGCTAGATGGTAGTGTGTGCTATGCATATGCAAGGCCCTGGGTTCAAATCCCAGGATCCTTCTTCACCATTTAAGCAATAGTAACTGCTAATGCCAATGACCAGGTGTCCTTTAAGCCTCAGAACAGTGCCTTGATTTACCAATACCCGCACCTGACCCTCCCTCCTCAACCAGATCAGCCTAAGAGGCTAATGCCAGATCAAAAAACTGTAGTTAAGACCTTGAGCAGATATGCTGGCCTGGCCAGGCTTCCTCCCTACCCCCAGCTGTGACCTGCTACCCAACATTTGTTCCACCTTAGTTACTTTCAGACTACCCACAGTAGACAACCCTAGCATTCCTTCAGACCCACCATCAATACCTCAGACTGTAAGCCAGGAGTGGGTAACTCTGGCTGGAGGCTACCCTCTGCAGATTTTCTTTTTCACCAATAAATCTGTGCTGGTGTTGAACCATGTCTTGTCTGTTCTCTTTCACCTTTTTTTCCTTTTGACCCTAACAGTAACCACATCAGTGCACTTTTGTGGTGATCCAATGAGGGACGCGAGCTTTTCGTTAGGCTAATTCGATAGGATGCTTACTGTCTGTGCAGGAGTTTGCTTTCCTTCCTTCCTTCCTTCCTTCAGTCTCAAGTTACACTGTGAGGTAAGCACTACTATTTCATCACCCCTTCCCCCAATTTTCTAGATGACGACAAGGCTCAGAAGTGAAGGACCTGGTCTACAATGTCATACTTCAATAATGTCACGCTGGAGGTTAGAGAAAACTTCTGTGCTGCTGCGGGCCTGGCCTGCTGGCAGCTGGGAGCTGCGGGTTTAACCCGCTGGCGCGCCCTGCCACCGGCAGGGGGCGGCCGGGGGCTACGCGGGTACACAGATCCCTTCCGAGGCCCCGCCCAGGGCCCGGGCTCGGCCGGGCACCGCAGCGCCGCGACGGCAGCCAGCCGCTCCCGCGCCCTCCACCCCCGGGGGGCCCCCTGGCTGGAGGGACGCCCCGTGCGGAAAAGACAGCTCTACTTCAGTTCCAACGCCACCTCTCCAAGAGGAGAGCAGTGCGCCGGGACGCAGGCAGCAGAGCGAGTTTTCCGTGCCTCCCCAGACGGGGAAACCCACAAGTCTCCCTTTCCCCGAAGCTCGGCCGGGGCCCGGCCGGGAGCGGGGGGCGGGGCCGGGCCGTCGGGGCTCCGTCTGGGACTCTGCAGAGCACTTGGGGCGGGCGCGCGGGGTTCCCGGACAAGCGGGGAGGAGACGCTTACTGCTCAGAGGGCGCGCGGAGCGGGGGCAGGGGGGGTGGGCGATGAATTTCAGGGGCGGCACCAGGAGGTAGAGGGGTAACCGGGCGGTTTCCATGACGCCCGGGGCGTAGGGGAGGAATGTACCCCCACAAACTGTGGCGAAACAACTGCCGTGCCGGGCGGGCCGGGCTGGAGAAGGGCAGGCGGGACTGTGGCGTGGGGAGTGGGGAGGGCGGGAGGGCGGGCCGGGGGCGGGGCGGTCACGTGCGCCCGAGGGGGGCGAGGCACCGAGCCTGCCCCGGAGTGAACCGAGCGGGCTGAGCAGCAGCTGTGCCGCGGACCCAACTTTTTCCAGGGCTGAGAAGGCTTTTTTTTTGGGGGGGGGTGTCAGGGGGCGGGGGCAGGCAAGGTGAAAGGGCATCGGGACCCCGGCATCTGGGGGCAGCTGTTGCCGCGGGACCGCGCTTCGCCAGGACAAGTGACTGGAGTTGGGGTGAGAGCGCAGGGTCCGCCGCGGGTCTCCCCCGGAGCGAGCGCGGAGGGCTGCGCTCCCCGACGAGGCTTCCATCAGCTGGAGGGCCCGCCCAAAGGCCGCGGCCCCTGAAGCCCGCTGGGAGCGCGTCGGCGCGCGCGGAGCTCCGGGGAGGCTGTGGTTATGGTGGATAAACGCCCCGAGCAGCTGGAGCGCCATGAGAACTCCGCGCGCCAGTCCCCGGCCCCCCCGGCGGACCCCTGCGTCTCGGCCCATCCCAGTGTATCCATCCATCCCAGTGCCTCGGCCTACCCCAGTGTCTTGGCTCAGCCCAGTGGTCTCACCCAGCCCAGTAGCTCCTCCACTCCGGACAACTTGAGTGTGATCAGGTTGAGCACGCACCGCTGGGCCATGGTCCTGCTGTTCAGCTTCTACTCCATGTGCAACGCCTTTCAGTGGATCCAGTACGGCTCCATCAATAACATCTTCAGGAAGTTCTATGGGGTCAGTGCCTTCGCCATCGACTGCCTGTCCATGTGCTACATGCTCACCTACATCCCTCTGCTCCTGCCAGTGACCTGGATGCTGGAGAAGTTCGGCCTCCGCACCATCGCCCTCCTCGGCTCTGGTCTCAATTGCCTGGGGGCCTGGGTGAAGCTGGGCAGCCTGCAGCCTCACCTCTTCCCAGTTACGGTCGTGGGCCAGATCATCTGCTCCGTGGCCCAGGTGTTCATCCTGGGAATGCCCTCCCGCATCGCCTCCGTCTGGTTCGGGGCCAATGAAGTTTCCACAGCCTGTGCCCTGGCTGTCTTTGGCAATCAGGTGGGCAAAGAGGGGGTTGGGGGACGGGTTTAAAGGGGTCTCTTACAGTGGCAGGACTCTGTTTAGATTGCACACACACACACACACACACACACACACACCCCTCCCTGCTGTAAGTTTTCTGGATAACAAGACTTTATGACTGTAGGTGGCTTTGTGGCTGGGTATGACAGTGTGTTTGGGTGATTGTGACTGTTGGTGACATGGTCATGTCAGTAAGGACCCAAAGCAGTTGGCCTTTGCTCTGGGCCATAGTTCCCCCCCCCCCCCACAGAAACCAAGCTTCTAGAACATGATCTGCTGTGTTGGAGCCCTTCAGAACCTGTGTCAACTTACTACCTGTTCTTTTTTGGCTAGAGTTCCTGGGCCTCAGACTGTTCTGATCTCATTAGAACTTGGCAGGTGATTTTAACTGACCCAGCTTTCCTAGAGTGCCATAGCGGCTGTACTACACAGTGGCAGGGCCCGGCCTGATGATACTTAGCCCCTTTCTCGTCTTTTGTTATTTACACTTGAAGCCTGGAGGGTAGGATGAGTACTTTGTGCCAAACTCCTCTGAGGTTCAGAGCCAAGTGCAGTGAGATGGAGTAGAAATCTCACTCTGAATTTCCAAGAACGATCCTAGCATCTATAGCTCACAGTCATCCTTTCTTCTCCTCTTCCTCCTCCTCTTTCTCCTTCTTCTTCTTCCTCTCTTTTTTCTTTTTGTCTGTATGCACACAATCCAGTCCTGGGGCTTGAACTCAAGGCCTCACTCTCTTTTGGCTTTTTGCTCATTCTGCCATTTGAGCCATATCTCCACTTCCAGCTTTTTGTTGGTTCATTGGACATGAATTCTACAGAATTTTTGGCCTGGGCCAGCCTCCAAGTGGGATCCCCAGATCTCAGTCTTGTGAGTAGCTAAGATTACAGGCATGAGCCACCCATACCCAGCTTCTCACCTTTCTTTTCTTTTCTTTTTTTTTGGGGGTGGGGTGGGGAGTAGAACCTCAATTCTTTTTATCTCAGAGTAGTTCTGATTCAGTCACTTGGGCATATTATTAATCAGATAGACTTCTCCACATATCAGAGTAAATACGTCTGGGACAATTTTTGAACAAAACAACTGCCTCTGACTTGAACTTTTTCCCAAGCACATCTTGGCCACAGGTTTACCAGATGACCAGTAACACTTAGTTTTCACAAGCCTATTCTCTGGGACCTGTCTATATCAATTCCAAAATATGCCTTCTAGTTTAGGAAATGTTCATTTGGGCCAGAAACTTGCCAAAACGTTTCTAAAATGAAAGTTTCAGTTCTGTTCAACTTTACTACCAGGAAGGTAACTTGAGTTCAAGTTTCCCATGCCAGTGAGTTCTGTACTGAGGAATAGCGTGTGCAATCAGTGACAGCAAACAGGAGGGTGGACTTGAACACACAGAGTGCAATAAAATATCCCATACAGGGTTTGCATCGAGAGGAGTTTAAATGTTCTGAATAGATTGAAGGTCTAGAGGTAAAACTAGTGACTATTTTGGTGAGTACCATTCTAGTATTTAGAATGACATTTCTTAGTTTCCTATCCTGTAAGGTGGTATGAAGATGGGGCTGGCACTATTGGGGTTTTCCTTTATTGTAGGCTAAAGCTGGGGTGGGGGTGATGGCTGATGCCTGGAGGGCTCCATCTTCAGAGAAGCAGCAGAACCCTACTTCTGCAAGGTCACACAATCCCAGACCACTGGAAGACAGAGTTGCAGACTGAAAGAAGCCCTTTCCATTGGCCTGGTACCTTTGAAATGGGAGATTCTTATAACATTTGTCAGTAGGCAAGTGCAAAGAGGCTTCCACATCCAGTCTCATAAACCTGAAAAGAAACTTAATACTAGATATGTCTTTAAATTTTAATAGGATTAGTTATTCATTTTTCACTCCACCCCATTCCCCAAAGTCAGGAAATGCTAAGAAATTTTACACATAAGAGTCCCCCCCCATAGGAATATTTGCATCAGAAGATATCTATTTAGTTTGCTCATTTTGGCTTAATCCTCTGCTAAGTTCAGTCTTATGAAAAACAATTGCTCTGTTTGTTTTTCCTGAGTTTCAACCTGCCTCTGGGTAAAACATAGCTGAATTAAGGAGAAATATTAACAGGGTACCTGGAGCTTTACAGTTTCCCAAAAAAGGCTCCACAAAATGGAACAAAGTTCAGATGTCTTTCTTGGTCTGCAGACTTCCTTGCGACCATTGCAGAGTCAACATCTGTGAGATTTAGAATCTGTATTATCTCCAGCTAACTAGTAAAAGGCAGAAGTATACTTATGTCTCAAGTGGTGGAATGCCAGCCTTGAGGAAAAAACCAAAAGAACTTAAAGGACAGCTTGACCTTCAGTACAAGCCTAGTACTGGCAAAAAAAAAACCCCAAATAAATAGTGCTGGTCAATAGAAATACAATACTAGCCACACATTAACACTACATATATAAGCAATTTTTCTAATAAATGCAGAAAAGTAATAAAGAACAAAGGAAATTGGTTTTATTAACATTTTATGTAACCTAAGATATTCAGACCATTTCTTCAACATGTTATTAATATAATACTATTAATAGTGTGCCATTTTACATCCTTTCTTTTTTTTCTTTAAAAAAAATTTTTTTTGTGGGTCATGGGGCTTGAACTCTGGGGGCCTGGGTTCTGTCCCTGAGATCTTCAGCTCAGGGCTACAGCCCTACCCCAGGATCCACAGCCTCTCTGTCTTCCTTTCTTAAGAGGAAACCACAAGTTTTATATGAAACTTGCTTCTATAATCATGGTAAAATTCGGGCCGGGAGTTTGGCCTAGTGGTTAAAGTGCTTGCCTAGCATGCATGAAGACCTGGGTTCGATTCCTAGGTACCACATATAGAAAAAAAGCCGGAAGTGGTGCTGAGGCTCAAGTGGTAGAGCTCTAGCCTTAGGAAAGTCCAAGGACAGTGCTCAGGCCCTAAGCTCAAGCCCAGGACTGGCAAAAAAAAAATCATGGTAAAATTTATATATTTATCATTTTAGCCAGAGATTTAGTGGCATTAAATATATTTGTAATGTCCTATGACTGTCATCACTGTATCAAAATATTTCCTTTAGCCAAACAGATCTAATTTAACAACTCCTCTTTTCCACACCCTTCCCTGAGACTCTCGATTCACGTTCTTCCCTCAATTAATTTGCTTTTGTTTCTTGGTCCAGTTGAGGGGCTTGAACTTGGTCTCTGCACTATCCCTGAGCTCTTTGCCTAGGGTTCTACCACTTGGGGCCACAGCTCTACTTCTGGTTTTCTAATGGTTATCTGGAGATAAGAGTCTCACATGCTTTCTTGCCTAGGTTGTCTTTGAACCATGGTCCTTAGATCTCAGCCTCCTGAGTAGCTAGAATTATGGGTGCATGCCAGCAGCTATCTCATCTAAGGGGAATCACATGAGCTTGTCCTTTCTATGTCTACTTTGCAAAGTCTGTTTTGTAAATGCTAGAAACTAGCTTGTATTTTTGTTTGGTTTTAAATTTATATTCTATGCCTTAAAACCAGACAAAATTATCAGTTTGAGGCTTTGGGGGAGAGGAATGTGGGACTGAATTCCACTTCTGCTTTTTCTTGCCCTAGAAGTCCCTCAGCATAAGTATGAGCAGGTGAGTGAATAGTTCTAGAAAGAGACTAGTGCAGTGTTCAGCAAATGTGGATTTGTCTTACCACAGATCTGGGTGGAAAAACAGGTATCTGGGTCCTGCAAGGGCCCAGGCTTCTATAATTTTAACTGGCTCCCAGTTGAGGCAAAGTATTATGTACTTTAGCTGGAAGCTACCACCACAACAGAGCACTGGTCAGTGTGGAGAAGACTTTTGTGTATGGAGTCATGTTTTTATGGGGTGATTTATTAGGTACTTGATGCATCTGGTGTGCAAATGAAAGCAGGAAGAGTTTGGATCCTTCCTCCCTCAGACAGAAGACAGGATGGCTTGAGAGCAGGGCTCCATAACCCCTTTTAGATGCTGAAATTAGGATAGGAAATCTAACTGCTGTAGATGCTCACCTTTTGGGTTCTATGGCACTTCCTGATACACAGGCCCAGGTTGGGACTGACCTCCACCTTGGCTTTGGTGCCTCATCGCGCATTGCTGTAGTATCTGTTAATTCATGGAATCAAGTCTAAGTCTACTCCAGCCCTATCCTGTGTAGCCTGTGTTGTTCCCTTCCAGCTCTAACCACTCTTGCTCCATAACCAACTCCTTAAAGAGGGGCCACTAGAGGTTTACCATTCAGTCACTGGAAAGTGATGTCAGCAAGATGGCAGTTGAGGAAGCTCTGGGCTCTGGCTTCCCCATGGAGACATTAAAGAATCAAGATAGAACTAGCTAAAAGAACTTTCTTGGGGCCGGGAGTTTGGCCTAGTGGTTAAAGTGCTTGCCTAGCATGCACGAAGACCCGGGTTCGATTCCTCGGTACCACATACATAGAAAAAAGCCAGAAGTGGTGCTGAGGCTCAAGTGGTAGAGCTCTAGCCTTGAGAAGGTCCAAGGACAATGCTCAGGCCCTGAGCTCCAGGCCAGGACTGGCAAAAAAAAAAAAAAAAAGAACTTTCTTATTCAACCTTTGGAAATCAGATATCTGTACCAACCATACACACCCAACCAAGGAAAGTCCATGTTAAAGATGATAGGAAATGTCATGGCTTTTTCCTTTCCTCTGGCTCCATTCTCTCTCCCATGCTATGCCTCTCAAATCTCTGTAGTTTCCTTCTGCAAACTTGAAAGAGCAGAAAAACAGACTTGCCACAACGACAAACAAACCAATAGGGAAGTTAAGAGAGCAACCCCTTTTGCAATAGTGTAAAAACATATATATTTAAATAAACTAAGGAGGTTAAAAAAATCCTTAAACTAGCCAGCTGTTGGTGGCTTAGGCCTGTAATCCTGAATACTCAGGAGTCTGAGATCTGCGGATCACAGTTCCAAGCTAGCCCAGGCAGAGAAGTCCCTGTGAAGCATTTACTTCTTTTTTCTTTGTTTTTGTTTCTTGTTTTTGCCATTCCTGGGCCTTGAACTCAGGGCCCGAGCACTGTCCTTGAGTGTTCTTAAGGCCAGAGCTCTACCACTTGAGCCACAGCACCACTTCTGGCTTTTTTCTATGTATGTGGAACCAAGGAATGGAGCCCCGGTCTTCATGCATGCTAGGCAAGCACTCTACCACTAGGCCAAACTCCTGGCCACTGAAGCTCTTATTTCTAATTAACCACTTATAAACTGGAAGTGGTACTGTGGCTGAAGTGGTAGAGAGCTAGCCTTGAGCACAAAGAGGCTCAGGGACAGCATCTAGGTCCTGAGTTCAAGCCCCACAACTGACAAGAAAAAGAAAAAGAGAGAGAGAAAGAGAAAGAGAGGGGGGAGGGAGGGAGAAAGAGAGAGAGAGAAGAGGGAGAGAGACAGAAAACAAGCTAAGCAACAAGCCCCAATAAACCAAACCAAACCAAAACAAAACAAAAGCATGGAGTTAGACCTGTATACCATATACCAAAATTCATTCAAATAGATCAGAGATAAACACATAAAAGCTAAAGCCATAAGTGCTTAAAAGAACACAGGATGGGGACGACTAAGATAGCAATGATTTCTTACATATGATAACTAAAAGCAGATATCAAAAGAAAAAAGTTAAATAATTTGGATCCATTGAAATGTATGAAGGCAGCCCATAGATGGAATATTTACATTTATCTGTTTTCCAGCTGAGTCTGTTTGGCCTGTCACGCAACAAGCCAGTCACAAAAGGAGCTGCTAAGGTGCCCAAACATGAGGAGGCAGAGCCACAAGACTCATGTCCACCCTCCTTGAAGACAGCCCATAAACAGGCTAAAGAAGCATGGTGATCTAATGTGTGCGAAAGTGAAGTGTTCCATGATTGGTGCATGTGTGATCCAGATTCATGGCTCTTTACCAGATGCCTGTTCAGATGATGGCTGCATTAGTGTGTTCTCTAATGTGAACGGGTCATCCTGTCACATGTCCAGGCTCTTGAGAGTGGTTTCAACTGGCTTGAACTATCACCAAGCCCTAAAAACAACTCAGACAACCATTATACCATTGTGACCCTTATACCTAAGGTATTATGTGTCAACACTAATAGGATTCTATTGCTCAACTAATTAGGGATAAACACAAGTGGAGCTGGAAATTCATAGTTGGATAGTTCTATTCTGAGGCTAAGTGACTGGAGTTGGCACACTACACAGGTGAAGGACTCAGTCTCAAAAGACTGCTCCCCTGGGCCGGGAGTTTGGCCTAAAGATAGAGTGCTTACCTAGCATGCATAAAGACCAGGTTCGATTCCTCGGTACCACGTACATAGAAAAAAAGCCGGAAGTGGTTCTGTGGTTCAGGTGGTGGAGCTCTGGCCTTGAGAAAGCCCAAGGACAGTGCTCAGGCCCTGAGTTCAAGGCCCAGGACTGGCAAAAAAAAAAAAAAGACTGCTCCCCCTTCAGACTTTGGAAGGTCCAAGGGACACTCACACTTCTGAGGACCCCTGCTTCCCCCCAAAGTTTCAATTGGCTCTCAGAACTCAGGAAATTATTTAATTTACATTTGCCAATTTATTAGAAAAGACACAAGTTGGAAACACATACTTGGAAATGTTTGATGGGCTTGGGTATAGGGAGAGGCCATATGTGGAATTTCCATGTCCCATCCTGGTACACTACCCTCCCAGGCTCTTCATGTATTCCTCCATCCTGAAGCTGAGACTCAACATTCTAGTTAATTTCCTTCCTTCCTCCCTTCCTTCCTCCCTCCCTTCCTCCCTCCTTTCTTTTCTCCCTCCCTCCTTCCCTCTCTCCCTCCCTCCCTCCCTATTTGTTTACAAGTTCTGGGACTTGAACTCAGGTCTTGGGTACTGTCAGTGAGCTTCCTTTGCTCAAGGCTGACCCTTCACCATTTGAGCCTACAGCTCTACTTGTGGTATTTTGGTCTCATAAACTTTCCTGCCCAAGCTGGCTTTGAACCATAATCCTCAGATCCTAGCCTCTTGAGTAGCTAGAATTACAGGTGCAAGCTACTGGCAATGTTCTACTTTCTATCTTGCTAATTCCCACTTTTTAATAGATCTTTCTTTAGTAAAAGTAATTGTCTCAGTTTGAGTCTATCTTGGGGCCCTAACCTGTGGCCTCATTCATATAAACTTGGGTCTCTTGGACAAAGGGCTATTTAAAAAGAATGAAAGATTCCTGTAATTCCGAAAATTCCAGGGATTTTTGGAGCTCTATGTCCGGAACTAAGACAAAGACCAAACAATATTAATATATATATGTATATATATATCTATGTACATACTCCAAGTATAATAGTCAAGTTCATACAGAGTGGAAAATAGAATGGTGGTTACTGAAAAGATAGGGGAGGTAAATGGGGAATGTTGTTTAAGAGATACAGAGTATCTGTGTGTGTTTGAGAACATGGCAAAAGACCTGCAGTTGGATAGACATGAAGTTTGAATAATAGTGTCAAATTTATTTCATGCTACCTGTTTGTACAGTTAAAATGGTTAAGTATTATTAGTGTTATTACTATTATTATTTTAATGTTGGGGATCGAATACAGTACCTCAAGTAGGCTGGGCAACTGCTCTACCACTGAGCTGCATCCCTAACAGAAGATACTAAAATTTTATGCATATAAAAGAAAAAAGAAAAAGGAGCCAGGTGCTGTTGGCTCATGACTAATCCTAGCTACTCTGGAGGCTGAGATCTGAGGATGGATTAAGTCTCAGAGCCAGCCCGGGTAGGAAAGTTGAGGAAACTCTTACTTTCAATCAACTGCCTGAAAGCTGGAAATGGAGCTGTTGCTCAGTGTGGTAGAATGCTAGCCTTGAGCAAAAAAGCTCAGAGACAGAGCCAAAACCTTGAGTTCAAGTCCCATGACTGACAAAATATCACCAGTGTCAGTCTTGGTGCTCTGAGGAGCCCTTCCTTAGCTAGTGTATTGCAGAGCTTTGTTCCCTGAGAGTTCCCTGTTTCCCTTTGTCTCTCCTGTACTCTTCCTCTTCTCTGCCTCCTCTGACCATTACCAAAGAGCCAGACATGCCAGATAGGAGCAGAGCTTTAAATCTCACAGGTGCTTGAGTTTAGATACATGAATTAACAGCTGTTTACTTCCTGAAAGGAATAAAGATGACCAGCAAACTGCCCCATGCCTGGATTATCTGTGCCTGGATTGTCTTTTCTCTGTGAATCAAAATCTTAATTTTTTTTTTTGGTCCATCATGGGGCTTGAACTTAGGACATGGGCACTGTCCATGAGCTGAAGGCAGAAAAGTGTGCTCTACCACCTTGAGCCACAGTGACTCAAGTGACCCTAGCATGCATGAAGCCCTGGGTTCGATTCCTCAGTACCATATAAACAGAAAAGGCCAGAAAAAATGGTGCTGTGGCTCAAGTGGTAGAATGCTAGCCTTGAGCAAAAAGGAAGCCCAGGGACAGTGCCCAGGCCTGTCAAAAAAGGGATAATATGTAAAAGGCATTTAATTTGAAGAGCCAAAGGAAGAAGCATGTTCTTAGGAGTGTCGTGGGAAAAGATCATCCGGGGCTCCTGACCTAGAAGAAGTTGACATTTAGACTCTGCACGGAGGCTTACAACCAACATGTGCACAGGAGTTAAGGGATCAAGGGGTGAAAGAGAGCAGGGCCTCAGTGTAAGTACACTGGGGAGCAAGTGTGACATCTTCTGTAGTACCTGAATATTCAGATGCTTCTTAATGAGTAAAATAACCAAGAGTTTGGTTCAGAGGGAGAATGAGCCTTCCCAGAAACTTTGCTGGCAAGTTCCTAATGACTTTTCCCCGGGATCCTGATCCTGGGTCCATTTCCAGAGCTATTCAAATGAAGAGCAGAGCTGAGGCTGGGAGATTAGTGTCATTTTCCCAAAGAGGACTGCTGTTTGTGGGGAGACTTGGGGCCTCTGAAATGACACTGATGCTGGGCGGGTCCCATGTCTGCAAGGCAGATTGCAGCTCACTACCGCCAGACTACTGAAGGAAGGGGTCTTATCACACATACACACATAGCTGCTTTCCATGGCAGATTCTTGATCTCTTTCCAGCCATGCTGTTAACAGGATGTCCTTCCCTTAACTTCAGTTTCCCTCAAACAGCAACATCAATCAGCGCTGCCTGGCTTGAAGGATGGGGGTTGAAGCCCTATTCAAACTTCATGATGAGAACAAGGAGCCCCAGGTCAAGGTGAAAGCTAGCTGTTATTTCCTCTTCTTTATTCTCTGTCTTCCATCTTCTATCTAGTTTTTCCACAGTTAATTCAACAGAACATCATCCTTTCTTTGATCCTGCAGAACTTAAGTCCTCTGTGTGTGTGTGTGTGTGTGTGTGTGAATTGTTATGTCTTGCAGACTTTGATAACCTAGTCTCACCCCCACCATCCAAGTTGTTCCCTGTCCGTAGCAAAAAGAAAATCACCTGCTTGCTGAAGAGGATGGGAGGAGGCAGGCCCAGATCTCATTTCCTTGCCAGCTTCTGGGGACTTGACAGTGTGTGGGAGCCTCATGAGAAAGCCATGTATGCATTGGCTTATATCAAATACCTTCTATAGAGAGGCTCCTCTTATTTCCAAGAATTGCATTTGGATTGGACAGACCTGTGGGCCCAGGGGGAACGGGGTAGAGAAGTGGCTGTTGGGTGGGGACTGACTTTTGACACACACTCCATTCACCTCTCCCACACCCCACTTTCTCCTCTCCCCTGGAAGCTTCTGATTTCAGCTCCAAATGACTGGATTGCGCTTCCTGGGTCTTCTTTGTGGTTCTTTGAGACTCCCAGTGTCACTGGACACAAAGCTATTTGTGTGTCCCATCTCTGCAAAACACAGAGTGTGCATAGCTCTAAGAGTGTTAAACAAGCTCATTCTTGTTTGCTGTTTGGAGTAGTGGCTGCACCTGAGCAATCCAGATCTCCTCAGACCTTTGGCCTATGTGCCTTGTTAGGTGTCAGACATGTTTGACATGTCAGATATGAATGGAGTGCATTCAGAAAACATTTTCCCCTGAGAAGCTTGACAAGAGCATGTATCTCACTTCTCTGGGGAAAAACCAGTAGCTAAAAATTATTTCTTGATTTCCTTTCTTGGGACCATGGAGATCAAGTGTCTCTAAAGTGTAGCCCATACGTTTCTAGCATCAGAACCACTTGGGGGTATTCCTTAAAATGCAGATTCCAGGCCTGTTATGGTAATGCACACCTGTAATCCCAGTACTGGGAAGAGGCTGAGGCAGGAGGGTGGTAAGCTGGTCAGCCTGGGCTACATACTGAGACCCTGTGCCTCTAGACACTAGAGATACCCAAAGGATTACCCATTCTGGGATGGGACCCTGTTTTTTGCTTCCTTCCAGGAAATTTGATGTTCACAGAAGTTTGAGATACCTTGATGTGGGGAAGCTGGACCCAATTCTGACAGCAGCCATTTACGGGGCTTCCAGCCAGACACTTCTCTTTGAGCATTAGATTGTAATATTGGACAGGTTTGTGATGAAGGCTTAGAGAGGCAGTGTCAGATGAACAAAATTCTGGAACGAAACCCTCACTCCAAAAACATTGCTCACAGTCCTACATCCACAGCAATCTCTTCCCTCTGGCCCAAATTCCCTAACTCTTTCCTGTAGTCCTCTTCCACATCTCTCTAGATTTCAGTTGCTCTGAACTTCCTGTGGACAAATGCTCCTTCCTGGTTGCACTCTCAGATGATATTCTACCACTTGAAACATGCCTCCAGTTCCAGCTTTTAGCAGGTTACTTGGAGATAAGTCTTCTGGATTGGTTTGATCAGAGTGGCTTGAATTTATGATCTTTAGATCTCAGCTTCCTGAGTAGCTAGAATTGTAGACATGAACCACCAGCTTCCCTCACAATGCGAAAATTGAAGCAGGTGCAGCTGACTCTTTCTGTGGGTCAGGTAGGTGGGGACCAGTCTTCCACACTACTAGACAGAGCTCAGCCCTGTCAACAGCTGGATCCCGATGACATGGGCCTGAAGAGGCCATGCCTGGTGCAGAAAGAACTGAGGACACTGGGTGTGGGATGGGGGGAATTTGGTGCATTGACTATGTAAGGCTATCCTCTTCCCATTGCCCAGTTTGCTGTGATAATTACTGAATAACATGACAGCCAGGGCATCAAGAGGATGGGGCTGGGAGTGGGGAAAGTGCAGCTTGACCTGACCCTCTTTCTAATCTTCCTCACCTTTTGCGTACAACTGACCCCCATTGAAAAAATCCCCTCCACTTCCTCATGTTCTGAAGCTCTTGAAGTAGATGCTGGGAAGACCAGCTAGTAGTCTCTGCCCCTTTGGACTGGCCAAACTGTACGAAGGCAGAAAGTGGAGTACTCACAGGGCTCTGTGTTCCTGTCTTCTAGTCCCTCACTAGTCTCTAATGTTTTGTGTGTCACTACACCATCTACACATGATATCTACAACCTTTGGCCTGCTGTGGAGCCTTTGGAAAGGCCTCTTTATTAATTAGTTAATTATTTAGTACTAGAGCTTGAACTCAAGGCCTCATTCTCTTGCTTCGCTTATTTCACTCAAGGCTGGAGTTCTACAACTTGAGCCATACCTGTGACTTCCAGCTTTTGCTAGTTAATTGGAGATTAGCCTTGTGTTGGTGGCTCATGTCTGTAATCTTAGCTATTCAGGAGGCAGAAGTCTGAGGATCACAGTTCAAAATCAGCCTGGGTAGGGACTGGGAGTGGTACAGTGGTTTAAGGGGTAGAGTGCCAGCCTTGAGCAGAAGAGCTCAGGAACTGTGCCCAGACCCCAAGCTCTAGCCTCATGTGGACAAAAAAAAAAGTCCCTCAGATTTATCCACCAGGGCTGACCCGAGGCACATGGTACACACATTATCAAATGTGCATTGTGATCCAGACATTCTGTAGGTGGATCAGAATACTATAATTGCCTTGATCAGATTCTGGTTCAGCCCATGCATTCCTGGGATCTGTTGCTGCTTCCTTGTGAAGCTCAGCCAGGTTGCCTTGGAAGGGAATAGAGCTAGGAATGGGACATCAGAAGCCTTGAGGTTGACCTTGACCCTGATGCATCTCATGACCTTAAGCAAGTTACTTAAACTGTGCTATGAAATGGAAACATGGCCATCTTAGGGCTCTGATCCTTGTCCAGATACCTCTTTGACCTACTTCTGATGATCTTACTGAGTTGTGGATGTGTAAGGGGCCTTGAAAACAGTTGCTACTGTGCAGAAGTTGACTTCTAGAACCCTTTCTTGAACTTAGGAAAAAAGACTCTGGACCTGCTCTTTGATAGGAAATGAAAGGACTTCCCTGTCCACGGCTTATGTTCTGTCTTATAATGTACAACCTTGGACTAGGGGCTACCCTCTCCATGTAGCTGACTCAGTACTCTTGCCTTTACTGACTATTTGCTGTTCAGAGTAAGCTCTGGTTCTTTCCTGTTGTTTGATCTTCTCTGTGCATCCCTTTCATCAGCGCTTGAGCAGTTATTGAGCCTTTTGAGCTGAGCCATTCTGTAGCTTCGGGAATCTTATGGAGCCTCCTGGTTCCTTTTGATTCCAAGCTGGCAGAAGGGCCTTGTGTCAAGGAGGGACAAGATGTAGCTTTTAAATCTATCTGTACCTAGCACAGCCTCTCTCTTCTGTGTGGGACAAAGCATGGAACTGATATACATAGTCTCCACTCTCAGGGAATGGAGTCTGGGAAGGAAAGGTTCTCAGGTTCTCCTGAGGGCTAGAGGAGGCCCTGGTCTTACCAAGTTTTCTCCCAGGCTCTCACAGTTACCAAGTAGCAATGATAAGTGGTCACAAATGGGAATCAATGGGACTTGGTTAGCTCTAGTGATAATGTTAGAGTCCTTATGAAGATGTCACAGTTTGTCCTTGGCAGGTCTCACTCCAGAGTTCCCTTCTCTCCAGTATCTACCCTCAAGATGATTGGCCCTGGAGTGCCATAAATTTCAAGGTCTGTATTAGGATTTCTGTACCCTAAGCCAGCTCTCCAGCCTTTGAAGTAACCCACATAGGCTGGTGGCCAGCCAGCCTTTGTCCTTGCTCCTTTTCTTCTTAAATCCTATTTGTTCTGGATTACTTTGTGTCTCTCCAGTTGACAGCATGCTGGGTGACAAATCACCGCCAGTCAACAAAGGCCCTCACTCTCTTTGCCAACTGTAGTTCTTTTTTAGAAAAAAGATTTTTTTTATGATGATGCATTATTGCTTTTGTTTTATTTATCGAACATATAATATCTGCTGCAGGCTAAACAATGTAAGCATTGAAGATGTTGCCAGGAATGGGAAAGAGAAGGCCCCTGAGGTCTTAAGAGATATTAGAATGTTAGTGAGTCACTCAAAGAGTGACCAGTGGTAGAAATGTCAAAGCAAAGGAGAGGGGAAGTGACTTCAGTGTAGGCCACTGGGAGATATTGTGGAGCAAAGAAGTTCTTGGATTCCTTAAGGAACAAGGTCACATCTGATGGTGCTATTCTTTTTGGGTGCCACCACCTGTAGATACAGGTAGCTTTTGTGTAAGGCTTTGGCTTCTTTTTCTTCCACATTTCTCTCTAAGGTCATGAAACAGAGTTAACTTACTTATGAAGTTGGCTTCTGAGGAAAAAGCTTCATGAGGCCCAACCTATCTATTTTTAGATGTGTCCACTTAAGAGGAACTGGGTTTTAACCTATGGCAGTCTATGAAGCAATGGGTCTAAGGTTTGCCACTGAACTTTGGAATTGGTGGCTATCATTAAGGAAGTTCATCTAGACAGGACTGAGAAAGCTTAAAGGATGTGCAATACTGTCACATGAACACTACATGTTGTGATGCAGAGACAGGTGACAATTCTCCTTTGAGAACCATTTTATGTATCAAAGGGTGGGAAGTGGGGAAACTGAACAGAACTTTTGTCCACTAGGACAAAAGTATCTCTCTACTGGCTGTTGAGTGCCTGGCTTTGGTGGGAAACGCCAAAGCGTTTCGGTTGAACTTTGTACATCATTCCTTCAAATGTGAAAAAATGTGAAGCAGGTTGAAAAACACCCACTTATCTTTCTTCTTCTCTGTCTGATGCATGGGGAAGCTCTGTGAGTCTGTGGCCACAGGATCTGAGCATGACCAGGATAGCAGTTCACAGTGATTTGCGCTCCTATGAAGGGAAATCTCTCTTAGAGGCCGAGCCTGACCTTTGTGGCGTTCACCATGAGAATGACTTCAAGGGAAACACCCAGTCTTTAAAAAGAGGGATTGTGTACTAAGAGGCTCCGGAGTCGGAGTAACTAAAAACAGGCATAACTACCAGGCTCAGTTTTAAGAATAAGATGATAATCTCCTTTGTCAACATCACTCAGGAAGAAAAAAAAAGTGTTTGGATTTAGGGATTTCAAATTCAATTAGTCATGTGAGCAGGCTTTGCATGCACATGGATGCTTACCTGGACACGTGCCTTGGTGCTCCTGGGTAACTGCAAGCTCATTCTCATGATTAAACTCAAGTCCAGTGCTCCAAGTTTTCAAAGTTCTGGTGTCCCAGTACCCACCTTGGGCTTTCCTTGCTTCTTCTTAGGGCATCTCAGGACTCCTTTCTTTTTTCTTTTCTTTTCTCTTTTTCTTTGTCAGTCACTGGGTTTAAATTCAGGCTTAGGTACTGTTCCTGAGCTTGCTTGCTCACAGCTAGAATTCTACCATTTTGAGCACCATTCCTGTTATTCTGGTGGTTAGAGAGAAGAGTTTCACAGCCTTTCCTGCCCCAGCTGGCTCTGAACTGTGATCCTCGGATCTCAGCATCCTGAGTAGCCAGGATTACAGATGTGAGCCACTGGTGCCTGGCTAAGTATACTTTTATAAATAGCAAACGTTCTCTGAGAACCTTATTTAGATTTTCTACCCCATCTTTGCATGAGTCTGGACTCACAGGACAGATATGCATTGTAAATGATATATGTTCTGAGTTGAAGTACTTCCTGTAGTTCTCGTCTGTTGAGCAAGCCCCTATCTTCTTCACCAGGCACTGGACTAGTAAGGGTTAGGAAAATGACTAGAAACCAGAAGTCTGGGGATAGTTAGATCAAAGAGATCTTACCTGACTAGAAGAATGAAGAGAAGCCCTATGAAGGAACTGGCACTGAAATGGGCTGCAAAAGGGTTAAAATGAGAACTCTGGGAAGAGTCCAGACTGGAGCACAGAAGGGTTGGCACTGAGATTTGTCCAGTCTGGCTGGAGAACATGAAATCTGTGGGGAACATGGGAGGAGATGGGACAAAGGTGATGAGCCAGCTAAGAGCAGCAGGCTGAGGAGAAGTTTGGACTCTTCCTTCCTCTGAGAGGTCAGTGCAAGGACTGTGCTCACTGTGTGTGTAGAAATGGGAAGACTGGCAGGCCTGTAGAGGAGATCGTGGCTGTCTAGCAGGCAGTCAGGGAGACTAAAGGGGAGAGGGAAGACCTGGAAGGGACTGAAAGAGGACTTGAGAATCTTGCTCTTACAGAGCTTAGTCGAGAGAGAGAGAGAGAGAGAGAGAGAGAGAGAGAGAGAGAGAGAGAGAGAGAGAGAGAGAGAGAGAGAGAGAGAGACAGAGACAGAGACAGAGAGAGACAGAGACAGAGACAGAGACGGGGGGGAGGGGGAAAGAGCTCAGGCCTGAAGGATATTGGTGTTTTGCTAGGTGAAAAGGTAATCTTGGCAGAGTGGCTGATACAATGTCCCTGTGATCCTCAGTTGTGGGCTTTGGAATATTGAAAAGACAGAAAAGAGGGTCTCTAAGCAGCAAGTAGATGACTAGGGACAGACCTGTAAGGCAGACTTCTTTGTACAGCTTTGTGGACTGCCTATATTTACATTTTAAATTAAGATTTGGACCCTTAGCAGAGCACGGTGGCGCATGCCTATAATCCTGCCTACTCAGGAGGCTGAAATCTGAGGATGGTGGTTCAAAGCCAGCCTGGCACTATAAAGCCGTGACACTCTTATCTCCAATTAATCTCTAGAAAAATGAGAAGTGAGGCTGTGGCTCAAGGGTAAGGCAATAGCCTTGAGCTGAAGAGCTCAGAGACAGCGCTCAGCCCAGAGTTCAAGCCTTATGACAACAACAACAAATCAGATTTGGGCCCTTAATTTAAAAGTGAGGGAAGTCTCTGTGGAGTTTGTGTTGTTCGGTGGTCTTGGGAGTGGGGAAGGGTCATGTACTTGGGCACATGCATTCCTCTCTGCCCTTCCTCATTCACCCACACAGGGTCCACCACCACTGCAGGTTGTTTTGTTGTTTATTTTGGTTTGGTTGGTTGGTTGGAACTTGAACTCAGGGATCAGCTGTTGACAATCCAACCCCTGGCTTTGGATTTCCCACACTGGCATGAAAGTACTTTCCAAAGCCATCTTTTTTCCAAGAGAAAAGCTGCTCTGAGACAGTGTTGCTCTCCTGCTGCTGTTACACAGGACCTCCTGGGCTCTCTGCTCCATCCTGTTGCCTGGAGAAGCTGGCTGTGCTGAGTGGAGCAGCGTTCCATCAGGCTTAGAGTAGAGATACCAGGCCTGGCATGTATCTCCAACTAGGAGGAGTTAATTATTGAGGCAGAGATTCCTGAGGATTGGATTGTTCTGCATCAAGCTCTTGGGACTTTTAAGCCTCCTCCCAGAGCTTTGGAAAATGTCCCTATCTCCCCTTTTTCTCTCATACACAAATAGGTCTCTACAGGATTATCTATTTCACTTCTAGACCTGAAATTCCAAAGGAGTATAGTGGCTAAAGGGGGTGGAGACAATGAAGAAGGTTCTTGCCACTTTGTCTATGATCTGTTTTCACCTCAGAGTCTCAGAGGCAAGCATTCAGACTCAGTCCACAAATCTGTGTGATTTAATCAGAGCAAGGGAGGCTCGGAACCATGAAGCCTGCCCTTCTGGGTCTTTCTGATGACCTCCTTGCAGGCCAGTGGAGAAGACCCTAACCTGAGAGGACAGGACGTCAGTTCTCTCACCTCAGCTGAGCTAGAACGCTGGTGACCCTTGACAAGTCCCTTAACTACTAGAGTTTAACCTCCCATAGCCTATAGTAATCAGGTTGTAATAGAAAGCTACAAAAGCCCTTTCAAAACTATATCCCCACAAATACAGCCATTTAGGCTACCTTTTATGTTTTCGTTTGAAATTCTCCATGTCCCTAGATTCTCAAGCTCTTTGAAAGCAGGAAGTGTGCCTGACCTTGGTACTTCCAAAAATGTCTAGTTAAGCGTGTGTGTGTGCGTGTGTGCCCTGGGGCTTAAACTCAGAGCTTGGGTGGTGGTGTTGAGATTCTTTTTCTCAAGGCTGGCCCTCTCATTTGAGCCACAGTAGCACTTCTGTTTTTTCTGAGTAGTTTTTTTGAAGATACAAGTCCTGTAGACTTTCTTGCCCAGGCCATCTTCAAACTGTGATGCTCAGATGTCATCTGCCACTAGCACCTGGCTAGGTGAGCACTTTTCACAGAGTAGTAGGTTAAAGATGTGCTCCATCATGGGAGGCCTAGCTCAGCCTGTTTATGACTTCTGTGGATATTGCAGAGTTAGGAACCACTAGCCACCATCTGGAGAGGTGGTAACTGGCTGGTGTACACCCCATAAAGAGGTGGCAGGTGGGCAGTGGATGGGTGGATGGTATAACAGTGTGGACTGAAAGCCCATCATCCATCTTCCATTCCTTTTCCAACTCAGCAGAGGAAGCATGGAGCTTCCATGGTGAGGACTGACTTGGCGTCCAACAGTGTTTAGTTCACTAGCGCTTCCCCACTCTCTGCCTTGGTGTAGTCCAGTTGGCAGGAGGACTTAGGAGAGTTGTCTCATAGCCACATATGTCCAAATCCAAGCATTTCTGACCTCAGGCACACACAGGTCATGTTAATCTGCCAAGCTGCTGGAATTTGGACTTCTATTGTGGTATTAGGTGCTTTAATTGGTGTGTGTGTGTGTGTGTGTGTGTGTGTGTGTGTGTGTGTGTGTGTGTGTGTGTCTACACAAGAGATGCTTGGGTAGTTGCTAAGTCTTTCTTACAGTGAACTGAAGCTTTGATATTTGTGAATATGATGACAACTTTAGGTTTCCGATTCTTACTGAATGTACTTTCTTATGATTGTCTTTGAGATGGACCCTTAGCTCTAGATTAACAGGTTATGAAATGAAATATTTAAATAGCACAAGAAAAACATAAATCAAGCCAGGTGCCGGGGGGCTTACAGCTGCAATCCTGGCTATGCAGGAGGTTGAGATCTGAGGATCACTGTTCAAAGTTAGCCCAAGCAGGAAGGTCTGTGAAACTCTTACCTGCAACTAACTACCAGAAAATTGGAAGTGGTGTTGTGATTCAAAGTGGTAGAATGCTAACTTTGAGTATAAAAGCTCAGGGACCATGGCTAGCCCCTGAGTTCAAGCCCCAGTATTAAATAATAATAATAGTAATGTTACTTTACGTATGTATAGAAACCATTGCATGTTGGTTTGTGCTAGAACAGAGCCTAGTTTGCCATGAGAACCCTCTAACTTTTTCCATAGTGAGAGTCAGACAGGTTGTATGTCAAGCGGTCAACCAAAAGAGATTTCTCCAGTGTCTCAAAGTAAGGAAATGGTCCCCATTTGGGTTTTAGGAAAGATTGGAAGGTAAGAATGATCTTGCTTATTAAGAATCTCTTTAAATGTGTGTTGTTTAACCTCTGGGCCATCAGTAATCGAGTAATTGTGTCTGTCTCCTATAGCTTGGAATTGCGATTGGGTTCTTGGTCCCTCCTGTTTTGGTACCCAACATCAGTGACCAGGACAAGCTTGCCTACCACATCAGCATCATGTTCTACATAGTAGGAGGTGTGGCCACTCTCCTTTTCATCCTTGTCATCATCGGTAAGGTCATCAGTAGACTGAAGGGATGGTGCAGGGAGGTTCCGCACACTGTGGTGTCAGCCATGGCTATTTACAGACATTGGAGGCCAAGATTTTTGTGGTCTTCAATCGTTTTAGCCTGAGCACCTGTCACCACTACTTGCTAGCTGGCCCATGCATATTGTTAGTTCCTTGTAAAGCTTCTCTAATTCCTCTTCACTAGATCAATTGCCAGGCTTCTTGATGATAAATGAGGAGTCTACAGTGTCTAGGCACTGTGCTAAGAACGCCTGACTCGCTGGGCACGGTGGCTCATGCCTGTGATCCTAGCTACTCAGGAGGCTGAGATCTGAGGATTGCGGTTCAATGCCAGCCCAGGCAATAAAGTTGGTGAGACTCTTGCCTCCAATTAATCACTAGAAAACTGGAAGTGGGGCTGTGGCTTTGAGCTGAAGAGCTCAGGGACAACACCAAGCCCAGGGGTAGGGCAGTAGCCTTGAGCTGAAGAGCTCAGGGACAACACCCAGGCCAAGTTCAAGTCCCACGACCAAAAACAAAACAAAGAATGGCTGATTCATCTAAGTCTCAATAACTCCAGTACTGCTGGCTCATACCTGTAATCTTAGAGATGTGTGGTTTAAAGACAGCTTGGGTTGAAAAGTCTGTGAGACTTTATGTCCAATTAACCAGCAAAAAGGTAGATATAGAATGGGGTTCAAGTGCTAAGAGTGTCAACCTTGAGTAAAAAAGCCAAACAAGAATGTTGAGGCCCAATACCAGCATACACACACACACACACACACACACACACACACACACACACACACTCAGAATAAATAAATAAGTTCCTCAAGATTACATAGCTAATAAGTGGTAGATATTAGAGCCAAATCTAAGTTTGTTTAACTCCATACTATAAAAATCGACAAGATAAACAGAAGCTAATCTACAAACACTAGCAATCTCAGAGATTAATCTGAGAATGTTTAAAGCATTTCTTTAATGCTTTAAAAATATGATTAATTTATACTTATTATGGAAAAATCAAGAAAATACAAAAAATAAGTATGAGAAATGGACTTTAACTTGTCTTTGTACAAGTTAATTGCAACCACCAACCTCAAATAACTGCTATTATCATTTTATAGATGTCTATTTAATCATTGACATGTGAACATTTTATGTGTTCCATCTTCGATGACTCATGCTTATAATCTCAGTACTGGAGAAACTGAGGTAGGAGGATTATGAGTTCAAGGACAATTTAAACTATAGAAAAGACCCAAACAAATGCAGAATTTTGTCTTCTGTCTTCATCTAAGGGTGTTTTGTGGGTTGTAAGAAAAATCACAGAGTATTGTTCTGCCTTTCAATCATTTCATGAAGCCTGGCCTGTGGTGATTGAAGTGGCCCAACTTGCTTTGTCCGCTCACACCTGAAGCCCCCAGGAGGCAGCTCCTACTGTGCTACCAAATACTGTCTGATCTGTTTCCTGCCTTATTTTCCAGGTTTCCAAGAAATAAGCAAAACACTCTAATTAGGCAGGAGAGGAAATTCCTGTGGTTTCGAGGGTTAAAAGGAGCCCACAGAGACAGCCTTGCATGACATTCTGAGATCCCGACCTCAGCTGTCATCCTGATGCATCAGCCATTTCTCACTCAATAAAATATCTTTTCCATTCAGTGGAGAGGGGGTCACGAACAGAGAAGTAGAGTTTTTGTTTTGTTTTGTTTTTCCAGTTAGTCACTTGTCTAAAGGTTAACCAGTTTTCTTCCTTAATGCCTACAAGTTCCATCTCACATATTAAAGGTTTCATTTCTGACTCTTGGCTCACCTCCTCATCAAACAGTTCTATAACAGTGGACCTCATTCCACCCTTTTCTCTGCCTGGATCTAGGATGAGGAAGGGCTACTAGGTGGCTTTGCAAAGGTGGCAGAATGGCTCAGACAGAAGCCTGGGAGCTCCAGGGAAGGTGAGAGGCAGGGGTAAAGAAAGCAACCAGGGGGCTTTACACCTGGGTAGATCTATATTCTGTGATTATACCAGATGACGGCCTGGTTCATTGCAATTGAAATTCTGGGTGGAAGAATAATGTTATGTTTGGGCATTTTATTACAAAGCATGAAGAATGGAGAACTGTTATCTGAATCCTGCTTTGTGGGTTCCAAATCCTTGAGACAGTATCTGTTGGTACAGGGACAAGGCACTTGCTTGCCTTGCCTGCTTTCTTTGGGATAGAAGGGGAGGCAAACGGGCAACAATGGGTGACAAATTCAGGGGAAGGGGGGTGGTAGGACTATTTGTGGAGAAGGAGGAAGCAGGGCTCTGAAGTTAGAGCTGGAGTGTTTTCTGGTGGGGGGGAGGTCCTTTGATCTGCCCAGAAAGTAAATCTCATTTCCACAATTTCCTCTAACTGGAGACTGTTGACCTGCCAGATGGTTTCTCAAACAAGGAGACTATGTGATGCCTTAGACTCAATCTCAGACTCAATCAGGAACCTAGAATGGTCCAATAATTGGTCAAAAAGTAGTTGAGAGCTGAACAGCACTGTGTAGTTAAGATGATTGATGGTAACAGACATACATACTGAAACTGGAATATGAACCAAGTGTTAACCCTGGCACTCTGTCACCAGTGCTTTAGAGCAGAGAGTCATAGCGGGGTGGAACACGGCCAGCTTGTCTCCTTCATGAGGCACACCATTGATTCCGAGTTGTGAAAGTAGAAATGGAGTCTGGATATCTTTTCCTATAGAAGATCATGTCTTTCACTTACTCAGGAAATAGTCTTTGGCTATCATGTGCCAGGTTCTGCCAAGTATGGGCACCACAGCCTTTGTCCACTTTTTGAGGAGTTTTGAAGCGAAGCTATTCATTTCCTGGACATACAAGGAATGCTTCTTCTCAGCCCAGGTCTTGCGATGGTTTTAAGTTTTCCAGCTGTTTTCTTTTGGTCATTATGGGATATTTTGATCTTTGGATATTGTATGGGAGGCCCAGTGATTTCCACCTTTCGGGGGTCGTGAATGGTGTGTGAGTTGAGGCCAAACATGGGCTATGTTAGTTAGGCTCTGTCCCCCCAAATCAAACAAAACTCATATAAGAATGAAAGGAGCAGGTGCCAAGCCTGAGACAATGGCAAGTGGCTTCAGGGGAGGGGGATGGAAAGATGCCACTGGAGAATGAACATTTCCTCTGGCAAGTTTTAGCTCCTTCCTTCATGGTTGAGTGCTTCTGAGCGAGCAGGAGAGTACAAAAGTTTGCGGTCATCTCTGTTTCTTTCTTTCCAGTGTTCAAGGAGAAGCCTAAGTATCCCCCCAGCAGAGCCCAGTCTCTGAGTTATGCCTTGTCATCTCCCGACGCTTCGTACTTACCTGCCGTCATCCGGCTCTTCAAAAACCTCAACTTTGTGCTGCTTGTCATCACCTATGGTAAGGAGCAGAGGTGCCCAGTGGTTCCACTGGACTGAGAACAAGAGATGAGAGGCCTGATGTGTCTGGATCTCACTCTTCCCAAATCCTGTGTTCACATGAATTGTGTAGGGCTTCCTGGAGAACCCGTTCTACCTGGAGGACTTTGTACATACGCTGTAAAATCCACGTTAGGAAAGCATTTTCTTCTTATGTTATCTTAGCCAACACGTCTCTTGGTCCTCTGATGCTCAGTTCACTGTTATCTCTGAAAAGCAGGGGTAGATGACATTTTCTCTCTTCTCTCACTACTACTTATATATCTTAATACTTACTATTTTTAAAAGGGCATTTCAAAATCTATCTCCCTAGTAGATTAATTCTGTTTTGGCACTTCAGTTATTAGAAGCATCTCCGTCTTTTCGTATTTATAGTTCCTTTGCAGTGGCCTGCCTGAAATGCATACTCAGTAGTGGTGAATTAGTGTATGAATGAAGGCATGAAGGACTAAGTGAATGAATGAGTGAATGAGTCTTATCACACAAGCTGCTGTAATTCAGCAGTCTTCTCTCACTTTGTAACCTCCATCAATGATTCCTGTCTCTGTCTCTGTCACTATCACTCTTTGTTTCTTTCTCTTTCTCTCCTCCCCCTCTGTTTCTCCCCCTCTCTTGCCTGCTACAGCACTGGACCTCTTTTTATTTCATTTTCTTGGCCTATGGGAAGATACATCTGAATGTTTGTGTTGGTGTGTTGGTGTTCCTACTAGCACAGTGTTTTCTGTGTCTCCTGTGCAGACTTTAATAAGACTGGCCAAGACAAGCTCCCTGACATTCTATTAATGTCTGTGTATAGATGAACACTAGCCTAGTAACTGGTATTTTTAGTTCAAGAAGTTACAGATGTACCCAAGTGTGTTGTCCAGCTTATATTTAATCATGTAATCTACTGGTTAAAATTAAAAGCAAGAGTCAACAAGTGTGTACATACTCTGTAGCCTATGAAACAAAGAAATGTGATTGGGTTTGATGGGTTTGCACATCATCAACTCTCTGCACCCATGTGTAGTAAATAACTACTCCCATATGACAGATGAGAAATGGAAACTCAGAGAAACTAGATAACTAGACCAAGGTCATATAAATGACAGATCTAGAATTAATTTAACTATTTATTTATTTGACAGAGTCTTTCTATATTGAGTCTGTCTCTCCAGGTTGGTCTCCCAGACTTAAAAGTCACCCCCCAAGTCAGTCTTCTGAGTAGCTGAGACTACAGATTCGTATCATCATCCTGATTATAAAGCCTAGATTTGTTGACCTCACCTTCCTTAGGCAAGAATTCAACTATCTGAGCAATGCCCTGAGTGTTTTTTGCTTTTTAGGTTTTTTTTCATGGAATGGTCTTGCTCTTTGCCTAGGCCTGGCCTCAGATAAAAGCCACCTACATTCACATCCCCTGCCCCAGCATAGTTGGGATAACTGGTGTATGACCAACCCCACAGCTTGTATGTCTCCTTTTTTTAAAAATATATTTATTGTAATTAATAGAAGGGTTACATGGTATTTGTCAGATAAATGGTGCCTTAATTCCCATACATTGATACCCTTTCACATGTCATGGTCCCCATTTCCCTTCCCCCCTCCCCCACCCCTCATCTTGTTTTCCCCCGTTCCCTATCCAATTTCAGATAACCAAATACAAATATATCCAATATATCAGGTAACAAAGTGAGATAGTGTAACAATATGAGATAACCAAGGGACAGTAGAAGTGATGAGAGATAACATAGCACCTTAAGAACAACAATCATTAATTATATGGCTTATGTTTACATCATATTTTAAATGACAAGTTTAACAAACAATTGTTCAAGGAGGGAATTTCTAATTACATTCTCTGGGACTTAGTCTTTAGAACTTAATCAAAATTAGGCTAACGGTTTGTATATCATAGAAACATATCAGTTTATGAAATAAAACATTATGATTATAGAGTCATAGGTTTTTTTGTCTATAAAGTTATGTTTGTATTTCCATTACCATGTCCATTGCTTTGGGTATGCAGTTATTGAGTCCTCGCTCTTGTATACTTTGGACTTAATAACCACATATTAAGGATATCATGCGCCTTTTGTTCCTTAGGTCTTGACTTGTCTCACTCAGCATGATTCACTCTAGATTCATCCACTTCCCTGCGAATGCCATTATTTTATCTTGTCTGTTGGCTATGTAGAATTCCATTGTGTATATATACCACATTTTCTGTATCCATTCATCTGCAGTAGGGCATCTGGGTTGTTTCCATCGCTTGGCTATTGTGAATAGTGCAGAGATGAACATAGCTGAGCAGGTGTCTTTATAATATCCTGGGTCATACTGTTCAGGATAGATGCCCAGAAGTGGTATGGCGGGATCATAGGGAAGGTCTACTTTCAGTTCTTTAAGGAACCTCCACACTGCTTTCCAGAGTGGCTGAACTAGTCTGCATTCCCACCAGCAGTGTAGTAGGGTTCCTTTATCTCCACAACCCCGCCAGCAACTGTCATTGTCTGAGTTCAAAATCTTGGCCATTCTTGTTGGGGTAAGGTGGTATCTTAGGGTTGTTTTTATTTGCATTTCCTTTATGACCATGGATGATGAACATTTTCTCATATGTTTTTCTGCCATTTTAATCTCTTCTTCTGATAGGTCTCTCTTTAGTTCCCTTGCCCATTTAGTGAATGGTTTATTGGGTTTTCGGGGGATTAGTTTCTTGAGTTCCCTGTAGATACTGGATATTAAGCATTTGTCAGATGTATTGTTGGTGAATATCTTTTCCCAGTTGGTTGGCTGTCTCTCTACTTTTGCAACTATGTTTTTATCTGTACAGAAACTTTTTATTTTTAGGTAGTCCCATTTATCGAGTCTCTCTCCAATCTGTTGTGACCCTGGGATTCTGTTCAGGAATCTGTTGCCTGTGCCTATGAGTTCCAGTGTCTCTCCTACATTATCATGTAGCAGTTTCACGGTTTCCGGTCTGACGTTGAGGTCTTTGATCCACTTTGAGTTAATGCTTGTGCATGGCGAAAGGCTAGGGTCCATTTTTAGTTTTCTGCATCTGGCTGCCCAGTTTTGCCAACACCAATAATTGAATAGACTGTGTTTGTTCCATTGTATATCTTTGGCTCCTTTGTCAAATACAAGTTGCCTATAGGTATATGATTCTATTTCTGGGTCTTCTATTCTGTTCCACTGATCTTCTGGTCTGTTTTTGTGCCAGTATCAAGCAGTTTATGTTACTATGGCTCTATAGTAGAGTTTGAAATCTGGTATTGTAATACCACCAGCATTGCTCTTTTTGCCTAGAATTGTTTTGGCTATTCTAGGTCTTTTCTTGTTCCATATGAATCATTGGATTATATCTTCATTTTCCATAAAGAATGTCTTTGGGATTTTGATGGGGATTGCATTGAATGTGTATATCAGTTTTGGCAGTATAGCCATTTTCACTATGTTGATTCTCCCTAGCCATGAGCATGGGATGTCTTTCCATTTCCTAGTGTCCTCTTTAATTTCTTTCATTAGGCTTTTATAATTTTCATTGAATAATTCCTTTACTTCTTTGGTTAAGTATATTCCTAAGTATTTTATTCTTTTGGGGGCTATTGCGTCCTTTTTTTTTTGTCAGTACCAGGGTTTGATCTCAGGGCCTTGTACTCTTGCTCACTCTTCACACTCAGGATCCCACACTCTTTCTTACTCAACTGCCACTCTATAACTTGAGCCACACTGCCTTGATTATTTTAGAGATGGATTTTCATGGACTTTTCTTTCTGGGCTGACCCTGATCCTCCAGATCTCAGCTTCCTAAATAGCTAGGATTGCAGAGCCACCATTGACTCTGGTCTCCAAAGCATTCTATGTTTATTATGAGATATGCCTATTCCAGAAATGCCTATATTCATGAGAACTGTGCCTAGAGTTAAATGTTTGGTTTATCAATGGTCTTTATCTTGAAGTGCCTATCTGCTGACGTTCTAGATAAGAGAAGTTATGATCCCAATTGAGAAACATTCCTTTTTCAGGCATACACCAAAGTTATATGACCTTTCATCTAGATCAGATTAGCCTTAGATTTTCAAAGCCTGTCCCCTTTTATCCCTACCCCTCTCCCAACAAAGAAGGAAAGGAAGAAAGAGTTGAAGTAGATAGTCAATAAAACTGACATAGCCGCAGTAGGAAATAATTTCCTAGCCTCTGGAAAAGTTTGAGTTTGTAGTACATAGAATTATTAACACCTTATCTCAAAAGGCTTGCAATTGTCTCAGTGAAGGAGTGAGTTAAACTAAGTTGGATATTTGTATATATTTCCTTATGGACCAGAGACCAGCAAATCTTATTTCCATGGTAGAAAATTGGATGAAGTGACAGAATTCTGTGCTAACAAAGGAAATAATTCTTACCCTAATTTTTAACCTCATCACAGATTTGAAAGAATCTTTTATTAAACCATTATTCTGTGTTAAGTGTCTCACACAAATAATCTCATTTGATCTTTCATATTTACTTGTTCATATTTTTGTTGGTTCTGGGGTTTGGTCTCAGAGCCTGGGCGCTGTTCAGGAACTCTTTTTGTTCAAGGCTAGCACTTTACCACTTTGAGCCAAAGCACTACTTCCACCTTTTTGGTGGCTAATTGGAGATAAGAATCTCACAGATTTTCCTGCCTGACCTATCATTAATCTGTGATCCTCAGATCTCAACCTCCTGAGTAGCTAGGATTATAGGCAAAAGACATCAGTGCCTGGCCTCATTTGATTTTTCAAAAGAAACTGACATAGTATGTTTCTGATTTTTTTTTCTTTTTTTGACCTTAGGAAACCAAGGCTGTGTGATTTGCCTGTAATGAAATAGCTACCAAGCAGTGGAGTTGTTTTAGACAAGTCTGACAGATCAAAGCCCAGTTTATTAACTACTGCATCATTTTATACAGAAAAGAGCCTCTTGGAAAACAAATCCGGGCCTTTTCTTTGACCTATTTGCCTGACTTTTCTTTTGGTATATCTTTAGAGAAGTATGTCCTTCCTTAAATTCAATCCTCTGGACAGAGAAGCTGATAGCTTCTGACAAGAGGGTCTAGAGTTCCAGGGTCTGGGAAATAAGACATGCCATTCATTTCTGTGACTGAGGATGATGGGGTTTTGGTCTCAAGTTTTTGTCCAAGTTTCAATGATTCTATAAAGGTGGCATTTGGTGCATAACCAAGTGGAGAGTATTTGCTTTCTTCTACAATTGTCTTTTCTCCAAATTAACAAACAAACAAAAATTAATCTGGGTGCTGGTGGCTCTTGCCTGTAATCCTAGCTACTCAGGAGGCTGAGATTTGAGGATCGTTGTTCAAAGCCAGCCTGGTCAGGAAAGTCTGTGAGACTCTTATCTCCAATAAACTACTAAGAAAAAGCCAGAAGTGGCACTGTGGTCAAGTGGTAGAGCACAAAGAGGCTTAGGGACAGTGCCCAGGTCCTGAGTTCAAGTCCCAAGATTGGTAAAAAGTAAAAAATAAAGAAAATAATATCACCACCAACAAAAAAGCCTACTTTAAGGTCAACTAGTTACTCTGAAACCCCTAAGCATACCAGCCCATCCCCCTGTTTATTGGTTTTTGTGTTGCTGTAACAAAATACATGACAGAATAGAGACAAGCTGCTTACTCAGTACTTCAAGAGGGGGGGGCAAAAAATAAAGGAGGAAAATTTACTTTAACTCATAATTTTATTGGTTTTAGCTCATGATTGGTTGTCTCTACTGCTTTTAGGCTTTCACTACCTATGGTAGTGAAGCAGAACCAACAAAAGGAAAACAAGAAAGGAGGCAAGGATCTCAATACTCTGTAAAAGAGCATATCCCACTGATCTAACTGCCTCTCCTCGGATTAATACTTGAATCTGTAACTTGTGCTCAACCAGAGTTGACTCGAAAGGAATAGTCAGTTCTGTCGATTACTGATTGTGCCATCTTCACCTATTCCATGAATATCCCTCATTGCACTAATACTGCCCATCTCCAGCAGAAAATAGCAATAGCATTTCTTTCCATTAGAATATGCTGGATGAAGAGGAAGCTTTTTAAAGCTAATTGAGAACACACACACACACAGCATGCATCATCCACGTTGGTTGCATTGGTGAGCTTATGACTTCCAACATTCTTTCTTGGGTGTGAACTGATTTCACCAAGTGGAGAGTAACTCTCGATCAGCTGGTGGAATGTCTAGTATTACATGTACAGTTCTTTCCAAGTGTTTCTTCAAGCCACAGAGCAAAGTACACTTGATAGTAATCACAGGGTTTGGAGGAAATTCAGGGTTCAAGAGTTGAGAGATAAAATAAAGGCTATCCAGTGAAGTTTGAATTTCCAACCTGATATGGTAGTACATGCCTATAATTCCAGCACTGAAATGGCAGAGGTAGGAGAATTTCTATTTCAATTCTAGCCTAGGTTACAAAACAAAAAAAATATTTTTTTTTCAAATAAATAAGAAAGGCTTTCTGTTATCAGTGTGTCCTTTACAATACTGGGGAACAAATTTAGACTTCAAAATAAACCTTTCAATTATTTGAGGTTGATATTTTGTCTTCTCTTAATCTGGTAATGTAACTTAGATAGGAGGAGCTTCAGGGGACTGGGCTTGTGATAGATTTCCCCAAAACATCACCTGCTGGTAAGTCCCTTCTTCCCCATGTTTAACAATGCAGACTTGAAGATGGAGGTAGGCATTCCATAAGTGGCTGGGAAAGGACAGAGGACTCTGTGTGTCAGGAGCAGCGATGAAAGAAAAGAGCCTTCCTTTGGCCACTTTTTCTTTGTGAATAGCTCATTCTAATCTGTCATCAGTGGTGTAACAACTGCATATTTGAAAGGTTCCTCTTCTAGAGAATGTCTTCAAACAAGATATTCCTCTGTATTCTCCTCCTCATCTTCAGCTGTGTTACTGAATCATTAATTGTCAGGCTCTGACCTGAGGGTCTTTCCCTCTGCTGGCCTCCTAAGCGTATCCTGAGGTTCTTTCTCTTGGGGCCCTCCAGTACTTTATCACTGATCCATTTGCACGTGTCTTTGGAGGAATTTCGGTTCCTCCTCTATGATTCTGGCTTTAGAATATGTTTTCAATCCTATTAGACATTCCTTGGGGCTTTGCTGGCCTTTTAAAACAAATGTTTTCACTGGGTACAGGTGGCTCATGCCTCTAATCCTAGCTACTCAAGAAGCTGAGGTCTGACGATCACTGTTCTAAGCCATCCTATGTAGAAAAGTCCATGAGAATCGCAGGGGCAGTGTGAGACTGAGTTCAAGCTTCCCTTGGTCTCTCTCAGCATCCCAAAAGCACTGGTTGGTATACTTCCTGCTCCTCCTAAATACTGTCCTTCAGACTCCTATGGATTCTGTTCAGTTTGTTCATCCCTGCTAGAGCCCCACACTGAGCAGAGTTGTTCTGCCTGAAGCTCAGGCTCTACCTGAAACATATCTGACAGGGTTGGGCTAGACCAGTGGCCAAGGAAGGAGCCAGAAAGACAAGAAAGGGCAGGAGGCTGTTCTCTGCCTTCTCTTACCACATTCCAGGCTACTTACCTCCTTTCTCAGGAGTGTCTGAACTCAGGAATGGAATTCTAAGTGCCCTGATGTATACATGCTAAGATGTTGAGAGTCTCAGAGTAGGTCACCAACTAAATGCTGTATAGGGTAATATATTTTGAATGACAGACTATATGTCCCATGCTACCCCACAAGTTTATTGGGCCATTGTGACCCTGAGCTGTTCAGAAGGCTGCCTTGAGCCCAATCCTCTTGCATCTGTGGGATGTCTGCTCAGAGAGGCTGGGATGGAAAGAACTGGCCAAACATGGGAAGATAATTGTCTTGAGATGCAACTTTGCAAAGATATATAAAGCAGAATAATTAAGATCAAGCATTCCAGATTCATTTGGGATTGGGTTCAAATCTAGCTCCACCACTCAATGTTTAAGTGCTGTGGGAATGGGAAGGAAACATTCTTATCCATTTAAGAATTCTTATCTGTATAAGAATGGACCTTCATTTCACTTTGTATTTTGTTTTTCAGAAAGCCTGTTATAGAGACATGACAACTACATGCAGACAACACTGTTTATGATAAAAATGACTTCTTGTGATACAAATAGACAGAATGTCCCAGTCTTTTTCTGGTAGGAGGCCATTGTCTGTGCTTTCCTGAGTACAAAGGTTCTTTTTACTGGCCTTCCCCTCCAGGGGACCTTGGCAGTTAGGCCTAGGAAGTTGTTACAAGCTGGTAGTAGCTGGTGAGTCATTGAATCAAGATGGTTGCTGTACTCACCCTTCCTTATACCTTAGCAAAATGTTGGTGGCTTTGACTGGAGAGGACTCCTGTGGTGGCTGTGTGCACAAGCTATGTGTGTACCAGTCTACATGAATATCAAGTGTGCCCAGGGTAGTGCTGTGTGCCTCAGTATTTGGTTAGAGCTAAATGATTCCTGGTAGACATTCTGGAGTAACTGTGCTTGATTTTAATTGTGTGCATATTTCTCACCTCTAGAATGGGAATGCTATACCATTTACCTTCCAGGTAATTATAGCCACTGTAATGGGTGTAGAACAGTGTCTAGTACATAAGCGAGTCCCTCTGCTGCTTCCATCATCATCATCATCATCATCATCATCATCATCATCATCATCATCATCATCATCATCGATAGGCCAGGAGGTCCTTTCTTTCTTGAGTTAATTTTAGTACTATCATAGCTACCTATACCTCACTATGTTTCTTTGGACAAATCACTATAGTTCTTAGTCCCTTAAGAAACAGTTCTTACAGCAAATCGTAGTCGCTCCATTTATTTGTTGATGAAGCAGACACCAACCTCATGCTCTTTACAGTCTCATCTAATCCCTCATAGTAGATCTTGTGTGACATTGAATCAGAGAAGCAGTTGAAGGAGTGGTCCAGGAGGAGAGAAATGACTTGCAGAGGGAATGGCATGAGGAGTCAGAGATCTGGAGCCGTAGAGAGGAAAAAGGGTCATTAAGAGGAAATGGAGGTTGATCAGTTGTCCTTATTGATCCCACAATCTGGTCAGAGCTGAAGAGAGGGATGTAGATAATTCTGACCTGGAAGTAATATTCTACAGAGCCTATGTTTCCAGGTTAGGTTAAAGGAATCAGAGAGCAAAGGTGTGTGGCTAAGAAAAGGTTGATGTGGTTACTTCTCATTTGTTTCGAAGGACTTCTATGGGAAGATCTGCAGCGCTGTTTCAGAGCTCCCTGAAATTCTCTTCTCTTGAAACAGCACTCTGAGTGACAGTGAAGATGAGACTGTTGACAGCACTCTGAGTAACAGCGAAGATGTTGACTGTTGCCTGGTGGAGGGGGGTGGAATTAGCAATGGCACCAGGATGAGGCTGACTGTAATGTTGTTTCTTCCTCCTTCAGGTCTGAATGCGGGTGCTTTTTATGCCTTGTCCACTTTGCTGAATCAAATGGTGATCATGCACTACCCGGTAAGAGAGTTCCCTAAGCATGATGGGCCTGGAGATAATAGGGTTTTCCAAGTCTGTCTCCGCAGAGGCTGGGCTGGGAGTCCATCTTGGGTCCCGACCTCCCCAGGTTGTAGGTGATATGCTGATTGAGTGTGGAGGGAGGTGGTCCTGGGTTACTACCCTGGTTCTGCTGGTCCTAAGTGGAATGGTGACACTGACAAGCTAGCAGGCATCTCTGCTATCTCTCTTCTGCAAAAGAAGCATGATAACTTCTTGTAAGATAAGCTTGAGGGCTGGGCACTGTGGCTCCTGCCTGTAATCCTAGCTACTCAGGAGGCTGAGACCTGAGGATCACAATTCAAAGTCAGTCTGAGCATTAAAGTCCATGAGACTCTTAGCTTCAATTAACCACTAGAAAACAGGAAGTGGCACTTTGGCTCAAGGGGTAAGGCACTACCCTTGAGCTGAAGAGTTCAGGGATAATGCCCAGCCCCAGAGTTCAAGCCCCACAACTTAAAAAAAAACAAAAAAAGATTAGACTGAGGATTAGGGAATTTCATTAATTATATATATAATATAATAAGATATATAATATACTATATGTTATATAGTATATGATAAAATAATATATATATCATGTATAAATATATATAGTATATAATATAAGGCATCATCTATATTTATGTTATTTTTATTTTATATGGGCAAGATTTAGTTTTGAACTCATAGGTTCAACTGAAAACATTTAAAAAATGTTTGCAGAAGAAGAAGCTGGACATTGAGAAGGCAAAATGTTATGTCCTAAGTCATGTGATACGTCTTGGCCCTTTTCTGCAATGTCTAGGGTCTCATATTGGTGGAGGCAGAAGCCCACTAAAGCTAGGTAATCCAGTCTTTGTGTTTGACAGGTCTGAATTCACATCCTAGGTCTGTATTTAATACATGCCTTCTGACCTGGGACAAGCAGGTGAATGTCACTGTGCCTCAGTTTCCTCATTGTAAATTAGAGATAGAGTGGCTCCATCTTATGATGAGCAATGATGAGGTTACACGAGGAAAGATTGTAAACTCTCAGGCATGGGCCTTACCTCATAAATGGGCCTTCCTTCTTATTATGCTCCCACTCCTTTTTGCATTAATGATTGCAATTGGTTTCCTCATCTGCAAAACAGAAACAATGATAAGACACAGGAATGGCTATAATGATTAATTAAAAAAAAAAAGAAATCAGAGCCAGGCGCCAGTGGCTCACACTCATAACCCTAGCTACTTAGGAGACTGAGATCTGAGGATCACAGTTTGAAACCATCTAGGACAGGAAAGTTAGTGAGACTTTTATCTCCAATTAACCACAAAAATTCAGAAGTACAACTGTGGCTCTAGTGGTAGAATGCTAGTCTTGAACACAAAAGCTATCTGCCCAGGCCCTAGTTGAAGTCCTAGGACCTGACAACAATTTTATTTTTAAATCTGTGTGAAAGTGGTTCCTAAGTACAGAACTGGGTTCATCATGTCACCCAGTGTCTACTCAGGGTTACATTGTTGGCAAAGTAACCTGCTGTTCTAAGATTTTTTTTCCCAGGCCTTCCCTCTTCTTATAGCCTTCTCATCCCAATACTTCCTAAATGTGGCTGAAATGGGATGATCCTTGTGGTTTCTCCAGGGGGAAGAGGTGAATGCTGGAAGAATTGGCCTGACCATCGTCATCGCAGGAATGCTTGGGGCTATGATCTCAGGTCTCTGGCTGGATAAGTCTAAAACCTACAGGTAAGTGACTCTTGTTCTTTGGCTCAGAAGTAGGGACCCACTGTTTGAAATGATGTATTCATTAGCAGTACAGCTCAAAAGCTTTGGGTGTAGCAGCTGGAGGTCTGAGAAGCCAAGCAGGCAGTTCAAATTTAGCTTTTCGCGGCCTCGATTTCATCATTTATAAAAAGATGGACGAAATACTCATCCTGTGGGATCTCAGGAATATTGGCCATTGTAGACATGAAGACTAACTCAGTCCTCTTCCCCATTCCTATCCAACAAGGAACCTCATATCAGGAGCAGAGGAGAGAAATTGGAAAATGAGTGTGACTTCTGAGTGGGCACAGTGGAGAGGGAGGAGGGCCAAGGGAGAGGGTGAGTGCAGATGAATGAATACAGTTGAAGTTGTTTATTTGCAGGTACGAAAATAGAACAATAAAACTTGTTGAAATGGTTATAAGTAGGATAAGGATAAGGGAGAATGACAGAAAAGGTGAGGTTGACCAGGTTGCACTGGGTACATATGTGGAAATGTCACCCAAAAGTCCCCTTGTAAAACTGATGTATGCTAATAAAAGGGAAATGATGGATGTGAAACAAATCTCAGCTGTTGGAAAGTTTGTGGATGGCTCCAAGAGTAAGATAGTGCAGTGATTTCACCTTCCTGTTTCTATGCCTCCCTGAGTTCCAGTGATATCAACCTGTGCTGTATGTATGCAACGCGAATTATCTGGTACTTGTTTCTATCTTGTTGGTAAATATCATTGTGATATTGGTAAATATACTTGTGACCTTGAATGCCCAGTGCATGTCTAAGAACCCCAGAACTCATTAAAAAGTTTCCTTGTAATCCCAGCTACTTGGGAGGGAGTAAGGTAGAAGTCTGAGGCCTATCTGAGCTACAGATGTGAGACCCTCATCTCAACCAACAATCTGACTGTGATTGATGCTCCATGCCTGTAATTCCAGCTATAGAGAGACATAGATTAGGATTGTGGTCTGATTCTGGCTTCAGGCAAAAGCATGAGGCCCTATCCAGAAAACCAAAGGAAAAAAGGGGCAGTGGATATGGCTCAAGTGGTAGCATGCCAGGCGAGCTCTGTATCAGTAAATACAGCCTGTCCTTCCCTTCTTGTGACTTTCTGGTGCTTCCCAGTTACCAGGATTATCTGCAATTAGCTGCATTCTGGGATGCTTTGTTAAGGCCTCCAAAGTTCCTAGTGTCTGGGGGTGACAGACAGTAACAGACTTGTTTCCAGCTAGCCACACAGACCTGCTTCTATGAGGCTCTGGTCACCCCAGGTCGTGCTCTGGCCATGGTTGTCCTTGTCCAAGGCCAGCTGAGCTCCCTTTTAGGGATGTGGCTCCCTGGTGGAGCTTGGCAGCCATCTCGTCTCTGTCATCTGCTAGTTGCTTGCTTTGGCCAGAGACAAGAGCAGTGAGGCCTGACCACCCCCAGATTAGTGGACAGCAATGCCCCTTCTTCTGGGCTTGCTCTGCAGCAGGAGAAGGGAGGGATTGGAATGTTGGCTGGGCTGGAATGTGGGCAGCCGGATGACTCAGGTGAAATTACTAACAGAGCGAAAGGCTTGGAAGGACACTTGCTCAGACCACTTCAGAACTTAGACATCAGTAGCTCTAAGTGTGCTCGATGTCCAATCCTGTGGTCAGCTGCTTTTTCCCCAGGGCTCCTACTTGTGTGTCCATTTTGGCGTGGGGGGCTGAAAATTGTTAGTGAGGTCCATTTATCGTAACAGGAGCTAGAAAGTGTTTCTAAACTGGTAAGTGGTTTAAAGTTAAGTAAATGTGGCAGAAACACATCCAGCATCTGGTGAGCTTGTAGAATCACTGAGACATTTGTGTTCTTGAAGTGGCTTTCTGCAGGGTGGTGGGAGGGGAGAAGGGAGCACCTCATCTCAGTAGCTGCTTTGAAGTACCAGGTTGAAGGAACACAGAGGTCAGGGCTCTGTCCTTGACCTCATCTGAAAATATAATCACAGTAGATTATTTCTTATGTGGGTAGCAGGAGTCAGTGCTGGGGCTTCCAGCCTGGCTGTGAGTTCAAATTCCAGCTCTGCCAGCTCTGAGTATACTCAGCCAGTGACTGAACAAATCACTAACTTCAGTTTCCTTACTGGTAAAATTAAGGTTGGTCATATTTCTTATGTATATGCATATATATGACAATATATTTATATACACACACATATATATGTAAGAGTTGAATTGAAATCATAAACACATGTAAAGTGCTTAACAGAATTTGAGACCCAGTATATGTAGATATGAGTGGATTGAAACAGTGTGTATGTGCTGGTGTCCCACTGTGCTTGTGGCTTCAGGGGTGGCAAGAGGGGCTGCTGCTGTTATCATCCATGTCTCGATGGTCTTGGCAGGAGGGTAGAGAGGTGTGCAGAGCCTGAGCCAGGCAAGAGGTGAGGCAAGACCTTGTCTATAGGATGCAGTGCCTTCTGGGAGGGAGGCCGGGAGAAGTCTGTGGGGGTTCCACAGAGGCGAGCCTGACACTGAACTCAGGATTTGTGATGGAACTTAGCAAAGTTGGCAAGAAGTGAGTGGAGGTTTTGCTTTGGCTTTGAAATCATGCCCTTAGTTCTGAGATCGAGAATTTTTCCCCCGAGCTCTACTGGTGGAAGCAGCATAGTTTAGATTGAATAGGAAAAGCTGTGCTATGCTGTACAAGTGGCAACGGGAAAGACTTTTCAAGTAAAGAACACCTGAAACTCAGATATATGCCTAGTGTTTTTGTGGGGTCTCTGGGCAAAGCTGACAGGTAGAATTGGATGATGTGTGCAACAGTTCCCAACTCTGCTGACATGTGTTCAGGCTAAGGTTTCTCCTCACTTTTTCCATTCTCTCTCTCTCTCTCTCTTTTTTTTTTGGTGGGAGATAAGAGAAGGAAAAGTGTTGAGCTGCTTTTGCCTGTGGGTAAGACATGACAGCTTATGGATTCTTTGGGAAGATCGCATATTCTAGTGTAATTGCTTCTGTGTGTGTGTGTGTGTGATAGAGCTTGAACTCAGGGCCTGGGTGCTACCCCTGAGGCTGGTGCTCTACTACTTTGAGCAACAGTACCACTTCCAGTTCTCTGGTAATTAAAGATAAGAGACTCACAAGCTGGGCTCGGTGGCTCACACCTGTAATACTAGCTACTCAGGAGGCTGGGATCTGAGGATTGCGGTTCGAAGGCAGCCCGAGTACTAAAGAATGTGAGACTCTTATCTTCAAGTAATCATTAGAAAATGGGAAGTGGGGCTATGGCTCAGATGTAGGGTGGTAGCCTTGCGCTGAAGAGTTCAGTGACAGTGCCCAGGCCCAGAGTTCAAGTCCCATGATCCACACACACACAAAAGAGAGACTCACAGGCTCTCACAGCCCCACTTGGCTTTGAGTTGTGTTCCTCAGATCTCAGCCTCCTGAGTAGTTAGGACTACAGACGTGAGCCACTAGCGCCCAGTTTGGAATTGCTTATTTGCTAGTCTTTTTATAACACTGATCAAGATGTAATTCAATAATTACCTATTACCAACCAAGTGTGGTGGCATACACCTGGAAACCTAGCTTCTTGAGAGGTATGATAAGAGGATAACTGTGAAACGAGCCTAGACAAAATGTTAGTGGGACTCTATCACAAAAGTAAACTGTGTGTGTTGTGCATGAATGTGATGCCAGCTATTCAAGAGCCAGATGTAGGAAGATCATGGTCAGGGCTACTCAAGCAAAAGTACAAGATCCTGTCTTCAAAGAAAGTCAAACTAAAAGCAAAAGCCCTGACAGCATGACTTAAGAGGTAGAGTACTTGCTCAAGCATGAGGCTTTACAGTACTGGCTTTCTCCAGTACTGCCAAATAATAATAACTACAATTATTATTTGTTGATGTAAATAAAATTGTTGGTAAAAAAATTAACTTTATATTCATGATATCCCAGCACAGAGCCCAGAACTTAATATACAAGTGCCCAATAGACACTTAGGGAATAAATGGATGGATGGATGGATGAATGAATGAATGATCCTGTTATATAACTTCTTTGTCATACTTGTAGGGAGACAACCTTGGTGGTCTATATCATGACTCTGATAGGCATGGTAGTATATACATTCACCTTGAACCTGGGACACCTGTGGGTCGTGTTCATCACTGCTGGTACAATGGGGTAAGTTTAATTGAAACTGTTTAGTTGAACACTATTGCATGGTTCCCAACACTTCCAGTATGCTAGAATGCCATATCAACCCCTGCTGCTGCCATTTCACTTACCTTGGACATATGGAAAGGGTGCACAAAAATCTTGGTACTACTTTCAGTATGTCTGTGCTGGGGTGGAGTGAAATATGTTCTATACCCTTCAAAACCTCTGGGATGCTAGGAAATGTCTGAAATCCCTTAGCTTTGCCTGTGTGTGTGTGTGTGTGTGTGTGTGTGTGTGTGTGTGTGTGTGTGTGTGCATGTGTGCGTGTGTGTGTGTGTGTGTGTGTAAATACAGGAGTGATACCTCAGACACTTGGCCCTTTCAGATGGCTAATTTCTGGAGGGACATGCCGAGGATGAACTATGGAGATGCTGCCCAATATCCAGAGTCTTTCCACTTCCAACACAGTGAAACACACCAGGCATTCTTGTCCCTTCTGTAAATGCTGCCATTGCTGGCTGCATAGACATGTACCCTATAGCATAAGTCATACTGGTCTACAGGATCCCCTTTCCTTGGTATGGCCATTTGGGAATAGCCAGATTGTTCATGGGCCTGACATGTCTTACTGGGAAAGGGAGTGTAGAAGAGGAGGTGGGTTCCATTCTTGTTCTGCAAGCCCTCTGTCACCATGTTCTCTGATCTGGACTTCAGCTTCTTCATGACTGGCTATCTCCCTCTGGGATTTGAGTTTGCAGTGGAGCTCACGTACCCAGAATCCGAGGGAATGTCATCTGGCCTCCTCAACATGTCTGCACAGGTAAAGAGGCCTGGTTTCCTCTTTGTTTTCTGCCCAGCTGGACTGGTATTGCCATGTGGCAGCTCAGTTTTCCCCAGGAGCTCTCGGACTGGACTCTACTTTCTAATCTCTCTTATGCTTTGCCAGGTATTTGGGATCATCTTCACCAGCGCTCAGGGCCAGATTATTAAGGACTATAGCACCTTGCCTGGGAACATCTTCCTCTGTGTGTTCCTTGGCCTTGGGTCAGCCCTCACTGGTGAGTGGGGACTGAGAGTCAGATGAGACTCAGTCTTTTGGTCATTTGGGACTCTGATGTACAGAAGGGAAATATACCAGGAGAGGAACAGATAGGGACAATTGTTAGGAATTGGGCTTAGGAGGAAGTGGCAGGATTATGTGGGATGCACAGAGGCCTTAGGGTCAGACAGCCCATTCATATTTGAAGACACAGACTGACACTGGCCTCTGTGGCTGTTGACACCGAGTATGTGGAACAACCTCTGGGAGCCCCAGTTTTCTCATCTGTACAATTAGAATTGCTGGTGATGGCTAGAGCAAGGTGTGTAAATCTCTAGCCATGCTTAAGGGAGGGCCAGTGTCATTATTGGGTTCCGCCTCTCAGGGACAGCAGTGATGCTTGGACTTCAGAGGGTTGACTCCTTTGAACATCTGATGTAGGTCTGGGATATGTAGGTCTGGGAGATTGAGGAGCCCCTTTTGAGCGTGAACTTGACCATTGATTTGCTTGCTAACTCCTCTTTGTCATTCAGCTTTCATTAGGGCAGATCTCCGGAGGCAGAAGGCAAACAAAGATGTTCCTGAGATTGTGAGTATGAGGAGCCTCCTGGGGATAAGATCTGGGTCCCAAGCCTGTGATGAGAATGTGGTAACATAGGAGGGATCATGGAGGGCTCCCAGAGGGACTGAATGCATGATGGCGCTGAGGCCAGTTCACCCTGTAAACATGCATTTACTGGATTTCCTCAGTGGCTGTTGGTTCTGCCATTGCTTTTCTGCTTGTCTTTTCTGAGCTCTTTCTCCCAATTGCTACTCTTCTGGCTCCCCTACTCTAGTCCCCAGAATACACTGTGGTCATCCACTACTTGTGACACTAAATGTTTTTGGAGTTTTAGGACTAAGGTGTTAGAAGCTGACTCTTGGACAAGTTCTGTCTATGGCATTTCTTAGAGAAATGGATTGTGGTTATATATGTTTTTTGAAGTTTTAGATCTGTTGTTAACTCTTCTCAAGGAATGTACTGTCAGTTCAACCAGTGTGCCTTGCTACAGCAATGTAGAGGAATGCCAGGACTGAGTAGTTCTCATTTTGATAGCCTTGGCCAAATTATCAAAGGCAAAACTGGTTTCCTGCAAGAGGTCTTTTTTTTTTGTACTTAAAGATAATGTGTTGGCAAATAGATGAGAATCTCCAGGTCTTCAAAATTTTCCTGCAGATGTCATGTGCTAGACCTGACAGAGGAGGAGCCTAGGGGGAAGAACTTCATTGGGAGATAGAGGGAAAAACCTTAAAGCAGAAATAATGCTCTGAAGACCTGTATGAGGATGAAGAGCCACTGGGAACAGAGGCTTGTGCCTGTGTTATGTATAAAGACATGTACTGATTGGATGTACATAAAAAGCCTATGAACCAGGTATCTGTAATAAAGCAGGACAGATTAATGGGGGGGCAGGTAAAAGGTTTTAGTTTGGAATGTAGCATATGTGTCTAGTGACATGAGATTTTTGCCTTGTAGTTGGCAGATAAAGGCAAACAAGAAAACAGAAATCTCCTATCATTCTACCCTATCAATTTGTACCTGTAGCTTATGTATGCTTCATTTTCTACTCCTCATGTTTGTTTTTTTATATATTTTTATTGTAATTAATAGAAGGGTTACATGACATTTGCCAGATAAATGGTGCATTAATTCCCACACATTGATACCCTTTCACATGTCATGGTCCCCATTTCCCTTCCCCCCCTTCCCCACCCCTCATTTTGTTTTCCCCCCGTTCCCTATCCAATTTCAGATATCCTCATGTTTGTTTAAGATGGCTTGATAAACCTTGCAAACAGTTACAGTCTACTACAGCCTTATATCTGCAAACATACATATTTCTATGTTGTTTACCCTTCCAGGTCTTCTAATATCTCATGAGTCTTGTTTGTCATTCATAGTTGTTGGCTTTGCTTGAATCTGGCATGTTAGAAACTGCACTGAGTAGCAATGGGATCCTTAAGTTTCAGCCATGGTACTCAGTTGTCTCGTGTCCTTGGATAATTCATTCTGTGTTTCTGGATTCTGACAGAGTGAATGACAACTTGGTATTAAGGGGATGCCAGCAGGGAAGCGTCCATTGCCATAGAATATCTCTCCTCTGAAGCTGGTCATTATGTGTACCCCATGCTACTCAGTGAAATTCAAAGACCTGCAGACAAAAAATGTTGTCAGAACCAGGCAAAGACAGGCAGCAGATTTCTGTCTGTCTGTCTGCCTGTCTGCCTGTCTGCCTGTCTGCCTGCCTGCCTGCCTGCCTGCCTGCCTGCCTGCCTGCCTACCTGCCTACCTACTTACCTACCTACCTATCTACAGAGCCAGGCCCTCTTCCTTAGCTATTTTGCTCAAAGTTGGTGCTGTACCACTTGAGCCACATCTCCACATCTGAATTTTTCCTCGTTATTCAGCTATAAAGGTTTCATGGACTTTTCCTGCTCTGGCTGGCTTCAAACCATGATTCTCAGATCTTAGTCTCCTGGGTAGCTAGGATTAGAGGTGTGAGTTTCCAGCACCCAGATCAAATCTCCTCATAAGAATGAGATATGTAGTTTCGACAAAAAGGGAGATAAGGCTAATGACTGTCCTTGACTATGAAAATCTTGTTTACAGTTTTCCATTTTTCTTCAAGCACAAAGATAGTAAGTATGTTTTAGTCCCTCCCAGCCTGCTTCTGGTGGTGATCTCAAGGCAATGGCTTTGGAGGAGGCAGGCGCACGTACATTTGTGTATACTGTATGTGTGGGAGACAGGAGAGCCGCTGTGGGCATCAGTTGTCTGACTATGGCTCCCCATAGCTGAGGCTACTCTGCTGCTGAAAGGTTAGCAAGATTGAGAAAGGGAAAGGAGCATATGTAGAGTTGTTGCCCATGCCATGGAATGACCAAAACACCCTCCATCTGTTCAGGTGGCACGAACCTTAGGTTGGCTCTACATCCGTTCCTCTAGGCCTTGACTCATGTAGATGGGGAAGCACTGTGCCTGGGCCCAAGATCTTCTTGCTAATTAGAAGAGCCAAGGCTGGCCTTGAAGTTTTGATCCTCCTGGCTCAGCCTCCCCAATGCTGGGATGACTGAGTCAAACAAAAAATGTTAAAACAGCAGCCATATTCTTGAACTGATAGTATTTTACCTGGGACCTAGGAGAAAGTTCTAGGTCATATTTAATTTCAAACCCACATAATAAGGATGGCCTAAAATACTGTTTCCTGTGAATGAATCCTGTGCCATGATCTCTTTGGTAAGGCCAAGGGAAAACTGCCTCTCAGTCTTTTTTTTTTTTTCTCCCTATGCGGGAAGTACAGCTGTGTAGCCATTGAGCTTGTATAGACAGTTACATGTGATGCCTTTAAAACATTGTCTTTGTGGTCTTCTTTTCCTGAACATTATGATGATATTTCTTATTCTACGAACTGCCTCTGAATGGAAGCCATAGGCCTGGTACCTTGGGAAGCTAGTTGGTTGTGTGTGGTGGAGTTTCTGGCTGTGGGGATGAGGAAGCAGGATGGGACTTGCTTGTTTTAATCCCAACAGTGAGCCTGGGGCAGTGTACGTGGGGTGAGTGGGAAGGTTTGGGTGACCCTAACATCATAGGAAGCTGGACTTCATCCTTGCTGAAATCTATGAGGTGATGTACCTAAATAAGCATACTCTAGGCAAGACTTGTTGTTTGACTTCCTGCTCCTTTCAGTTCAGGGACAGAGTGGACACTGGCTGTCATGCTCCCACTGGTTAGATTCATAGCCAGGCAGGCCTTACAGGCTGTCCATTTGCTTTGTCTTGCAGAAAGGCCAGGAGGAGGAGGAAAGCAACACCAGCAAGGTGCCCACTGTCGTGACAGAGGATCGTTTCTGACAGGGAGATGGCAGCAACTCAGGGAGCCACGATCACCTACTTGGTCATCTCTCTCAGCTCACTGCCAGCAGAAAGGCCTTCACTGGAGCAGCTTTTGGAGGAACCTGGCTGCAGTATTTGTGGCTTGCATGCCTCCTGGAACCCACTCAAGTGCTTGGATGCTTAGCGGAGGAAAGTCAGACTTTTCATCAAATGCAAATTGGATTACTACCCTCTCTTCTGTTAGATCATGGGTGCTGGTTTGGGGAGAGGCTGGTAGAGGGTGCTGGAGTCTAATGTTGCTTGATCCTTTACCTTCCTCCAGCCCCTTCCCCTCTCCTGGAGAATACTTGGAAAATTATCACAAGAAGAAAGCTTACTCAGGATATTCATTTTTTTCTATTATCTCAAGACCTTCCCATGAAGCTCAGTTCTTATGAAGAAGGGGCCAGCTGCTCTGCCCGGGGCAGAGTCATTCCTCAGCCTGGGTGATCATCGGACAAACTACTCAAGTGCACAGAGAGAGGGTGGAGTAGGAACATCTTACAGTGAAACAACCCTATCAGAGCAATTCCCTCATCACTCTGAGCCCCCAGTCTCCTGGCCTGATGTTGGAATCTGCCTCCAGACTCTCTTTCCTAACCGCTGATCAAACATCAATAAACTTGACAAAATGTGATTGTAGTTATGTGGGGGATACTGCGTATTACCTAGGGGCCAAGAGCATGCAGGGTGAGTTTGTGAAGGTCTGTGTTTGGGAACTTGGTTAGACTGAGTTCTGATGAGATGTTTTTATTCCAAAGAACTCTTTGGCCAGGGACTGCTGTGCATCCTAGGGCCACTGAGTCTGCTTTTATCTGGACACTGCATCAGAGCTAATCAGGAACATTCCACTCTGGTAAATCTAAGGCTGCTTCTGAGAGATGACAGAAGAGTAGCTGGGAAGGCATCTTTTGCAATGGGCATTGAGTTTGCTTGAATTAGAAACATCCCATCTTTGGTGGGGGAAGTATTTGCACACCCAACCTTCTCTTCATCTTCTGCTAGCCGTAATCTTCATCAGATAACCTCAACGTTTAGGGATTCCCTTTAAACCAATTCCAGTTGAGCTCTTTTCTACCTAGCCTGCTATGTGGCCCTATTCATGGGCATTCGTTGTATCATCTGAACATAAGGGAACTTTTGGTTAATTTCTCCAGGGTGTTGAGTAGCTATGGTCATGACCACAGTGCTGTCTGAATTTGGTGTCTTATGGACCCATCATAATATTAGAGGAGCCTGGGTTGGTGTGCTTGGTGTGTGTGTGTGTGTGTGTACAGATCTGCACATGGAGAGGCAGGATGCCCTTTGTAAGTAATAGGTGCAATTTGGAGGGGGTGGGAAGGGTATCTACCTTTTTAAAAGGAAAAAGATGTTTATTCAACTGCTCAAAAATGCATTAATATCATTTACTGAATCTATTGCTCTATTTCAAAAAGATAATTTGTATTTTCTAGTGGTAATATCAGATGTCCTAAGGCAATAAATTTTTTTTTTTTTTGCCAGTCCTGGGCCTGAGCTCAGGGCCTGAGCACTGTCCTTGGACTTTCTCAAGGCTAGAGCTCTACCACTTGAGCCTCAGCACCACTTCCAGCTTTTTTTTCTATGTATGTGGTACCGAGGAATCGAACTCGGGTCTTTGTGCATGCTAGGCAAGCACTCTACCACTAGGCCAAACCCCCGGCCCTTAAGGCAACAAATATTCTCAAAGTGGTCCGCCTGGTCATTTGGTGGGGCAGAAGCAGCATTTGGGTATCCTGAGATTATCTTGACTTCTTTTTTTCTTCATTTTTCTTTTTTGTTTTGGGGCCTGTCTTAGAGGCCTGAACACTTTCTCTGAGTTATTTTGCTCAAGACTATCATTCTGTCACTAGAGCCACAGCTCTACTTCAGACATTTTAGTGGTTAATTGGAGGTATGACTCTCATACTTCCGATCCTGTACTGGCTTTGAACTGCAATCCTCAGATCTCAGCCTCCTGAGCAGCTAGTATTATAGGAATGAGCTACTGGTTTCATACATTTCTGAGGACTGAAGAATGGTGAGGCTGAAAGGGTGGGGGATCAAGATTGGCAGGAGTGACTTGTGGCAGCCCCCCTTGTAGAACATGTTATATATGTTGATATGGGTGCAACTGTCCTAGAGGTTTTCTATAAAAGATGAGACTCTAGAGGTTCCTGTCCACCCACACAGAAGACTACAACTCTGTGGCTAACCTGTAACCTTGACCCCTTTCCCTGCTGTGTACGTGGTGGAATGTGATCCTTGATGAGATGGCTCATTGTTGTCTCTGGCTTTGCCTCAAAGGGCGGCTGAAGTGTTGTTCCATAATCACCGCATCCCTGTACTGGCTTGCTCAGACTTGAGTCAACAGCTCAATTCCCCCGGTCCCTTACTGTTTCATGCGACTGATTTCCTCTTCAATTGTCTGTTTGAGCAGCTGTGCTCATTTCACATCATTTTGTGGGGATATCAATACTGTCATTTTTCTGCATGATTTTTCTCTTGAGCGGTACCCTGTGCCTATATCATTCTAGCACAAGTCATTAACAATTCTTAGCTGGAGAGAGGCAATATTATGATTTTACTTTACGTGTGTGTGTGTGTGTGTGTGTGTGTGTGTGTGTGTGTGTGTGTATCTGTCATGGGGCTTGAATGCAGGGTCTGGATACTGTCCCTGAGCTTCTGTGCTCAAGACTAGCACTCTACCACTTGCACTATAGCTCCACTTCCTGCTTTTTGGTGGTTAAATGGACATAGGAATCTCATGGACTTTCCTGCCTGAGCTCGCTTTGAACCATGATCCTCAGATGTGTCTCCTGAGCAGCTACAAGTATACACATGAATCACCAGCACCTGGTATACTTATTTTTTTTGGCAGTACTGAGGTTTGAACTCAGGGGCTTCATTCTTGCTATGCAAGTGCTCTACTGCTTGAGCCTTACCTCTAGCCCTTATTTCTTCAGGAAGAGTCTTATGCTTTTACCTGGAGCTAGATTCAGAGCAATATCCATACAGCTGGAATCACAGGCAAAAACTACCATGCTGGCTTCTTGATTTAGAGAAGGTCTGATCCAGTCTGGACTTGAACCCATCCTCCCAGTCTCCTCCTGTGTTGCTGGGATCACAGGTGTGATGATTCTACTTAAATCATGGGGGGTGGGGAGGGGACCCAGGAGTGGGGCCTAGTGGTAGTGTTTGCCTAGAATGCATGAAGCCCTGGGTTCTACTCCTTAGTACCACATATACAGAAAAAGCTGGAAGTGGTACTGTGGCTTAAGTGGTAGGACAGTGCCCAGGCTGAATTCAAGCCCCAGGACTGGCAAGAAAAAAAAAAATCAGGAAAAGTACTGAGTCTGGGCTATTAAGCAATCCGTTACTCATAATGTCTCTTGTCCACCCAAATTGCTACTTTAGAACCTTCTAGATCTTGCTTTTTCTCAAAAGCAATTACATTTCTACATATATACCTAGAGGATCCATATCATCTTACACTTTCACACCTTTCTCAGTGGTCTTCTGGTTGATTTAGGCACTCATGTTAATTCTATAAGATCACTGCTTTTCTTACTGCCTCATAGTAGCAGGCGAAGGAAAGATAATTCTTACACTGAGCTATTTATCATGATACAGTGGGGATGTGAGGCCTGGAATTACTCCACCTTCTTTTAGTACCATAAAGGATGCCAGTCTAAAAGGCAAGTCAGCACAGAGAAATGGAACTGAAGTCCTTATTGAACCATTCTTGAAGCTTATAATCCCTGTAACTTTTTGGTTATGCAGCCATGTTCTTTTTACTGTTTAAGCTGGATTTTATTCCTTTCACCTAAAGAACTGATCAAGACTTCTCAGTATTTTGTTAAAAACATTGAAAATTGTTTTTTTTTTGTTGTTGTTGTTGTTTTTTTTTTTTTTGTCAGTTATAGGTCTTGAATTCAGGGCCTGGGCACTCTCCTTGAGCCCTTTAGTTCAAGGCTAGCATTCTACCACTTAGAGCCACAGCACCACTTTCAAATTTCCTGTTGGTCAATTGGAGATGAAGGTCATGGACTTTCCTGCCTGGGCTGGGTTTGAACCGTGATCTTCAGATCTCAGCATCTTGAGTAGCTAGATTACAGATATGAGCCACTGGTGCCCAGCCCTTTGCGCTTCCTTAATAAATTCACAAGTCCCATCTTTGTTTCTGATTTTCTATTTAGCTTCTAACTCTTTACCATACTGTAGCTATACCTGTAACTCCTGAACAACTGTTCCTCCCTGCCAGTTGTTGTTCCCTCTGCCCTAAATGCCTGCTTGAGGCTGAGTCTCAGCTGAAATCCCCATGTCACACCTTTTCTGGTCATCCATGTTATATCAGCATTCTTCCACCCACCACTTCTTGATAAATCAAATTGCTTTCTACAGAATTCTGTCTGTAGTTCTTCCTCCATGAGCTTCCTTCTGAACCCTATTTTGCAACTATGTTAAGCCCCTGGAAACAGGGCCGGTCCTCAATAAATATTTGCTGAAATAGCTGGGCGTGGTGTTTCATACCTGTAATCCTAACTACTCAGGAGGCTGAGAACTGAGGATCGAGGTTCAAAGCCAGCCTGGGCACTAAAGTCTGTGAGACTTATTTTTTTTTTTTTTTTTTGCCAGTCCTGGGCTTGAGCTCAGGGCCTGAGTATTGTCCTTGGACTTTCTCAAGGCTAGAGCTCTACCACTTGAGCCTCAGCACCACTTCTGGCTTTTTTCTATGTATGTGTGTGGTACCAAGGAATCGAACGCATGTCTTCGTGCATGCTAGGCAAGCACTCTGCCACTAGGCCAAACTCCCTGCCCAACTCTGTGAGACTCTTATCTCTAACCATTGCAAAACCCTGTAGCTCAAGGGATAGGGCAGTAGTCTAGAGCTGAAGAGCTCAGGAACAGCACCCAGGCCCAGAGTTCAAGCACTAGGACTGCCCCCCCCCCAAAAAAAAATTGCTGAAATACAAGGGGCCTTGCAAATAGACAAAATGAGTGGAAAGCCCTGCTAGGGAGGTCCCCAGGCAGTGTTTCAAGGGCAATTGTTCACTAGGAGACATTATCCTCAGGGTCTATGAGGCCTCCTTCCACAGCCAATGCTACTTAATTGCAGTTTCTTTCTCTGTATTATCAAGAACTTTGTTTTCTTTCTAAAGAAGAGGACAAGAAAGGGTGCTAACTGTTGAGTGGTGATCATAGAATCTTGAAGATGAGAAAGAAGTAGAAGATCGGATTTCAAAAGCACAAGAGACTGGGTGCCAGTGGCTTATGCCTGTAACCTTAGCTACTCAGGAGGCTGAAATCTAAGGATCATGGTTCAAAGACAGCCCAGGCAGGAAGGTCTATGATACTTACCTTCAATTAGCCACCAGAAAATGAGAAGAGAAACAGCTCAGAGAAAACACCAGGCCCTTAATTCAAACCCTATGACCTGCCATACTGCCTTCCCCACCCCACTCCACCCCCAGCCCCCTGCAAAAAAAAAAAAAAAAAAAGCACAAGAGAAGCTGGAAGTGGCCAGGGTGAGTAGGTCTTAATTTGTCCCACTCGAGTGCATTTGATCCATGCAGAAAGCTGTGATGTTCTGGTTGTGGGGCTCAGCGAGGTTGAGTAAGAGGTAGGGGGAGAAGAAGGCAGGGTTCTTTCCTTATGGGAGACTGAAGAACAAGGACCAAAGAGGGTTTTTCTATTTATTACAAAATTTTGCTTCACAAATACAGGTGACCACAAGGTCTAAAAACAGCCCAGACCCTTTCATTCTTCATCTATTCTTCATCTACCTCTAGGTAAAAGAGCCACAGTCTGCTCACAGAATGGAGCCAGCATCAGAACTGTGTGTCCCTTTGGTGGCTGAGTCTTGGGTCCCACAGTAGAGAGGAGCCTGGGGTGTGTGGACCAGCGGTGGTGAAGCAGCCCTTTGTCCGCTGCTCTGAGAGGATGGCAGCTTTGAGTTTCACAGTCCTATGATCCCATCACAAAAGTCAAACCAATGAATAGAAAGAAAAAGGAGAGAACAACAAAAAGAAGGCTAGAGTGGGTGTGGGTGAGGGAAAGGGCTTCTAACATGCCAATTTTTTGACTTGGATGGATGGGGTACACACTTAAAAATCACTCTATATTGTATGGATGTGTTACATACATGTATGTATTACATGCATACAATTTATCTTAAAAATTAAAAAATACACATATGTATTTAAAAAACAAACAAACCCCAAAGAAAACTAATGGGGCTGAGGAGGGAGCCAAAATCAAACACCAAAAACAAAAGGATAGAGAGAGGATGTAGACAGAGACAGCAAGATGGAACCTTGGAGGTGGCAGTGCCAACTGGACTCAATTTCTCTTCTTCTGTCTGGATACTGGTTCTGCTTCTAGGTATTGTAGCCCAACCAGCATTCCCAGGATTGAGAAACCTTAGACAAGAAAGAGATCAAGTCAGTGAAAAACACAACCCGGCCCTGGGCCTGGGACAGCTGCTGTGGAGGTTTCGGGGGAGGGAAGGGCTTACTTGCCACCATCAGAGGTGCCAGGACACCAATTGTCGGAGCTGCAGTTCCAAATAAAAACAACTCGGAGAGGAAGTGGCCCAGGGCAAGCAGGAAGGTCCACAGTGTGATATGATAGAGGCTGCAAAGGAAAAGAAATGGAGACAAATGGAATGGAAAGTTACTGTTGCTCTCTATAAGCTCTCAGCTGACTTGATGGACACATAGGGACAAGACTGTGGCTTAAGAGAAAGGACACATCAATTTCTTCTCTTCTGTGGCAAAATAAAGGTTCGAGAATATAGTCTAAGAAGTCAGGGCAAGTCTTAGCAAGATAGAAAACTCAGGTCTATCAAAGCAATGTCTGGATTAGGGTAACCCTAGATGGTGCAGCAATGTTGGCGCTTTGCTTGTCTAAATGGGCAGATGATAGTCTAAGCCAATCTGCAGGTGCCTCCACATCAGCCAGAGTTAATGTGACAGAAGCCACAGAGGAAAGTCCTGTGTGGGCTAAAGAGCAAGTCATCTCTGGGCGTTTCAGATACTCTTACTCTTGCAGTATAGTCTGGTTACTTTGTCTAAGCCTAGAAGGGTCAGATGGAGAACATGGTAACAACCTGAGGAATGAGAACTTGTTTCTTAGCTTTGACTATGAGGTGAAGAGAGGCTACAGGCTGACTGATGCTTGGACTGCTACTACTTCTTTTTTGAATTGTGTTTTAAGGATGTAATTTTTTGTTTTTTTTTTGCCAGTCCAGGGCATAAGCACTGTCCTTGGAGTTTCTCAAGGCTAGAGCTCTACCACTTGAGCCTCAGCACCACTTCTGGCTTTTTTTTCTATGTATGTAGTACCGAGGAATCGAACCTGGGTCTTCGTGCATGCTAGGCAAGCACTCTACCACTAGGCCAAACTCCTGGCCCCAGGATGTAATTTTTTTTTAATATAAAGTGCTTAAAACTTATATGTCTGTCTGTTTGTCTAATACTTCCAGGCACTGTTGGTTTGTGCCAATAATCCTAGGTACATGGGAGGCTGAGATCTGAGAATCTTGGTTCAAAGGCAACCTAGGCAGACAAATCCATGAGATTCTTATCTCCAAAAATCCAGCAAAAAGTCGGGAGTGGAGGCCTGACTCAAGTGGTAAGGTATCAGTTTTAAGTGGAAAAAATGAGATTTCAAGCCACAGTACTAGCACGCGCACACACACACACACACACACACACGCACACACACACACACACAAAAAAAAACTGCAGAATATGACAATGAACTCCAATGTAACCTATACCTAACTTCATCACATTTTAATATTTAGACAGATCCTTTTTCTCATTCATGCTGGGAAAGTGCTCTACTACTGAGCTATATCCTTAGTTGGATACTTTTTTTCCTGAGATAGAGCACAAAGAAATAAACTATTACAGAAATAGAGTACAAAGAAACAAACTACTATAGATATCAGTTAAAACTCCTACTATAGCCTACCCTGATGCTCCCTCTCTCCTCTGCAGAAGTAATCATTATCTTAAATCTGGTGTTTATCATTCTAGTGCATCTTTAGTAAAGGTGTACACCTGTGTTGATTTGGAGTTTCCATATAGGAAGGGAATAAGATCAGGGTTCATGTCATAAAGGCATGGGTCAAAGTCCTAGTTTAGAAAGGACTAGAATTACAAAGTCAGCATTCACAGTTGTCCTGGGCTGGAAGATGGGAAAAGATTGTCTTTGTTCACTTCAAAAGCACAGCAAACAGAAGATATAGCCCTTACACCTACCAAAAATTCATTCATCATGCTAAAAGTCTTTATCCCTCCCTTCCTTCTTCTCAGTCCCCAATGAAGAGACCCAGGTGCAGAGCAAATAACTTACTGCTATAAAGCTAGTTACAATGCATATTCTTGGATTTGTTCTCCATGAAACCACATTGATTCCAAAAATATGTGCCTATCTAGGACATGTAAACCACAGTTTGAAGTTTAAAAAAAAATTAAAACTAAAGTTGGAGATCAAAAGGCTAATAGTCTTGCTTCAAATCCCACTTGAGTCATTCTTCCTCAGTTTAAATTAATTGGATCTCTAATATATAGGTCTGCAAAGTAAGGAATGAAAATCACTGCTTCCAAGTGCCGCTAGGAGAGTCAATCAAGGTCATGTACATGAAAACTCCTAGTACAAATAAAGGCATTCAAAATACATGACTGCGTCCTCTCTTCCCTAGATACAACCTGGAGAAGATAAAATTTTTCAGTTGGGCACTGGTGACTGGTGGCTCATGCCTTTAATCCTAGCTACTCAGGAGGCTGAGACCTGAGGATTACAGTTTGAAGCCAGCCTGGGGAAGAAAAGTTCTCCTGAGACACTTATCTCCAATTAACCACTTAAAGTCTGGAAGTGGTGCTGTGGCTCAAGTGGTAGAACACTAGCCTTGAGCACAAAGAGGCTCAGGGACTCCAGCCAGGCCCTGAGTTCAAGCCCCACAACCAGAAAAAAAAAAAAAAAAGAAAGAAAGAAAAAATTCTTCAATGTGAGGATAGCCTTTTGACAGCCTCACCTAGTGAACTGAGCAATCTTGTTTCCACTTTGTGGGAAAGAGATGGGGAGAGCTGGAGCCTCCTCTAGTGGTAAGAGTTTGTAAATGTTCCATGTGTGCCTTTATACCAATGGAAAGGCAGCCAGCAATCAGGTTCTTTTTACCTCTTCTTTACTCTGCATGTCCTCAATATCAGCTTACTTGTGGATAACTCTTTTGTGTGGCTCAAGACTTCTGCTCATTCCTGTTCCTGTGGAGAAACGTATATTGGGTAGCTACTCTAAAAGGATCATACTGGGACTAGAGGCTGTAGCTTACCACACATAAAGCCCTGAATTTGATCCTTAACACTACTGTAAAACAAAGCAAGACAAAAAGCTCAAGCTAAGGGAATCTTTCATAGCAGAAGGCACATTCTTTAGTAAAGGAGAGGAGTGCTGGGCACGAGTGGCTCGTGTTTGTAATGTTTAGCTGATACTCAGGAGGCTTAAAGCCAGCCAGAAAATTGGAAGTGGAGCTGTGGCTCAAAGTGGTAAGGCAAGCTGTGAGCTAAAGAACTCAGGGAACAGTGCCCAGGCCCTGGGTTCAAGCCCCATAACTGACAAAAAAAAGAAAAAAAAAAAAAGGAGAGGAATGTGATATAGACCACTGGATAACAATGCCAGTTCACTTATGTCAGTTCCAAAGCATTTTCAGATTTTAAAGAAAACCTGTTCTGGCTCTTATGGTTTTCAAAAGAAAGCAATGGACCCTGTTAGCAATTTATTATCCACATTCTAGGCTTATGTGGTGATGGATATGCACAGTGCTGAGAGATGCTAAAGGTCTTCCTTCCATTACATACGTCTTGTTGTGGATGTCAATGGCACAGAGGCAGCGAATCACTGAGGAGAGCAGTGTCCATATCCCAAAGGTCCGGGCTTGTAGGCCATTCACTGTGTAGGGAAAGAGGGAGGGGAATATGTGTTGAGAGGAGAGCTTCCTCCCTGGCCTTCCATCTAAACAATTCCTGCTTCTCTGGTGATTCATAACAGGTAGCTGAACCTGCCCTTCCTATGCCTGAGCTGAGAGAGGTCTGGTGCCAAACCAGGGGGCTGGAAGGAATGGAAGAAATTCTAGAACAAGAACTGTTCATATTCACCTTATTGTCTTCCCTTGGGAGTTCCAACAAAAATTTCAGTTAGGCAAATAGCCCCTGGATGTAGTTTATATCCTTTGGAAACTGAGAAGCTGGATTAGAACAGCTCTGGGAGAAAGATGGATCTGTTGACACTAGATACTCAAAAGGCCAGACTCTAAAAGCCAGGAGATCCAGCACCAATCTAGACGCTATAAAGATGTACTTTTAGACCCTGGGTCTCTGCCTGAAACTACCTCTACATCATTTGAGCACAGCTGAAGCAGGGTTGCTTCCTAGGCACATGGTAGTGAAAGACAAAGACAGCCCTGTTTCTTTGGGTGTGCTGAAGGCAGTCTGTTTTTGGTGAATGCATTCTGACACTGTTGCATTAAGTATCTGACAATACGGGTCATATTCCAATACAAAAGTGGTTTGTGTCAGTACTGGAACTTGAACTTGAGTTCTTGAGCACTTGCATTTTTTTTTTTTTTTTGTGCTTAATTGGAGATGAATCCCTACTCTAGCTGGCTTTTGAACCGCGATTCTCAGATCTCAACTTCCTGAGTAGCTAGAATTACAGACTGGCTTTATGGACTTTTTAATATTTGAAAAACCTAACAACCCTACCAAATTATATCACCAAAGATCTGTAGAAGCAACAAAAAAATTTCACGTATCAACCACAAATCTAACATTAGTCCCAAGGGGCTACATTTTTTTTTTTTTTTTTTTTGCCAGTCCTGGGCTTGGGCTCAGGGCTTGAGCACTGTCCTTGGACTTTCTCAAGGCTAGCACTCTACCACTTGAACTACAGCACCACTTCCGGCTTTTTTTTTTTGCTGTGTATGTGGGGTACCGAGGAATCGAACCCGGATCTTCGTGCATGCTAGGCAGGCACTCTACCACTAGGCCAAACTCTCGGCTCCATGGCTACATTCTTTTAAACAATAAATTTCTCTAGTTTGTGAGCTACTCAGGGAAAGTGGTTCACCTAAGGGCCAGGCCAGATAACCACTACTGTGCAGAGGCCATCTCATGACCATCTGAGGATGGCATTGGAAGGGTAGAAAATAGTTTGTCTCCTATTATATTTGAACTTTGTTGAAAATAAACCTTAGCCTACTTAATTTCACTTTAGACCCAGATGTCAAAAAATGAGCTAGGTCAGGGCCCAAATCTGGGTTAGCTATAAATGTGGCACAGAACTATAAGGTGCTGTCAGACAGTGTAGCAGCTCAAAGTACCAGGGCCTCAGCAAGCTGCAGAGACACCTGGGGGTTGGGCAGTGGTTGGGAGAGGCCAGCTTGAGCCTTGAGGTTTCACTGTAGGGGACCTACTCGTAGGGATGTGTGATCTCTGCTCAGGGACTATATCACAGCTCGGGAAAACTGTGGATTGGTAACTGTACACATGCAACATGGAATATAAATGGTGATCTGATTACAGAAGAGGGTTTTGAAATACAAGGAAAGCTTCTTTATGGCATCCTGCTGGGGCATCATAGAATCACTAACTACTTCCTCCCTTGCCCTTACAAGGTTTTCTGGCCATACAAATTGTCCAAAGCAGTGTAAAATGACTATTAAGGGACCCAGAGACGCAGATGAAAAGGGCCAAATGGACTCTACAAAGTTTGTCACTCCAGTGGTTACCAAAAACTAGGTGAGGCAGCATCAGAATCACTTGGCGGATTTTAGATACTAGATTCTTGGGCCTCTCCCAGGTTCAATAAAATGATTTAGAGAGATAAATGGTTACGCTTTGTTTGACCTTAAGTTTCCTGGGTTGTTCTGATGTAAAGTTTGATTTGGAAACTAGCTAGGCAATTTCTACATATTGCTCTTTAATTTTTCTTTCTTTTTATGGGGGAGGCAGGGCAGAGGGGGCTCTCTTGCTGTGTAGCCTAGGCTAGACTTGAACTTCCAATCCTCTTGCTTTAATATTCTGAGTGCTGAGAATTACAGGCATGTATCATCATGTGTAGCCTGTTCTATGATTTCTTACCGAGGTCTGGCTTCCCGGTGTACAGCTTTTCATAGAGAAATGTGTGGTCCCGGAAGCTCTGCAGCGTGTTCCCCATGGCTATGATGGACACTATGACCAGCCAGCTTCGTAACACATTCAGGAAACGGCCCATGACTCTCCTCAAAGCAGAGAGGGTGTTTTTGCTTTGAAAACAAAGCCAGAGGACAGGTTAACCTGTGTTCCATTTATGAGGGCTATCCAAGCTTAACTGGCCAATCCCATCACAAATTCCTCTTTAAATTTTTTTAGGCTCATCCACCCCCAGTTTTCCTATTACACTTCTTTTGTATGAACTCCAAACCCAAGTGTGCTGATCTTTACTCAAAGTAGCAGAGGCCAACTAAATTCAATGCATAGAAATGACAAATCTAGTAGGAAAAGAAATAGAAACAAAGAAAGGGAAAAGGAGGTGTACAGACATTACTATACAGTAGCAGAATGGATTTCTCTGTAAGGCTCATAGAAATTGCTCTCAATACTTAGTTATTCTGATAGTGGTGACAGAGCAGTGTGCCTTGCAGTAAATGCAACTTAACTTTTGTCAAAGTAATTTCTCCAAATTCCAGCAATAACCCCTAATCAAAGCTCCTTTCCCTTGGCTGGAATCAGTACCACTAAGTCTTTCCTTTGTAATGGAAGTGGTTCAGCTGAGATTATAAATTTGCTCACAGATACCTGCCTGGTTACTGATGGCAGATCCTTCATGAATTTGAGTAGAAACTATGTTGTAAAACCACCATTTATACTGTTGGCTTAAAACAGAAAAAAACTCTGCTTCTTAGTGACAGCACAATTCATAAAAAGAATAATTGTAAAATTAAAAATAACAATGACTGTACAACTAATAAGGAAATGATACTGAGAAGGAAACAGCTGTGACTTCAGGTCACTGGTAAGATTATATGAAGGAAGAAGCAGCAATGTACATATATCATCTAATACCTACAACAAGATAGGCTTTTACAGATGAAGTAGAGGACAGAGAGGTCCAGTGATTTGCTTGAGGCCACACAGTACAGAGCAGAGTTAAGACACAAGCAATGGTCTGTTGGACACTGGGTTACTGTACTACCTCACTGACAATTTTTTGATCCTGTTCTCATTTTTTCCATCAATTGGTACAGAAAACACACCAGTTAGTTTTAGTGCTTTTTGTTTAGATCAGCTCTCATTGAGTAGTGAAGGCCATCAGTCTGATTTAAATGAGACTGAAAGAATCTAATGAAGGACCAGCTTCTCATCACCATCACCATCACCATCACTATCTCTGTCCATGGTTTATCTGTTGGTAGGTTAACTTCTTTGTCCTGAAGTGGTAATAAACTACCAGGCTTCCTTTGTCATTTTGGCAACAGAAGTTTCAATATGGTCCCAATTACCATGCTGAAATAGAGAATACAGAGTCAGCAGTGGTCCAAGACAGTGTGACGGGCACTAGAAAAGAGCTGTAGAGAGGGATGAATTGAGTTCCTACAGTTCACAAAGGTGGACCTCATTCAAGCCCTGAAAGAATAGGGGTCTAGCGGACCTCAAAGGCACTTGTCAAGGTCCATTTTTATTTCTCATTCCTTCTCAATAGGAAATTCAGGTCTGCTTCCAGAGTCAAGAAAGTAGGACTCCCATTTCATGTTTGGGCATTTCTGAATCGCTCTGCTAGTTCCTCAACTCCATTTCTATACAATTTTGCTTGGGACTAGCCTAGCATAGGTGTGGTGTTAGAAACTTAAAAGAGTCAGAAAAGACAGATTCCTATCATGGCCCTACTATTCAGTATCCACGTGGACCTAAGCCAGGACATTCACAATTTGCAGCCTCAGTTTTCTCATCTGCCAAATGGGGATACAATTATTTACCTCCAAGGGTTAGAGGAATTGCCTGAGAACCGATTCTGGCACAATGGCTGGCTGGCTATAGTCAATCCTCCATTCAACTATTCCTTCGTTCCCCTAATTTACCAAGTCCTCACCATCTTCCCGTATCTTTCTGGCCACATCGACCCTCCAACCTCTTTGCTCCCAAAGGTAGTTTCCCAGGAAACTTCTACTTTCCCCAATCCCCGGGATCTTCACAATCAGATCCCACACAGATACCTACTGCTTACTCTCGCAAATTCTCCTGGCGACCGGACTCAGCACCGCAGCCGTAGTCCTTTCCCCGACAGCTCCAGTCCGGAGTCCATATGGGCCACTTGTCTCCGCCTCCGTCCTCAGCCGAGGCCCAGGATTGGATGGCTCCTGTCATTCCCTTGCTCTGATTGGCTGCTTCGGTTTTTTGCTGGAGCAGGCGATAGGGAGTGAACGCCTTCTCTGCCAATCAGAGGTGGCCGCTTCCTAAGCTGCTCACCTGGTACGTCGTTCACGCAGAAAACCCTCCTCTTGAGCGTGGCGGAACTATAGGTTTGGCGTTATCCTTTTTAGGGGCGGAGTAGGGGAGGAAAGAAAGCAAGCCAATCCTCTCGGCTACCAACACTGGGTGAGGAAAGTCGGGCTCTATGCCCGCCCCGCACCACGCCGCGCCCTGATGACGACATCCGTTCGCGCCGGGAGCCGAGCGTTGTCCTCGCCCGGCGGCGGGCGCCTGCGCAGTGGCTCCGAGCACGGGCGGTTGCTTGTTGGTTGTTGTAGTAACCGGGGAAGCCACCTTCGGCGGCTGCCGTGAGCCGGGCTGCGGAAGGAGAAGGGAGGTAGGAGCCGAGCGCGGTCCCCGCCTGCCCGCCCCCAAGCCATGGGAAAATGAGACAGGTAAACGCCTGCGCCGGCGCGCTCTGCTACCCGAGGGAGCTGCGCTCCCCGGGCCGGGCGGGCGCCGTCGCCCGCACTTCCCTCACAGACACCGGGAGCAGCTGTTGGCTTCCGGGCGCACTGAGCTCTAGGCACTGCCGTGAGGATCCCGCGTCTTTCCCGGGCCGGGGGCGCACCGGCCGACCTGCTGCCTGGGGTTGGAGTGAGCGGGGACGGGACCTCGGTGAGGCGGGCGCTCCCCATCTTCCCGGAGCTGGTCGTTGTTTGCCCGCTCTCGCGGGAAGCCTGGGAGAGGTTGTGCTTGAACTTGAAAGGACTTCGTAAACGTTTTGGGGGACGATCCCGAAATCCCTTTGGGGAATCCTCCAAAGAGGGCTGTTACTGTCCTGACCTCTCCCCCCTCGCCCCCACACTCTGAAGATCAGTAAGGGGTGTGGATCGGGCAGGGTGTTGTCTTAGGCATAGTCTTATTATGTATTAATGAATGCACAGAGAAAAAAGGAAGTTTGAAAAGATTGTCCCAAAGTGGCCATCATCCCAGTAATTCGGCTTATGATAGTCATGTACTTCGTTTCAAATGGGAAGACATTTTGAATTAGAAATGCACTGTTGGAAATTTCATAATTTTAATGTCTGAGGTTCATATCAAAGTTGTTTTTTTTTTTTCTCTTCCCAGTACCTGGAGAATAATGATTAAGAGTGTTTGGAAGAGCATGTTGACTTTTTTTTTTCCCCTTCCAGCTAGTTACACAATCTTTGGTTAGGTAGATAGCATATATATATATGTATATATATATTATTAATCATTCAATTGAATTGGTTTTACTTGAAACATGGAAGCATCTTGTCTGTAGTGCTTGTGACAAGAGTCTGAGTGTATTTGCAAGCGTCTTGAACCTTGAGTTTTAAATTTTATTTTTAATCTGCTTGTGGAGCAAGGACTTTGTTTTAGGGAATTAGCTACTGACCTCAGACTGCCATGAAAGTGAAGTGAATTTATCCTTGTGTTTCAAGTTAGATTTAGTCTATTAAAAAAAGAAGCAAGAAACACACTTAATAACTTTCAAATATATACAGCACAGTTAGTATGTTTGATAATGTTCTTGATTTTGTGGCATATGTAATGCACTGTGTGAAGGATAAGCTTCTTAAATAGTGTTGGATATAGAGATTTAACAGATCTAGAGGGAGAATCTAAAGATTCTATACTGTTTAAGATTCTGTTTTCATTATTTGGAAAGTCATCAGCAGAATGAAGCAACAGACAACTGTGTTGTGTTTCAGATCACTTTACTTTCTCACAGGAATCTGTGCCACCCAAATTGTCTGATCCAGTGAATCTGCAAGAAAAGGTCTGTGAGGGCCCCAGTCTGCTGACTGTATGACAAACTCTAAAGGAAATGCCTATCGTGATGGCCCGGGACCTGGAGGAAACAGCATCATCCTCAGAGGATGAAGAGGTAGTGAGCCAAGAGTAAGTACTTGCAGACTTATGTTTGTTACTTTTACTTTAGGAGAAAAGATAGATTCTTTTTACTCAAAATGTTCCTTCCTTTGGTATTGTATGACTCTTATTTTAGCTCAATTCACCATCGAATTCAAGTTTTATTACTCAGTTCCCATAGTGATGACATAGCTGGACTATGAATAAATATCTGCTCCAGATGTTGTAAAATGCAGGTAGCTGCTCAGATGATTTTTTTTTTTTTTTTTTTTTGGCCAGTCCTGGGACATGGAATCAGGCCCTGAGCACTGTCCTTGGGCTTTCTCAAGACTAGTGCTCTTCTACTAAGCCACAGCACTACCTCTGGCTTTTTCTGTACATGTGGTACTGAGGAATCAAACCCAGGGCTTCATGAATGCTAGGCAAGCACTCTTCCTCTAGGCCATGATCCTAGCCCTCACGTGAATTTTTGATCAGAAGTTCCAATGTAGGATATTTAAAGAATTTTTCTATATTGAAGAAAAGTAAGTCTCCTAACTCTGACATTGATTGTGTTATGGTGGTCTTTTCAAAGCTTTTACAACGATACAGTAGTGGTAATTAAAAAAAAAGTCACATATGTTAACAGCAACTCTGGGGGCAGGGTATTAGAGTTGTATAGCCTGTTCTGCATTTACTAAACCACAGTGGCTCTTTAGAGACCTTTCAAGCTGAGTCCAGTGTCTTGGTTGCTGGATCCTCATAGTTAAAATGAGTGATAGTGGCAAGTGCAGCCATTGTAGATGATGGGGTGAGATTTATCTCATTGAATCTGGAGTATATGTTATATACTCTGGTGTTTATTAAAGTCAGCCTTACAAATATCTACAGACTGCTTTAGGGAACCTTGCAGAGAGTGGTGGCTTGAGAAAATCATACTTACCTCTACTGGATTTTAAAAAGCTTTGCTGTTTTACCTCCTTTATTTTTACAACTTCTATAGAAGACTGGCTTAAGTTGAGATAGGTACTCTATGAGTCCTTTGGGATGTTTGTGTGCCATGTAACCTAAAAAGCAAGGATAATGTCTCCTAAGCTGTTTTATTGGGGTGGGGTTAGGATCAAATAGAATAGTATATTTGATATTACTTGGTAAATTGTAAAGGTATAATTCTTACCCACTTTAATACTTAATTTATGATAGATTTAAGAAGGTAGAAGATTTACATTAAATATCATTTGAAAAAGATTATTGAAAAATATTTCTGGACAGGCTTCTCACTGTTAGATCATAGAAAATAATAATGATGTGACAGTGTATTTGGGTCATTCTCTTCCAGAATAATTAGATAATTCCCTCTGGTTGCTTTGTCTTTGAGTGCCATTTTGCTTTTGGTGTACTGTCTGTTACCCATTTTACAAAAATTTGAACTTCTGCAAGCAGTAGTTTTTTTTGCTTTTCAAAATTGTGTTTTTAACTCCATTATTTTTTCTTGTTAATGGATTTCGTGGCTGGACATAATAGTAATACTACTATCGTTTATTATCTGTATTTGTAATGGAGAAATGCTAAATTTTTAGTAGAACTTAACTGAAAATATAGGTTCAACCCTCTACCATACTCATCTAGATTTCTGGACTTTTTGCTCTGTTTTCTTTCAGACCCCTTCTTTTTTTTTTGGTGGATCTTGGGGACTTGAACTCTGGGTCTGGGTGCTGTCCTTGAGCTCTTCAGTTCAAGGCTACTGCCCTACTCCTGGAGCCACAGCCCCACTTCTCTTTTCTAGTGATTAATTAGAGATAAGAGTCTTTCAGTCTTAGCCTGGGTAAGGTAGCTCTTTCCCCTAATCCTAGCTACTCTGGTGGCTGAGATCTGAGGGAGGCAGAGCAAAAACCAGCCCAAGTACTAAAGACCTGGAGACTCATCTCCAAGTAACCTCTAGAAAAACAGGAAGTGGGCCTGTGGCTTGGCGATAGCCTTGAGCTGGCTGAGCTCAGGGACAGTGCCTAGGCCCAGAATTCAAGCCCCATGGCTGACAAAAAAAGAGTCTCAGTCTTTATTGCCCCACTGGCTTTGAATCGTAATCCTCAGATCTCAGCCTCCTGAGTAGCTAGGATTACAGACATGAACCACCATGCATGGCCTTCCTGTTGATTTTTAACTAGTAATCTCTTCCATCAACTTATGTCCCTGTCAATCAGACATTTGTTTTATATATTAGGATGCCTAAGTCAACTTTTTAAATTCCTGGATCAAAGGCTTACTGATTAAAAGTTTTAGAAATTAGACAGTCTTGGGGTAGGAGTTTGGCCTAGTGGTAGAGTGCTTGCCTAGCATGCACGAAGACCCAGGTTCGATTCCTCGGTACCACATACTTAGAAAAAAGCTGGAAGTGGTGCCGAGGCTCAAGTGGTAGAGCTCTAGCCTTGAGAAATCCCAAGGACAGTGCTCATTCCCTGAGCTCAATTCCAGGACTAGCCAAAGGGGGAAAAAAAAATTAGTCTTATGTCACTTAAAGATGTAAATTTGATTCAAAGGTGTATATCCTTGCACATTTCAAGTTGACTCAGATCCCTAACCTTTAGAAAACAGTACTAGACTGTAGGGTTAGAAACTACCCAAGTAGTTCTTATTTTGCTTGGCAAATGTAGGGCCGGAAGTGTGGCCTAGTGGTAGAGTGCTTGCCTAGCATGCATGAAACTGAGTTCTATTCCTTAGTACCACATAAACAGAAAAAACTGGATGTGGTGCTGTGGCTCAAATGGTAGAGTTCTAGCCTTGAGAAAGCCCAAAGACAGTGCCCAGACCCTAAGTTCACAAAACAAAACAATCAAATAGCAAATATAAAGAAAGTTTTCTATATTTTCTTTGGGGATCCAGATACAATTTATATGTAGAAGTGGAAACATTCATATAAGAACTTGATACAGCATTTTTTGATCATTGGGAAAGTAGAAACCTTCATGTCTATCATAGAAGGTTGTTTTGTATAAATTAAAAAAATCAGCAGCATCATTCATACAGTGAGTGCTGCAGGAGTTAGGGAAGAAGGACTGTTTGCATAGACAGGAGTGCTGGGGCAATCTCCTTAGAAATGGCAAGACTTGAGATAGGCCATGAGGGATAGGCCATGGGAGGATGAAAGGGAGTGTGTGTGGCCTTAAACTCAACATCTTCTGTGGCGGTGGCATGAGGAGGACACTGTGCAGGAATGCCAAAGCTGCTTTCTATCAGTGGAAAGTGTGCAGTCTTCATGGACAGATGCTACTTGAAAACTGAAGTGTTTTTGGACTTGGCAATAGACTGAATCATAAAATTGGTTCTCTTCAGTAATCAAATTTGTGTTCTTTTGTTCCCATAAAAGCGAGTTTTCTTAATATCTAGCAGGTTCTGATGTGAATGAAAATTTATAGAGTTCCAGTTTTCAATTTCCTAATCATTTATAATTTTTTTCCTTTAGCACCACCTGGTGGGAGCATGTGTTTAAAGACAGTTTGGCCTTCTGCCTGAAGGGTATTTTTAGTTAACCTTACTGAATCAATAATTGAACCAATCTTTTGTCTCTCTTTTCAGTGAGTTGTAAGTGAAAAGATTTCTCTGTTAGGATTTGACTTCCAAAGACAGCATTGTTAGGGCCCAGCTGCACATCTGTAATTGTGTCCTAACTCCAGTTAAGCTCTTTTGACTGTAGCCAGCAATCCATTGTTTAGCTGTGGAGGCACAGTGGTGCCAGTTTGTAGCTAGTGTTAGACTTACAAGGAACTTTGGATACAGTCCAGAATTTCTGTCCAAGACTTCCTAGTTTAGGCTTCCTAATTTTTCCTCTATCCACTGACAGAAAAATTATAGTTGGACGAGTGCATAAGAATCATCTAGCCCAATGCCCACATTTTACAGGTGTTTAACATTAAAAAGCAAGAAAGCTGCAAAAAAAAATCCTTCTTGCTAATTTGCCTTATGACTAAATGAAAAGGAAAACATTCAAGATACTTAGGAAAATGAAAATCGAGACCTTGAATTTTGATTTATATCAAAAAATGGCTACATATTAGGCACTTGTAATGACCATTTCTCTCCAGTAGGTATTATTCTCCAGGTCTAAGCACAAAGATGATAAGCATCCACATTCCATTTCTAGAAAACAGGAACCAAAGTAGGTGTGATATTTGTTTTCTTTTCTTGGTAGAAGCTGCTGGCAGCTCTACCCAAGTCCAGAAACTGCCTAATTTCTAAGTTTGGTGGTATGGCAAAATTCACGTCTTTTAAAGCCTGGGTTGGGTGGATCTGTCTTGGCACAGAGACATGTGGTATAGCTTTTGTGAACGGGTGTGGTCATGTGAATTTTACCATGGAGAGTGAATCTTGGCTGAATAGATCCTTTTCCGTTTAAGGGATTGATTAAGTTGCCAAAAAACTGAATTCAAGGTATTAATTGTACAGAACTTCACTGAAATGTAATTATTTAAATGGCAAAAGGTAGAAAGAATACAGACAATGGGTTTAGAACTTGTGCAATTACTCGTCTAGCTCTATGACCTTGGGCAAATAGCTGAACCTCCTTCAGATACTTGTTTCCATTCTAGTGTGGTCTAGATAGTGAGAAACTTCTTTGCCTTATTTTTGGCACATAGGAGAGACTTAGTTCATTGATTTTTTTCCCCTCCCTTTCTACATATTGGCCCTAGGGAGGTTGAATATTTTTCTAATGTGTGAAGTCTGGTGAAGTTGGAAGTGAGCTTTCCTAAGGGCAAGGAAAGCCAGATATAAGCTGAAGTCCCTCTCTGCTCTATGTTTTTTGTTTGTTTGTTTTTGCCAGTCCTGGCTTTCTCAAGGCTAGAGCTCTACCACTTGAGCTCTACCACTGGTCTTCGTGCATGCTAGGCAAGCATTCTACCACTAGGCCAAATTCCCTGCCCTGCTCTATGGTTTTTATACATATATATGCATACACATACACACACACACACACACAAACTTTTTTTTTTTTTTTTGCCAGTCCTGGGCTTGAGATCAGGGCCTGAGCACTGTCCTTGGACTTTCTCAAGGTTAGAGCTCTACCACTTGAGCCTCAGCATCACTTCTGACTTTTTTCTAGTCACTACCAACTGAGCCTCAACACCTCTTCCAACATTTTTCTATGTATGTGGTACCGAGGAATTGAACCTGGGTCATTGTGCATGCTAGATAAGCACTCTCAGCACTCTACCAAACCCCTGGCTGTTTTGTATGTTTTGATTTGGGCTTCCTAGTTCAAAATGTTAGGGTAGATGATGAGGTTGGTTTGAAAAGTGACTATTGGGCATAAAGGGTGCATATATTACTATTGATGATACTACTATTTAGGATTTTTAAATGTATTCAAGATATTAAAACAAATCTTTCTAAATAAAGGAAATTTATTAAATCATATTTAGGCAGGGATTGATTATACAGTGGTATCACCCAGGATCTCATTTTTGTCCTTCCAATCTGGCTCCCACTGACTTCTTCCTTTACTAACAACTCTAGGCTTTCCCCTCAGTATCACAACATGGCTCTTATTTATAGTGCTAGACTTCTCATTCTCATCTTACACCAGGAAGCAAAAGAGAAGTCATCTCCTGTAATTGTTACAGAAGAGAAAGAAATTTCTGCTGTATCAGAGGGTCTCTGAGCATGTTTCGTAGGCTCTGCTTGGTTCACATGCTTATCCTGGAACCAGTCACCAAAATTGGGTGATGGAACTAATCCAAGCCCATCCCAGGGTCAGGGTTAAATTAATCTTAAACACATGGCTAGGAGTGAGAGCTGAGTGATTTCCCATAGACTGTTAGGGCTCTCATTCCAGGAGGAGGAGGAAAGTTGCTGCTTTGCTACAACAGCTCAGAATTTGAGCTGTAAATGATTGAAGCCTTTTGTTGTGGTTGTAGGGATCATCCATGTATCATGTGGACTGGAGGCTGCAGAAGAATTCCAGTTTTAGTATTCCATGCTGAGGCTATTCTGACAAAGGACAACAACATTCGAGGAATTGGAGGTAGGTCTGACATCTTCTACAGAGGGCAGAGTTGGCAGGACCCTCATGTGACCCTAGAAAAATTAAGACACACAGATAGGGAAAAGGCTTTGGCTATCAGAAAAATCTATTGAGCTGAATAATTATTTGAAATTTCTTAAATTTTTTCTTGTATATATTTTTCTCATAATTTTTGTTGTAATTGCTTCTGGAATATGGTTTTGATAATTTTTCCATTCTAGTCTCAAATTTTTGATACCCTTACCTCTGTCCTACTACTAGAGGGAAGTATAGGTATGCACCTCTCCATACCTGGGGCTTGAACTCAGGGCCTTGGCACTGTCCTTGGGCTTTCTCAAGGCCCTAATTTTTTTTTTTTTGAGGTGGTATTGAGGATTGAATCCAAAGCCTTACGTATACTCAGTAAGTGCTATACTACTTGAGCTGTACCACCAGCCCCTTTTAGCCATTTTAGAGCTATGATTTATTAGCATTTAGCATACTATGTTGTATAGCCATCATTGCTGTCCAGTTTCAGGACATTTTTTTTTTTTTTTTTTTTTTTTTTTTGCCAGTCCTGGGCTTGAGCTCAGGGCCTGAGCACTGTCCTTGGACTTTCTCAAGGCTAGAGCTCTACCACTTGAGCCTCAGCACCACTTCCGGCTTTTTTCTATGTATGTGGTACCGAGGAATCGAACCCGGGTCTTCATGCATGCTAGGCAAGCACTTTAACCACTAGGCCAACCTCCCGGCCAGGACATTTTGTTTTGCTTTGTTTTTGGCCTTGAACTCAGGGCCTTGGCACTGTCTTTGGCTTTCTCAAGGCTAGAGCTCTACCACTTGAGCCTCAGCACCATTTCTGGCTTTTTTCTATGTATGTGGTACCAAGGAATCGAACTCGGGTCTTTATGCATGCTAGGCAAGCACTCTACCACTAGGCCAAACTCCTGGCCCTCAGAACATTTTTTATAGCTCCAAAAGTAAAGCCTGTACTCAGTCATCAGTCATTCTTCATTTCTCTGTACCATTAGTTACTAGCAACTGGGGACTTCTACTGCGCGTAAATTCTACTATGCATAGATTTCTCTTCTAGATATTCCATATAAATGGGGTCATATAGCTCGTGATATTTTACAACTGGTTTCTTTTCACTTATGATATTTCATGGTCTATCTGTGTTGGAAAGTTTATCAGTTCTTCATGCTGTTTTATGGCTAAATGATATTTCATTGACTAGATATATCCATTCATGTTAATAAACATTTGTGGCTCTAATGTGTAATGCTGTTCTGAATATTTGTAGACCAGTTTTTGTTCAGGTACCTGTTTTTAATTACTTTGGGTATTACCCAGGAATGGATTTGTCAGATTATTTGTTTAACTTGTTAAATAATTGTTATTTTGTTTTCTTATCAACAACGTGTATCAATGTGTTTGACTCCAATTTTTTTCATGTTCTTACTAACATTTATTATTTTCTACTTTTTAGGTTGTAGTCATCTAGTACATTAGCAATGCCATCTCACTGTGGCTTTGATTTGCATTTCCCTGTTGATTGATAATATTGAACATCTTTTTATGTGATTGTCAGCTGTTTTTTTGGGGGGCAGTCGTGGTACTTGAACTCTGGGTCTGGAGTTGTCCCTGAGCTCTTCAGCTCAAGGCTATGGACCTATCCCTTGAGCCACAGTGCCACTTCTGGATTCCTGGTGGTTAATTGGAGATAAGAGTCTCACAGACTTTAGTGCCTGGGCTGGCTTTGAACCATAATCCTCAGATCTCAGCCTCCTGGGTAGCTAGGACACATGTGAGCCACCATGCCTGGCATTGTTTGTATATCTTGTTTGGAGAAATGTCTGTTCAAGGCCTTTGCCCATTTTAAGAATTGGGTTGTCTTTTTTTGTTGTTGAGTTGTAAGAGTTCTTTGTATACATTTTGAATACTAAATCTTTACCAGATATATGAATTACAGCTGCTTTTTTCTCTTCAGTATATTCTTTTTGCATGTTTGATGTTGTTTATATTGTTCATTAGTAAAACTTTTTAGTTTGGATGACTTCAAATTTTACCTTTTTTTTTCTATAGTTGCTTATATTTTGTATTTTATCTAGAAGCCATTGCCTAGCCAGGTTATAATCCTTTGGTATTTTTCTAAGAGTTATAGTTTAAGATTTGTATTCGGAGTTCAGTAGTCTTCGATTCATTCATTCATGTTGAGTTAACATTTTTTGTAGTATTAAATAAAAGTCCATTATGTTCTGCATTTGGACATACAGTTCTAGCATGTGTAGTTGAAGAGGACTCTTCCTATTAAATTGGTCTTTGCCCTCTTGTCCAAAATCAGTTAAGCATAGACCTATGGATTTATTTCTGGACTCACTCATGCCATTGATGTGTACATTTATCTGTGCGCCAATATCACAGTGTTGTTTGTGCTTGCTAGTATTGGGCTTGAACTTGGTGCCTCATGCTCTCACTTGGCTTTTTTGCCCAAGGTTTGAATCACACTTCTACTTGAATCACTCTTGTAATTCTGGCTTTTTGCTGGTTAATTGGAGGTCAAAATTTGATGAACTTTAAACTGGGATCCTCATATTTCAGCTTCCAGAGTAGCTAGAATTACAGAGATGGTCCACTAGTACCTGGCACAATACTGTTTTTAATACTATTCCTTTGTTAGGTTTCAAAATAAGAAAATGCAAATCGTCTTCTTCTTTTTTATTTATTTTATTTTTTCCTGTCAGTCCTGGGGCTTAAACTCAGGGCCTGGATACTGCCCTTGGACACTTTTTGCTCAAGGCCAGTGCTCTGCCACTTGAGCCACTGTGCCACTTTGGGTTTTATCTGTGTATGTGGTACTGAGAAATCAAACCCAGGACTTCATGCATGCTAGGTGGACACTCTACCACTAGGCTATGCTCCCAGTCCTGCAAATCTTCTTCTTCTTCCTTTTTTTTTTGTTGTTCATGGGGCTTAGACTGTGGGCCTGGGTGCTGCCCCTGAGTTCTTCAGCTCAAGGCTACCAGGCTACCCTTGAGCCACTGTGCCACTCCTGGTCTTCTGGTGGTTAATTGAAGATAAGAGTCTCACTGACTTTACTGCCTGGACTGGCTTTGAACCTTGATCCTCAGATCTCAGCCTCCTGAGTACCTAGGATTACAGGTGTGAGCCACCGCACCCAGCTCACTAATCTTCTTATATTGTTCTTTTTCAAGATTGCTTTGGCTGTACAGGGCTTCTTGCAATTCCATATGAATTTTAGAATCAGCTTTTCCATTTGTAAAATTGGCTCTTGGGATATTGGTAGGGAATGCAGTTAGTCTGCAAATCACTGAACATTATTCGGAGCCTAGGATTACATTGTAGCCATTTTCAAAGATTAGAATATTATGACTCACAACTGTCATGGTTTGGTGGAAAGAGTTTGTTCTCTTGGTTATTGGTTCAAATTTCAGCTTTAGCATTTCTTAGTTGTGAGTCTTGGGTAAGTTACTTAAGCTCTCTTAACTAGTTTAGCTAGACAAGGATTATCCCCTTTTACCATCTTCCAGGCATTGTAAGGATCACATACAATTTATTTACTACCTAGCACTCCAAACTTGTGCTGATCATTCTACTTACTATTTAGTAAGTAACTGTTCATTTAAATGATTTTAAAATCTCATTAACTCGACAATAAGCTAGAAGTTCAAAGAACTGTAAACTCTCTTTGGGGATTTGGATGCTTCTCTCTCCCAAGGGTACTGTGGTCTAAGCCCCTCAGTGAGTTGCTAGGTTACCACTTAAAGGGATATGCTTCATTTATGTTCTCTGAAACCTGATAACTCCACTGAGAAACTCTTTATACATGATTCAAACCATCATATCGTCCAGGGGTCATAACCACAGGTGAATAATATGGACAAAACATGCTTCTTTTGGACTGCTTGTCACATAAAACAGTCTATGACAATACGCAGGCCCTTCTTTTTAAATATCTACCACTTATGGAAAAGCAATATCCACCAGTAGTTACACCATTATTGAAATGATTACTGTTTCTTATAACTTTCGTCTTTCCTCTTTATATATTTCTATGATTAAAGAAAAGACCACTAAAAACTTCTCTCAAATTCTTTGCTTTTAATTTTTCTCAGTTTTTTGAGTTTAATTTTATTCACCTTTTTAAATAAAAAAAAAAAAACCAAATAGTTTGAGTGCCTTTTTTTTCCCCCTGGGTCGGTTACGGGACTTGAACTCTGGGCCTAGGCATTGTCCCTGAGCTCTTTAGCTCAAGGCTACTGCCTTGCCCCTTGAGCCACAGTGCCACTTTCTGTTTTCTGGTAGTTAATTGGAGATAAGAGTCTCACAGACTTTAGTGCCTGGGCTGGCTTTGAACTGTGATCCTCAGATCTCAGCCTCCTGAGTAGCTAGGATAACAGGTGTGGGCCATCGTACCGGCTTTGAGTGCCTTTTACTAATAGCTGCCTTAGTTTTCTGAGTTGTTTAACATTCTTGGGTTTTTTTGTTTTGTTTTTTGTTTTGATTGGTCCTGGGGCTTGAACTCTGGACCTGGGTACTGTCCCTGAGCTCTTCAGCTCAAGGCTAGCACTCTACTGTTTGAGCCACAGTGCCACTTTTGGTTTTCTGGTTGTTAATTGGAGATAAGAGTCTCACAGAGTTGGGACTTTGGTACCCAGTCTGGCTTGGTCCTTAGATCTTAGCCTCCTGAGTAGCTTAAATAAAGGCATGAGCCACTAGCACTAGTCTTTTTTTTTTTTTTTCTTTTTGTTAGTCCTGGGGCTTGAACTCAGGGTCTGGGCACTGCCCTTAAGCTTTTTTTTTTTTTTTTTTTTGGATCAAAGCTAGCACTCTACCACTTGGCTTTTTCTGTGTATATGGTATGGAGAAATTGAATGCAGGGCTTAATGCATGCTAGGCAAGCACTCTACCACTAGGCCACATACTCCGACCAGCAGTCTTAGTTTATAACTTTTTTATTTGGTCAATAGTGGGGCTTGAATTCAGGGGCTGGGTATTGTCCCTGAGCCTCTTTATGCTCAAGACGAGCACTCTGCCATTTGAGCCACAGTACTACTTCCAGTTTTTAAGTGGTTAATTGGACATAAGAGAGTCTCTCGGGAGCCGGGTGCCATAGTTCATGCCTGTAATCCTAGCTACTCAGGAGGCTGCGATCTGAGGATCGTGGTTCAAAGCCAGCCTGGCACACAAATGTCTGAATGCCTGAGATACTCTTATCTCCAACCGCCAGAAAAGGACTCTTATCTCCAATTAAAACCAGAAGTGGCAGTGCCGTGGCTCAAGTAGTGGTAGAGTGCTAGCCTTGAGCTGAAGAGCTCAAGGACAGCATCCAGGCTCAGAGTTCAATCCCCAGGACCAAAAAAAAAAAAGTCTCATGGGACTTTTCTCCCAGTCTGGCTTTGAACCAAACTTTGAACCAGCCCTCAGGTCCTCAGATCTCAGCCTTCTGAGTAGCTAGGATTACAGGCATGAGCCGCTGGTGTCTGGCTGGTTTATACCTTTTCTGTTGTTGCTTGGCTTAAATAGCTGACAAGGGACATAGATCTGCTTAGATCTAAGCCTGTGGCTAAATCCCCTTGAGAAGTTATCTGGGACAGTAATTACCTTCTGTTCATCTTATAGTGTCAGATTCAACTTTATCTTTTCCAGTTGTCTCTTATGTATTTCTTATATTCACTGAATGATTTGGGGCAGTATAATTGCTCATATTTTCCCTCCCCAAATTGGAATCACAATGTATCTTCCAAAGTAGTCTTCTGTACTGTTCCTACATTTTGTTCTGCTCTGAACTAAACACACAGGAGTCTGTACTTCTTTCCTTATAATGATATTGCAGAGACAACCTAATAATGATGGATCATTGGGAAAAGCCTGGAACTGGAATTTGTAAGCTTGCCACAGTAAGTGTGGAATGCCAGGCTTGTCATGTTTGTCTGTGTCTACTGTGCCTGGAGTTTCTGCCAAAGCTAGGTAAGGAGCAACAGAAATCACAAAAAAGAAATGGCTGTCTTTGTTGATAGAGACAGACTGTTGTGTTTTTGGGTTTGTATTTTTCTCATTGAAAAATTATTCAGTACTGGGGATGGGGGTGTGGCTCAACTTTCAGCGTGATTGTCTAGCAAACACAAAACATTGACTTCAAACCCTAGTGAGTTTACCTACACACACCAAATAAAACAACCCCCACAATTTTAGTATGGATTCAGCTCTGTAAAAAGTTACCCTAAGCCAGGCCTCAGTAGCTCACGCCTATAATCCTAGCTACTCAGGAGGCTGAGATGTAAGGATCGAGGTTCAAAGCCAGCCTGAGTACGGAAAGTCTGTGAGACTCTTATCTCCAATTAACCACCAGAAAATGGAAAGTGTCTCTGTGGCTCAAGTGGTAGAGTGATAGCCTTGAGCTGAAGAGCTCAGGGACAGTGCCCAGGCCCAGAGTTCAAACCCCACGACTGACCCCCCCCCAAAAAAAAATACATTCTCAAAGTGGTATATACATAGAAAGAGATTTGATTTGATAGGCTAGAGCAGATATCAACCTTTGGGGATATATTTGAATTTCACGTAATTAAAGCGTTTTTTGTCACAAACATGGGCCCCCAGGATCCTGGGCAGAAATGTGTGTAGGGTAGCGGTGTAGATGCCATGCTGAGGGCAAGTGCCTCAGTTATTCCCATGACTGGAGAGTCACAGCAGTGCCTGGCTTTTCAACACAAGTATGAAAATTTAGATATTTCTGTGAATTCTCCCAGTTTCAAAAGTTTAGCAATGAATTCAGTATTATTTACAGAATAACGAAGAATTTGGCCTAAAATATGCTGCAGTTTGTAGCCCGAGAAATGCTAGTCACCAAGCATTCCAGGACAGAGGGCTGTGCATACATAGCAAGGGCCCTAACCTTTTGGTACAGTGGACCTCATTGGTGGTCTAGAGAAGCCTGAGGGGCCTCTGCCCAAGGTAATATTTTCTTTTGTGTTGGTATTAGGGCTTGAACTCAGGGGCTGGGTACTGTCCCTCAGCATTTCTTTTTTTTTTTTTTTTTTGCCAGTCCTAGGGCTTGAACTCAGAACTCAGGCCCTGGACACTGTCCTGGGGCTTTCTCAAGGCTAATGCTTTACCACTGGAGCCGCAGCATCATTTCTAGCTTTTTCTGTGTATATAGCTACCGAGGAATTGAACCCAGGGCTTTATGCATGCTAGGCAAGCAATCTACCACTACCATACTCTCAGCCCTTGTTCCTTAGCTTTTTTGCTCAAGGCTGGCAGACTATTGATTGAGCCATAGCCCCACTTCTGGCTTTTTAAGGGGTGAAATGGAGATAAGGCTCTCATGGACTGATCATGGACTGGTGAATTGAAGAGTCTTTTTTTTTGGCCCCCTTCTCTTTCTGGCCCCGCTCGCTCCGGCCCCGCTTGCTCCCGCTCGCTCCGGCCCCGCTCGCTCCGGCCCTGAATTGAAGAGTCTTAAGGACAGTCTCAAAGCCAGCCCAGGCTTTCCTCAAATTTTAGCCCCTTCTGAGTAGCTAGGAGTATAGGTGTGAGTGACCAGTGCCTAGCTAAACTAATGTTTTCAAGTGTAAAGAACTATAAATTGTGAAGGAAATAAATTGAATTGGAATATTAAAAAATAAAGAAAAAATTATGCTGTGTGTGTCTTTAAAAAATTCAGTGTATTAAGTAACACCACCTAGTGGAAGGGTTGTTAACTGCTATAATTTATGAACACTGCAACACTTTTGAATACAGTAATTGCAAACAACTGTAAAGTGATATTGTAATGCTGTTTTGTTGCTCATATTTCTAATGGAAGCCCTTAAGTATTCATTAAACACTAATAAAAGCAAAGAAATAGGTTTCTTTTTAAGGTTAAGTGAAAAAACTCAGTCTCTTCCAAATATCCTCAACTTATTTATCATTGTTGAAGGGTAGCAGTATAATGTTACTAACTATAATTCTCTATAATTAAGAAACTATAATCAACTATCTTAAAGCTTATGTTTCTTCTTACAATTAATGCTCAGTTTACTGAATTTGATTCTGTGTTTTTTTTTAGAACGTTACCATTTGTCTTATAAAATTGTTCGAACAGATAGTCGCCTGGTACGCAGTATTCTGACAGCCCATGGATTTCATGAAGTAAGCTCATTTTTACCTCCTCACTTGATCCGGTCAAAAACTGAAAGTTCTAGTTACCTACCTAACTTTATCAGTTAACATTGCCTTCCCTAGACAATATATGGAACAAGTACTTTATGACAGTGCTTATGATATGTGGAAATACATTTCTGCAGGAATTTTTTTTTTTTTTTGCCACTTCTGGGCCTTGAATTCAGGGCCTGGGCACTGTCCTTGAGCTTTAGCACTAGTCCTAGGGCTAGTGCTCTACCACTTGAGCCACAGTTCCACTTCTGTCTTTTTCTGTGTATGTGGTACTGAGGAATTGAACCCAGGGCTTCATGAATGTTAGACAAGCACTCTACTGCTAGGCAACACTTCCAGCCTTTTGTATTCTTAAACTTAGGCTAGAGTTTCTCATAAGGAAATATCTAATACTCACTTGAAGTTCTTTGAGTGCAGGCAACAGAAATGAGTTCTGTGTAACAAGTTCCCCAGAAGGACTTGTAGGAAAAAGTTGTAGAGGATATCTAGCAGAGTCAGATAAAAACTGAGAAGTTAGGTTTTTGGAAGGAGATTGGCTAGAACAGCCTTTAGGACTTTGGGTCAGGAATCTGTAGGATCATCTTCTAAAGTCACTACTGTGGAATTCCTGGACTCCGCTCATTGTCTTGTGTCTTCCTTTGGAGATAGAATGATTGGATTCACGTGTGTCACATTCAAATCCTCCTTGAGGGAAAGGGTGGGTGGGTGATCATCAGATTTCTAAAATCAACAGTTATTCCCATTCAGAAAATTGGGATGTCATTACAAAAGAAGATAGGTAAAACTTTGAGACTGTTGAAGAAAATCTCGTTGCTAACTCATTATACTAGGTTGAGATTTTGGAGATGTTCTGCACACACACACACACACACACACACACACACACACACACACACACATATTTATATACTGTCTTCTTTTTTTTTTTTTAAAAACCTTCAACACTTTCCATGATTCTAACTTGATGTAGGCACAATATATAATTCTCAATGAATGGACAAGCATATTCTATCAAATGAACAAATGAAATCAGTTGGTTAAACTAAAATCGATGTGTCTATCTGATTAACGCATCATATTTAGTATCTGCAGAGAAGCTAAGTCTGAGAAAACAATTTTTGAGTTAGGTTCTGATCTTACACTTTGATATCCAAAAGAATTAAAATGTTGGAAGTGATGCTGTGGCTCAAGTGGTAGGGAAGTATCCTTGAGCTAAAGAGCCCAGGGACAGTGCCTAGGCCCAGAGTTTAAGCCCCATGATTGACCAAAAAAAAAAAAAAAAGAACTAAAGGGTATTAGCGTTGAAGGTATGGCTCAGGTGGTATAGTACTGCCAATGAACTAAAGCATCAGATAAGAAGTTCATGTTCTTTGGCTGGGAGTTTGGCCTAGTGGTAGAGTGCTTGCCTAGTATGCACAACGACCCAGGTTTGATTCCTTAGTACCACACGTATTAAAAAAAAAAAAGCCAGAAGTGGTGCTGAGGCTCAAGTGGAAGAGCTCTAGCCTTGAGAAAGTCCAAGGACAGTGCTTAGATCTTGAGCTCAAGCCAGGACTGGCAAAACAAACAAACAAACAAAAAAAACCCAAGTTCAAATTGGACAGAAAAAGATTAATATCTATAGAAGGGTTAACATATTTATTTATTTTTTTGCTAGTCCTGGGCTTGAACTCAGGGCCTAAGCGCTGTCCTTGAGCTTTCTTAAGGCTAGAGCTCTACCACTTGAGCTGTTACAGCACCATTTCCTGCTTTTTCTATGTATGTGGTACCGAGGTCTTCATGTATGCTGGGCAAACACGCTCTCTACCACTAGGCCAAAGTTGTAGCCTCTCTTATTTTTTAAACTTGTATACTTTTACAATTTTAAAATATTATTATTATAAAGATGATTACATAGGGGTTACATTTATGTAAATGAGGCAATGAGTACATTTCTTTTTAGACATTGTTACCCCTTCCTCATTCTCTCCTGATGTTTTTCTCTGTTCCTATCCACTAGTCGTATAGGTTATTTTCAACACTGTAACTTGTGAGTACCACTGTTGAATTTGTTTACCCTTTGTCCCTACATTTCTGTATCCTCTTACCTTTCCAAAGACAGATAAACATACAAACAAGACAAAAAAAATAAAAATAACAAAGAAAAAACTTGTTTCTATTTTCTGGTGTTCATTTTGATAAATACTATTTAATATGATCAGATGCACATAGGCATTGAGCCTTAGTGTTCTTGCCCTAAGAGTATCCTCCTTTGGTTGCATTGTGTGTGAATGCCTGTATAATTTATCATGTAATTCAGGTCTGAGAGAAGACATGATGTACTATTTGTCTCTCTGAGTTTGGTTTACTTCATTTAACATGATTTATTCTATATCCATCCATTTTCCTGAAAATGACCTATTATTCTTCCTAATGTCTGTGTAAAATTTCATTGTGTATAGATATGAATTCTTTTTGGAGCTACTCATCTATTGTAGGAACTTGTATTTTTTTTTTTTGCCAATTCTGGGACTTGAACTCAGGGCCTGAGCACTGTCCTTGGGCTTTCCCAAGGATAGAGCTCTACCACTTGACACAGTATCATTTCTGTTTTTTTCTGTGTATGTGCTACCAAGGATTGTTGTTATTAATGTACTATGTGTGATAATTTCTTTTCTCTTTTTTTCCCTTTTTGGTTAATCTTGTGTTGTGAGTCTTTTGAATGAAAAATTGCTATGACTTTCTCTGCTATTGCTTTTCCTAGAAACAGCTGTCTCTGATGGTTTTCTGTCTTTGTTTCTGCCTGATCTCAGGTTCACCCAAGCAGCACAGACTATAACCTGATGTGGACAGGATCCCACCTGAAGCCCTTCTTACTTCGTACCCTCTCTGAAGCACAAAAGGTTAATCACTTTCCCAGGTAATACTCTGTGTGTTGCTGATATCAGTATATATAGTCAATAACAATAGTTAATATTGCCAGTGGATAAAAACAACTTGGTACTGGCACAAAGATAGAACTGAAGACTATGGAACAGAATAAAAGAAATAAACCCACAGACCTACAGTCATCTAATATTTGATACAGGAGCCAAAAACACAGAATGGAGAAAAAGTCTCTTCAACAAATGGTATTGAGAAAATTGGTATTTTACATGTAGAAAATGGAAATTGGTTCCTTATCTGTCATTGTGTACTAGTAGCAATTCAAAAGGCATTAAAGATCTCAGTATAAGACTGGAATCTTGAAACTACTACAGGATGTTTGGGAAACATTAGAATTTCTTGGCCCAGATAGCAACTTTGTGAATATAGTTCCAGAAACGCTTTTCCATGGCAATGAAGATGCTGAGTTTTTTTTTTTTCTTTTTCTTTTTCTGGTCCTGGGGCTTGAAATCTGTCCTTGAGCTGCTCAAGGCTAGTGCCTCTACCACTTGAGCCACAGTACCACTTCTGACTTTTTGTGAATAGTTTATTAAGAGTCTCACAGACTTTCCTTCCCAGTCTAGCTTTGATTCATAATCCTCAAACCTTTGCCTCCTAAGTAGCTAGCATTACAGGCCTGAGCTATTATTGGTACCTGGCTTGGTGCTGATGGTTCTTTCCTGAAATTGAGCTTGTTGACAATACCTCAGGAATGGCTTCTCCTTCCTTCCTTTCCCTTTTAATTGCTGCTTTTTTTAAAAACAAAAACAAAAACAAAAAAAACCTCCATTTTAACATGACTCAGTGCCCCTGGTCATAAAAATTTCCGTTTCTAAGCTAGGGTATAAAAATACTGTTGTCTAGTTCTAGAAATAGCATAATAAGTCCTCCTTGTTTGTTGGTATTGCATTTCTTTGCTTTTAACAAAATTGTAATGATGTAGTTTTCAGTAATTAGATGCCTATATGTCTAGAGGTACTATTGGGATTGAATTTAGAGCCTTGTACTAGATAGGCATTCTGAAAGTTAAGAAACAGGCTGGGCACTTACACTTACAATCCTAGTTACCCAGGAGGCTGAGATCTGAGGACTGCAATTTAAAGCCAGCCCAGGCACGAAAGTCCGTGAGACTGTTGTCTCTAACTAACCACTCGAAAACTGGAAGTAGTGCTGTGGCTCAAAGTGGAAGAGAATTAGCCTTGAGCTGAAGAGCTCCGGGACAGTGCTCAGGCTAAGTTTAAGCCTTAAGATTGACAAAACAAAACAAAACAAAAAAACAAAAACAGGAAAAGCAAACTAATACATACCTATCCAAAGTATACAACCAATTCTCAAAACTCAGTAAGTAAGCAACTCTATTTTTCAAAATGAGCCAAAAATTTGAATGGGTAGTGCGAAGAAGATATAAATATGGCAAATTAAGGATCTGAAAAGATGCTCAATGTCATTAGATTTTAGCAGAATACAAATCAAAGCCATATGAGGTACCAATATAAACCTTTTAGAATGGCTAAAAACATAAAAAACAAGGGCTGGCCAGGCTGAATTGCAAGTGGAACTCTAATATGTTTCTGGAAGGAATACAAAATGGTACAGCCACTTTGGTTGAAATATGTATATGTCCTGTTTCCTGATCTATAACTCATTAGGCCTTGGAGTCTCCAAAGTGGCAAGTGTCCTTTGGTTGCTAATGAATTGATGGGTGACTGGCAGCTTCTGACAGGAAAGACCAAATTTGAGGGTTCCAGTCTGCTTCTCAACCTCTACAAAGAGGAAAGGGACCGAAAGTCATATTGATAATGAATCAACTGTACTCACCAAATTAAGCTTCTGTTACAAACCCGAATTCCTGGAGGATAAAGTGTCAGGAGAGGGCCTAGGAACTCTATACCTTTTCTACCATAACTTATCTCTCTCTCTCTCTCCCCCCCCCTCTCATCCTTTGTAATACCTTTTATAATAAACCAGTAAATGTAACTTTTATACTAAGTTCTGTCACCCACTTCTTTTTTTAATTAATTATTTTTGGCCAGTTGTGGGGCTTGAACTCAGGGCCTGAATTCTATTCTTGGACTTTTTCAAGGCTAGAGCTCTACTACCTGAGCCACAGCATCACTTTTGGCTTTTTCTATGTATGTAGAACCAAGGAATTGAACTTGGGTTTTTGTGCATGCTAGGTAAGCACTCTACCACTAGGCCAAACTCCTTGTCCTGTCACCCACTTTGGCAAATTAATTGAACCTAAAGAGAATCTTTAGGTTCTTAGAATCCTGGTTAATCAAGGGCAAGTCAGAAGAATGGAGCCTAATTTAGTGTGATCTCATACCGTCTATAGGTAGATAGAACTGACTTAAATTACACTCTCCAGGTATCTGCTGCAGGATTGCTTACTGGTATGTGGGGAAAAGTCCTCTTACAGATGATGTAAAAAATGTTGAGTGATTTTGTTGAATTGAGAATGGAGAATAGGAAAAATGCTTTGGTATTTCCTGTGTCTCAGAATATATTAGGAGAAATTGAGCTGTTTTTCCGGTATTCTTAGAATAACCATTTGGCAGTTTCTAATAAAGTTAAAAATGTACTTATTTGGTGATTGTAAAATGTGTCCATAAATTTTTTGACACTGCTCTAAAAAAGTTGAGCTAAACTTTTCTGTTCTTGAATGTCTGCTGGACTTAGTGACTTGTCTCTATCAAATGGAATGTGGCAGCAGTGGCAGAGTATCACTTCTGAGACTAGGTCATAGCAAACATGACAGCATCTTTCTTGCATTACTCCATCTAGAAGAAGGCAGTTGCCATATGGTGAAGGATGAAGGCACTCAGCCTTATGGAGAGTTCACATGAGGAGGAACTGAGGCCTCCTGCTAACAGCCAGCTCCATACCAATGAGCCTCTAGGAAGTAGAGCTCCATCATCAGTTGTGCCAGAGGACTGCAGCAGAATCTAATATCTTGTCTGCAACCTGATGGGAGATCCTGTAACAGAACCAACCATGTCATTCTGCGTTCCTGGTCCACAGTCATGAAATCATAAATGGTTATTTTAAGATGTTGTATTTAGGAATTGTTTATTCATCAATAGATAACTAATTCAACTTGCTAGACAGATTTATACCTTGAAAAAGAACATTTGCACAAAAGCTGGGGGAAAGAAAAGAACTCTTATTTGCAGAAAAACGTGTGCAAATGCATAAAGCAATTTTATTTATCACCTCTCCAAACTGGAAACACCTGAATGTACTTCAACTGGTGAATGAAGTCTGGTAATAGCTATGTTATTGGTTATTACCCAGCAAGGTAAAAGACAAAATGCTAATAGGTGCAGCAACAAGGGTAAATCTCATGTGCATCATGCTCAGTGAAAGAAGCCAATCTTAAAAATATATGTGCCACATAATGCCTTTGACTTAACTTTCTAGGATAGAACAAAAAGATGAATGTTAGTCCATGGTCTGGTTGTGATTGACAGCTTGACTACCAAGGTACTTGATGCAACTTTCTTGAACTCAGGGCCTGAACAGTGTCCCTGAGCTCCTTTTGCTCAAGGCTAGCACTCTCATTTGAGCCACAGTGCCACTTCTAGCCTTTTTTTGTTTATATGGTACTGAGGAGTTGAATTCAGGGCTTTATGCATGCTAGGTAAGTGCTCTACTACTAAGCCACATTTCCAGCCCTTGAAGCAACTTTTTTTTTTCTTTTTTGGAGGACCATTTTATTTCCTTTTTTTTAATCCTTTGAATTTAGCAAATAATCCTAGGACTTTCTTCCTTTTTCCTTAAGTCTGTGCATGTAACTATGTCATAGACTGCTTCATGTCTGTACATCTTGTCTCCATCTTCTTTGCATTTATTCTGTGTGGGATTTGTGTGGTTTTTTGTTTTATGTTTATTCTGTGGCTTCATATTGATTGATAGTTTTGGAGAATTCTTCACTATTCTCTCTTTAGCTGTTTATTACTTCTGCTCCATTTTTTTCTATCCTCTGGATCATGACTGGCCTTGACTTTAGCCTTTCTAGAGTTAAGATTTGTCATGGGACACACTTGAAACAACTTTTGATGTGTGCTGGTAAGTGCTTGTCTAAACAGAATTATTATATATAGAAGGAGAACTTTTACTATAAATAAATGGTATCTAATGAATAAATTTAACCAAAAATATCCATTGGATTACATGGTTCATAAGCCTTAAGGAATAACAAAGTGATACATTTAGATTTATTGCTATCTTTTACTGCTCAAGAATGGCCAACTGTGGACTCTTACTTGGGTGATAGCATGGAAGACCTCTGCCTCATAGTTCACTGACATGGAAATGCATTTTTGGTTTGTAGGTCTTATGAACTAACCCGGAAGGACCGACTGTACAAAAACGTCATTCGGATGCAGCACACGCATGGATTCAAGGCTTTCCACATCCTCCCTCAGACCTTCCTCTTGCCAGCTGAGTATGCGGAATTCTGTAGTAAGTGCTTGACCCAGAGTACCTCAGCCCCATCACCTGAACTTGGGGGCTGATCTAACTCTGAAGCTTCCTTACATTATCAACCAATTGAGAGATGTAGTCCCCTAGTGAAACAGTTGCAGGCACAAATTTAAAATTATTTTTATTCTGATTGTCTAATAAGATGACAGTAATCATATATACATATAGGGCTACATTTGTGCTGAATTATTATTTCATCTATGAGAGTCAGTGACTGAGTAAACATACTTTGTATTTCTGTATGTGAACTACATATACTTTTCTTACTGTCCTTTTTCCTTTGCTATTTAAGAACATTCTTGCTGCCTTGATTTCCGCTCTTTGGGGGACAAGTATCATGTATCTTTTGGTTTGGTGGTACCAGTTAATCACACCCCCTTTCCTTTAAGTTCAGACTAATAAAAAAAATACACATGGGAGCCAAGCAGGGATTTAAATGTCAGCTGGTATTACTGGTAAAGTTACATAGGAACATATGGCCTGGATCCAGGTCTAAAATGGGCTTCTTACTTCTTCTGTCTCTTCATAAACTTGCCTAAGAGTTGAGCTATTTTGGGTCTCCTACTGGGGACAGTGGACACTCAGTAGACTTGATCAAGAAAAGGCAGGTAAGGGGTGAAAGTATATAGTAATGTAATAGCTGACACTGATTGAACACTTTCTGTTAGGCATTGCTTTAAGTGGATCCTCTACTTGAGTTTTATAGGTAGGGCTCAGGTACAGTTTGGTTAAGAAACTTCCCCAAAGTCCTGCATCTTGCACTTCTGCAATAAAGATTCAGATGGTCAGTGTGTTTTCAGAGGCCATGCTGTCCAGCACTGTGTTTTATTTTTAGAGACTCTGGGTAGCTTGCTTACATTTGACCACTTTCCATCACCAGTGAGAGCAGAGTTTTAGAGGAGACAAAGAGAGAAAACAAAGTTTCTTTCTGTCCATCGTTTGAATGAAGAGAACAATAGTACATCAAGAACTCAGATACTATTCTGACTCTAGCTGGGATCATTAGGTCATCATTGGTCTACAGTATGCCCTGAAGTGGGTCACCGAGCGGCTGGACCAAGTGGTAATTTCTGCTTAGCAAGCATAAGATGTTAAGTTCAAAGCCTAGTAACACACACACACACACACACACACACACACACACCCATCCTGGACCAAGTGATAATTTCTGCTTAGCAAGCATAAGATGTTAAGTTCAAAGCCTAGTAACACACACACACACACACACACACACACACACACACACACACACACACACACACACACACACACACACACACACACACACACACACACACACACACACACACACACACACACACACACACACACACACACACACACACACACACACACCATCCCCAAACAACAATAACATGAAAGGTCCTAGTGTTGCCATCAAAAGACCACTGCAGGGATTTCTTAACCTCTAGAAGAGGAGAAACAGGGAAGGTGTGATAATGAAGAGGAATCTTGGTTTCAGTCATACCAGGATTCTGGTTAGGCTGTACCACTGTTCAGGGCTCTGCTCTCTGATTAAATCTTCAGGAAGAGTTTTCTTGTTGTTAAGTCTGGATTTGTTTTTATTTTATTTTTTTTGCCACTCCTGAGGACTGAACTCAGGGCCTGAATACTGTCCTTGGGCTTTCCTCAAGGCTAGTGCTCTACACTTGAGGCATAGCACCACTTCTGGCTTTTCTATATATGTGATACCGAGGAATTGAACCCGGTTTACCTGCGTGGTAGGCAAGCACTCTACCATTAGGCCAAACTCCTGGTCTGGCAACTTTTTTTTTCTTTACTGTTTTTAATATGACCTTATCTGGACTGTGATCCTCCTATAAGTGTCTCCCACGTAGCTGGTATAATAAGAGTGCAACACTTCCTCCCTTTGGCTTTTATTTTGATACTTTAAATGCTTGTAACTGCAAGTTTTCAGTGTTACAAGTTGAGTAGAACATTTAAAGTCAAAAACCCCAGATCTTCCTCCCAAGTGGATTATAGGTTATAGGAATGAGTAACTATGCTCAGTTTGTGATTTGGCCTTTTACAATAAGTTTGCTAACCCCACCAACCCCATATAAGAGTATAATCCTTTGCTGTTATAACGCAACATCATATAATCATTTATATACAATATTTCACAGATGTCAATAGAACTAGAGGACACAATTGAGCTCTAGATTCTGTCTGGTCCTCCCCTTTTCTCCCTTCCTCCCTCCCTCCCTTTTCTTCTTCCCTCTCTCCTAACTTTTCTCTTACCTTTTTTCTTTCCCTTAGTCTCTCTCTGCTTCCTTCCCCCTTCTTTGTCTCCTTCCCTCCCTCTTTTCCTTCTTTCCTCCTAGTCTATTGGAGATTAAATGTCTCTCTCCAGTGCTAGTGTACTATTTTTTGTGCTGTGTTCCTAGAATCTGTTTTTGTGTTTTGTTTCTGTAGCCTAAATTAGTCTTGCACTTGAGATCTTTCTCTGCTTTCTTAGTAGCTGAGATTATAGACATGTACTGCTATATCTTGCTTACATTTTTAAAAATTCTGTTAAATTGTAACAAATGAAAAGGCAGAGGAAGATGGGATAGAGTGGACAAAGAGTTCTTTTTTAGTCTCTTAGTGAAATGGTTTGTGATATTAAGTAAGTTCCAGTGGGGACATCTGGGAATGGCTATTTGATTCCTTTCTGGGGGAGCAAGTACAAAGACTACAGGAGGTGCTGGCAAGGGAGAATTCCTCTGTCAGGGTTCTTGGTCCTGTAGGCATGACTAGGGTGAGGAGGAAGTACGTGTGCTTATCTGGGGAGGAGAAGTGGTATGGATTGACACATAGGTAGAAATATTTGCCTTAATAACTCCAACCAGGGAAACATGAGTATTAGGAATCATCAGTAAGTTTCTGCTATTGTATTCTAGATAAAGGCTAATATCTAGATGAAGAGCAACTTAGGCATTTTGAGAATAGGAATCTGGGAGATCTGCTTGGAAACACTCACTTTTACTTGGTTTATTTCTTACTGTATGAACAATTTTGCTATTGTTTCTTCTTCTTCCTCCCTTCCTGCCTCTCCCTTCCCTTTCCTTTCAAGGCTAGTCCAAAAAATACTGGTAATTTTAGTTGCTGCCTCCTGCTAGAAGTTTTAAGATAATAAACTCATATTTCTTCTATGTCTTGTTTTTTTTCTCTTTATCTCCTAATATTTTGGGCAGATTCATATTCAAAGGACCGGGGACCCTGGATAGTTAAACCAGTGGCCTCTTCTAGGGGGCGTGGCGTCTACCTGATCAACAATGTAAGTATGCAGAAGCTGGCAGACCTGGTATTTTTGTGGATCCTTCCCCTTAAGAATAGTATTCCCTTCTGAAATCTGATGTGGAATTGAGGATGGCTATGTAAGGTCTATTGTTTACCCTACTGCTAGTGACCTTCTGTTGTGCCAGAACATTTCTTTCATGGCAGAAAGTTACTTCGTCAGATCTAGGGGAAGGCAGCTTTTGTGTCCACAGAAAAGATGTGTCTGTGCTTGCACATGTCACCACATTATGTCCTAAGCATTGGCTTTGGTAACGTACCCTTGAGTACAACTTTGGAATCTTGCTTTTATTTTGTAAGCAAATTAATTTTCTTTGGACTGTTATCATTGTTCCTGCTCTTTCTCCTTTCTCTTCATTTCCCTTCTTCATTTTCCTTCCTTCCTATTCTCTTTCTCCCCTTTTCAGAAAACACCAGTATCTTGGATCTTTGCAAAAGATTCACCCCACCCACATTGTTTTAGAATTTGATACACATGCAAAGTCCCTAATATAATACTCCTCATTCTCTAGACTTTTCATGATAGTTGACATAGATGATTTCTGTTTCTTCCTTTGTTAACTTACATAGTATTTGGTAATTCGTACCTTGATGTTTATTGTATTCCTATCTGCCTATGTGTGCTTTCACATTCTTATCTGCTAAGTTTTTATTTCAATACTTTAAAGGGTTATAACATTTACAGTTCTCTTCACTATGACTCAGTTTTCTGTGTTATAAGTTGAGTAAAAGCATTTAAAGTAAAAACCTCAGCCCTTACAATATTGGGGTTCTGAAATTTAGATCCATTCATTTTTTTTTATGTTAGTTTGTACCTTTTTATTAATTCATACAGAGTTACTTGTCTTCTGGCTTGTTGAAACAGTAAGTTAGACAACACTTGCCACAATAATGTCTGTCAAAGTGGCTAGCCATAAAAACTCCAGCACCACATTCATCCGAAGGGCACTCTCAATGAAGATGACTAATTTTGCCGTTTTCATCCACCTTATAGTAGTTTAAGACAGCCAGTTTAACCTTCTTTCTCTTCTGTTTGTTCTTCTTGGGAGTGGTGTAAGACTTCTTCCTTTTCTTAGTAGCACCCGAAGTCTCAACACTAAATGAAGAGTGGACTCCATTTGAAAGTTGTAATCAGATAAGGTGTGCCCATCTTCCAGCTGCTTATCAGCAAAGATCAGTCTCTGCTGATCAGGAGGAATTCTTTCCTTATCCTGGATTTTGGCCTTTACATTTTCTATAGTATATGAGGGTTCAACCTCGAGTGTGATGGTCTTTCCCGTAAGGGTTTTGACAAAAATGTGCATCCTGGCGGTGGTCCCACCTGAAGTCCAGGGAAAGGAAGAGACTAGTTAGATCGGGGGACGCCAGGGAGTACGGCGCATGAGCCGCACGCCAGAGCCCCTAGATCCAGTCATTTTTTTAAAAAAAAATTCTTTCTCTAGGATATTTAATGGACCTTTTCCATCTAAGAATTAGTGTTTTTTTTTCCCTTCAGCTTCAAGGAAATTATTCTCTTATTTTCTCTGTTCTTCCTTCTGGAACTCCTTTTTGAGGTACTCTGGGACTTTTCTTTGTGTTTACTTTTTTTTCCTTTTGACAGTTTTCATTCTTCAGCCCTTTTATACCTTTATCTTCTAAATCACCAGTTTCAGCTCTGTCCGTTTTGTTATTTATTCTTGCAGGTGATTTTTATATTGGCTATCATACTTTAGTTGCCAGAAACTTTTAAATTTTTCTTCTATTTTTATTTTTCCTTGTAAGTAATAGCCTGTTACTGCTTAATAGATGCAGTTTGCCTGTCTGTTTTCCTGAAGAAAACATGTCTTTAAAGTATTTTTCTGTTCTTAAATTTTCTGGGTATTGTCTTTCTTTCTGCTATTGGATTGTCTCAATTCTGCTAATTCTTAGGTGTTAGGCCATATTTATGAATCAGACTAGATTTGAAACTGGTGGTTGGCTTAGAGTTTCCTATGATCATGAAGGACTTTTTTCCTGGAAGGCCTTCCTAGATGAGAGCCTGATGGGGCATTTGCTGTAAGAGTACAGCATGCATACTTGTAGATGGAATTGAGAATGTGGATGAAGAGCATGCCTCTTCCATCTTGCCAAGATAGGATGGGCTTTATGACTGTAGGGGAGATTGATGAGTTTCTTCCTGTGATATGTTTCTCTTTTCCTTTTAATTTTTGTTGGGGGTAGAGTAACCTTAGATTCTTCTCTCCTCTTTGAGATCCCTGCTCCCACACAAGATATGCTTCCCTAGAGCATCATTAGGTTTGATCCTGAAGGTATAGCTGCTACTTGGGGTGCTAGAGAAGGCCCACTGCTCAATAGCCTCATGCTACTAGTGAATTGATGGTCTGATGTGTGTTTCTTGACCTACCTTACTCCTTACCCAGCTTACATGTACCTTTGCAGGGGCCTTGGGAACCCTCCCCCTCCACCTTTGACCTAAGAGTTCCTCAGCTGTTTTTTCAACCTGATTTCATATGTGCTAGCATAGGAAGTCTTTCAGGACTTCCTTCAACTTTTGGCCTATTCTGGCTCCTTTTGCTTCTTTCTGATCTTGTTATCTTTTCATTCTTTTGAAAAATATCCTTTCTGTCCTTTGAGTAGAACTCTGCACAGAAAAGGAAAGTGGAGATAGATATGTTGTGTGGGTGGTCAGTACATCATTTTAAATTCTCCAATTATCTTTCTCACTGAGCTGTTTCCTAGGTGTGCAGAAATGAGCTTTTTGAGGGGCTCTTCACCTTGGAAGATCTTTAAATTTAGTCTGAACTCAAAACTGGATGGTAAACATTGATGGCCAGACCTTTCATACTGGATGAATAGGTCCTCTGGTTCCAGTGAACAACCACTGTGACTCCAGGCCCCAGCTATAAGTTCTGTCACCTGGCATGGTTACTTTAAGGATCATTTTGCACCAGATCTCATGTGACCTAAGACCTGGTCGTATGCCTTGGCTCTGTCTTCTGTCTCTCTGACCTTGGCGTGAGGCTCCTGTCGAATAGCCTTCCCTTCAGCTCTGTGCCAGGAGCTCAGTGTTGTTTGAATCTCATGGATGGTGCTAGTTTGGATTTGGGTTTTAGCTGCCAAATAGAATTGCTGTTGAACTCTAGGATAATTTTGCTTTTTATTTTCTTAGACATGAGTCAAAAAGAAAAGGATTTTTTTCCTAGCACATCTGGGACTTTTTTCTTCCAGAATGCTCTTTTGCCCTCATGGTCCGTTCTTCTAAAACTAACATAATAAAGAATAGAAAACTTACGTTTTCCTTGTGGGGCTGGGAACTCTGTGCCCTAACTCCTCACTTATGCTGGAGCTCATAAAGGGAATGACATGTCTTTAGGGAATGCACATTTGGCAGGCTTTGTCTGAGTCTTTTTCTCCCTCCCACCTCTCACTGGGTGGAATCTCTTGAGACCCCCTGCATAGATCAAAGTACTTGGCAGGACTTTTTGCCTTTCCTCTCCCTCCTTGGTGAAGCTTTGGAATGAATCTGATTCTTTTAAGTATTTAGTGGAGGTGCCAGACAGAAGCCTGGGAAGATGCCAGCAGGCAAGCTGGCAGCATGTGAACCTATGAGGGACATAGTCCATTTCACCCCCAAACTGGAATTTTACCACTTTTTACCCAGACCTGCAAACCATTTTGTTTGTATTCCTGTCTTTCCTTACACAGAAGGCCTAACCGTTCCCCCTTTTCCAATTCCTGGATCTTTTCCCATGGAATATGTGACCTAGTAGCCAACTGGATGAAGTAACTCTTTCCAGGGCTGCTGCCTGCTCTCCTTTTAGATTTGAGGGGGAGGGAAGACCACTCAGGTCCAGGGTCTGAAACTTACGTGGCTAAGTGAGGGGGATGAAGTTAGGTGTGAGGGTTGAATGATATCTTTCTCAGTCTTTCATTGTCATGGTTAGGCCTCTTAATAAAAATATCTTGTAGCAGTCATAGCCCATGGGAAAATATTCACACCTAGCAACTTTTACCATAAGGAGACAAGGGTGAAGGATATAAAAAGTATTACTTTTATGTAATAACTGAACAGCAGCTTGGACTCGAAAGGAAGCATCTTGGTTGGCTGATATGACCTCTTAGAGTTCTTCAACTCTACAAATACAGCATAAAGGAACAAAGAAATATGGTTGCCCCAATTCCTTAAGTAACCTGTCTAAATACCTTTTTCCAATTGAGTATATTCAAAACAGTGGGGAAAGACCTGGTGTTTCCTGATTAAGGTGTGAATTCACTCAACCCTCTCACACATGCTGCATGGTAAGCTAATATATATCTGAGGTTGTGAACTATCAGAAGAGTGTTCAATCATTCTGTCCATGCTATATTTATGGATATAATTCTATATGCTCTTATTTCTTCTTGTTTGAATGTTTCTATTTTCTCCCCTTATCATACAGCAAATGTGAAGTACCAGCTGTCTGCCATGTGCTATCCTTACTTAAAACCTTTAAGAAATTCTCCTAATTCTGTTTTTCTAATTCTTATATATCTTCATTTTAATTCAGTGTTGTAAGTAGAATGGCATGTGGCATGTCATAGTGAATTTAGTAACTAGAACTACATAGATACCACTGCATTCTTCTACTCTATAGTAACTTAGAAGATTCATTTTAGGAAAGTGGATATTTTTATCTTCCATGCCAACTCAGGCTCTCACTTTAGCCTTTTTTTTTTTTTTTTGGTTGTCACGGGGCTTGAACTTGGGGCTTGGGCACTGTCCCTGAGCTTTTTTGCTCAAAGCTAGCTCTCTGCCACTTTGAGCCACAGCGCCACTTCTGTCTTCTAGTGGTTCACTGGGGATGAGTCTCACAGACTCTCAGACTTAAAGCCAGTCCGGGCTGGCTTTGAGGCATGATCTTTAGAGCTCAGCTTCCTGAGTAGCTAGGATTATAGAGGTGAGTCACCAGCACCTGGCTTGACTTTAGTCTTTTTTGGAAGGAAATTTCAGTCAAAATTGAAATAGCTTACTGAGGCCGGTGGCTCACGCCTGTAGTCCTAGCTACTCAGGAGGCTGAGATCTGAGGATCACTGTTCAAAGCCAGCCTGGGCACTACAAAGCTGAGAGACTCTTATCTCCAGTTAATCACTAGAAAATGGGAAGTGGGGCTGTGGCTCAAGGTAGGGCAGTTGCATTGAGCTGAAGTCCTCTGGGACAATGCTCAGGCCCAGAGGTTCAATTATCATGACCCCCCCCCCAAAAAAATTGAAACAGGTGTAAATATATAAACAAGCTTTTATTAGTAGTGGTTCTTCACTGTACAACACTAAGCAAAGAAACCATATCCAACTGTTTTATTCTTGCAATTTAATTCCTAATACAGAGAGAAATGAGAGGTAAAGACAGTAGAACAAATGTTACAATTAACCCAAATAATACAAGGGTTATATACAGTTCAATGGATGATTGTGTGTGTGATAAGGAAGAGAGAGCAGAAATGGGCTTGAGCAGTAGGTGTTACAGAATGGAAACAACTCCCAATATATTTTGTGATACAGAGGATAGTTGAATCGTCTGTATCTTTTGTAGCCAATAGTTGTCCAATTGGAGCACAACTGTGATTAATTCAGTCTTAGATTATAGCCTGTAGGTTTACTGCTTTGAAAGTGATTATATCACTTCTTACAATGTAAGATAGTACTTAAAAGAATCTGGTTGGGAAATGTAAGGGCATCAGGAAATGGTATGGATGGCTAATTCCATTAGAGATGAATCAGTACTGATGTCATTGTGTTCATATAATACATGGAGATGGCTTGTAAAAACTGTGATTTGTCTTTTAGATAACAATAGTGGGAAATGAGGGGAATTTCATTATCCTAATTGCAGACTTGATCTTGTGATTGTGAATATGCTATGGCTCATAAAAATTATATAGTATTTGGGATAGGAAATACTTCGTTACAAAGACAAACTAGAAATTTGGAGACAAATACTTCAGAATATTGACAATTATGAATATGCTTAAAAGTGAAGTCTCTTAGCTTGAGCGCCAGTGGCTCATACCTGTAATTCTAGCTATTCAGGAGGCTGAGATCTAAGGATCCTGGTTTGAAGCCAGCCAGGGAGGGAAGTCTGTGAGACTTTAATATCCAATTAATCGCAGAAAAAGCTGGAAGTAGCGCAGTAGCCCAAGTGGTAGCCAAAAACGGAAGCCAGGGGCAGTGCCCAGGCCTCAGGGCTGGGAAAAGAGAGATTTCCTATGTCCCATTATTAATTATTAGATATATGATTTTGGGTAGGTCTCTAACTTCTATATGATTCTTATCTCATCCGTAAAATCTGATGGTGATTTACTTGCCTCCTAGGTTCTGTGAAGATTACATGAAATACTTGTGACAGACTTAGACTAGCTTTGGCAGATAATAAATGCTCAGTGAATTTATTAAATTTTAATTGGTTCTGCAAATGTTAACTTTTGAACTACTGCCATAGTTACCATTGTAATTTTTTTTTTTTTTGCCAGTCCTGGGGTGTGAACTCAGGGCCTGAGTGCTATTCTTCAGCTTTCTCAAGGCTCGAGTCACAGTCCCATTTCCAACTTTTTCTACGTATGTGGTACCAAGGAATCAGCCCAGGTCTTTGTGCATGCTAGGCAAGCATCTACCACTAGGATGAACTCTTGGCTCTACCATCATAATTTTTTATAGTTGCCATTTTCCTTTTGAAGCCCCTTTGCTCTGAAAATACTGACTTGTAGCAGATTTCTCTGTGCTATATAGTCCCACATGGCATTGTGTTTTAGAAGCTTCCTTTCCTTTCCCTTTGCCCTTTTTTTATGGTACTAAGGTTTGAACTCATAGTCTTACTTTTGCTAGGCTGTCACTAAACCAATGAACCATGCCTCCAGTTCTATTTCAGAAGTTTTAATTTCACTGTTTCGTTACTCTAAAATTTACAGTAAGTTGGTGCTTTCCATTGTGTTAAATCTGAACTCCCTAGGGATTCAAATCCTTTCACCAGTGGAGTCCTTCTGTGCTATTTGTATAAGCATTCTGTCCATTATTTCCCTGTTCAGTCTTTTAGCCCCAGGCATAGGAATCTGCTTCTTCACCCAGAATGACCTCCTGTCTTTCTCACCATGCACTTGATAGCTTTGGGACTGGCATTTCTGCACCTACTTTTCAGACCAAGCCTTCTGTGAGTGGGCCTTCTTGACTAGCCCACTTTGCAAACTGACATTTTATATTTGCAGAATTGCTGCTTTATGTTCTTTGTATTGTATATGTTGCTGTTTCAACATCTGCATATACAATGTATGTAATACATGTATTAAACTCCTTATGTATAGGAACCACTAAATCTCTGTGTGAGTAGAGATATGTCTTTTTTCCTTATCACTGTGTCCCCAGGCTCCCCAGTGCCTTCCTTACAAAGTAACTATCAGCATTCATTATTTATTGTATAAACAATTTTTTTTGATAGACAGTTGCTTAGCAAATACCTTTAAGTAAATTTCAGCAATTACCCAGAGGAAGCTCTAGAATCCTTGATAGGTCTGTACCTACATTGTTCTTCAAACAATGTAATGAGAATCTGCATTTCAGAATAGTGGTGGTACTTTTAAACTTAAGTTGGTCTTTACATTTTTGAAGAAGCAAGTTTGTGTTTTATAGGTTGCTCTTATTTTCTTAAAAAGCAACTTAAAATATACATATATATGTGTATATATAATACATATATGTATATCTATAGAGTTACTTAGGTTGTAGTTATTATGTGAAAGGTACTATGTACATTTATTTCCTCCCATTGTAATTGAGTACTCACAATTTTACAGAAGAGGTGTGTTACCTTGTCAGCTGATGATTTGGGATGTCATAGAGGAAAACTGTTCCTACAGTTTTCGTTTCCATATTATTTCTTAAAAAGTTAAGAACTTTGCTCCCCTGCATAAATTAGAATTCCTTTGTATTTTTTTTTCTTTTCATTCTGTTTACTCAATAGCCAAACCAGATTTCCCTGGAAGAGAATATCCTGGTCTCCCGTTATATTAACAACCCCCTGCTCATAGATGGTGAGTTGTGATTCCACTCTTATCTGGATCGGGATAGATCTTTGTAAACTTTTAACCTTTTCATAATGTCTGTAAACCTTTTTAAAGCTAGCATGAAATTGACATTTGTGGCTCCAGAGACTGGTTTCTTACTTATCACCAAGGGTTATTTTGAAAATAAGAAATGATAAAATAAGAAAATGTGCTTTATAGTCTCCCTAATATCTCACTCCCTCTCTTTCTCTCTTTTATCTCTTTCTCTGTCTCTAACACACACACACACACACACACACACACACACACACACAAACACACGTGCGTGCGTGCGTGCACATGCACACACACATACACAAATGCATAATAAACATGGAAATGATATAGTATAATACACTATATATAATAAAATAATATAGTATACTTCTTTATTCTCAAAGTTGTGTGGGTAGTGTGTACTTCATGTGAAGAGGACCGTTCTTTTTTTCAGTTTTTGGTTACATTGTCCATTTTCATTCTCTGACAGAAAACAAATGAACTTAGCTTTCCTGTGAATGCAAACTTTTTTTCTAGACTTCAAGTTTGACGTGCGCCTCTATGTGCTCGTGACTTCCTATGATCCTCTTGTCATCTATCTCTATGAAGAAGGATTGGCTAGGTAAGAGACTTTCATTTTTGGTGGAGGGATTGGGTGGGCCTATTAGAGTGGATCCATCAAAATGGTTTTTAAGATCAGGCTGTTATTTGTTTTTTGGTTAGTCATGAGGCTTGAACTCTGGGCCTAGGCATTGTCCCTGAGCTCTTCAGCTCAGGCTACCACCCTACTCCTTGAACCATAGCGCTACTTTCGGCTTTCTGGTGGCTTTGAACCACGATCCTCAGATTTCAGCCTCCTGAGTAGCTAGGATTATAGGTGTGAACCACCGCGCACAGCCAGTCAGGCTGTTCTTTCTGCCTTGTTGAACTCAGGAAAATGAGAGTATACGCAGGAGGGCTTCAAATGACAGAAAACAATCTGATATTCTACAGTATCACCTGCAGGTCTACATAAAATGTATGTCAACACACACTTTACCAGTAATGTAGATCATAGGTTATTTTCAAGCAGTGGAAGAAAAAATAAGATCTTGTATATATGCACTTGTCATATGCCAGACATTTATTTTAATTCTCACAATAACCTTTATAGATGGTACGTTTTTATAGTAGAAGAAGTAGGAGGGTACTTGGGATACCTTAGCTCACATGACTGTGTGGAGTAGAAATGGAATTAGAACTTGCTGAGTGCACTGTCATGACCTCTCACTGTTAGGAGAAGATTAGTTACTTTTCTTCCTTTAATGTGCTAGTTAAATGCTTTGAAGAGTTTGTATGTAGATTACCTTGTAAATCTCAAGGTATTGTGACTTACATAAATAAGTTTAGCTGATAAAAGTGTGGATATTTGTTTACCATTTCCAGATAACTTTATAGGTGACTGTTATCATTAAGACTGTTCAGTTATTTCATATTCTTTTCTCTCACATGAAGTTCTCTTATGTGTCCTGATCTTTTTTTATTTTTTTTTGCCAGTCCTTTGGCTTGAACTCAGGGCCTGAGCACTGTCCTTGGGCTTTCCTCAAGGCTAGAGCTCTGCCATTTGAGCCTCAGCACCACTTCCGGCTTTTTTCTATGTATGTGGTACCGTGGAATCGAACCCTGGTCTTCATGCGAACACTCTACCCGTAGGCCAAACTCCCGGCTTTTTTTTTTTTTAATTGTTGTCCTGGGACTTGAACTCAGGGCCTGAGGTCTCTCTGTTCAAGGCTAGTGTACTCTACCACTTGAGTCATAGTACCACTGCCAATCTTTTCTGTTTATGTGGTACTGAGAAATCAAGCTCAGGGCTTCATGCATGTTAGATAAGCACTCTGTCAGTAACCCACATTCCTAGTCTCATGTTGCTGTATTTTAGAAGATATACTTTGCAGATGGAGAAGACCATAGATATAAGAGGACTACCTATTTATGTATAGGTGATGAAGAAAATACTTTCTGCCCTCACATAATGTTAGCACTCTCTATTTGTGAATAGGAACTTTGACACATTATTGTATGCTGACAGCTATGCTTTCTTCTTTTTCTTTAAGCAAATATATACCCAGTCTCATTTGCTGTTGATGACTAGAACCAGAGCCAGCGTAGACTAAGCAATGCTTGTAGCTGGTTGAGCCATGTCTTCCCTTTACCTCTAGGTGGCAATAATAGCATTTCCATGTTCTGACATATTCTTAACAAAGATTTAAGTTGAGCCCTGGAAATGCCAGAGACTATAGAAACTTCATAGTTCTAGTCTCTCTGTCTCTATGTCTCTGTCTCTTTGTCTCTGTCTCTCTCTGTTTCTGTCTGTCTGTCTGTCTATCTGTGTCTGTCTGTTTCTCTCCATTCTTGGGGCTTCGGCACTGTCCTTGGGCTTTCTCAAGGCTAGTACTCTACCACTTGAGCTACAGCATCACTTCCGGCTTCCTTTTCTGAGTATGTGGGTTTCAAGGAATCGAACCCAAGACTTTGTGCATGCTAGGCAAGCACTCTACCACTAGGCCATGCTCCTAGCCCCAGTTCTAGTCTCTTATCCCTTGATAACTGAGAAAGGAACCCTAAGATACTTCCTAATTGTTACAAAAAAGCCTAGACCAGGGCATACAATTATGAACTGTTTATCAGGTCTTTGTAGGAAATAAGTTTACTATATATAGTGGTTTTAAACACATTTGCTCTCATACTTGAAAGTGTTAAGACTAAGTATAAAAGCCTACTTCCTATATTCTCTAGAAGAACATGAATTAAAATGTACCCCTAATTTCTTCTCAGGGGTGTACAATGCTGAGGATTATAGTTTTATAATTTCAGATTTTCATGAGCTTCATTTTTTTTTTCACCTATCCTCACCTCATCTGGTGTACTCTGTTCTGTTAGGGAGCTGAATAGAAAAGAGATAGCAAGCTCATTTATGAACATTATTTTTCAAGATATCATACCATTTTTTCTTTTTTTTGCAGAGTATTTTATCGACAAAAGGATAGTCCCCATCTCCCAGTGGTTAAATTTGACATAATTTTAAGGCCTTTATGAGCATAAAATGGGAGCAGTACTAATGTTACAGAATTTATTACACACACACATACACACACACACACACACACACACACACACGTGTTTTATTACTTGTATGTTGTGTGTCCCAGCCTTGTGAATTGAGTAACACTTGTTTCCAGTAGGGGGGGGGGGGGTGTGTGTGTGTGTGTGTGTGTGTGTGTGTGTGTGTGTGTGTGTGTGTGTGTGTGTGCGCGCGCGCATATGTAACCAATTCATGTTTTTTTAAAAAATAATTAGGAAAAGAATTTAAAAAATAATTCTTAGATCATAGTGAACCAAAAAGAACAAATTTCAGGGCCATGGTTAAGTTTACATGAAATATACGTAAATCTAAAGCTTTTCCAAAGGATAGTGCACTGCAGTAAAACAGGGTATTTGCTGCAGTCCTGAAAGGTAACAGTGTTCTGTGCAATAATTTTGATGTGCCTGAGTTCCTGTGCATTTCTTCACTGTGTATCTTGGTATTTACCTGCTTTGTTTCAGTCCTCTTGAGTGTGTTCACCTTGTCGTTACATTCAATGATAATCTATAGCTCTTGCAGATCTTAGCTTCTGGTAATCTCGGGTCACATGAGCTTTGTGTAGATATAACTAAAAATGGATTCAAGATCAAATCACTATGTCTTTTTACTTTGAGGCAAAACAAGGAAAGCCATAATCTTTCCCAAAGAGACAGAATTAGAGACAAAAACAATTAAAAGGAAGGTTCTTAAATTATCGTTTCTGTTAGGGGCAAGAGCATTATGTGAGGGCTGGGAGTTTGGCCTAGTGGTAGAGTGCTTGCCTAGCATGCACGAAGACCCGGGTTCAATTCCTCGGCACCACATACATAGAAAAAAGCTAGAAGTGGTGCTGAGGCTCAACTGGTAGAGCTCTAGTCTTGAGAAAGTCCAAGGACAGTGTTCAGGCCCTTAGCTCAAGCCCAGGACTAGCAAAAAAAAAAGTATTATGTGAAATAGATTATTTTGCATAATTTGCTTTTGAGACTTACTAAAAATCCTATTTTCTGTATAGATTGAAGATTTACATCTTCTATATTCTTATATGTGAGTTAAATAGCAAAGAAGTGTTTAAAGTGAGGCTGCCTTTTTGATATTTGTGTTTGTTGTCTTGTGGTTCTGGAGATGGTGTATCCATCAGAGGTCCACTCCGCTTTTGAATCCCTGTGCATATTGCTGTTTTGCACCAGCAGGGGACACTAGGTTTTCAGAGAGGGTAGTGTGTTTACCAAAATGGTGGAAAGTCTTTTTCCTGTCAGAAGTGGAGTCCAGAAGACCTGGTCCTGGATTTTACAGCTTTATGTGAATACAATATGGGGTTTAAATAATTTGACAAAGCTGGTTTTGAGACAAAGCTAATATCGAAATTTGCACTGAAATAGGAAACATAAAAAGTTAAAAAATGAAACCAAAACTAAGTTGAAAACCATATGTGTTGTCAGAGGCCTAAAGATAAGTAGCACTTGCACTTTGGGCCATGAAAGTCCTCACAGGAGAAATATGGACACTGTATGCTACACTCATGATGAGTGGAAGAAGAGGACCTTGCACAGGCCCTATCAGCCCTACCTCTTTTCTACCTCAGCCATATTTTGCAGTGGAAATGCAGAAAAGACCCCAAAGCATTTGTAATGCCTTTCCTTCCTCCCAACCCCCAGCTTCTTCAGTAGCCTTTCTTACTAATTAACACTGGCTCCACAGGGATATTTACCTTTTCTCTGCTGGATTCCTGTGGTTTTGAAAGAATTCAGGTACTTGCTGGTTGCCAAGGAATTCAGATTACCTCACGGGCTGCACACTGTCCAGAATCTGCCACAGCAGTAAGTGGGGAGAAGAGACACCAGCAAGGGGGAGAAACCCTTTCCAGTGCTCATTGTCACTCTTTTTGGCAGGCCCTTGCTGTTTGTGAAGTTTGAGTCATTTCTGGCCCTGAAGACAAGGATCAGGCTGGTAATCCCCTCCCAGACTGCTCTGCAGAGTGCTGCCCAGTCACTGTAGCGATTTGGCAGTCTCCTTGTTGCAGCTGGTTGACAGCAGATCAGAGAGCTTGTGGGCCTCTTGTTCTCTTCCATAAGATTTTTCTGGGTCAGGCTAGGAGGAAACCCACTTACTCCTAGCAAAGCTGCCTGAGGTGCAATCTTCTCATCACCCAGGCTTCTTGGGCTCAGAATGATCACACCTGTTGCCAGGTGACTCATGAGCCACAAGTAGGGTCTCTCTGTACATTTGTACCAAATATAAGAAAAATAGAACTACTGAAGAGAATGTATCACTGCTCTACTTTTAGTCTTTCTGGGACTCTGACCATAAATGTCTATAATGGTGTTCAATTCTTAGAGGAACAAAGTAGGTTTTGAATAGGGGAACACTTTACAGAGTCTCACTAATTTTGAGCTTGCCCATTCCCCCTTTTGGTTTTACATAAAGATTATGCAACAAGCAGATGACCCTTCCTTGCCCTGCCCTTCCCTTCCTTTCCCTTTTCTTCCTTCTTGCTAGGCAAACCGTCCACCACTTGACCCCTGGCCTTCAGGTGCACTTTCATTTGTAAGTACCTACTACATATGCTTCTTGACTAAGATGGGGATATGTTCTGATAACACCCCTCATACTTAATATCCATAACCCACTTAATATCCTGGCTTGTTAGCATGTTTCTTTGGAGTGTGGGTTGTTGGTTTTTTTGAGGTGTGTGACTGGGAACTATGGCTTAGCATTGTGAAGCGAGTATCACAGTGCTTGTCACTACCCTGGGAATAGATCAAAATTCAAAGTTTGTTTTTGCCTGAATGTGTGCATCACTTTTTAAATTTTATAATTTTTATTAAAAAGTTATTAAGGCCATTCTTTCAATTCAGCATGTGAGTTTCTGAGAACAAAGCAGCTTGATCAGTGTCTCTCTTTCCATCATTCTCCCCTATCTCTCCCATCCCTATCCATGTGCGTCATTTTATATATCATAAAGTGAAAAAAATGTAAGTCAAACAGTCCTAACTCAAGGACTACCTGTATGTGCCTGACATTGAAATCCTTTTGTTACATGCACTTGAGTTTTGGACAAATGATTGCTGTTGTTTTGATTTCTGAAAGCAAAAAGAGTGTAACTTTTGAGTAAAGAATTTAGGGATAGGATTTGGCTCACTTGTCTATTATTCCTGAGGTCCTGAATTCTAATTCCAAGAACTGGATAGAAAGGGAGGAGAATTCATTGTCAGAATAATTGTAATCCATACTTGTCATCAGTAGGCTGCAAAATAGTATCCAGGTTTTAGATTTAAACAAAAATGTGCTTTCTTCCCCATTTGCTTAAAGGCCAAGACTGAAATTCTCTTGTGTGTCTGTGTGTGTGTTTGCCAGTTCTGAGGCTTGAACTCAAGGCCTGAGCACTGTCCTTGCGCTTTTTCCTCAAAGGTAACACTTTGCCACTTGAACCATAGCACCACTTCTGGCTTTTTCTATGTATGTGGTACTGAGGAATCAAACCCTTGTCTTTGTACATGTTAGGCAAGCATTCTACCACTAGGCCAAACTCCCAACCCTTGCTTTTGTTTTTGTTTTAAGTTTTGCTCTTAGGTAGGAGATTGAATACTCAATTCATAATGCAAATTTTAGTTGTGTTAGGATGACTATTTGCCAGCTTGGTCCTGGACTATCTAGTAAAGTTATACCTTTTAGTTTGTTGCTAATAAAAAATTGTGTTGATACTTTTAGACCTAAATAGAACAAAATGTGATAATATGTGAAGATCTAATTTAAAGGCCCCAAACCTAACTGCTCACAGTACACTTCCTGAAGGAAGTTGTCCAGATGGAGAAAGAAGAATGGGAAAGCACCTATCCCACATAAAGGTACCAGATCTTCTGGTTTTAAGATAGGCTGAATATCTACATTTTTATTGTGAAGTTGTTTTTTTCATATATTTTTATTGTAATTAATAGAAGGGTTACATTATATTCACCAGATAGAAGGTGCATTACTTCATAAACATTGATATCCTTTCTCATGTCTTGGTCCTCATTTCCCACCCCTCCCCCCTGCCCCTTATCTTGTTTTCCTTCCTTCCCTATCCTATTTCAAATAACCAAATACACACACACACACACACACACACACACACACACATACACACATATACACACACTATCAGATAACAAGGTAAAATACTGTAACCATATGAGATAACCAATGGACAGCAAAAGAAATGAGAGATAACATAGTACATAAAAATAAGCAATGCTTCATGAATTTGCGTGTCATCCTTGTGCAGGGGCCAGTTTTAGTATATGTGCTGCTGAAGCGAGCACTGTGAAGTTGTTTTTTGATTTTTTTTTTAGATTATTAATGTTGAGACCATTTTGAACTTACAGAAGAACTGTAAGAATAGTATAAAGATTCCATGTAGAGAAGCTATTTAAGCTCTTCATTTGTACTAGTGTTCATTTTAACAAAAGGACCAAATCAAAGATTAATGTTATATTTAATTTTTAAATCTCTAAACTCTTTCTGTCTAGAGCAGTTCCTGAGTCTGTGACTTCATGACCTCAGAATTTTTGAAGATTACAGGCCACCTATGTTGCTGATTGTCTCACACTTTGGATTTGTCTGGACTTTTTTTTTTCATGATTAAGGCTGGGATATTCATTTTGGACCAAATATCACAGGGATAGTAGTAATTCCTCTCATTGACTTTAATCTGATGACACTTGTAATGTTTAGTGATATTTGACCACTTGATTGAATTGGTGTCTGCCAGATTTCCTCACTATAAAGCTGCCTACTTTGTCTTTCTCTTTGTAATTGCTATTTTATGAGGAGATACTTTGAAACCATGTAAAGTCTCATTTTTAATCTCGTTTCACTCAACAGTTTTTAATACCTGTTGCTGTTTTGCCTGAATCAATTAGTACAGTAAGGATTGCCAAATGATGATTTTACTAATTCTATCATCCCTTTTGCTTTTATTATTTGACATTTTATTTCAAGGGAAAGCTTTCTGTTCCTCTCATTTATTTATTCCATTGCTTATATCAATGCAGAGTCAAGGATTTCTATTTTATTTAATAGTTCTTTTGCCCTCATGGCTTATTTTGGTGTACCATTTTCCTCCGATTTGGCCAGTAGAAACCCCTTTTAGTTGGCTCTTGTGTCTGTGACACAACTACCATTCTCAGAGCACACAACGTTTCAGGCTCATCTTGTTTATTTCTGGCCCTTCTATCACTGGAATCCATCATGTCTCCAAGGAGCATGACTTTCTTCAGGGGAAGAGTATTTAGAAATGAAGATCTGATGATAGATAGGTTCATTCTTATGAGACTTTACAAAGGATATACCTAGGAACTGTGTATATATTTACACATACACATAAACACAGTTATCCCTTTATTTTTGTATCTTTATGCATTGACAGATTTTCTTAGTACTTCTAGTTCAGAATAACAGTACATTCTAGCTTTTATCCTTTCCATATTTATCTCTGCTTCAACCATGCGAAATCTGTCTCCCATTATCTCCTACATATATGCTTATTTACTCAATCTCCTTGTGTGTAGCCAATCTCCTGGGTTTCCTGGGCCACTTCCCCACTCAAATATTCTCTTTGTGTAGGTTTAGACTCTCAGGAGCTATTGTACTGCTTAGATAACCTCCTGTACTTGCTGATTTAGGAATCCCTCCCTACCTCATCCACCTCCTCACAGGGACCTGGCTACTACTGAGCTGTAAGAGAGACATTGGTCAAGTGATTGAAGTTAAAGGAAAGATAGCAAAATCCTCAAACTTTTGAAACAAGTAAACCAGATCTTAGAGTCGTAAAAAGTAGTATGATCCAGACAAGAGGAAGAAAGTAGTGATCAGAGATGATTATGGATTGCTTAATAATAATTTTAGTGACAACTCTTAAAATCTGAGTTGAGAGGACAGATGTACACACACCCTTCACTTACTTTTCTAGGAACTCCTATTTTGTCCATTTGACTAAATTTAAAAATAGAGTTCTGTGCATTTGCCTTTCTTGGAACTTTTCCATTAAAGTTCATCCTACTGCTTTTTCTACTCTGTAGAAGCCCACCCTTACTTAAGAAATCTTGGGGTTCAGAATAAAATTCTTCACTGGAAGAAGATGAGGAGGAAGAAAAATGATTTGGTAATGATATAGCCATCTTAAAGAAAAGGCACGTGCAGCCAGGTGTGTTGGCTCACGCCTGTAACACTAGCTACTCAGGAGGCTGAGCTGTGAGGATCATGGTTCAAAGCCAGCCCAGCACATAAGGACCTGACAATCTTTATCTCTAGTTACCTGTAGAAAACAGGAAGTGGGGCTTGGCTCAAGGGTAAGGGCGGTAGCCTTGAGCTGAAGAGCTCAGGGATAGCACACAGGCACAGTTCAAGTCCCATGACCCACAAAAAGAAAAAGAAGAAAGATAGATAGATAGAGAAAGAGAGAAAGAAAGAAACAAACAAAGAAAAAGAAAAGAGAAGGAAGGAAGGTACAGGCAAATGACAGATGCATTGAAAACCATTTTGTCTGGCTTTTAATCAGGTTAGATCAGGTGCTCTGTGAGCTGAGCTGAAAAACCTCTGTTCTGAAGCAGAATTTTTTACTTCTTAAAGTTATTATTTGAAAATAAAAGATGGTTGGGGGAGGTAGCCTTTGGGGTTAGCCTGGACCCTACTTGCTTTTCTCTACTTGCTGGGAAATCACTGTAGGAAGATTGGGATGTTAAGGCTAACTTTAAGTGATAGCTGTTGAAAGTTTATGGAAAATCTGAGATTCTTTACGTGCATAGTTTGGTCAGTATTTTCTCTTTGTCCACATCCTTTTTTCCTGGCCTCATGTTTATTTATTTTAGTTTCTTAGTTTTAGCTTTTTTTTTTTTTAACTTTTTATTTCTGTGACTGTTGTGTATTTCTGGTACAGAAATTAGAGAGCAGAGATAGTGGGTGGGTGAGAAAAAAATAGAGAATAAGAAAAATTTTAAATGCTGACTTTTAATGTGGTAAAAATTCATGTTGACTTCATAGTCTTGAGTTAAACATATGTAAACAATTGGTAAATCATGTGAAAATAAACTTGTGGCCTTTAGGTTTTTTCTCACACACTTGGATCTGCCTCTTGGGAAAACCACTTTAGGGAAGAGTGATATGATTCTAGTGGTATGTAAACAGGGGTTAATATTTACCATAGTCATTTGCCTTGAGTGGCTTCTTGTTGATACTGAGTATCACTGGAAAGATTTCTCTTTTCCTACTTACTTTCTTGATAGGCACATATATTTTATGCTTTAGTCTTCTTTGACCATAGTCTAGGATGTCAGATTGCCGCCCTCTTTTCAGTGGGCTCTATGTTTAATCCTTTTGTCTTTTGCCTTAATTCGAAATTCAGAAGTTTGTCTCTTCTATTATACTGGTATTTATGCTGTTTTGTATTGCCTGCCATTGTTTTTTTTTTTTTTTTAATTACTCATGGGGTTCAATATCCCAATGTCATTCTTTAAAGAGGTAGAAGAGGCAATCCAAAATTTCATATGGAATAATAAAAGACCCCGTATAGCAAAAACACTTCTTAGCAGAAAGAACAGCACAGGAGGAATTTCAATTCCAAACTTTAGACTCTATTACAGAGCTATAATTATCAAAACAGCCTGGTACTGGCACAAGAACAGGCCTGAGGACCAGTGGAATAGAACTGAGGACCCAGATATTAAACCACAGACCTATGACCACCTAATTTTTGACAAGGGAGCCAAAAAAATAGAATGGAAGAAAGAAAGCCTCTTCAACAAGTGGTGCTGGCAGATCTGGTTAAGGACCTGCAGAAAACTAAGGTTGGATCCTTCTTTGTCACCCTGCACTAGAATTAACTCCAAATGGATGAAAGACCTCGAGGTAAAAGCTGACACACTGAAAACTTTACAAGAAGGAATAGGAGACACACTAGGCCTCCTTGGCACAGGTGGAAACTTTCTTAATAAGGACCAAGAAACACAACAAATCAGAGAAAGGCTGGATAAGTGGGACTGCATTAAACTGCAGAGCTTCTGTATGGCAAAGGACATACCTAGTAAATTAATTAGGAAGCCTACAGAATGGGAGAAGATCTTCACTAACCATACAACAGACAAAGGCCTCATATCTAAAATCTATCAACAGCTCCAAAAATTGAATCAATCAAAAACTAACCTCCAAAGTAACAACCATCCCATCAAAAGATGGGCCAAAGACTTAGAGTCTTCTCTGAAGAAGAAATAAGAATGGTCTATAGACACATGAAGAAATGCTCAACATCTCTGGTCATAAAAGAAATGCAAATCAAAACAACTCTTAAGATTCCACCTCACTCCAGTTAGAATGGCCGGGATCAAGAAAACTAATAACAACAGATGCTGGAGGGGATGTGGCCAGGAGGGATCACTATTACACTGTCGGTGGGAGTGCAAACTTGTTCAACCACTATGGAAAGCAATATGGCAGTTCCTCAAAAGACTAAACATAGAGCTCCCCTATGACCCAGCAATTCCACTACTTGGCATTTACCCAACCATCCAGAAACAAAGACATACTAAATCCACTAGCACAACAATGTTCATTGCAGCACCATTTATCATAGCAAAGATATGGAACCAACCCAGATGTCCCTCAGTTGATGAGTGGATCAACAAGATGTGGTATTTATACACAATGGAATTCTATGCTGCTGTCAGAAAGAACGACATCTCCCCATTTGTAAGGAAATGGAAGACTTAGGAAAAAATCATATTAAGTGAAGTAAGCCAGACTCAAACGAACATAGGCTCAATCAATGGTTTCCCTCATTTGCCATAATCAGTAGAAACCTTGGACTCTTCTAGCAGAGGTTTGCAATAGAGCAAAACCTAGATACACAAGGCCATACAGTATGATGCTAAATAAAAGGACCTCTAGGATATAGAAACAAAAGCCATATAATGAGTGATTGTTGTCCTTAATGTACTATGTTATCTCTCATCTCTTTTGCTTTCCCTTGGTTATCTCATATTGTTACAGCATTTCACTTTGTTATCTTATATATTGGATATATGTGTATTTAGTTATTTGAAATTGGATAGGAAAGGGGGGAAAATAAGATAAGGGTGAGGGTGGGGGGGGAGGGAAATGGGGACCAAGACATGAAAAAGGGGATCAATGTGTGTGAAGTAATGCACCTTCCATCTGACGAATGTAATATAACCCTTCTATTAATTACAATAAAAATTATATGAAAAAAATTACTCGTGGGGCTTGAACTCTGAACTCTGGTCCTGGGCGCTGTCCCTGAGCTCTTTAGCTCAAGGCTAGCTCTCTGCCACCTGAGCCACAGCACCACTTCCAGTTTTCTGGTGGTTAATTGGAGATAAGAGTAGCTAGGATTACAGGCATGAGCTACCAGTGCTCAGCTTATTGTTCCTTTTATTTGAGTATTATACACCAGTTCTTTCTTTCTCTTTCTCTTTTTTTTCCTTCCTTCCTTCCTTCCTTCCTTCCTTCCTTCCTTCCTTCCTTCCTTCCTTCCTTCCTTCCTTCCTTACCTCTCTCCCTCCCTCCTTCCCTCCCTTCCCTTCTCTCTTCTTTCCCAATCCTGGGGTTTGAACTCAGGGTCTGGGCACTGTCCTTGGGCTAGCACTTTACCATTTGAGCCACAGCACCACTGTTTCTAAGCTTTCTCTGTGTATGTGGTACCAAGGAATTGAACCCAAGGCTTTGTGCATACTTGGCACGCACTGTCACTAAGCAACACTCCCAGCCTACTTCTATTCTTTCTATAGCTGTGAGTTTCAAGTGTACAAATAGATAAGCTTACCTTTGTTTCTTTTTGCTTTATTTTCCCCATAGAACATCACAGTGTGGTTATTTTATGGACCCTGAATAGATGTTCTTTTTTTTTTTTTGGTGGGTCATGGGGCTTGAACTCAGCCTGGGTGCTGTCCTTGAGTTTTTCAACTCAAAGCTACTGCCCTATCCCTTTGCCTGGGCATTATCCTTAAGCTCTTCAGCTCCAGGCTACCGCCCTACCCCTGGAGCCATAGCCTCACTTCCCATTTTCTAGTGATGAATTAGAGATAAGAGTCTAGTGGTCTTTAGTGCCTGGGCTGGCTTTGAACCATGATCCTCAGATCTCAGCCTCCGGAGTAGAGGATTACATGTGTGAGCCACTGTGCTCAGCTTGAATAGATGTTCTTTGATGAGTAAATAATACCCTGTTGTCCATAGCATCATGCACGTAGTTCACTAGGTTGTGAATACTTCCATTTTCATGTTTTATCATTTCTGTTACTTCAAGGTCCAAGATAAGAGAAGCAGTATCTCATTGTGGTTAACACCTTGGGTTTTAGAGTCCAGTTACTTAATATTATTAGGTCATTCTTAAATTTCATATTTATTTTTAAAATTAGATATAGTTAAGACCATCATCAAGTTACTTGAAGGATTTGAATTAACATGTGCTACACTAAAACACTTATCACTGTACATAAAGCATTAAGCATGGAACTTGGCCCTTAGGCATTCAGTATTATTTAGATAATGATGTTTGCTTTCTTTTTGTTATCTTCATGATCCTCAGTTGCAGCCTGTGTTTTTTTTTAAACTTTGTTGCTGACATTTAACTTCTGCTTTCCTGTAGGTTTGCCACTGTGCGATATGACCAAGGAGCAAAGAATATTCGGAATCAATTCATGCACTTGACAAACTATAGTGTGAATAAGAAAAGTGGAGACTATGTGAGGTATTGGTTGGTTCTGATTGGGGAATAATACTCAAATATGGGTGTTGGAGAATTGGAAGGTTAACAGGACCCTGGAATATAATATCCCATACTTGAGTTAGGAATGGCAGTGTAATAAACATATGGAGCAGTGTGTGTGTGTGAGCGCGCGCGCCTGTTGGTCCTAGAGCTTGAACTGAGGGCCCTGGCATTGTCCTTGAAGTTATTTGCTTAGGGCTAGTGTTGTATCACTTAAACCACACCTCTACTTCCAGCTTTTTGGTGTTAATTGGAGATAGAGTCTCCTGGACTTTCTTGCTTGGGCTGGCTTTGAACCCATACTCTCAGATCTCAACCTCCTGAGTAGCTAGGATTACAGGTGGGGGCCACCAATACCCAGCAACATATGAAACTTTTTAAAAGTCAAGATGTGAGAATGTTTCAGCATTTGCAAAATATATCAGAAGTTTTGAAGATAGCTATACCGTTGGACCCCGTAGTTCCATTTCTAGGAATTAACCTTAAGAAATGAAGGATGTATACATAAGATCAGAGATAAGCCTTTAAAATTCTTTTTTCTTTTTTAATAGTTTTCAGTATAAAGATCTTTTATATCTTTCGTTAGGTTAATTCCTAGTATTTTTTTTTCTCTTTTCATTCTCTTGAGGCTATTGTTCATGGTTTCTCTTTCTGCTTGTACATTGTTGGTATTCAGAAAGGTTACTGATTTTTGTGGGTTAATTAAGACAAAATTAAGACTTTTTAGACTATATTGTTAGATAAAACACATTATGTGACTATATATTTCTTGCTTGTATATATCAGATACCTCAACTTTTTGCTGAGAGAGAAAGAAAAAGAAAGGATACTAAAATGATAACTGTGCTTAACTATAGAGATGTAATAGTTGATGGGCGACTTTTTAAGTTTCTTCTATTACATTTTCTAAAACACTTAATATGATCAGGTTTGGAAAAAATTAAGGAAAAAAAGAAATGAGGCTATCTCAGAAAACCTGTACAAAATACCAACCCAGTTGTGTGGAAATATTCTTTTTGCTCTGTTTTCTTTCATCCCAATAATTTTACAAGAAAGAGAAAAATAGAAAAGAAACCCAAGTCACTTTTTACTTAGACTAAAAGTAGATTCCTGGCAGGTCCAAGGATAGAACAAAAGTACTATGATAGGATAGTTGCTAAAGTGGTCCAGGTTCCACTGAATATCCTTTTCTATCCTTCACCTTGGAAGATGAACATCAGTGCAATTGGTGGATAGGATGGGATGTCGGTAAGAACTGAGAAGGCAGCAGCAGAACACAAATTCCAGAGTTCCAAACTTCAGCATTTCTGGGAGCCAATAACATTTGCTATTACAATACTGTAGCAAGGGGAGGGATTGCTAGTACTGTCATTGTCACTTGAGTGGTACCTCAGAATACAGAAAAGGCTCCAGCACTATTCATCATTAGAGAGGAGGAAGTCTTCACATGCCAAGGCAAGTCTGTGTCGGGTTTGTTCATTAACATTACTGTACTAGCTTATCTCATTAATGCATCTCAACCGAATTCTGGCGTGAAAATGAATCTGAGCTGGTTTTGTGGACTCATCATCTTTAAGATTATATGCATTATTCCCACTGTTGGCAAAGAATTGTACCGATCTTAAATTTGTGTTCATTTTTTCACTTCTTCCATTCTTTCATGATGCATGATGGTTTGGTTAAGGAAGAGTTACCCTTCTTTTCCTCTGTCCTTTTTAATAAGGCAAACTATATACCTGTTAATTCCCATTTAATTAAATTTGGAGTTGGGAGCCAGGTGCCAGAGCAGGAAAGATGAAACTCTTACCTCCAGTTAGCCCCCAGAAAACTGGAAGTGGTGTTGTGGCTCAGAGTGGTAGAGCGCTATTAGCCTTGAGCGAAGAAGCTCAGAGACGGTGCCCAGGCCGAGTTCAAGTCTCACAACTGACCCTCCCCGCCCCCCTTGCAATTTTTTTTTTTTATATAAAGGATTAAGATGTCTTTGTGCAGAATCTGGTTTCTAGATTGCAGGCCTGGTGGCGTATATGACTTCACTTCATTAATTCATTTCAGTTGTGATGATCCAGATGTGGAAGATTATGGAAACAAATGGAGCATGAGTGCTATGCTTAGGTACCTGAAACAAGAAGGCAGAGATACAACTGGTGCGTATCAGGCCTTTTACCTTTCCAGTATCTCTTTTTTGTACAGCTTTACCACTGGCTTTTGTCAGGAGTCATCTTCTAACTCTGATGATGTTGCTGAGATGCAGTGAAATGGTTGTTCTTGGTGTAACTTTTTCTTGCAAGATGGGAAACAGGTTTTCCATAGCTCCTCAGATCCCTTTTTTTTTCTTTCTGACTTAGTCCCCAGTGAAGTCCCTTCTCCAATGTTGAACTGCTACCTAAATACCATTAACTTTTTCTTTGTAATAAATTGCCCATCTCTGTATTGGCCCTGAGTTCAGATCCTGATGCTGAATTGGAGAATGGATAAATGAGCATAGAATCAGAATGGACATTTGTTGTTCAGCCTTTGTGCAGAATAGGAAATGGTGCTCAAAAGAAACTATCTTAGCCCACAGATGAAAGAGGTAGCGGAGAGTAATGAGAAGGAAAGCAGGAGTACTTCTCCATTTGATCTGCCTTTTGTCATTGGCCACCTGTGTGTATTCTAAGCACCTATGTTCTCCTTTATGTCAGTCTGCTCATGCGCATGCCTGCCTTGCAGCACTGATGCTTGAGGGCTCTAATGGAGAGGCCTTTTGAATGAGCACATTGCTTCTATAATTATACTGTTACTTGAAGTCTCCTATTAGTGCACACATTTGTAGTATTTCTTCATTAATATTTATCTATTTCTTTATTGCAGCATTGATGGCCCATGTGGAAGACCTCATCATTAAGACTATAATATCTGCTGAACTAGCTATTGCTACAGCCTGTAAAACCTTTGTTCCTTATCGCAGCAGTTGTTTTGGTAAGGAGCTGCAAGAAGCTTGACATGTTTTGGGAAGAGGGTCTTATGAGGTTGGAATAGGGTTCTGTATTAGAGAGTCTTAGTGATTCAACAAAAGTGAGAGGTAGATAAGATCTTTCTTTCTGAGCTCAGATGGTATGCAGATCCTACTAGTAGATAGGAGTTGAACTTAGAAGTCACTTGAGGAGTAACTTACTTTCTGAGTGGGAAACAGGATTAGAACTGAAGTATGGGTCTCTTTGTCAGAGTGCAGTCAGAAAAAGTCTGCAATGGACTCTACAGGAATCCAGCTCTAACTAATGTATTCCAGAGCCCTTTGGCAGCCAGACTGGGAATTGATCCAGGAAGCTCTGGCTGGTACCAGTATGTGCTTTCTCCCATTTTCCGATGACTCCTTCTTTTTGTTTTAGTCTTCTTTCCAGTTGGTTCCTTCCCCCATTCCTCCTCCTCCTCCTCTTCCTCTCCTCCTCCTCCTCCTCCTTTTCCTCCCCCTCTTCTTCCTCGTCTTCCTCCTCCTATCCTTTTTCTTTTTTCCTTCTTTTTTACCCAGCTTTCTGAGTTCAAAGGAAAGGAGTAACAGAGTTCTCACTTCTACATCAGGAAAACTATTACTTACTGACTATAGATGTGACTGTTAGCTCTCAGAGTGCCACTTGAGCCCCGGTACCACTTCCAGCTTTTCTATGTATGTGCTACCCAGGAATCAAACCTGGGTCTTCTTGCATGCGAGGCAAGCACTCTATCACTAGGACAAACTCCTGGCCCCTTTGCCTAGGTATTTCTATGTGGGAAGGAGCTTCTTGGTAATTGCCAGGATGGAGAGCTGTAAGGTCAGGTCATTAGCCTCTCAGCAGGCATTAGGTCTTAGTAGTAAAACACAGTAGAATCATTGGTAGGGAAGAGCAAAGCATGGTATGGAATAATGCAGGTAGTAAGAATGTGAAGGGCAGGATTTGCCTTAGGAAAATAAAGAACATGGGGTCGAATTTCACAACACTAATTTAAAACCCATTTGTACCCCTTACTAGTTTATTGATTTTCAACAAGCTCCTTAAACTGTGTTTTCTCAACTCTCAAGTGGCAGCAGTGATCGCATCTACCTCCTAAGAGTACCACAAAGAGCAGGGTAAATGTGATGATACATGAAAAGTACTTGGCACAAGTGGATGTCCCTTAAGCTGTACTCAAAAGAACTTATTTCTTAATTATTTTTATAATTAAAATACAATTTTTTATCTCAATGAATTACAGTAGTCTGTACTTAAGAAGCACTAAGGTAAGGAAAACTGTCAAGACCCTGAAATAGAAGGGATCCTGAAAAATCAGGACCTAAAATTACACAGGGAAAGGAGAGGTTATATGATCTTTTTAAGTGCATAAGAAGATCTTCATGTCTTTTAAGAACCCTAAATGGCTCCCTAGGCTTAAATGATCTATATATGATAGATTTTCAAGGCCTCTGTGATCAGACCCCAGCTGAATTTTCTAGGATTCCATTTCCTCATGTAAATCATCCAGTCCAGCTATTCCATGCTATGCGTCAGCACATACATGGTTTTGTGCCTAAGAGAATATCTGAATTCCTCTATCTAGCTAGAAAATGCTCCGGTCTACTGGGAGTTTCCCCTCCCTTCCTCTACCCCCTTCATCCCCTCCCCTCCATTTGGTCTGCCTTTTGTCATAGGCCATCTGTGTGTATCTTAAGCACCTATGTTCTCCTTTATGTCAATCTACTCATGCACAGGAAGACAGAGGGGGTTGGGAAGGGGAGGGAAGGGGAGGGGAGACTGCCAGTAGATAGGAGCATTTTCAGTAAAGGAGGGAGGGCAACAGCAAAGATCTTTTCTTTTTTGCATTGCTGAGGACTGAACTCAAGGCCTTGAATTTGCCAGGCAATGGTTTCTCCAACCCCTGTGTTTTATTTCAGAGTCTGTTCCATGTTACCTCCTCTTGGAAACCTCATTGAACACAGTGTCCTTATGTGACTCAGACCCCATTCTGTTCTAAGCTTGTTGCTTTATAATTTAGTTTTTTTCTATTATTTACACAAATTTTCCAGCATCTCTTCATGATTCTTTTTTTTTTTTTTTTTTTTTTTGTCAGTTGTGAAGCTTTGAACTCTGGGCCTGGGTGTTTTCCCTAAGCTCTTCAGCTCAAGGCTAGTGCTCTACCACTTGAGCCATAGTGCCACTTCCAGTTTTCTGGTGGTTCAATTAGAGATAAGTCTTACAGACTTCTGTGTCCAGGCTGGCTTGAACCGAGATCCTCAGATCTCAGCCTCCTGAGTAGCTAGGATTATAGACATGAGCCAACAGTACCTGGTGATATATATATATATATGTATATATATATATATATATTTTAATAAGATAAATCTTGTTTTTGTAGGTAGGGGTAAGGGGAAGGACAGTGTAACAGTTTTGAACTCAGGACCTTGCCCTTGCTAGGCAAATAATCTGCCACTTGATCCACATTTCTAGACCTTTTCGCTTTATTTTTCAGATAAGTTCTCATACTTTTTTTCTCCAGATTGTCCTCTAACTGCTATTCTTCCTTTCACCCCAAGTAGCTGAGATTATTGGCACCCATCATACTCTTTAATTCGTTTTTTTTTTTCGCCAGTCCTGGGGCTTGAACTCAGGGCCTAAGCACTGTTCTTGGGCTTTGTCAAGGGTAGAGCTCTACCACTTGGGCCACAACAGCACCACATCTGGCTTTTTCTTTGTATGTGGTACCAAAGAATCAAACCTGGGTGTTCGTGTATGCTAGGCAAGGACTCTACCACCGGGCCAAATTCCCAGCCTCTTTAATTCTTTTATTTTTCCCCCTTTTCTCTTTTTATTTTTTTATTAAAGAATTTATTAACATTGATTTTTACATCATATTTCAAATGACATGTTTAACAAACAAGTATTCAAGAAGGGAATCTCTATATACAATCACTGCTCTTTAATTCTTAATAGTCACCATGTCTCCTTTCTCATCTTGTCCAATTCTTCCCCCTCCTCTCTCTGGTGGTTACTTGGGTTTTGAACTCAGGGTCTCAGATTTGCTAGGTAAGTGCTATACCACTTGAGCTACTATCTTAGTCCTTTTTACTTTATTTTTTGGTGAGATCTTGCATTTTTGTCTGGGGCTTCTCTCCAATCAAGATTCTTCTACCTCTGCCTAATGCCTTGCTGGGATTACAGAGGCATGCCATGCACCCAATTTAGTTTTTAGAGATAGGATCTTACTTTTTGTCTGGGCTGGTCTTAAACTGCATTCCTTCTGTCTGTGCCTCCCGCGTAACTATGAGTGTGATCTATCACACCTGACCCCATCTCATCCTGTTTGTCAAGCCAAACCTGTCACCATGCTTCTGTACCTCTGTGGATTTTTTGTAATCCTTTGTCCCTGCTTTCTTTATTCTACACCTGGACTACCTCACTTGTGTTACATTTCTCATAGCCCTCTATTTGAAGATTTTTGCTGTTGCCCTCCCTTCCCTTTTCCCCTCTTTTTCCCTTCCTTTCTTTTCTTTCCCATGACTTTACCCAGTCTAAACAAGCTAACACTGAGCTATATTCACACCCTGCATTACAATTTTTTGATATGAAAGAATCACAGTGACTTTCTGTGATGACCAAGTTCATTTGCTCTGCATGCCCTCCTTTCCCCTCTCTCCTTAGATTCATTTTCAGCAAACTGAGTGCATGTGAGGTTTTTTAAGTTGCTGTCTTCTTGACTTTTGTGGTTCTAATTCCACTTCCTGTAAGCCCTAGGAACTTATGTGCTATATTAACCACCCCCATTAGAGTATTTGTATTTGTGGTTATATTTATGTGAGTCTTTTTGGCTCTTAGCTTCTTTATAAGAGTGTGCAGGCACAAACAAACAAACACACACACATGCACACACGGAAATGAGAACTTCCCAGGGGGTTCTGGTTTAAAGAGAGCATTGGTGCTGTCAGAGGGGGAGGTAGAGAATCCAGAGTTGATGTTCCTTGTGTTATTTTGTTGTTGACCTTGTACTTTAGGGATTGCTGCTAGTAGTATTCCATTACTCTCTGAGAATTTCTATCTAGCTACTTCTTTCCTATTCTATACCTGTGATGTCCATCTGTTACCATGTATCTTCAGTATTTCCAGTCAGTCCCTGGATGCATTTAACTTTCTTCCAGTTCCTGCTATGTATAAGGTGTAGATTAGTCTTACAGCAAAACATTGCTGTCAGCAGTTTGTTTTTCTCAAACCACATTCTGCGTGAGATGGTCATACATATACTGTATTGCATACTTAGTATTTATATATTGCCTTCTGGTCCTTTACACCTGTGAAACTTAGCCATTTAATGCTATTTTTTGTGGAAGGACCATAGAAAATGGTTCAGATGTAGAAATGGAGACCTTGAGAAATTAACCCTTGCTCTGGTTCAAGTGCTAATGAACGAAAGAACTGGAGAATGGCTGCTCAGAATATGAGTCTTGGAATTTCATCAACTTGATAATAAGACTTCAGTTATGCAAGTTTTGATACCTCCGTCAATAAAATAGATTTTTAACAATCTGATTTTTACTACCTTCTAAGACTGAAAGTATGCTATGATATGAAATGCTTTGCTTTGATAGCAGTTCTTTAAATATGCTGAGGAAATTGTCACTGGAAGATGAATACGAGTACAGCTTTTTGGCCACTTGAAAAAAAAAACAGCCAAAAACAACAGGATGTTAGGTTTTCTTTAAAGACCTTGTTGTTGACTGTGGTTTTAGCTTTGTGTGTGAGAATGTCTGAAGTGATGGGCTTTGACCATCTTCTGTCTGGGATCATGTGGACCAGTCATAGGGCCACTTAGGAATTGATGAGGTTACCTTTGTTGTGGTTAGAGAAGAGTCTTCTATTGTTGTTAAATGAAATCTGGTTTGGCCTTCTATTATTTCTGCTTTTCACCATTTCATAGAGAAAGCTGATGTTGTTAAAGGAAGGTAACAATAAAAGATTGTGGAAAGAGTAGAAGTGTGCAGCATACATTCTCTAATAATGTAAGTGGCTTGACCAATAAAGAAGGTAAATCAGAGTATTTACTTTGGTGCTACTGGGATTTGAACTCAGACCTTCATATTTGCTAAGCTGGTGCTCTCTTACTTGAACCATACCTCTAGTCTGGCTTTTTTTGCTGGCTATTTGGAGATGGACTCTGCCTGATTTTTCTGCACAGATTGACTTCGAAGATCTTACCTTCCTGAGTCCCTAGGATTATAAACCAAGCCATAGCTCCCCCCTTCCTCCACCCCCAGCGTTCACTTTCTAAGATAACCTCCCTTTATGTTTTATTACTCCTGTTTGGGTGAGAGTAGACATTTACAGTAGAAGTTTAGTATAGAGGCTTCTATAGGAAGAATGTATTGCTTGTTAAGCAAACATTGGTTATTTCTTTTAGTCCTTCACAATGTTGTTGGTATTTCTTATCACCATTTACCATGAAATCATTGTTATGTGTACATGGAAAAAAGATTCAGAAAGGTTAAGGAAGTTGCTCTAGGTCATCCAGCTAATAAATGGCGAAGCCAAATTTGGGAGCCAGATTTCTCTGGCTCTTTCTCCACCCACATAAAGACAAGTTGTGGTGAGTCTGCTGCTTTTGGTATGTTTCATATCCTGGATTCTCCTCTGCTCTCCTGTAACCAGATCTCAGGAAAACTGATATAATCCTTGCTAGCAGATCAGGACTAAAAAAAGCTTCTTTCTGCTCTAGTTAAGAGTACCTATTCCTCTAGATTTCTTTCAAATCTACCTTTATATCTGGTAGCCAGATACCACATTGAGTTTCTGAACTGGCTCTGAACTTCTTTTCTTTAGTTCATTTTCTTGTGGGATCTCGGTCTGTTTTTTTCCAGAATTCTCCTTTTATACTCTTTATAAAGACTTCTCTCTTAGCTTTGGAACACAAATCCCAAACTAAAGTGAGAAGGATTTTCTTTATATAAAAGGATTTCACAGTGGCAGAGAAGTCTGGCCAGTGCCAATACTTTCCATTCCCTTGGGACTCTAACTTCAGCTGGGGTTTCATTGGACAGGGAGGGTTAGTAGAGTTTTTCCAAAATTAGTAGGGCATGTTTAATAATCTCTACTTTTTCGACCAAATCTCCCCCCCTCTTTTTTTTTTTTTTGCCAATTCTGGGGCTTGAACTCTGGGCTTGGGCACTGTCCTTAGACACATTTTGCTCAAGGCTAGTGCTCTGCCACTTGAACCACAGCACCACTTCTGGCTTTTTCTGTGTATGTTGTACTGAGGAATCGAATTCAGGGCTTTGTGCATGCTAGGTGAGCACTCTACCACTAGGCCACACTCCTCCTGGCCTGTTTTTTTCCCCTCTTTGAGTTCTAAGCCAGCTTTTTAAAAGTCCTTTCTCCCTCTCCTCTCCTTCCTTTCCCTCTTCCCCTCCCTTCTCATCATCCCTTCCACCCACCTATCTATTCATCCCCCCCCCTCTCTCTCTCCCTCCCTCCCTCCCTCCTTCTTTCCTTCTTTCTTTCTCTTTCCTTCTTTCTTTCTCTTTCTTTCCTTCTCCCTCCCTCCCTCCCTCCCCCCCCCCTCTCTCTCTCTCTCTCTCTCTCTCTCTCTCTCTCTCTCTCTCTCTCTCTCCCTTTCCCTTCCTTCCTTCCTTCCTTCCTTCCTTCCTTCCTTCCTTCCTTCCTTCCTTCCTTTCTTTCTTTCTTTCTTTCTTTCTTTCTTTCTTTCTTTCTTTCTTTCTTTCTTTCTTTCTTTCTTTCTTTCTTTCTTTCTTTCTTTCTTTCTCTTTCTGCCAGTCCTAGGGCTTGAACTCAGGGCCTGAGCACTGTCCTTGGGCTTTCTCAAGGCTAGAGTTCTACCACTTGAGCCATAGCACCACTTCTGGCTTTTTCTAGGTATGTGGTACCGAGGAATCAAACCCCGGTCTTTGTGCATCTTTGTGCATGCTAGGCGAGCACTCTGCCACTAAGCAGAGTATTAAAAGCTCAGTGGCCACTGAATGAAGCCAATCTCAAAAAGCTACATACTGTAATCCTAACTACTCAAAAGGCTGAGATCTAAGGATCATGGTTTGAAATCAGCCTGGGCAGGAAAGTTGGTAAGATTCCCTCCCTCCCTCCCTCCCTCCCTCCTTCCCTCCCTCCCTCCCTCCTTCCCTCCCTCCCTCCCTCCCTCCCTCCCCCCCCCTCCCCCTCTCTCTCCTCCCCCTTTCTTTCTTTTTTTGGTACTAGGGATCGAACCCAGGATGTTATACTTTCTAGACAAGCACTGTGCCACTGAGCTACATCCCGGCCCCCTGAGATTTTTATTTCCAGTTAACCAACAAAAAGCTAGAAGTGAAGTCTGTGGCTCAAGTGGTAGAGTGCTAGGCTTGAGGCAGAAAGCTCAAGGGTAATGCCCAGCATCTGAGGTTCAAACCCTAGGACTAGTGTACACACACACACACATACCATACTTATTGTATTGATTCCATTTATACTTTCTCTGGAAAAGACACTAGTATGCAAAAATTAATGACTGCTGTGGGATAGACTGCAGCAGGATATGGAGCATATTTGTAATAGCTTTTTTCTGTATTTTTATTGAGGTGAGGTTTTTTGTTTTGTTTTTTATTTTGTTTTGTTTTTTGGTAGGTCATGGGGCTTGATCTCTGGGCCAGGCACTTTTCCCGAGCTCTTCAGCTTAAGGCTGCCACCCTACTCTTGAGCCACAGCCCAGGCTGGCTTTGGAACAGCAATCCTCAGATCTCAGCCTCCTGAGTAGCTAGGATTATAGGTGTGAGCCACTGTGCCCAGCTTGAGGTGGTCTTTAATGGTATATATTTGTCAAACTCAAAAAAGAGTATATAGTATATGATTCTCATTCATGTGAAATTGTATAATTGGTGAAACAAATGATAGATGATAGAGGAAATAAGAATTGTGGTTATCAGGGAAGGGGGTAAAGGACAAGGTATATGTCAGGAAGAAGCATGGAAGATCTTTTTGGAATTATAGAAATATTCTGTATAAATTGATATGAGAAGATGGGCTGGGTTGATGTGAGAGGGGTCTGGCAACAATCTGGTGATGTGTTAAATTTGGGAAAAAGGAGGTAAAGTGTTTCTAGTTTTGAAACCTGGTGGATAGAGTTGCTATTTTCAAAAGTAAGATTCATAGGAAGCCAAACAATTTTGGGAATAGCACCAGGGGCTGTCTTGGTAAGTGTCAGGTTTTTGTTGGATATCCTAGTGATGAGTCAGTAATGTGACTAAGATTATAGATTTAGTGTTCAGGAACCACAACTAAAGATATATATTTGAATGCTGCCATCGCAATATTAATTATAGCCATGAGAATGCATGAGATCACACAATAGGAGAGGTAGAATTGAGAAGGAAAGAGACCTGAGGATTCCAAGAAGAGAGCAGTGTCCTAGAACCCAAGGGGAAGAAAATTCCAATGAGTAAGGGGTGGCCTACAGTTTTAGATCCTTGGGCTTTGTAGCAAGGCCATCTTCGAACAGTCTCTTATTAGAGAGTGGAAATAGAGCAAATCCTTAAGGGTTTGGTAGTGAATAATAGGCACTAATGCAGCAAGTGTAAACTGTCATTTCAAGAACCTATACTAAAAGAATGAAATAAGTAGGATTGCAAGTAGAGTGAAGCATCTTCTAGCCACTAGAGTAGTTTTCAAATTTGCTTTCATTTGGCTGTGGGCAAAAGGAAATATTTCTTACTGAGGAAAACTGACCTGTGGAAGTGTAACAGAGATTCTCCAAAAATGCTTGCTCTCCTGTCACGATGAGGATAATACAAGAATAAAAAGAGGAGCTGTCAGCCCAGAAGAAGCCTGGCTTGCCTGCCCCATTAATGATAGGCATATTAGTAAACTTTCTCCTAGATACTAAGTTTTTAAAATTTTAACCGTAACTACTAAACCACACAACATAAAAAGGGAGGAGTTTAACATTCTCAATACAAACTTCTATGTTTTCATTTATTTTCAAAATTTCATTTTAGAATGAGTTCAATGTTAATGCACTAAAGCATAGACCATATAATACCTCTTTTTGCATGTGCCAGCACTGAGTCTAGAACTCAGGGCCTTGAGTTTCTTTTCTCAATGCTGGTGTTTTGCCACTTGAACCACACCTTTTTTCTGGCTTTTTGCTAGATAATTAGAGATGAGAGTGATGAAATTTTCCGTGCCATGGCTAGCTTTGAACTGGGATTCTTAGATCTCAGCCTTCTGAGAAAGCTAGGATTTCATATGTGAAGCCACCTATGGCTAGCTATAACTTAAAATCTTTACATTCACAGAATGGTTATAAAGACTTTGTCTAGGACCCAAAATAGAGAGTTAAACTGAGTCGGTTATTTTAGTTTAGGATCTGATATACAAGTTATTTTGTGTGTGTGTGTGTGTGTGTGTGTGTGTGTGTGTGTGTGTATGTTTATTTTTTATTGTAATGTATAGAGGGGTTACAATTATATTCACCAGATAGTAGATGCATTACTTCTCACACATTGATACCCCCGTCCCTCCTTCCCAATCATTTTGTTTTCCCCCTTCCCTTTCCTATTTCAAATAAACAAATAGACTTATGTACAATGTGCTAGGTAACAAAGTCAGATACTGTAACAATATGAGATTGACCAAAGGGCAACAAAAGAGAAGAGAAATAACATAGTATATTAAGAACAACAATCACACAAGATAAAGCTCTTGTTTCCATATCCTGGAGATCCTTTCATTTAGCTTCATCCTATATGGCCTTATGTATCTAGGTTTTGCGCTATTGTATTCCTCTGCTAGGAGAGTCCTAGATGTGTACTAATTATTACAAATGAGGGAAACCATTGAGCCTATATTCCTTTGGGTCTGGCTTACTTCACTTAATATGATTTTTTTTTCCAGGTCTTTCCATTTCCTTACAAATGGGGCAATATCATTCTTTCTGATGGCAGCATAGAATTCCATTCTCTATAAATACCACATCTTCTTGATCCAGTCATCTATTGAGGGGTGTCTGGGTTGGTTCCATATCTTCACTATGGTAAACAGTGCTACAAATGCAAATCAAAACAACTTTGAGATTCCACCTTACTCCAGTTAGAATGGCCATGATCAAAAAAATCTAATAACAGATGCTGGGGGGGATGTGGCCAGGAGGGATCATTACTACACTGTTGGTGGGAGTATAAACTCATTCAACCACAAGAAAAGCAGTATGGCAGTTCCTCAAAAGATTAAACATAGAGCTCCCCTATGACCTAGCAATTCCAGTCGTCCAGAAACAAGGACATACTAAAGCTACTATACAAGCTATCTTTTGACACCATTCCCCTCCCTTAAGTCAGCCTTGTAAATGAGCTGGACTTTGCCCTGTGCTGTGATGTTGTAACATAGCAAATCCTAGGTTAAAGCCTGGTACAGATGTGGCTACATGGCAGGGTTGAATTTTTTGTTTTGGTTTGTTTTCAAATTTGTCTCATTTGCTGGAGATACTGTTCAACACTAAGAGGTTTATTACCTGAGTGAAAATTAATTTACTATTGTGAAGGGGGTTTTCTCTCAGACATTTATTTTCCTTAAAATACTGATTCCAAGAAATCTTGGCTGACAGACTAAGAATTTGCCTATGATTCAGGGAAATGGTGAAGTAAATGGTTCTTACCTAATGCTTAATGTGAGGTGTTTAAATAGTGGATTTCACTATTATCTAATCTAAATTGTTTCTTGATTTGTGGCTGAATTTACAAACTCAATCAATATGTGCATCAACGATATTTTCATCTTGTTTTTTATATCATAATAGTAATAAGCTGTCAGGAGACAATTGAATCCTATGCTTCATCCTTTTTTGGGAGGTGCTAGTCTTGGTGTTCGAACTCATGTCTAGCATGAATAGCTTTTTTTGCTTGAGGCTGGCTAGTGCTCTACCAATTGAGCTAAGCTCTACTGAACAGTCATCCTTAGATCTCAGCCTTGAGTAGCTAGGAGTATAGATGTGAGCCACTGGTACCCAGCCGTGTTTCCACTTTTAAAATCTTAAGAGTATAATTTTTTAAAAATAGACATTACATCCTCTCTTATTTATGTAATATTAAGAAGGTTTTGTATGTGCATTGTATGACTAGATTTTTTTTTTTTTTTTGGCAAGTCCTGGGCTTGGCCTCAGGGCCTGAGCATTGTCCTTGGACTTTTTTCTATGTATGTGGTACTGAGGAATTGAACCTGGGTTTTCATGCATGCTAGGCAAGCACTTTCCTTTTTTTTTTTTAAATTAAAAAAAACAGGGTTACGGCTGGGATTGTGGCCTAGTGGAGAGTGCTTGCCTAGCATGCACGAAGCCCTGGGTTCCATTTCTTGGTACCATATATACAGAAAAGGCTAGAAGTGATGCTAGAGCTCAAAGATAGCCTTGAGAAAGCCCAAGGACAGTGCCCAGGCACTGAGTTAAAGACCCAGGAGGAATGGCAAGAAAACAAGGTCTCTCTGTGTAGTTCAAGTCTCATAATACTTCTGTCTCAGCCTCTTCACTGATGGGATTACATGTATATGCCATCATCACTGTTTAGGGTTTACATTATAAATGCCTCAGTAATACATATATATATATATATATATGTATATATATATTTGCTGTTGTTGTTGTTGGGCTTGAATTCTTGGCATGGGCGCTGTCCTTGAACTCTTCAGTTCAAAGCTAGCATCACTTACAGTTTTCTGTTGGTTAATTTGAAACTCAATCTTCAAATCTCAGCCTCCTGAGTAGTTAGGATTACAGGTGTGAGCCACTGGTGCTCAGCCTCAATAATATTTCATAAAATACTTTTCTCAGGTTAAAGGCATATATTCTGTGGCTTCACTGAAGATATTCAGAAAATTGCATTGCATATAAATGCTATGAATTTATCACCCAATAGAAGACAGTTGAAGGAGTTCTTATTCTTTACATTTTAAAATATGAATAATATATAAATTTTATATAGTTAAATAAAATGAATGTCATCTCAAACTCTCAAAGTTTTTCTTAAGTTAGTTTTGTAAATTATATGGAATCCAGTATAATTATTAGGGAAGTCAGTACATTCATGGAAGCTTTTCTCTTCGATTATGTATGTAATCCCTGTACTCAAGAAGAAGAGTTTGGGGGATCATTAGTTCTATGCCAGGCTGGACTACAGTGGTGACACCCTGTTCCTCCATATCAAAAATAAAAAAGAAAGCTGGAAACTGGTGGCTCATGTTTATAATGCTAGCTGCTCAGGAGGTTGAGATCTGAGGATTACAGTTTGGTTCCTCAGTACCACACACATAAAAAACTGGAATTGGCTCAAGTGATAGAGCTCTAGCCATGAGAAAGCCCAAGGACAGTGCTCAGTTCTAAGTTCAAGCTCCAGGACTGGCAAAAAAACAATGCAGTGGAAGGTTTATAGGGAGATGTCTTCTGTTGATCTTTCTGTTCTAGAGTGTGGCAGGGAGTGGGCATCTAAAGCCAGTCTGAAACAGCATTCTTTGTCAGCATTTTTTTCCTTCACAACACAATGGTGTTTGTTGTTCTTAAGTCAATTTAGTATCTTTGCTGAACTTAGAATACCACCAGAACAAATGATTAAAAACTAAATTTTATAATGGCTAAGTTTTGGTGGCGGTGTTGAATTCAGGGCTTCATTATTGGTAGGCACGTAGGTAGGTGCTTTACTACTTGATCCATGACTCCAGCTTCAAGCCCCTTCCCCCTTTTTTTTGCTTTTAGTTATTTTCCACCTAGGGTCTTGCTTTTTTGCATGGGACTGGCTTTACACCTTGAGCCTCCTACCTGTGCCCGCCTGTGTAGCTGGGATTGCAGGTGTGTATGTACTGCCACCCCCAGCTTGTTCGTTATGGTGGGGCCTCATTAATTTTTTTTGCATTCATTAATCTCAAACTGCTGTCGTCTTGTTCTCCATCTCTTCCCACATAGCTGATATTATAATCATGTACTCCTGCATCTGGCTATAGTTTTGTTTTAAAAATTATTCTTAGAACTTGATAACGTCTCTTGAGCTTGACTGATTCTCTGTTTCTTGGGATACTTCTAATAGTCAGTGAGTTGATTGGGTTGGATTTTTAAGATTTTTATGCAGCCATGACATGGAAAATGATATTTTGTATTTTGTGCTGTATTTATAGAACTGTATGGATTTGATGTGCTTATCGATTCCACTCTGAAGCCGTGGTTGTTAGAAGTAAATCTCTCTCCTTCGTTGGCCTGGTAAGTCAGCTCAATCAACTAGAAAATGACAAACCTGATAAAGGCTCTAAAACTTTTTGTGGGTTGGGTCTGAGGGTGGGGAGTCATTTCCATTGATGGTAGAAGACTTTTTTTTTCATTATTAGAGATGACTATAGTTTTAAAATTGAGATGGTTTATGGTGTCATGTCAAAGACATATAGCAACTAAGGATCATTGTCTTGCTAGCCAATTAATTTTCAATATATGTTTGCTGTTTATATGGCTTCTGAGGATGATTCTTACACTTACATTTGACCCCCACATTTTTTGTTTTATTTAATATTTTCATTTTGTAGGTGTTCTGTTAAAACTATAGAAATATAAAAGGCTTCTTTTATTGCTAAAGATTTATACAGATCTGGTGTGTGTGTGTGTGTGTGTGTGTGTGTGTGTGTGTGTGTGTGTGTGTGTGTACGTACACATGCACAGTAAAGGTAGAGTGCTGGACTTCGAGAAGTGTACTTTTCACCCCATTCTATGTCCTGGTAGTCATCAAAGTTTAAATCTAAAAATCTTACCTTTATCTTAAAATTTTTTGACCTATCTGTTGTTTACAAGAAGGAAATAAATATATTTTTTTAATCCCAGAGAAGATTCTGACTACATCTGTAGCTCTAGCTGGAATTTCTAATAGTTATATGTTCCTCTAAACAGAAAATACTGGAGATTTATGCCAAAGACCACCCAGCTTCTGAGTTTTTTAGGTTGAGAGAGAGTTACAGAATGCCAAGGAATCAAATAAAGGTTTGACTTTTGGAACAGGAATTTGGCTTAACCTCAATAGTAAGGTGGAGAGCCTAGATACTGCAAATGCTTACATTTCTGTCAATCAACCTGTTGCATATTGCTCAGTGAAGGATATTGGACAATGTTAGAAATCCTCAGAGTGATGCATTGTGGTCCCAGCAGCCAGAGTGGTCTCAGCACCAAAGCCAGCATGATAGTCAATGCCACAGAGAACTTCTTGCTTTCCCATGTTGATTCTGAATCATGTTCCTGCTGTTTCATCTAGTGAGATATTGGTATGGATTGTATATATCTGCTATTTACAAACCTACTAGCCTAGGAATATTGATTTAGAATTGAAAGTAAAGATATAGAAAGTACTAATGTGGCTATAGTTTCTTGTGCATGTGAATGTGATTCCACCATTCAACCTTGAAACATAATTAGGATGATGGACATTCTTGTTAAAACAAACAAACAAACAAAAACATGCTAAAGCTGGGTGTGGTGGCTCATGCCTATAATTGTAGCTACTAAGGAGGCAGAGATCTGAGGATCGTGGTTCAGAGCCAGCCTAGGCACTAAAGTCTGTGAGACTCTCCATGGGTAAGGCAGTAACCATGAGTTGAATTGCTCAGAGTTCAAGCCCTATGATGATGATGACGACCACCACCACCACCAACAACAACAATAACAAAAAAGCTAAAGGTCTGAACCTCTAAAAAATCCATGGTAATAATGAAACAGTCTTCTTAGTGACATACAAAATTTGAGTTGTGTAAGACTCTAGAGTAAAAAGATTATACGTCAGAGAATTGAGGCATTGGTAGTGCGCCTGCTTACGAAAGATGAGTTTAATACTAGCCTTTTATTTCTAGCTTTCTCTACAGATTCTTTTGATTTTTCCATAGATTTGCTATGCTTTTCAGTGATATTTGCAAACTTTGCTATATTGGGGCCATTAGGAGGCAGTTAGTCTGTTAACCTACAAAATTATCAATTGCTTTTTCCTTTCTCTGTTCTATTAGTGACGCACCTCTGGACCTAAAGATTAAAGCCAGTATGATTTCAGATATGTTCACAGTTGTAGGTAAGTAGTGTTTTCTGAACAAGACTCCCATAAAAATTCACCAGAGAATCTATTTTGCCAAGCTCCATAGGTGTTGCCAACTGGCAGTTCCTAAGCCATGCTAAATGTTTTGTACTAAAAAATTATATTTTCAGGCAAGTGTTTATGTTTCTACTCTCTCTGGCTCCATTCTGTCCTGAGGCTGAACCACAACTAAGGCTGAGACCTGGGGCATGGGAATTATGAGCTGAGGCAGAGAATTAAGCGGAGATCTGTAGAGAGTGTGATTTTCTCTGAACTGGAAAAGTGAAACCCACTGAGGAATCCTTGTTACAAAGGAAACAGACTGTATTTTTGCTAAACAGTCTTTACTGGTCTCAACATGATCCCTTCTATAGTAGTTATAGTCAGAGCAATCCTAGGAAAAAAGTCCTATTTTAAGTAGATAAACCAAACTTTGAAATGGAGATGGGCAGTCAGGTGGGTATGAAATGGATTTATTGTTTTTTTTTTAATTCCTTAAAAAAGAATAATGAACTATACTTGACACAAACTTGTACTTGATGTACCAGCAAATGCTGTAAAAGTTAGCTCATCTCTTTTTCTTAAATGAGAAGCTGTTTCTTTTTTTAGGAAGGAAGTAAAATTAGCTGAAGCCCAATTCTTGAGGCCATAGATAATCTACAGAACTCATTTTGGAAGTTGCTAATACACTACCTTTGACAAGTTCACAAGTAAATCATATAATAGGACAATTGTCTTTCAGATTCTCCCAGTAGAGACATTAAGCTTTTTTTTGTCATGCATTTTATTGTTATTATAAAAGTGATGTGCAGAGGGGTTGCAGTTATATATCAGGTACTTAATGCTTTTTTTTTTTTGACAATGTCACCCCTTCCTTTGCTCGCTTCCAGTTTTTCCCTTCTGTCCCCACCCACAAGTTGTGTAATACAACACTGTTTTTTAATCAGCATCTAAAAGTCATTGTAAAATGGCTTTCTCTTATTAACAGTTATATATTTTAACATGATTTTGAACATTTATTTCAGATTCATAAAAAAATCTACATCTCTTTCTCAATCAGAATTACATTTCAGCTACCCAACCAGCATGATCTTGAGGATGGCTTTCTGTAATATTTATGACTGAATTTCTGTAACATTATGCTGTGAAACTGAGTTTGTACATCTAAAGGTACAGCCAAACCTGTCATTTCTAAGAAATGACAGGTTTTAATGTTGCCCATTCCCTATTCAGGATTTGTGTGCCAAGATCCTGCCCAGAGGGCAACAACCCGGCCAATTTATCCCACCTTTGAGTCTTCCAGGCGAAATCCTTTCCAGAAACCTCAGGTAAGCAAATTCAGCAGCAGAGAGACCAAAAGAGACTTACTGGAAGTGGTAGCACATGCAGAGATGAGGGAATTGAAGCATTATGGATATGAGTCACTTGGGGCAGGAGAATTTAAAGATAAGTCTAGATCATGGCAGTTATATTCAGCTGCAGCTAATGATGTATTCCTTCAGTGCTTTCCAACAAACTTATCTCCTGCTTTTGTTTTTTTGTCTTTTATGTCAGCTTCTTTTTTCTACTACTTTACCTTTTCCTTTCTCTTTTCATTTTAAAAATTACCATGTTCCTTCTGAAACTCAAAGGCAGGCTCATAAACAAAGCACAGAGAGGAAGCCTATTAAATTCTTAATCATTTCTGTATTCTTTCAGATCTTCAGATTAGTTTTGTAAAGATGCTCCATTGAAATAGCATCTTTTCTACAAGTAGTTATCTTCAAAATACCCTCAGTAGTCATGAGTTATTGTTTGAAGTTGAATGAAATGTGTGCCCCAAGAAACTTATGACTCTCCAAAACATCATTTAATCAAGTGTTGTTCTGGTCTTTGTGTGTGCTGCATTTTCTTCTATTTAAACCAGCCAGTCCTTCTGTTATTCATTCTGTCATCTCTTCAGTCTCTGCATGTGTTAGTATTTTTTTTTTTGCCTTTAATATTAATTTGAAAGATCTACCTTTCTCTGCTCATTTGGTTTGATTACCTTGCCTACTCAGAAATTTTAGACTTTTTCTTACTAACTCCTCTTACTCTGTGGTGAGTTTCACCTCAAGATTGTCCCTTGATCTGCACATTTTGCATTCATGTTACTTTTTTATTGTCTAATACTCTTCTGCTAGTCTATAAGCTCTTCAAAGGCAGAAATAGTGCCTTTCCCCCTTCTCTCTTTCCCTTTTGCCTCTTCCCGTTTTGATCCTGCTCTCATCTCCACTTCAACTCTTTTTCCTCCTTTCTCTCTCAATATGCTCCACTTTCCTCCCCTTTTTTCTGCCATTCCTTTTCCTGTTCCTCTTTTCTTTCTTAGTCTTACTTGAAGTAGTGCTATTTCTGCTTGCAAAGCTCATATATTGTTTATTTAGATAACTTTTTATTAGAACAGGGTTTTCAAACCAGGATGCCTGTAGGTAGATGATGGAAATGAGGTAAATAGTGGCAGGTCTCATACAGCCAGGGTGAGGAGACAGGTTAATTGGAAAGTGCAGGCCTTCTGGCAAAGGGGCAGCAGTTTAATGAATGTGCTCTAGCTGATCACTGTTGCACATGAGTGTGAACAAAAGGTGTGGAAAAATCTTCCCCACTGTCAAGAGAAATCAGAAATAATACCTTTAAACATTAGCAACTAGTTATTTTTAAAAACCCTTTGCAGTTCAAGTATAATATCTCTCTTAGGTGGATTTCATCCATGGGCCACCTATCTGTGATCCCCTGCCCTAGAATGATTAGCTAAGGAGTATGGCGATGTGGAATAGAATGTACTGTATTATAAGTGGTATTATCTTGTAGGAGAAATAAAATGAGGCACCAGAGTTTTACCTAATCAGTGTCACCACAGATCCAAGAGTTTTCTTTCATTTTTAATAAGAAATATAGAGAATTAACTTAGGTGTAATAGGAAAACTTAATTTAGGCAATCACATTCCTTCGCCAATTGTTTCCTGTAGCATCTGTGGCAAGAGCTGCAGAATTGTGCATAAAGGACTATGTCTGTTTCTGTGCAGTGTTAACAACATTTCTGCCAAGTTTCTCGTGTAGGGGTAGCTGTATACTAATCTTGAATGAATGGATCCCTTTTCTTAGCTTCTTAGCTTGCCTGTCAGCTTTTATTGGCAATTCTTTGCAAATCATAGAGAATCTATTCAATGCTTGTTTTGCTAACTGGTAGGTAATTGTATGATGTCATCCACAATCAGCCTCTGGAAATGTTGTATAAAGGCACTGTAGATTAGGTACATGTAGTGCATAAAACAGTTTTTCAGGTGGGGTAGTTAACTTCAGGATCTTCAGTACTTGGCAGTAGAAGTAAAAGTTGAAGTAGAAGTTGACGCTGGAATATAAATGGTGTAGGAGAAAGCCATGTGAACAGTAAATGTTCTCAGTTTCCAACCACAAAATGTAGCTAGGGCTCTTGCATTTGATCTGTGCTTGGAGATTACTATTTCCTTTTTTATGTCATAGATGGAGGAGATGGAAAATATAGGCATGTTAGGAGAAGATGAGGCTTTATTCCATTTTTCTGTCTTTTATAGCGTCCAGTATCTGCACAGTTTCAGTCATCAAACACCAAGCAGGTAAGTTCTGGATCACTGGGACATTTCATTCAAATTTTATTTCCATTCCCCAAATGGAAAGCTTTTTAATAGCTTTAACCTTTTATTGTACATATTTCATGTACCTGTTTTGTGCACAGTTAAATAACACAGAGTATAGTAAATGAAAAGAAATACACAGTGGTCTTCTTGGCAATACAGTATGAGAATAGAGGATGCAGGAACTTTGGAGTTTTATTTTCCTGACAGTGATTATGCTGTGGTAGAGGCAGTTGAATTTAAATGGTGAACAGGGCTTCCAGGTTTATCTATTGCTTTGACATAAATACTTGAGAAAGGAAATGTTACAATTTAAAAATGATTTTTTTTGTTTGACATCTTATGAAACAGATACTGTTGCCAGCAGCTTGAATTTAAAACCCTTTAACATTGGGTATTGGGCGAAATTTGTGTTTCTTAATAGATGATACTTCACATTTGTAGTGATCTTGGAAGCCTTCCAATGCTACCCCTTAAAATAAAGACAAATTATTTCCTGTAGTATGATCAACATTTCCTCTCTTACTGTCCTTTTAGGCAGTATTTGAGATTAACTGTCACTTTCTTCAGAGATTTTTGCTTTTTGTTTTTTCTCCCAATGTAATAGGACAGGAATGGGATACTCCTTCTGTTTGATGGTTTTTGTAGATGTTCTTATACTAACATGTGTCACTGCAACTTTTTTCAATTGTCTTTCATAAATGATACAAGGTAGAGAGATCTTATTTAGACAGTAATTTAGCAGTTTAAAATTTAACTGAGTCCCTGATATTTTTAAGGTCTTATTATTATCTTTAGGTAGTTTGATAAAGGGGCTTCATTTCAGCTTGCCAATTTATGAGTACCATACATCTGATCAGATAGTTTCCATCATTTTCCAGATAGTTTATGTAGCCAGAGGCAGTTGCTCTCTTAAAATTTGGAGGAGCCTATTCTTATTGAAGTCAATCCATTGGAGATGTAATTAATTATACCTACCATCCAGAGAATATAGCTGATGTGCCCAACGTCAAAACCACCAAAAGGCTCCCAGATGAACTGTTTAGCCCTAGTTTCTGATATCTGTAATAGCCTTTCAAATCAGTTTGAGTTTTTTTCTTTCATTTTGCTTTCCAAGTGTGGTCTCCCTGACCCTCAAAGGCATGCCATTTCATTCTTTCTTACTTTTCTTCTCGCTTTCTCTGTCTTTTTTTCTCACCCATGTCTGTATGTAATTCATATCTTTTTCAAATCTCCCCATTATCCCAGGCAGAAACACAAGTAAGGATTTCTACAGGCCATTCCTCAATCTGTATATAGTAGCTAGGGCTAGAAGTATGGGCTCCAATTAACCAAGGAGTGGTTGAGAATGAAGTCATACCTATGGCAGATAAGTGTTTGAAGGTGACTGGCAGAAAAGAGGTTTGGGATACTAATTTATTGTATTTGGGAATCACATTAAGTTCATCTTGTACAGAAAAGGTCACAATATAAATATCTCAACTTTTGGAAGTCTGAGATACTAAAAGTCATTTAAAAAATCCAAACACTTTATTTTTATTATTTTTTTTGTCGGTTCTGGGACTTGAACTTTGGGCCTGGATATTGTCCCTGAGCTCGTCAACTCAAGGCCTACTACCCTACCCCTTGAGCCAAAGTGTCACTTACAGCTTTCTACTGGTTAATTGGAAATAAGAATCTCATGGACTTTAGTGGACTTTAGTACCTGGGCTGGCTTTGAATTGCAATCCTGAGTAGCTAGGATTATAGTCATGAGCCATTGCACCTAGCTTTTATTTTTATTTTTTTTGACAGTTCTGGGGGCTAAACTTGGACTGAGCACTGTCCTTGGTCTTTCCTCAAAGCTGCTGCTCTACCACTTGAGCCACAGAGCTACAGCCCCACTCCTGGCTCCAAAAATATTTAAAAAAAAAAACCAAAGTGACCAGACTCAGTCCTGTGATACTAGCTACTCAGTTGATCCATGGAGTAGTAGTTTAAAGTGGGCCTGAGCAGAAAAGTCCATGAGACTTCATCTTCAAAAATCACTGGGACATGACTCATGTAGTAAAATACCAGCTAAACAAGCATCCCAAGCGAGCTTGAGGCCCTGAATTCAAACTCTAAAACTTGAACTTAACAGAACTCTCCACATTGGAAATATTCATTAGATTCTTATAGATACAATTATACATTCTTTAAAACTATTCAGAGGTGACTTAAAAATTTATTAGTGTTTTATTAAACATTTTAGTTTATTATTTTTTTTTCACTTTGGCCATACAGGGTTTGAACTTAGTTTCCTGCCTGCTAATACTGGCTTTCTACCACTTAAGCCATGCCTTCAACTGTGTGTGTGTGTGTGTGTGCGTGTGTGTGTGTGTGCGTGTGTGTGTGTGCGTGTGCGTGCGTGTGCATGCATGCATATGTGCATATGTGTGCTCACTGGGGTTTAAACTCAGGTCCTGGGTATTGTCCCTTAGCTTTTTTATTCTAGATTGTCATTCTACCACTTGAGCAACAGGTCCACTCCTGGCTTTTTGGTGGTTGATTCCGGAGATAAAAAATCTCATGAACTTTCTTGTTGGCTTCAAAATGCAATCCTCATATCTCGGCCTTTGTGTGTGTGTGTGTGTGTGTGTGTGTGTGTGTGTGTGTGTGTGTGTGTGTGTGTGTGTGTGTGTTCAGTGATGGGACTTGAACTCTGGGGATGGGCATTGTCCTTGAGCTCTACCACCTTACCCCTTGAGCCACAGTGCCACTTCCGGTTTTCCGGAAGTTAATTAGAGATAAGGGTCTCATGGAGTTTAGTGCCTGAGCTGGCTTTGAATTGTGATCCTCAGATCTCAGCCTAGGAAAACAGGTGTGAGCCACTTCACCTGGCAGATCTCAGGGGGTTTTTTTTGTTGTTGTTTTTTTTTCTCTTTTTTTTTTTTTTTTTGCCAGTCCTGGGCTTGAGCTCAGGGCCTGAGCACTGTCCTTGGACTTTCTCAAGGCTAGAGCTCTCCCACTTGAGCCTGAGCACCACTTCCGGCTTTTTTCTATGTATGTGGTACCGAGGAATCGAACCCGGGTCTTCATGCATGCTAGGCAAGCACTTTAACCACTAGGCCAAACTCCCGGCCCCAGATCTCAGGTTTTTGAGTAGCAAGGATTATAGGCATGAGACTGGTTCCAGCAGCCATCCCTGCTCTTTGATGGTTATTTATTTATTTATTTATTTTTAAGGATAGGTTTTTCTTCCTTCCTCTAGCACATTCTTGAGGTAGCACAATCTACCTACTTTAGACTTTCCATCATTTCTGGGATCAAAGGCATGTACCTCCAATTCAGCTTTCCCTTGTGGAAGTGGAGTCTCTAGGACTGTTCTACCCTGGGCAGGTCAGGCACTACTATCATTCTAATTTCAGCCTTCCATGTTGCTTGGGATAACAGGTGCATGCCTCTGCACCCAGCCATGGACTGAGAAGGAGTTTTGTGAACTTTTTTCCTGGGTGGTCCTTGAACTCTGTTCTTAGCTTCACAAGTCGCTAGTTTTCCCAGCTTCATCAGTACTTTTTTTCTTTTCTTTTCTTTTTTTTTTTTTTTTTTTTTTTGGCCACTCCTGGGCTTGAGTTGAGGGCCTGAGCACAGTCCTTGGACTTTCTCAAGGCTAAAGCTCTACCACTTGAACCTCAGCACCACTTCCGGCTTTTTTCTATGTATGTGGTACTAAGGAATCGAACCCGGGTTTCCGTGCATGCTAGGCAAGCACTCAACCACTAGGCCAAACTCCTGGCCCTTCATCAGTACTTTTAAATAGCATTCTTTCTATGCTTAAATGTTTAATAAGAAAATCTTTATCATTTAAATAAATGCTACTTCTTATTTTCATGACATAATTTGAGATGGCTTCAGAGTAACCTTAAATAGCATCAGGTGAGAAAGCTGCTTGACCTTGGAGGATTCATTTTCAGTGGCTTTATGTGGCTTTGTGACTAGAATTGCTCTTACATGTGAACTAAGTAAGTGTGATTTGGGTACACAATAAGTAATGGGTGGCTGTGAGAAAAATCTCAAACCATCCACTTAGTATTTTGACTTTTTATATTATGTATAATTAAATAAGTACCATATAGATTCATTATGTTGCTTATATTTGTTTCCTTTCTATATCTTTAAACTTTCCTAGTTTTGCCCTTTTACTCCAACACATATTATTTAATGTATTAATAGACTGACGGGAACTAAAATATTTCCTGAAACCTTCCTGTATATTTTAATTCTAAACAAGATTGATCTGTTTGCCCTGCACATTCATTCCCATATTTGTTTAACAAGTATTTTATTGGTTCACTCCATGCTAAGTAATGCTCTGCCTATGAGCTGAACAGATGAAGAGTCTTTGCTTTTATATGCTGCTTACATCATTGATTTCATGGTTTTCTTTTATTTACATATCTTGTCAGAGTTTCCTATCAGAAAATTTAGCTTTTATGACTGTCTTGCTAACTTTGAAGATTAGTATGGAATTGGTCTCTCGTGCTAAAAGAAAAATAACTGTTTTTTGTATATATGGACATGTTAATCTTGAGTTGTCATAACAGTATATTGTAGACCAAGTTGCTTAACATCCAAATTGTTTTTCTTTTGAGGTTCTGGAGGTTGGGAGACCATGATGGAGTTGTCACCAAAGTGACTTTTACTCTGATTACTTATCTTGACTTCAATTTAGGTGGCCACCATCTTATGCCCACATGATGTGCTTTTACTTATATATACCAGGGAGATCATATGGGAGCAAGCAAGATTTTGGCATTAATCTCATTAGACCAAAACCCCTACTTCAAGACCTCATCTAATTCTCTTGCCTCTCAAAGTCTCTATTTTCTTTTTTTATATGTTTTTTTATTGTAATAGAAGGGTTGCATTATATTTACCAGATAGAAAGTGCATTACTTCACAAACATTGATACCCTTTCTCATATCACACCGATAGTAAGGCTTTAACATAAGAATTTTGGAGAGAGACTAACAGCTGGGGACAGTGGGACTGCTGCTTCTAGATTGAAATTTCTTCCAGCAATCTAGGAAGATAATTTGTATCACTAGTTCTTGAATTACTTCTCTTTTTTTTCTAGTTGGCCGATTCATTTGTTTTATTTTATCATTTACTTCATCTGTTTCAGTAATGTGTTAGCATGCTTAAAACCATCTGATTTCCTTTGCTACCTTTCTGTTTTCTCTTTTTGTATGATCAGATAATACCATAGTTATAGCTTTTAGACTCAAAAGACCTCCCCGATCATCCTTCGGAAGTGGAGGTGATGTGGGTTACCTGTTGAAATCCATGATAACTATGGCCTCTCCTTGTAGTACCAGGGCAGTCAGTCCTATTCTAGTCTCTTGATGTTCAGCAGTTTTCCTCTGCCTTTTTCATCACAGCTCCCCTCTGACTCACTGATGACTCTTTTCTTAGTATTTTCCCCCTTGAGTTACTAAACACCCCACAGCCTGTTTTCATTTGTGGTAGAATGGATTGCTGATTGGTTATTCGTCTCATGTCTCAATTCTCCCAATTCTCCTTCCCCTATGCTGAAAAGAATATAATTACTTACTGGAATAAAGACACATTTACTTTAATATTAAACAGTTTTCAGACTGTTTTCTCTATCCTTTAAACATTAGATGCATTTTAAAACCAAGACTACGTAGTAGCTTAGGAAAACCTGTAGACATAATTCATCTCTTTTTCCTTTTCCTCCATTTTCTCCTTGTCTTTGTCCTCATTGTTTTGCTTAGTTCTCTCTTACAGTATTTTCCTACTATTTTCTTTTCTTCTCTTGCCTAGGAATTTACTGCATTTGTCTCTTTCCTAGGTTTCTAGCTAAAAGATTAATTGTGGAATTCAGTGGAATTTGGGCTATACATTTAAGCTTATTCCTGTTAGGAAAGATACTGATGTTCAGGGAATGAACTCAGGGAGATGAGGAAAGATGATAACAATTTTTTAAAAGTTTTGTTTTTATTTCTTCCCCTCAGCGTGCTCGTCCACTCTCTGCCAGTGATGCAGAAATGAAAAACCTTGTGAGCTCAAGCCGTGAGAAAATGCTGGGGAAGATAGGTGGTTCTGTGCTTGGGCTGTCTATGGAGGAGGTAAAGATAACTCCACTTCAGGTCTTTGTGGGTTAATACAGGGTTCAGTGAAAATTTACTAGTGATTCATAATGTTCTATCTTATGTCTGAAAGGCAAAGATTGTTTCTTCTCAGAAAACATGTTAAGAGAAATTAATTCCTCCATAAATGCTTTCGTTATAATTTAGGGTTATAATTCTCTTCTCTTATCCACATGGATTTCATGTTTCAAAGTATATTCTCATCTTATTTTTCTCTTTTCCCATCTAGATCAAAGTTTTACGGAGGGTAAAGGAAGAAAATGATCGGAGAGGCGGATTTATTCGCATATTTCCTACATCTGAGACGTGGGAATTATATGGGTGAGGTGACTACCATTTTAATTTTTTTAAACTGTATATCCAGTCTGTAGAATTATATATGACACACTGCATCTTTGATCCCCATAAAATGTCTTTTTAAATTTGTCTATCTAAAATATGATGACTTGTCAACCCAATAACTCATCACAGTAATATAATACCCATCTGGGTATTGTTCCTCCCCTTGTTTTAATACCTTGCTTCTATCCTGTTTTGTGTTTAGCATTAACATGATTTAAAAATTATTTATCAGTCTATATACGTAAACAATACAGTCTTTTTTGGGGGGAGGGGGGTTGGTTGTAGGACTTGTACTCAGGGCCTGGACACTGTCTCTGAGCCTTTTTGTACTCAAGGTTAGTATTCCACCACTTGAGCCACACAGCTCCACTTCTGGTGTTTGAGTGGTTAATTGGAGACAAGGGACTTTTCTGTTCTGGCTGGCTTCAAACTATGATCCTCAGATTTTAGTCTCTTGAGAAGCTAGGATTACAGGTGTAAGCCACGGGCACCCGGATACATTGCTTATTTTTAAGTCTCTAAATTCTAATTCAGAGATTTTTTTTTTATATATGATAACATGAATTTAAGTGTCTATTTTGATTTTGTTTTTACTATTATAATCATACAAACATACAAAACATTTCCATCATGTCTGTAAATCCCATTATGACCTTTTATAGTCAGCTTTGCTTATGACCCAAGCTTTTCCAGCTTTATCTACTGGATCTCATCTACTGGTTTTCATTGCTTTTCTCTGAGGAATGATGATACTGAACATACATTTATAAGCTGTCATATTTAAGATGTTGTTGTATTGTGTCACATGCAATTATTTTCTACATTGCTTGAGTGCTTGCAGATTTTTGTCTTTCATTTGTTAATAGCACAGCTTACTCATTTGCATATCTGGAGCCATTTTTACATCTTGAGATAATTCCTACTTGGTTATAGTGGATCGTTTTAAATTTTTTTTTGCTAATATTTTACTGAGGAATTTTGCATCTGTTCATCTATGTTCAATGAAGTTTTGTGTTCATATTAGAATAATGCTATTCTTGGAGAATGAATTTTGAAGTGTTCTCTTAATGACTGGCTTAAAAAAATAGTTTGGGCCAGGAGTATGACCTAGTGATAGAGCGCTTGCCTAGCATGCCTGAAGCCTTGAATTCAATTCCTTGGTACCACATACATAGAAAAACCCAGAAGTGGCGCTGTGGCTCAATTGGCATAGCACTAGCTTTGAGCAAAAAGTGCCCAAGGACAGTGCCTATGCCCTGAGTTCAAGCCCCAGAACTGGCAAAAAAAAAAAATAGTTTGAGAATAACTGGTACTAATTTTTAAAATATTTTATATAATTTAGTATAGAAGACATCTAATCCTAGGCAGTGACATCTTCTTTTTCCTCCCCATCTTGATACTCTTCATTTTCACCGGGAACTTACTTGTTTGTTTTGTGCTGGTCCTTAGGCTTTAATTCAGGGCCTGGGTGCTGTCCCTGAGCTTTTTATTCTTTTTTCACTTGAGGCTAGTGTTCTACTATAGCCCAGGCACTAAAGAATGTGAGACTCTTATCTCCAATCAATCACTTAGAAAATGGGAAGTGGGACTGAGACCCAGTGGTAGGGCAATAGCCTTGAGCTGAAGAGCTTAGGGACAGCGCCCAGGCCAGAGTTCAAGCCCTATGACCAACCAAAAAACAAAAACTTCAACAGGTTTCACTATTCTATTTTTATGCACACAGACCACTTCAAGCATATTTATCTTCATTCACCCTCCTTATCAGCCCTTCACTTTCCAGATATTCCCCTAAACAGAGCTGACTTTAATTTCCCTTTTTTTTAAAGCATGTATTAATTATGCCGAAGGTTCACCATAGTATTTTCAGACATGCACATACTATATTTTGTTAAGAATTACCTTTTCTTAATTTCCCTTTCCACACCCTATAACCCCTTTTATTGATCAATAGTTTCTGTCGATCAGTAAATGTTTTATTACTAATTAAGTCCAATTGCTTATTGATCTATTCAGTTATCATATTTCATTGTAACTCAGTCTTGGTAAGTTGTATATTTCCAGGAATAGACTCATTGCTACTAGGTTATATAATTTGTTGGCACATAATTGTTCATAATACGCCTTTAATCCTAGCTGCTCAGGAGGCTGAAATATGAGTCTCTTAACTTCAATTAACCACTAGAAAAGCAAAAGTCATGTATGTTAGGCAAGCACTCTACCACTAGAGCAAACTCCCAGCCCTTGTTTGTGTTTTTTTTTTAATAGTAATTAAAAGAAGGGTTAGATTATATTTGCCAGATAGAAGGTACATTTCTTAACAATTATTGCTACCCCTTCTCATGTTTTTGTCCCTATTTGTTCATGCTTTGCTTTACTTTATCTTACTTTTTGTTGTTGTTGGTGGTGGTGGTGGTCATGGCACTTGAATTCTGGGCCTGGCACTATCCCTGAGCTCTTCAGCTTAAGGCTACCACCACATCCCTTGAGCCACAGGGCCACTTCCGGTTTTCTAGTGATTAATTGGAGATGAGTCTCCCTGACTTTAGTGCTGGGCTGGCTTTGAACCACAATCCTCAGATCTCAGCCTCCTGAATAGCTAGGATTGCAGGCATGAGCCACTATGCCTGGCTTCCTTAGCATCTTATTTTTAAGATGGTCTCGAGTTCAACATCATCATGAAGAAATGATTTTGATGCACCTTGGTTACTTTCTTTTCTTTTTTAAAAAAATTTTATCATAGTTTATTTTATTTAACAATCTATTAGGATGTTCATAACCATCAGCAGTTCTAGTACACTTTCAAGTGAAATTGGGAATTCAGGAATCTCAGTAGATATGTTAGTTAATTGAATCTTGTAGATAACACATACATATTTTTGAAACACATCTTATCTCTCTCTCTCTCTAAAATTGATTTCATTGGTTTCCTTCTCATCGAATTGACCTGGTCCACTCAACATGGCTTTTATTGCTCCTGATGTTATGGCATGTTTTCTTTTTAAAGTAAATCCATGACCATCAGATGATATTAATTTGAAATATATCAGAGTCTTCACAGTCATCATAGGTTTTTTTTTTTTAATTTTTCTTTTTCCCTCAGTATTTCTTGCTAGTGTAGATACCATGATAGTCTTTCCTTTGTCCTTGGTTACTTTCTAAATGCTTCTTCTGCTGGAGGTTCATTGGGTTTCTATCTGTGAGTTCACAGATAGCTTTCCTCAGATTTGGGATACCTTTTTTTTTTTTTATGGTACAAAGGGGTTTGTGCCATAAGTCAGTACAATGCTTCTTAGCTAATATGCTATCCTGAAAATTCTAGCTTCTCCTTAGACTTTTAGTCTCTGTCCTCTTGTCTCAGGGATTGATGGACTCTACTTTTTCTGTACAGTTTAGAAATTCCCCACAGGCAAAAAGGCAGAGCTGATTAGGTCTTACTGTATATATATCTCTTGCATGGATCACAGTCCTGAGCTACCTTTTGTTTCATGTTTGAAAACAGGTTTTTGTTTTGTTTTATAACTATATCCATATAGATATATAGATACATATATATCTCTATATAGTTATACATACAGATATAGATACTGTGTACTTTTCGAGCTGTTTGTGCTCAGAAGGAAGGGCCTGTAAGTCTCTTACACTCTTGTATGTAAAAGCAGAATTCTATTGTGCAGTCAGTTTTAATTACTCTTGCAATTTTTCTAAACAAAAAAGCATGCATCCTATGCAATCTTGCTTTTTATATTAAGTATTATGTTACTATGATTCATATTGTTTGTAGCTATGTCTCATTCCTTTTCAATGCATTATTGTAGTTTATTGCTATTGATTTTTTCCATTCTCCTCTTGGATGTTTTACTTCTTTCTGGTCTTCTGCTGTTAAGGACAGCTATGCTGTAAATATTCTTGGGTGTATCTCATGGGTTTCTATCTAGTACTAGATTGCATAATGCAGTTTTCCTAGAAGAAATACCTTGTGAGACAGTGTATGACAGGTGTCTTGTGTATCAGGAATACCGGGGCCATTCAAATAAGAAAAACTGCCGACTTGGAACAGCTTAACAGGGGAGGTTTGGTGCAGCAGGGTAGACTTGAGCTGCTGTACTCACTGGGGAAAGATATCCAGTAAGAGACAAAGAATCCTCAGAATGTATCGAGTATGAGAACCTGAGGATACTTTTCTGCCTGTACTGCAGGATCTGTGCTGGACAACTGTGCAGTACGAATTATCCACCTTCTGGAAGTTTGGATGACAAGCTTCATGCAGTAGTCATTAGGGAATGACTGAGCGTACTCAAGCTGGGGAAAAGTGCAGTGCTTTCTCCTAATTTTAACAACCTTTATGCAGCTTCCATACCAACTCCATTTAGCTTCTGTATATGTACTTTACTTGGTAGTTTCCTTTTTATATGTCATTAGTTTTATTTCCTGATTAGTGTATTACCTTTTATTAATCCTAAAAAATGTTGCCTTTTTCGCCTGGTTTCCTTGATAAGTGGATATAGATCCAAACAGAGCGATGACTCAGTATTTGAGTACTGAAGGTCATTGACATGATCTTGGAGATAAAATATAGCTACATAGACATAAAGTCTATGATAGGATATATAGTCTATAGACAATATTATATTACATACATCGATATGTATCTATGACATACAAACTTTCAGCTTAATTTTAATTTTGTTCTTAAATTATGTGCCAGTGATTGCATATAGAAATCCCATTCTTTGAATACTTATTTGTTAAACTTGACATTTGAAATATGATGTGCAAAAATTAATGTTAGGGGGGAGGGATACGGGTACCAAGACATGTGAAAGGGTATCAATGTATGTGAATTAATGCACCTTCTATCTGGCAAATATCATGTAACCCTTTTACTAATTACAATAAAAGAAAAAAGAAAAGAAAAAAAATTAATGTTAATAAAATCTTTAAAAATGTTGCCTTTTTAATTTTCTAAATTAAGTCCTCTTTTTCTTTAATCTTCTCATTAGATTATGTTTGCTGCTATTCTACTATTTGATAATTTTGAATAACTTCCCATTTGACACTTTAATAATAGTTCCTTTAGATATAGTAGATACTGTAGATATAAATACTTCTGTGACTTTCGAGATGATCATTTCTGTGCATACATGCTGTATATTTTCCTCATGAACTAAGTTTAAAGTTGTTTCAGGGCTGGAGATATGGATCAGTGGTAAGACCATCTGCCTTGCATGTATGAGGCCTAGAGATCCTTAATACTGTTAAATAAATAGGCTTTAAAAAAAACAATTTTATTGGTGTTATTAAAGTATTATCAAAGGGGTTACCATTTTGTAAGTCAGGTAATAAGTACATTTCTTTTTTGGACAATATCTTTCTTCCTTTGTTTCCCCTGGTTTTTCCCTCGCATCCCTGCCGACAAGTTGCATAGTTCATTTTTCACATAGTGTATACTGAATACCATGATTGCATTTGTTAATCCTTTCTTCCTTCTTTTCTTCATCTCCTTTTTCTACCTAGCAAATATGTTTTTCTAAATAAAAGAAATAACTGAATTCTCTCTTTATCCTTCAGGTCCTACCTTGAACACAAGACCTCTATGAATTATATGCTAGCAACACGCCTTTTCCAGGACAGGTAGGAATTTGCTAAATTTGTAAGTATAAGCTTAGATCATTAAAATTAGGAGGAAAGGATATGTGAAAGAAGGAAATAAATTTTATAAAAACTTTCACAAAAAGTCTGTGATAGAGAAGTCCTTTCAGTAAATGAAATGATTCCTTAGAATTTGTTAGTAATTCTCAACAACTTGTAACATTTTTAAAAACTAAAAAGTAAGGAATAAAGATCTTTGAACAGATGCTCTAAATTTTATCCTTCTTCTCAGGAGATTTCTACTTGGTAACCTTTTATCTAGGACACATTTTGAACATGGTCATATGTTTTTGAAGAAGAGAGTAGAATTATCAGATCACAAAAAGTAAAGTAATAATGATTCACAAAATAAACATACCAAAACTTGTAAGACTTACAGTTGATTATCTCACTACAAGGGGAAACTGATGAATGATGGAAAACAGGCACTAAGTTTGAAGGAGCAAAGATACTGGCTGCTTAGTCCCACATATGTTTGTAGCTCTAAAATATAACTACATGAAGAATTCAGTAATTAATCATAAGAACAAGACCCTGAGCTTAGATAGATTTATATTATTCTTTTTAAGTATGCGGTTTTTGTTGTTGTTGTTGTTGTTGTTGTTTTTTGCCAGTCTTGGGCTTGAGCTCAGGGCATGAACCCTGTCCTTGGACTTTCTCAAGGCTAGAGCTCTACCACTTGAGCCTCAGCACTACTTCCGGTTTTTTTCTATGTATGAGGTACTGAGGAATTGAACCCGGGTCTTCGTTCATGCTAGGCAAGCACTCTACCACTAGGCCAAACTCCCGGCCCTTAAGTATGTTTTGTTTTGTTTTGTTTTGTTTTTTAAGAATTGAACCCAGGGCTTTGTGCACTCTATCACTAGGCCATGCTCCTGGCCCCTGCCTGGTTCTTTTTTTTTTTTTTCCCCATATATTTTTTATTGTAATTAATAGAAGGGTTACATGATATTTGCCAGATAGATGGTGCATTAATTCCCATACATTGATTCCCCTTCACATGTCTTGGTCCCCAATTCCCTCCCCCCCCACCCCCACCCCTCATCTTGTTTTCCCCTGTTCCCTGTCCAATTTCAGATAACCAAATACAAATATATCTGATATATCAGTTAACGAAGTGAGATAGTGTAACAATATGAGATAACCAAGGGACAGCAAAAGTGATGAGAGATAAAATAGTACCTTAAGAACAACAATCATTCTTTATATGGCTTATGTTTACATCATATTTTATTTTATTTATTTTTTTTTTGCCAATCCTGGGCTTGAGCTCAGGGCCTGAGCACTGTCCTTGGACTTTCTCCAGGCTAGAGCTCTACCACTTGAGCCTCAGCACCACTTCCGGCTTTTTCTATATATGTGGTACCAAGGAATCGAACCAGGGTCTTTGTGCATGCTAGGCAAGCACTTTAACCACCAGGCCAAACTCCCAGCCCTACATCATATTTTAAATGACAAGTTTAACAAACAAGTGTTCAATGAGGGAATCTCTAATTCCAATCTCTGGGACTTAGTATTTAGAACTTAATCAAAATTAGGCTAAGGGTTTATATGTCATAGAAAAATATCAATTTATGAAATAAGACATTATGTCTATAGAGTCATAGGTTTTTATGTCTATATATTTATGTTCATATTTCCATTACCATGTCCATAGCTTTGGGTATGCAGTTATTGAGTCTTCACTCTTGTACTCTTTGGATTTAATAGCCACATATTAAGGATACCATGCGCCTTTTGTTCCTTAGGTCTTGACTTGTCTCACTCAACATGATTCGCTCTAGATTCATCCACTTCCCTGCGAATGCCAGTATTTTATCTTGTCTGTTAGCTATGTAGAATTCCATTGTGTATATATACCACATTTTCTGTATCCATTCATCTGTAGTAGGGCATCTGCTTTGTTTCCATCGCCTGGCTATTGTGAATAGTGCAGAGATGAACATAGCTGAGCAGGTTTCTTTATAGTATCCTGGGTCATGCTCTTCAGGATAGATGCCCAGAAGTGGTATGGAGGGATCATAGGGAAGGTCTATTTTCAGTTCTTTAAGGAACCTCCACACTGCTTTCCAGAGTGGCTGAACTAGTCTGCATTCCCACCAGCAGTGTAGTAGGGTTCCTTTTTCTCCACAACCCCGCCAGCAACTGTCATTGTCTGAGTTCAAAATCTTGGCCATTCTTGTTGGGGTAAGGTGGTATCTTAGGGTTGTTTTTATTTGCATTTCCTTTATGACCATGGATGATGAACATTTTCTCATGTGCTTTTCTGCCATTTTAATCTCTTCTTCTGATAAGTCTCTCTTTAGTTCCCTTGCCCATTTAGTGAATGGTTTATTGGGTTTTCGGGGGATTAGTTTCTTGAGTTCCCTGTAGATACTGGATATTAAGCATTTGTCAGATGTATTGTTGGTGAATATCTTTTCCCAGTTGGTTGGCTGTCTCTCTTACTTTGCAACTATGTTTTTGTCTGTACAGAAACTTTTTATTTTTAGGTAGTCCCATTTATCGAGTCTCTCTCCAATCTGTTGTGACCCTGGGATTCTGTTCAGGAATCTGTTGCCTGTGCCTATGAGTTCCAGTGTCTCTCCTACTTTATCATGTAGCAGTTTCACGGTTTCTGGTCTGATGTTGAGGTCTTTGATCCACTTTGAGTTAATGCTTGTGCATGGCGAAAGGCTAGGGTCCATTTTTAGTTTTCTGCATCTGGCTGCCCAGTTTTGCCAACACCAATAATTGAATAGACTGTGTTTGTTCCATTGTATATCTTTGGCTCCTTTGTCAAATACAAGTTGCCTATAGCTATGTGGTTCTATTTCTGGGTCTTCTATTCTGTTCCACTGATCTTCTGGTCTGTTTTTGTGCCAGTATCAAGCAGTTTTTATTATGGCTCTATAGTAGAGTTTGAAGTCTGGCATTGCTCTTTTTGCCTAGAAGTGTTTTGGCTATTCTAGGTCTTTTCTTGTTCCATATGAATCTTTGGATTATATCTTCAATTGCCGTATAGAATGTCTTTGGGATTTTGATGGGGATTGCATTGAATTTGTATATCAATTTTGGCAGTATAGCCATTTCCTCTATGTTGATTCTCCCTAGCCATTAGCATGGGATGTCTTTCCATTTCCTAGTGTCCTCTTTAATTTCTTTCATTAGGCTTTTATAGTTTTCATTGAATAATTCCTTTACATCTTTGGTTAAGTATATTCCTAAGTATTTTATTCTTTTGGGGGCTGTTGCGAATGGGATCATTTTCTTGATTTGGCCTTTTGTTTGTGTATTGTTGGTGTACAAGAAGGCTACTGACTTCTGAAGATTGATTTTGTATCCTGCCACTTTGCTAAAGTGGTTTATTAATTCTAGAAGTTTGGGAGTGGAGTTTGTTGGGTCACTCAAGTAGAGGATCATGTCGTCTGCGAATAAGGATAGTTTAATTTCTTCTTTCCCTATGTGGATCCCTTTGATGTCCTTTTCTTGCCTTATTGCTCTGGCTAAGGCTTCCAGCACTATATTGAAGAGAAGTGGAGACAGTGGGCATCCCTGTCTAGTTCCTGATTTTAAGGTGAGTGGTTCCAGTCTTTCACCATTTAGTATAATACTGGCTGTAGGTTTTTCATATATAACTTTCACTATTTTGAGGAATGTACCTCTTATTCCTATTTTTTCTAGTGCTTTCAACATAAATGGATGTTTTATTTTGTCAAATGCCTTCTCCGTGTCCAGAGAAATTATCATACGATTCTTATCCTTAACTCTATTGATAAGATGTATTACATTGATTGATTTGTGAATGTTAAACCAGCCTTGCATTTGTGGGATGAAGCCCACTTGATCATAGTGTATGATTTTTTTAATTTGTTTCTGGATTCTGTTGGCTAATATTTTATTGAGGAGTTTTGCATCTGTATTCATTAGAGAGATAAGTCTGTAGTTTTCTTTTTTTGTTGGGTCTTTCCCTGCTTTGGGGATGAGAGTAATACTAGCTTCATAAAATGAGTTTGGTATTGCTCCTTCTGTTTCTATTTCTCGAAAGAGTTTCAAGAGTATAGGTGTTATTTCATCTTTAAACGTCTTGTAGAATTCCACAGTGAATCCATCTGGACCTGGGCTTTTTTTGGTTGGCATTTCCCTGATTGCTTCCACAATTTCGTTGTAAGAAATTGGTCTGTTCAATTTGTTTACCTCATTGTTGTTCAGTGTGGGTAGCCTATATTTATTTAAGAAATCATCCATTTCTACTAGATTTTCTTGTTCCTTTGAATATAGGCCCTGGTAGTACCTATTCATTATGGACTGAATTTCTTGGGAATCAGTTGTGATTGTTCCCATGGGGTCTCTAATCTTGTTTATTTGAGTCTTCCCCTTTCCTTTTTTTGATTAATCTTGCCAAGGGTCTGTCTATTTTGTTGACTCTTTCAAAGAACCAACTTTTTGATTTATCAATTTTGTGTATTGTAGATCTTATTTCAATCTCTAAAATTTCTGATTTTATTTTTGTTATTTCTGTCCTTCTAGCTGTTTTAGAATTAACTTTTTCTTGCTCCTCTAGGTGTTTCAGGTTTTTTTTAAAGGTTATTTACGTGCTCTTCTTCTGTCTTTTTAATATGCGCTCCTAGGGCGATAAATTTGCCTCTTAGAACTGCCTTTGCTGTGTCCCATAAGTTCCTTTGTGATGTTTCTTGATTGTCATTACATTCAAGGAAGTTTTTAATTTCATTTCTGATCTGATCTGTTACCCAGGAGTTATTCAGAAGTGTGTTGTTCAGTTTCCATGTGATTGAATGTTTTTTGACTTTGACTGCATTGTTCAGAATTAGTCTGACTCCACTGTGGTCTGATAGGATGCATGGGATTATATCAGACCTCTTGTATCTGCTTAAGTTTTCTGTATGAACTATTATATGATCTATTTTGGAGTATGTTCCATGTGCTGCTGAGAAAAATGTGAAAAGTTTCGCCCTTGGCTGGAAGACTCTGTATATCTGTTAAGCACAGCTGGGCTATGGTGTCATTTAAGTCGATGGTGTCTTTGCTTAACTTTTGTTGAGTTGACCTGTCATTTGTTGAGAGTGGTGTATTGAGGTCTCCCACTATGATTGTGTTTGTGTCTATCTTGTTCTGTAATTCTAAAAGAGTTTGTTTGACGAATTTGGGTGCTCCCGTGTTGGGGGAGTAGGTGTTTATAACTGTAATATTATAGGCATGGATTGTACCCTTTACTAATATATAATGGCCGTCTCTATCTTTATGTACTGATTTTACTGAGAAGTTAATTTTGTCGGGGATTAAGATTGCTACTCCTGCTTTTTTGCATGGTGCATTGGAGTGGAAAATTTGTTTCCATCCTTTCACTTGGAGTTTGTTTCTGTCGTTGGCAGTGAGGTGTGTCTCTTGGAGGCAACATATGGATGGGTGGTGTTTCTTAATCCAGTCTGCTGCTCTGTGTCTTTTGATTGGATTGTTCAGCCCGTTCACATTTAGGGAGATTATGGAGAAGTGGTCAGTGTCCATTGTCATTATTTATTTTTACTTCTAGGTTTCTTTCTCTCTCTTTTTTCCCCTTTTGTGTTTAGTGAATTATAGATGTTTGCTTCTTGATGGGGGTTCTTGATGTTCTACAATTTGTTCTCGATTAATTAGTATTCTTTGTAACGCTGGTTTAGTGTGCATGTGTTCATAAAGCTGCTCTTTGGAGTGAAATATTCTTGTTTCTCCCTCAAATGCAAATGCTAGTTTTGCTGGATATATCAGTCTGGATTGGCAATTGTTGGTCTTAGGACATCAGTGATGTTTTTCCAAGCTTTTCTTGCATTTAGGGTTTGCATGGAGAGATCTGCTGTAATTCAAGGTTTCTTCCCATTATAATATAGCTCCTTCTTTGTTTTTGCAGCATTTAAGATAAATTCCTTGGTATTCGGGTCTAGTGTCTTTATTATGATATGTCTAGATGAGTTCCTTCTAGGATCTTGCCTGTTTGATATCCTGAAACCTTCAATAATGTGAGTATTTTCCCTTTTGAAGTTGGGGAAGTTCTCTGCTATGATTTTGGTGAATAAAGGTTGCATACCTTTGTCCTGAAATTCGGCCCCCTCCATAATCCCTATTATATGAAGATTAGACTTCTTTGCTGCATCTGCCAGTTCCTGGAGCTCTCTCTTGCAGATTCTGACTGATTTTTCCAAGGTGGCAATTCTCTGTTCCAGCTCTGTGTTTTATCTTCCGTTTCTGATGTTCTATTCTCCATCTCCGTCAATCTGCTTCTTAATGCCTCCATTTTTGCTTGAATTGTGGACACTGAGCTGATCATGTCTGCTTTGAGGGTATTAATCTTTTCTTCCATTTCTCTTTTGAATTCGAGGAGCTCTTTGGTGATTTCCTGCTTATGTTCCTGGAATTGTTTTTGGAGTTCGTTTTAATCTCTTTAGTCATGTTCACAATCATCTCCTTGAATAGGGTCATGTTTCGTGTCTCTTCAGGCGTCATTTCTTGGGATGGTGACATCTCTCTCGTCCCTTCGCTCTTGTTACCTTTTGGGCTTTGCGTGGGACATTGATTATTTATGTATGTCGTAATTCGTCTTTGCGCTCTCCTCAGCATCGAGAACTGTTGTTGTAGTTCGCTCTGTGGTCAGTAGGTAGCGGTTTTTATTTGGATTGGGACCGATGGTTCTGGGAATATGTGAATACCTGTGGTTCTTGGTCAAATTGATTCCTCTGCTGACTAGGTCAGAGTTTGCAGGTTTTGCAGGTGTTCAGCCTGTTCCCAGAGGCTGTGTGCTGCTGCACGACTAGCTCTCAGCCCAACCAGTGGCCTCACAGTGGGCCGGGGGATGGATCTGTGAGCTTCAGTGTCAGCATGCTGGGCGGACGGTTGGTTTTCCTGTGCTGCTTCTAGGGGCGGGCCCCCAGCCAAGGGTCTGGGGTTTGGGAGTTTCCAGGGGCTCTCAGCAGGACCAGCAGGTGTCCGCTCTGTTCCCAGGGGCGGGGCCCAGCTGAGGACGTGGGCTCCAAGGGTGGAGCCATGCTTTTCTGATTTTCAGAAGGCCAGCATGGCTACTGGTTGGCCCTTCAGCTCCCTGCTGCTGCTTTGTCAGAGAGTGTGACTGTAGGGGCCCCTCGGTGCTGTCTTGCTCAGGATTCCCAGCTGGAGGATGCCTGGCTCAAGATTTGAGGGGGATAGATGCTGGCTCCTATTTTCCCCGCACACCCCACCCTCTGTTGTAAGGCAGCGTCTCAGCGCCTCCCACTCTCCAGACCCAGTGGCCTGGGAGAGGAACCTGGTGGGCGGGTTGGAGCTGGGACACCTCCGCCTCCCCTGGTGGGGTGCTGGGTCTTGGCTAGACCGCCTGTCAGTCTGCAGTCAGAGGCCTGGGAGAGGAACCTGGTGGGCGGGTGGGGGCTGGGACACCTCCACCTCCCTTGATGGGGTGCTGGGTCTTAGCGCCGCCCGCCTGTCAGTCGCCAGTCAATGGCCTGGGGGAGGGGGCTGTTGAGGGAAGGGACAGGATTCTAAATTCCTTGCCCCCCCTGCTCCTGCTGGTCTTTCTCGGGCAGGGTGGAGGGGTCTGAGTTATGTTCTATTGCTTGGCACCAGCTCTGCTTTCCCAATGGGTTTGGGGACCCGCTGCACTACTCACGCCTCTGTGTTCGTCTGTGGGTGCTGCACGGTGTTGGAGAATCCTTCACTCCCCTCGAATCTCTGCCGCTGCCTGTGGTCCGCTTCTGGGTTCCACTGCTTGCTGTTCTGGTTCCGCGTCTGGGTTCCGCTGCTTCTGCGGTTTGCTGGCCCGGTCCTTTGCTGGTTTCTGCAGTGGTTGGGGCTGCCCGGCTGCTTTTAGCAGCTTGGAGCCGGCGGCTAGGGGTGCGGGAGGGGTCCTCGCATTCCGAATTCTTTGAGAAAGTTGGATGTAAGCTTTATCTGGATTTCTTTTCCTGTTTGAGTACTTCTCGTTGCTTCTTGAGTTTGTTGTTGTGGATTTCTTAAGGTAGTTGGCTCGTGGGACTCCCTGGTTCTCTCTTTTTGTGAGAGAGAGCTAGGCAGCGTCCCTATTGTCTCGGCGCCATTTTCCGCTCCCTTAAGTATGTTTTTTTAAGGATGCTTTTTTTTGGTGGGTCATGGGCTTGAACTCTGGGCCTGGGCACTGTCCGTGAGCTCTTCAGCTCAAGGCTTCCACCCTACCCTCATTTCCCGTTTTCTTGTGATTTATTGGAGATAAGAGTCTCATTTTCTTTGGTGCCCAGGCTGGCTTTGAACTGCAATCCTCAGATCTCAGCCTCCTGAGTATCTAGGATTACAGGTATGAGCCACCGCACTTGTCAGGTTTCTTAAAATGGATGATTTTAGCTATTTCATTTTCCTTTATAGAAAGTATAGATTTTCATTTTCCTCTGCATTTGTGGTAAATATCTCTTGAGTTATTACCTGAGTAGCTTTTGATGAAAGATCTTTTTTTATTAAAGAATTTATTAACATTGATTTGTACATCTTTTTTTTATTAAAGAATTTATTAACATTGATTTGTACATCATATTTCAAATGACATGTTTAACAAACAAGTGTTCAGGAAGGGAATCTCTATATACAATCAGTGGCACTTAGTTTTTAGAATATAATCAAAATTAGGCTAAAGGTTTGTATATCATAGATACATATTAATTTATGAAATAAAACCTATCTATAGTCATAGGTTTTTATGTCTATGTAGTTGTGTTTATATTTCCCATACCATGTCCATAGTGACGAAAGATCTTTGAATCTACTTGGAAAACACAATTTTTTTTACGGGGCATCAGTTGTGGGACTTGAACTCTGGGCCTGTGTGCTGTCCCTCAGCTCTTTAGCTCAAGGCTAGTGCTCTACCATTTTGAGCCACAGCGCAACCTCCTGGTTTCTGGTTGTTAATTGGAGATAAGAGTCTCATGGACTGTCTTGCCTGAGCTGGCTTTGAACCGCAATCATCAGATCTCAGCCTCCTGAGTAGCTGGGATTACAGGTATGAGCCACCAGTGCCTGGCATAGATTTCTTTATCTGAGCTTTGTTTATCTGAAGAAGTGGTCTGCTTTGTCAGTTTTTAGTATTTTGGTTTTGTAGTGACTCTACAGAGTGCAGCTTTTCACCTCTAGAAAAAAACTTATTTTTTTCTGTTTTCTCTCTCTGTGGACGTTTTATTATATACAGTCTGGCTGTCCATATCCTTCCTATTTGTGTTCTTTTCTATGCCCTCATGTCTTACTTTTGCAGTCTTGGAGATTTCTTAAACTTCATCTTAAATTCTAAATTAGTCTTCAGCTCTGTCTTTTTTTATTCAGTGTCATCACAGGAGACTATTATTCAATACATTTGATTTAGGCAAGTTGATTTTATTATCTAGGAACTACTTTTGCTTTTTGATTAGTTTTCATATTTTATAGGTACAGCATATATTTTCCTAATTAAATGCTAAGAAAGAAGTATGTATTTGCATTCTCTTCATATAATTCTGAATGAAATTATTTCTAGACTGACATAGACTCCGTGCTTGATGCTTGATCTTTCTGTACTACTTGTGTTTCCCATAAAGGTAAAGGGGAACACAGTAGACAAGCTAAGGACCAGTGTACAGCCCAATTTAGGAATCATTTCCTTAATAGTAGTATAGCCATAAAAAAATTGGAGCTATAATCACTTGGGTGATTGGATATGGTAACAACATGCCTGTAATTCTAGCAGTTGAAAGGCTGAGGCAGAAGGAGCATGGGTTTGTAGCCTCAAATCAAGACAAAATTTTAGAATAAACAGGTTGACAAGATATGAGGCAAACAGTGTAAATGACTACTAAAAGTCTCTGTGGTGAGAGTGGGTGATGTCATTGTCCAGTATCTCCTCTGTCGTGGTGGATATGAGCCTCCAAAGGTGAGAAAATTGTGCAGAAACTAAATATATACATACATAAATGAGTACAAATAAAGCTGGGGAACATTCCTCTTTTCCTCTGGAGTTAAACAAAGGGAAATTAAATGAGGAAAGAATGTTTTCAAAGAAAAACAAAAGCCAGTTCAAATATGAATGGGACTTAATTCTTACGGTTGGAGTCCAACTTTAGTTTAGACACAAAGGAGATTATCTCTTCTCCCCATTCTTTTTTTAATTTTTGGTTGTGTAAAGTCTATTCTTGATGAATAGCCTTTTGTAGCCTCATGGGAATCATGGGTTTTGTTTCTTATCCTAGAATAGCTCAATGAAAGTATAAAGAGGGTAACAAGTGAGTCCCAAACTCTAGCCGGGAATGTAAACCATTCAAGCTCTGCCATGGGGAGAATGTCGAAGCCTCTTTCTGCTTTATATAAATGAGGCTAATAACAATCTTCTTCATGTGACTGCTGTGAGGAGCAAGTATGTTGTAGATGGAGAAATGCAAGGCATCGTGAGCATTTTTCTCTAGAATTTCTTTGCTCTTTTCCTTGTATTTTGAATTGATCCTTTTTCCAGGTCATAGTATTCTACTCTTTTATAAGAATGTTCTTAGTTGATCTGCTTCTCTTCAAGAAGCCCCCTGCCGTCCAATTTTATGTTTAATTTCCATAATAAGGCTGTCAAGACTGCCATGCCCTGTGTGTGTGAACTCCAGAGTGAATATCTAAACAGTGGTCTCTAACCCCGGTGTCCTTTCTGCTTTTATAGGGGAAACCCAAGAAGAAGCTTATTGGCCGGAAGAACACGGTAACTGACTTTAATAATTAGAGAAATTCTTTACATGTGTGTGACGTGTGACCATGCACAGACTGAGTATAAAGAATTGCTGTAAAGAACCATTTTCAGTTCAGCTCAGCATAAAGAGTAGCATGGAAATGTTTCTTATGAAAAAGTATTATGTGGCCAGAATGCTTTTTACAAATAAGTTTGAAATTTACTTTATTATAACTACATGTATATCATTTCAGCTGTTAATAGCATTCTTATTTGGCTTTGTGAGAGATCAGAATAATTCAAATAAGAGTGTATGTTTCGACCTTGACATACCTGGGCAGTATAGCTCTGCCCTGTGGGACTGAACAGATGTACTTCCACTTTGCCACCGAATGGGAAATGTATAAAATGCCGATAACTTTGTGTTTAATCAAAGAGAGAGGTCTTAGAGAAGTAAAGGTTGAGATGACTTTGCTTCAACAAAGACTGCAGCTACAATAGAAACTCTTCAACCTAAACATCTTTGGGTTAATAGAGTTTGAGATACTACTTCTGTACTCTTTTGTGCTGTACCTCTTTATAAAACAATATCAGAATGAAATCTGTTGTGGCTAGCTTGTTTTGCATTTGTTAAGATAAACTTGATTTCTCATCTAAGCCCTTTGAAGAGTGAAATTAATTTTTTTAAGAATTCATTAATGTTGATTTTTACATCATATTTTAAATGACAAGTTTAACAAACAAGTGTTCAAAGAGGTAATCTCTATTTACAATCACTGGGACTTAGTATTTAGAACTTAATCAAAATTAGGCTAAGGGTTTATATGTCATAGAAACATCAATTTATGAAATAAAACATTATGTCTATAGTTATAGGTTTTTTTATGTCTATATAGTTATGTTTATATTTCCATTACCATGTCCATAGCTTTGGGTATGCAGTTATTGAGTCCTCGCTCTTGTACTTTTTGGATTTAATAGCCACATATTAAGGATACCATGCGCCTTTTGTTCCTTAGGTCTTGACTTGTCTCACTCAACATGATTCGCTCTAGGTTCATCCATTTCCCTGTGAATGCCATTATTTTATCTTGTCTGTTGGCTATGTAGAATTCCATTGTGTATATATACCACATTTTCTGTATCCATTCATCTGTAGTAGGGCATCTGCTTTGTTTCCATCGCCTGGCTATTGTGAATAGTGCAGAGATGAACATAGCTGAGCAGGTTTCTTTATAGTATCCTGGGTCATGCTCTTCAGGATAGATGCCCAGAAGTGGTATGGAGGGATCATAGGGAAGGTCTATTTTCAGTTCTTTAAGGAACCTCCACACTGCTTTCCAGAGTGGCTGAACTAGTCTGCATTCCCACCAGCAGTGTAGTAGGGTTCCTTTTTCTCCACAACCCCGCCAGCAACTGTCATTGTCTGAGTTCAAAATCTTGGCCATTCTTGTTGGGGTAAGGTGGTATCTTAGGGTTGTTTTTATTTGCATTTCCTTTATGACCATGGATGATGAACATTTTCTCATGTGCTTTTCTGCCATTTTAATCTCTTCTTCTGATAAGTCTCTCTTTAGTTCCCTTGCCCATTTAGTGAATGGTTTATTGGGTATTCGGGGGATTAGTTTCTTGAGTTCTAATTTTTTAAAGAAGGAAACCATTATGATTAGTTTTAAATTTTATTATTTTTGTTTATTTTTTCCATTCGTGGGGCTTGAACTCAGTTGGTCTTGAGCTCTTTTGCTCAGGGCTAGCACTCTACCACTTACAGCCATAGTGGCACTTCCATTTTTCTGGCAGTGAATTGGAGAGAAGTCTCTCATGGACTTTCTTGCTCAGGCTGACTTTGAACTGTGATCCTTAGATTTCAGTCTCCTGAGTAGCTAGGGTTACAGGTGTGAGCCACTGGAGCCCAGTGAGCTTTTTATTATTGTTGTTATTATTATTATGTTTTAATTTTTGTCAGTTGTAAAGCTTGGACTCTGAGTCTAGGCATTGTCCCTGAGCTTCAGTTGCATCTCAAGGCTACTGCCCTACCCTTTGAACCAGAGCACTACTTCCAGTTTTCTAGTGGTTAATTGGAGATAAGAGTCTCATGGTCTTTACGTGCCTGGGCTGGCTTTGAACCGTAATCCTCAGATCTCAGCCTCCTGAGTAGCTAGGATTACAGGCATGAGCTACTGCGCCTGGCTGAACTTTTTATTTTTTCCTATGAAAAAAATTGGCTTATGTTACTTGTGCAGGAAAGGATCTAATCATTATATCTCTTCTGTATTCCAGTCAATTTTACCTGTCTATTACATTCCCTGCTCTCACCTCCTGTACCATCCTCAACAGGTTTCCTTTTCATAGTTACAACCAAAATTGATAAACCTTTAAGTAAACCGATGTAGAAAACAAAAAAGGGAAAACACTAAGTACCATATCAGGTAGAGGAAAAAAGAAATGATTATAGATCCTGCAGACATGGATGTTAAGTGGGATAGGGAGGGTATTAGAGGAAGATTGTTGTTACTCTGACAACCTAAATGAAACTCCTCATTGAAACTTTTCTGTAAACTGAGAAAAGCTGAAATAGAAATTTTGCTGAGCACTGTATCTACTAAGAAAAGGGAACTTGTGATCAAAAACCTTCCTACAAAGCAAACTCCAGTGTCATTGATCAGTAAAGCATGTAAACAGTAATAGCACGAGTCTTACTCAAAAATCTTCAAAAATAGAGTAACACTTCTCAGGTTTGTTGGAAACACTCATAACTTTCTGGTATCAGAAAATGAATAGAGGGCCAGGAGTTTTGCCTAGTGGTTAAAGTGCTTGCCTAGCATGCATGAAGACCCGGGTTCAATTCCTCGGTACCACATACATAGAAAAAAGCCGGAAGTGGTACTGAGGCTCAAGTGGTAGAGCTCTAGCCTTGAGAAAGTCCAAGGCCAGTGTTCAGTCCCTGAGCTCAAGCCCAGGACTGGCAAAAAAAAAAAAAAAGAAAAAAGAAAAAAGAAAATGAATAGATACACAAGAAATTTCATCAAGGCATTTTACTTCTGTACAGAAGGCTGAGCTCCCAGGAGCTAGACAAGTGCACCAAACCGGGTTCCTGTTTATCCAAACTTAACCTAAGAAGTGATATTGTCCCTTCTCTTTGTTGCCAACCTTAGAATCAGGCTCATATTCTCTGTGCAGTTGGTTACCGGGGCAATGGAAGTTAGACAGCACTCTAACTGGCAGTGAAGGGCCCCAAATAGGGGGAAACTGTCCTTTGGAGGCAAAGGCACACATTCTTTACAGCTGGCTGGAAATGGGCTGCTGATGGTTACAGGTGGAGGAGGTTGGTAAAATCTTTGGAAACTTCCCACTCAAGGGGGTGGAGGGTCTATTCTTTAACTCAATTGGTATGGATTCATGCTCTTGACATGCTTGGCTGGTACAATACAGATAATAGTTGTAATTGAAGTCAAGTAGAAAATAATTCCAGGAAATACCAGTATTAGGAAATACTCATACTGGCCCAGAATAATGACTGGTTACAAAGTGAAGACATTTTAGTCTGATAGAAAAGGTTGCTTTTCCCCATAGGTTTTTAGTGATAATAAATACATGTTGGAAAGGAAGAAGCTTTTATTGGTTTCCAGCCTGGGAAAAATATTGAAGAGATCTCAGTCAATAAGCATGAAGTGTAGTGGTATGTACCTGGCATCCCAGCATGCGTAGAAGGATCAATCCCAGCCAGCCTACCATCTCATAGTAGTAGCAGATTCTATTGTGAGATCTTTACCTAGATGAAGTGATAAAATATGGCTGAGCATCAGTTATTCATGGCGGTAATCTTAGTTACTTGAGAGACTGAATTAGAGAAGTTAGTGGTTCCAAACCAGGCTGGGCATACACAAAATCCCCTTTTAATTGATAGCTGGATACAGTGGCCAATGCCTGTCATTCTAGCTGTGTGGAGGCTGAGATATGAAGAACCATGGTTTCAGACCAGCCTGGGCAGATAAGTCATAAGATTTTATTCCAACAAAAGAAGCTGGTCATAATGGTACATGCCTGTCATCTTAGCCACAGCAGCAAAGAAGAAATAAGGATTGCTGTCCAGGAACATATCAGGCAGAAAATAAGACCCTATCTCAAAAATCACTAGGGCACAGGGCTAGAAATTTGGCTTAGTAATAGAGTCAGCACCAGACCTGGACTCAAATCCCTTCCTTCCCCTCTCCCTCCCCCCACCACAAATTTATTTGTATTGATAGTTTGTAATAGCTTTATAATATTCTGAAACAAGGTACAGTCTAGATGTCCAACAAGACAGTATAAGTTGTGAATCATTTAGACAGTGCTACACAATATGGATGAAATGTGCTGAGTGATTGAAGCCTTACTCAAAGAGTTCCATACTGTCCTCTATCTGTATGGAATTTGAAAGGGTGCAAAATGTGGTGAAATTTCATGGCATGGATTGCTCGTCAAGGTTTTAGAGGGGTTGGCTAGGAAGTGGCAAGAGCATTTTCTGAGATGACTGTAATATTAGAGTTTGAATTATATAGTCAGTTGTAGGTGTTTGTTAAAACTCATTAAAAGAGCATTTAGTATTAGGTCATCTCATTGTATACAAGTTTTCATAAAACAATTACTGAGCCAAGTGCTGGTGACTCACACCTATAATCCTAGCTGCCTAGAGAGCTAAGATCTAAGGATCGCTGTTCAAAGCCAGCCTGAGCATTAAAGTCCGTAAGACACTTATCTCCAATTAACCACCAGAAAACTGGAAGTGGCACTGTAGATGGAATGAGAGCGAGCTAGCCTTAAACTGAAGAGCTCAGGGACAGTGCCCAGCTTAGAGTTCAAGCCCCATGATGGACCAAAAACAAATTACTGAATTCTAAATAGTAATTATATGTACAGACAAATGTTCAGGGTCAAAATTCCCTGGTTATCTGTTTGTGAAATTAAACAAATATGGTGAAATATTGATTGTAGAAACTAGATGATGGATAGTTATGTGGGTATTTATATATAATTCTTTAAACTTTTCTGTTTAGATATTTTCATAATAAAATGAGGTAGGTGTAGCTAAAGGTACCATAACCTATTTATAATTATTCTTTTTTTCATAATACTAGGGTATAAACTCAAGTCATTACACTTAGTAGGCAAAGCAAGTGCTCTCGACTTGAATCACTCCTCTAGCCTGAAAAATCAAGATATGAATTAGCAAGCATTTATGACAGGTTAACTTGCTAGGCCATCTCATAACCATCATGAATATAGTGATCAACAAAAAAAGCATAGTCTTTCCCTAATTCCCACTTACCAGCATTCTACACCTTCAGTTGTTTTAACAGAATCTCTTACTTGGAGTTGTTACTTACAAATGTAGGGTTGGAAATTCTTGATAGGCGTCTCCAAATTTCTGAGCTTTTAGGGCTCACAGCTTTAGAAGCTTTCATTGAGTTCTTATTGTCAATTGTCTTGAAAGAATGCCTCCTCACCCCAAAGAATTGTGTTCTTAGCATTATAGGCAGAGATATTATTGTTTAAATAAAGAACTTTGATTTTTGATAGCCTGGGCTTTCAGGAACTCACTTCCTTGCTCTTGGCCCAGTGTTCTGAAAGGCCTCTAAAAGACTCACTGTCATGCCACTCACTTAATGATCCTTATCTGAAAGTCTTGAATACATTAAGCAGCACAGCACTTGTGTCACACTTAGAAACTGATAACTTCCAGAGGATATTAGGAGATTCCTTGACCATAAAGGGAATGTATTTTGAGTTTTAAGAAGTCCAGAGAGAATTCAGATAGCTAGCAGGTGTTGAGTTCTTAGTATGCAAAGTTAGGTGCAAGCTCTCAGAGACTAACTAGATCCTTTTATGATGCAATGACTCAAAGCTCTTTCTTTCAATGGTCTGGTTATCTCTGCTCTATACTTTGCCCAGATCTTATGTAGACTGGGCCTCTAATTTGTGGTTTGCTTTACTTTAATGCTTGATGCAGGTGCTGTTTGCCCCTCTTTCCATCCCATTTCCTATCCAAGGACTAGCTCTCCATCTGAGTACTTTCCCTTATCTATACCTCTGACTCTTAATTCCTTTAATTTATACTATATCCCATATTCAACACCTGGAGTGTTTTTGCCATATCTTCTCTTTGTCTGCAGCTAATTAGACTCTAAAGGATAGGGGGAACGTTGGTATGTCTTCACAGTGAGAGATGTGTTTCCGAGACACTTGCCCTGTGAGTCTCAGTCAGCCCCATGCTGTGTGTCTATTCATGTATCTTCAGCTTTTCTTCCCATCTCAACCTGTCAGCTCTGAATTTAATATTATAAACATTTAAAGCATACTAACTTATAATTAATACCAATAAAATAGGTGCAAAGATATTCTTTTCTCATATCCCTGTATTTCAGTTATCCATTCAAGTCTTTCAAACATCTTTCTTACTGAATAGCAAAAGACTTTTAATTCCCACTTTTTTGTGTACTTAAACATATGAATACTTGCTGGGTACTGGTGGCTCACACCTTTAATCCTAGCCTCTCGGGTGGCTGAGATCTGAGTATTTCGGTTTAAAGCTAGGCCAGAAAAGTCCATGAGACTCACTCCCAGTTAAGCACCAAAAAAGCCAGAAATGAAACTGTTGTTAATGGTAGAGTGCTAGCCCTTATTTAAAAAAGGAAAAAAAAAGGCACTTGTGGCTCATGCCTATAATCCTAGCTACTTAGGAGGCTGAGATCTGAAGATTACAGTTCAAAGCCAGCCTGGGGCACAAAAGTATATGAAACTCTTATCTCGAGTTAACCACCAGAAAACCGGAAGTGGTGCTGTGATTCAAGTGGTAGAGAGCTAGCCTTGAGCTGCAGAGCTGAGGGAAAGACCCCAGGCCCAGAGTTCAAGCTCTATGACCAATGTGGGAGGGGGGAAGTGCCTAGGGTCAGTGTCCAGGCCCTGAGTTCAAGCCCCATGGCTGGACCACACATACACACACACTGAAAACTATATTGCAGACATTTTTGCTGAAAATTTTCTGAAAGAATAGTTTCTTCATTCAGTTTTGCTGTAAACTAAAAATATGCCCTGTTGAAATGCTTTCTGATATGTTTGATAAGACTAAACATAAAGCTTAAAATAGCATTAACCAAGGGCCCGGGAGTGTGGCCTCATGGTAGAGTGCTTACCTAGTATGCACAAAGACCTGGGTTTGATTCCCTGGTACCATATGCATAGGAAAAGGTAGAAGTGGTGCTGAGGCTCAAGTGGTAGAGTGTAGAGTTCTAGCCTTGAGAAAGCCCAAGGATAGTGCTTAGGCCCTGATTCAAGCCTGGGACTGGTAGGATAAAAAAAAAATCACTACCAACACACCTTTGTCCACATTTAACAATTCCGGCCATGTAGCCGGAATGCTGGTGGCTTATGCCTTTAATCCTAGCTACTCAGGAGGCTGAGATCTGAGGATCATGTTTCAATGCTGGCCCAGACATGGACACTAAAGTTTGGGAGAGTTTTATCTTCAATTAACCACTAGAAAACTACTCAAATGTTAGAGCACCAGCTTTGAGCAGAAGATCTCAGGGACAACTCCCAGGTACAGAATTCAAGCCCCATGACCAACCAAAAAAAAAAAAAAAAAAAAGCAAGCAAACCCAACAATGACAATGTTACCATTATTTCCCCTTCACAAGGTATTAGATAGGGCTGTAGTAAATTAAGAGCCAGTATTACTGAAAGTTTTAAGGTACTTTGTGTGTGTGTGTGTGTGTGTGTGTGTGTGTGTGTGTGTGTGTGTGTGTGTGTTCTGTTAATGGAGCTTTAATATAAATTCTAGTATTTTCCTTTACCTTTCAACCCCTTTAGCGCTCACCAGTATGTCATCCTTCCAGATTCTATGAAGCTTAGCCTTGGAATAAAGAATGAAAGACTGTAACTGTCATGCTATTTTTCCCCTAGGACGATTGCTGATGGAGCACCAGAACTGAAGGTAGAGAGCATGAATTCAAAGGCCACGCTGCATGCCGCTCTTTATGAGAGGAAGCTTCTGTCTCTGGAGGTGCGAAAACGTAGACGACGGAGTGGCAGAATGAGGGCAATAAGGCCAAAATACCCAGGTACCTGCTAGAGAGCTTTCTCCAAACTACATCATCTTCTAGGTCCCACCTTTCCAAGTCAACCAGCTTCTTGCTTAATCTCATCTGAAGTTTTCTGATTACATATGCTTATTTTCTGAAACTTAATTTCAGAAGGAAAGTGTTTTAAAATCCTCCATTCCATATCATTTTATTGAATCACACACATTTTGTTTCTGGCTCTTATTTTTCCATTATAGAAATACTTGATAATTGAGAAGTAATATTAGTCTGAGTTCAGTAAAATCCTGAGCAGTACTATGAGGGTTTTGATGATTTAGGTAAGTTCAGATCATCCTTTGAAATTACTGAATGGCCTATATATAATAAAAGGGAATTTCTTTTTCTCCCATACTCTCTTGTATTGAGCTCTGTCTCCCTCTTTCTCTCTCCTGCTTTCTCTCTTTCTCTCCCCTTCTCCTTCTCTCCCTTCCCTCTCCATCTTATTTGTTGTGGGCTTGAACTCAGGGTCTCGGTGCACTGAGGCACACCTCTATTTCCATCACATGTACGTGTGTGTGTGTGTGTGTGTGTGTGTGTGTGTCCGTGTCCACATGTGTGTGCGTGCTGGTCTTGGGGCTTGAACTCCAGCTCTGGATGCTGTCTGTCTTTGAGCTTTTTTTTTCCCCCAACAAGATCTGGGGCTTGAACTCAGGGCCTAAGCACTGTTGTTGGGCTTTTTTCCTTAATGCTAATGCTCTGCCACTTGAACCACAGCACCACTATGCTTTTCTAAGTATTTGATACTGAGGAATCGAATCTGGGTCTTCCTGCATGCTGGGCAAGCACTCTACCACTAGGCCAAATTCCTGGCCCCTGTCCTTGAGCTTTTCTGCATAAGCTAGTGTTCCACTTGAGTCATAGTTCTATTATTGGCTGTGTATATGTATGTATATGTGCGTGTGCACATGCATGTGCCTGAGCATGCTTAATTGGACTTTCCCACCTTGGCTGGCTTCAAACTTCAGTCATCAGATCTCAGCCTTCTAAATAACTAGGATTATAGGCATGAGCCACCAGCATCTGGCAGCTTAGTTTATTTTTGACTGACCCATAGATTGACTTCCTTCCCCTAACTTTTCTGTCCCTGTTTCTCTCCTTCATATCGTGCCTGTGTCAGGCAACATAAGCACTGGGGTTTCATTAGTGAAAAAGCAGTAGGGTTCCTGTTCTTAAAGAACTTGCAAGACAATGGAGTTTTGAGAAAGCAATGAAAGATATTCCCCTGTTCTTTGTATTTCCTTGAAGGATGCTTTTCTGAAAACCAGTACTATGTACTTAGTCAAGTGTATTTTGGGGGTAGGGTAAGGAGTAGGGGGTTGTCTTAAGTTGTAAGAAAGCCATTGGGTATGAAGAAAAACATCAGCAAATGAAAACCATTCATTGTTTCTTGGTTTTCTTCGAGTATTGCAAAATTAGAGTGGCATATGATGGCTATTATTTTTTTATCTTGTTCAGGTTTTGGTTTAGAAGTGGGTTTTTATTGACGAGACAAAAGGAAGGTATTGGGAGAGAGGAAAATTTAATCCTTTTTTCAGCAACATTAGTGATTCTTCGCATTTAGTGATTACCCAACCAGCTGAAATGAATGTTAAAACCGAGACAGAGAGTGAAGAGGAGGAAGAAGTTACATTAGACAATGAAGACGAAGAACAGGAAGCTTCCCAAGAGGAGTCTTCAAGTTCTCTTGGAGAAAATCAAGACAAACACTTACCTTCCTCACTGACTGTTATGATAGAAAACTCACCTAAAGATAATTCTGTGCCAGTTCCTGAGTGGGAGGATAAAACCGAACAGTGCTGCAAAATTGAGACTCAGGAGCCAGAATCTAAGTTTAATCTGATGCAGATTCTGCAAAATAATGGAAATCTAAGGTAAGTACCTTTTGTTATAATAATAGTAGTAGTTAATGATAACAGCAAACTTTTCCTTTGTACCAGCTACGGGTTTAATGGTTTTATAGTCCTGTTTCATTTAATATTACGTACCATGACCTTCATAAAATATATAAAGACTAAGTCTTACAATGAGAGAACAGATGACATTAGAGAATGTGGTGGTAAAACTTCAGGTTTGGACAGTGTTGTTGACAATGAGAATGTCTACTAGTGAGTTTAGTCAGCATACTTGGGCTCTGATCTTTTTAGTGCTATGACTGTTTATCTCATCATAGACAAAGGCTTTTTGTTTTCTTACACTTGTTAGACAAGCACTCTGCCACTTCAGCTTATGCCTCAGTCCTTTTTATTTGCTTTTCATATAATATTCTAGGCTTTTGCCCCAGATAGCCTCAGACTGTGATCATTCTGCCTCCCAAATAATTGGATTAAAAGAGTATACTATCATCCACTTAACTTGTTTTTGAGATGAGGTCTTGCTGACTTTGGCCTAAGTCTGCCTCTTGAGTGAAAGCTATTATAGGAGTGTACCACTGCTCTGGGCTCCACAAGTCAAAGACTTCTCTAGGCCTCAGTTTCTGTTTTTGTTAAGCTGAAGATACGGGTTAGACAAGGATTTTTAAATTCCTTTCTAAAAGGGAAAAGACTCCCAGTGTATTGAAATTTGAAAACCACTGGACTGTATTCTGATCACTTTTTCACTAATAATTCTCTTTAGTTGTAAGAGACACAGAATAATTTCATCACAAACCTTAGGGATCTCAGTGTCATTGTCTTGGCTGAGGTTACCTTGTCCTATGGAGCACCTCAGTGGCTACAGTATAGTTTTGGGGAAGCATCAGGGCTATGTCTCCATTGCAGACACAGCCTCCTTTTTGTATACTTCACATATTGAGCATGTACACCCGTTTGTTTTTGTTTTTTTGTTTTGTTTTGTTTTTAGTAAGTTGCCTTGATTTAAATCATTGTGGTTTACATTCTTTCATGTTTTGACTTACTAGTTGCAAATGACTTAGCCAGCTAAACAATCTCAGTGATAACATTGCCAGAATCATTTTGGTAAGATTTATAGGCTGGAGGTGAGGCGCAGTGGTAAAGCACCTGCCTGGCAGGCACAGGGCCCTGAGTTTTAACCCCAGTATTGAGAACAAATTAGAAAATAAGTCATTTTTTAAGTTGATTTGCTTCAAAACAATGAAATCCTAACTTAATGAGTAGTTATCTCCTTCCCAATGACCTTCATGTTCAAATATAAGAGGACTAATCAGTACACTTGGGTATTCTATGTTTGATGATGTTTAAAGCATACTATTCATGCTCATTACATTGCAAATGAATTTGTTGATCAAAGTGCAAGATTTTTAAAAATTATTTTGAATTGAAAATACTCTGTTACGATTAAAACTTGTAGATTCCCACAAGTTTTTGAGAGGAAAGTAATGTACGTTTTAGTGAAGCAAAAATATAGCTACTGTCTTTGCTGAAGGCATTTGGAAATATAAATTTATTGGTTAGAACTCATGCTGCTGTAAGTTGTCCTTATTAGCATGAAGATCTAGCCTTATTTATAGTTCATGTTCTGAACTTGTGAGTTCACTGTTACGAGTGAAAACTGAAGATCCAGTGGACTCTCAGCTTGACTCTCCTGTCCCCTGGACCTCTAGCACACATAGGCCATGTAGTCTTGGCCCTGCTGAGATTTCCACTTTGAGACAAATCCTTCCTGTGAACCTTAGGGATCATGAGTAGAAACTGTTCAGTGATTGCATGTATGAGGATTGTAAACAAAGTTCATGTTGGGCCCTAATCTGCACTGATGTAATTTTGGCCACAGTGTCAGAAGGCCGATCAGCTGAAGTAACTAAAATCTTGCCTGAAAGAAAACAGATCTGCCACAATTAGTAGCTGTAGTTAAATCTATCAGTATGTCTCATATCTCTATAGTTCACTGTAGCTTGATCAGATTTCCTTGTTTGCATCCAGGATCACCAGACAGAAAAATGTCAAGATTCTTCAGTGATGTCGTTGTGATGCTTTTCACTTTATTTCTTTTTCCTTCTTCACATCTGGGCTCATCCTGGCCTATTGGTTCATCTATGCCAAACTCTTTTGGACCTCATTCATTTGTTCTGGGCTCCGACCACTCCTGTCTTGTAGTTGAAAAATGCATGACTTTAAACTTTGATTTCAAATGTTTTTTGGTAGAATTTATCTATTTCCTGTTTCAGAGGCTATTGAACATTATAAATGTTAGTTGCCTAGCAAAATCCATACTTCTGTACTACCTCATAAGTATATCCTGAAGTGCATTGAGTGCACAATCCGCTTGTCTCATTACTATAGAGATTTTGGTGAAAACTTATGTCCAATGTCCTAAGAAAGATGTTAAAAAGGTCAAAACAATATGTGATGAGCTGGAAATCTAATTCTGTATTTTTTTCCATGCTAATAATGATAAAATCAAAAGGACTCTTCATCTTTGATTCTGTTCATGGAAAAAGAATTTTAAACCTGTGTTCTTCGAATATATGGTGACTGCATACTTCCTAGCCTAGGCAAGTACACATTTAGGAGGTTTACCATGCTGTCTCATAACAATATGTTGTTTTGGATTTCTATAGCAGAGTGCAGGCCCGATTAGCATTCTCTGCCTATCTGCAGCATGTGCAAGTTCGCCTGACAAAAGACAATGGAGGTCAAACACTCAGTGCCAGTTGGGCTGCCAAAGAGGATGAACAGATGGTGAGACTGTTTGTTGGAACTTGGGACTTGTCCTTTTTCTTTCTCTCCCCTTTTCTCTGCCCTCCTGTCTCATTTCTATTAAACAGCAGTATATTGTCTTATGAAAAAATTATTGCATAATAAAGTTTTTAGGTTTCCCTCACTTTCATGTGATATGAGGCAAATCTTTGCTCTGAAACTGTGTTTATTATACTGTGTAGTGAGGACATTGATTTATTCCATTCTGAAATGGAAATTGATTGCTCATTGGATAAGCCCTTTGCAAAACCCTGGAGAACAGTAACGATATATGGCCTTTTCTGAAGCAACCTCTCATTGTGTTAATTCTAAGGGTGGCATTTTAAGATGGGGAAACAAGGGCTGAGATGCACAGTCCTTTATTCATTTCTGTGTATGGTAGAACTGGAGCTTTGAATCCAGATGTTACAACTGTACATCACTTACTCTTCAATTGTTTATGTCCTGCAGAGTTACTTTAACACTCTGAAAGTCAGAACCATGTCATAGACCCTTTCAGATGTAGCATCTTCCAGCTGAACATATTTACTAGTTTTAGTAGAATAAAGTTCTTAGATTATGAAATAAAAATTGTGTGATGATTTTGATTACCAGTCATTTGAACATGTCAAGGATTTAATATTCTGGGATTAGATCACAGTAACAAGGAACTTCAAGCTCTTTGGAAAGGTCAAGGCTTATAGAAAAAAGCCATAGCCTCTACACAGATCTGTCACATAAAAAGGGGCTGGAGAGAATCTTTAATTCTTAGGAAATATGTTTTATCCAACTTCAGGAGTGAGTGTTCTCTTACTTTTTTTTAGTCCTTTACAAGGAAAAGGCAACTCTTTCTGGCTTATTACATATTAATATACATATTACATATTACTTATTACATATATCTGGCTTACAATATGATTGGTTATTCTAGTAAACAACTTTTGGATTTAAAGTAGCCACTACAACCCAGAGATAAAACTGTGTATTTTAACCACCAGTGGAAAATGTTAGCTCTGCTCTTTCCAAGTGGAAAATTCAGACTACCTTTTTGAGAGTCATTTTGTTTGCTCTTCTATGAAGAAATGTTTTAATATAGCAGTTTCAACCACCCTATACTACAGAGAGCAGAGAAGTATAAAATCCAATCCTCCAGTTATGAGGCTGTTCCATTTTTGGGAGAGAAAATTGTCACTAAAAAACAGTGAACTAAAGTCAAATTCAAGAAGAATAAAATGTAGCTTAAAAGAAAAAAACCCACTGCAAGTGTTGGTTTAGAATTCACACAATTTCTGTGAGACATCCTATAAAAAAGATATAGGACTATCACTGCGAAATATGATCTTGAAAGCAGATCTGAAGAGCAAACCCTAAGCATTGCTCAATGTTTGTGGCAGTGTCTTCGTTTATGGGGAAGAGAGGTATAGAGAGCTGCCCTAAGAGATGCTTTATCTCATAACTCACAGAAGGTCCTTAGTTCCATTATTCGAAAGCAGTAGAAACTGGATGGGATAGTGATGAATAACCTCTTCAAGGACCTTTGTCCTTTCTGAAGTGTTTATGTTTTGAATTACGCTTGGTATCTGCTCAGATTTCATATACTTCTGTTTCCATCTTAAGTGAGATATGTTCTTTCTTTTTCTATTTATTTATTTATTTATTTATTTGTTTATTTATTTATTTATTTTCGCCAGTCAGCCCTGGAACTTGAAGTTAGGGCTTGAGTACTGACTGTCCTTGGTCTTTTTGCTCAAGGCTAGTGCTCTGCCACTTGAGCCACAGGCCCACTCCTGGCTTTCTATGTATGTGGTACCAAGGAATCGAATCCAAGTCTTCGTGCATGCTAGGCAAGCACTCTACTACTAGGCCAAATTCCCGGCCCCGAGATGTGTTCTTAACCTTAGTGACTTCCCTCTGTACCCTCCTTTAACCCCAAACTCTAAAAACTCCCTCATCATAGAGTATGGAAAAGTGGCTGTTACCTTCAAAGCTACTGTGGAAGTTTTCTTGTTCTTTGTCACCATATGCTTTAAGTCAGTTGTTTCTTCTGGTGACCTGTATTTTTCATTCCATATTTGTATCTTCATGTTTTCCTTACCAGTGTTTCATAGTTGCCAGAACCTTGTCTGGTTGTGACTTTTTCTGGTCCTGGCCTCTTGGAATCCTTTGACATTGAACTTTTTCTGCCATAGTCTCCATGCATTGTTTTCTTTTAGGTTACCTTACACATTTTTTTCCATATATTTTTTATTGTAATTAATAGAAGGGTTATATTATATTTGCCAGATAGAAGGTGTATTACTTCACATACATTGGTACCCTTTTTCATGTCTTGGTCCCCATTTCCCTCCCCTTACCCCCACCCCTCATCTTGTTTTCCCCCCTTCCCTATCTGATTTCAAATAACTACGCATATATCCAATATATCAGATAACAAGGTGAAATACTGTAACAATATGAAATAACCAAGGGACAGCAAAAGAGATGAGAGATAACATAGTACATTAAGGACAACAATCACTCATTATATGGCTTTTGTTTCTATATCCTAGAGGTCCTTTCATTTAGCATCATACTGTATGGCCTTATATATCTAGGTTTTGCTCTATTGCCCAAGGTTTCTACTGATTATGACAAATGAGGGAAACCATTGAGCCTATGTTCCTTTGAGTCTGGCTTACTTCTCTTAATATGATTTTTTCTAGGTCTTTCCATATCCTAACAAATGGGGATATGTCATTCTTTCTGACAGCAGCATAGAATTCCATTGTGTACAAATACCACATCTTGTTGATCCACTCATCCACTGAGGGACATCTGGGTTGGTTCCATATCTTTGCTATGGTAAATAGTGCTGCAGTGAACATTGTTGTGCTAGTGGATTTAGTATGTCCTTGTTTCTGGACAATTGGGTAAATGCCTAGTAGTGGAATTGCTGGGTCATAGGGGAGCTCTATGTTTAGTCTTTTGAGGAACTGCCATATTGCTTTCCATAGTGGTTGAATGAGTTTGCACTCCCACCAACAGTGTAATAGTGATCCCTCCTGGCCATATCCCCTTCAGCATCTGTTGTTATTAGTTTTCTTGATCCTGACCATTTTAACTGGAGTGAGGTGGAATCTTAGAGTTGTTTTGATTTGCATTTCTTTTATGACCAGAGATGTTAAGCATTTCTTCATGTGTCTATAAGCTATTTTTATTTCTTCTTCAGAGAAGACTCCCTTTAAGTCTTTGGCCCATCTTTTAATGGGATGGTTGTTACTTTGGAGATTAGTTTCGGAGTGATTCAATTTTTTTGAGCTATTGATATATTTTAGATATGAGGCCTTTGTCTGTTGTATGGTTGGTGAAGATCTTCTCCCACTCTGTAGGATTTCTAGTTAATTTCCTAGCTATGTCTTTTGCCATACAGAAGCTCCGCAGTTTAATGCAGTCCCACTTATCCATACTTTTCCTGATTTGTTTTGTTTCTTGGTCCTTATCAAGAAAGTTTCGACCTGTGCCAAGGAGACCTAGTGTAACTCCTATTCTTTCTTGTAAAGTTTTCAGTGTATTTGCTTTTACCTCGAGGTCTTTGATCCATTTGGAGTTAATCCTGGTGCACGTTGACAAAGAAGGATCCAATTTTAGTTTTCTGCAGGTGCTTAACCAGTTCTGTCAGCACCACTTGTTGAAGAGGCTGTCTTTCTTTCATTCTATTTTTTTTGGCTCCCTTATGAAAGATTAGGTGGTCATAGGTTTGTGGGTTAATATCTGGGTCCTCAGTTCTATTCCATTGGTCTTCAGGCCTATTCTTTCTCTCATTTTCAAATGGGGAGAACAAGAAACTCAAGAAAAACGGCAAATCAAGGAATAGCATCTCCTACCCAATATAAACAGGTAATGGAGCAGTCAACAACAAAACTAGAGGAGAGTCCTGTAGATGTTATACAAATGCAGTTAATTAACATGATTAATGAAGTTTGAAAACATATAGAAAGATGGTACATGAGGAAGCCATATCTAAATGAGATGAAACCATAAAGATGATACATGAACGTGAGGAAGCCATAAAGGAGGCCATAATAAAGGATATACAAAGAAAAATGGACGAATTCATAGAATCCACAAACAAAAAGCTGATTGAACTCTAACAAATGTCCAATGAGAGTAAAGCTGCTGAGCTAACCACTCAAATAGAAATCAAGGAGTTAAAGAAGTCCATACACAATCTAAAACAAGAGATGCAAGACATCAAAAATGGGCAGTTAGTAGGAAGGGAGACGAAGAATAAAGTAGAAAGTATTGATAGCAGATTAGACAATGCAGAAGAAAGAATCTCTGGGGTTGAAGATAACTTAGTTGTTATCTAGGAAATATGAGAAAATGCTTCAGGAAGTCCAAGATACAATTAAGAAACTTAATTTAAGGCTATTCAGTATTGAAGAAGACCTGGAGAGAAAGGTCAGTGGTATTGGAAATATACTTCAGGGAATCATCTCAGAGAACTTCCCAAATTTCCAGAAGGGCAGGCCCATCCAGATACAGGAAGCTTTTAGAACCCCAAACAGACCTGACCATAAAAGGACATCCCACTGCCACATTACAGTCTGTACAGAGTCAATAGAGACCAAAGAAAGGATCCTAAAAGCAGCCAGGGAGACGAGAACAATCACCTACAAAGAAAAACCAATCAGAATAACCAAATTTCCCAGCAGAGACCATGCAAGCAAGAAGAGATTGGAAGGATATATGTCATGCCCTTAAGACAAATAACTACCACCCAAGAATACTGTACCCAGCTAAAGCTCTCATTCATAACTGAGGGAATAAAAACCTTCCATTCCAAGGAAAAGTTGCAACATTACATAGCAACCAAACCAGCATTACAGAAAATTCTCAAAGATATTCTACACATTGAAAACCAACACAAATGTGATACTGACAAAGAAATGGCACCTAAAAATCATACCAGCTAAATACCGCAAGAGCTGTCAAGCCACTGGCTCTAACAAAAGCTTTTTAAAATGGCAGGAACTAGCAAATATTTTTCAATTCTAACTCTCAGTATCAATGGATTTAACTCTCCATTTAAACAGCTTAAACTGTCTAGTTGAATCAAAAAGCAAGATCCATCGTTCTGCTGTCTTCAAGAGACACATCTTGCCCAGGAAAAGAAACATTTTTGAAAGTGAGAGGTTGGAATAAAGTTTATCAAACCAATTGCCCCCATAAACGGCCGTCCTCGTATCAGATAAAATAGACTTCAAACTAAAATTAGTGAGAAAAGACAAAGAAGGTTATTACATACTAATAAAGTGATCTCTCCTCCAGGAGGACATAACCATCCTAAATATCTACCTTACATATTTTTTGAAGCACAATCTCAGGATTTATTCCAGGCTGGTCTTGAACTGGGTATCTTCTGAATTCAACCTCCTAAATCCTAGGATTATTAGCATACAACATTACATTTACTTCTGCACTCCTATCAGCTCTAGTGATTTAATCTCTCCTAGTTTAAGCTTCCACTACTTGTTTTTTTTAAATATATTTTTTGTTGTAATTAATAGAAGGGTTACATTATATTCACCAGATAGAAGGTGCATTACTTCACAAACATTGATACCCTTGTCATGTTTTTGTCCCCATTTCCCTCCCCCCCAACTCCTCCCTTCATCTTGTTTTCCCCCTTCCTATCCTATTTCAAGTAAACATATATACAATATATCAGATAACAAGGTAAAATACTGTAACAATATGAGATGAGAAATGACATACTACATTAAGAACAACAATCACACATTATATGGCTCTTGTTTCTATATCCTGGAGGTCTTTTCATTTAGCCTCATCCTATATGGCCTTATGTATCTAGGTTTTACCGTATTGTAAACCTCTGCTAGGAGAGTCCAAGGTTTCTACTGATTATGACAAATGAAGGAAACCATTGAGCCTATGCATCTTTGAGTCTGGCTTACTTCACAATGTGATTTTTTTTTAAGTCTTTCCATTTCCTTACAAATGGGGCCATGGTGTTCTTTCTGCTGGCAGTATAGAATTCCATTGTATATAAATACCACATCTCGTTGATCCAGTCATCAACTGGGTTGGTTCCATGTCTTTGCTATTGTAAATAGTGCTGCAATGAACATAGTTGTACTAGTGGGTTTAGTATATGTCCTTGTTTCTGGATGATTGGGTAAATGCCAAATAGTAGAATTGCTGTGTGGGCAGGAGGAATCCCTACTACACTGCTGGTGGGAGTATAAACTCGTTCCTCCACTATGGAAACAGTAAGGAAGTTCCACTACTTTGAATGCTACTTTCCTAGATTGCCTTACTAGAAGCAGTATCTTCTGATTTGTACATTTGTACATGTATTATAGTACTTCTTTTTTTTTTGTTGTTCCAGTCCTGGGACTTGAACTCTGTGCCTGGGCACTGTTCCTTAGTTTTCTCAAGGCTAGTGCTCTGCCACAGCACCATTTCTGGCTTTTTCTGAGTACATGATACCATGGAATTAAACCTAGGGCTTCATGCACTCTACCAATAGGCCAAACTCCTGGTACTTTATAACTATTTATTCTATAGTTATGTATACATATTAGACTTCAACTTCCTGATTGACAGAAGGAAAGAATAAAATTTTGTTGCTCTTTTTTTTCTTATCCTTATGCCTGACATGATTGCTTCTTGGTCCTGTTCATCAGAATGTGTAATATACATCTTCTCACATTTCTGTTGTCCAGTCCTTTATAGCTTGCCTTCCGGTGTTTAGCCCAATCCTTACTTTTTAATTCAATGGCTTTTTAACTTACAGGAGTTGGTAGTTCGTTTTCTCAAGCGAGCATCAAGTAACCTCCAACATTCACTGAGGATGATACTACCTAGTCGACGATTAGCACTTCTGGAACGCAGAAGAATCCTTGCTCACCAATTAGGTGACTTTATCCTTGTGTACAACAAGGTAAATTGTTTGTCTGATAGTCTTGTACATTGGGTTCAACATATTGTCAGAAACATGCTGGACCCCTCTGTACAGTTTTTATTTTCTGGTAGGTAGTACTGTCCTTTCTGTTTTGTTGTCAGTGTTGATGGGAGCTCACACCTTAACCTGCAAGCTGAAAAATGATTACTTCTAAGAGTCCAGTGACCATAGTTCTTACCAAAGGCATATTTTCTTTAAGTTCTATTGTGTGTGGAATGAAAATTGTCTCCGTATGGACATATATTATTGTGCCTCTAAACAACGGAGAACTGACTATTTGAGAGTGACCTTGAACTATGAATTTAATATGATTTTTTTTTTGGTAGATCATGGGGCTTAAACTCTGGGCCTGGGTGCTGTCCCCAAGCTCTTCAGCTCAAGGCTAGCATTCTACCACTTGAGCCACAGTGCCACTTCCAGTTTTCTGATGGTTCATTGGAGATAAGAGTCTCACAGACTTTAATGCCTGGGCTGGCTTTGAACCACAAGCCTTCGATTTCAGCCTCCTGAGTAACTAGGATTATAGGCATAAGCCACTAGTGCCTGGCAAATACGATTTTTTTAGAGACTTTTTTTTATAGAGAAATAATTATACAGTCAAGGCTAGTAGGAAATACACTAATAAAAATTATTGTGAAGGGGGGTGGATGGTGGGTGGGGGGGAGGGTAATGGGTACCAAGACATGTGAAAGGGTATCAATGTATGTGAATTAATGCACCTTCTATCTGGCAAATATCATGTAAAAAAGATAAAAAAAGATAAAAAATAATAAAATAAAATTATTGTGAAGTGTCTTAAGACCATGTATGTCAAATGTGTTAAATATTTGAGGGCTGCCAGGTAGCAGTGGCTCATCCCTGACTAAAGGCCTAGCTATTCAGAAGGTGAGAACTGAGGATCATGGTTTGAAATCAGTTCAGGCAGAAAACTATGTGAGACCCCTAGTCTTCAATTAATCACCAAAAAGCCAGAAATGGAGGTATGTCTCAAGTGGTAGAACACCAGCCTTGAGCAAAAATTCGAGGCCCTGAGTTTAAAAAAATGTAAAGAAGAATTTACAGTCATTTCAAAAGGAAAGATCAGGCCTTGAAATTTAAATAGCATGAAAACATTATATGAAATATTTAGAATGCCATATCATACCATATCAATAATTTTCTCCAGATCTGTTGAGACTTTTCTTATGCCTCACATAAGAATTTGTTCCATTTGGAAGCTGCTATAAGATAGTCTCCCGAAACTTATCTCTCCTCTACTAATCATACAAAATATTGTCACTCTTGTCCTACAATACTGTTAGAGCTGCAATATAAGCACAGATGTTACTAAGTGACTATAAAAAGCTTTTTCCTCAATGGGCTGCGCAAGTAGAAAGTAAAACAGTGATAAAAATTTACATTTACTCTTCAGCTGTTACTTGGACCTTTCAAAACATTTCATGAAATAATGGCCAGTAGTAATATATCTAATTTATAGTTGGCAGAGTACATGGAAGAATTAAATGTTTTTACTGTAAGAACCAATTAACCCTAGGGTAATGAAAACATGATGAACTGAGCATTTACCAGGAGTCAGTTTTATCTTGTTTTTCTGTGGGCTTGGGCATTAAATAGGAAACAGAACAGATGGCTGAAAACAAATCAAAGAAGAAATTTGAAGAAGAAGAAGAAGATGGAGTGAATGCAGAAAACTTTCAAGACTTCATCACACAAGCCAGGTAGAAGAAGACATTATTGATTGCTTTGTCTTTCATTCTGCTTACTGAATGTCCCACGTTTCCTTTTTTTGACACATGGATATGAATGAAATCATTCTCAGAAGGAGGGAAAGTTTCGTAGGCTTGGCCTGTCCATATCTCAGCTAGTTATATTGCTGTTGTCATGGCTTCAGTTATCAAAACACTGCTGCTGGGTGTCTGGGCTGTCATTCTAGACAGTTGTCAAAGTATACAATACTTGAAGTACTGTGGGACCTTTTGGAAATTTGAGGTTAGAAGCTTTTATTGTTTATTGAATTTATCCCTGACCCAACAATGCTGTGGAGATGACCAAATTTTGCCTAGATTTAGTGGGCTAAGGAATTGGCAATCTCTTAACACTGTGAGGATTACACCTAATTTATATAAACAAGTCCATGCCTAGGGTTAATCTTGAGGAATTGAAAATCTCCATATTTAACTCTTTTCATACAAGTGAGCCAAGACATTTTGTTCATTAAAATGGTATTTCCAAAGAAAGAAATGACAAAAGACAATTTTAGGTTTTTGTAAAATCTTTTTTTTGTTTGTTTTGCTAGTCCTGGCGCTTGACCTCAGGGCATGAGCACTGTCCTTGGGCTTTCTCAAGGCTAGAGCTCTACCACTTGAGCCACAGCACCATTTCTGGCTTTTTCTATGTATATAGTACCGAGGAATTGAACCTGGGTCTTTGTGATTGCTAGGCAGGCACTCTACCACTAGGCTAAACTCCTGGCCCCTGCAAAATCTTTTTATAAGAAGAATTGTGAAAAATCACTAAGATAAAATAAAAGATAAGGCAACTGTGAACCCTAGGAAATAGACTTCCATTGTCAAAGTCATAGTGAGGAGTGTAGGACATCAGCTGTTTGTTCATTATTTGTGAGGTTAGGCAGCAGTGTTTCAGGAACAAACACAGCATGGTGTATAATGCCATGTATAGATTCTACAGCCACCCCCTTGTATACTTAATCCACAGAAAACAGATGCATCCTTTTATAGGAGTTCATTTTTCCTTTCTTTTGATTACTGTGTTTCCATAATAAAATCTAGTAGATTTTTCCAGAACAACTTTCCCTGCTGACTGCTTTTTCTTTTCATTTCAGTGAGGCTGAACTAGAAGAGGTGTTAACTTTTTATACACAAAAAAACAAATCTGCGAGTGTCTTCCTGGGGACTCACTCTAAAAGTTCTAAGAACCGAAATAGTTATTCTGATAGTGGGGCAAAAGGTGGTAAGTATGCCAATTAATTAATGAAAAATAAGAACAGTACCTTGGGTTTGGTTCCCATTGTGGGAAAGAAGGAAGGAATTTGGGGAAAAAAGGAAAAGTGAAGCTGAGCACTGGTGGCTCACAGTCTAATCAACTATTTTTTTGTTTGGGATCTGGAAATAGAGATATGGAGCCAGCTGTGCAGACAGGGAGACTCTTACCTCCAAGTAACCAGCAAAAGGCTGGAAGGATGGGTGTGACTTAAGTGGTACGGTGTCAGCCATGAGCTAAAAATATTAGCCAAGTGAGATTGGGGCCAAGAGTGTGGCTTAGTGGTAGAGTGCTTGCCAATAGCATGCAAGAAGCCAATTCCTTGGTACCACTTACACAGAAAATACTGGAAGTGGTACTGTGGCTCAAGTGATAGACTGCTAGCTTTGAGAAATCTCAAGGATAGTGCCCAAGCCCTGAGTTTGAGCCCCAGGACTGGTTAAAAAAAAAAAAAAAGCCAAGTGAGAGATTGAAGCTCTTGAGTTCAAACCTCAGTTTAAAAAGTGAAAGGTAGTGCGTGCAGAGAAGAGTTAATAATGTGTTGATCGAATACTAAGACTCTAAGGTGGTTAAACTTTGCGGCACAGTGCTGGGACAAGGAAATGGAGAGTGGGGAGCAGTACTTTTTGTCTTAAAAATCAAAGAGATCTAATGGTTTCTTTCCCTATGACTATTAATAGCAGAAATTTGTCAGCATTTGTTAATAACTAATGTCTAGTGAACCCTTAAATATCTGCTGGACATGATCCTGCTTCTCCTAAAAATTATATAGAATGGACACTATTTTGAAACTTCTTTACATAGGAGAAAATGTGAAGGAACTAAGTAACTTGTTCAAGGCCATTCTTTATCACACTAGGATGAACTTTGATTCCCTCTTCAGTCTTCTACCCCTTACCTTTATCTAATCAGATTCCTCAACAACAGTGGCACTGTGGGTGGAACTCTAGATTCTGCAGGGCTGTCCTCCTAGTGAGATGACTGACATTCCTGGTCCTAGACTTCACACGTCATTGGTTTCCCTCAGTCATTGTCTAGAATATGCTCCCCACACACACACTGAGGATTTGGAATTTGGATTTGGAAATTGAGTCTGGATCCAGCTGTCTAGATCGTGTCATTGTGATGTTCTAAATGAATCTTTAGTCAAGTACAGTGGCTCATTCCTGTAATCGTAGCTACCTGGGAGGTCAAAATTGGAAGGATCTCAGTTCAAAATCAACTTTTCCCTCAGAAAAGTCTGAAAGACTCCCTCTCTAGTTAACCAGTGAAAGGCTAGGTTGACAGCATGGTTTAAGTGGTAGAGCACCAGCCAGGAACAAGCAAGCAAAGGGGGAGTACCAGGCCTGGAGTTCAAGCCATGGTACTGACTAAAGGAAAAAGAAATCTTTACTTTAAATGTGAAGTTTATTTAAAACCTCTGTGGAAGTATGTGGGAAGCATAGGTAATAGACATAGTATTTTTTTTTTTTTTTGCCAGTCCTGGATTTAGGCTCAGGGCCTAAGCACAGTCCTTGGGTTTTCTCAAGGCTAGAGCTCTACGACTTGAGCCACAGTGCCACTTCTGGCTTTTTTCTATGTGTATGGTACTGAGGAATTGAATTCAGGTCTTTGTGCATGCTAGGCAAGCATTCTATCACTAGGCCAAACTCCCAGCCCCTAAACATAGTAATTTTGTCAGTATTTTAATCCCTGGATTTGAAAATGGAGCATTCTTCCCTGCTTCCAAGGCTAATATTACCTACTATGGAAATACTGCAACCCATAAAATTGGTTAAGATGTGGAATGAATTCCCCCCTCCCAAAAATAATTGTTTTTTTATTGCTTTGTAGTACTGGGGATTGAATCCAGTACCTAACATATGCTAGACATGGTTTCTGTCCTTGAGCTACACTTCCAGCCCAGTGTTTTAACAAATGATTTTGTCAGCTAATCTGTAAGAGCCCACTAAACTCACTGTATAATTGAATTATTGTCTTCTAGCAGTCCTTCTGAGCCCAGTCTCTCAGACCTTCTCTAGCTTTATATTTATTGATTTGCTCTTTCCTTCTACAAACTTTTACTAAGCCCTTATTATGTGTTGGACACTTGGATAGTTACTGGCAGTACAATGACTGGGACCAACTTCATCCTTGACTTTATAAACTTTGTTGTCCAATAAATGGAATTGGGTTCATGACTACAAGAAGATTAATAGCATCTCTGGAAAGCTCCTGTAATAGTGTTGAGGAAGAGAGGTTGAGGAATTCTTACAGTGAGGCTAGGGTAGAAAAGAATATATGCTTATACAGGCATTCCTACATAACTTCTCCCTCCACAGTTAGTAGAGAAGTCCAAACAATATGTATAGACAACACCATTTGTCCAGATGGATCATTTGAAATTCTAGAGTTCATGTGTTAGCAACTGCCTTTTTATAAGGTCTATTCTGATCTGTACCTATTATGAAAACTAGCAGGACAGAAGGAAGATCTCAAGGAAACAGCATATAATAGTTATACCAAACATGAACAAACAAGTATGATGACAGTATTATCATTGCTGATGACAAGGGTGATGGAGAGATCAGAATAAAAAAAAACAATTGTAAAATGACCCCTTGAGTTCTGTTCTTTTTTGTTAGGTGGAAATATAGTTTGAACTCAGGACCTCATACTTGCTAGACAAGTGCTCTATGCTTGAAATATACCACCAGCTTTTTTTCAAGCTGAGACTCACTTTTTGTCCAGGCCAGCTCAGGAACATGTGGCTAGAATGACCTAGCTGTGCCACCAGCTTTTTATTGGTAAAGTTTTTGTCCAAGCTGGAAATCTCAGCCTTTCAAATAACTAGGATTGGCATTCTCTTAATTTCTTGTATGAACCTTATTTTTTATTAAAGAATTTATTAACATTGATTTTACATCATATTTCAAATGATGTATTTAACAAACAAGTATTCAAGAAAGGAATCTCTATATGAACCTTATTTTCAACAAAGGTTTTGGAAGATATCCCTAAATATATGACTAGCTCTGACTGTTCTGTTTCAAAATCCTGTAGTGGAGAAAACCATATTACTGTGTAAAGTTACTAGAATGATTTTGTTATTGTCTGTGCTAATGGATCTAGCTGAAGTGAAACTGAGGCATAGCCTTTAAGTTATAAGCCATTGTTTGGTATTTAGCTATTATGTTCATGAATAGAGGGGCTTGTTTTTTTGTGTGTTGTGTGGTAGTTCCACTGTTCCATAATGAGAACCCCCAACCAACTTGATCTCATATCCTATTGTAAATTGTCTGACTGCCCTTACTTCCTTTTTCAGGCATGTCCTAGCTTATAAAAAGACCACCAAGGAATGGCTACCCTGGGTTTAAGTATCTTTCTCTGGCTCAGTTACATGGGGCTGGGTTGGGAAAAGCTGGGAATCAGTCAACAGAGTTATTGCTGTAGCCATCATTGGAAGAGTATGGTACAGTGTACAGTGTTTTCTAGCATTGATTTAATACTCTTATTTATTTATTTATTTTTATTTTTTGTCAATCATGGGGCTTGAACGCTGGGCCTGAGCGCTGTTCCTGAGCTCTTCAGCTCAGGGCTACCATCCTACCCCTTGAGCCACAGCTCCATTTCCAGTTTTCTGGTGGTTAATTGGAGATGAATGTCTCATGGATTTTCATGCCCAGGCTGGCTTTGAACCAGGATCCTCACATTTCAGCCTCCTAAGTAACTAGGATTACAGACGTAAGCCACCAGTGCCCAGCTAGTACTCATAATTTTAAGAACATAATTATGTGTAATTTTTATTAGTATGAGAATCTAAGTTCAGTGCTTCTTATTTCAGATCACCCTGAGACAACACAAGAAGTGAAAATAAAGCAGCCCAAACAGCAACAGGTCACAGAAATTCACTCTGATAAACTATCTCGTGAGTGTTTCACACCTACATATATCTGCTACTCTGTGATAAATCTTTAAAAGAAAAAGACTACCAGTCATGCAGTATTATTTCTGAAAAGCATGGAACATACCAAAAGAAGTTTCTTCCTTTTCCCATAGAATTTCCTCTTGACTATTGATAACCTACTTTCCTTCCAAAGATTTTTTCCATTTAGAAATTCTGAGTACTGTCTTTTTTTCCTAGAAGGGTGAGAAGGAGAGGGAGAGGAGTTAGCTGTTGCTTGCAGAAAATTTATAAAGCTTGCCTGCTCTGATTTGTGGAGATATTCCCAGTTTCAGCTCTTAGAATGGACTAAAAATAAAGTTTCTGTTGCCAGGTCATCTCTGGTAGGCAAAATTCATTAAATGCACAATGAATATGAATTGTAGTCTTTATTTTTCATGATTTCTGTTTCATGTTAACATTATTTTGATGTTCTAAAAATGTTTATGTTTTGTAGAGATTATATGTCCTTTTTTCCTAAAATGATCTGTTTTTGTTTTGTTTTTTGTTTTAATAGGATTTACCACTTCAGCAGGAAAAGAGGCTAAATTAGTCTATACCAATTGTTCCTCTGCTTCTTTCTCTGGTCCTGCTACTACTCTTCCACAGAGACTTCCCAGCACCCATTTGTCATCTGTGAAAACCTCTGCCCTCTCACCAGGGCCTGTCCACTTTTCTTTGTCTCAGATTTCTTCAGCTATCCTCAGCATGCCTCACCAGCCAACAGTTTTACCGAACCCAGTCCCTGACAGTGCCTCTCTCTCCATACATCCTGGGACACAGAACCTACCAAGCCCCGCTGGCTTGCCACGCTGTCGATCAGGCAGTTACACCTTTGGCCCTTTTTCCTCTTTCCAAAGTGCTGCACAAATATATAGCCAGAAACTGTCTCGTTCCTCTTCAGCAAAGGCAGGTGAGTGAGAAAATGAAAGGCAGGCTGCACTGTCAGCTCCTTCCTTAGCCACATTAAAAAACAAAAACAAAAACAAAAAACAGTGCCCTCTTCCCCTTGCCTTTTCTTTTAAGAGGTAAGAGACCCATGCTGCATTGTTCTGCTGGGACTAAAGAAGGACTGCATTTTGCCCACTAGCATGCACTCATTGATTCAGAGTAAAACAGAGATTTTTAGACACTCATTTAGGTACTGAAGAGAAACAGAGTCATCCAGTGCCTTTACTTTAGTCAAGGGAATTCCCATCTCAAATAACCGTAGACCTACAAATGTACTAAAGGCATACTTTATTTTTTTTTTCATTATTTTTGGCACCAGACAAATTAGTCTGGTTTTACAACCTGAATAAGTACCCAAAGATTTTTTTTTTCTTTTATTTCTTTTTATTTTTTTTTCCTCCCAGTCATGGGCATGAACTCAGGGCCCAGGTGCTGTCCCTGAGCTCTAATTGCTCAAGGCTAGTGCTCTACCACTTTGAGTCACAGTTCTACTTGCAGTTTTTTTTGTTTTGTTTTGGGTTTTTTTTGTTTTATATTTTGAGTGGTTAATTAGAGATATGAGTCTCATGGGATTTTTCTGCCCAGACTGGCTTTGAACGGTGATCCTCAGATCTTAGCCTCTTGAGTAGCTAAGATGACAGACAGGAGCCACCAACACCTAGCTCAAAGAATTCCTAAATAGAGTATTAATTTCAAATGAAGTAGAGCAGTCAGGTCTCCTCCTCCTCCTCCTCCTCTTCTTCCTCTTCCTCTTCCTCTTCTTCTTCCTCCTCCTCCTCTTCCTCCTCCTTCTTTCTTCTTCTTTGCCACTGAGGATGGAGTCCAAAGCCTCATATGTGCTAGATAAGCACTCTGCCATGTAGTTATGCTCCCAGCCTATTTTAAATGAATAGTTCTATTGAGATATAACCCATATTCATAAAATTTTCCCTTTTAAAGTGTACAGTTAGTGGCTTTTATTCAGAGTTGTACAACCAATACCATTATCTTATTTAGAACATCTTTATTATCTTTGAAAGAAACCTCTTATCTGTTAGCAGGCACTATTTCCTTCTCCTAGCAAGTCCCCACTGACTTGCTTTCTATTTCTATAGATTTGCCTATTCTGGAATTTCATGTAAGTGGTATTGTGAAATAGATGAGTTTGGTGACTGTCTTCTTTCACTTAGAATGTTTTCAAGGCTCTTCATATATACTATACTTTCATCTTCTTTATGGCTAAATAATATTTTACTGTATGGGTATATCATATTTTATCTGCTGGTCAGTTGATGGACATTTGGTTTGTGTCCATTTTTCCCATTGCAAATGGACAAAATATAATGCTGCTATAAGTAGTCATGCATGTTTTTGTGTGGACATATATTTGTGTCATTTTGGGTGTTTGGTTAGAGTGAAATTTCTAGGTCACATTAAGCTGATGGAACTAACAAACTCCAAAGCGGCTACATTGCTGCATCAATGGTTGTGTTTCAGTTTCTCTATATCCTTGTTAATGTTTATTTTTTAATTTTACCCATTTTGAGGTATATAAAATGTGTATGTGTGTATTATTGTTCTAGTGGCTGACGATGTTGTACTTTTGGGCTGTTTGTTGTCTGCTTTGGAGAAAGGTTTACTCAAATTCTTTGCCCAAGTTTAAATCAGAATGTCTTATTTTTGAGTTGTTTTCTGTATATATTCTACATATAAATTCCTTGTTAGATAACTAACTTAGAAACATTTTCTCTTAGTCAATATTGGTTGGCTTTTCACTTTTTTGAAGCATAGCAGTTTTTAAAGTTTGATTAAGTGCAATTTGTCTATTTTTTTCTCTTATTACTTGTATTCTTGGTATCTTTTCTTCTTTTTTTTTTCTTGGTATCTTTTCTACAAAAGAATTCTCTAACCTTAGTCACAAAGATTTCTTTGTACATTTTCTTAATCTAGGTGTTTTATCTATTTTCAGTTTTTATGTATGGTGTGATGTAAGAGTCCAATCTCATTCTTTTACATTTGGATTTTTCAACTGTCAATATATCACTTGTTGAAGAGACTATTATTTCCCCCATTGGATTGTCTTTTACTCTTGTTAAAAATCACTTAACCATTAATGTAAAGGTTTATTTCTGCAATCTCAGTTTCATTCTCATTGCTCTATATGTCCTAAGCCAGTACCACATTATGACACTGTGATACTGTAGCATTATGACAAGTAGTGAATTTACTAAGGATGATACTTCCTACTTCCTCCTTCTCAGGATTGCTTAGGTTGCTCTGGATTTTATGTCTTACAATCAGAATTATAGAAACAGTTGGTCAGATTCTACAAAGAAAGTGAAGGGGGGAAAAGGCAGATGGGGCTTTGGTAGGAATTACAAACAGTCTGCAGACCATTTGGGCAAGTATCTTAATATTGATCAAGTTTTTAAACACTTTAGTAATAAGCATATCAAAGTGAATTAAGATGCTAAGCCTTGCCTTCTAAATAGTCAATCTGTTAACTAATTCCTGATTATCAATGAAGTGTATGTTATAATATGCAGTTTGAGTCAAGAGATTTTAAATGGTCTTCTCTAATTAAAGCCATAAGTAAGAATGTATAAGTGACTGTTGTTCTATGATTATATCTTCTAAAATCAACCATAATCTGTAATGTTCTAGTCTGAATTGTCCTTGTTTAATGTCCCCACTTCCCTATGTTATTACGAAAACTATTAGCTCTTTTGTCCCACTCTTTCCAAGAGAAGACTGGGGAATAAAAGATAGCCAGATCAAAGCCCAGCGCTGGTGGCTCATGCCTATAATCCTAGCTACTCAGAAGGCTAAGATCTGAGGATCATGGATCAAAGCCAGCCTGGGCAGGAAAGTCTCTAATTAACCACTAGAAAACCGGAAGTGGCGCAGTGACTCAAATGGTAGAGCCATAGCCTTGAGCTGAAGAGCTCAGGACAGTGCCCAGACCTAGAGTTCAAGCCCATGACTCCCCCCTCCAAAAAAACGATATGTGTATATGTGTGTGTAGCCAATTCTTTGGCTGGTGATTATTTGTAAGTATGCTATTTAATTTTCAGGTATTTGAGACTTTCTGCTTTTTGTAATTGACTCAGTATATTTCTACTGGGATCAGACAACGTATTCTGCATATTCTGAATGGATTAAATATATAGTATTTAATACATAGTAGCCATAGCACATAGTAGCGACAATAGGGCTTACTGGGAATGATTGCAGCTCCCATTTTTACTATGATGATTGAATAGTTTTAGAATGGGATTAAGATATTACTCAACAGTGTATATTAAAATTTTAATATACAGTACCAAAATCTAGTGGTTCTTATTAAAAGAATAATGTGAATTTTAAACCAGTAGGGAGAAAATGAGGAGAAAAGCCATTATATAGCTAGAATAGGAAAAGCAAAAGAGAGATTTAAGACATGATAAGCTCAGTGTACTAATAAACTACAATCTGAGGTTTTGAAAAATGCAACCATAATGCTGTTTACTAGAAGCACCTCTTAGAATCAAGCCACAGAATATGGGTATAATCATAAAGAAATGCCAGCTTAGTGTGAAACGGTAGAAAGATGGCTGTACTAACACATGCTAAAAATCACATTTCAGAAAGAAAAATTTCTTACAGAGAAAAGGAGCAAGCAATTACTTAATGACAAAAGCTGCAATATAACAAAGAAGAAACAGTTCTTAAAGTATCTTCACTTGATAAAGTAATATCTACATGTTTACAGGTGGAATACCTAATCTGAAAATTCATATTGGAAATGTTTCAAATTCTGAAATTTTTTGAGTACCACTCTAATACTGTATCTGGTCTCTCAGGATGGGTCACACGCAACTGTAGATGCACTAAAACAATTGTGTATGATTATCTGTAGGCTATAAAAGGTGTATATGAAACTGATGATCAGATTTAGACTTGGGACCAAGTGTCGAGTGGGACCAAATGTCATTACATACATTAAACATCATTTAGACAGGAGGAAATATTCTGAGAAATACATCATGAGGTGACTTCATAGTGCTGCTCATGCAAGCCTACGAAATGTCTGTTAATCTAGAGATCTAGTAAGCATAAGATACATGAGACTGTTGCCAGTGTAAAATGCATACTGTTTTATAATGAACTTACTTTGAAAGAGCACATTATGACAAAAGGTACACTATGGTAAATACTTAAACCATAACAGTCATTTATCATCAAGTATTGATAATTATATCCTGTACACAACTGCCACCACAGTAGGTTTATTTCCACCAACACCAGCACAAACATGGGAGTAACATGTTATGCTGTGATATGATGAGGGCTGCAGTATCAGTCACTAAGATATGGAGATTTTGTGGTTCTGTTGTAATCCTCTTAGACAGACATGACTCTAAATCTGAATATGTCCCAAATTCAAAATACTTCTGGCCTCGAGCATTTTGAATAAGAGATACTTATCCTGTTACATAAAACCTCATGGAAATATACGAGTAATCTGCAAATATTCTGTCTTACTGTAAAATTTCCATATAATTCTGTTATTAGTATAGTAAACATGCTTTATTTTATTTTTATTTTTTGGAGATACTGTATTACTGCATAGCCCATACTGACCTTGAACTCAAAATCCTCCTTTCTCAGCCTTTTGTATGCTGGACTTACATGCAAGCACCTTCATGCTTTCTCTAAGCAGATTTTTTGAAGTAGGAATAGGAACTGAGCAGTCGGGGCATAGAAGCACACTGCCTGTCATGCCTGAAGTTGAGAAGTTGAAGCAAGGAGGATCATTATCCGTTAGCCAGGTTAAGCTGAGTGAAGCCTTTTATTCAAAGAAGAGACTATATGATAAAACAATATGATATGTGTCTGCTGATCATGTACAGAAGGTATCCTCCCAGCAAAAACAGAAAATACTTGCCTAAGCATGCATGATATATAGGATATAACATACTTTTATTTATTTTTGTCAGTTGTGGGACTTGAACTGTGGGCCTGGGTGTTGTCCCTGAACTCTTCAGCTCGAGGCCACTGCCCTACCCCTTGAGCCACAGGGCTAATTAGGGTTTTCTGTTGGATGATTAGAGATAAGAGTTTCATGGAATTTTCAGTGCCCAGGCTGGCTCTGAACTGTGATCATCATATCTCAGCCTCCTGAGTAGCTAGGATTACATGTGTGAGCCATTGTACCCAGTGATACTTTTATTTTTTTTATTTTTTTATTTATTATTATTTTTTTTTTTGCCAGTTCTGGGCTTGAGCTCAGGGCCTGAGCACTGTCCTTGGATTTTTCTCAAGGCTAGAGCTCACCACTTGCGCCTCAGCACCACTTCCAGCTTTTTTCTATATATGTGGTACCAAGGAATCGAACAAGGGTCTTCATGCATGCTAGGCAAGCACTTTAACCACTAGGCCAAACTCCCAGCCCCACTTTTATTTTTTTTAATTAGGTACTACATTACAAAAAAGAAAGAAATCTTATCAGATACTAAAACAGCTGGTAGAGTATTTAAATTTCTTCTCTGAAAAAAAAACATAAAGCCAAGATTAAGGTAGAAAATTATAATACTCTTCTAAAAGGGGACATTTCTAATACTTAATTTTTCATGAGAATGGAAAAGGTCTCCATTTTGTGCAGGTAGTTTCATCTAGACAAAACCAGTTAAGAACAGTGTTAAAAGTAGCATCATATACCAGCTTGATTTATGAACAGAAATATAAAAACTCTAATCAAAAGCTTAAAAGCCAGTCAAATTTAATGGCATCTGAAAGAGAAGTATACCATAAACAAGCTTATTCAAGGAAGATATGAGAGGCTTGACTTTAAAAAAAAAATCTGTCATTGTCATTTGCCATGTTAACAGATTAAAGGAAGAAAAAAGCCTATGTTCATATTGTCATGATAGATGCAGAAAAAAATTTGATAATATTCTAGGTTCACTTGTGAACATTTATACCAAGAAAAGAAGGAAACCCTGTCAACCCAGCAACGTATCTGTCTCATACAAGAGCTAGTGGTCTAGGTGGAAAAATGTTGAAATTTTCACCTTCACATTAGGAGCAAGATGAAGATTGATGTTGCTTCTGTTAAACATTTTACAGGAGGTCATAGCCAGCACAATAAGAAAAAAAAAAAACATTAAAAGCAGTAAGGTCTAAAAAGAGAAAATAAACTATTATTGGCTCACACCTATCAACCTAACTACTCAAGAAGCTCAGATCTAATGATCACGGTTGGAAGCCAGCCCAGGCAGGAAAGGTTGTAGGGACTACTATCTCCAGTTAGCTACTTGGAAAAAGCCAGAAGTAATGCTGTGGCATTTTGTATGTAATTTTTAGCTATATAAATGGCACGAAGAAAGCAGTAGTTTTAAGGAGAAAAATACAAAAATGACCATTTGGGAGCTACTGGAGTTTGATACTACCACTCAAACAGTCTCCAACTATTTATTTTAAAGCTGAGGTTCTGTGTCATTAAATATACTCAAGTGTCTAACCTTCACCACTAACAAATACGTTTGACATGAATAAGTGGATAGATATATATCTCATATAGGGGTAAGTTCATAAAGTCTCCGATGTCATCAAATTGATCTTTAAAATAGCTCCAATCACAATCTCACACTTGGTCTTAAATTGGCCTAAAAATAATAGGCCAGGAAGAGGATGGACCTTTTGAAGAAGAGAAATACCTTAATGAAACATGATGTGAAAATATGATAACTATTAAGACAGCATGATATTAGCAGCATCCCAGGGATTGATAAATGAAATTGAATAGAAGAGTGCAAAGCACAACTTACTTCAGTAAGTTAATATGAAAACAACTCAGTAGAAGAACAATAAGCAGGCCTGGAAGTGAATGTAAGACTATAATGCTATTCTACAGTGTCCATAGAGGAAGAACTGTGATGTTTGAATATTAAAAGAGTAGATGAGGGTGAGATTAGGACTGGACATGTGGCTCCAGTGGTAGAACACAACACTTGCCTAACAATCACTAGTAAAATGAGGCAAGGTATATAGTCACAAGAACACTTCTGTACTGTTTGTGGGAATGTTAAATACACCACTCTGGTATTATCATATAAGCTTGAAAATTCACCCTGTTAACCAGTAATGCTGCTCATAGGCATTGACACAGAAAATTCTGTCTGTGCATCAGTAAACAGATGCAAGATAATGTATGACATTATAACAGCAATAAGCTGTTAATAACAAGTAATTGAAAAGGTATGGTGAATCTGAAATGAAATACCAGACAGCAAATAAAATGTATGAATTTCACCTATACTCAACAAGGATAAATCTTAGTGATACAATGTTGAATAGCAAAAGCAAGTTGAAGAAACTGTTATGATAGAATACCATTTTTATAGAACTTAAAACTGGGGCCGGGAGTTTGGCCTAGTGGTTAAAGTGCTTGCCTAGCATGCATGAAGACCCAGGTTCGATTCCTTGGTACCACATACATAGAAAAAAGCCAGAAGTGGTGCTGAGGCTCAGTTGGTAGAGCTCTAGCCTTGAGAAAATCCAAGGACAGTGCTCAGGCCCTGAGCTCAAGCCCAGGACTGGCAAAAAAAAACAAAAATAAAACTAAATTACCTACTATTTTATTTATACAAACATTTGCATATATGTATGTAGGTATGTAGGTATGTATGTATTTATTTATTGCCAGTCCTGGGCTTGAGCTCAGGGCCTGAGTACTGTCCTTGGACTTTCTCAAGACTAGAGCTCTACCACTTGAGCCACAGCACCACTTCTGGCTTTTTGCTACGTATGTGGTACCGAGGAATCGAACCCAGGTCTTCGTGCATGCCTGGCAAGCACTCTACCACTAGGCCAAACTCCCGACCCCTGTATGTATATTTTAAATTACCAATATTTTATGAAGGAAGAGAATAAATGATGAAGGAAGAGAATAAATGATGAAAGATTAGGGATGAGAAGCACATGGGTTAATGCATATTATTGGTAATGTAGCTTCTGAGTGCCATTTGATAGACATTTATTATAATGTGCTTATATTATACACCATTGTAAAGGTTTTGTGTGTAACAAGTTGTATGTACAAAAAGGACAACAACTAAATTAAAAATTATTATAAAAAGGGCAGGAGGGCTCTAGGAGTGTGACTCAGTGGTTGAGGGTGGAGCCTGGGTGGGTTTTTTTGCACATAAACAAGAAAAGAAATACATTATGGTATTTCTACTTTCCTATGCAATTTTTAAAATAACATCTGTGATTTTGAGGTACTGAGCCTTTAGTTCAGGGCTTTGTACTCATTAGACAGGTCCTCTACTGTTTGAGCTGTTTCTTCTAGTTCAGAGATGTGCAATTTTTACAGTCAAAAACATGAGTCTGGTTTTATGTTATATAACAGAATAAGCTGAAAGAAGAAAATTTAAATCTGTAAAGGAAGAGCATTGAAAATATAAAATCAGTGCTGTTTTTTGTTATACCCTCAGTTTTTGTTTCCTTCTGTTAGTGGTAAAACTAAGAATTGTGAGTTGCAAAACCCTTTTTTTTTCTGACATCACTGAGATCAAACCCAAGGAGTGTAATATTATTGTATCCTCAGCTCAACCTATTTTAAACATTTGATAAAATTAGTTCTTCCCTAGCACCTGTGATGAAAATTCTTTGTGACGTTTTTATAATTAGCAGAAACACATTAAAACTGCATACAGCAGTTTAGCTACAGAAAGAACTTATATTGTTACCATTTGAAGACCATTTATGACTTCTTATGGTAATGATCCTAGGGTTCAGTAAAGTGTCAGTTGGCCTAATATTTCTTTGTTATTGTCTTTGGTTTTTGTTTTGTTTTATTCAGGTTCTTTTTCTTAAGTGGGTGAGAACTTTTCTCTTTCTCAGCAGGTTTATGCCATCCTCACAAGCATCATTCAGGAGTATCCAAAACACAAAAAGAAGGAGACGATAATTTGTACAACAAACGGTACAACCAAACTCTGGTTACGGCTGAACTCCAAAGGCTCGCTGAGAAACAGGCAGCAAGACAGTATTCTCCTGCCAGCCACATCAGTCTCCTCTCTCAACAGGTATGGGCAGAATGTGATGCCCAAAGGGCTTTTTGAATCCAAGGTTAAGATTGATCAGGTATGCCCAGTTCTTCCCAGACTTCAGTGTTTCCCACATGTTGATGACTCTCAAATTAGCATTGGTTGGGTATTGATCTGAATAAAAAACCAAAATGCTACTGAAGTCGTCAAAATGACTATTGCAGGCATCGCAGAGTTTAGTCTGGTACTGGTTATGATATACCTGTTTCACAGATAAGCTGTAAATATAATTTTAAAAGATTTTTTTAAAAAATAACTTGTCAGGGCTGGGAGTTTGGCCTAGTGGTAGAGTGCTTTCCTAGCATGCCTTGCATGAAGACCTAGGTTCGATTCCTCGGTACCACATACATAGAAAAAAAGCTGTAAGTGGGGCTGTGGCTCAAGTGGTAGAGTACTAGCCTTAGAAAGGCCAAGGACAGTATCCAGGCCCTGAGTTCAAGGCCCAGGACTGGTAAAAAACAAAAAAAAACTTTTGTCTTTGGTAAAAATTGCCAGTAAGTCCTAGTTTTAGAAATCTATTTACCAGAACATTACGTTTATTCAAACCCTCCCCCGAATATACTGCTTTTATTTCATGACCTCAGAATATTTTATAGGTACAGATTAACATATATCATTTTCTCTAATTTACAGATAGGGGAGACTAAGTCTGAAATAAGTGATATGATCAAGATCACTAATAAACTCATGGACAGATATAAATAAATACCAGCATCTGTGTGTGTAAAATGAGTATAACACAGCAAAGTTAAATGGTACTTTTAAAAACTTTGGGTTCTCTTTGTTCTTCCTGGTAATCCATATGATGTACAATTAGAGAAAGAAGCTGTACCTTCACTTCCTTAGTGCTAAATTGCATCAAAGTCTTCCAAATGACTTAAATTTTAACTTCATGCTTGTATTTTGCTATATCTCTATTGTATCAGATTCTTTTATCTCTCATACCTTTAATAACAACCAAGACTAGGGAGAAAAAAAAAAAAAACAAAAACAAAGGTGAAAATGACTTTACATACATGCTACAAGAAGGCAACACACTGCTCCCTGGTGGTACCTTCACTCTCTGTAAACACAATTAAAGCCAGAGCTAAAGGTAAGCCTTCCTATAGCCTTAGATTTGCTTCAACCTTCTCCTGATGTTAATGGTTTTCTTTTTCAAATCCCTTGTATTTTAGAGGGAGTAGATGAAGAAATCTAATGTGAAATAGAAGAAACTTAACAAAGTCAGAGCTGAGACTTGAAGGGAATCAAAGAGGTAGATTTTAGTGATAAAATGATGGGCAAGGGATGTAGAATGATGTCCAAGAATTTCAAACTGGCAAAGGCCAATTAATGTTATACTTCTGTCATGCAGTCCATGATTGCAGTTTCCAGTTTATAAATTAATACCTGGAAGCAGCAAGATATTAAATGATTTTCTTTGTAACTATAATAAAGAAAAAGAGCAAATATTAGTATCTGTATATTTTCGTTTCCCATTATTTGTTCCACTGCAGAGCCTTAACAAATCGTAAGATCCTAATCTTATAGGTATTCAAGGTTTAGACAGGTGCTGGTGGCATACCTATAATCCTAGCTGTTCAGGAGGCTGAGGTCTAAGGATTGTGGTTAGAAGCCAGCCTAGGCAGGAAACTCTGAGACTCCTGTTTCTAACAGACTACTCAAAAAAGCCAGAAGTGGCACTGTGGCTCTAGTGGTAGAGTGCTCACCTTGACAAAAGAAGCCCAGGCCCAAAGTTCAAGCCCTTAGGACTGGCTAAATAAATAAAATTCAGGGTTTATGAGTTCCTCTTGCCATTCTATCCTTTTTTCAGTCCAACTTTCTTAACTCCATTCAGTGCATTCGGGTTCACCAGATTGCTATTTGGAAGGATCTGAACCTGCCATTAGATGTCTTACAGTTGAGAGTCTTGGTCATAGGGTGCTTTGTGCCTGGTACTGTAGTACGAAATAAGCAGTATGCATTACTCAAGAAGTAGGACTTGCTATCCAGACATCTGTGTGATCTTGGGCAGACTGCATTCAACGTTCATTAACCTCAGAATCTTTGCTGATGGGAAAGCCATCTTGTAATGTATAAATGCCATAAATTTAGGCATAAAGGCTCCCAGGAATAAATGGTTTCTCATTTGTTAAAGTTAAATTCTTGGAGAAAATACACTCTTTAATTCTCAGTTGTATGATATTCGGCGCCTTCCCTTCAAAGAAAATGGTTCCTTAATTTGGAATTTGCAAAATTCTATCTATTGCTGTTCTTTTTCTGGCAAATAACTAATAACACAAATTGGTGATTTAATATGGCTGTTTCCTTTTTTCTTTAGCTGTTTTTAAAAGAAAGTTGCTGTCATTCTTATTCACTGAGGCAAATGATGAATGTCTGTGGCTTCCCAGAGGAAGATGGGTATCCAAACAAAGTGGTGGGAGCTCTGATGGTCTCTCTGGTCTCAGAGCTTAAATTTAGCTGTCTTCAGAAATAGCTTCTTGCTCAGAAATCACTTTTAAGGTTGTTTTTTTTTTTAAGCTTCTTACCTTTTACTTTACTCACTTTCTGTTCCTGGTTTTTATAATTCATTATCTTCTTAAAGCTTTACTAATTTCTTTTTTCTGCCTCTTTAGCTTTATTATTTCTTGGGGAGTACTTGTTTTTATTCTGTTGTTTCATTTTTGTTTTTGTTTTTTACTGTATTGAAAGCTTTGAGTTTACCTCTGACAAATGCTTTAGTTATGTTGTATAAACTAATATTTAATTGCTTTTCTCAGCAAGGACTTAAGGGACTTTCTCCTAGTTCAGGGAAGCTGAGTTTTAGTTATTTCTACTATTCTTCAGAACTACAATAGAAAATTGAAATTGTTGAATGGTTGTGAAAACACAGTGTATTTTGCCTATAATTTCAACTTAGCCTATTTAGACATTTAGTGGCACTTTCTAGAAAGGTTTTTATTCTATTTATTTTATTTTATTTTGGCATTTTCCTGAGTTCTTCAGATCATGGCTACTGCCCTACCCCTTGAGCCACAGTGCCATTTCCGGTTTTCTGGTGGTTAATTGGAGATAGGAGTCTCATGGACTTTAGTGCCCGTGATCCTCAGGTCTCAGCCTCCTGAGTAGCTAGGATTATAGGCATGAGCCATTGTGCTCAGCTTTTTGTTATTTTTAAAAAAGTTTTTTTCAATAAGCTCTAAAGAGTGTTCCGGCTTTGGTAGTAAGGCATGAGATATAAAGCCCAGCCCCGAGTGTGAATCTGTTAAGGGTGACAGCCACTTAAACATATGATAGTAGTAGCCTGTAACATGCTTGACAGAGATATTCCTAACAAATTCCCCCAGAGGGGTTCCTAGCCCAACTTGGGGTGGGAATGGGAAAAAAGCCAAAGCAGCCTTTCTGGAAGACTGAATTATAAAGAAGACTAGATGAAGATGAGCAGGAGCTGCTCCAGAAAAGAAAACAAAACAAAACAAAAAAACCCTAATGTGTCTGTGAGCAATAGCATGTAGTTTAGTGAGGTGTAGAAGTTAGAGGTCAACTCCAGGTGCCAAGGATTGAAGCTGGTGGAAAAGCTGGACTCATCTGGGGAGAGTTTAATAATCCCTGCGAAGGGACTTGCCCACCTCATAGATGGTGGCAAAGCATAAGAAGTTGCATCAAGGGCAGGGAGCATGGCCTAGTAGTAGAGGGCTCACCTAGCATGCATGAAGCCCTGGGTTCACATACACAGAAAAAGCTGGAAGTGACCTTGTGGCTCAAATGTCAGAATGCTAGCTTTGAGCAAAATGTGTCCAAGAACGGTGCCCAGGCCCTGAGTTCAAGCCTCAGGACTGGGGGAAAAAAAAAGTTGCTGCAACTGGATTGCTCAGGTAGCTGGGAGGAAGATGGATTAGAGGAAGAGGAAAAACCAGCCCTTTCTTTTCCTTCTCTGACTTTTGGTGAAGATACTGAAAGAACAGTGAACTAGCCAAAGGCAGAGTATTCTGACAACTCTCAAAATGGTATTCAAGCTTTGAGGGACCCAGAATATACCTTAGAGACTAGTTTCTTAAGGAATTTCTGTGGCTAAAAACAGGCCCTCATTTACCGTAAGATTTCTTTTGCCACTTATATGATGGTATAGCTTTGTTTAAAGCCTACACTACATAGGATCCCAGCCAAGTGAACAGTGGCCACTTGAAAAGTGTTCATGCAAGTACATGTACATGTGAAATGTGAAGAGGTATTGTAAAGTGTATGACTGTTCAACAAATACCTTAGAAATCTGAGTAGAGTACAGGTCAAATTGAGCCCTTTTTCTTGGCATGGGCAGGCTGGTTATCTATTGGGGTGGGATCGTTTGGCATTTGAAGTATACATTTCTGAAAGCAGCATGTTTTCTAGAAGCATCTGCACCTGGGGATAGGGGGCAGCGGGGGAGGGTAAACACCGGTGGCTCACAGAGTGCTGGGGAAGGGCTTTTGTGTCAGGTCTCTGTCTCTGGCTCACTCAGCCCTGTGAGTGAGAACAACTCTGAACAGAATAGCCCATCATGGTTGCTGCTAGTTAGTGCTCAGAAAAATGTGGCAAAGCAGCCCAGCCTGTGGTGGGGTGTGGGAGGCAGGGCAGCAGAGGAGAACTGGACCTCTTTGGGCCAGCAAGTGTAAGCTTTTGGGACCCAGCAATCATTACGAGCAGCTCCAGCTCTCCCAGCTTGGGAATTTAATCAAAGGGATACCAGCAGACCACCCAAGCTGGGCCCCACTGTGAACTGTGAGCTGTGTGCTGTGTATGCTCCCCAGCCAGCCAGCCAGCCAGCCGTGCAGCAATGGGGCCAGCCCTCTGTAAATGTGCTGACAGACAGTGCAGGGAGGAGACATTCTGTGCTCCTCACATTTTTCATTTAGATGGAAAGCGGAACACAAAACCATTAGTTTCGTTCCTATCTGTGCCCCTCGCCCTGACACTTTGCCGCCTCCAGAAGGATGTATCTGAAGTACAGAACATTTCGTTCACAGTAGCTTCCCATTCACTCCTCCTCAACCTTCCACCAAAGAATTCTGGGTTGTCTCTTCTGCTTCAGCAACTACTCTCAACAAGGTACACAATAGATCCCAAATGAATCTTAATTTCAGAAATACCACTTTGGAGAGAAATGTGGCAGAACAAAACCTCCAAAATGGTTGCAGATGTTCTCTACGATTGAGGCAGGCAGTACCTAGTGTATCACAGGTATCAGTGTTTGACTCTAGAAACTTCTTTCCTGCTTCCTAGCTTCCTGGGATATGTGTGATCTACTGTACATTTGTGCTTCCCTTGTCTCTTTGTTCTTTCTTGGTAGGAAATGTACCTCTTTTATTCTCATGTACTACTTGTTCCCATTTCTTTTTTTTTTTCTTTTTTTTTTTTTTGCCAGTCCTGGGCCTTGAACTCAGGGCCCGGGCACTGTCCTTGCGCTTTCTAAAGGATAGACTCTTATCACTTGAGCCAAAGCACCATTCTGGCTTTTTTTTATGCATGTGGTATTGAGGAATGGAACCTGGGTCTTCGTGCATGCTAGGCAAGCACTGTACCACTAGGCTAAACTACCGGCTCCCTTGTTCCCATTTCTTGAGAGAAAAAAAAGGGTAAATAGGAAAATCATAAGTTCTTGAGTCAGTGAGGCATCAGACACAATCAATGCAAGCCTTGATTTTTTGCATCTGTAAAAAAGGGTAACCTCAGCATCAAGACTGATTTTCCCTCCTGAATCTTATGCCTAGCTTGAATAGGTCCAGCTGAGTTTTCTCTCAGTGCTTACTGTCCCACACCTTGGCCTGCTGTCCTATCTCTTGTTTTAAAATAACCTTCCCAGCTGGCATCTGGTGGCTCATACCTGTAATCCTAGCTACTCCAGAATCTGAGATCTAAGGATCGTGCGTGGTTCAGAGCCAGCCCAGGCATGAAAGTCTGTGAGACTCTTGTCTCTAATTAACCACCAGAAAACCAGAAGTTGCGCTGTGGCTCAAGTGGTAGGGTGGTAGCTTTGAGCTGAAGAGCTCAGGGACAGTGCTCAGGCCCAGAGTTTAAGCTCCATTGCTGACCAAAAAAATAAAATAGCCTTCCTTTATTCTTCTCCCCTTGCTAATTTTATCTTCCCTATTCTGCCATATTTAAAGTAATGTACCCTTACTATCCCTAGGCCCCTATGTCCCTGCTCCCCACTTAATTGTGCTGTCTGAATTCACTTCTAAACAGTTGTCCAGTCTCTCTCAAGGTCAGTGATGACCTTGGAGTTGCCAACTGCACTTATCTATTTTTAATCCTTATCCTCCTCCAGTATTGGCTCTATTGTTGGCTACCTCCTACCAGAAAATTTCTCTAAATTGTTATAATCCTTCTGTAATCCTTTGAGTACTCACTCTTACACTTCCTCTGAAAACTAGACTTCTTTTTCAATGTTGCTTTAAAAACCACTACATATAGACCTCAGGTATATAAAACTGATTTTTAAAAATAGCAACAAGCCCCAGGACTGCCCCCATCCTCCAAAAATGCATTTTATAAGATGGATTCTCAGGTAATATATGTACTGTGCCAAATGTTAGATTATCTCCAGATATCATTTACCTTTGTAATTACCACTTAGGGATCTCTAGAAGTAGTGTGATCTATGCTTTTAATTTTCATAATTTGTCTTGGCTTTTGTGTGCCATTGTAGAAGAGTTATCATAGTTTTCTATTTAGATAAATTATAAAAGATGGAACCCGTTATGAAAGTTGCGATCCAGAAAAGGCTGTATATAATAGTGACTCATAGGATACTGACAATAATACCTAAATATACAGAGACTGAGTATCTTTTAAGTACTCTTCTAAACTACAAAGTGCACGACCAGATTCTAATAATTAAAACTTAGAATTATTTGAGTTACTTGTACTTGATATAATCATAGGCACAACTAAAGTACGTTGCTGTTATTATTTTTCCTAACTCAGATTGCTGTTATTTTCAATCACTTGAAACAGAATAATATAGTTGGTGTTGTGCATCAGAATTTATACTACACAAGTCCTGGACTTTGGCCCTTCTCTAAGAAAATGAATTAACAGTTTTAAGCAAAAAAAAAAAAAGAGTAGATCTCCTTGAAAAAGACGAGTTGATCCATGGGTTTTGTGTCCCACTGTTGTTTGTGGGTTCCCTCCAGCAAACCTCTGAATTCTAGGCTCAGAACATTTTAGATATAGTTTCCCCTGGGGTGAATTTTCCTTTTCTATAGCTTCATTTTGTACCTCTTTACCCTGAACCTTTGTTGAGTGCAAAGTTCAGCTTCAGATGGAAGACTAAACATTTCTACCTATTAATTGCCCAACATTCAGAATATTTGATGAGTTTGGAAATGTCAGAAACACTCAAAAAATATTCAACATATCTAAACCCCAATGTTCTCTTTCTTCTCTGACATTGCAGTTCTTGGGATTTAAGTTTGCAACTGTGATTCATCTGTTCTTTGTTACCTTATTCTCTCTTGTCTAGGCAGTTGTCCATTCTTACTTATTCTGACTAAAGTATCTTTGCTTTGTCTTTTCTGTTTCACTTTTGTATATTGACTGTCTTGCTGAAGGCTGATCTTCATTATGTCTCAAATGGAAAGCTACAAAAATTGCCTTCTTAAATGGTTTCCCAGTAGTCTCCTGCTCACTCTCATTTCTACTCTGATGTCTTCTTTCTAATTCACAGCATAGATTCTGGGAATTCCCTCTTCCCGTATCATGAAAGATTTCCTGTGTCTATGATGTGAAATACAAGCTTCACAAAGCAAATTATCAAGTCAAAGATTTTATTTAGAATCTGATCCCTACTTACTTCTGCGTGCTTCCCCAACATACAGAGTTTTTGTACTAACCAGTTCAGTTTCTGTTGGTTTTTATTGGTTTCTGTTTTTGTTTAGGCCACCTTCTTAGGAGAAACATTCTCTAATTATTATAACTAATCTGTGTATCCCTCTTCTCCAATATTCATAATGTTTCTCACAGCACACAATACATATGAATATATATGAATGTAGACCCCAAGGTCCTTGTTGCTTCAGACCTCTTGTGGGTAGTACAGTTTGACCCTTGCTCCTTTATACCTATGAATTCTGGGTTCTGTGTAGTTAATATGGCCAACTTTTTTATGTAGGACTTGAACTCAGGGCCTGGGTACTTGGTGCTCTACTCTTCAGCCACAGCTCTACTTCTGGCTTTTTGGTCACCAATTGAAAAAAAGTATCTCATGAACTGTACTGCCCAGGCTGGCTTTAAAGTGCTATCTTCAGATCTTAGCCTCCTGAGTAGCTAGGATTATAGGTGTGACCTGCCAACACCCAGCTAGACAACGTTTATTGAAGAAGTGCATCTGACCAAACATGTGCAGAATTTTAAAATTTTTATTCCCTAAACAAAATAACAACTATAGCAACTATTGATATAGCATTTACATTGTATTGGACATTATATATAATCTAATGATTACTAAATGATTTAAAGTGTACAGGAGGATTTGCATAGGTTATGTGCAAGCTGTTTTCAGAAAGCCATAGAATCAGTTTCCTGTGGATTCTGAGTGACAGTTACATTCAGCAATATGCACATTCTATTAGACTATAAGGTACTTAACAGAGGAAATGATCATGCCATTTTTTTCATGAGTTTTTTTTTTCTAATGTGTATGTATGCACTCAACCCAAGTTTTTAAATAAATAATAAAGGAACCCCTTGTTACCCATCCAGAAGTCTTTCTGATTGGTGTTATCCCTCCACCCTTCATTAGTCACTCCGTGAAACACATCTATTATAGTGACATTGCATCTCTTCTTGATTGTGTGGCTATAAACCATATGATGGTAGTTCTTTCTAACCCATCACTCACCACAGGACCTTGTACTTAGTAGACACTTACCACATGTTTGCTAAATGGACAAGAATTTCTCTTCTGTATTTTGTCAGTTCTTTTATTCTCTTTGAAAGCTATTGCTATTTTTTTTTCTGTTTTTTTCTTTTCATATATTTTTATTGTAATTAATAGAAAGGTTACATTATATTCACCAGATAGAAGGTGCATTACTTCACATACATTGATACCCTTTCTCATGTCTTGGTCCCCATTTCCCTCCCCCACACCCACCCCTCATCTTGTTTTCCTCCCTTCCCTATCCGACTTCAAATAACCAAATACACATATATACAATATATCAGATAACCAGGTGAAATACTGTAACAATATGAGATAACCAAGGACAGCAAAAGAGATGAGAGATAACATAGTACATTAAGGACAACAATCACTCATTATATGGCTTTTGTTTCCATATCCTGGAGGTCCTAAAAAATACAGAACCCTTCACGAATTTGCATGTCGTCCTTGCACAGGGGCCATGCTAATCTTCTCTGTATCGTTCCAATTTTAGTATATGTGCTGCTGAAACGAGCACTGCTATTTTCTTTTTCACTGATATTACCATAACCTGACCTTCACACTAAAGCAGCCAATATAAATCAGATATGCCTAGTTTATTCTGGGTATTCTGCTAAGAATATTGTATTCCTTGTCTCTTTAACTCTACAAGATACTGCTTATGTATTTATTTCCTATGAAGATGAAGAAATAGAAGCTGGAAGGATAAGTCACTCTGCTAAGGTTACACAAATGGCAAATGACTGTATCATGATTCAAACTCATGTTTGTATGATTCTATGTGCTTTACCCTGATATTTTCTGCATCTTTGGTCTTTAAGTTGGAATTCAAATTTCTTTGTCAAACACATTGTTTAAATGTTCAATTTCCACATGGGACTGTCAGCTCCACAAAGTCAAAGGTTGGGTACTAATATTATTATTATTATTAATGTTCTTAACTGTTCAAAAGAGTGCTAGGTTCACATTGAAAAGGTACCTGATGAATATTTGTTTCAATTGATGAAATACTCTTGTGAAAGTTTGTGAGATTTTTATGGATTAGGCTATGATGAGGAAACTGGTGAGAAAACTTAGACACTGAGAATGATGTGCCATGATTGCTTATATCTTACACTAGGATCCACCAAAACCTTGATGTTAAATTCCCAGTTTTACTTCCATAAATAAGCCAGGGGTGTGACCTAGTGGTAGAGTGTTTGCCTAGCATGCACAAAGCTCTGGGTTTGATTCCTGGGTACCACATACACAGAAAAAGCTGGAAGTGGTACTGTGGCTTAAGTGGTAGAATGTTAGCCTTGAGCACAGAGCGGCTCAGGGATACTGCCCAGACCCTGAGTTCAAGCCCCAGGACTGGCAAAAATAAACAAACAAACAAATAAGGTCCATGAAATTTGCATACAGCCTGATGAATCTGAGGTTAGTTTGAATCACAAGGGTTTGCTAAGCCTTCACAGTTTTGGTGCCAGGAAGAAACAATATAATACACTCATTGTACAGACAGGAAACAGAATCTGTAAGTCAAAGCTATTATTTTATTCATTCAAAAACATTACCCATGGCTTCAAGACCAGGCCAAAACCATCTCTAAAATTATGTAAAGGACCAGCAAGAGCAACACTTATCTCTCATTGTAGTCACTTGTGGTCTATGTGAAAAGAGATGATTTGGAGCCTGTAATTTCTTTTCTAGCCTTCCAGTGACAGTAAACACCACCTTTCCACTTAATGGTGAAACTGGCCGCTAACTGAGGTGGGGGTGGGGGAGGGGATTTTGGTCTTTACTATGAATATTTGCCAGCATTTTTCTGGGTGAGACCTATTTCACTTAATGTTATAGTTATCTCTTTTTATCTGGCTTATACATCCTTCTCTTCATCCAGTCACAGTTGAAAGTATTAGAGGTGAAATGTGTTTGTTTAACATACACAAAGATTTTTCTTGTTATTATTCTCTAAACAGAATGTTATAAAAATCATTTATATTGTGTTAAATATCGTCACTGATAGGAAGATGTGCATAAATTATATACAGGTGTGTGTGTGTGTGTGTGTGTGTGTGTGTGTGTGTGTGTGTGTGTGTGTGTTCTGAGGATTGAACATAGGTCGTGTGCACTCTAGGTATACTCCTACCTCTATCCCACTTTATGTAAAAGATAAAGGACTAGATCTTCTTCAGATTTTTGTGTCTGAGGGTATGGGTCAAATCCCTTACAGATACCAAGGGAATTTGAATTTGTTCTTGAACCAAGATCTGAGATTTAATACTGAATAAGGTACAGCCAAAGTGCCATACAAAAATTTGTGGGATAAAATAGGAAGGTAAATTTGTATTAATAATACAAACACTTTCCTCTTGAAGCAGTTTAATGCTGAAAGATCTTTTGTAGTGATAAAACACAGAGGCAATGAGATGCTATGGGCTTATGCCTATAATCCTAGCTATTTAGGAGGCTGAGCTCAGAGGTCGATATTTGAAGCCAGCCTGGACAAGAAAGTCTAAGAAACTTAATCTCCAATTAACCACCAAAATAAACCAGAAGTGGAAGCCCCAGGAATTACCAAAATAACAATAACAAAAACAAACAAATACAAAGGGGGCAGGAGTTTGGCCTAGTGGTAGAGTGCTTGCCTACCATACATGAAGACTAGGGTTCAACTCCTTGGTACCACATATACAGAGAAAGCCAGAAGTGATACTGTGACTCAAGTGGTAGAGTTCTATCCTTCAGAAAGCCCAACGATAGTGCTTAGGCCCTGAGTTCAAGGCCCAGGACTAGCCAAAAAAAAACTAGCAAAAAGCCAGGCTGAAGACATGGCTCAAGTGGTAAGTCAGCAGCTAAGCAAGTAAGCTGAACAAGTGTGAAACTCTACGTTCAAACCCTGGTATTAGCAAAACAAGCAAATAAAAAGCAAGAAAGGAAATGTAATAAGGAAAGGAAAGGGGGAAAGAGGGAGAAAGAGATGTAGGGATGCATATATTCTTGTCAGAGGAGTGTCTTTGCCACTACTTTTGTAGACAAACCGCATAGTGAGGCATGGAATTCTGTTGTCTTCTGTGACTGGGGAATATCTTATCCTTAAGGATTTGCCATAGCATTTCTTACAGAGCAGGCACACACTGAGAAATATTCTGCCTAATGATTTACTTGGTAGAGTACTTGAGGGCTCATAATGACTTGTCTTTTTCATTATCTTGTGTGATATCTTCCTGCCTCTTAATATCATTTTGCTTGAGTTTTTCTGTGGCGGAGCTAGAAGTGACTGCACATTATTCATTGCTGCTGCTACTGAGAGAACAGTAGGGAAGTAGAATCCATGATTCACTTCCTTGAGGTTCAGAAAAAGATGTGCAGAGAGGATCTGCCACTACAGTTCTCTTAATTACTAAAGATTCTTGGCTCTAGTCTCCAGGGTATGATCACTAGCTTTGTTGACTTGCTTTAGACAGTATATGATACATTATCTTCTTTGCCCACTAAGCCTAAATCCTAAATCACCACCACATAGTTGGCCACCTAGCCATCTTTCCCTTAGACTGGCCCTTGAATCTTCATTCTTAAACCATTTTATTAGAAAGATAAATTGAAGGAAATGCACGTTTTCCCCTATGGCCCTAGAACAAAACTAGCCTCAGATTCTGTTTTTGACCTTACATTCTGCCATGGCAAACAGCTCCATCATGCCTTATTAGTTATATTAGAAGACACGGTCCAAAGGAAGGCAGGCCCAGAAAGAGAATAGAAACAATGAGTGAACTAGCTCAGGGGCTTTTATCAGCAGCCCTTCAGTCCCACGGTCTGCCTCTCTTCCATAGCCGAAGAGGTTCCAGGGAAAGGAGACCAATAAGACCTGTCCCACATCCCACCCATCTTCCCTCTCACCTGTCTATTATGACTTTAACTGACTAGTCCCCTTCAGCACTTCCCAGAAAACAGCACTTAATTTACCACCATTCTAACACCATTCAATTCAGATCTTTTAGAGACTTATTCATCTGTTAGAGTAATGTGGAATCACAGGCAGGCATTCAGGACCTTTCTAAAGCTATTTCTCTGTCTCTTCTTATCTTGTGTTACCCTATCTTTTACCACATTAAACTTTCCATTTCTCAGACATCTTTCTTGTCCTTTGGGGTCTAACTTAGGTCCTTCTTTAAATTTTCTTAGTACCATTACATTTTAATGGTCTTACATACTGCTGTCTGTCCAAAGATCTTTTCTTCCCTATTAGACTGTAAATTCCTATGTGGTATAAAGGCAGAGGTAACATCTTTCTCTGTATCGAACTTCAGACTTTACCCAAGGACTTGCCTATAATAGGTAATATAGTGCATTTTGTCATTGTTGATTAATTATCTCTGAGTTTTGAACTTGTTAAAATTTTTATTGTAAAGTTGATGTACAGAAAGGTTATGGTTACATAAGTCAGGTATGCAAGTACATTTCTTTTTGAACAGTGTCACCTCTTCCCTCGTTTTTTCCCAGTTTTTTCCCTCTCAACCACCCTCCCTCACAAGTTGTATATAGTTCATTTCAAACATAGTATCTGGAGAGTATCACTGCTGCATTAGTTCATCTTTTGTCCCACCATTTTCTTGCTCCCACTTACTCTCCCCAACACAGATAAATTTACATATAAGACAAAAATTACTAAAATAAGAAACAGTGACAGAGGAAGAAAACAGCAACAACAAAAGTAAAAATAAGAAAAAATTCTTTAGGTATACTGAACTATAGCATTTTTGGAGCATACCACCACATGAAGCATGATGTAGTTAGGGCTTCTCTGAATACTACAAGTGTTCCTGGGTGGAGGGGGTGTTCTAGGAATCCAATAGGGCAATTCCATGATATTTTAATTGTAGTACTTCCAACAGCAGTTCTTTGAGCTAACAGCAATAACAAGCAGCAACATGTGGGCGGGCCAGGCACTGGAAATTGGCCTCATTCTCTGTTTCTCCTGCCCTCCTTTTCAATCCATCACCTGTATTTATTCCTGCAGTAATTTAAACACTTGTCTAGATGGAATGCATGCAATGTGTCCCAGCCCCACACATTCAGATATTTGCTCACCTGCTTTATGCGGGGGCCGTCTCTAAAATAAACATTGATACTAAAAGAAAAGAAATGCTCTGGGGTCACTGTGGCAGTGGACATGAGATAACAATGGGAGTGGAACATCTAGATAAGCTGCCCCAAGAGAGTGGGGAACTGAGGAAGAAGAGTAGGAGGTAGAGGATAAGAAGTGAAACCTTGCCAAGCTATCCCAAGGTTTAGATGAAGGTAGGATCCATGACCAAATGAGGTATAAGTAACCAATTGATTTTAGGCTCTAGTGTCTTGGAGGTTTGGGGTTGATTGCATTTGTTGCCTGTTATTATTGTTGTTGTTGTTTAAATAAGCACCATTTCTCATGGCAGACTGAGAACTACTCAGAATTTCCTAGTTAGTTCAAAATTGTTTTATCTACTTTTATACCCAAAACATATTTAATGACTACTCATTTTAAAAATCAAGTAACTGAACAACATTGTGAAATAGAAAAACTTAAAGTTCCTAATGGAATAATTTTCTAATCTTCTTTGTTTTATATTTTCTTCTTATCCCATCAAAGGCATTCTACTGAGTTTTATGCAGGGAGGAAGCAGTGAATGGCTCCCCTTTCTTATTTTTTTCCTGTCAGTTTTTTTGGTGGTCCCCTATAATAAGGGGACTTTACAAGGGAAGTGCATTGCCTGTGGAACTTGTTAAATACAGATTTTGGTTCTTTGGTACTTGAACTGAGCTCAGAGTCTGCATTTTGAACTAGCTGTTATTGGTCCATGGACTAAAGCTGTAAGTATCAAGGCTCAGGGAAGCAATTGAGGCAAATGGAATAATACAATAGTTAAAACTATAAACTTGAGCTGAGTGCAGTGTTTCATACTTGTTGTAATTCCAGCTACATGGGAGGCAGATATCAAGAATATCTCAATTTGAGACCAGCCTGACCCCATCGCAGCCAAAGCTGAACATGGTGACATAATGCCTAAGAAGGATTGAAATCCAGGGCAGCCCAAGCATTAACACAAGAGTCAACTTGAAAAATAGAAGCAAAAAAAGCTAGAAGCTTGGCCCAAGGAGAGCACCTCTGCCTGCCTAGCAAACTCAAGGTCTTGAATTCTACCCCTAGTACCACCATATACACACAAAAAAGCACAAGATTGAGAACTCTTGCCTTAAGATGGCAAGGAATGGAATCCAAGCCTGATGATTATTTGCTGTTGAGCAAGCTGTTTTACCTTTCAACCCTCAGTCTCCCTGTTTATGTACCTTGAAGATTAAACAATTTATATATAGGTAATATACTTTTTAAAACGTTAGTGTATGTTAAATCTAGCCATCATTAATGTTAGTCTGATTTTGATATTGCCATGATTAAGTAGAATCTGAAAAGTATCATTTACATAAAAATTGATGATGGCTAAAGGTCATCTTAAAGGTGGTCCAGACAAGACCTATAATACTCTTAAATGTATATGCTGTCTTTTGCAGATAAAATTGTGTTTACTGGGGCCGGGAGTTTGGCCTAGTGGTTAAAGTGCTTGCCTAGCATGCATGAAGACCCGGGTTCGATTCCTCGGTACCACATACATAGAAAAAAGCCGGAAGTGGTGCTGAGGCTCAAGTGGTAGAGCTCTAGCCTTGAGAAAATCCAAGGACAGTGCTCAGGCCCTGAGCTCAAGCCCAGGACTGGCAAAAAAAAAAAAAAAAAATTGTGTTTACTATTGTCAGTTGGGCAGGCTCATTGAGTCATAGTTCTCATCATTAAAAGAATTTTAACCTATCCTCTTTCTGTCTCTCAGATCCCTTTCTGAACAATGGCAGGATTCTGTGATTTCGTCAGTTATCATATATGTTCAGTTATTAGCCCAGGGAAGCCAATTGGTCCAGTGACTATGATTTTCCCTTTAACAAAACTGATGGGGCATTGGTTTTGGGACTGGTGCTCTCTTTTCATGTACTGTATGGCTGTCTTTTTTATAGACGTCAGTGCCAGTGCCAGTGGCTCATGCCTGGAATCCTTACTACTCAAGAGGCTGGGATCTGAGGATTGTAGTTCAAAGCTAGTTGGAGCAGGAAAGTCTGTGTGGTTCTTATCTCTAACCACCAAAAAGGCAGAAGTGGAGCTGTGGCTCAGGAGGTAGAGCACTAGCCTTGAGCAAAAAAAAAAGTATGGGCAGCACTCAGGCCCTGAGTTCAAGCCCCAGGATAGAACAAAAAAGAAAGAAAAAGAAACAGCTCTTTAGCAGTGATATGTTTATTGTGGTTGCATATCAAATATATCTAAATGCTTCTTTCCACTTAATCTTCATCTAATAGATCTGGTTGTGTTAAGTTGCCTAGAGAAATGTAGCTGAGCAGAGAAGCAGATGTAGCCTGGTGACATCCATATTTATCATTGTTCTAGCCTGTTAGGGAAGAAACCATTGGACAAGACCGTGATTGAAATAGTTTATTAAGAGCTGACCTAGTGCTGAGGGAATCTGCTTTGCTCCTAGGCCTTCCTTAGGCAAAACAAAATAGTACTAAGGCCGAACTTGATGTAATCCAGTGATTCCTGCCCATTCGGAGGTTAATCTTGAGATAATTTATTAGTGTGGAAGAAACTTAATCCAGGTACAAATCTAATCACAGGGATTTATCCACATCTGATTAAGGCTCTAAAAATGTATTCTCCAATAAAGTAGCTATTAGATACATCTGATACTTTAAATCAAGTTTAAAATCCAGTTTTTAGCCACAGCAGCGGTAGTTCAATATATAATATCCACATGTGGCTAGTGGCCACTATATTGGATAGAACAAAATACAGAACATGTTCATCACCAGCAAACATCCTGTTAAATAGAGAAGAGATAGAAAATCAGTACATTTCCCTTGCCATTCTGATTGATTGGTAATGGCTACTTGGAAAACTGTATATAGAAGATTCTGAGTTCACATTCTGGCTAGCCCCAGACAATGCAGTTAGTGTTGCAAGTCTGAGAGAGACAGAGCTGGAATGTATGTGCTAACTTTTTCAGACAACCACAGGGGTGATTCCTCTCAGTGGCGTAACAGAGCAACAGGTTGTTACAGTTGTTTTCCTCAGGAAAGCCTTTGGAGAGAAAGATGAGAAGCCTGTAAGATTTCTTGTTCTTTATAGTAGTCACTTTTTCTGTCTCCAAGTAAATTATCCAGAATGCCTTGCTTTTGTATAGTAAGAAGTTACAGTGGCTGCCAGTTGCACATTTACATGGAATGAGGCTGGATGTTACAACCCACCAGTAAACCAAACTTAGCTACACATTCCTGTCCCTTTCCAGTCTATCTCTCTTTAGTAAAACTGACTGAGAGTACTTTTTTGTTTTACTTCTATAGTGTCCTCTCGTGAGGGGTTAAAAAAATAGGAAATAAAATGTTAGGGAAAAAAGCTGAACACTGGTGGCTTTTGCCTGTAATCCTAGCTACTCAGGAGACTGAGATCTAAATATCATGGTTCGAAGCCAGCCTGGGCAGGGAAGTCTAGAAGTTAGACACAGAACAGCTTGAAGTGGCACTGTGGCTAGAGAGGTAAATAATTAGCTTTGAGCAAAAGGAGCGTAGGTACAGTGCCCAGGCCCAGAGTTCAAGCACTAGGACTGGCCAAAAAAAAAAAAAAGTAGGAAAAAAAGGGAAAGGCTAATAATTTTTTTTTTAGATTTGAGCTCTGTATCTGATGACATTTTCAAGAGAAAAATCTTTAATAGTAAGGGTTTGAATTGGATTTTACAAGAGTACAAGTTGTATGACTGTTATATGACCTCAATTATTTTGAGTAATAACTTCTCTTCTGTGAGATGAGGTGTTAAAGTCTCCCTCCATAAGAAATAAATAGGTAAAGAGTAAGTGAAATATAAAACCCACAGTGCCAGACACTTCCACTGTTAAGAACTCAAATGCTAACCCATATTACTTGAAAAAGGTATACTACATGTACCTAGAATTTAACGTTCTTTATTCTGGTGTTGGCCCGTATAGTGGTTTAGCTTCTATGTAGTTGTTTAGCTTCTTCAGCCTTCAATTTCCTCTTTTGTGAGATGAATAACAACAGGACTATTTCTTAGTGTTAAATGAGGTAATGTACATCAAGATATGCAAGGACACCTAAAACATAGCACATAGTGAATGTTGGACACTTGTTAAATGTTAGGATGTAAATACTGATGTTTATATTTAAGCTAGCCCTGCCAAAAGGCAGGAGATTACCAAGGTTATTTCTTCTCTCTTCTTTCTACATGCTGATCTTGAAATTATACCTTTTATACCAAACATGGTGAAGTGTGCACTTTTTTTTTTTTTTTTGGCCAGTCCTTGGCCGTAAACTCAGGGCCTGAGCACTATCCTTGAGCTTTCTCAAAGCAAGAGCTATACCATTTGAGCGACAGCACCACTTCTGGCTTTTTTTCTATGTATGTGGTACCGAGGAATTGAACCTGGGTCTTCTTGCATACTAGGCAAGTACTCTGTCACTAAGCCAAACTCCAGGCCCCACTGCACTTTTTTTCTATTACTATTCTGCTGTCATTATTAGGCCTCCTTTATTAAGCCTTGTGCAAAATGGTTATAATGACTTAGCTATCTTGGTAGTTTTTCACAAGCTACGACATCACATCTAATTTAAAAGGCCTGATATCTTAAGGCTAGGGAGAGAACAGTGCAGGCAAGAGAATATTCATATAGAGTAGGAAAATATTCAATCCTCTGGGAGCCTGTGTCATCATCATCTCAGGACCTGATGGTGTTTCTTCTGAGGTATAGGAAGGGCAAATCATTGCAAGGAAACTAGAGACTGAAAAAAAGGTATTACTGAATTTTTAACTGGGTCTTCCTTGTCAGCGCATACCTTTCCTTTACTCCTGCTATTGCAGAAAGTGAGGCAGAAGTGAGAATCTGTGCCTGATTTCCACTAAAGCCTGGGTCCACCCTTGCAGGGCAGAACACAGCCAGAGTGTCTCCACCCCAGCTGCCAGACCAGCCAAAGACTGCTCTTGACCTATGGAAAACCGCTTTCCCTCCAAGAAAAGTATTTTGGTGTGAAGACACAGGCCTCTGCCATTTTCACCATGGAGTAATGTAACTGAGAAGGAAACATTCGGCTGTTGCTAAAAGTGACCTCTTCCCGCCCCCCCCAAAAAAAATTTTTAGGTTGTTTTAAAAATCTAAAGAATTTAAAATCTAAGAAAATCTAAAATTAAAATCTTTTGTTTGTAAATTATAGTTAGCTATTCTAGATAGCTAGGCCATTTTATATTAGAGCATTTAAGATGGAGTTTCCATCTCCTGTTTGATGACTTAAATCGCTGCTGGTGGCTAATGCTCCACCTATACTAAGCTGTGCATCTTTCTTCTTTTCAGTATTTCAGTGTTTAGTAATGCTTCTCCCAACCGTCCTTTTTTCTCTGACCCACTGCTGCTGCCCATGACTTTCTACCTCACAGCTACATTTATCTTAACAACTTAAAAAAATTGTTGGATTGTAAAAATAATGTAAATCCAGTATATAAAATGTGGAAATTTAGGTTAAATATGAGAAAGAAAGCAAGTCACTGCTTGCCAATTAATGCTGTTTATTTTTCACAATGCTTATTTCTAATCTTCCAGGATATATTCTGTCACTTCACAGTATGACTTTTTACTAACATGATTTTTTTCTTGAGTTATCAGCATGTGCTTTTATCATTGTGTTCATAGATAAATAGTAATCTTTGAGAACAAAGTTTAAAACAATACTGTTAGCTAATTAGACCTTCTTTTTCAGTATTAAAAACAATGCTTGTTAGTGTCTAATCATAATAGAGTGTTGTAAGAATATGGACTTTGGAAACCAGAAACAGTGGCTCAAATCCTACCTTGGTCAGTATCCCAGAGCCTCAGAGCAATACTGACCTCAATTTCTTTCTTTGTAAAGTGAAACTTATGACTTTACTTATTATCAGACTTGTGTTCATTTACGAGATGTGTGTAAAGTACTGTTTCTACATAGAACTTGACACATGATAGATGCTAACACATATTAACTGCTGTTAATCATATGCAACTTTTTCACCTAGCTTCATAGAAGCCAGACCATAGCATCAAAACCTATGAATACTATAATACTTTAATAGCAACAAACTTCCATATCTTTCTTCTAGAAAGACACAATTTATACACCCACAAGTAGTGTAAGTACTGTTGTGTGCTATTTTTCTTATTATTATGTTTGTCAGTATAACAAGAAAATTGTTTTCTACAACTTGTTTTTCCTGGTAATTTGCATTTACTTCTTGTAATTTTCACTTAACGATGGAAATAGCAAATGTGAAATGTTTAATTAGACTAATCGTATTTCTTCTGTGTAAATTATTTTTGAAGTCAATACCCATTTTATATTGACAGTCCTTTTCTATCTAATTTACTGAGTCTTTTGTATAATTTTTGTTATTTATAATTAAAGTTTAATGAGAATTTAGACTTTCTAGATGAGGAAAAAAGTACAATGAAGTTTGTCTAGATTTTTGTGTATGTGTGTGTGGGGGGGGGGTCATGGGGCTTGAATTCTGGGCCTGGATGCTGTCCCTGAGCTCTTTAGCTCAAAGCCACCACCCTACCTTTCAGCCACAGCACCACTTCCAATTTTTTAGAAGTTAATTGGAGATAAGAGTCTCAGGTTCTTTAGTGCCAGGGCTGACTTTGAACCAAGATCCTCAGATCTCAGCCTCCTGAGTCACTAGGATTACAGGCGTGAGCCACTGCACCCAGCTTGAAGTTTGTCTAGATTTTTCATCCATTACCTGGCACAGAGTAAATGCGATTTTGCTGTTTGTTTTTGTTGTCCATCTTTGTTTTCACTCACACCTAGCACAGCCTCTGTGGGTTGCAGAGTAGGAGCAGGATAGTATGTTATATTAATTTCATCACCATCCATGCTCACCTCTGCTTTTGTACACACCAGCCTTCCCTGTGCATTTTGGACCCAACTCAGATGACTCAGCATCTTTTGGATTTTACTTGATTTTCATGATACTTTTCTAAAACTCTTTCAGATCAGTTTATTTCTCTCACTTTACTTCTAGGTAGCAAACCTGAATTTGGCAAGTGCCGTCTTAAACAGAAGCAGTGCTTCAACTCCCCCTACCCTCCGACCTCTCATCAGTCCTAGTGGTCCAACCTGGTCAATGCAGTCAGACCCTCTCGCTCTTGAGAACTCTTCAAGCCCCATTGGAAGCAGGTACGTAAATGGCCCTGGTGCCAGCACCCCAACCAAACCATTCTCACCTTGGGTTTTACATGGAGGTCCAAGCCAGACAGCTGCCTGGAAGGGGTTCCCAAGACACCTTGCTTTAGTGGCTAATACAGATGGCATTGGTCCCTGAGTCAGTGGAACTATTGAGAAAATGTGACTGTTACAGTGAGGTCTTCTGACCACTGAAATTCTTTACTTCCAAATAAAGAAATACGGTCCCAATGAGTCCCCACCCTGTACTGTACTTCCAGCTTCTGCCTCTTCTGTATTGCCTTGCTCTGAGCTGGGAGGGAGTGCCTAATTGTTGAAATATCTGTTGGTTATTATTATTATTACTTTGGAGCTAATTTAGGAACCAGAAACTTCCCAGGAAGTAACATAGGGAAAACATATTACATCATGCACTGGTCTTTCATACCCATGATCATGTGGTTGGAGTGAAAAGAATCATCTCAGTTGAGAACTGTGAGGAGTTGGAGACACAAGTAGGACTTTTTGAGACAGGGCACCCCACACATAGTTCTCCTCACAGGAAAAGTTTGTTGTTCAGTGATTTATAATCTACCGAGTAACCACATTCCTGAAATGTAAGTCGTAAAAAGAAATTGTTTATACCATAGGGCTTGATTTTCCATGTAAGTGTTTCCAAATATTCCATTTTCATGTTAAAATCAGTCTTTTTATTATAAAGAACATTTTCACCACAATTTTGGATATTCTGTTGGACAAAGCTGCAGGCATTTTCCGTACTGTTAAACAAAATGTCCAAAGTACATGTTTTAGAGTAGAGTTTTATCACTTTTATATTTATATGTAGAATTAGGAGGCAATCTTTAATAAAAAAAAGTTACAGCTAGGTGATATCTTTCTTTTGGTATCACCTGTGAGTACTCATATAGGGAATATTGGAGCCTCTCTGGGTCAGAGCTAGAACCTGGAGTTGTGTGAATTACCTTCCCTCAAGCCAGACTGTTTATGGATCTGAAATATCATGGGACATCTTACCATTTTCTTCAGAACCACTGTAGTCCAAACATAGCCCCTGTAAAGTCCTCTAGTCTTTTCCTTGAGCTATATTCCACAGCCCTCTCCTTTATCTCTTCTTTAAGTAGGTCCAGTTGTTAGATGCCATTCTAGTCCAGGGGAGACATAGGCAATCTGTAGTGGTCCCCCTGGTAACCTCTGATTGCCAGGATGACTGGAGGGTCAGCTTGGGAGTTTTATTTCCACATGAAATTCCTGGTGCACACATATTGGAGCAGCCTTATGTGGAGTTCCAGTTTCTTTCAGACCTGGCTATATTGGGGGCTATGGCGAAAGGCATTCTTCACAGTACTGAGTTCTGATTTCCACTTTCAACTGAAATCACTATTTTGTGGACATTTATTTAGTTTCTTGTTGGTTCTCCTATATAGTAAAGGGTGGCTAAGTTTGAGTATGGGATTCATAGCTTAGAGTTGTGAGGTTTTTTTTAAAAAAACAATTTCATTCATACCTTAAAACTGTTAAATAGGCAATTATGTATGTTTCATTTTATTTTTATTTTGTTAGTCGTGGGGCTTGAACTCTGGGCCTGGACTGTCTATAAATGCTTCAGCTCAAGGCTAGCTGAGCCACAGCTTGCCATTTTGAGCCACAGCACCACTTCCAGTTTTCTGATGGTTGATTGGAATTAAGAGTCTCACTGACTTTTGTGCCCAGGCTTGCTTTGAACCACTATCCTTAGATGTCAGCCTCCTGGGAAGCTAGGTGCTCCATGGTTCATTTTGTTTTATTGTTGTTTTTCGATGTAATTTTATTCATATTATTAAAGTACTGTGTATGGCTACCATAAGTCAGGTAATGAGTACATTTCTTTCTTTGGACAGTATCATTCCTTCCCAGTTTCCTCTGAGATGTGAGTTTTATTAGTGGTTTTGACACTAAATGACTCTAGCTATTCATTTAATCTTTTTTAGGTAAGCATACTTCTGTATAAACTGTCCTGTTGTGAGAGCATTCGGATTGCCTTTGAAGTACTTTGATCCTTCTGGAAGTGAGGACTGAGTAAACACAGGTCCTCTTAGTAGTTTTTCTACAATAGCAGCAGTGGATTTTAACACTGATAAATCCTACTAATTTACTAAACCAGAGTATGCCCTGGAAACTATCATAAGACATAAAGAGACTCCCATTGCTGGCTGTACTTTTCATCTCTTTGTGTTGGAGAATTCAGTGACTTGGTAGCCACAGGAATGAAAACTAGTGACTCACAAGAACTCTGCAAATAGTGTTATTTTTCATTCTTCCCCCACCCTCCGCATCCCCCCCCCCATGGTATTGCTATTGTTCTCAATTTTATGGATCACACAAGTTTTCACCAGACAACTTTTACTTCCCCCGCTCTTGGAAACCACTCCACATGTAGCCTCAGGGCTGTCGTTTCCCATTGGGTCACTGTGAGCTCAGCCCAGCTCCTCAAATCCCTTGGTTCCTTTGGTCTGTCTGGAGACCCTGCTCAGGCTTTGTTGTGGGAGAGAAGGCAAAGAGCCCATGACTTGCCCAGACAATCTGAGGCCTGGCCATACAGCTTGCAGTTCCCTAGACACTCTGGAGTTGAACTTGGCCAGCCATTCCTGTGTTGTTACTTTTCAGAGGTAATAAGTGAGATTAATTGCAGGCCATTCTCCAGAGGAGAGAGTAGTCAGGGCCAAATGCAGTCACATGTGTAGAGTCCTGAGGTGTGCCTCCAAGCAAGACTGGCTTAGAATTACACAGCAGGAATTCCAGAATGCAAGTACAACATGTTTATGATCTCCTTTTTCTTCAAGCCATGTTCAGGGTCTCTAGATATAGGTACCTGGCCATGTCGGCTTTTCTTTAGCCAATGAAAAACACTGAATTTTTCAAGCTGCCTTTTAAACATCCCTTTTCTGGGCACGTAGGGAGTCATTAGGAACTGAGAGCTGATGTGCAAAGACATTTCTTCATTACTGCCAGCCTTCCCTGGAATTAGACCATGTACATAAGGGAGATGACTTTCTAGGTGAGGAGCACTGAATGGATGCAGAGTACATTTTTCTTTATAAGACCTGCAATGGTTACTGTAAAGTCTTGGCTGCTGCTTGGAATGGTTTGGGAAGGACAGGAACTCAGACAGCTTGGCAGGAACCTGAGGCCCTGTTTTTTTCCAGTCCAGCCCTTCCTTGTGGATCGAGCTGTCAGGGAATCCCACGAATGTCTGGCTTCCTCTCCTTTGTATGTTTTTTCCAGCATTTGTCATTGGATTATTTTTATCCATCTCTGCTTTTTCATAAACGCATCCTGAATTTGTTTGTTCCTCGACATTAAAGGTAGGGGGAGTTGACAAAAGACTACCATACTCCATTACCTGTTATGATAGGACAGGGTGTTGTGGGCACAGTCTCTAGTCCAGTGAATTTCTGTGTTAGAACTTCAAATTCTATCAAGAAGTAAGTGGGAAATCCTGGAAATTTGTACCATATTGGATGTCCCCCTGTGCCTTTGTCCTCTTACTCTTCAGTAGTAGTTCATAAAGAGAATGGTACCCTATTGTAATGCTTAAGAACACAATTGACAGACCATTTTCCTAGTGTTTTTCTTCTTTCCTTTATTTCTTACACGTGTTTCTGCAGATTCAAGTTTTCATTTTCAATTGATCCTCGATGTGGATGTCTTCTAACAATGTGTCAGTACATTTTCTGTATGTTGGGCATTGTGTGGTAGGTATGAGGGGAGCAGTCTGGAGCAGAATAGGCTTTAAGCTCATAGGCTTGTATCCTTCCTGTTCTCAGCAGAGTTGGGTACTGGATAGGAGGTGACAGACATTTAAGATCTGATGTTTGATCGCTACATTTTATGTCATACGCAAGTAGGAGTATCAAGAAGACTGAATATAAGAAGCCAATCCTCTTACACACTGTTCTACACCATGTATGATTGTAGGGTCTGATGCACTGAAAAGAACCAGCTACAAAAGGACTAGTGATGTATGAGTCTGCTCACAGGAAAAAAAGTAGTGAAGATCAGAAACAAAGTGGAAAGGTGGTTGCCAAGGAATGAAGAGGATAAGGGGAGACTGTTTCACGGATATAATAAGGTTTCAATTTTGCAAGATAAAAAAAGATAGAGGTCTCCTGTAGAACACTGTGAATGTGCTGAATACTTCTGAACTATACACATAAAAATGGTTAAGATGGTAAACATAAAATTGGGTATTGTTATTTGCCTCTGTGTAAGTGAATTGTTCTGAACGTAAGCCTTCAAATTCTCTTTAAAAGCACGTCAGTTTTGTAGGAAATGGAGCTAGAAACCCCTCTGAGGAAGATGGCATGTCATAGTGGAAAGAAAGGACTTGAGAGTTAGACACTAAGATCTGGACTTTCTTATTGAGTATGTGCCCTGGGGCAAGCTAGTTTTCTGAATGACGATTTCCCCATCTTTTAAAAACTGTATATAAGTTGGGTATTAGTGGCTCACACCTGTAATCTTAGCTACTCAGAAGGCTGAGATCAGAGGATTGTGGTTCAAAGCCAGCATGGGCATGAAAGTCCCTGAGACTCTTTATCTCCAGTTAACCACCAGAAAATCAGCAGTGGGACAGTGGACAAAAGTGGTAGAGTGATATCCTTGAACAAAACAGCCAGGGACTGTGCCCCAAGCCCTGAGTTCATTTAGCCCCATGACAAACTTAAAAAAAATAATAATAATATCTACCTCATCCAATTAAGACTAAATTCACTTGTATAAGTAGCCAGCATAGTACCTGATTTGGGTATAGGTTCTTAATAATACTTATATTTCCTTTAGGGTGGGGGAGAAAAAGAAAGGAAGAAAATTAAAACTGAGCTTAATGGCTAGCTAAGATAAAACTAGTTAGTCACTGCCCTTGTATAGCCACTGCCTAGAGTAAGCTTATACAGACGAGACTATCTCCCAGCTGAGGATGGGAAGGCCAACAAGAGGCCCTTCCTTTCTTTCTGACCCCTTTGTTGAAGGCCGACTTCTTTCTACACAGCAGGCCTTTCCTCTCTGCTATCTTCTGAATGTTGAAATTTCCATTGTAGCTCAATGTTCCAGCCAGTAAACACTCATATTTTCCATCCATCCTGGGGGTCAAGTTTTGGGAGAGTTTGTCTCTGGAGGAGTTTGGAGCTTATAATTTTGTACTTTATCCTGTTATATAAACAACACTCTTTCGCCAAAGAGCACAATCTTTGGGGCGGGGGGAGTGTTTAAAAAAAAAAAAAAGCTCTTTCATATTCCAAGTTCTGTAGAAAGAATACTTACTCTCCTTTCTTTCCCCATAAAGAGAAGTTTACCTGACCTTCGTCCTCCTGAGTCTTAACTCTCACTCTTCCTTCCCCTGAGTAAAACCTTTTCCCCAGCACAGGAGGGGCAAAGACCTACACTTCTCTCTGAAATTCCCCTCTACTTTCTCAAGAAGCCAGCTACATAGCCTCTCAGGAATTATACCCTGAGGCAATGCAGGCTCTTCTGCAGTCTGTAACTCCTCATTCACCAAGAGAACTGAGTGCCAACATTGTTTGTGTCTCAGCCAGAAACATTGGCTTCTGCCTATTGAGGGGATGTTGGTAAACTCAGAAAAGATTTCCAAGACAGCTGGCTGGACAAAATCCCAGAACCTAGGCCAAGAACTTGAGGCCTGGTATCAGAAGTGAAAGAAATATATCTCATCCCCAAGACAGAATACAATGCAGATTCCTATGTGCTGCTAGTGTCAGTTCTTCTGTTCAGTTTGCTCCTTTATCCTGCCCCACCTCAGAGTATTAAAGACAGTCCCCATTACATTTCCTTAGGATGGACTTGTGTGTATAAGGCTAAATATGACTCCTTTTCTAAAATCAGAAAACTGTGGCTGTTGATCCCAGCAGATAACCAAAATCTCAGATCCTCAGGCTTCCCATATAAATTAGGGTATTTGCATAGATCCCATCTACCTGTACATTTGAAATCTCTAGATAACTTATTTAAGTATGTATTTTATATATAAAGGCATTACACTGAATTGCTTAGGGAATGATCACAAGGAAAAGCATCTATACATGTCTAGTATAGACACACTTTTTTTTTTTTTTTTTTTTTTTTTGCCAGTCCTGGGCTTGAGCTCAGGGCCTGAGCACTGTCCTTGGACTTTCTCAAGGCTTGAGCTCTACCACTTGAGCCTCAGCACCACTTCCGGCTTTTTTCTATGTATGTGGTACCGAGGAATCGAACCTGGGTCTTCGTGCATGCTAGGCAAGCACTTTAACCACTAGGCCAAACTCCTGGCCAGAAGTTTTTTGTTTTTTTTTTTGCCAGTCCTGGGCTTGACCTCAGGGCCTGAGCACTGTCCTTGGACTTTCTCAAGGCTAGAGCTCTACCACTTGAGCCTCAGCACCACTTCTGGCTTTTTTTCTATGTATGTGGTACCGAGGAATCGAACCCGGGTCTTCATGCATGCTAGGCAAGCATTTTAACCACTAGGCAAAACTCCCAGCCCTAGACACACTTTTGAAAATATTTTTGATCCAAAGTTGACTGAATCCTGCAAATCCAGAGGGCTAACAGTCTATTTAAAATTTTTGTTTATAATTTAATTTTCCTCTTAAATATTACTGTTTTTTTTTTTTGTTTTTTTTTTTTGCCAGTCCTGGGCTTGAGCTCAGGGCCTGAGCACTGTCCTTGGACTTTCTCAAGGCTAGAGCTCTACCACTTGAGCCTCAGCACCACTTCCAGCTTTTTTCTATGTATGTGGTACCGAGGAATCGAACCTGGGTCTTCATGCATGCTAGGCAAGCACTTTAACCACTAGGCCAAACTCCCGGCCCATATACTGTTTTTTTAAATTAGCCCTATCCCTTGGAAATAAACTATTTAAGCAACTTTGAGAGACCAGTGATGTTTCTCCTGTAGAGAAACACTGATGATCTTATTCTTTTTCTTTATTTGAATTAAGGGCCTCACACTTACCTAGCTTTCTTGCTCGGATGATACTCTGCTACTTGAGACATACCTCCAGCTCAACTTTTTGCTGGTTATTTGGAGATGGGATCTCATAGTCTTTCCTGCTTGAACTGGCTTCAAACCACAATCCTGTAGATTTCAACCTCTTGAATAGCTAGGATTACAGGCATGATGATCCATTTTTAAGCCCACCTACTATTGAGTTTCCATCTTTAGAAGAAAGGCCTTGCAGTTTTGTTGATCTTTAACCAAAACAACTCATCCTACTCTTCTCCTTTTCTTTCTGTTTTGAAAGATAGCATATAACCTTAGGTTGATGATTGGATCAACAAGATGTGGTATTTATACACAATGGAATTCTATGCTGCTGTCAAAAAGAATGACATTGCCCCATTTGTAAGGAAATGGAAAGACTTAGAAAAAATCATATTAAGTGAAGTAAGCCAGACTCAAAGGAACATGGGCTCAATGGTTTCTTTCCCTCATTTGTCATAATCAGTAGAAACCTTGGTCTCTTTTAGCAAAGATTTACAATAGAGCAAAACCTAGATACATAAGGCCATATAGGATGATGCTAAATGAAAGGACCTCTAGGATATAGAAACAAAAGCCATATAAAGTGTGATTGTTGGGCCGGGAGTTTGGCCTAGTGGTTAAAGTGCTTGCCTCGCATGCATGAAGACCCGAGTTCGATTCCTCGGTACCACATACATAGAAAAAAGCCAGAAGTGGTGCTGAGGCCCAAGTGGTAGAGCTCTAGCCTTGAGAAAGTCCAAGGACAATGCTCGGGCCCTGAGCTCAAGCCCAGGACTGGAAAAAAAAAAAAAAAAAAAAAGTGCAATTGTTGTTCTTAATGTACTATGTTATTTCTCATCTCTTTTGTTGTCCCTTGGTTATCTCATATTGTTATAGTATTTAACTTGTTATCTGATATATTGTATATATGTTTATTTGGTTATTTGAAATCGGATAGGGAAGGGAGGAAAACAATGTGAGGGGCGGGGATGGGGGAGAGAAATGGGGACCAAAATATGAGAAAGGGTATCAATGTTTGTGAAGTAATGCACCTGCTATCTGGCAAATATAATGTAACCTTTCTATTAATTACAATAAAAATATATGAAAAAAAGAATGATAACATGAGTAAACAAGTGCAACTGAAATATCAGTGTTTAAAAAATAAAAAAGAATTTTAGGTTACCATGTACTAATTTTATTTATTAAAGAATTTATTAACATTTTTTACATCGTATTTCAAATGACATGTTTAACAAACAAGTATTCAGGAAGGGAACCTCTATATACAATCTCAGGCACTTAGTTTTTAGAACATAATCAAAATTAGGCTAAGGGTTTTTATATCATAGATATGTATTAATCAGTGTAATAAAATATTATGTCTATAGAGTCATAAGTTTTTATGACTATATAGTTGTGTTTATATTCCCCGTACCATGTCCATAGCATTGGGTCTGCAAATATTGAGTCCTTGCTCTTGCACTGTTTGGATCTAATAGCCACATATTAAGGATACCATGTGCCTTTTGTTCCTTTGGGCTTGACTTGTCTCGCTCAACATGATTCACTCTAGATTCATCCACTTAAAAAATAAAATTTTTAAAAGACTCTTTGGGCTTGAGGCTAAAAGGAAAAAGAATACCCCACATCAATGTTTTAATAAAGAAAATAATGTAACTATAGCACTTGAAAGAGAATAAATGTCTTCTCTTCCATGTAGTTCAAAGTTTAATCATAGGTCTTTTTTTCATTAAGTAGATATACGAAAGAGTTTTAGGGTTTGTTGTTGTTGTTGTTGTTATTAATGTAAGGTGATATAGAGAGGGGCTACAATTACATAGCCAGGTAAAGAGTACATTCTTTTTGGACAGTGTCACCCTTGCTCTCTTTAAAGGGGTTTTAATTTTAACATAGGCCTCAATACTCCTAGTTCTCTTCTTTAAAACAGAGAAATGTAAAATTGGATTTGCTTGGAATTTGCTATTTACTACTTTATAAATACTTTGGTACATTTTAGAATCAGCAGGCCCATTCATGTGCAGTGTCATAGCAATAATACCTAGTCACAATAGAAAGGTTTACATTATTCATATTTATGATGAAATAACTATCTGTATATTACAATTTTGATCACAAGACATTAAAATGTTTTTGAAGAAAGGCACCTTAAAAGAGGCTGAACCTGAAAGGTTATTTAACTTTGGAACTAATGTTACTTGAGAGATTTAAGCAAAGCTCATGATGGAAGAGAGGCAGTCCAGAACAACTTGGTATTCAGAATGCAACACCCAGCAGACTAGGTTCAGGTAGAACTCTTGTTTTATAATTGGACCATCCTTCTGCTAAAGGGATCCTAAAGGGATCAAACCCAGGACTTGGTGTATGCTAGGCAAGCACTCTACCGCTGGGCCACACTCCCAGCCTAATTTTTTAATTATTTGCATTTGGCAATAAATAAATAAAAATTTAAAAAATGGCACACATCTATAATCTCAGCTGCTCGGGAGACTGAGATCTGAGGATGGAGGTTTGAAATGAGCCCAGGCAGGAAAGTCCATTAGACTCTTATCTCCAGTTAACCAGCAAAAGGCCAAAGTGGAGCTGTGGCTTCCATGATCTATCACTTAAGAATGCTACCCTTGAGCATCCAGGCTCTGAGTTCAAGCCCCAGAACTGGCACAGAAAGAAAAGAATAGGCCTGTAGCCCTTTCTATCACAGTGAACCAAGCACCATAAGAACAGAAATCGCTTATTGAACTTTCCACTCACTCACTGTCTTTCTGTCTCTGTCTCTGTATCTCACACACTCACACACACATATACAAACACTTTCCAAGTCATGGGTCTGTAGTGCTTTTCCTTTGGTTCTTTTTAGCTCATTCTTTCCCATCTCAGAGGCAGGCTATGAAAGGGGAAAAGCAGAAATTTCTTTTCTCTACTCTGCCCATCCTACAATATTGTCTTAAATACTTGAGAATGGATCAGCCTCTGAAAGCCCTATCTAGGCTAGCCTTCTACTCCAGCCTTTTCAAAGTCACTGAATAGGAGGTGATAGCATTTGCTGATTGTGTTCCTCTGATGTCCAGCTGTTGATACTTTCTCTTTCCTCCTTGACTTTCATTAGGTAGCTTTTTGGTATTCCCTATTTGAGTGGCTAATACGGGGTCGGGGAGGATGCATAATGTCAGGCCAGTATATACTCCAGATTCTAATACTGTCTGTATAGTGCTGCTCAGACACTACTGTTTCTCCTTATCTTGTGGTTTGTATACTTGTCTCACTTCCCGAATGCAGAGAAGAGAACGAAGTGCTCTCCAACTTCCATATCTTTACAGTGCACAAAGTTTCATGGGTGTCTGACTGGACCCATACTGTCCAGTATGACAGCCATCAGCTACATGTGGATATTTAAATTTAAATGAAAAAGTCAAGTTTCTCAGTCACATTAGCTATAGACCAAATATTCAAAAGCCATATATGGCTTATGATCTTACCACATTGGGCAGCATAGATGGTTGGCCTGGAAGATGTGATAAAGACCCAAACCAGTGATTAAAAAATTAAAAGAAATGAATTTCTAAGAACAGCATATTCTTGATTAATCATCTCAGGATCCTTTTAGCCGCTCTCTTTTAGAGCTGGAGATTTACCACAGATGCTGTTCTTGGACTAATTTGTGGAGCTGGGAGGGGCATATCCTAATGCCTTAGAAATCTCCAAAGACCAGAGCTTCTGTGTTACTAGAACCTGGAGAATCAGAACCCTACCACCTGAGAGCAAGATCCCAGCATGAGAACTTTTGTTTTCTGAGGAATCCATGTCTCTCATGTTGGGGGAGGTCTCGATTATCTAGCCCCTTTCCCCTCCACGCTGACCTCCCTAGCTGCAGTCCTGACACAGCTCCAATCATGGGGAACAGAGCCAAACATGCGGAAGTGGTTACGTGTACTGGCTCCCGGGGAAGCTGTGGCTAGCAGGGGGAATGGGTGGGGTCCTGCCTGATGGCTTTTCAGAGAAGCCAGATCTTTGAAGTTTTGTTTTAGCAGCTGCCAGGTATGCTGTTTCAGCACTTTGCAGACTTGCTTTATATTCCCATATCACATTTTTGCTTTATGATATGTAACGTAGTATATACAATGGAGCTTGGACGTTGGAGGAAAAGCATGGAATTGTGGAGTACAGAGCCCTCTTGGCCTTTTTTCTATACCTATGCTGTGAAATAGCTTTCACTATCCTCTTTCCCTTTTGGCCCTGTTGCTTTCTAAACACCTGCCAAAGGGATCGTGTCCTCTTTTGTTTTAAGTACATCGTAATGTTTGGCAAACTGGTTGTCCTACATTTCTGTGATGGATGGGTTATCACTCTTGGGATGAGAACTTCTGCCTTTTCCCAGAAGCTCATCTGACTCCTCCATTCTCCCAGCAAGTAGACCTGATCCTGCTGGTATTAGGATAAATATCTTGTTCACATTGGCTCCTTGGCATTTAGCACAATGCCAACAACAAGTACTAATTAAATGATTGCACACTACTGCAGGAAGGATCCAGAGATTTAGATCCCATAAAGCCCACTCTCTGCTGTTCTTGCTTCCTTCTTTCTTACTTAGTAATAACCCCTTTCCTCCCATCTATCCTGCAGACACCCCCAGCCCTTTCCAGGTGCCCTCACATTGACTTCTCTTTCTGAACTCCGAACTTAAATACTGTGACACGCTGAACTCCAGTTTTGGAGTAATTCTTTTTCTACCTTTGGTTGTTTTGATGCTGAGATGTGCATCTGCTGAAGGCAAAGCTTCTATTTTATTTCTATACAGAGAACCATGGAGCAGGAAATGGGAAGAACTAGGTGACAGTCCCACATGTACCTGGGACTATCTGATGTGGTACAAATCATTGGACAGAACTTAAGCCTAACTGTACAGCAAGTAAAGTGATGCCTGGATTGTCACGGGGGTTGTGAGATCATGGACATGCTTCATAAGCCAGAAGGCACTACATCTGATTCATGGACTGTGAAATTGTCCTGTTTGTCTCTGCTGATGTACAGACGGTCTCCTGGTAGCTGAGTCACCAGTTTAGTCTCATGTTACTCAGGTAGCTTGGTGTGCATTTAAAGTTCTCAGCAACCTATTGCAGGCACTCCCTGTCATCACTCCTTTAGTCTGCAAGCCCCTCCTCTCAGACCTGTGGGGGAGTTATTTTCTAGAGCCTCCCCCTTCTCCTGTCAGGCTTAAGCTGTGTTCCATTTAACCCCCTCTATACTGAGAGCACCAAGCTGTGTGCCCCATTTCCCAGTTTCAGTGGAATCGCCCTCCTAACGGCAGCCCTCCTTCAGCTCTGTCTGTTTACTTGGACCCTCCACATTCTCCCTCTCTCAGCCCATCCCTTCGTCAGCTCACCTAGTTCTGCCTCTTCTGTGTCATCTCACTCTGCTTTTGCTTTCTTTCTTTCACTTCTGACCTATCACCCAGAAAGACTGTCCCCATTTCAAGATTCTGATGGTCATTGCAGCTTAACAGTCCCATAATCAGGCCGTCCATCACCTTAAAACATTTGCTTAGAGGAAAGTAGGATAAATAAGCACTATCATTTTTAGGATGGCTTGAGAAGCTCCAAGTTCTTCTATTTTGAAATATCTGTGATCGCACAGATAAATAAGAGAACTTTAGTGGTTCGGGATGTGTGTTTGAGGCAGACTAATTTAGATTCCCTTTATAAGCCACATACAAGCTATTTTACTAAAATTCTCTACGGCTTATGTTCTTACCTCTAAAATGCTTCCTTTTGGATGTTTAAAGAACAAATGAAGATTATATGTTCTAAAGATGGTCACTAAATGGGTACTATGGTTACAATTTCTATATTATCCATCCACACTGTGTTTTAGAAATGTTGAAACTCATAAAAGTTAAATAGATTATGCAAATTCTCAAACATGAATAAAGGCCTAGAACCTAGGGCTTTTAGTCCTCTGCCTTATGATTTTTGTATTTGATCCCTCTGACTCCTCAAAGGGAGGTATTTGTTCTAGTGTCCTTTCTTCCCATGGAGCACAGATTATTTGAGGGATGTTCATTTATTCATCCATTTATTCGGCAAACAATGTGTGACTAAGCTCTAAGTACACCAATATGAATCCAGGCACCTGTATTTCTAGCTTACTTGGGTGGCAGAAATCTGGAAGATTGCAGTTCTAGGACAGCCTGGGCATACATGCAGTACCTTCTCTCAACCAATAGTTGAGTACACTGACATGTACCTGTCATCCTAGCTATATGAGAGGCTGAGATTGAGAGAAATGTAGTGCCAACTCAGCCTAGGAGTAGGGGTGGGCGGAATCTATGGTACTTTATCTCAATGGAAGCTGAGCGTAGTGGCATGTTCTTTTCATCCCAGCTGTGGTAAGAAACAGAATACTAATGCAGACTAGGTGCCATGCCTGTAATCCTAGCTACTCAGGAGACTGAGATCTAAAGATCTCAGTTTGAAGCCAAGCTGGGCAGAAAAGTTTGTGAGATTCTTCTATACAATTAACCATACTAAAAAAAAAAAAAATGTGGAACTGTGGCTTAACTGGTAGAGTACCCAACTTGAGCATAAGCTCAGGGACAGCACCCAAGCCCTGTGTTCATGACCCAGGACCAAACAGCAGAAAAAAAAAAATTATCAGTAGTACATAGACCTACAAGCATGAAGTCTTGAGTTCAGGCCCAATACCACCATAAACAGATAAAGGCCAATATGAGGAATTCACTGCATTTCTAAATGGTTAGTAAGTGGGAAACAGTTACTAAAGAAAAATCACAGGGTGAAGCTGTGACTCATAATAGAGCACCAGTCTTAAGCAAAGAAGCTAAGCAAGAGTGTGAGGCCCTGAATTCAGGCCCTAGGATTAGTAGATGCATGCACACATGAGCACACACACACACGCACACAGTTATGGTTCAAAAAAATCATACCTCAAAAGGGGCCTAGAAAAACAAAGTATATGAGAGGAAGCCCAGTAAAGCCAAGTGACTTGTGCAGAAGCCTGGGATAACAAGCCTGAAGTGCATTGTTATATGTTACAGAAGGCAAAGAGTCTTCATGTTCTAATAAACATATATTTTGAATGTCATATTTTCTTAAATACTGAAAATGTATTCGGCTCTACTCCATGCCATAGAGCCAATCAGCTAGGCATTTTATTTGACAAACAATTGTAACATTATTTCGAAATACATAGAGCACAGGCTTAACATGGTTAAGGCCATGGATTTAACTCTCCTGCACTGAATTAAAAAGAAAGGAATAAGTACTTTTTACAAGTTGATAAAACATTACACACTTGTGATGATAGTTCTCTGTTCACAGCATTGAGAACCTCATTAAGACTTTAATAAAGAGCTTAATTAGAATTCAGCAAAAGACAATCCTACTAATATCTCTTGAATTGTAGTCTTGTAGAATAGTAGTCCACTATGATATGATGCTTTAAGGCAAAGTTGCTTTACTTCTCAAATTTGTTTAAAACAAGCATTTCTGTGTCGATGTCTGTGGGTTGGGAGTTGGGCAGCTTAGCTGGATGGGTGGGTTCTCTCTGCAGTTAGGATGTCAGCCAGAAGGACCGAGGTCAACTGAAGACAAATGGGCTGGGATGCTCTTCCAGGCATCCCAGTTCATAGATGATGAGTTCAAGCTGGCTGTCAGCAGGAAGACTCAGGTTCTAACCACATGGCCTTACTGGGCTCCCTTTGTGGCTTATGATGCAGTGGGCTGGCTTCCTTTGAAGGATGATTCAACAGAGAGTAAGGTAGAGCCATGTTGTCTCCTGTGACCTAGCCATAGGAGTCACACATCATCATTTGTATTTAATTATTTCTTTCATTTTTATGAGATGCACCACTAATCTCGCCATTTTAAGCCATTTTTTAAATCATAAAATACAAAATCATAAAAACCTTTTTTAGATTCAGATAGTCACATTCTTTGTGCAAGACCAGCCTTAACTGTAATGCTTTTAAGTACAGACTTCCATGTACCTAGAATTTCAGGTTCTTCCTACCATACTTGGCTTGTTGATTAAGATTGTGGTCTGAGTCAGGGGTGGTGGCTCACGCCTGTAATCCTAGCTACTCTGGAGGCTGAGATCTGAGAATCATGTTTCAAAACCAGCCCTGGCACTAAAGACCCTAAAGAGCAAGAAACTCTTATCTCCAGTTAATCACTAGGAAACTGAAGTGGGGCTGTGACTCAGGGGTAGGGCAGTATCCTTGAGCTGAATTCAAAGCTCCACAACCAACAAAAAAGAAAGAAAAATGAGATCTCAGTTACTTTTTTCCTGGTCTAATATTAAACTGTGATCCTCACAATCCCTGTCCCTGAATAGCTGGAATTACAGATGTGAGACACTAGCTGTGTGGTAGGGGGAGGGGGCGGGGGGGGGAACGCAGACAGAGACACAGAGAAACTGATACTAGAGTTTGAACCCAGGGCCTCAAATTTGCTAAGCAGTCACTCCACTAAGCAACTCCAACCCTTTTCTATATTGGTACTTTTGAGATAGAAACTTTTTTTTTTCCTAGACATATACATGAACCACAATTGGCCTGCTTTTTGCTTCTTGTCAAACACTACCATGTGTATGACAGATGTATGGTGACAGGTATACACCACCATAGCTTATTCTGTTGTGATATAATCTCATGGATTTTTAAATTCTGACTAATGTTCCATCATACATGTGTGTATCTATGTGTATGTGTGTATGTATATATCACATTTTTTTACTTATTTACCTACTAATGGACATTTGGATGTTTCTGCCTTTTTGCTATTATGAGTAGACATGTGGAAACTTGAGTACATAGACACCTGTTTATTTTCCTACATTAGAAATTCCAGAAGAGTTGCTAGATCATGTCATAATATTTTTTCTCAGATTTAAATAATTTACTTTATTCCTTTTTTTTAGCACTGACATTTGAACTCAGTCTTACGCCTGCTGTAGACCTATATGGTTTTTTGCTTTATTTTTTAGATATGGTTTTTTCCTGGAGCTGGACTTAAATGGTCATCCTCCTACCTTACCTCCTATGTCCAGTTTATTGATTAAGATGAGATCCCATTTTTTGCCTGGGCTGGTATCCAATCACAATCTTTTTATCTGCCTTGTGCATAGCTGGGATTACAGGCATGTATCACCACAACTGCCAACTAAACATAGTTTAGTTGGTGACCCATCAGAAGCTGAGGTGCTCAGCCCAGAGGTTCTGTTGGTGAATATTTACTAGATGATCTCATGGGAAGCCAACCTAGAGGTGATTGTAGCTTCCTTCGAGCAGTCTGGCATCATATCTTGGAAATGACATCCAAAGTGGACTTGGCAAGGTTGCCAGCCCCTGTCCATCATGTGTAGCAGTCATCTATACTGGCTGTCAGCAGCAGCTCCCTAGGCACAGAGCCAAGGTGTTGTCTGTGCCCTTAGGGTGGGAATGAGGAGTGTCAGCACAGAGAGCCACCAAGGCTCGATGCCCCCTGAGGAGGACATGGTTTACTAGCTTGTTTCCATGAAGCCTCACTGCACCAGGATGATGGAATCTAGGAGGATGGCCCTGGGGGGATGACAGCACCTGCCTCCTTTGGAGCACATATCCTAATGGAAGTGGCCATTATAGTCCCATAGTGACAGATGCTTTTAACTTCATTCATTAGCCATCATGGGTCTGCTTTGCACAGGCCTCGTGCACAAAAACTTCACACTTGAAGGGCATGTCTAGGAAAGCAAAATGAGAGTCCTTAATATGTCCTTAATATCCTCCTAGGATTTGAACTTCATGTCCTTTACCAGGCAGCCCTGCTGAATGGCAATGAAGCACCAAGTCTCTGCCATCTCTGTGGCTTGGGCATAAATACCTACAACCCTGGCCACCCAAAGGCATTTCCGTTTACAAACTTGTGAAAGACCACTATGGTGTTTTTCATAGCTATGGTACTACTTTGCACTTCCAAAGTAGTTCATAGTTCATCCGAATGGATGTGGATTGGTATCCACAAAATCACTCTGGTTTTAGTTTGCATTCCTTCACAATCAATAGTGTTTAGCACCTTTTTATGTGGGCAGAGACTTTGAATAGACATTTCTCCTGAGAAGATATACAAATGACCACAGTTGTATTTTTAGTCAGTTTATTATATTCTTGTCATCTTCAGCTTTAGGAGTACTTTCTATATTGTGGATATTAATCCTTCTGATACATGTTTGAATTTAGAATTTTTTTCTCTTGTTGCCAAGGAATTCTCAGCTCCAATGTCATGAAACTTTCTCTTTGTGTAATAGTTTCAGTTCTTATATTTGGCCTGTCTGCTGTTGCATTTTTGCAGCAACGTATTGTTTCCATAGAGTAAGGCCGTGTTCTATGTGGGAGGGACTACACATGGGATATGATGGGATGAGGTCTCAGGCCATCTTTTTTTAAAATTGTTGTTTTACAGATGATGTACAGAGAAGTTAGTTAAATAAGTCAGATAGTACATTTCTTTTTTTTTTTTTTTTTTTTTTTTTTTTTTTTTTTTGCCAGTCCTGGGCTTGGGCTCAGGGCTTGAGCACTGTCCTTGGACTTTCTCAAGGCTAGAGCTCTACCACTTGAGCCTCAGCACCACTTCCGGCTTTTTTCTATGTATGTGGTACCTAGGAATCGAACCCGGGTCTTCATGCATGCTAGGCAAGCACTTTAACCACTAGGCCAAACTCCCGGCCCCAGTACATTTCTTTTTTAATAATGTGAACTCTTCCCTTGTTTTCTCCTAGTTTTCCCTTCCCAACTCCCCTCCCCACAAATTGTACAGTTCATTTTTAGTGTCTAGTATTACTGCTTCTTTTGTTCACCCTTTGTCCCATCATTTCTGTGCTCCTATTTACCCTTTCCAAAACAGATAAACTTTGCATACAAAACAAAAGGTACAGAGATTTAAAAACAAAAAACAAAATAGCAACAAAGGAGAGGAAGAAAAGGCAAAACAACCTCATTTCTAATTCTTGGCGTTCATTTCAGTAAACATCATTTCATATGGTCATAAGAACAAAGCTGTTGAGCCTTTGTGCCTCATGCCATCTTGTAGAATAGTGCTATAGTAATGCAGTTGTATAGTTTTCAAAGTTAAGCGATTCTATGAGGTTTTATAGTAGAAATCCTTTTCATTTATCTCCCTAGAGCACTCGTTTAATCTCCCTACCCTAGAGATAGCTAACCACTTTCAACTTCTTTTAAGTTTTTTAAATTTGCCTTCATATTGCTTAGTTATATGTTTATTCTGCCACTTTAAATTTTTTCACTTTAGATATCTACTAATCATGCTCTTACACCCCCTCCATCCCCACTCTTCCCCCACTTTCCTTCCTCCTGTCCTTGAAATAGACTTAGAGTAGAACATTTAGTCAGATCCTGTTCACAATGGTCATTATGATAGCCCCTGAGTCATCATTACTCTCTCCTGTTAACATCCATCTGACATTCTGTCTGGTGATTCTTTTTATTTTTTTTTGCCAGTCCTGGGTCTTGAGCTCAGGGCCTGAGCACTGTCCTTGGGCTTTCTCAAGGCTAGAACTCTACCACTTGAGCCAAAGCACCACTTCAGGCTTTTTTCTATGTGTGTGGTACTGAAGAATCGAACCTGGGTCTTTGTGCATGCTATGCAAGCACTCTACCACTAGGCCAAACTCCTGGCCCTCTGGTGATTCTTTTAACAATTTCTACATCATCTACTTCACATAAGTCCAATCTGGTGCCCATTGTAGTTTGTCCAGTATAGAACTGTTTACACATGACTTCAAACCAGGGGCCAAGGGATACTATGCATGTTTATTTTTTTCTTACCTTCTATAGGCTGACATTCTCATGTCCAACTATGCAAAGTATGCAACCACTAGTTGCACAGATAACACAGTAAACACATCACTATATAGTAATACAATAAATATACACTAAATATAATAGATAACATGTTCTCTTTGGAGGTAGAAGGCCACTGTCTGTATTTTTGACATGTCTTTTCATTGTAATAGGTCTCCATATTTTTTGTTTGTTCATGTAGACTTATCAAACACTGTGCACTTGCCCAAAGTTTGAATGTATCCTGTTCATCTTGCCTTGCTCCTCTGTCAAGAAGTGCTAGATTCTTTCCATCTGAGGCACCAGCAGTGAGCTCTTGTTGGTGTATCTTGGCATATATGTACATGTGTTTGAACCGGGTCATTTTCTAGAGGTGGGATTTGTTCAATCATGTGATATATTCGCTTTGAACTTTTATAGACACCATCAAATTGATCTCCAAAGAGGCTCCAGTGCATCTCCAGTCTGCAGTGTGGAAGCTGTCCTCTGTCCTGCACACTTGCCTACATTGCCTACCATTGGTCTTTCCATCTGATCTTTACCAATAGGATTGTGCCTTCCATATAAGGTCCTTCTCAGGTCTATGGGTGATGGGAGTAGGAAGAGACTTCAGAGAAATTTCTTTAGGGGTGCTTTGTTTTGGAAGCTGGGAAGGTAAAGGATTCTCATGGACTCCTTTTTTCTGAATGTCATTGAAACCAAAACATTTCCCCAGGTCTCCTTCTCCTCACTCTGCTTTATTTCTTTTCTCTCCTGCTTCTGTTTTTGACTGATTTCACCAAAGGAACCTGATCTTCCCCCTCCCTTAGTAAGGAATAAACAGAGAAGTCATAGAACCCAGAAAACCAAGTGAAAGACACGTAAGGAAAATATTAAAAGGAAAAAGCTGTTTGATGTACTTTTAATATAAAATATGGAAAAAGCAGAAGAAGGTGGGGGCTGGGAAAGGAGGGAGGAAAGAGATTATTCACGGTAATGGGAACCAAATGTTGGCAAGGAAGCCAGCAGCATTCTCACACTCTTCCTGTCAACCCTGCTGCTTTTGAAAGTGATAATAACAGAGAGCCACAGCCAGGCCACGCCTTAACCCTTCCGTACCTGGACAGCTCTTCCAGTAAGCTGCACCATGAAGGAGACCAGTACATGGACAGTTTCTCTGCCACCATGGCTAATTGTAGGTGGAGGCAGTCACTGAAGAGTAAAACACCTGTTTACCTGGATCTGCTTGAGTCTTGTTTGTGGACCTTACACAGCTTACTTAACCAATAGATGGCCTGGTTTGCATGACCCATAGATACCTCATCTTGCTTTCTTGAGAGGAACTTAAGAGGAGATGAGAGCCACATGTAGCAGGAAGTAGGGAATCTTGTTAACTGAATGCCCTCTGGGCCAGAGTGTTACTAGGTGCAGCTTGGGAGTAGGGCTTATTTGAGGACCGGAGACTTTGTTTTTCCTAAACGTTCTCTTGTGCCACTGTGAAACCTAGATATAGAGACTGTTTGGAACTGAAGAGTATTCTCAGCTATTAGAACTTGCAGGTCAAGGTCAGGTACCTGCCTTTTGGTGTAGCCATTCATCCAAGGAGGGAGAAGGAAAGAGGGTTACTAAATGAAGCTCTGGGTTCTTCTGGTGTCACTCCTGTGTAAATGCAGATTTGATCTAACATGCCTTTAAAGTCTACTTTTGCCAAGCATCTGTGGCTCATACCTGTAATGTTTCCTTCTCGGGAGACTAAGATTTGAGGATTATGGTTCCAAACTAGCCCAGGCAGCAACATCCACTAGACTCTATCTCCACCAAAAAGCTAGAAATGGAGCTGTAGCTCAAGTAGTAGCAATAAAGCTAAAAAATAATTTCTAGGCCCTGTGTTCAAGTCCTACTACCTACAACCCCCTCCAAAAAAAAAGTCTCTTTTGCAAGAAATAAACATTATATTCTTTCTGAAATATTGGCCATTTCTGGGCTGGCAGTTTGGCCTAGTGGTAGTGTGCTTTCCTCGCATGCACAAAGACCCAGGTTCAATTCTTTAGTACCACATACATAGAAAAAAGCTGGAAGTGGTACTGTGGCTCAAGTGGTAGATCTCTAGCCTTGAGAAAGCACATGGACAGTGCTCAGGCCCTGAGTTCAAAGCCCAGAACTGGCCAAAAACAATAGCCATTTCTGAGACTCAACCACTGGATGTAGAGCCTAAGCTCCCTGCACCGTTGATTCATTGCTCTTCACTTTTCCAAATGCTAAAAGTTTACATGAGACAAGACATAGAGCACAGTTCCTTTCATTTCCTCTTGGTATTCCTTACTATCCTCATATTGCATACAGCCAAAACTGAAACAGCTTTTGTTTGAGGTTTTTGTTGGATTTGTTCTTTGTTTCTTTTAAGACCTAGCTTTGCTATGTAGCCCAGGCTGGCTTCTAACTTTCAGTTTTTCTTCCTTGGTCTCTTCTTGTATACTGTGATTATAGGCATATACACCATACCAAGCTAAAATGTTGTTATATTTTATTTTTGTTTATGTCTATAATTCTCCAGAATTAATTTTTGTATGAAGTATAAGATTTAATTTGGGATTCATATTTTGTCTATGAATATGTAATTACTCCAATACCATTTTTTAACAAACAAATGGCTTAAGGACTTTTGCCAAAAATCAGTTGTCTGTTTGTTTGGGTCTTAGCCAGGACATATAGGAATGAGGTAAGTTTATTAGAAAAATCTTTGACAGGATTATTTTAAGCACTACCTTCTATTATGCATTTTAACTTAGCTTCTTTGTATAGTTAGCTTCAAAAGTAGCTTTTTCACCTATCCTGAATGTGCACTGCAGAAATGATTTAGTCTAAACCTCAGTTTTCTCATTTGTAAAATGGACTAAATACTAATACCTATCTCAGTGTGTTGCATTGAAGGCAAAGATGATGCACATAAAGATCTTAAACCTGGAGCCAGACATTTAGAAATCCACACGCTAATGTAGTAGTAGTGAGACTTGGCCATATCTATGCTTAACCACAAGAAGCCATACCATACTGTACCCTTTGCATTCTCTGAGCTTTAACTCTTAGAATCTGCTTTATTTCAACTTCACCATAAGCACACTGGTATTCTACTTAAAGCTGTTGGGCTGGGCTTTGCTTAATTGGCAGTATTCTTTTCATTTCATTTAGTGTGATTTTTGGTTGAACTCAGGGCTTTGCACTTGTTATGCAGACACTCTGTTATTTTTTAGTCCTGTATATTCTTATTTTTATCACATTCATACCAAAGATGATTTGTGTCTCTATACCAAGGAGGGTACCGTTTATAGGAATATAAAACTTTTGTTTGTGAGAAATTTGTATTATGTCTCCTTGAATCTCAAATAACCTCCTTGAACACAGATAAGTTGCATAGTGGTGGCTCACGTATATAATCCTAGTTACTCAGAAGGCTGAGATTCAAGGATCAAAGTTCAAGAACAGTCTATGAGACTCTTAACCAGCAAAAAGCTAGGGGCAGAGATGTGGCTCAAGTGGTAGAGTACCAACATTGAATAAGCAATGCAAGACCCTGAGTTCAAGTCCCAAAACACACGCGCGCGCACACACACACACACACACACACACACACACACAATACTAGCAACTAACATCGACTACATGGGTTTTTTTTTGGGGGGGGGGTTGGGGTTTTTTACCTCACTTAAGAGGTTAAGAGCTTTGTGCCTGAAGAAACTCAGCATAAATATATGATTTATGTTTACAACATGGATTCAGTTTTCCCTGGTTTGTATGCTCACTTTTGTGAGTATAACTCACTTTCACAGATGTGAACCAACACTCAGGCAGATTTGAGCATCAGTTTTAGATGGTAAGAAATCACTTGAGGATGAGGGCAGGGAGTTTGGCCTAGTGCTTGCCTAGCATGCATAAAAACCCGGGTTCAATTCATCAGTTCCACATACATTAAAAAAAAAGCCAGAAGTGGTGCTGAGGCTCAAGTTATAGAACTCTAGCCTTCAGAAAGTCCAAGGACAGTGCTCAGGCCCTCAGCTTAAGCCCAGGACTGGCCAAAAAAAAAAAAAAAAAAGAAATTACTTGAGGAAGCTGAGTGTGGTGGCTCATGCCTGTGATCCTAGCTACTCAGGAAGCTAAGATCTGAGGATCATGGTTCAAAGCCATCCGGCCACTACAAAGCCTATGAGACTCTTATCTCCAATTAATCACCAGAAAACCGATAGTGGTGCTGTGACTCAAGGGGTAGGGCGGTAGCCTTGAGCTGAAGAGCTCAGGGCCAACGTCCGGGCCCAGAGTTCAAGCCCCACAACCAACAAAAAAAAAAAAAAAGGAAATCACTTGAGGAAACTTGAATCTAGGGAATGAAAATTGTGTAAGAGTGTTGCTTCTCTTTGCCTATAAGACTTAGATCATGCAGGTGTTATTCAAGAAGTCTTTTAACTGTCATCTGTCATTTCAGCTATAGGTTAACAAGCACATGTTTTAACAACTGTAGTGTTTTAGATGAAAAGCATATAAAGAAAGAAGAGGTAATGAAAGATGTCCCTGTTAGCCTCTATATCATTTTTGGTGCAGTGTATGGAAAATCAGGCTGTGAGACAGACATAGATGAATCATGCATTTCTTCTCTGCAAGTGCTCTGTCTGAATTTAAAGTTGTAGAGATAAAGAATTATGTTGGATGTAGTCCCTAAATACAGATTCTATATTTTCTTTTTCTCTTTTTATAATGGTACGGGAGTTTAAATTCAGGATGTCATGCTTAGTAGGCAGGTACCCAACAACTTGAGCCACACCTCCAGCCCATTTTCCTATGGTCTTATTGTTTTGTTTAGGTTTTTTTTTTTCTCTCTCTTTTTTTTGCCAGTCCTGGGACTTGAACTCAGGGCTTGGGCACTATCCTTAGGTACTATTCTTGAGCATGTTTTGCTCAAGGCTAGCTCTCTACCACTTGAGCCACATCACCACTTCAGGCTTTTTCTGTGTATGTGGTACCAAGGAATTGAACCCAAGGATTTGTGCGTGGTAGGCAAGCACTCTACCACTAGGCTACACTTCTGACCTCATATTATTTTTGTTAATCACATTCAGTTTGTAGGAATCATATTCCAGTTTGTAGGAATATGAATTGTTGATTCATTAAAAAGTTATGAACTTAAAGAACACAAATAAGAAATACTAGTAGAGTGCTTGCCTAGCATGCACGAAGACCCAGGTTTTGATTCCTTGGTTCCACATACATAGAAAAGGCCGGAAGTGATGCTGAGATTCAAGTGGTAGAGCTCTAACCTTGAGAAAGTCCAAGAACACTGCTCAGGCCCTGAGCTAAAGCCCAGAACTGGCCGGGGGTGGGGTGGGGGGGGTGGGAGGAAAGAAAAGAAATACTAGTAGCTAATAGTAACAAAACATTTTTGTGCCTAAGCTGCTTTCATAGCTAACTTCCTTAGTACCAACAATTGTTCTAAAAACTTTACATGTATTTGTTGATTTAGTACTCATAGCTCTGTGAGCCATCTGTTGTCACTCCCACTTAAAAGAAGGAGAAACTAAGCCTAGAGAAAATAAAATCACTTAACCAAGATGACATAGTTGGTGAATGGTAGTCAAGACTGAATCAGAGCAACATGGTAGCAGATGCTCTTGACCAGTCTGGCAAGCATTCTCTTTGTGTGTCAATCACTTGATAGGCTTGTTTTAATACACAGATTGGTGGGCTACCACACTGCAGAGTAGCCTGGTGTGAAGCTCAGTTACTGTCAAGGTAATGTTGATGCTGATGCTTTGATCCAGAGACTATGCTTCAAGAGCAACTATCCTAACCTGAGGTGCCTCTCCTGGGACTGGATGAAGTGATTTTTCAGTGCAAATACTTGAGGAGCAAGGTAATAGGTTTTCAATGTTTGACTGTTTTCACATGTCTGACACATGTGACCACTTTCTGTGCTCCAGTGCCCTTGGACTAGCCCCTCTTGTTACTTTCAAGACTGTGCCAACTGCTGTGGTATGGACTTGAATGGGACTTGTTTCTAGTATGATGAAGGGTTGTTACCATAAATTGTTTGTTGAAGGCAGCTCAGGAATTGACTTGGAAAAGCAACTGTGTCTCTACTGCAGGAAGAAAAGGTTTTAACTGAAATTAGATATTTTTAATCTCCCACTTTTGACCTTATTACTTTTTTTCATATATTTTTTATTGTAATTAATAGAAGGGTTACATGATATTTGCCAGATAGATGGTGCATTAATTCCCATACATTGATACCCTTTCACATGTCTTGGTCCCCATTTCCCTCCCCTTACCCCCGCCCCTCATCTTGTTTTCCTCCGTTCCCTATCCAATTTCAAATAACCAAATACAAATATATCCAATATATCAGGTAACGAAGTGAGATACTGTAACAATATGAGATAACCAAGGGACAGCAAAAGAGACGAGAGATAACATAGTACCTTAAGAACAACAATCATTCATTATATGGCTTATGTTTCTATATCCTAGAGATCCTTTCATTTAGCGTCCTACTATATGGCCTTTTGTATCAAGGTTTTGCTCTATTGCAAATCTCCGCTAGTAGAGCCCAAGGTTTCTACTGATTATGACAAATGAGGGAAACCATTGAGCCTAAGTTCCTTTGAGTCTGGCTTACTTCACTTAATATGATCTTTTCTAAGTCTTTCCATTTCCTAACAAATGGGGAGATGTCGTTTTTTCTGACAGCAGCATAGAATTCCATTGTGTACAAATACCACATCTTGTTGATCCACTTATCAACTGAGGGACATCTAGGTTGGTTCCATATCTTAGCTATGGTAAATAGTGCTGCAATGAACATTGTTGTGCTGGTGGATTTAGTATGTCTTTGTTTCTGGATGATTGGGTAAATGCCAAGTAGTGGAATTGCTGGGTCATAGGGGAGCTCTATGTTTAGTCTTTTGAGGAACTGCCATATTGCTTTCCATAGTGGTTGAACAAGTTTGCACTCCCACCAACAGTGTAGTAGTGATCCCTCCTGGCCACATCCCCTCCAGCATCTGTTGTTATTAGTTTTCATGATCCTGGCCATTCTGACTGGAGTGAGGTGGAATCTTAGAGTTGTTTTGATTTCCATTTCTTTTATGACCAGAGATGTTGAGCATTTCTTCATGTGTCTATAGGCCATTTTTGTTTCTTCTTCAGAGAAGTCTCTCTTTAAGTCTTTGGCCCATCTTTTAATGGGATGGTTGTTACTTTGGAGATTAGTTTTGGATTGATTCAATTTTTGGAGCTGTTGATATATTTTAGATATGAGGCCTTTGTCTGTTGTATGGTTGGTGAAGATCTTCTCCCACTCTTAAAACCTTGAAAAAGGAAATTAAAGCAGAACTGAGGAAATGGAAAAACCTCCTATGCTGCTGGATTGGAAGAATCAATATCGTGAAAATGACAATCTTGCCAAGGGCTATCTACAAATTCAACGCAATACCCATCAATATCCCAATGTCATTCTTTAAAGAAATAGAAGAGGCAATCCAAAATTTCATATGGAATGTAGCAAAAACACTTCTTAGCAGAAAGAACAGCGCAGGAGGAATTTCAATACCAAATTTTAGACTCTATTACAGAGCTATAATTATCAAAACAGCTTGGTACTGGCACAAGAACAGGCCTGAAGACCAATGGAATAGAACTGAAGACCCAGATATTAAACCACAGACCTATGGCCACCTAATCTTTGACAAGGGAGCCAAAAAAATAGAATGGAAGAAAGCCTCTTCAACAAGTGGTGCTGGCAGAACTGGTTAAGCACCTGCAGAAAACTAAAGTTGGATCCTTCTTTGTCACCCTGTACTAGAATTAACCCCAAATGGATCAAAGACCTGGAGGTAAAAGCCGACACTCTGAAAACTTTACAAGAAGGAATAGGAGTTACACTAGGTCTCCTTGGCACAGGTGGAAACTTTCTTAATAAGGACCAAGAATCACAACAAATCAGAGAAAGGCTGGATAAGTGGGACTGCATTAACCTGCAGGGCTTTTGTATGGCAAAGGACATAGCTAGTAAACTAATTAGGAAGTTGACCTTATTACTTTTTAAAATATAAAATTTCCTTTCTTGTGATTTCCCTGGTACTTTCCCTACTTTATAAAAATGATTTTTTACTTATAAAGAAGAAAAAAAGACAGGTGGAGGAGGTTCAAAAGGAATAAGGGTGGAGTTTTTGGAGTTGTCTCTGGTTTCCTTTGGCCAACTGAAAGAAGGGGCAGAGGCAAGCTACTGGAGCCAGAAAAACTGTGGATTTGACTGTGCCAAGTTGCTGTTTTGCTTCCTGGGGAAAAAGAAGAGACATGAAGGAAGTCTTAACTGATGTGTCAGGGCAGAAATTCTACATTGGTGACACTTTGCAAGCTGTTGTGTGTACCCAGTTTGAACCTGACTACAAGTCAGTGTGGAAATTCTTGGAAACTGGTCTTCTGCTTATAGCTTTTCCTGGCTTGTCTTTGCAGAGTGTGAAACCTAGGTGGTGGCTGGCCAGCTGCACTGTGTGTACCTCTATTATTGTCACAAGGCACCAGCCATTTCCCTTGATTTGAGAAAAATCCTGCTGAGCTGGATCCAGTCTTCATTGTTGAATGAACTGGTGTCAGGGAGTTCTCCTTTGGCTCTCTTAAAGGTCACTCTTTGCTCACTTCTTTTTTAGCTCACCGCTACATTTTTCAAGCTCCATGTGGTATGCTGGTTATGCCAAAATAAAGTGCTCGATCAAAGATATTTCTTGTTCCTAAGGCCAAGGATCAGCCTATCTTCTGAGATGGAGCAAGCTAATAGATAATGGCCCTAAGATTTTCTGTCTACACAATGTCTGACCCCCCAGAATCCTGAGTTGCCTTCTAGAACAAGGCTGTGAACTGAATTTTGAAAAGATTGGTTTAATATCCAGCTTTGTGTTCCATAAGCATTGCTCCCATAGTATATCTTTGCCAGATGTACTATGAAATCCAAATTTGTCCTTATTTCCTCCTCCTGGGGACCATTCCATCAATCATGGAGTGGTAGGGGTGTGGAGACAGCAGAAGTCTGGTCCACATTCTGAATCCATTGTCAAGTCTAGCTTGCTGTGATCTCACTGCACTTTTGAAAGCTCTGGGTTTTTTTTTAATATTATAACTCAGAGTGTCCTTCTCAAACTTATGTCATTGTCATAGTTAAATAAAATCAAATGCAGTTAACCCAAAGCCTTCCTCCTTAGTTTTTTCCCTGTCATCACTGTTGCGTGCATGCTTTTTTTCCTTTGCTACATCTCCCTTTATCAAATTATTAACAGAAGCCAACTCTGTCAATTGATTGTGATTCTGTGCTTCAGAATAGATATATTATCCAATTGGATATATTATCCTGGACCTTACTTAATCTCTTGATCTCTTCTGATTTGGGGGAGTGGTGCTCTCTTTATAAATTGGTTTTTTGAGCTACCTTATAATATTTTGTATTTTTATCATCTTTTGCTGTACAAAGGAGTTACCATTCAACAAATCAGCTTATAAGTATAAAGCATCTTGATCTTTGAGCAGTCTTATTCTATGGCCCTACTCTTGCTTTCATAATTTTTATGAAGATGTATAGAGTTATTTTTCAAGTGCTGATTGATATGCAGTCTTTCCCTTAGTTACATTTTTAGTTTTTGATGCCTATCTCTGTCCTATTCAAACCCTCAACTCATCAGGAAAAATGGAACTCACCAAGAGTTAAAATAATAAATCACTCTGATATTCTTTATTGTATTACTGTGCCCAAAGAACAGTTCTTATGATTATTAATTATTGCTTCAGGTCTGTAATGTGGTAATAGTGATTCATTGCATGACTAAAATACAAAAAGCAAGCTCATATACTGGAAGAGGAAGGGGGAGCATTAGATTTAGATGTTAAATATATAAATCAGTAATTGGGATGTCTGTTTCAAACCAAAATCTAGTAGGTTACAAGATTTGGCACCCCTTAGAGAAGGAAAAAAGAATTACAGTACACCAGGTATCAAAGTCATATGCAGTAATAATAGGATAAACCATAAGGGAAAATAAAAATAAAAGGGGAAAGAAATAACTTCACATAGGACATTAAAAATAACAGCCATAAAGATAAACCTCTTGTTTCCATATCCTGGAGTTCATTTTCACATTATCCTATGCACATAGCTTTTGAGCTACTATGATCCTCTGCTAGGGAAATCCTAGACATATATTATTACAAATGAGAGAAACCATGGAGCCTGTGTTTCTTTGGGTCTGGCTTACTTCACTCAATATGATTTTTTCCCCCAAGTCATTACATTTCCTTACAAATGGGGTGATATCATTCTTTCTGTTGGCAGCATAGAATTCCATTGTGTATAAATATCACATTTTCTCGATCCATCCATCTACTAGGGGCATCTGGGTTGGTTCCCTATGTTAGCTATGGTAAATAATTCTGCAGTGAACATCGTTGTGCTAGTAGCTTCAGTATGGCCTTGTTTATGGACATTTGGGTAAGTGCCCAGGAGTGGGATTGCTGGGTCATAGGGGAGCTCTATGTTTAGTCTTTTTAGGAACCATTCACAACCCTTAAGTATGAGAAAAAGCTAGTAAGTTTGAGTTGACTATAATTAACAGTGGAATAAGAACTTTCTAAAACTAATATTCCCATGAATAAAAATGTTCATAATTCAATGAAGAGCTGGGAATATGGCTCACTGGTAGAGTGCCTGCCTAGCATGCATGAAGCCCTGGATTTTAATTCCTCACTACCACATAAACAGAAAAGGTTGGATGTGGCCCTGTGGCTCAAGTGATTAAGTGCTATAGCGCCTTGAGCAAAAGAAGTACAGGATAGTGCCCAGGCCCTGAATTCAAGCCCCAGGACTGGCAAAAATAAAAATGACATGGAAAAAAGCAAATTGTACAGAATCTCTGTTTGAGTGAGGGAAATACAGAGGGAAAATTCACACCATTAAATGAGTATGCACTCCTATGATTAGCACTTGGGAGGCTGAGACAGGAAGCTTACAAGTTCCAGGTAAGCATGTGCTAAAATAAGTGAGACTGTCATGAAAAAAAAATATTTTTCACAAAATATTTATAGTAGGCATTCTTGATTGTTAGGTCACAGATGATTTTGTCTTTAAATCTTTTTGCGTTCTTCATTTTTAAAACATTAAAAAATATATTGCTTTTCACTGGGCATGGTGGCTCATGCCTGTACTCCTAGCTACTCAGGAGGCTGAGATCTGAGGATTGAGGTTCAAAGCCAGCCCAGGCACTAAAGTCCATGAGACTCTTATCTCCAATTAACCACCAGAAGTGGGAAGTGGCCCTGTGGCTCAAGAGGTAGGACAGTAGCCTTAAGCTGAAGAGCTCAGGGACAGCACCCAGGCACAGAGTTCAAGCCCCATGGCTGACCAAAAAAAAAAATGTATTGCTTTTCTTCTTTAAAAAATGCTGCTTTGTGGGGCTGGGGGTTTGGCCTAGTGGTAGAGTGCTTGCCTTGCATGCACGAAGACCCGGGTTCAATTCCTCAGCTGGAAGTGGCGCTGAGCTCAAGTGGTAGAGCTCTAGCCTTGAGAAAGTCCAAGGACAGTGCTCAAGCCCTGAGCTCAAGCCCAGAACTGCCCCCCCCCCCAAAAAAATGCTGCTTTGGGCCTGGTGTGTTGGCTCATGACTATAATCCTAGCTACTCAGGAGGCTGAGATCTGAGGATCAAGGTTCAAAGCCAGCTCCGGTACAAAAGGACTTGAGACTCTTATCTCCAGTTAACCTCTAGAAAACAGGAAGTAGGGCTTGTCCAGGCCCAAGGGTAGGGTAGTAGCTTTGAGCTAAAGAGCATAAGGACAGTGCCCAGGCCTAGTTCAAGCCCCATGACCCACAAAAATAAATAAATAAATAAATAAAACCCTGGGTTCAATTCCCCCAGAACCACATATGCAGAAAAGGCCAGAAGTGGCACTGTGGCTCAAGTGCTAGAGACTTTCTCAAGGCCAGAGCTCTACCACTTGAGCCACAGCACCACTTCCAACTTTTTTTCTATGTATGTGGGTCTTCATGCATGCTAGGCAAGCACTCTACCACTAGGCCAAACTCCCGGCCCAAGACCCCTACTTGCAGAAGTTAAAGAGGGTGAGTAGATCATTGCTGGTGATTTAGGTTTAGAAGAGGGGAAACAGAGGGAAGGGTTGTAATCTCCCTCACTGATCTCTTCCCGGTCAACAGTACCACTAGTAAACCCAACTCTCCTGCCCATGGTTTGCACACTTTCCATCATGAGCAAGTCCCCTCCAGCAGGGGCTACTGAGCTGCATTACAGAAAGTAAGACAATGTGCTCCTATTCATTTCCCTAGTGACTCGGGCCTTGTTTGTATTTAGTAGTTTTGCTTCCCTTGCTTATTACTAGGTGACCCCACAAGGTCACAGCACTTGGTAAGGGGATTAGAAATACAACTTTATCTCTCTTCTTTCTGTAAAGTGATAGAATTGCTCACACCTGTTTCTTAGTACGCCTGCTGTATCCCCTCACCCCATTCAAAAGCTTAGATTTACTCTCCATAGAAAGAATGTTAATAGCATTTCTTACATTTGCCAGACATTAAACTAAAAATGCTTTACATGGATTATCACATTTAATCCTTGGACTAGGCCATTGAGAAGTGCGATGGATTTTTATTCTTACAATTGAAACCACAGTTCAGAGATGTTAAATGTGTTGCTTTTAGTGGAGACAAGGTTTTGAACCAGCAGTCTTGTTGTGGATCCCAACTTTAGGTCCCAAAGCTGCTTCTATTCTAGGATGGTCCAGTTCAGAATCGGTGGTATGGATGCAACGGTACAAGGTTCCACTACAGAATTCTCTAACCCAGCTATGCTTTGGTTTTGATTTGTTTCCAGCACTCACAACCTCTTTTCTGCCTTCTTTCTCGGGTTATTTCTTTAATCCTTTCCCAAGAACCTCTCATCATATCAAATAAACAAAATATTTTTAAGCCCTTTCACCCCATTCTCAAGCAGGAAGTTCAGTTTGCGCTTAGAATTTTGTATTATAGTCCTGTGCTTTCAACTGAGCATGCAGGTTGTCAAAAGTTCACATGATTTTTCCAAGTTATTTCTGAGCTTTTTCACATCTCCAGTACTGACTCTTACACTTCAGCTTTTCCTGCAGAAGAACCCTCTTAACATAACTCTGTAGACTCAAAAGAGAAAAGGGTACAAGGAACAAAAGGTTAAAAGTTAGTTTCCTTAGTATACCATAACATTACTACAGATTATTTTAAATATCATTTCAATATATATATATTCTCTGAGAATCAAAGCACCTGTGACAAAGAAAATGAACTCAGCTGTAAGGCCCATGAAGCTCATTCCACTTAAATAATGTTAGGTACTAATTTTACTTGTCTTGCTGTCAGTGTCCCAGTCAACACATCTCAGCAGTTAGAGCTAATTCATAATTTACCATGTAGATTTTTAAAAATGTTAGTAAAAGGTTTCACTGTTACTCAATTTGTATCTAAATTCATTTGACAACTTTATTTTTTCACTAATCAAATTAGTTCTCAGTCATTCATTGAAGGCATTTTGTAGTCAGATGTATTTTTTTTTATTCACAGAGCCTATACTATGTAATTTTAGTACTAAACTTAACTATCATGACTTCTGGACTCCCTTCTCACTATGTCATAATATATTGTCAGGCTTAGTTCTTCAGAACCAGCCTTTCTTTCTCCCTTTCAGCTACAGTGCTCATGTACATCAGTATCACTGTATTTGTATTCTTCTTGCTTCAGAACTTCATGCCAGATTATGTCATCCTGTAGAATAGTAGATTTGTATATAGTTAGAATAGGCAGGGTCTCCCTTTCTCCCACCTAACATTATTCTTCTTTCCAAGGGGTTCTGTAAATGCCTTGGAAATCCACATGTTCCAAAATCTTCCTGGGTCTGACTTCATTTGTTCAGATTGTGAGCTCTTTAAGAGCAGGAACTTCATGTTTTTCTTCTCTATATTCCCTAAATGCCTAGGAACAGTATCTAGTAAATGTGAGTTGCATTGGATTGAAATGAAACAACTCCTCAGGCATATATTTTACCATATGAAGAAAAAATGTAATTTTATAACTAAAATCAAAAAGCAGTATAACATATACACAGAACAGTAAATAATAGCTGAGGTTTTAATGAAAGGAATATGTCTTCATGTTTGTCTTCTTTTTAACTTGAAGTATAATTTACCTGAGCCAAAGAACATATATTTTACACATTCAATTCCATGTTTCAACCATCTTATATATCTATGTGACCACAGATATATATATATATATATATAAATTTTTTTTTTCATCTCACTTCAGAATTTCCTCATGTGCTTCTCCAGTCAATACTGCTAGTCTCCATAACAACCATGTTACCTCTTCCACGATAGGTTACCTTTGCCTATTCCATTTTAGGTGGGATCATACTATATTGTTTTATGTCTGCCTTTCCAACACATTTTCAAGCACCTATTTTATTGCTTATATTAGTAGTTGAGTCCTTTTCACTTGAATAGCATTGTACCATATGAATATGTGACAGTTTATTCATTTTCCTAATGATATTAGATTGGTTCAGATTCTAGACAGTTATGAATACAAGTTCAGTGGAAATTCTTTTAAGCTTCTTTTGTATACATGTTTTTATTTTGGATAAATACTTTTTAGAGTAGAGTTGTAAGTTTATGTAAATGTATTTTAACTTCACAAACAACTGACTTATGTTTTCTGAGATTGTTTTACACTCAATCAGCAATGTATAAGAGTTAGCTTACTTCATGTGGTCACCAAAATTTAATATTGCTCTCTGATTTTTTTATTTTTAGTTATTTTAACATATAGTTTTCATCATTTTAAGAGATTTAAGGATTTTTTTATTTTTGCATTGCCCTGTTACTACTGATGGTGAGAATTTCTCGTGTGCTTATTGGACATTCTCTCCTTCTCTCCCCTCCTTCCCTCCTTTTCTCCCTCTCCTTACCCTCTCCTTCTCCCCCTCTTTTCCCCTCCCTCACCCTCTCCCTCTCCTTGGCCTTCCTATTTGCCAATATTCCACTTGTGTTGTTAAACAACTATATGAGATAGGTACTGACATTATATTTCTATTTTGCTGCTGAGAAAACGTTATAAAGATGTAGAGAAGTTAGTTGGACTGAATGAAGATCATGCTGTATAGAACCCTTTCCCTGCAATGCTCTCCTCATTCATTTGGTCTCCCTGAATATGACTCAAGTCCAGCTGCTCTGGGAAGCATTTGTAATGGGACACATAGTACTCATTTCCTGTAGGATCATGCTAATTGTATCCCTGGAAATATCCCCCAAAGCCAAGGGAGATTCTCCTGACATCACAATGCCTCTTCAATCACGTAGCTCACTGCTCGTGAGACTCTTGTCATCTATAGGGTTTGCTGCACTTACTGAGTGCCAGGGCTACTTTGTTTGTGGTAGAGAATTTATAGATGAAGAAAATATAGCCTCTGCTATTCTTAAATATCCACATATTCCTGAAAGTGTCACTGTGTTTGTCATCAGAAGTACCATCTGCATTTTCACATGTTTTTTTCTTATATGTGACATTTCTAGTTATTTAGCAGCCTTAAGCTCTACTTATTAAATGTCAGTAATACCACACATAAACACATCAACCCCGTCAGGAGGGACAAGGGCATCCTTATACCAAGTTGCTCTAGTTTGGCACAGATTGGATTGAGTGAACTGGAGAAATGGCCAGTGGATTCACAGTGGTGTACAACTGCCACAGTTCTCTGCCTCACCCCACCATCTGCTCTTGTGAATGCTCATCACCCTCAAGAACCTTGGTGCTAAAAGCATGTCTTTGTAGAGGGAGTAACTGCATGCTGAGATTTTGCTATGCATTGCTATGATTTCCTCTTAAGTTTCCTAAAAACCATGTCCATTTGATGGAACAGATAATAAACCAGAGGGGGGGGGGAGAAAAAACAGAGCCTTTCTATGTGTTTGGTAGAAAGTTGGTATATACAGTCAGAAGGCAGTTATAGAAATGTTACACCTAGGGAGTGACATTGTGATGTAAACAGTAAAATGAAGTTTTTTATAGGCTGAGGTTGTTGTATTTAGGAAGACATGCAGATGCCTACCAGTTACTTTTTGGGGGGGCAGCGGGGAGGACCAAGGGACATATTTTGCCCAGCCTGGCTTCAAACTCTGAGCAACTTCCCTTTCTCAACCTCCTGAGCAGCTGAGCTCTATAGGCTTTGTGTACAGGGTATATACAAAACATAAATTTTATATTTAAAGGGGCTGGGGAATTTGGCCTAGTGGCAGAGTGCTTGCCTAGCATGCACAAAGACCCAGGTTCAATTCCTTAGTACCACATACACAGAAAAAAGCTAGAAATGGTGCTGTGGCTCAAGTGGTAGTAGCGCTAGCCTTGAGAAATCCCAAGGCCAGTGCTCAGGCCCGAAGCTCAAGCCCAGGACTGGCAAAAAAAAATTATATTTAAGTGGGTACACACACACACACACACACACACACACACACACACACACACACATTTTGGATAAGGACTCTTGTGAAATTTTAGAGAGAATGATTGAATCTCAGAATTTCAGTCGGGTGGAAAATAAATTACTATTAGTATAGGATAAATTCAAGTTCAAGAAAATGGGATGGAATTTGGAATGGAAAGGAAAGCTATTAGAAGTTGTAGAAATACTTAGATTTATAGACTCAGAAACCAGAAATCAAGAAAATCCCACAGTATAACACACCCAGCCTCCTCTGTATCAGCCGTTGTTGCCTTCCAATACCATGTATCCTAGATTGTGCTTTTGGTGTGAGTCACCATGGCCTGAGCAGCCCCACTATCATTCAGAGCAAGCAGGTTTCTTGTGGCCCTCATTACATTATACAGCTGAGCATACCCACCCCCCGATCCTCACATAGTTTTGCACTACAAAACTTCCTGTCTCTATGCTAAAAGCCTCGGCTTGCTTGAGAAATTTCCTTTTGTGATTTGCAAGCTGAGCTTATGTTACTGATGAGATTAGAAACAGGTTTCATTGTAAATGCTTATGATGGTTCCACTCTGTTCAATATATGTGCAATTGGAAGAACATGCTTCTTTTCTTGTCCAGGGTCCCTTATTTGATTGTCTGTTTTCCACTGTCCTACACTCCATGCATGTCTAGACCCTGCCTCTGGTCACATGGCCTCCCCAAATTAAGGGGGCTTAGTTCAGATTTCTGATATGCAACAAGTGTTAGCAAGCAAAACCCATCTAGTTACCCAGTGAGATGAATTCTGATATCATCTACATATTATATAATTCCTCTGATATCTAATCCCTGAATCTAGATTGCAGCAAGCTAATTACTATGGGTGACTTTTCTGACCCTTAGTCCAGTGATCATAAATAATAGTTTCAGTTCACTTCAAATAGGAGCTAGCCTTGTTGGCCTGTAGGCCTCGTGTTTACTCAGCCAGAGAAGGTCCTTGTTTTTCACCTGTCTTCTCTCATTGTATTATTAGTTCCTTGGGGACCCACTCCTTCCTGCCTTTAACCTCTTTTCTTGAAACTAAAAACCTCTCTCCACTGTTCCTTCTGCTCAACAGCTCATTCAACATCTTTAGCTATTCAGTCTGCTGCTTATGTATTACCTTCAGTCAGGTAATGAGAAAAGAGATGATAGGTTCCCTGGCTTCTTTCATAACCATGTAATGCCTTACTACCATTCAATACCTTACTTGTGAGCAGTGTTAACATTTTGTTAATTTATTTAGGCATTTTTGTATTTCACTGGTGATTGCCATATTTCACTATACCTTTGGAAACCCCTTAGGAAGGGGTTTTCTCTCTCTCTCTCTCTCTCTCTCTCTCTCTCTCTCTCTCTCTCTCTCTCTCTCTCTCTCTCTCTCTCTCCTTCCCTCCCTCCCTCCCTCCCTCCCTCTTCTCTCCTTGCTTGTCCCCCCCCCCCAATGAGGCATTTCCAAAGGGATCACTGAAGACCAGTAAGTTCTGAGCTTTTTGGTATAGTTTTCCAAGCATGTAGATGAGCTGCTTAACTGGAAGAATTCTTTTTTTTTTTTTTTTTGTAATTAGTAAAAGAGTTACATGATATTTGCCAGATAGAAGGTGCATTAATTCACATACATTGATACCCTTTCACATGTCTTGGTACCCGTATCCCTCCCCCCACACACACACTCCCCACCCGTCTTGGTTTTCCCCCCATGGAAGAATTCTTGACTGGGCATCCCATCCCTGAGTAAGGGATGTGGCCAATCAGGCCACAGGGAAGATTTTATCAAATTAAAAACCTTTTCGTTCATAGACTTCACAGTGCATTTTATAGATGTAGCCTTAACTGAGTATTTGGAAATCTCTATTTGAGACAAGTTGGGGGTACTAAATTAGAGACCTGAAGTAACCAAACAGTTAGTTAGTAGAAGACTTGGATAATTTATGATATAAGTAGATTTGTAATTGCAACCTGAATCTGATTCTCTAAAGAAAAATGTCTAACAAATTTCTCTTCTTTCTTTTGGACTGCTCATATAACCTCTCTAAGAAATTTGCTTTCTCTCTCCAGGAGCCTCCAAACAGGTGGCCTTGCCTGGGAAGGAGAAGTAGAGAACAACGCATATAGCAAGGCTACAGGGGTGGCCCCCCAGCACAAGTATCACCCCACAGCAGGCAGTTACCAACTCCATTTTGCCCTCCAGCAACTTGAACAACAGAAACTTCAGTCCCGGCAGCTTCTGGACCAAAGTCGAGCTCGGCATCAGGTAATTCCAGATGAATGTTTCTGTGTGCTTGTTCTCTTCCTTACTGCTGTTAAAAAAAAAATTAAAGTGAATGAAGGAGCAATGAAGGGTTAATTTCCCAAAACTTTGATGGCATTTTCCAGGATTGGATGGTTCCTGGGAAAGCTCCTTTTCAAACTGCTCTGGAGTCATAATAGTGTCTTTGCTGAACGGAGTTATGTAACAGCATTTGATCTGTGGATTATATTTGAATGCACAAAAATCTTTACTGTTATATTTGCCTTTCTATAGTGTGGTCTTTGTTGAATGAATGTCTGATCATCTGCTTTCCAGACACTTAAAAATAACATTTTAAGCATTTGTATTTCTACTGTCCTTCCTTCATAGCTTTCATATGCATAATGCATATTACTATTTTATGATCTAAAATAATAGCAAAGAAATGATCACAAACTAGCTTGCTGATCTTCTATAAACAATAGCTATTCCTTTCACAAATGTTGTTTATTTAGTATCTGTCACATGCTAGTACTATTTTGAAACAGTGAGGCTGTGATAGTAGAACTTTCACATAGGGAAAAGTTGTTGAGTTTCTACTTATAGTGTAGGTAATAATAAACTCTTTAAATATATATGTAAGGACCTGTATAATCAGGTATGGCCCAGTGATGGAGGAAGAACAGCCTATACCACCCACCATTACTATATTTTTCTTGATGGTTGAGGATTATTATTAAAATCAGATCCCATGTTGTTTAGTAGGCTTGAAAGGCTAACTGCTTCCCCCTCCTCCTCTCCTCCTCCTCCTCCTCCTCTTCTTCTTCCTCCTCTTCTTTCTCTTCCTCCTCCTCCTCCTCCTCTTCTCTTCCTCCTCCTCCTTCTTCTATAAAAACATAGTATATAATATGCACCCAGTATATACAGAATTCATATTTATTTCAGGTGAAGGCAGCATTTCAAAGTCTTTCTTCATCCTTCTAATAAAACAATAGTCATCACTCCCTGTATCCTTACTTGTCTTTTCACCTACTATAGTAGTTCTTTCTATCACTTTGACAAATACTTGAGAAGATCAACTTAAGGGAGAAAAGATTTGTTTTAGCTCATAGCTCCAGACATTTCAGTCCATGACCTGTTGGCTTCATTGCTTTACAACTGTGGCATGGCAGATAAAAATGGTGGAGGAAAGCATGGTGGAGGAAAAAACTGTGGTCAGAAAACAGAGAGTAACAAGAGAGCTCAAGGCCAGAGCCACATTATACCTTTCAAAGGTGTGCCCCTAGAGACCTTCCTTTTTTATCAATTATATTTTATTGTTGGAGTGAGGGGTTACAGTTACATTTGTCAAGTAGTTGGTATATTACTTCTTGAACATTTAATACCCTTTCCCATGTTTTTCTCCCAGTTTTCCTTCTCCCACCTCCTCCCAATCATCTTGATTATCCCCTTCCTTTTCCTATTTCAAACAAACAAATGTATATTATACAACATACCAGGTACCAAATTCAGATACAGTAACAACATGAGATAAACCCTAAGGAGAGGGAGGGAGGGAGGGAGGGAGGGAGGGAGGGAGGGAGGGAGGGAGGGAGGGAGGGAGAGAAAGAAGGAGAGAGAGAAGGGGGGTGGAAATAACTTCACACAGTGGATTACGAACAACAAACACAGAGATAAAACTTGTTTCCTGTAGTGGCACTGTGGCTCAAGGGGTAGGGTGGTAGCCTTGAGCTGAAGAACTCAGGGACAGTGCCCAGGCCCAGAGTTCAAGCCCCATGACCCCCCCCCCCCAAAAAAAAAAACTATTGTTCCATATCCTGAAGTTCATTTTGCTTATCCTCATCCTATAAGGCCATAAGCACATAGCTATTGAGCTGTTGTGATCCTCTGCTAGGAGAATCCTAGATGTGTACTAGTTATTGCAAATGAGGGAAACCATGGAGCCTATGTTTCTTTTGGTCTGGCTTACTTCACTTAATATTTTTTCCCAAGTCTTTCCATTTCCTTATGAATGGGCATTGTCATTCTTTCTGATGGCAGCATAGAATTCTATTGTATATAAATACCACATCTTGATCCATCATCTACTGAGGGCATCTGGGTTGGTTCTGTATGTTAGCTATGATAGATTATGATACAATGAACATGGTTGTGCTAGTAGCTTTATATGTCACCCTAGACTTACTTCCTTTAATTAGTCCCCACCTTCCCCTGACTCCCAGTTGTCTATTCATTAGTAGATTAGACCATTCATTAGGACAGGAACCCTCAGAATCTAAGTGTCTCATAGATAACTCACAGACATACTGCTGTGCTTTACCAGTTTCCTAGACATCTCTCAATGTAATCAAGTTGACAAATAAGATAAGCCTTCAAGAAAGTAAAGTGTCTCACATCTGTAAGCAGGAGCTGAGATGAGGAAAATCATAATCTGCAACCAGTCTGGGCAAAAAATTCAAAAGACCTCATCCCAACCAATAAAAAGCTGGATGTACTGATACACTCCTGTTATCCTAGCTGTGTGAGAAGCCTTCTAGGAGGATTGCAGTCCAGACTGGACTGAAAAAATCAAGAACCTATTTGAAAAATAAGAGAAGCCAAGAGGATTGGGGGTATGACTCAAGTGGTACATTGACTGCTTAGAAAGCACAGGGCCCTGAGTTCCAAGCTCTAGTACTGGGGCCAAAAGTATGGTCTAGTGTTAGAGTGCTTGCCTAGCATGCAATAAGCCCTGGGTTCGATTCTTCAGTACCACATACACAGAAAAAGCTGGAAGTGGTGCCTCATTAATTAATTAATTAATCTACATTATTGGTCCCTTTTGAATCACATCTCAATATCTTCAAAGAGTGGGCAATTTTTTAAAAAATAAATGTTCGCAGGGCATCAAGGCTTTGGAGTAGAAGAGGCCATTTTTGCTGATTTTCACTTTCAGAGACAATTTCTTTTTTAAACTTTTCTCATGCTTTTGATTAGATTCCAGCAACTCACATACCTTTGAAAATTTAGATGACTGCTCTTTTGTGGATTTTTTTCCCTGAGGATTATAATGATTTAGTTTCATTGAACTATGAAGTATATGGAAAGCATGTTTTTAGAATGTCAAGATTATCTTCTAAAGGAGGCAGAACTCCCAAGAAGTGTGTTATCTTATGTCTTCTGCAGAAGGAACAAAAAAAAATCATCCATCATGATTTTATATGTAAAAGCATCATTCTATTTCTTTACCTTTCTTCTAAACTGAAACTAGGTTAAAGTGAATAAGGATAAATGTCTAGGACTGTAGGGAAGAGCTAAGGAAACTAAATTCTATTGGGTTTAATAGTTTTAATTGACAAAATAGCACATATATTAAATATTCTAACATCTAGAGGAGTTGAGGGCCAGAGGTTAGGGATTTAGCTTAGTGGAAACGTACTTCCCTGGCAAGTGCAAAGTCCAGAGTTCAGGGCTCAGCTCTGGGGGAGAGGGGGGGGATAGATCACTGCCTAACATAATCAGAGCCCTAAATAAATTTAAAGCCTTTGTTTTTAGCTTAGCTACTTAAGCCTCACCATTATAATTACCACCAAGTTGTTGAAAAGCTTGATTTGCACTCAGTGTATCCTATATTTCTGTCCTTGGGTTAATCCTTTGATTAGAGATGTCACTTTCTTAATGAACTACTCCTGCTTTGGGTTCATTTTTCTAAAGTGTAGGCAACTAAATATTTGGTTAACTATCCATCGGAGACTAGTAGATAGAATTGAAATTGGATTTACCTACATTCATCCACAAGAGATGCCTGTTTTGAGAGTAGGATGTTAAAAGGGGACTTTATATATTATATTATATTATTATAAAATATCATACAACAATACTTTTATAAATAGTGCCTTTCACATAGTGATCTCTGGAAAGTGTTTAGGGAAAGATTTCATGGCCTTTCACCTATTACATGCAAAGTTTTCCATTCTTGGGCCTGGAGTTTGGCCTGGTGGTAAGAGTGCTTCCCTAGCATGCATGATGACCCAGGTTTGATTCCTTGGTACCATATACATAGGAAAAGGCTGGAAATGGTGCTGTGGCTCTAGTGGTAGAGCGCAAGCCTTGAGAAAGACCGAGGACAGTGCTCAGGCCCTGAGTTCAAGGCCCAGGGCTGGCAAAAAGAAAAAAAAAGTTTTCCATTCTTTTCTGCCTTTAATCAGAGCACTTATATGACTAACATATTAAAGGTATTAATTTCAAGAAGCCATGTTCTGATCAGGATGAGAGTTAGGAAATGGCAACTCTAACCACTTCAGCAGAATAAGAATCTCTGTTTAGCATTGCATTTGTAAGTCTAAAAATTGCCATACACTGAATCCACACCTGAGGAGACAGGGATCCTAGAAATTTTGTGGCCCTGTCGATTTGCCAGAAATCATGATTTAAAAATAAATAAACCTAAAACTATGCTTTATAAAACTAGCAGTTTGAAAAACATTGTTTTAGACCCAAGCACAGTGTACAGACTCTTTCTGTAAACAGGCAGATAGTAGATATTTTAGCTTTTACAGGCCGTGAGTCTCTGCTATAGCTACTCACCTCTTCCATGATGGAGGTAAAACAAGCATATATCATATGTGTAAGAGTGCAGATGTCTTCCTATAAAACTTTATTCGCGGGCCGGGAGTTTGGCCTAGTGGTAGAATGCTTGCCTAGCATGCACGAAGACCCGGGTTCGATTCCTGGGTACCACATACATAGAAAAAAGCTGGAAGTGGTGCTGAGGCTCAAGTGGTAGAGCTCTAGCCTTGAGAAAGCCCAAGGACAGTGCTCAGGCCCTGAGCTCAAGCCCAGGACTGGCAAAAAAGAAAAACAAAAAAACTTTATTCGCAAAAACAAGCAAGATTTGATTTTTAGACCTCTGAAGCAAGAGACAGACTTGAAGAGCCAGTTAATATACTGATTATACCACCTCCATCACTTCTGATACTAAAGAAGTGAGGGTTCAGTCATTTTCCCTTTTTGCAAGTCCCCAGGGGATGCTAATGCCACTTTTGTGGGAATTACACTCAGAACCACCCATCCAAAGGAAGAAAATGAAATTTTCTCCTTTTGGGTCATTTTCTGTCCTTTAGAAGGGAGTCAGGAAGTGTTAAAACTTAGTATCACCCTTATAAAATTTCAATCAGTAATTTTTTAACAGGAACTACGTTGCCATCTTTTCTACCCCATGTCCCACAGTCTCCTCATAAATAAGTTATCAAAATACCTCCTTGCTCATTCTTCGTATCAAGGTACATTCTGCTCAACAGTCAGGATTCATGTTTTAGGATGAGCAAGAGATAAAGAACAAGCAGATCCCTTCTTTTTTGTTTTATAACAGTAGTCATCACTTTGTAAGCTTATATGTGTTCCAAGCACATTTCAGGTATATTAACTCATGGAAACTAAGTTTCTGGATACTTAAGAGCAATACCGAATCCTAATAGTTAGGGACGACAGGGCGAATGTGTTATAAGTTGTTAGCCCACTGTGCCTTCTCTCTGCTTCCTTCTCATGCTGGCCTCTTGCCCTAGCGTAAAAGACAAAAACACTTTTCTTTCTGAAGAGTTGGGGGGACTTGCTTGGACCACTGACTACTGGTGACATCACCATGAGTAACTCTGCATACTGGGGTCCATGAGAAGGGCTGCACCGGCTGGGCTGTGAGGCCCAACTGACCTGATTATAATTGCCGACATTGAGCTGATGTTATTCTTGGCATAGGGGCAGAGTGATTACTCAGTAGTTTCTGTTAAAGTGATCCTTTGTTAAACTTCTGCTCCCAATCCACTCCCCCCTGTCTTCTTTCTCTCTTTCTGTCTTCTCTGTCTCATCCAAACCAAAAAAAAAAGAAAAGGCAGAAAAAAATTAAAGACATACTGATAGCAAAGGCAGGATTGCCGAAGTTTCTTTTTACAGCACATGAGAGGAGGAATTTTAAGCACATAATACTTAACTGTTTCTGTTCTCTTTCTAAACAAAGCCCTTTAATTTTCAGTAGACTTAGTTCATAGCATGAGTAAGGTAACTGAAGGTAGGAAATTATCCTTAGATCCTCCCATCCTTCACACATCTGCTCTCTTTACTTCCCCTTTCCTACATGACCAAGTTTAGAACACTTATACAATTGTTTCTGTAACTAACATGACCGGGGATGGTTCAGAGTTTGATGGCAGGGGCCATTCCCTGTGCTAGGAACATCTACAGGGCTCTGTGGTGGCTGCTTCTAGCTACTGGGGTGCATACATGCACAGCTCCACAGATAAACCCAACCATATCTTGTTATTTCACTCCCAAAAGTTCAGTGCATGTGTAGAAATATTATGCTACCCTGCAGGAAGGAATACTGTTTCTACAAGTCTTCAGCTGCTGTGTTTAGGTAGTAGGGGGAAGGGGAGAGGGAGAAATTGAGCAGGCACCAGCTCCTTATACCAAGCAGCCAGCAATAACATGTGAGCTGCCCAGCACTGCATGAAGAGCAGGCAAGCAGTCTAGCGCTGCAGGCGGTATCCTTAGGCGTACATACTGGAGTGTCAGAAAGGAAGGTTGGACTGGAGACATTCAAGGGGACGAATTTGTGTATGTGCTAATGCCCCAGGACATGTAGACTCTCATGTCATAATTTACTGCTTCTTTGAGGTTTTTTGTTTGTTTGTTTATCAGTTGTGGGGCTTAAACTCAGGAGTACTATTCCTGAGCTCATTTTGCTCAGGGCTGGCACTCTTATCACTTTGAATCACAGTTCCACTTCAGTTTTGAATGATTGTTTGGAGATGAGTGTCTTGTGGGGACTTTTCTCCCTTAGCTGGCTCGAACCCCTGTACTCAGATTCATCCTCAGGAGTCACTGGCTCCCAGCTGCTTCTTTGTTTTTGATTGGTTGATTGAATAGTTGCCTCTCTGTCTCTGCCTCTTTCTCTCTTTCTTTCTTTCTTTCTCTCTCTCTTTCTCTCTCTCTCTCTCTCTCTCTCTCTCTCTCTCTCTCTCTCTCTCTCTCTCTCTCTCTCTCTCTCTCTCTCTGCTTTTATCAAGAGCTCATATAAAATTTTCTAGCTTTTCCTTTTTACAAGTTTTACAAGGACCATTTTTAGTAGATTTTGCCAAACCAAACTGTTCTCTTAGCTATTAAGAATACACTGAAAGTACGTGAGTAGTGTATTAAAACTAGCCCCTTGTTTTGGAAATAAGTGCTCTGGACAGGCAAGCTTTAGAATCAGATAATTCTTGGTTTAAATATTGATCTTGTTTAGACTATGACCTAGGAGAAATTTCTTGAACTTCTTTGAACTACATTTTCTGTCAGTCCAATATAGAGATGAAAATATGTGTTCGTGGGTTATATCACAGGGATTATAATTCTTAGATGCTAGATTACCAGGTATTAGTCTTGTTTCACTGATTCCTTACAATGCCCTCCATCTTACTGACCCTGTTTTATAGATTTAAAAAAAAAAAAGCAGAGCATCACACAGTTTTCTCAGGATTGCTTCTAAGTAATAAATGGAAGAACTGGGTTTTGAACCCAACTCTTTTAGCCTTTGTAATCTAAGCTGTTGGTTATCAAGCCATATACTGATAATAAGGCATTCACTAACTAGCATCTGTTAAGTACCTACTACATAAATTTTAAGTTAAAATTCACAAATTGACACATATAAAACTATATTATGAAAAATTGCTTTCATGTATCTTATCTGATCTCCAGCTAGTCATACATACTGTCTCAAAACAGAAAGCTTATTAAACATTTATGAGGTTAAGATGTTACCCCAATTACCTCAACTACTTAATTTAAAAAAATGTCTTTTAATAAAGAATTCTTTAGAGCTGAGGATGTGGCTCAAGCACCTGCCTAGGAAATGGAAGTTTTAAAACTTAGTACCTCCAAATAAGTAAACTAAGGAACTTTTGAGCCCAAAAATCTTAAAAATGCTTATATTCTACTCTTCCATGTGGTTCATTCTTAAATAATAGGGTCAGTATTGAATGAATCAAACAAAACCTGCAAGTTCCTTGACTATCAGGTTGTTTTATAAGATAATGTCTCCCTATAATATTAGAGAGAAATGGGCACATAGGAAGAATTTCTGGTTGATCACATGTAAAATTGCCTCCAGTCCACTGGTGAGGTTTAGAGGGCTTCTTAAGCTTCTTGAGCTCTGTCATCTGTCCTGACAGAAGCAGCTTTGTTTCCTCTTTAGTTACAGATTTATCATCAATAAATTGTCACTGCACTGCTGCCCACTCCTCCTCAAGTATGAAAGGAAACATAGTGCCATTAGTGAACACCTAGACATTAGTCTGGTTGTGAATATTGAGGCAGCTCTTTATTTCAGCTGCTTCAGAACAGCTTTTGTGTTTTGCACTGCTCAAATGTAATTTGCCATAGGACGTGGTGAACAGTTTCTACGGCCACATTCCGTGACTTGTGGTTTGTTTTTCATTTTTGGTGCCTATGATGGACTCAAAAAGCAGTATCTCTGTGTAAGATGATGAAAGACAGACTTCAACATGAAAAACTTTATCCACCTGAGATGGTGAGCCATAGGAAAACTACTTAATAAATATATGATGGCAAGGTTTGTGTGAGATCTGTACAGTAGGCCAACGAGGTATTGTTCTGGGCCAAATAAAACACATTATACATTCAAGTGACAGATGAGTTTATACTTATAAACTCAAATTTAATGTTGTAAGGGAGCTTAAAAGAGTGCTATTTGCTATTTCATTATAAAATTATGAGACATAAGATGCAAGCATGTTGTTAGGAGATTAAAGGCCCTGTTACACAAATAATTCCCACTAACTCTTAGCAAATGAAAAATAAAATGGGTAGGAACATGACTCAAGTGATAGAACAGATGAAGCCCACAGTTCAGATCACATTTCTGCCAAACAAACGACTAATGGAATGGGTGTATAAATAAATAGTTAATAAAATAAATAGCGTAGATAAACAAAACAGTTTAAAAATAAGATCATTAAGCCAGGCACTGGTGGCTCATGCCTGTAATCCTAGCTGAGTTCTGAGGATCAAGATTTGAAGCCAGGTAAGAAAGTCTGTGAAACTGTTATGTCAAGTTAATCACCAAAAAAGCCAGAAGTGCAATTGTGACTCGAGTGGCTAGGGACAGTACTAAGGCCCTGAGTTGAAGCCCTAAGACTGGCACACACAAATGATGATGATGATGATAATGATGATTATGATTATATCATGAATTCTCTTTTGTTTTATCGACTGAGCTTGCAAGCTAAGGTCATTGCTGAGCTGAGACGTGTGTGCGTATGCACGTGCATGCATGTGTGTGCCATCCTGGGGCTTGAACTCAGGACCTAGTAGCTAACTGACATTCAACCATTCAGTTGCTTGAGTCATACATCCATTTCTCACAGGCTTTGCTGCCTGGAGTGGCTTCAAACTGATCCTCAGAGTTCAGCTTCCTGAGTAGCTAGGATTACAGGCATAAGTCATCAGTGCCTGACAAGAACCATTTTTTTGGGGGGGGCGGGGGGACAGACTTTCATTATGTAGCCAAAGCTGACGCTGGAATTTACTGTGATCCACACTGGCCTCAAATTTGTAATCCTCTTACCTCAGCCTCCCAAATGCTGGGATTAAAAGTATTCATGCCAAGCCCCCTATATGTAGTCTTTAATATTTAAAATAATTAAATGAGGGTTTTTTCTGGCCTTTCTCTCTACAAAGAATGATTTTAGAGAAAAGCAAATGAAATCTTTGTTGTATATATGCATCTGATAAGAGTTTGACATAGTAACTGGTTTGTTTTATATTTACTTTGGAAAAGAGATTTAAATAGAACCACTTTAACAGGGAGTTGGCATAACATAAATAAAGAAGGCAGTATGGTGTAGTGGGGCTCATCCCCACCTGATGGGTTACTTCCCAGATCACAAGCATCTCTAAAAATTGAAATTCTATACTCACTGAACAATCCATCCTTTTCTGCTTCTCCTCCCAGACTCTGATAGCCACCATTTTTACTTTCTGTTTCTGTGGTTTTGATTACTTCGGATATTTCTCAAAAGTAGCAAAATATAGGAGTTCTCTTTTTGTAAGTGGCTTATTTCACTTAGCACAATATCCTCCAGGCTTATTCATACCTTACCATATAGAAGGACCTCTTACTTACCTTTCTCCTTTTTCCTCTTCTTTTCTTCATGAAAGAATATTATGTGGCCCATTTTTATGAGACATAAGCTGTTCCTCATAGATAATCAAAAGAAAACCAAAGATAAAAATAATCTTTTCTTGCTGACAAACATCGTGAATGGAGAACCTCAAGGACACCAAACAATGAGACACTGGCCTTTTTGGAAGCTTGCCTTTGCTAGTATATGAATAGCTAACCTTACCCTCACTGCCTTCCAGGGTTTTCCAGCACCAGAGACTTGTGCACAATTCTAAATCCGTGTGTTATTACTGACCTGCTCTTATCAGCCCTGTAGTTGTCACATTAGTGTTTAGTGACTTACATGTTCAAGAAAACACTCTGTCCCTGTATATTAGCTGCTAGATGGGAACATACTTACACGTGTGTGACTTTATATACTTTGTGATAAGAACATTGTCCAAGTTAGATCTAAATCAAATGTGGAGACAGTGATGTCTCATGTATCTCTCCCACTAGAATATAAATAAAAGGGACACAAAAAACATTGACCAACTCAAATAGAGGTTGGTAATTGCTACTTTACCTTCCTTAGTTCTCAAAAATGCATTTGCCAGAGCTCTTTTATTACAGGGAGAGCTGTTAACTCTGCTCCCCACTAGTAAGCCTAAGTGAAAGCTAAAAGGAGTGCCTTCTGGAAGACATTTTTTTTTTTACTTGCAGAATTTAATCTCTGGCTAGTATTATCTTTCTAGTAAGAGAGTCCAAGTCTTGCTTCCTTGTGACCTTCCAAGCAGCAGTCTGTGTTCTATCAGAAATCCCTCCTTCCCAACCCACCAGCACCCTGTGTGGTAGCAGGAGGAGGGCCTTCCCAGCCCTTTGCCTGGGGCCACGCCAACCCTCAAACTGTGGTTTCCTGAGCCTTCTTGCTGTAGTGTGACTGTTTCCCACACATGCCCAGCAAAGCTGCAATAGTCATGTTTATATTGACCAGATCAGTAGAGTCAGTCCTCAGTCATCTAGCTCTTTCACTCTGGGACACAGGAATAGTTCACACGCTGTCTCTGCCTGGCTCTTACCTCTATCCATACTTTACCTGGAAATTATGCAGAGTTTTCATAGAGTTCTTCTGTCCTTTTGGAATGACTATCAGGACAAAATAGCTCAGATGATATGTATTTGGTAGAGTTGCAGGACTGGGCTAAGAAAGGGTCGGGGAGCACAGGAAGACCGATGTCTGAATTCATCTAGGGACATAACCTTTTAACATAGTCCCAGCGTAGTCAAATTTGATGGCTTTAATCCTACCCCAATTAACCTGGGCTTTACCAGGACACCTGGGGATCCATCTCATTACTAACTCTCCAGGATTTCAGGTGGTATACAACTGTAATCACTTTATAGTCACTCAGTATGTTGAGTATGGTCACAAGTCAGATCATGCAGAGCCTTTTTCAGTACTGGAAAGAGGATCTGCTTCTTGTCTGTTGTTTCGAGGCTTAAGCAAGCTTAAATGTGAATGGACAGAGAACCAGCTCTGATAGCAGGATTCCATTTCTAATGAGAATCCCCCCCACACCCTTGCACAATGGGTTAATACAAGTTACAGGCCAGGAACATGGCTAGTGGCAGAGTGCTTGCCTAGCATGCACAAAACCCTAGGTTCAATTCTTTGGTACCACAAAAAAAAAAAGAAAAAACTACAAGTAGTGCTGTGGTTCAAGTGACAGAGTGCTAGCTTTGAGAAAGCCCAAGGACAGCGCCTAGGCCCTGAGTTCAAGTCCCCCAGACTAGCAAAAAAAACCAAATGAACAAGTTACAACGGGTTTTTGTATGAATAGAATCTGAAGGTAGGTTCTCTCAGACTCCATGATGCCAATCAGAAATCCACTTTCCTTCTGTCTATTCTCTCTAATATATCTTTTCATTCTGGGCCTGTCTTACCACTAGCTAACTCTCTGTGTTCTTCTCCATTAGGAAGAACTGTAAAGGCAAAAAAATAGGAACCAACCAAGTAAGCTCTCTTTAAGAGTTTTCCTAAAACATCTCATTGGCTAGAACTGAGATAAAACGATTATCTCTATTTTTTTTTCCTGTTGGGCATGGGACTTGAACCTCTACATGATTATTTCTAAAGACAAAAGAGAAGTAGATCCTGTTGTTGTTGTCCTTGTTGTTTCAAGCTAAACACACATTCTCCAAATAGCATCAGAATTTGGGAAGAACAGGGAAAAAGGCAATAGCCAAGCAACTGTCAATCTCCTAAGCCCCAAGTCCTAACTTACTTCAGTTGTTAGGTAAAGTTAAGGATTGAGTTTACATAGAATATGAAAGTCTAAGGTCTTAACACAAAATTCATACCTAGGAAGGTTTTGTTTGGGATCTATCAAGAGCTCACTTAGAATATAACACAATAGGTACTATTCAGAAAATCCAGAGAATGGTGCTGTAGCTGAGAGTTTGGCCTAGTGATAGAGTGCTTGCCTAGCATGCATGAAGCCCTGGGTTCCATTCCTGGTACCACATACATAGATAAAGCCAGAAGTGGTGCTGTGGCTCAAGTGGCAAAGGGCTAGCCTTGAGCAAAATAAAGTCCAAGGACAGTGCTCAGGCCTGAGTTCAAGCACCAGGACTGGCAAAAAATAAATTAATTAATTAAATAAATAAAAATTACATCTATATGTTAGCACACATTTGCTTGTCTTCTTGCATAGGAATTGAGTTGTTGCTTCAAAAAATAATAGTAGTATATTTTGCTGGTCCCTCAGTAAATGTTTATTTAGTACCTGGGCACTGTAGATGAAACAGAATCAACCATGCACAAATACACTCATTTCCACATTCATCAGTGGTTATAGTGCAAAGAGAATGGCTAAGCTGTGATAAGACACGCAAATAAAATTTTATAAAGGTTCAGGAGAGGAGCCGGGCCCAGTGGCTCCTGCCTGTAATCCTAGCTACTCAGGAGACTGAGGTCTGAGGATCAAGGTTCAAAGACAGCCCAGGCACAAAAAGACCTGAGACTAATATTTCCAATTAACCTCTAGAAAACAGGAAGTGGGGCTTGGCTCAAGGGTAGGGTGGTAGCCTTGAGCAGAAAAGCTCAGGGAGAATGCCCAGGCCCAGGGGTAGGGCAGTAGCCTTGAACTGAAGAATTCAGGGACAGCGCCCAGGAGTTCAAGCCCCATGACCCACAAAAAAAAAAAAAAGGGTCAGGAGAGGAAAAAATATTTCTGCAGGAGAGGATTGAGTAAATATGATCTGGGATCCTAAACATATGTTTTTATTTTACGAGTTTGCTTACACAACTAGTATCATCATCATAAGACCAGAAAAGGATGTTGGAAAAATATATAACCAACTACCATTCACAAAGGATTACTGATAGGTAGGCTTGCATGCCATCCCATCATTGGATTAATGAGTGGGGGCGGTGGGAAGGAATGGAAAAATTGTTGGGTACCTGTTGGGTGCTCCAACTTATTTCAAGAAAGCCTAATGGAATGCCTGGGCTAGAGTTATTGGATTAGACAGACCTTGCTTTAGTCACCCACAATCCATCCGGCAAGCAGTTATAATTGCTTATGAAAAAAATAAAGCTGAAGCTCAGAGAGGTTAGTTAACTTGAGCAGATCAACCAGTTTGTAAATGACCAGACTTCCATTTGAGCCCAGGCACATTTGACAGAAAAATCATGTTCTTTCCATTTAGCCTGGGCCTCTGCCTCCTACTGGTGATTTAATCTGGTTCTACAGCCAAGATTGCATAGTCAGTCCCTTTCTCAACCCCAGTGTATAGCAAATCCTACACCCGAGTAGTTAAAACTGGGCCTTCACATGGATATTTTCACTCTGCTCGGAGCTCATTTGCTTAAATGGTATCACAACTCTCTTTTTGAAATAATTGAGATACTTTTATAATAAACATACAGAACATATTTATAGCGAAGTATTAATCCCACTTCTGTCTACCTCGATCCCTAAAAGTTCTTTGCCATGGAAATGATCATTTTTTTGGTATACCCTACCAGAATTGCCCTGTGCAAATACTAATGTGTATATTAGTGTGTGCATGTGTGTCTGTTTGATTTCCCTTCTTTTAACCAGAATAGGTGCCTATTATACATATGGTTCTCAAAACTTGTCCTTTCTTTTTCCCGCCTTCCTTCTTCTTGTCACTTAGATAACCCAGAAAGATTATTTTTCCTCCCCCTTTTTTTAATTAAAGAATTTATTAACATTGATTTTTACATCGTATTTCAAATGTCATGTTAACAAATAAGTATTCAAGAAGGGAGTTTCTATATACAATCACTAGCACATAGACTTTAGGATTTGTATGTTATAGATACAAATTAGCATGTGTAATAAAATCTTATGTCTATAGAGTATATAGTCCATCATAGATTTTATGTCTATATAGTTATCTTTATATCTCCAAGACCATGTCCATAACCTTGGGTACCCAAATATTAAGTCATTGCCATTGTACTGTTTGGATCTGCTATCCACATATTAAGGATACCATGCACTTTTTGTTCCTTTGGTCTTGAGTTACCTCACTCAACATGATTTGCTCTAATTTCATCCACTTCTCAGCGTATGCCACTATTTTATCTTATCTGTTGGCTATGTAGAATTCCATTGTATATACATATACCACATTTTTTGTATTCATTCATCTGCACTAGACAGAAAGACTTTGATAAAAAGAAAAAAATAAGCCAGGCACATTGGCTCACACCTGTTATCCTAGCTACTCAGGAGGATGAGATCTGAGGATCACAGTTCAAAGCTAGCCTGGGCACTAAAGTCCATGAGACTCTTTATCTCCAATTAACCACTAGAAAACCAGAAGTGGTGCTGTGGCTTCAAGAGGTAGGGTGATAGCCTTGAGCTGAAGAACTGAGGGACAGTGCCCAAGCCCAGAGTTCAAGCCCCACAACTGACCCCAAAAAAAGATGAATTTGAAAATATAGTTTTAGTTGTTTCTATGGTGCAGTTATTGTTTTTTATTTGTTAATTGTTTTTTGCCAGTCCTGGGGCTTCAACTCCAGGGCCTGGGCACTGTCTTGGGACACATTTTTGTGCAAGGCTAGCGCTCTGTCACTTGAGCCATAGTGCCACTTCTGGCTTTTTGTCTGGGTATGGTACCAAGAAATCGAACCCAGGGCTTTATGCATGCTAAGCAAACACTCTACCACTAGGCTATGCTCCTGGCCCTTGATTGGTTTTTATTGCTAGCCATTTCCTCCCAACATTACAAAGTATTTCACTGAATAGTATTATGTGGCTGAATGTAACTCAGTAGTAGAGCACCTGCAAGGCCCTGGCACCAAAAAAAAAAAAAAGAGAGAGAGAGAGGAGGGGAAGAAAGGAGAGAAAAAGAAAGGGAAGATAAAGGAAAGGAGATAGGGGGAAGATGCAGCCTGTTCTTATGTCTGGTTTCTTTGGCCCTCATTCTGACTTTGATATTCTTGCTTTCTTACATGAGGCATCCCTGGGGTAGCACATTTCTGCCTCTCCCATAGATTAGGGGACCTCAGGTAGGAAAACAGCAGTTGAAAATAAGGGGTTTGTATCAAAGCTAGTCTCAAAAGCTTGGCTTCTCTCTGGGAGCTTTGGTGACTGCACTATAGAAGCAATCTGGACTCTATGGTGTTCTACCAAAATACCTTCTTACATTTACATGGTTCTTTAAATTTCTTTTTGGGTCACACATAGAGAAGAATTAATAAAAGTCCTTTAGTTTCTCCTTCAGGTGTTTTGCTGAAGTGAAAGAGTATCTCAATTTGAAATTGCTTATTCTTTGTCAAGCATTTTAGTCAAAGATATTTACTCCACATGAAGCCCTCCTCTTATTTCTGCCTCCCCACACCTCTAGACCCATTTCTTGGAATTGGGACATCCTAAGACATGAGAAGGGCCGCTGTGGACATTTTTTTGAATCTTCTTAATTCATCTTTTAAATCTGAAAAAATTATAATTCACCTGAGCTCTAGTTGTTTATGCCTGTAATTCTAGCTACTTAGAAGGCTTAGCTCTGAGTATTGTGGTTCATTTCCCAGGACCAGCACCAAAACAGATTCATATAATTTAAATAACTAAAGTGCAAAAATAATACTAGTGACATCTCACTGAAAAGTTCATCTTTGGAGCTCTCATCTTCAGTCCACCCAAGCCTGGCACGGTAGAATTACCATTCCTCCCATCTCAGCATGTGGTATCTACCAACAGAAGCCAGTTTCAAGAAATGCTTTTTCAGAAGTAGACCTATGTTTTGAGTGGAAAAATGTCTGCCTTGAACAAAAACGCCCAAGTAGGAGCTTGAAGCCATGAGTTCAAGCCTCAGTACCAGTATACACATACTTACACATAAATGCTTTTAAGAACTGTGTGTTTCATCAATCGTATTACCTTTCTCTTAATGTGGCTTCATGATATTGTTATAATATATACACATTGGCATAAGTACTGATCATACTGAGGGACTAGTAACCAAATTTGTGATACACACAATCCATGTTGCTAATGAAGCAAATAGACTTAAGAACTTGTACAGCATCTACTGGAAGGAAGTATACGTCCACATTCTGCAGATCCATATGCCTGCTGATCTGTAGTGGAGATTTTCCTCATCTTTATTTGTAGGCCTACCCTCTTGCCAAATTACCTTTGGGTTGATTTTTTTTTTTTCTAATGGGTCATGGGGCTTAAACTCTGGGCCTGTGTGCTGTCCCTGAGCTCTTCAGCTCAAGGCTACTGCCCTACCCCCTTGAACCACAGCACCACTTCCGCTTTTCTAATAGTAATTAGAAATAAGAGTCTCATGGTCTTTAGTGCCTAAGCTGGCTTTGAACCTCAATCCTCAGATCTCAGCCTCCAGAGTAGTTAGGATTACAGGTGTGAGTCACCTGTTGATTTTATATTCATATAATGACTGGTATTCATGTAGTAGTTTTACTTTATTTTTTACTCACATACTAAAATGTAAGTGATTTTTAAAGTTTTCTTTTTTAAGTATATTTTAAAATTATCTTTAGTGATACGAAAGAGTTGGTCAAATATGAATTTTTCAGTCAGTAGAGTATTACTATGCTAGAATTCTAACAACAATCCTCAAGACAATGTATGGTCTGCTTTTTGTTCTGGCCTCATCTCTGCAGTCTGTTTGCTCACAGTGCCCTAGCCATGTGGCTTCTTCCCTTTCCTCCCACTTCAAACCGTTTAGAGTTCAGAGGGCTGGGGCAGACTTGTCCCAGATTTGACTCTGTTTATGTACTTGACACCCAGCAGGAAATATTCATTAAATATTCATTAAATATAATAGGAAAAAAAGTTAAGACTATAAAACAATGGTTTTGTACACCTGGCCAGTGACTCCTAGGCCGTTGTCCTTTCAACGAGACTACTAAACTCAGCTTCAAGAGACTCCCTTCTCTGAATCTAGACCTGCTTTAATAGTTTTTTTTATTCTCTTTGCATGGCTTTAGGATTATAATTAAATATAGAAAATGAGTGTGAAGGGAATCTCCATCAATCTTTTTTTCTCACTCTCTGTCTTGCTTACAGGCGATCTTTGGCAACCAAACATTCCCTAGCTCCAATTTATGGACAATGAATAATGGTGCAGGCTGCAGAATTTCAAGTGCCACGGCTGGTGGCCAGAAGCCAACCACTCTACCACAAAAAGTGGTGCCACCTCCAAGTTCTTCCTCCTCCCTGCTCCCCAAACCCCCATCCAATCACAAACAAATGCTCAGAAAGGCAACATCCCAGAGAGCTGCCAAGTAAGTTTTTCTAATCATTATCTGTTTAGTATCTTCAAAGTTATAGTAATCCTAAGCTAAAGGTAGTCTTTATGAAGTTAATAAGACCATTTAGATTGAAAACCTGGATACCTGATGGGTAAAAATGGCTAACTTTAGACTCAACCATGGGTATAAGTTGGAATTGCTTAGAGAGCAATGAAAGCATTTTGTAGCTTACAGTGCTGTGGCTGGATAGCCATTGCTCTTTTCTTTAATCTGCCAGTTTGGGGACTTGAATTCAGGGCCTGCTCACTGTCCTTGAGCTTCTTTTTGCTCAAGGCTAGCATGTAATCTACCACTTGAGCCACAACACCACTTCTGGCTTTTTCTGTTTATGTGGTACTGTGGAATCAAACCCAGGGCTTCATGCATGCCAGGCAAGGCCTCAACCACTAAGCCACATTTCCAGCCAGCCACTGCTCTTTTAGGTTTTCCAGGTGACAGAAGAGAGTTATTTGCAGAACTCAAGGTTATTCTGGCAGGAGTGTCAGTCAGTGTATCAGGTAATTATTCTGAACTGTAAATAAATGAATTTAACACCTTCCTTCCCCTTTGTTTTGGTTGTTGGTTCAAGTTTAGGCCTTCCTAAGTTCAATTTTACTTTTAAGAAAGAATCCTAGGGCCTAAAAAAGTACTTACAATTTTTTCTGTTGGAGGGTGAATCATATTCTATATCAAATAGAAAAGGTCCCACTTATGGCTCTTTTAATCCTATTTCTGGCATTACTTTTTCCAGCAAATTGATTCTGTGCCTGCTAAGTACCAAGCCCTGTTGGGGGAAGAGTTGGTATTCTAATACCTGCAGATTTCTCCAGAGCAATAATGAGGAAGACCGTAGCCCATGATTAAATGCTGATAACAGAATGTGTTAGAAAGGAGGTTGTGCATTCTCTTCACCTGGAAAAAGGAGTTAAACTCTTAATGGTGCACACCCTGGAGTCAGACCTCCTGTCCTTACAGCCCCACTCCACAGTCTGCTAACTTGATACTATTGGCAAGTTATGTAATTTCTTAGCCTTCGTTTCCTCTTTTATAACAATAGGGAAGAGTACTTCGAGAGTCAGTAGATAAATTTGAGCAGAGATAAATGTGCATAAAGCCCATGGAACAAAATCTAGCTCACACTATAACTCAGCAGGCCTTAGTCACCTTCAGACAAATGCTAAAGCCACACTGTCCTTTGCAGAGTGGAGAGGCCTACAGGAACCAAAGAGTTAGTGAGTTGAAAGTGAATATTAAACCTTCCAGCAAACTCATTGTTTGTGGATGCCTTAGTTATGGCTAGTACCCTGAGATGGCTCTTGGTAGCCTGAGTGGCCAGCTGGTGGACTAGACTGGTGGGGAGGTGAGCTTGGGCAGCATCTGGGCTCTCTCCTGGCGAAGATGTAGCAGCCTTCTAGGTGGAGTTGCAGCCCTTTGGACAAACTTCTTTGCTGCATTTTTGTGGTTTCTTCTTTGTGACAGGCAGTAGTGTGGGAAAACCGGAAACAGTTCAGCATCAAAAATGCACAGAAGGGAGGAAAAAAGCAAAGATTTCTTCAAACTTTAAGAAATATAATCCAAGTATCAAAAGGCATGCTGTGAGGCATTGTTCCAGGAAATAGTTTCCAATTTGCCTTTAAAACTCTAGCACAAGTCTGTGAAGCTAAATTAGCACTAATGGGGACCTTAACATTCTCTCACATGGAAAATGTCCAGGGTTGCAAAGGCCCTACAGATATTTTCAAGTATTTATTCTAGTATTCAGAAAAAGGAATAGAATAGATTTCCATCTGAATGGACTCAATAAGAAGCTCCCTCTATGAAATATTGATATACTTTTAAGTAAACTTAATTTTAGATTTACAGAAAAATAGTAATTCTAGTACAGAGTTTCTATGTACCCTTTCCCATTGTTAACATATTCCTCTGCCATAGCAAATAGCACTTAGTTGCTATTGTGATCTGTAGTTTTACTTTATTTGGATCACTGAGGTGACTTTTAATCCAGAGTTTTTATGGCACCTGGAATAAAGATCCTGAGTACCAGGATCCCCAGGTATTTTTATTCTTTTAAAGAGATAGTTGTTCCTAGCTAACAGAACAACTTAACTACATACCTGTGATTATTTCCTATTTTAAAATTGAAATACTAATAGTAATAGTGCCTATCCCATGGTGGGAGAATCAGATGAATTAATGTCAAGCACAGTTACCGGCACCAATAGATGTTAAATAAATATTCTGTGTAATTAGGAATAATACCAAAACTACGTTTCAAAAATGCTTCAGATAATTGTTTTTATTTCTGCTTCCCAGATGTATTGCTTCATTTGCTTGGATCTTATTGTGACCCTTATTCCAGCTTGGTTCAAATTAATCAGGAGCCCTCAGTTGTAACTGGTGGGACTGAGTCACACTCAGGAATGCTATAGTGGCCCTTGGAGACACAACTAATGAGAAGTTGTAGTGAGGATTTGACCATGCCAGACCCTGTGTCTTTGGGTTGAACTTCAAACTTCTCCTAGCACAGAAGTTGGCATTAGACAGATAGAGAAGCAATTTCCAAGAGCATCAAAGTTTCCACATCGTAGAGGGTTATGTTTGGAGAACAATAGAGCATAAAAGATGGAATGTGTGGATTTGATGCACAGGGAATTGAGACTCAACAACTGCAGGGTCCTATTTCTTTATGATAATTTTCAAGTCACCTTCTGAATGCATGTTTCATTTTCCCATCTGTAAAACAAAACAAAACAAAAACCAAAAAAACTGCTCTCCCTACTGATTAGCCAAAATAGCTTGTCGATTCCATTGAAAGCTTTTTTATGAGCACATTTGCCTTTTAATCCTGGTGCTTTGTGGCCATTTTCCTGATCCTCTCTTGGCCCAGCAATTCTTATTAGGCTCTCAAACTATTAGGTTCTCAAACTCATATGTCCTTTCCATATACCCCATTTGCCAGTTCTGTGAAGAGAATAATTCAGAATTTTCTTTTCTCATTTCTCTCTTGTCAGTAGCCTTTCTTGACTTTCTTCTCTAATATGTGCTATACTTTCTCATATCTTCCTTTCTAAACTGTTTCTGATATTTCAAGAAGTAGGCTAAATTAAGAGGGATGATAACAGCCTAGGAACAACCTTAGGAACTTGGAACCCAAACTATCTTCCTTCTAAGTGACCTTTAGCCCGAATGATACTCTCCAGGAAATACAGAGGAGAATCCCATCTGAGAAGACTGAAATTTGCCTAGCAAACTTCAGACTGCAAATAATCTTTTAAAAGCCAGATCAAAGGTGTTACAACTTGGGAGATTTCTCTGACCAAAGGAAACAGACAGGCCATGATTATTAGCTCAGTGGTAGAACACACACTTAGCATGTGTGAGACACTGGGTCTGATCCCAACAAAAAGAGAGAGGAGGATGAAGAGGAGTAAGGAAACAGAGAGTCAGACTGAACTGTCTTGCCTTCCTCTACAGAGTTTGATTGCCTTGCCCTGTGCCTCAGAGTGATCTCAGTGGAAACTGAAGGTGATGGCTGTCTGTGTCAGCACCCAGGACAGTGGAATCTGTTAAGGGCTATGGAGGATTTAGAGGGAGGCAAGCAGTGAGAGCCAAGCAGCCCAGTAAAACCAACCAGTAATGTGCCCCAAACAAGGGTGAGGTCAGCAGTATGATCGAAAGCTCTCAGAGATTATTGTCAAAAGAATATAAAAACAAGCAATATCATTTCTAAATCATGTGAACCATTAAAGCAAGGAAGTTCTAGGATAGACCAATCAGAAAATACAATGTTCTTGTGAACATAGAAGCTGTCTTACTGGAGACTGACCATTATCCACCTTCCTTTTAAGCCTCTTATCGCATGTAGTCTAAAGAAACATGGTTGAATCTGTGACATGTCCATCCTTAACTTTAGGTGCCTTTGGGTCTTCCACATTTCTATCGTGTGTAATTATGAAGTAGTCATGTTGGGAAGTAAAGGACTAGAGAGAGGGTATGGGATTACAAGTGTGGCAAGGTTTCATAGGCAGTCAGTGGCCAGCCAGAACTGGCCCTCACACCACTACTGTGTTAACCACAGACTTCCCAGAAAACCACTCACGACAGTGCATCTGTACAACACATGAAGATTCACATCTGAAATGATGCTTTGGGAAAAACACAAAGTATTTAGGAGCACATTCCTCCTTCTGTTTTGGGGGTGGATAGGGGTGATGGGGCTTGAACTCTGGCCTAGGCACTGTCCCTGAGCTCTTCAGCTCAAGGCTACCACTCTACCCTTGAGGCCACAGCCCTACTTCCTGTTTTCTACTGATTAATTGGAGATAAGAGTCTCTTGGCTTTGTATTGCCCAGTCTGGCTTTGAACCTTGATCCTCAGATCTCAGCCTCCTTAGTTGCTAGGATTACATTCCTCTTTCTTTCCATACCAGTTTTACCACTTGAATGACCAATGAAGTACTCAGAAGAAGGAAAATTTAGTGCCACTCTCAGGGTGGGAAGTGCTGCGAGATTCCTGGTAGGTGCTGCATTCCTGGAGGTGGTTCCTCCCATGAGAGTGCAATCTGACCCAGACAAACCCTCCTCTTACTACAAGAGAAAGGGGCTGGGCATGACAAAAGGTGAGCAGTGAGATGTACCACTTGGGGTACAAGAGCTGATAGTTCATGCCTCTAATCCTAGGTACTCAGGATCTGGAGACTAAGAGTGTCAAAATTCAAAGTCAGACTTCCGACAGAGGAAGGTACTCACTAAGGTCGAATGTCACTGAAACATTTTGGGTCACATACTTTCACCCAGTAATACAGACATTTAGACATTTTCTTTTATGTCCCATTCTTCCAATGGCTTTTTGGGTGTAGCTTTTTATATGATTTTTGTAGTAGTTACTCTGGGGATTTGAAAGTATAATTCCTAGCTGGGCACCCATGGCTCAAATCTATCATTCTAGCTTTCATGGGGGTGAGATCTATGGATTGTGGTTCAAAGCCAGCCCAGGCAGGAAAGTCCATGAGACTCTTATCTCCAATAAACTACTCAGAAAAGGCTGGAAGTGATGCTGTGGTTCAAGTGGTAGAGCACTAGCCTTGAGCAAAGAAGCTCTGGGACAGCACCCAGACCCTGAGTTCAAACCTCAGGCCTGGCACAAAAAACAAACCCAAATATTATGACATTTAATAATACATTGTAAGAGATTATAATATTTTTTTAAAAGAAATGTTAACAGAACAGTTTGGTTGACAGGCTGCTTAAAAGAGTATGAAGTAAAATTATCAAAGTTTGCTTGAATAGAGGTGCTGTATTAACAATGTATCAGCTATAGCAAGAATGACATTTTATACTGGGTAATGCTTTAGTTGTTGCTTAGTAGCATTCCTGACCTCTACCCCCTTTAGCTACCAGGAGTACAATGTCACCACAACTGTCTTGGTATTAGTATAAGGCCTGGTAGGAGAGGGTAGTGGTAAAAAGATGGGTTCCTTCTTCCTTACCCTTTGAAATCTACTATTCTACATGAAACTTGGCTTTTTAAAATGTGTCAACAGCTGGGCACCAGTGGCTTGGCCTGTAACTCTAGCTACTCAGGAGGCTAAGATCTGAGGATCCCAGCTCAAAGACAGCCTGGGCATGAGAAGTCCGTGAGAGTCTTTATCTCCAATTAACCCACCAGAAAATCAGAAGTGGCATTACGGCTCAAGTGGTAGAGCATTATCCTTGAGCTGAAGAGCTCAGAGACAGCACCCAGGCCCAGAGTTCAAGTCCCATGACTGACAGGAAGAAAAAAAAAAATCTGTCAACACCAGGAATTACATATATTTGTCCACCAAACAACTACTTATTGGGTACTCATTCTGTTAGTGGAGACGTAGCAATGACCAGAGACTATGCTTTCTTGAGGATATATTCCAGTGGACGACGAAAATCATGAATTCCAAAAGATGTAGTAGTTCAGAAGAAGTTATTGGTTGGTCACAGAAATCAAAAGTCAGAAGAGAGAGACCACCAAGACAAGAGGCAGAGCCATGGAGGTCTATCCTTGAGCTTACCTTTCCTCTCCCTGACTTTCTATCTGTGGATCTGACCAATCTCCTTTGTGTTTCAGAGGGTCGTCAACGGAAGGGCAGCTGAATGGACTCCAAAGCAGCCTTAACCCTGCAGCCTTCATGCCCACCACCAGCTCCACAGGTTAGTGGCTAATAGTTCTTTTTCACATGGAACAGCTGGGAAGGTGGCACTTTAACCCCTTCCCTCCTGTCTGTGATGAGAGCTTTGATTCAAACAACAAGTAGCCACACTTTTCAAGCATTGGCATATGGGCATTTTTATGTCCTCCTTTAAAATAAAACGACAGCCTGGGGGAGGCATTCTCTGGAACGAATTCAAGCTAAATGAAACTTTACTGTCTAGTGAGCTGCTGTCACTAGTGCCTTGTACTTGACTGGTATTGTACTTGACTGTTTCTGCAGAATTTCTGCATATTGGGTCTCTCTCTTAATTCTCACAACAGCCCCATGAGATGGGTCTCTCTGTACCCATTACAGAAAGAAAGAGGCTCAGACAGTTGAGAAGCTGTGGAGGTTATACATGAATACAGAGCTAGAGACTGGTGTTGACTGAAGCTTGCTGTGCTAATGCTATGGTCTATTGAGCGGATCAAAGCCTGTCAGTGGAGAAGCACACATCTCAGTGAGGCTGCAAGGGGTTCAAGAGCCCATGGTTTTCTATCCAGAGTAACTCATAGATACACAATTGAAAATGGAAGAAGATCTCTTTGACTCACATCAACAGATACTGGTTATTGAGTTACCTGTGTGGAGAAGGTAAACTGCCAGACTGTGGAGTATACAAAGGGCGAATAAAATAGTCTTAGCTCAGGAAGCTAACAAACTCGAGAAGATGGACATGGCAGTAGTAGTGGGAAGAAGTAGTGGTATCGATGACACAGGGATCATTGATGTACTAAGGAATGATAGTAGACCACACCAATCAGCCACCTAACGTGAGGTTCAGTGATGAAGGCTTCCCAGGTAATAACTCATGGACACTATGCAGGCATGTACTGTGGGAACTCTGTTCCTCATTTTATGGCTGAAGAAATCAAAGCACAGATTATGAAATCTGTGTGGCTGAAGACTCACAGCTAGAAAATAGTCAGGTGGTATTTATACCTGAGTGGAACCTAGGGTCTTTTAGGACTGGGGAGGACTTCATAAAGGAAGAGACATTCAAGCCAAGACTTGAGTATGAGCAAGTCAGTCAGAAGCAGGAAGGTATGAGGTGCAAGTAGTCCCAGGAAGAAGGTATGGGGAGTGCAGGGCCATGCACAAGGGCTGTGTTCTGCTGGCTCCCACCTTTCACAGTGTCTAGGACTAAAGCAAGAGCAAGCAGTGGCAGGAGAAAGATGGTGCAGCAGCAGGGCCAGTTTATAAGTCAGCTGAGGAACTTGCCCATCATCTTCTTATTAGTCAGGAGCCACTTAGCAGTCCATCCATGTGGAGAATGTGCTGAAGACCTAACCTGATAGACCTGAAAATTATATTTCTGAAGAGCAAGTTTGCTTGACAGGATCATTAGGATAATTGCATTGTCTCAGGCATATTGTGAGGATTCAATAAAATAGAATAAAAGGGATCCATGCCTACCTGCAGGTCAGGTCACAGTAATATTTCTGATTTGAAATTTGTTCTCTTCTACAATTTTAAAGCTGAATTCAAAAAATAATATGTATATACTGATGTCCCTTCTAAAAAGAGTTACTAGAATGAGGCAGTATTTTTTGTTGTTGCTGTTGCTGCTGTGGTGGCAGTGCTGGGGATTGAACTCAGGACCTCATGCATGCTAGGCAAGTGCTTAACCACTAAGCAAATATACCCAGATCTGAAAACATGGAAGTTACTTTGAAGGAAGTAAAATTTCCACCTGGCACTGTGATGGAAAAGAAATGGAGATTTGGATATCTGGGAGATTCTGGATAGAGCGTTTAAAGGAGTTCTACCAGATACAGCATCTAAGCCCCTTCACCTTCCCAGACTGCATAAGCTCAGAAACTCCAGGAAACCCAGGCTACTTCATTTGCATGTTATTAGCCTGATCAGTACTTGAATTGACCTAAAGAAGTTAGAATTGTGACACTGAGTCATACTTTATAGCTATTTGACCATCAACTCATGTTTCCTGTCCCTTAGTGACATTATGTGAAAGATTTTGCCATGATCATACTGAATTTGGTATCAGCATAAATCCATAGAGCAGAGAGAGGTTATATTTCTCTTGGCCCCTCATATCTGATCTCTTCACTACTTCTACCTTCAGGTAACAACCTTGTTCAGGTAGCCTGTTACTTGCTGCTTTGTACCAGTGACTCTGAGCATCTAACCATCCTTAAATTAGTTCTCTTCTGTCACTTCCCTGGTGTTAAACACTGATGAACATATTTTATGAATCAGTCATTTCCTGTACTTTTCAATATATATTTTTTTTACCTTTGTAGCATCAACAATTGATTCCATCAGAGTAGTAAGTGCTGCTTGTACCCCGGTGTTTCAAACTCACATTCTGTGTTTCCCACTTTAGTAGTACATCTGGTTTTAAGTTATCCTAGAGGACTAGCAAGGTTTCCTGTGGAAAAAAAAATTTAGGTTACCAGAAGTAACATTTTTCTTTAAAAGAGGGCAAAACACCCCATAATTGAGGTTCAGGAAGTTTGCGCCTATATAGAAATCCCTAAACTGCCTTTGAAAGATACTTAGCCCCATTTTCCAGTAAAGGCATTTGATTAAACATGGGCCCTTAGCCTGCATGCATTTGGCTAACCTGGTTTTTGGTTTTGGTTTTGGTTTTGGTTTGCCAGTCCTGGAGCTTGAACTCAGGACCTGAGTGCTGTCCTTGGGCTTTTTCAAGGGAGCTCTAACACTTGAGCCTCAGCACCTCTTCCAGCTTCTTTTTTTATGTATGTGGTAGCGAGAAATTGAACCCAGGTCTTCATGCATGCCAGGCTAGCACTCTGCCACTAGGCCAAACTCCCGGCCCGCAACCTGGTTTTAAGATGTGTGATTTCACTCCTCAGGCAGTCTGATTAAGGTAGTAATTCATCACAGGGCACTATTGAAATACAATGCAGTCCTTTCCTCCTGATGGTGGCTAAGTATATTCTTACTATGAGAATTGGATGAGATAATGCCTGTAATGCTCCATGACTGCTACCCTCCTTGAATTTCCTACCTCAAACTATATAGTTCTCTATGGAAGGAAAGGGGTAGAGTCAGCAGATTGGGAAACTTGAGAAGGAAGCTGGAGTGAGGCCATTGGCCCAAGGCCAAAGTCATTGCCTTTCTTTCTCTGTAAACATGGAGTTCTTCTTGAGTTCCAAAGTGCTAATGGTGAGCTAAAATAGCAGAGAACAGCAGACTAGATAACTGACATATCTTTCATGCTGATTTTATCATGTCAGCTACCATTAATGTAGAGGGCTAAAGCTACACCAGCTGCCCTCAGCACTGCCTGCCCCTTAGCTCCTATAGAAGCACTGTGTCCTGTGGTGTGACCTCTTCCTGCACTCTACTCCCTTATTTTTAAGATCTTATTGGTCTGTCGTTTGTGGAAGAGATATTATTACTACAACTTGAAAGGCAATGATAGATTTCATTTATAAGAAGCAAGTATCTATTTAATGGTTATCACTAAACATTACAGTGAAGCATGCTACAGCTTTGTGCTCTTTGCATGAGGAAAGTCCAGTGGCACCCCAGTGACTGTGCCTGTCCATTCCACTCTGTCACTATGACAAGAACAAGTAGCTTACCTTGATATGAAGTAAATCTAGTGGGGCTTTAAAGGACCTGGAATCACTTTAACTTTTCAAGTGAAATTATTTGATTAATAGTACTCAGTAGAATTTTTATTATTCATTCCTGTATACATTATATAGTTTGTGGGGCTCCTGGGTGAATCTAAGTAAAAAAGTTAAAAAAAAAAATAAGTAAAATTCTTGAGATGATTACCCTAGTATCCTATGACATTTCTCTTTTTCTTCACACGATGATGTAGAACTCATATGTTTTATTAGTCCCAAAACATTCCTCATGGGCCAGGGGGTAAGAATTTGCATTCGTTACCCGCTCTCACGCTGTTAGAAAACAGAAGAGAGCTCATTGATGGACCTGGTGTTTGGCAGGAAGTAGGGTGGCAGCATCTTCAAGGATGACAATCTCCTTAACCTAGTTTCGGATTTTACTTCCTGTCCCTTGGGCCTAGATCAAACATAGTGTTAAGTAGGGATTCTTTTTCCATTTTTTCAGGACCTTTGGAAGCTCCCAAAGTCATTTTCGCCAGATCCAAACGCTTACCCCCACGATCTGGAACCCTTGCTGCAATTATAGGACAGAGAAAAGCAAAGTAGGTGAAGGCAAGGCCAATTTAAGGTAATAGTAAGAATAAGAGCATATTTTTTTTTATCATTGCCACTTTCTGACTTTATGCCATAGCAAGACAGTAGCTAGGGACAGTGAAGAGAATGGATGTAGTTCAATGCTTGGCATTTGTTAGGCCCTGTATTTGATCCATTGCACATAATACCACACACATGCACACACACACACACACACACACACACACACACACACACACACACCTACCATGAAGTTGGGACTTCAAAAACTCAGAGAAATGCTCCAAAACCTGGGCCCAAAGTTGAGATGCAAATAGTTTGCTCCTGTAGTGGTCTACCAGTAGGTGGAGCTAAGACAGCAAGAACTTTTTCTGCTATGAAAGGCTTTTGTTTAAAACTGTGAGCTCTTTGAGACAAATCAAAGAATCTACAGCAATAATTGAATTTTCACAGGTAAAGTATAACAAAATAAGAGAAATTGATATTTTGAAAATCATATTCTCATAGTCTTCAAAGAGAATTGAGGCTCTTTGTCGAGGTTAGGTAGTTTGTGAACTAGACTTACAGGTAATGGGAAGTAGAGAGCAAACAATATATTATTTTTTAATTAACACTTTTAATGAGTTATATAAAGTAAACACAACTATAATTGGCCACAAAACAAGTAATAAATCTTATCCTACATCCATTTTAAAAAATCTCATATACATTGAAGGAACTGTCTAAACTTGATCTTGTGAAGCTGTATCTACACACCCACTAATTGCTGCCCTGAGTACTCTGTTCCCAACTGTGGCTTTCAGAACTTTGCAGAAAATTCTGTGAAACCTTGTGACTGTGAAGATTCCTTAATGGCCCACCTGCTAGGAGTTTAATATTCTTCTTACCTCACAGGGAATATTTATAAACTATTTGAGAAGCATTATTCATTAAAATGCCCCCCAAGAGAGCAAAGGAGAAAGGAAAATTATTTACCCACCACAGGATTCATTTACATGGGGTCAGAAAACTTCAAATGTCTTTCTCCTGCCCATCTAAAATCTTTCCAGAATGAAATGAGAAGAGACAGGAGTATAAAATCCATGGCTTGGTCATCCACCAAAATGTACCCCCAAAAAACCTGAAAATAACTAGAGTTCTATGGTAATACTCAGCCAATGGCCCCTTAGTGTTGATTCTAAGCAGCCTGTCCAGAAAAACACTCATAAAATAGAGAAAACTAAAGTGAGACGGTCAGAGTGAATACAACATCAAGCTCCAAACCAAACTGAGGAATTGCCAAGAAGTACTTGTGTCTATGTATTTCCAGGACTATGAACTTTGGGCCAGCCACTGTTGTGGTATTACTTTCCTTAGTATCCCTTATGGCCAACCCTGAATATTACATGGTAGTATAGACCATCAGCAGAGAAGCCTGCCTGTTTACTTGGCCATTTATTGCAAGGATAGCCCGCTGAGCCTGAGCTGTCCATATGCAAGGATGGGTGAAGCTGTGAGATTTGCCAAATGTACATGGGTACAGAAGACAGAGCAAGATGGAGTGAGTCTCAGTAGTCAACCTCTCAGAACCTGTCCTAGTCGACTTGGCATTGGCAGATGACACAGGATGCCTCTTGTTGAGCTGGGAAATAATGTAGGTCACAAAGTGAAGAGACAGAAGCTCAGAGGTCATAGCTCCTTACCGGAGGCATTTTTTTTAGTTGTGAATGAGTTGTAGAGAGTCTAGATCCCTTCACAAGTATCATCCCAAGTTCTGACGGTCTTAGCACCTTTTCGTAGATGGCTTTAATGAGGCAGTGAGGTTCATTGACAGGCTTACAGTGTGCTCACATACTGTGTTACATCATATTGATAAGACATTTATTGTCCTTACCAAAGGATAGAGAGAAGGGTCTGTTAGTCCTCTGTATGCAACTCCAAGTAAGTGTCAAGTTTAAATACAGAGGTTGCTATTGGTTTAGATATTGTGCGTGTGTGTGTGTGTGTGTGTGTGTGTGTGTGTGTGTGTGTGTGTGTATGAACTATATTTACTTATTTTCTGTATTCTTGATGATCTGGCATTTGGGGAGCTCTTATAGTCCTGGAAAGAGGCTGTCCCACCCAGAAATGAAGATATTAACAACTTGTCCATAAGCATACCTTTTATACACGGCCAGCTCCAAGTTTATGCTCCAAGCTACCAAACTTTCCCACTCCAAGCTAAAGCCTCCCCTGCCCTAATCATTCCAAGGCCAGATTCCATTAAGCTAGACTATTTCATAAATCCCAGAGCTCCCAGGAATTATTCAGGCCAGCCAGGCCCAACCTGTTTATTTGCCATGCCTTCTTTTTGTCCAGAAAATCCCAGTGAAGGCTCTAACCTAGACGGTATCATCCTGGCTGAGATTGTATCTTCCTAGACTCCCATTTTCAATCTCCTGCTGGATGCCAGTAATTTCCCCTATGACCTGCCCCTTCCCCTGTGAGAGTAATCAGTTTCTTCCTCCTAAGCCTTCTCTTCTCCTGTGAGAAACTGAAAAACTGCCATATCCAATATAACATCCTTCAAACTAATGTCATCAGAAAGGTATCTTTAATTTGCAGCACCAGAGACCAGCAAAAGTGTGAATCAGGGTTTTATCACCCAGTTCTAAGCAACTGTCTAAGCACTTTGTCCTAGGCTTTATTAACACACATGGGGTGTTCAGTGTTATTGCCAGCTCAGTCTGGCTGTAGCCACACAAGAAGGATGTAGATCCCTCCACATGGCAAACTCACCTGGCTCCCAGCCAGTGGAATTTCATGCTCTCCTGTCCTGAGGACTCTTTCGTTTCATTTAGTAACTGTTTATACATTCAGAAACAAAACTCAAGTGTATCTGAACAGCCTGGTTGGAAGAGGGAGGAGGGGAAGAACCCAGTCATGAGTTAGGGCGAGATAGGAGAGTACTCTCAGAACCCACCTAAAGGAGGATTCATTTGCCATAAAGAAGAGTAAAGAACTCAGTTTCTGAAGTGAATTAAGAAATAGGCTACTGAGAAAGATAGCATCTGAAAATTGATATTGTCTCTTGCTAAGCTGGCAAGATCCCAAGAGAAGAGTTATTAACAATTGCTACTTTGTTATGAAGAGACAAGGGAAGTACAGGAGCCCCTTTCTCTGTCTGGAAGAAAAATGCCTGGCACCCAGCTTTGTTAGACTTGTACCTACCAGGGCATCTTGTAACAGAGTTGTGTGGTCCCAGCTAAGACCCATTCACTTTGGGTGGAAGAAGATCCAGTCTATTCTTGTAGCTCAGAACTGGGCCAGTAACCAGTGTAACATTGCAAGTTTTTGTACACATCACCTCTGGGTATGGAGCCATCCTCTGTAGGTATGCATCCTGTGAACCCACACACCTTGCTGCTGGTTTCAGTGGCATGCTTGTTGTAGCCACGTACTTTACCATCCTTGTATCCTCAGGATATAATTGTTCCTGAAAGTTCTAAAGAAAGAAAATGGCATGCTAAGCCATGCCTGTCTTTGGAAAAAGCAAGCTTTACAAATGGAAATATTTACAACTCTGCTTACCTCATTGTAGAGTTTGAACTGGGCTCCAAGGAGTGTGGGTGTTTAACTCAGGGTGTGGAGAGTGATAACTTGAAGCGTATTGCCCTGTTGACATGGTTGGCATTGAAATTTATCCTTTATTCCTTCAAATTACTCTATAAAGAAAAGCCTCTATTCCCTTCGATCCTCAGCGTGAAGGACATCACAGATACAACTTGAAACAATAGTCCTTTATACTCCTCTGTTCTCATCTTGCAAGTGTGCAGGTATTTCCAATTAGCACCAAGGGTACCAAAGGCCTCTCTGCTCTTGAAACCTCAATCCAAGTAATCTAGCTCTCAGGACAGAGAGGTTACAGCAGTAAACTGTAACTCATCCCCAGTAACATGTGCTCCTAGTAACTTTTATCCCCAATAGAAAATGGGGGTGCAAGTCAGAAAACTTAACCCAGTTTATAGAATGGTGAGTTGAAGGAAAAAAATCAGCTAGTTCAAAGTTGCTACAATCTTGTTATTTGTTTATTGTTCAGTCTTTCATACTACTTCTAATTTGCTTCTCATGGAAATCAAGATATTTGACAAGCCAAAAGGAAGATACTTTTATATTTGACAAGTTTTTTTAATGTATTATATGGCTGAGCTATAAATTTTATGAGGCAATGAACTATCCACAGTTTTTAATCACTTATCAGAATATGCAGTTTGTGTAATTGAGCACCAGTGCACATGCTTGTGTGTATGTATATACCTTGGTGCCTGCGTGCTGTCCCTGAGTTTTTTTTTTTTTCAGTCAAGGCCAACACTCTACCCTCTACCCTTGAGCTGCTTCTCCACTTCTGGCTTTTTGATGGTTAATTAGAAGTAAGCGTCTCACAGACTTTCCTGCCCAGTCTTTCCTTCAACCATGATCCTCGTGAGTTGCGAGGTTTACAGGCATGAGCCACTGAAGCCTGGCTTAGAATATGCAATATTTAAACTTCAGGCCTTTATTGTATATGTATTTGCCCTGATCAGTGTCCTATGTGTGAGAGCAGCCTCATCTCTTGGTGGAGGAGTTGTCTACAGTAGTCTTTGATCAGCAAGAAGAGAGACACCTTCAATTACCTTTATTAAGGAAGTCATTGTATATAAACATGGGGAGGAAACAGCCCCAGAAGCCAGACCTCACTGCAACCAGCCACCTTATTTGGGATAATTGTAGCTCTGCTGACTGAGCAGCAGCTCTGTCAGCCCAGCCCTCTGACCAGGTCATCTGTGTCCAGATTTCTACCGCCCAGCTCCATGCTACTCTCACCACATTGTGTGAGAGTCTTCTGTTTGCATTCAGTCTCCAGAAGACACAATCAGAATACTTTTCATTCATTCATCCAGTGGTGGCTGCTTTGCAGACAGGTGCCAGCATGGGACTGCGATAATGGCTGTGTGTGCCAGAGCTACCATTTATGCTTTCCTTGTGATTTTTCTCAGATGGGATTGTAGGTAGACAAGTATGAGGTTGACTTTTCATATTCAGCATAACATTTTTTTTTTGCCAGTCCTGGGCTTGAGCTCAGGGCCTGAGCACTGTCCTTGGGCTTTCTCAAGGCTAGAGCTCTACCACTTGAGCTACAGCACCACTTCTGGCTTTTTTTTCTATGTATGTGGTACTGAGGAATCGAACCCGGGTCTTCGTGCATGCTAGGCACGCACTCTACCACTAGGCTAAACTCCCAGCCTCAGCATAACATTTTAAGAAATAAAATGACGTGATAAAACAGTAAAAGAAATTCAGGGTCAGAAACAAGGTAATGAAATTTTTCAAAACTAGGGACTTGCCTAGCACCAGTGGCTCATGTCTATAATCCTAGCTTCTGAAGAGAGCTAAGGGTGGCCAAAGTTCAAAACCAGCCTGGGCAGACAAATCCATGATAGTCTTACCTTCAGTTACCTAAAAAAGCCAGAACTGACATGGCTGAAGTAATAGGGTGCCAGCTGAAGCAAAAAAGAACACAAGGCTTTAAGTTATGCCCCAATACTGGCATAAATGATGATGATGATGATGATGATGATGATGATGATGATGATAAATTTACTATAATGGAGTGAAACTTGTTTTGAATTTCCTGAAAGGACAAAAATGAAATATGATAAATTGGAACATATAGTTCTAATTATCAAAAAAGAAGAAATACTCTGAGGAAGATTAAGCTTTCTCCTAGGTCTTATTCTAAAAGAAGTATATTATATCCTTTATTAGAGTATGCCAAATGCAGTAATAATGCCCTCAACAAGCTAACCAGCAGTGTGTTTCATGTGGCTGCTTCTTGGCATGCCCTACATAAAGGCACAGCCTCGTAGGACATGTCAACACAGGCGGCCTTGTGAAGAGACGACACTGTTGTAGCCGTGCACATCATCAGAGTAAGACAGTGAGTACTTGAGGACTGGATGAACCACAAGTGGTGTAAACAATCTGAAGCACAACCTCTCCCAAGGAATTGCTTGGTAATAACTAGTGCTCTTAGAGAAGGGCCCAGGCTTTTGTTATCTTACTGTGTGAAGATCCCTATTTATAAACTCCGGGAAGCAAGTGGTAAAAGAAATGTCTTCTAAAACCTGGAAACGAAGCAGTATTTTCACCCCATCATATGGCCGTGTGTTTCTCTGCTCATTTATCTAGCTGGTACCATCTTCCCCCTTTGCCTGTCTCCCCAGTATGACTAGCTCCTGTTTGTCATCCCCAACCCCAGCCCAGTTCTATCCTCTGACCTGCCTCCAGATCTAAGTTAGATGTTAACTGACTGCTTGGAAAGAACTCATTACCTGGCTTAAGGTTGGCACTCTGGGATCTTTGTAGATTGACCTGAAAGGCCAGGGGTCAGTTCCAGGATCATTCAAAAATCTCTTACGTACTAAATAAACTAATGAATGATTTTTTTTTCTTTTCTTTTGCTGACATTTTGATGCCTGTGTATATATGCAAGCTCTTCCTGTCCCTTAGGGGTCCAGTTAATTTTTTTCTCCTCCAATAATCTTCATATATATAATTTTATTTATTTTGTCTTTTTTTTCCAGTGTTGGGGCTTGAGCTCTTATCATGGGTACTATCCCCAAGCTTGTATACTCAAGGCTAGCACTCTACCACTTGATCCAAAGCTCCACTTCTAGCTTTTTGTGGTTACTTGAAGATAAGAATCTCATGATCTTTTCTTTCCCGCTAACTGCTATCCTCAGATCTCATCCTCCTGAGAAGCTATGCTCACAAGCATGGATGGCTCAGCTATCTTATAATTATTTTTAATCCCTAGGGATTTAAATTAATACCACAAAGTTTGATATTGCACTATGATTTTTTGTCTTTTTTTTTTTTTTTTTTTTTTTGGCCATCCTGAGGCTTGAATTCAGGGCCTGAGCACTGTCTTTCGGCTTTCTCAAGGCTAACACTTTACCACTTGAGCCACAACACTACTTCTGGCTTTGTCTATGTATGTGATACCGAAGAACCAAACCTGGGTCTTCGCGCATGTTAGGCAAGCACTCTTACCACTAGGCCAAACACCCAGCTCCTTTGTCATCTCTGTTGATTACTTAGAATTGTCTCCTCGGTAAGACTGTAAACTGAAGGTACTGTTACAGTCTGTATATATCCAAAATCCCTAGCAAATCCTAAAATGCCTTGTAATATAGACCTTAAAGGATGGAATAAATATATAAATACACACACATTCATAATTTTCAGGAAAATTGTTCTCTTTTTTTAGCTTCAACTAAAATGCCTAATCTCAGAAGATACAATCTAATGCAGAGTTCTTACATACCAAAAAGTGTTCAAAAATAGCTTTTCTTGTAAGTTACCTAATGTTTGTATCCCATTTTTGTATAGTTTTGTAAAACAGCAAATGGACTTTTAGATAGGGACTTTAGATAGTGACATCTAGTCTGCATTTATTAGCTTTATGTTTCTGTGACAAACAAACCTGTTTGTCACTGCAGATTTCAACGTGAAATTTGTGCATTGCTGACCAAAGATATTGTGATTTATGGCCCCAAGTTACTTTTTCCTACACCAACTCATGGGAGTAGTAGATTTTGACATCTGATTAGGTTTTTTAATACTGAAAGATTTCTTAATTTTAGTTCTTCTAATCTTTCATGCATTTCTTTATGCCAGTCTTGGGACTTGAACTCAGTGCTTGCGCAGTGTCCCTGAGCTTTTTCATTCAAAGCTGGTGCTCTACCATTTGAACCACAGCTCTTCTTCTGGCTTTTGATAGTTAATTGGGATAAGAGTCTCATAGACTTGGGCTCAGATTCTCAGATCTCTGCCTCCTAAATAGTAAGAATAACAGGCCTGAGCCATTGGCATTCAGCTAGCTTTCGTGAATTATGAAAATAAGTGAATTTGAATTTTAAAGCTGGACATGAATACTACACTCTGTTAAAGATCTCAGCAGTACTGGGTGTAGTATAAAATTTGTCACCCTAGGGGACCAGGAGTTTGGCGTACTGGTAGAGTGCTTATCTAGCATGCACGAAGACCCGGATTCAATTCCTCAGTACAACATACATAGAAAAAGCTGGAAGTGATGCTTTGGCTCAAGCGGTAGAGCTCTAGCCTTGAGAAAAGTTCAAGGACAGTGCCTAGACCCTGAGTTCAACTGGCAAAAAAAAAAAATGTCACCCTAGTTTTGGAACCAAAAATAGTACTTATTCTTTACATTCTATACAGTCTTCTCAAAAATGAAACTGATGGGCTGGGAGCATAGAGTGCCAAATGGAAATGACAGAATTCTGAAGTATAAACTTGGACACTTCTCAGTTGGCAACTCTGGCTGATCAGAACCTCGGTTTCCTCAACTACACAACAAAAATAAAAATATCAGACGTGGGGCCAGGAGTTTGGCCTAGTGGTAGAGTGGCTGCCTACCATGCACAAAGACCCAGGTTCAATTCCTTGATACCACATACATAGAAAAAAGCTGGAAGTGGTGCTGAGGCTCAAGGGGTAGAGCTCTGGTCTGGCCTTGAGAAAGTCCAAGGACAGTGCTTAGGCCCTGAGCTCAAGCCCAGGACTGGCAAAAAAAAAAAAAAATCAGACTTGCAAGATTGGTGTGGAGATTATAGATGATGTCAACAGCTTAAGGATACCTTGACTTTAAAATGGGTCAAAAACAAACAAACAACAACAGAAAAAACCTTGAACAGATGTTTCTTGAGTGGAGATGGTGTAATTAGCCAGTAAGCTCATGGAATTATGCACAGCTACTCAATACCACCCACTAGGCTGATCACTATTAAACAAAACCAGGGTCAGGAAGATGTGGTGAAATCAGTTCTTTGTGTGTTCCTGGCAGGAGTATAAAATGCTGGTAGAAAACTGGTATAGAACGCCAGGCGCAGTAGCTCACACCTGTAATCCTAGCTACTCAGGAGGCTGAGATCTGAGGATCAAGGGTCAAAGCCAGCCTGAGTACAAAAGGACCTAAGACTCTTATCTCCAATTTACCTATAGAAAATGGGCAGTGGGGCTTGGCTCAAGGGTATGGCGGTGGTAGCCTTGAGCTGAAGAGCTCAGGGACAGCACCCAGGCCCAGGGGTAGGGCAGTAGCTTGAGCCAAAGAGCTTAGAGACTGTGCCCAGGCCAAGTTCAAGCCCCATGACCCACCAAAAAAAAAAAAAAGTATAGAAAACACTACATCAATTACTCAGAACTTAGAAATAGATATTAGAAATAAAGTAGGAGCCAACAATTCTCCTTCTTACCAGGAACTCATTAGATTTTTTTATATATACCTATGTTCATGGCTCCATATTCACAGTAGCCAAAAGTTAGAAGTTCTGAAATGGCCATCAGCAGATGCGGGTACAAAAAAGGTGTGACATGCACACATAGGGAATGGAATAGTACTCAAGTTTGAAAAGGAAGGAGATCTTGATACCAGAAACAACATGAAGGAACCTTCAGGACCATAGTGAAATAAGCCCATACTCAAAAGCAAATTTGTATGATTTCACTAATATATCAGGGGCCTAGAGTAGTCAAAGTCCCAGAGCCAGAAAGCAGAATGGGGCTTAGCAGAGGATGGAATGTGCCGAATGGGTACCAAATGGCAGCTTTGCAAGAGGAAGGATTGTACAGCTGGAGCGTAGAATGGTTGTATAATAGGGTAAATGTGCCTTCTGCTGACAAACTACACTGAAAATTGTCAAGATGGCAAATTTTATGAGTATTTTGTCACATTCTCAAAAATGATGATGAATTGTGTAGGCAATGCCCCAACTCTACAGAGTCAACGTTCTTATTATCCCAGATTTACATGAGGAGATGAAAGCATAGAGAAGTTAAGTAACATGTCTAAGCCTCACGGCCAGAGATGGAACTGCAACTCAAGTACAAGCAGCTTTACAGTGCATCCTGTCATATCAGAGTCCAAATGCCAGGCTCCTTAGGTGATTTAGCTTTATCAAATCCCTTTCCTAAAGGAGTGGTTCAGCCTCCCTGCAGTGTCTGGCCCTTATCTCAAATTGCTCAGCAGGGGATTCCTGGCAGTGTGGGGGCGCCTGTGGTTTAGGCTGGCTTTTTTTTTTTTTATAATCCATCCATTTAATTTTCCTGTCTTTAGATGGAGCCAGACCTAGAAAGGGGAGGATAAGGAGCCAGGCGGGCTTTCTGCCTCCATGGCCCTGGGTGGGGTTGGTAATCTTTCCTGTACCTCAGCTGCACACAGAGGTGCCTGAGACCTCTGCAGCACAACAAGAGTGTGGAGGAGGGAGCAGAAGGATGCAGGGGTCCCCCTGGGTTATTTCAGTATTCCCTGGGAACAGCCTCAGTAAGGGAGTTCTTTTGCTCCTGTGCCCAGAAGCCAGAGACAGGATGTCCAGAGAAGTGCAGCTCTTCAGAGATTCTGAGGAGCTGGCTTCTCTTCCTGCTCCTGAGCCCTTAAGCTCTGCTCCCAGTGTTTTGGTTCTAGATAGGACTGGCAATGTGTCCAGTTTCAGGGAAGAAGAAAAGAAGAAGACGGCTCCAACTCCATCTGCCCTCCATTGCAAAGCTTACCTGGGAGTGTGGCGGTTGTAAAGAACAGAGCAAGTAAGCACCACTGCCCAAGCTCCTTTCCCAGGGCTCCCTAGTAGCAAGGCCAGAAACTGGACTTTTTAGGAAACTGGAAAAGTGGGTGTGGATTAAGTAGACCAATTTCTGTCCCAGCACGTTTTCTTTCCATGGCCTTTTTAATCAAATAGGCCTTCTGCCTCTGCTGCAAAGACAAGCCCTTACCCTGTAAGTTTGAAGAACTTGAGAGTCTCCATCTTTCTGCAAGAGTTAAGGGGGAAAATGAAGTCACTGTAAGTAAAGGAAGATGGGGAAAAATGAAGCATAAAGAAGAACTCTTAGGGGTTGGGGATTTAGCTCAGCAAAGAGCCCTTGCCTGGCAAATGCAAGGCCCTGAGTTTGGTCCTCAGCTCTGGGGGGGGGGGGGGGGGCTATAAAAGAACTCCTGTAAATGTGTTTATTAATTAAAATTATGAACGTGTTGTAGGTAAATTATAAACCTCCAGTGTTTCACATCCATTTGCATAGTTTACCATGCAGAAGAATGTAGAATGTATATGTTCTTAAATTATTCAGATTAACACTTTTGGAAACTTCTTTTTATTATAATAGGAAATTCTGTTCACAAATATCTTTTGAGGATTTTGCTCAAAGCACAGTTGCTTTTAAACTGAGAGAGGCTGTTAGTGAAAGAGGCTATTAAGAAAGAAAGCTTTCTTCTGTTGTAGTCTGCTGAATTTCTCTAAAGAGAATAGTATTGGGGTGTGCTTAGCATTTGGGTCTGTTTTAAACAAGATGTAAAACATTTGGTGAGTGAGAAAGCTATGATAATATTCTCTCTCTCTCTCTCTCTCTCTCTCTCTCTCTCTCTCCCTCCCTCCCTCCCTCCCTCCCTCCCTCCTTCCCTTTTTCCCTCCCTCCCCCCACCCCCTCTCTGCTGGTACTTGAATTTAAACTCAGGACCTCACTTGAATCCATGTCCCCAGCCCTTTGCCTTGGTTATTTTCAGCTAGTCTTACATTTTTGCCTAGGGCCAGCCTCAGATACAATCTTCCTACTATGTCTCCCACACAGAAAAATCATAAACATGAGCAACCTTGCTAACCTTTGGTCCAATCTAATGTTGAGCTGTGATCCTCCCAAGTAGCTGGGATTACAGATGTGAACCATGATGCTAAGACAAATCGTAGAGTAATCAAGATAAGTATGGCATGGAAGTAGGACAGTAGAATAAAATTAATTGCCCAGAAAGAAATCCATCCATCTGTGGCCATTGCTTTTTCAGCAAGTGTACCAAGAATACACAATTGAGAAATAATTATCTCTTCAACAAATAGATTTTCTAAGTATAAAAGAATGAACATCTCACACTGTGCACAAAAATTAGCCCAAAATGAATCAAAAGGCTAAGTAGAAAGGTTGAAACTGAAAGTCCTGGAAGAATCCATAGAAATAAATCTTCATATCTTGAGACAAGCCACTGATTCTTAGATGTGACAGCAAAAAGCACATGCAGCAACACAATGTTTACATGAGTACTTCAAAACATATCATCAACAAAAGGAAAAACAATTACATACTAAATATTGTCAGAGATTTGTATCCAGAATATATTCCAAAAAAATTCTACAGCTTAGCAATTAAGGGACAATGTAGTTTTAAAAATGACCAAAGCATGGGCCGGGAGTTTGGCCTAGTGGTTAAAGTGCTTGCCTAGCATGCATGAAGACCCGGGTTCGATTCCTCGGCACCACATACATAGAAAAAAGCCGGAAGTGGTGCTGAGGCTCAAGTGGTAGAGCTCTAGCCTTGAGAAAATCCAAGGACAGTGCTCAGGCCCTGAGCTCAAGCCCAGGACTGGCAAAAAAAAAAAGAATAAATAACTGATATTAAAGCCTTGTGAAAAAAAAAATGACCAAAGCATTTCAACTGCTATTTCTCTAATGGAAATAGAGTTATGGCCAATAAACATGTTGAAAAGATGACAGAAATGCAAAACCAAGATGGGATCCAGTTCACATCCACTGGAATGACAAGAATGAAGAGAAACTGAGATCTTCACACACTGGCTGGTATATAAATGAGGTGGTAGTTTGGGAAAAGTTTGGCAGTTCCTCAAATGGTTAAACATAGTTACCAGGTAATTTGGCCATTTCAAAGAAAATGAAAATATGTCCACATAAACGTTTGTATGTGAATATGCATAGCAACAATACACATAACAGCCAAAATGCAGAAACAGCCTAATAGCTGCCAGATAGTAAACAGATAAAATGTAGTATAAACATACAGGGAAATGTTTTTTTAGCCATAAAAAAATAATGAAATGAGCCAGATGAGGTGAAACATGTCTCTAGTCCCAGCACTTGGGAGGCTAAGGCAGGAGCATTATGAGTTTGAGACCAACTAGCTTGGGCAATATGCTAAGTTCCAGGCCAGCCTGAGCTACATTACAAGATCCTGGCTCAATGACTCCTCCAATTAAAGAAACAAAAGAAAGCTTGCAAGCATGTTCTATGAATAAAACAATCACAAAAAGCCATATATTAGCCCAGCGCTGGTGGCTCACACCTGCAATCCTAACTACTCAGGAAGCTGAGATCTGGATTGCGGTTCAAAGCCAGCCTGGGCACAAAGTCTGTGAGACTCATCACCAGAAAACTGGAAATGGCGCTGTGACTCAACAAGGTCCAGTGCAAGCTTTGTGCTGAAGAGCTCAAGGACAGCACCCAGGCCCATAGCTGAAGCCCCATGGCCAACAACAAAAGGCCATATATTAGATCAATCTGCTTATATAACATGCCTCAGATAGGTCAATCCGTAAAGAGAAAATAGATTAATAATTGTCCAGGCTGAGTCTAGGGAAAGAAGAATGCAAGGTGACTTTTTACTAGGAATGGGCTTTCTTTCTAGAATAATGAAATTGTTCTAAAGTTAGATTGTAGTGATAGTCACACAACTCTATGAATACAGTAAAAGCCACTGGCCTATATACTTGAAATTCATGAATTTTATTAAACTAATATGTATATTAATGTACCTTTAAAGTTAGTAGTTGTTTTTTTGATAATCAAAAACAAATACTCAATACAAGCAGTCAACTTGTATTGGTTTCTTAAATAGACAAGCTCATAAGTATATCTCTGTGTGTTTTGTGCCTGGACTCAACTAGTATTTAACCATCTCCCTGGTGGCAGATGTGATATAATGTCTTCAGTGGAAAGACCTGGAGCCCAGTGTTGCCCTTAGGGTTTTAAACTCCTAAGCAAGCTGGTGTGCCTGGGGACCAACAGCTGTCCCTTGATCTGGCCTCACTTGCTTTCCCCCATTTGGAAAGGTGTCAGCTCCATGGTATTTCTGTTGCTTTAGTCAGCACAGAGCAAAGGAAGACCTTGACTGTAGTTTCACAGCCTCAAGTTTCATCTTGTGCTCCAAATCCACAAAAGAGCAGCTGAGAATGGCGATAGCTGTGCCACCAATTGCTTCTCTCCTGTTGTTAATCCCTTTGCTTCTCCTGGGCACCTTTCCCTTAACACCATCCTGTTGGTCAATATGATATGATTGAACAAGTGGTTGGTGCTTTGAAAGGTGATTCTAGAGATACCTCAAGTGACCCAGCCTTGACTGGATGCTCCTGCCATTCAATCTAGGAAGCACCACTCCAAGTCTGGGCTCACCCTTTCTATTCACACGAGGTCTGACAAAGGGGGAAGCCCTGCTGCTAGCAGCATACTATACTAAGCAAAAGCAGTGAGAAACTTCCAGGACTTAGAGCTCTTACAGAAAAGTTTGTGCCCTGACATCAGAGTTTTTAGATGATGGTACAGCTAGCTTGTGATGGGGGAGGGGGTATATATTTAATATCCACACATATATGTATTTATGTACGTGTACTCTGTGTTTGCAGGTATGCGTGCTTCTGCTTTACTCCATCACGACCTGGTCAAGATGATATGGTTTTACTTAAAAACTCATCCATCTCTTTCACAAACCCTGGACTTTGTGAAAATGAAAACAAACCCAAACCATTATGAGTCACTTTTCAGTCTGTGTGGATTCTGTTAGAGTACTAGAATTCAGCTAATTGTAATTTCTCCCTCTTACCAATATTCTAAATTACAGGTGACTGCTGGACTGGAGCTCCAGCTGTGTCCTGGGGTAAAGGAAGCCCAGACTGTTCTATGCCTGGGGCTGGGGTTGGGGAAGGGAAGGGAAAGAAAGGGAGCATCTTCTCCCACCCCAGCTCTCCCCTTAGCTCCTGTAGGAAAGGGAGTAGCAGGAAGTGGAATTTGCCCTGGTCATGGGAGTTTAGAAAGAAACAAAGCATGATGTTATAAAGAGCAGGTTAATCCTGGTATTCTACTTCCCTCTCAGAAAGAATGGGGGGCAGGGTTTCCATATAAAGTATCTGGTTTCACATCTGTTCCAGGAATTATCCTCAGCATAAATCCATCTTTCTTTTAAGTATCCGAAAGCATCCCAGGAGCTGCTGCTCCAGCCCTGCCTCCCCCCACCCCCTCCCAGTTTATTTCCTGGCCACAGAGCAGCTGACAGACTCTGAGAGATAATCTTGTCATTGCTACCAAAGAAAAGGATCTGGGAGTCACAGAGGTCAGAATTTCTGTGCATCAGAGGTATTACTGCCGTATGCTCTCCATGAAGGATTTAGAACAAAAGTGAGCAGCACAGCAGCTTGTAAAGTTCAGCATGAGGAAGAGGGGACCCAGCTGACAATCAGGAGAAATGGCTCTTATCTCAGCTTTACTATCCTTTGTGTGATTGTGGACAAGTCACCAAACCTGTGGGCTCAGGATCCTGAGCTATAAACAATAGGGGAATGCAGGGTAGGCACTGCTGGTGGCTTATGCTTGTGTTCCTAGCTATTTAGCAGGCTGAGATCTGAGGATCACAATTCAGAGCCAACACAGGCAGGAAAGTCCATGAGATTCTCAATTCCAGTCAAACTCCAAAATGCAGGAAGTGGTACTATGGCTCAAGAGGTAAAGCACTAGCCTTGAGCTAAAGAAGCTCAGGGAAAGAGCCCAGGCCCTAAGTTCAAGCTCCAGGGCTAACTCACTCACATAGATACACATACTTCCCAACATATACTTGTTAACACCAGCCTTGGTGGTCATATTGGTTTGAGGAATGCTATCTGCCATATGCTAGTTCTGAAAGACTTATAATATATTACCATATTAAGCACTCCAAGGGATGTGTCAATAAAGGAATTTATAACCCAGCATTTCCCAAAGTTGATCTGACTTAAAGCCATTTTTCCTACAATGTTGAATATCTTGACATTTTGAGCAATGAGATTTAACTCCAAAGTGCTGCAGCTTCGTAATCTATCACATACCATGTTACCACACTCAGTCTAAAGTAACGTTCCCCCTTTCAAATCTCATTCCATTCTTGGAGAAGGAAAAAAAAATTCTTATGTAGCAAGATGACTTTGTTTTAAAGACTGAACCATAGTACCAAACCAGTTACTCAGCCAACACAGAGCTACAACTAGAGTTGAGCAAAGTTCAGAGATGGCTGTTTGCACCCTTACCTGTCAGGTGCTTTTCTTTCTTATGGTCTTAGGTGTGTATTTTGATGAATTATTCCAGGAATAGCTCCACCCATCATTGGGAGCACTAAAGAATAACAAAATAAATCAATCATAGTAATTCAGAGTATAAACATATACAAGGAAAAACAAAATGTCAGACTTTAGAGTAAGACAAAACATGATTATAAATTCCTACCCTGGTAAATACGAGCCGCATGAGTGAAAACATGTGAAAATGGACTCAAGCAAAGGAAGTGTTTTTTAGAGTACCACGAGAAAGTAGCCATTTCACCTGGTATAAAGGAGCTGGCTGAAAATTAAGTCCTCCAGTCAGCCTTTAAGATGGAGATGTAGCTCAGTGATAGAATACTTAACATGTATAAGGCCCTGGGTTCAATCCTCACCACCGGGGGACAGGGAGCAGGCAGGAAGGAATATAAATTCCATGGTAGACAATCCAAACTTTGCAAAATGTATAGCTGATGACAAAACTTTTGTTGTTGTTCTTCATTCTTGTTTTCAGACAGTCTTGCTACAATAGTAGCCCAAGCCAACACAGAACTCAGTTCCTCCTGTCTTAGCCCCCCAAGTACTAGGATTACAGGTGTTTCCCATCATATCAGGTCATGGCAAATCTATTGAGAAATAAAATGGGTGATATATTTGCTCACTCATTTTAGAGAACTGTCATCCACATATTTAAAGTATTGATCTTTATTAGTATTGAGCTTTCAGTAATTTAACTCACCCCTCTCCACCTCTCTAGCTGTTCATTTTCTCATAAAGCACATCATGCTTTGTTGTGTATGTCCAGCTAGTGGTCACATATGGAATGGCCAGTGGTTGTGCATAGCACAGGTCTGGGGGCCATAGTCATAAAGTATACATATAGAAGCCCTGGTCAGACCACTCTTGTTCTGGGATCTATATATCCCATCTTCCTCATGTCAAGCATGTAGTACACAAGTGTACATATCATATCCCACACTGAGCCCCCCCATCCTCTCAAATACACTGCATTTCTCCTGGAGTCCTTACCTTGTCACTCATCAAAAGTGAGATTTTAAAACAACAACAACAACAAAAAAAAAACACCTGGAAAATGCTCTTCCACTAAGCTAAGCCAACCCCAATTCTTCATTTTTACAATCCATTTTTTACTCATATTCGCGCTATGCTGCTTCATTTGCTCAGAACATTGTGATTTGAGACAAGGTCTTTCTGTGTATCCCAGGTTGGTTTATAACTCACAGTGTAGCTCAAATAGCCTCAAACTCTCAGCTTCCTCCCCAAGAAGTAGGACTACAGGCATGTACTACTGTGCTCAGGTCCCTCAGAACTTTATGGAAAAAATAGGTATCTCTACTACTATCTTCAATATGCTTTAAATTTACAGCTAACTGATTTATGTTTTTAATAAGGAACTGAAATATAGTGCTGTATACCTATAATCCTAGACCTGGGGAACTTGAGGCAGGAGATCTCAGGTTCAGAGCTAACCTTTGTTACAGAGTTGAGACTCATATCTCAAAATAACATCTGCCAGGCTCTGGTGACTCATGCCTATAATCCTAGCTACTTAGGAGGCTGTGCTCTGAGGATCACAGTTAAAAGGCAGGCTGGGCAGGAAAGTCCATGAGACTCTTACCTTCAGTTAACCACCAGAAAATTGAAAGTAGAGCCATGGCTTGGAGTGATAGTGCACTAGCCATGAGTGAAAGAGCTCAAGGACAGCACACAGGCCCAGAGTTCAGGCCCCATAACCAACAAAAAACAACCACCAAAAAGGCATATTTATACCAAACTTCTCGAACTGAGTGTAAGGAATGTGCTCATATTTGTTCATTTACGTCTACATCCTGTGCACCCTGTCACAGCTCCTATTTGGGAAAGAGGGAAAATAAAAAGCAGAAAAATTTATTTTTTATCCATTTGTTTTTACCCACAACCTCAAGGAATATGGTTGCAAAGAGCAATATATAAGGCAGAATGGTACAATAAATATCCTGGGCTCAGTTCTATTCCTATGGCTTTTATTTACTAGCTGGTAGTCCTACACAGGCTAGACAGCCTGGTAGACCCACTTTTGTCATCTAAAATTCAAATACTTTTATTCAGACTTTTTTTATGCCTGCTCTGTGTCAGGTATTTTGCTACAGAACTTGAACTAAAATAGTTGCTGTGCCTTTTTCAAGGAGTTCCTGTGAAAGCCAAATGAAATACTGCAGGTGAAAATAGGCATTTTTATTATTTTTAATATCAAGGGACACCTAGGCTAGTCTCACTGTTCAGTCATCAAATACATTTCTTTTGGCAGAAAAGCACACTGATCCATTTCTAGCAAAGTTTGAAACATTTGGACTAAACCTCAAATCAGTAAAGAAGTTCAGATAGCCACATTGTTCTTTGCACAGCGCTTCAGGTGAAGTTATTACTTGTGTTCATTACTGTTGCTGCCTAACAACTCTTATTCTAGAATTTAAGTCTTTACCAACATTTATGATCTCACAGCATCTGTGTCCCTAGCTTTGCTGGCCCCCTCTTGTGGGAGCTGTGGTCTCATTTAAAGGATAGACAGGATATGACAGGGGACTGTTTCCAAGCTCACTCAATGGCTATTGGCAAGTCTCTCTCTACTTTAACCTCTCCATAGCCCTTCCCCCCACCACCACTCCCAGTTTTGGGGACTAAACCTAAAGACTGCTTTTATAGGCCAAAATTCCTCTGTTGAAGCTCTGATTCCCAGTACCTTAGAATGTGACTCCATTTTGGAGATAGCTTTAAAGAGGAAATTAAGTTAAAAGGCTTCTGTGAGGCAGGCTCTCATCTGGCCTCTTATAATCAGAGGAAATTTGGACAGACAGAAACACTGGAAATGTGGCACACAAAGAAAAGACCATGTGAGGACTTGGTGAGGCAGTGCCTGTCATTAAGGTGCTAGCACCTTGAGCTTGGTCTTGAGCCTCCAGAACTGTAAGAAAATACATTTGTTCTTCAAACCCCTCCAAATATGGTGTTTTGTTATGGTGGTGGTCCTAGCAAACTAATACAGCTGCCTCAGGACATGGCAGCTGGCTTCCCCTGACAAGCAACCCATGAAACAGTGAAAAAGTATCCAGGAGAGAAGCCACAGTCTTTTTATAACTTAGTCCCAGAAGCAGTATTCCATAATCCTTTCTGTGTCTTCCTCCTTGAAAGCGAGTCACAAGTTCAGTTCACACCTGAGTGGAGGAGACATGGATACTCAGATGCAAGGACCACCAGGGGCCTGCCACACTAGATCTTTAAAGCATCAACAGGTAAACATTTCAGAAATGTTTGCATGATGTAGTCAGCCTCACCAAATAAATCCTGGCTGACTTAGCACCATTGCAGTCTTTATGTCTTAGCACTGTTCTGTGAAGCTAAGGTTGTTATGAGAGAATTTGTTTTACTTTTAGGACAAGGTTCTCTGGGGGAGAAAAGCATTTTGTGGATTAAACTGAAGAGGATAGTGCAGCAAGTCCTTGATGTAAGATTCAAACAATTAGATGTCTACTGCAAGAGAGGGAAAGAAGAAGAAGGGCAATGTCATAGATTAAAACGCATATTCACAAGTCAGGCCCATGGCTCTTACCTGAATTCCTAACTAGTTTGGAGAATGATGGTTTGAGGCTAGTTCAGGCAAAAAGTTCTCAGCTCCATCTCAGCCAATAAAAAAAGCTAGCATAGTGGTTCATATCAGTCATTCCAGCTATGCAAAAGGCATAAACAGGAGGATTGAGGTCCAGGCTGGTTGTCTAGAGTCAAACTCAAGTTATGTATGGGAAGTGAAAAGAAATGCATTGCTTTCATAGTTCAGTAGTAAAACTGCAGGGTATCTTCTCATGATGGATTGCAGATCAGGAAGGGTTTCTGCTGTCATTGTTCTTGTTAATGGGCATATGGGGGAAATAAGTGAGAATGGGGTTGGTATATGGGCATCTCACATACTATGACACCCAGACAGATGAGACACTTAAGAAAATCCAGTAGATGGTAGTTAAAATGATTAACTACATAGATTAGTTTGGGTGATAAATATAAACTAGCCTACACATTGAAGACCCTTTTAGTGAACTTCTAAGAGGAGCTGTAGGGTTGTAATAGTTGAACCCAAGCGTTAGTTCAAAGGATGTGGAGGACACCTGCTTTGTAGTGATAGCATGCTGATATCTGACTCCCTAGCATGTCCCTGGGCTCCCCACAGCTAGGCCTCTAAAATTAGTAGCACTCCCAGCTCCATGGTCTCCTGTTTGTCTCACCGTCAGAAGCCAGGAGGTGAACTCTCCTCATGCCCAACTAAGCCAAACTTCACCACCAGCCAACCCCCCTTTTCATTTCTTCAGTGATGTTGCTGTGAGAGAAGCTCTCCCTTTCCCTTTCAGACCTCTGAGAAATAATATCTCACAATTTTAATCATAATAATTTAGCTCTTGCTTCATTGGAACCCTGTCCTGGGTGGGCCTTTGTTGTAGAAGAGGAAGAAGCTGTTTCCTGTTATCCCCAGTTGTATGATAAAAAAAAAAAAAGATGACAGACTAATTCTAGGGTCCATTTCAGTTTTCCTACACAAAGTAGAGTAAGCAAAGAAAGGGAGGGAAAGGTGAGGACACCTCAACCTACAGTTTAAAAAAAAAAGAACTTCAGCATTTACATATTTCAGCTAAATGTTTTTATGAATAAGGGATCATTTCTGAGCTGTATTGTAAAATAAAAGGTAAAAAGTACCTGGCAGCTGCCTGGTTCTGAAATAAAGACCCCAGAGAAGAGATAGTTTAGAAATTCATCCATGGATTACTACTTTTTTTTTTTTTTTGCAAGTCCTGGAGCTTGAACTCAGGGCCTGGGCACTGTTCTTAGACACGTTTTGCTTAAGGCTAGCACTCTGACACTTGAGCCACAGCACCACTTCTGCCTTTTTCTGTGTAAGTGGTACCGAGAAATCAAACCCAGGGTTTCATGCATGCTAGGCAAGCACTCCACCATTAGGCTACACTCCCAGCCCTATTTCTCTTTTTTTAAGAAGTTTTTTCTTAATTTTTGTTAATATAAAGGTAATATACAGAGGGGTTACAGTTTCAGAAGTCAAGTAGTGAGTGCATTTCTTTTTGTTTACCTGCATGAATCACTTCTAAACAACACAAATTTTGTTTTTTGGTGGTACTGAGGACTTGAATTCAAGGCCTCATGTTGCTAGGCAGGTGCTTGACTAATGAGCCATGCCTCCAACACAAACAGACTTTCTTAATTGAAAGACCCTGGAAGAAATGAAATGTAAGTTACAGTGTATAGCCTTTAAATTCCTGCTCTATTCTCTCACCAAGTAATTTTGAGTTTTCCAGTTCTCACTCCTTTTGATCATTATAGTTGGAAAGAAAATTGGACTATCATGATAGTAATGGCTATTTGTGAAACATGCTATGTCCCAAGTACTATAATTTTTATTTAATTTTTACGTATTCATTGCAACAATCATAGGAATGTTTTTTTCTGCCTTATTTATTAAGCTGGAATAACTTCCTCCTCCTAGTTCTTTTTTTTAAATAGGGAGTTCCAGTATTAATTTTCTACCAGATGCCAACTAGCAATTCATTCCAGAAAGGATTAGAATGGCCCTTTTCATGAGAGGCGCTTTGGATCAGCTCTACCTTTGGGTTTTCCTCTTCTCTTTGTGTGTGTGTGTGTGTGTGTGTGTGTGTGTGTGTGTGTGTGTGTGTGTGTGTGTGTGTGTGTGTGTTTCTCTGTACTTGTTATTTTATTCGTTTCTCAGAACGTCAGCTTTTACCTTCTCTGTAATCTTGACATGTAGGTCTCCATTGGTGGAATCTACATATTTGGTTTCAAGTAACTGAGCCCAGCTCAAACACATATGAAAAGGATTTGCGTCACATTGCTAGAGAGGAGAAAACATCCTAGACTCCAAGAACTGAATCCTGCTCTGTCCTTCTCTGCCTGTGTTCCTCACCTCTTCACTTCTCAGCAGAGCTTCACTTATGTCCCTGTTTCCTGCTTCCTGTGGCTTCTTCCATATGTAGGCTTGTGCAGCTCTAGTTTTATTCCTCTTAGATTTAAATTTTTTAGCCAGTCCTGGGACTTGAACAGGGGGGATTCAGTGCTATCCTTGAGCTGCTTTTTATTCAAAGCTGGCACTCTACCACTTGATCAATAGCTCTGCTTCCAGCTTTTTTGATAGTTAGAGATAAGAATCTCACAGCCTTTCCTGCCCTGGCAGACTTCAAACCATAATAATCCTTAGAGCTCAGTCTCCTGAATAGTTAGGATTACAGGTATAAAGCACCAGTGCCGGCCCTTCACAACTTTTGGGATAAAAAGTAGAAAGCTTTTCTCTTTCTACTGTAATAGAAAAAGTTCCTAAGAAATACCAAGAATGGCTTGCCCTGGATTACAAGGTCACCTCTAAAAACGATTGGTATGGTCAAAAACATGCAGACTTTGCCAGATCGGGATCACTTTTGTGATCCAAGAGGTATGGGACTAATATTTGCAATCTGGCCATGATAACCTGTTTGTAATCCAGGCAGAGGAGGACAAAGTTTCCATAAGGAAGTTGAATTAGTTAGTGTTTTGTCATAGTAACCAAAGTGCCTGACATAAATAAAGGAATCAATATTTATTTGGCTCACAGGTTCAGAGGTATCCAGCCAGCACGGTGGGGAGCTTTGGTTTGGCAGAACAGTTCATTTCATGGAAGCAGAAAAAAGGATATGTAGGAAAGCCAGAGAATACCTCCTCAGCTTGTTCCTGCCAGCTAGACCCCTCCCTCCGGTCATCACCTCTCATAAGGTCCTCCTACTATGAATCTATCAAATGACATCCATTCGCTGCATCCTCATGATCTAGATGGGCAAACCCATCTCACATATGCCCAAAGGGGTACTTTACAAATCATGTAGGTATGGCTGTCAGGTTGACTGTGAAGACCAACCATCACAGAAGTAAAAGAGGCTGAAAGCATAAGTAAATAGAGTGATTGGGGATACAAGGAATTTCCCTAGTATCCACTCTTTTCTTCTTTGTTTTTTGTCTACAAATACGGGGCAAGTAAGACAGCATTTGCATCTGGAGCCAGAGTGATAGGGCTCTACTTAGAAGTAGCCAATATGTATTTTTTAGTTGTAGGAAGATATGTATAGCAAGACTTTGCCATTTGACTATTTTTTAATTTTTTTCTTGTTTTAAATTTTTTAATTATTATAAAGGTGACGTACAAAAGGACTACATAAGTAAGGTAAAAGCACATTTCATCTTGGACAATGTCACCCCTTCTCTTGCTCTCCCAGTTTTATCCTTCTGTCCCCACCTACAAGTTGTGTAGTTCATTTTCAACACAACATCCAGTGAGTATCATTGCTGCATTTGTTTACCTTTTGTCCCTCCACTTCTGTGCCAACTCTTATACTCCCCATTTTAACTAGTTTAAAATGTATAGTTCAGTGCATTAAGCACATTCATATTGTTATGCAACCATCACTACTATCTAGCCCCAGAACTCTCCATCTCTATATGCATTATGCCCCACTCCTGTCATGACAGAATATCTGTTCAAGATCCTACTTTCATTTTTGTTGGATAGAATATATTCTTAGAAGTGGAATTGCTGGATCATGCAGCAATTCCTTTTCACTTTTTCAGGACTTACCATACTGCTCTCCAGAGGGCAGCCCCATTTTACGCTCCCACCACCAGTGCACAAGGCTTCCATTTCCCCACTTATAACACTTGTTACTCTATTTTCTTCCTTTGCTAACCATCATAATAGTGTGAGGTGGCTTTAAGTGCTATTAAACTAACCTCTGTGTAACTGAGTCAAAACTAGTGCTGCCAACAAAATCAGCCTTGGGGATGAACAGGACAGACAGAGCCACCTCCTCATTAAGATATCTCCTAATGCAGTGGGAGGACAACCCCTGCCAGGAAGTGGTGTGAAGGAGCAGCCAGCAACCCCAAGGCCAAGAAGAGCCCTAGGGAAGCCCAGGAGTGGAGCTGAGGATGGAAATCATGGATGAGCTCAGGTGCTGAGAAAGAGGGCTTGGTGTATGTGTTTGAGTACCTGTCCTGGGGATTGAATTCAGAGCTTGTGTACTGCCTCTGAACTTTTCCCTCAAAAGCTAGCTCTCTACTACTTGAGCCATAGCCCTACTTCTGGCTTTTTAGTGGTTACTTGGAGATAAGAGTCTCATGGCCTTTCCTGGTTGGGCTGGCTCTAATCTCAGCCTCCTGAGCAGCTATGATTACAGACATGACTCACTGGCACCAGGCTGAAAGATGACTTTTTAATTATGAATAAAATTTTATTATTTTTATATGACTAATGCTCTGTAGAATCCTTTACAATGTACACAGTGCTTTTGTGTGGACTAATTTACTTAGCCCTTCCAGAAATGCAATGAAATGATATTTCCAAGTTACAGATAAAGAACCTGAAGCAAAGAGAAACTACAGTCCCCTGAGGTCACTGCTAGCACAGCATAGCTTCTCAGCATAGTGAGGTTGGATGCTGAGGGCCAAGTAGTTCAGAGGTAGCAATACATATGTCCCTTTAATATTCCTGGAGCCTGTCACCCCTGGCACATGCCATCTCACTTGGTAGCCTCTGGAGATACAACATACTGGCTCCTCTGACCTAAGGGGAACTTGATGGTCTGCAGCTGGAGCTGTGGTTTTTATAGTTGTAGGTCATGATTTGATAGTGGGTCTTGGAGTCACTTTAGTGGGTTACATCTAGTCTCACTCAGGCCAGTGATATTTGTCCCCTCCCTACTGTAGCTTCAATGGCTTTGTGTTAGTTATTTGAACTCACTTGTGGAAATCAGCCAACAACATAAAGTTGGAACTTTTGTTTGTTTTACCACTGAGAGACAGTTAAACATTTACTTAGCACACCTTGGGCCACAGACCATCAACATTTCTCCCTCTGAGTGGAACCAAATAGAAGGAAAAAAATTAACGAGTCCATGTTTAATAAGTTTGTGACACTTCCGTTTAAGTCTTATTTGTTTGTTTATTGCCAGTCCTGCGGCTTGAACTCGGCCTGAGCACTATCTCTGCAAGCCTCTCTGTGCTCAAGGCCAGCACTCTGCCACTTGAGCCACAGCACCATTCCAGCTTTTTCTGTTTATACAGTACTGAGGAATTGAACCCAGGGCTTCATGCATGCTAGGCAAGCACTCTACCACTAAGCCACATTCCCAACCTGATTCACAATATTTATGTATAGGTTAAATGAGTTACATAAGATGTCCTTTTTAACTATGCTTTGACTTTGACACCCCAAAACAGTTCAGAAGTTAGTGGCTAAGCCGTGTGCTGGTGGCTCACACCACTCCAGCTACTCAGGAAGCTGAAATCTGAGGATCACAGTTTGAAGCCAACGTGGGCAGGGAAGTCCCTGATCCTCTTACCTCCAGTTAACCACCCAGAAAACTGAAAGGGGCACTGTGGCTCAAAGTGGTAGAGTGCAAGCCTTGAGCAAAAGAAGCTCAGGGACGGTGCCCAGGCCCTGAATTCAAGCCTACAACCCCCTCATCCCCCCACACACAAAGTTAGTGACCAACTTCTTTCATATACTTCTGACCTGCTTCTTCAGGCAATCAGAAGCACTTTTCTCCTGATCTTCAGGCCCAGAACTAGTGCCCGGTACCCTCCATGGCTCATTCATGTCATACCTTCTAAAGGAGGATGGAACTTCTTGACATTGAGCTGCAGAGGTTCCTACCATACTAATATTAACACTTGCTGCTTCAGAATTGGCGAAATATGTGTCCACATTTGTCTGTTCTTTTAAACTCAAAACTGTGTAAAAATCCATTCAGAAACCCCACCAAGGATTTTTTTTTTTACAATAAGCAAGAAAGTAATCTTTAATATTATTAAAGTCTAAAGATGAGTTCCTGGTATATAGCTAAAATTAGCTTGAGGCCATAGTTTATTCTTTCTGGCACAATACTTGAGCATTCTCATAAACTCGTTTGCATGTGTGTGTGTATGTGTGTGTGTGCACGCCCTCACACATGCACGCACATGTGCTCCATCTAAGAGCTTGATCTCAGAGCCTGGATGCTGTCCCTTAGTTTTTTGCTGCTGTTTGTTTGTTTCTTAGCTTGTTTGCTCAAGGCTACCACTCGACCACTTGAACCATGGCTCCACTTCCAGCTTTTCACTAACTTATTGGAGATAAGAGTCTTAGACTTTCCTGCCCAGGCTGACATTAAATTGTGATAACCTCGGATCTCAGCATCCTAAGTAGCTATGATTAAAGCATGAATCACTTTAAGCTGGCCTAAGAAATAAAGAATTGTTTCATAAAATAAGTCACTTACCTTATAATAATTTCTTTTGTAAATCTCGAGTTTGCATTAAACAAATGAATCTCATATATTTATGGATTGTTCTTCAAAACTAGCATGGTGAGGGGCTGGGAGTTTGGCCTAGTGATAGAGTGCCTGCCTAGCATGCAGGAAGACCTGGGTTTGATTCCTCGGTACCACATACACAGGAAAAAGCCGGAAGTGATGCTGAGGCTCAAGTGGTAGAGCCTTGAGAAATCCCAAGGACAGAGCTCAGTCCCTGAGCTCAAGCCCAGGACTAGCAAAAAAACAAACAAACAACAACAACAACAAAAACTAGCATGGTGGTTAAACCAGAATTAGATCCCAAAAACTTCAGTTTAGATCAACCTCACAAATTTTTAATTTCCATGAAACTGTAATTATTGAATATTCTCACTCAACAACAGCAAAAGTAGTTTTCAAATGTGTAAAATGGTCTCCCTTTAAGATATTAACTACTCCTGCCAGGCACCTGAGGTTCATACCATCATCCTAACCACTATGAAGGCTGAGATATAAGGATTGAAACTCAAAGCCAGCCTAGTCAGTAAGGTCCATGAGACTCTATCTCCATTAAAAAAAAAAAGGAGGTGGAGCTGTGTGGTTGAAGTGGCAGAGCACTATCCTTGAGCAGCATAGCCCAAGGAAAGCAACTAGGTTCCAAGTTTAAGACCCAGAACTGGCACACACACTAAAAAAGATATTAACTACTTATGTGTAGCTACAAAAAAATGAATACCTTTCCCTGTGTAACATCTGAAAGTCAACAATTTATATCCATGATATAATTTTTATTATGTGTATTTACTGATTTCTTATAACAAGAAATGAGCCAAAATATGGGAACATGTTTCCTTCCATACTTTTAGAAATAGAAGATTAGACTCAGCAATGCATTATGGGGTACATCCCTGTAACCTAACACTCTAGGAGGTAAAGACTGGAGGATCTTGAATTTGAGGCAAGCCTGGGCTGCATATGAAAAGACTTTGTCTCAAACAAATGAAAAATAATTATTGTTTATAAAAGCAGTAGCAGTAGAATTCTTCATTTTTTAAATTAACATTATTCAAGACTGGTTTACAGATAGAAAGTAAATCTTCCCCTAGGTAGACACTTGAGCTAATGTTGGTTTTTGACATCTGAGACTTGAACCAAGGGTTTCCGTTGTTCATTAGAAAAGACAATAGATAGCTGAGAGCACATGTGAGCAGGAGCTATAGCTCTGCTGCCATGGCCAGCAGCCTGGGGCCTAGGCAGCTGCATTTCAGTTACCCCAGGGCTGCATTTGCACTGAATAAACGCCTTGCAGCTGCGCCTGGCGCCTTTGTGTCACCCAGGCAGGGTTTCATGAAATGGATCTGCTGCTCTGGTGCCTGTGTTGTTCATTCCTCTGCTGGAGCAGTGCCCAGGAAGGTGAGGGGGCAGCAGGTTAGCCTTCACTCACCAGCTGTCCCTTTCTACTAATGTCACTCAGAGTATAAATAGATTGATTCATTCACTTCCTTCTCATCAAACCAGAATGTTGCCAGAAGAAACTACCCTGATCAGCTGGAAGGAAAGGCCTTAGGGACAAGCCTAAGAAACAAAAGTCATTGCATTTAGGTCATTTTAGAAATTGTTTCCTATTTTGTGTCTCTTGTTTACTTCCAACCTTGAGAGAAGAGAAATAATCCAGTTTTATGTTCATGATGTTAGAGGTTTGGGCCCTCTTTACTGGCACAGAGGTCATGAAAAATTATGTGTTTTTTTCTGAGCAGTTAATACCAATTCAGATGGTCTCATTGAGTATTTGTGTCTTTTCCCTCAGTCAGCTGGTGGGCCAGGGGAGCCCCAGTCAAGAACTGTGGAATGACACTGAACACAAGCCTCTTGCTGTTTGCACAGCATAGTTTCTATTGTGAGCTGGAGGACCTGTGCTGCTGGTAGGATAACACTACCATTGTTCATTTTCCTCATCCATCAACAGCTCCCATGTAAATATTTACAAGCAAAAGGCTGGGTGCTCTGGGTCACATGAATATTTGTAAGATGTAACCTCTGCACTTAAAAGAGAACAGCAGGGGAAATAAGTGATACATGAAAGACAGAATCTCTTCCTTTGTCCTCCCAATAGGGGGTGAAATGACAATTCAGATGATTTTGGAGAGTATGATCAGCATATCTCTCAGACATTCCAGCCTTCGGAACAAGCACGAAACATGACCTTGCTCCTCCCTTAGTTGCTCTCCATCTCCAGGAGATAATTGCAGTGCTGTTACCTCGACAAAGGTTGATAAGAATGTCTACAAATGCTGTCATTCTCTGTGGCCCTAAACACAACCAAGTGCTTATACAACAGCAGATTAGAAGAAAAACTGTGTCTATTGAATTCTTGGCAGTTGCTAAACCAGCATGATGTGTTCTATAGGTGCTTTAAAAGGTCTTTATGAGTAATTCTGAATATATATATATGTATATATATATATATATATTTATTTATTTATTGCCAGTTCTGGGGCTTTAACTCAGGGCCTGAGCTCTGTCTTTGGGGCTTTCCTCAAGGTTAGTGCTCTACCATTTGAGCCACAGCACCACTTCCAGCTTTTTCTATGTATGTGGTAGCAAGGAATCAAACCTGGGTTTTCTACCACTATGCCAAACTCCCAGCCCCAATATATTTTATTTTTTTTGTTGCTTGTTGTCTTTAAAATTCTGGGTATTAATGGTCTGAAATCTCTAAAATACATAGATGGGCAAGCAATATTTTGAAAAAGACTCAACCATTTGTTGCCGCCAAGAAACCCACATCACTGGTAAACACAAATGTGGCCTTAAAAGGTGGGAAGGAGAAAAAAGTAAGCAAATGGAGCCTGACAGCAGTTAAGAATAGCTGTACTCATATCTGGCAAAGAAAACTTCAAAGTCACTTCATATTGATAAAAGGATACGTTAATTTTGTAAACATATACACAAATGTTAACACATCCATTTTCATCGAACACTGTTATACATAAAAACTAAGATAGGGGGCCGGGAGTTTGGCCTAGTGGTAGAGTGCTTGCCTAGCATGCACAAAGACCTGGGTTCAATTCCTCAGTACTACATACATAGAAAAAAAAGCCAGAAGTGATGCTGTGGCTCAAATGGTAGAGCTATATCCTTGAGAAAGTCCAAGGACAGCGCTCAGGCCCTGAGCGCAAGCCCAGGACTGGCAGGAAAAAAAAAAAATAACAAGTACTACTAAATAGATCCCAACATACTGCTAGGTGATATAATATCCCACACTCACCAAGGGATAGATCACCCATCCCCCCTCCAGATCAATAAGGAAACTTCATAATTAAGCAATATATGAATCAAATATAGGTAACAGACACATACAGAATATTCTACTGAAAAACCTCAGATTACGTGTACTCTTCTTGGCCTACAAAACTTTCTCCAAAAGAGATATCTTTGGACATAAGGTCAGTCTTAGCAAATGTAAGAAAACCGAAATAACTTTCTGTACATTTTCAGAACACGGAAATACAACTAGAAATCAATAGCAAGATAAGAAACTATAGTGTTTCCATATAATTTTTTAGATTGATTTTTCTGTTTCTGTGAAAAACAACACCAAAAACCTCTTAGAGCTGATGAAGACTTTTGGAAAATAGCAAAACTGAAAATCACCACACAAAAATCAGTAGCTTTTCTATATACTCCTAATGGGAACAAAGTCAAGAAAACAATTCTATTCATAGCCTCAAAAAATAATGAAATACCTAAGAAGAAACCTAACTAAGGAGATTGAAACCTGAAATTTGCACTAAAAACTATACTGCAAACCCACAGAAATAAAACTATTGCGGTACTTACACATACAGATCTTTGTCATGGAATAGACTCCCTTCAGAGGAAAAACTCACAAAGCTTCAGCCATCTAGTTGTTCTTTTACTAAGGTGCCAAAATCACAAAATGGGGGAGAAAGAAAAAAGGCAGCCTCTTCTACAAATGGTACTGAGAAAACTGAAAGTGTACATATAGCAGACTGAAGCTAGATCCTCGTATCTCACTCTGAACAAAAATCAATTCAAAATGGATCAAAGATCGTGTGTGTGTGTGTGTGTGTGTGTGTGTGTGTGTGTGTACACCAATACTAGGATAAATTGAAGATCTTAATGCAAAACTTGAAACGTTGGAACTAGTAGAGGTAACAAAGAAAATACTGGAAAATACAGAAAAAAGAAACTAAGAACAAGAAATAGCAAATGGGATTGCTCAGGTTAAAAAGTTTCTACATACCAGTCAGGCGCCCGTGGCTTATACCTGTAATCTTAGCTACTCAAGAAGCTGAGATCTCAGGATCACAATTTGACACCAGCCTGGACAGAAAAGTCCATGAGAATCTTTAATTCCAAGAAGCTACCCAGAAAAATACAGAAGTGACACTGGCTCAAGTGGTAGAATGCTAGTCTTGAGCACAGCAAGGCACAGGGACAGCACCCAGGCCCTGAGTTCAAGCCACAGGACCAGCAAAACCAAGAAAACATACTAAGAAAACAACTTTTGGAATGAAGTACCAACCCACAGAATGTCAGCTATTCATAAAATAAAGGATTAATATTCAGAATATATTAGAAGTTCCAAAAAATAAAGACCCAAAGAAATAACCTAATAAGTAGACAAAGTATCTTGAAAAGTTCAAGTGGCCCATAAATATACATATATATAATTCGGTTTTCAGCAATAAAGGAAATGCAAGTCAAAATGACATTGAGCTTCCATTTCATCACAGAATGGGTACCATCAAAAAGACACACAATGGAAAATACTGATAAGGATGTGAAGGAAAGGAACCCTTACTCACTATGTTGGGAATGCCCAGTAGTGTAGCCACTGTGGAAGCTGGTGTGGAGATTCCTCAAGAAACTGCTTCTAGAACTAGCCTATGTTCCTGCCATGCTACTCTCATCCAAATTTATGTAAATCCTCACAAAATAGAGACACCATATTTACCAGCAGCCCCGTACACAAACTCTGGACGCAATCCAAGTGCATATCAAGTAATGAATGTTGTGCTTTTGTGTGATATAGACAGGTCATGATAGGTAGCAAGATGGCATTTGTCAACAGGGTCATTCAAGTAATCAAGTCAAAGCCTTATTAACTAGATTCCCTGAGAGAAGCACAGTCCCAGCCGCAAGACATGAGAAACCTGGAGATCACAGGGTCCCTATCTCACACTTCTCCAGTCTCCCTGCATTCAAGAGAAGTAAGCCACCAGATTCATTGCATCAGATCTACCAGACCCTCAGAAATATTGACACCAGGACCTCAGACACAGTGAAATGGAGTTTGCCTGCACTGGAAGGACAGACCAATCATTGTAACCATGGTTGGCTCTCAGATAAAAGAATTTGCTCTACCGTAAAGGACTTCCAAAGTGACAAGTAACAAGTGTATATTATGCAACCTTAATAAATATTCTGCAAAACACATTTTTATCAGCTTCTCCACAAGCTTGCCTAATTACATATTTATAGATTATACATCTTAAAATGTTAGGCTATTTAAGCATTACCAGTGATGAACTATTACAGCAAACTAACTTGTAAGCTACTGTAAGTTTCCTATAATTTCACTTTTCTTTCTATTTCTGTTGGATCTGGAAAGAATTTATAGGCACAGTTACTATTTTATGAAGGTGATTTTGTTGAAATTAGATTAAGGCCAGTGAAATAGTATCTCCAATCTGTGTTCTTGAGCCCAGGAGTTCAGGCCAGCCTAGACAACTCAAAGAGGCCCTGTCTCTTGAAAGCAATAAACTAAAATCTTTTTATCCCAGAAAAAAAAAAGAAAAATGTCCAGAAAGCAACAGCAGACCGTGAATGCTTCAGGAAGGTTTCCATCAAAATTGGTTTTTTAAAATTGAGCCATGTTCTTCAAGGGGAATGTCGTTGTCATGGCTATAAAGGAGTAAAAGCCACCCTCTCCTCTCGGTCACTTAGTGGTTGCTGTTCTCTTTTTCAGATCCCACTCACACTGACAGATGAACCACAGACACCGGAAGAACCCATTCGCTGCTCCTGGGTGCAAGATTGCAGGCAAAGCACCCACCAGCATGGCAGGGGTCCATGGTATTTTTTTTTTGCGGCCTCAGAGTCCCCAAGGCCCTCCAGTAGAAGTGGCAGTAGATGGTTGGCATCAGCCAAGCCAGACTTGTACTGAAGCAACAGGAAAGCACATCCCCTGAGCTTGGATGGAACTTGGCAGTGGGGACGTTGTGCTGCTGCACCCTCCCACATCGGCACATACTTACTTTACCTCCCCTCACACACCCCACCCCGCCCCCCGCCCCAACTTGCTTAGGTCTTTGTACCGTTCCTGCTGCTGCAGAGATGATATAAAAGAGACTCTTTGGCTATTTGCATTTTGCTTCCTCTTCTTTTACAGACTGCAGTATTAAGCTTTATTTCCTGTATACAAGCTTAAAGTCCCCATCACATTATTTACCAGAGCTCTTCTTCCCTTCTCAGAGGGCCTGTGGGGAATGGAGGCATACACAAGTTTCCCAGCGTGTGGAAGCAGGTTGGCCTGCTACTGACATGAGTCAAGGTACAGGCAACCCTGTGGAATTACTGATTTCTAAGATTAATAAAGTAATTCGATTTTTATTTTCTTTTTTTTTCCATTTACTAATTTTCTAACAATCATTCACAAGACTGAAATGAGACCAACTTGCCTTTTTAATTTCACTGCCAAGTAGTCTTCTAAACTTCATTGTAGAAATGTGAGCTATCCATGGGGCCAGGAGTTTGGCCTACTGGTAGAGTGCTTGCCTAGCATGTACGAAGACCTGGGTTTGATTCCTTGGTATCACATACATAGAAAAGGCTGCAAGTGGTGCTGTGGCTCAAGTGGTAGAGCTCTAGCCTTGAGAAAAGCTCAAGGACAGTGCCCAGGCCCTGTGTTCAAGCCCCACGACTGGCAAAAAAAAAAAAAAGAAAGAAATGTGAGCTATCCAGTGAGTTTGTTTCTGCAGATGATCTGTTTTCTAGACCCATCCCAGAGGCAGCTCCCACATCCAGGGACAGGAGCGTTCAACCGTCTCCCCAGACTCCCCTCCCAGCAGCAGGCATGCCACTGTGGTCCTGTGTGGCCTGTGACTGTCCCAGGGCACACTGCCTTCTGCAGTGCGTCCCAGCCATGGTCCCTAGAGAAAAGATGGGAAGTGGGGCCACAGAGCCCACTGAATGGGATGCTCTTGAAAACAATCCATGGGCAGACTATTGCAACAGGTCCTTACAGACTGAGCACTGGAATCGAAAGAGAAAAATGTGCCAGAGAAGACAGGAAGAGGACTTCATTGCCTTTTTAGTGAATGAAAACAAAGATTTGAGCACATGGAAGCATACTGTTTTCTTGAAAAGCATAAGGACTGTAGCTGCAGGAAAAGGAATGCCTCATGTGTTCCCAGGGACTTCTCCGTAATAGTCTGAGGATCACCTTAACTCACTTGTTTTGACTTGGGTAGAAGACAAGAGATCCTCCCTGTTTCCCTACTGCTTTGTAGAACTAAGAGACTTGGGGGATCTCACCAGTGAATCTTGGGTAGAAGTCACAAAGGTTTAGATCAACTGCAGAACGTGAAATTGCCCTGTGTGGCCAGTCGGTTAAAGGTGACCGGGTCCTAGGAACTGATGCCAGATCTTTCCCTACCAAAGTGCCTCCAAGGCACTCTTACTGGTACAGGACTTGAACTGGCAATGAACCAGATGAATCACTTGAGCCTTTTCCAGCAGAATGTCATTCCCAGTGTCACCACCCTTCCTCAAAACAAGGATGTCTTTTTGAAGAGATCCCATTTCCACAGTGCCCACCAGGGGTCCACGGGAAGGGGAGGCTGGACTCCAGACCTCCTTCCATATTTGGATGTGCACTTGAACATGAAAGAACATTTGGAATCACAGTCTATGGGGCACTTCAGGAAGTACCTCAGTTGCCTTGGTTCAGTAGAGTGAACAACAGGCCAATCTTTTGGTGGTGTCACGTGAGGCTGGATGAAAAAAGTGGTTTAGTCTAGGGCTACTTCTTTATTGGTTCATCAAGTAAGGACCAATGGTGAGTGTAATGCATTATTTCTCTCAAGGTAGTTTTCAGCTTGCCTGGACTCCTCCCCACCGTATAGACTGTTCTAGCACTATGGCTAAAACAGAATGGCTGCCACAAGTGAACAGACTGATACCTGGAGTACAACAGCCATGGCTGGCATGCTGGTGTGCAGTACACACCCCCTTCTCCATCGATTGGCTCCTAGGGTAAGCCAGGATTTTCAGGTAGTGACATAAACCCTTGGACAGGAGAAGTAACTGGGTGCTGGGTGCCCCAGAGACAAAGTCAGGGAGAAGCCTTGGAACTATCTGGACATGGACGAAGCAGAAAAAAAAAAAAGTCTCGGAGACCTGCAGAAGGAATGAAGTATGCACACCTAAACACATGCAGGCGCGAGCATGCGTATACATACTCCAACCTGTGGATTATGGCTTCAGATGGACTTTTGTACCCGTGTTAATATGAGCTTGCTAGAGGGAGGTGTTTGGGGGGAGCTGCTGGAATGGGGGGGGGGGGGCGGTCCTTTGCTCTGCTTTACTCCCTGTGAAAGGCCAATGATTCTCAAGAGAAGATCTTGTATACCAGTGAGCCACAGCACAATTATGTCGAGGTCTGGGAACTGTGGTTGGAAAGAACACTATCAAATTGTGCTTTCCTTGCCCTCTCCCAGAGTTCCACACCACAGCAAGAGGCCCAGAGTCTGAAAAAGGCTTCCAGGTTGGCTCTTTCAGGTGAACTCAATGACAGAATTTGCCTCTTAGGCCATTTGCCTGAGGCACTTTAATGTTCAAATAATTTGGGAGCTGAGCTGAGATTTTCAAAACTGATGAAATGGGTTGTTAGATGGAATACACAAAGCCATATTTCCATATGTAAGAGTTAACACCTTGGGGCCGGGAGTTTGGCCTAGTGGTAGAGTGCTTGCCTAGCATGCACAAAGACCTGGGTTCAATTCCTTGGTACCACATACATAGAAAAAAACCGAGGCTCAAGTGGTAGAGCTCTAGCCTTGGAGAAAGTCCAAGGACAGTGCTCAGACCCTGAGCTCAAGCCCAGGACTGCCCCCCCCCCAAAAAAAGAGTTAACACCTTGAAGTTACTAGGAAGTTAACTTGGTGCAAATCTGAGCCAGTATCTCTGTTTCATGAAAAGGAAGAATGCACAGACAACAACGCCTTCCTCTCAGACAGAAGAGGCAACCCGGTGTGTCCACCTGCCAGCACGTCCACACTAAGCAGTGAAGTGACGTCTGCAGTTCTCTGCTTGGGTTCCAGTTATGTCTGAGTAGTAGATGCAGACATGATGTTAAGAAGAGGGTAAGAAGACTATTTATGGAGTCAGACATTCACCTTAGAAAAGGTTTTTATGTTCTAGAAACAGTCTCCCAGAAGATGAAATCATCCACAATTCTCTGGAAATATTTATTTCTACAAAGGTTTTGAGAGTAATAATTCGTATTTATTTTTATACCTCAGTCTGGGGCCAAGTCACTGTGTGGCGCACGTGCAGCCTCCCCAAGTGCCTGACATGTAGCACCTGCTCCCAGGAACAAAGGAACACAGGGTCGTGGGGGCCAGAGAAGGGGAATCCCTGATGCCCAGGCTGCCTGGACCCGGAATCCAGACACGTTCACCCTGACCTGGAAGGTGTCTAGCCACATGTCCCGGGGCCATATGACCAGAGAGGAAGGCAGGAGAAGGGGCCTCTGCAGAGGGCAAACAGGAAAGCTCATTCCCACCTTTTCTTCTGAGTTGAGCATCCCCATGGGCCCAATGTAGTTGCTTGGCCCAGGAACTCATTGCAGTACCTGTAAGAAGCCATGATGCTGACTGATGGAGAGAAGACAATTTGGAGAAAAAAAAAAAAAAAGAGTTGTCTTTAATCCCAGGCAATGCAAGATACAATTCTGGGACTTTGTCTTGGTAACCTGTCTCAAAAAAAAAAAAAAAAAAAAATCTTGCCTCCTATAACATCATCGGATTCTCCAAAGCAGATGACACACCAGCAAACCAAACCACAGATCCCAAAATGTCTTCCAGTCTGGCCACCTTCTGCCCTGCTCCTCCCCAGGGTATCCCAAATCCCACTGCCACACGACCTGTCCACTTGCCGTTCTTCCTCCACCCTACCACCTCTGTCTGCACCACAGAAGTACTGTGTTCTCAAAGAGGTCACGTCCTCTAACCAGTCCACACTTTCTTTACCACAGTGATTCTCAGAGCCAGCAAGAAAGAGAAATGTCCAGAAGGAGGCCTCCATTTCAGCCGTTCACCAGGAGCCACGGGTGTGGGCCCCAGGCCTGTAGGTGAGGTCTGTCGCTTTGGTTTCCCAAGGAACAGGGCAGTCCGCAGTGGCAGTTCGCCCTTCTCTGTCGCAGGCCCAGCCTCAGCTGCACTTACAGGACTTCACCACCATGTTGGAGAGTTGCTCCACCTTGGGGGTCCTGCCCACGTAGTACAGAATGGTCAGGGGCTCCAAGTCCTGGGGCACGCAGCAGGGGGAGGCAGATGCTTCAGGGTTCAGGGTGTTGTACAATCCCAGCACCTGGAGATAGAGACCATAGCGTTCAGAGGTGATAGAGCCGTGCCACAGGTCCTCAGCCCAGGAATTCTACTCTGAGGGTAGAATGGCCCCTGCTACTAAGAACAATTGTAGGAGCACAGTTCAGTGAGAGACAACGTGCGTTCACCCACTGGAGCAAAGTGCAGAACACGTGCACTTGTCTGAGTTAATAGTAGGGGACTTTTGTTTGATTAAGGATGTCCTTCACTAGTAAGAAAGCAACTCCTTTGCCCTTCCTTGCTGTAACTGATCACGTTAGTGAGAAAGGGTCTCACTAACTAGTGGCATAGGCCATTTAGTAAGTACCCAGACTTACTAAATGCAGTCCTGACTAAGTACAAGGAAATGGGCTTTACAAATCACTGCCCTTTTTTGTTCCTCTTGGAAAGAAAGTTTCAGAGGTTGGGCACTCGTCTCCCCTCCACACTTTCAAAATAACTTTGTATGTTCAGAAGATGCAATTGTAAGAGTATTCTGTGTGTGCGTGTGTGTGTGCTTGCACACGTGACACATGCATGCACATGCATGCTGGTACCACGGCTTGAACTCAGGGCCTGGGTCCTATCTCTTTACCTTTTCTTTGTTTGTTTGCTCATAGCTAGGGCTCTACCACTTGTTCCACATCTCCACTTCTAGATTTTTGCTGGTTCATTGGAGATAAGACTCATGGACTTTCCTGGCTAGGCTGGCTCCAAGCTTCAGTCTTTAGATCCTAGCCTCCTTAGGATCTAGCATTACAGGCCTGAGCCTATAATGTGGCAGAAACCTTATGTTCCTTGCCGGCCAGGTCATATGACAGTTAACTTGCATTGTACGAATGCTTTAGTCAAGGCAATTCTTTAAAAAATGAGTTAAAATTTTTTTGAGGGGTGCTAGGAATTGAACATAGGGCCTCAAGCATGCTAAGTCTAAACTCTACCACTGAGCTTCCCCCTCAACCTCTATGATAGGCTTGGTGGGACAGATTAGCATAGGGCTGAGATGCAAAGATCAGGATATTTATTAGAGGGATTTTACTCACTCCAGATAATCATTCACTCATTCAACATGCAACCCCTCATTCATGCTTTTTAACAAATGTCCTAGTTGGCTGAACCTCAGGGTCCTGTTGGCATGCTCCTAGCACCATACCGTGCTGTGGGTTGTGTCTGTACTGCGGAGGAATGGGCAAGGGCCTGAGCAGAAGTTGGCGTAGTAGCCCTTAGGTTCGTGGACCCATTTCCAGCCCAGATCCTGCCGAAAGTCAATGTAGAGGGGCCGCACACAGCAGTTTTCCTCCAAGTTGCTAGGATGAAAAACATTGACAGAAAATCAAGTTCAAGTGCATGGGGTTGAGACCTGAAGGCATTTTCCTGTATTGAAACCAGGATCCTAAAGTTGAAATAGGAGACAGAATGCTAAATGAGGGGCAGTAAAGAGTTGTTGTTTTTTTTTTTTTTTTTTTTTTTTTGCCTGTCCTGGGCTTGAGCTCAGGGCCTGAGCAATGTCCTTGGACTTTCTCAAGGCTAGAGCTCTACCACTTGAGCTTCAGCACCATTTCCGGCTTTTTTCTATGTATGTGGTACCGAGGAATCAAACCCGGGTCTTAGTGCATGCTAGGCAAGCACTCTACCACTAGGCCAAACTCCCGGCCCAGTAAAGAGTCTTGTCCCCTTGTACATCACAAATCAGAATGGATATAACATGCTCCATAGCCAGGCAAGTACTAGAGGTTATTAGCTAAACCAGCTTCGTTAAGATTGGTTTTATGATAACTTCTGAGTATGAATCTAACTAGAAATAAACTCAGCTTGCACAGTCTGCATGCTATATACTATGCTTCGTAGACTACATTTAGCCAAAAGGCCTCTCCTAGTAGAACCATATCCCCATATAACCAAACGATTGCCTGCAATCCTGTTGCCTACAAAAACCTACTTGGCAGTGCTGCTTGTTAAGTGGGCAGCTAGCCTCTGCTTCAGTGCATTTCTGCTGAGACCTGAAATGTGCTACTTCCAGAGACAATGACTAACCCAAATCTGTCTTCTTGATGGAAGCATAGCAGACTACAGGGTCATCTTTGAAGTTGCCATTTGTACCACTTTCTCCCATGCTACCTCACATGACAGTCTGTAACACTACTCGCTTTCTTGACCATCCTTGCAGGCAGAGGTAGTGATGTGATCCAGTAATGGCCAGTCAGACATGTGAGAAGGAGTTAGGGGGTTAGGGTGAGTTTTTGGAAAGTTCATTTTGTTTTTGGGCCAGTATTGAGGCTTGAACTCAGGGCCTGAGCACTACCCTTTGGCTTTTTCATTCAGGGCTGGCACTCTACCACTTGAACCCCAGTTCCATTTCCAGATTGTTGCTAGTTAATGAGAGATAATGTTATGGACTTTTCTACCTGGGCTAGCTTTGAACTAGGATCATGTGCAAGGTCCTGGGCTTGGGCCCAACACCATAGGGGTGGGGAGAGAATGAAGATTGTTTATAAAAGCAACAGATGGAGGGGAAGATTGCTAGCTCTTTCCTCTCCCCTCTCTTGTCTTCAACATGGACCAGCTCCCTGCTAACAATCACTATGATATAGGATCAAGAGCTAGCATACCAACCACACCAGCCTGGAAAGAGGGAAAACCCATGTCCTAAATGGCATGATTAAGCAGCCAGACCAAACTCAAATCTGCTACCACAGAGCTCTTGTGAACAGAACTCTCCATGGCCGAAGTCACTGTTGCTTGCAGCCAAAAGCAATCACGTCTCACTGATAACGACACACAGAACATTTCTATCTGCCAACCTGCAGACAGATGGCAGAGACCAGATCTGTCTGTTCTCCAGGTGTGACATCCCTCATTGATTCCGTTGTTCTTCACAGACACAGTTTCCAGATCTCAGGAATTCCCCAAGTCATTCCCCAGGCTGGCTGCTTTCAGGCATCTTGTGTGGCAGACCCTTTACCCCTAGAGCTTCCTGCCTTCTCCATTCTCCAAAGCTCTGCTCAAATCCCAAGCCCTGCTGAAGCCTTCCCTGTATCTGTGCATGAACCCCGGATCCTGCTGTGCAAAGGACTTCACCCTCACACCTTCGGGCATGCAGACAAGCCAGTTCCCCTGTGTATGTGAGCAGTCCACCCCTCCAATGGAAGGGAAGAAGCCGGGCCTTCTCCATCTACGTTTTTGAGCAACAAAGGTTACTGGAGAGTTTCTGAATTCATTTAATTTCTCTAGGTCAAATTTCCCCCATAAAAAGAGGCTGTCCTATATCCCCCCTCCCAGTGGCATCCTCGCTCACTCTACTTAGAACTGAGCATTTCATGGACACTGCTGCACTGACCTCTTCCCACACGAGCATGCCCTGCAAGTACGGAAAACACGAAAACCCCAAGGAGGCTCGGGCAAGCTTCCCCCATTCCAATTATTCTCCCTATGCTCTCTCCACCCTGTTTTCCTCATTTGCCCATCCAGGCCCTGATGAAGCTGAGGTGCAGAAAAACGGGAAGGTTTGTAAAAAGCTTTCCAATCTTTTCTGGACAGTTATGTGCAGTATGTGTGGCTTCGGTCTGAGGAGGCCCACGGTACATGGTGGTCCCCGCGGGGGCCCAGGCTCACCGGAAGCAGTAGTTGGTGTCCAGGGCCCGCTTTTTCCTCTGAGCCCCCTGGCCTGGGTTGTCGAGCCGGTGTGGGGGAATCATCATAAGGATCAGGTGAGGGTTGTGGTGGTCCTTCTGCTTCTTGAGGCGCCCTAGGTCTCCACGGCCATGGTCATCGTCGTGGTCCACCCCTGCAGAAGGGAAGGACAAAGACAATCTCCAGTCTCTGAAAAGCAGAGTCTTTGACAGCTGTCTCCTTACCCCAGCCCCGCATTGCCAAGGAGAAGCAGGCTGGGTGAGCCGTACCTCAGTATCTCCCATAGGAAGACTGAGCTGAGCAACTACAATTATAGTATGTGCAATCATAGTATGTTCAGAGCCCCTCTTGACTCCTGCACAGAATATTCTAGAGGGCAGAAAGCCCTTCTGGAGATGCTGCCTGGAAATCATTATGAAGCCATAACGCATCTCTATCACCTGGTGGGCAGCTAACACATGCCTTTGGTTATTGGTTTCATTTTGAGACTTAGAATCCTGTGAATTCAAGGAGTCCTAATTTAACATAGCTTGAATGGGAGTGGGGTACAGAAACAAAACTGAATGATGGTTACTATTTCCATTGCTCTTATGAGTTCAGATGTGTGTTCACTATAAAATTCAGGTGAGATAATAAGAATGGCTTCGTAAACTCGTTCTGAGAAAGAACCTGAATCCATCTGAATCTATTCCAACTGGGGAGGAAAAAAAAAAAATCCCAGACAAGTCTGACTTAGATGGAATCTCAACTAGCTGGAGATGTAGTTCATGAAGGACGGAAGCCAGCTGTTTGTCCAACTTTACCTGGACAGGACATGAGCAGTAGAATTTACATATTCACATGAAGGAGGGTTTCATCTTAGCCTGGCCTCCAAGTAAGGGTTCTGAATTTCTGACCTCTAACATTCTGTTATTAGGATGTCAAATCCTTGTCATTAAAAATTGGGAAAAAAAGGGGGGCAGGAGTTTAGCCAAGTAGTAGAGTGCTTGCCTAGCATGCATGAAGACCCGAGTTCCATTCCTCAGTACCACATACATAGGAAAAAAGCCATAAATGGTGCTGTGTTTCAAGTGGTAGAGTGCTAGCCTTGAGAAAGCCCAAGGACAGGGCTCAGGGCCTGAGTTCAAGCCCAGGACTGGAAAAAAAAAAAGGAAGAGCATGTTCTAGAATTGATTCCATGCTAAGACACAGGAGGCAAGAGCGCACCTTTTCTCAAATGAGCTTCTGACAGCAAGCATTCCTCAGTTGCCCAAAATGAAACTAGGACAGGAAAAGATAGCTTCTCTGGACTCCAGACTGTCAGAGCTGGTATCTCTGGGAAACTTTTGGAAACCCATAAAGAACTCTTAACTACTTCCATCTCTACACAACCACATGTGGTCAAATGAACCTTGAAACCATCACCAAAACTCAGACAACCACTGGGCAAGGATCAGGTGGGCCTGATAAGATCGGCGGTCCTCATGCTCAGGACCCCATGGTTTATTTTAGAGAGAGAGAAGGCAGCTCTTATTTGTTAAGCATTCTTGAAGCTGCTTTACGTTTGTTACCTCATTTAATTTAACCCTGTGAAAGAGGTTCTGGTGCCTTTTTTCCCTGGGCTCTGAACAGATAGCCAGCTGACTTGTTTCACCCAGGGCTAATACAATCTCTAGATCTGCAAGCTGAATGCCATGTTCATTGCTCTTGGGGAAAAGCAGATTTACTGAAGTATGAATGAGTTGGCTATTCTTCCTATGAAGAACGTTAGTTCCTTTTCATGGGGATCTCGTTGGGTTCTCCTGCTCTGTCCTGTCCTGTGAGCTGCCCCTCCACGCTCTCCCACATGTCCATTCCTGTTACCTTTGAATTTGATTTCCATCACCTCGTGAACGTTTTCCAGGATGTCTCCATTGGGTTGAAAGGTGTGACATGGACAGTGAATGCTGATTTCCAGACCTAAGTTGGACTCTGCAAAGTAAGACCCAGAGTCAGTGAGAAAAGCAGGGTGTGACGAGGCCATGGTGGGCCAGGAACTGAGTGGTACTGAGAATCACAGGAGACAGAAAGAGCTTCCAAAATACAGAACGGGCCTTTGTACACCATAGACTCCACAAACAGCCAAAACTGGAAGTGACTGGTATGGCTCCCAGAAAAGAGAATAGAAACGGTCGTCCATTTTCAAAGGACAATATGAAAAGAAAATGTTGCGCAGAGACAAAAGAACAAGAATACAGGAAGTGGGCACACAGGAGGAAGGAGGGATGACCCCCTGCAGTAAGGCAGCGAGAAGGAGCAGGGGCAGCTTAAGAGAGCAACCCAACGCCATGTGTACTTCCTGTTCAAGGTGCTGAGGAGGCGCAGGAGAGATGTTTTGTGGCCAGGTTCTGATTGTTGGGGAACATGTGGCCAGCATGACAGAGTGGCCTCACCTGGCTAGTGGCGGACACAGAAATGACAGCAAGCACCATCAGCGGTGTGGATCATTACTGTAGGCCCGGCATTGCTCTCTGGCTTGTCAGATACTAGCACGTTGAACCTCAGTAATTGCCCCACAGGATAAAGACCATTGGATCCCAGTATGCATATGAGGACATTGAGGCTTAGGGAAATTAAATGGCTTGCCCAAGGTTGGTAGTTTTGGGATTCTTAGCCTTTGAATTATAGTGCCAGAGCCCCAGATCCCACTTTTTTTTTTTTTTAATAGTGCCTTGCTATGTAGCTCAAACTGGCCTCGAACATACAGGCCTCCTGTCCTAGCCTCCCAAGTGCAGGGATTATAGGTTTATACCAGCATGCCTTGTTAAGAGACAAGGAAGGGCAAGGAGTAGACAACAGAGAACACCAAGAAAAATGCCCACATGTGATGCCAAATGACTGTGCTTTCTTAGTGTATAACTGTCCCCAGCATAAAGCTGGGGGGTGGGGGGAACAGGTCCTTGCTCTACAGCTACAAAGCTTCAGACCATAAAAGAACAAAGATATGATGACCTGGATTCTTCATCTCAGACAGGGCTCCAGCCAGCTCTGGGACCTAGTGCACACAGACTCTCAGATGCCTGCTGAGTGACTCCAAGTCCACTTAGATAATGCAGGTCCTCATCCATCCACAACAACAATGGTTTTAATTTGGAGTCCATTTTCAGCCTGGTATGAGGCTGTGAATTCTTGATGGGACTCCTGAGCTCGGTATAAGCAAAGGCCTAGTGTTTCTGGAGAAAGGAAGGTAGAATCTGCCTAGGTGAGAACTTGAGGTTTGCAATGAAGAACCAACCTCAGCTGGCAACAGTGGGATGGTGGGTGGGGAAGCCACAGGCTTTATTACAAAATTGTCCTTTTCTGATGGCTCAAGGAAGATGGAAATGATTCTGCCAGCTTCTCACTGAGTCCTGCAGCTGTGAAAATAAGAACTCCAAGTGCCCAGGGCTTCAAAGAAATCCAGGTGGAGCTGCTCCGAAACAGACAGGGAAGCTAGGAGATTCATTTCCCCAGCCCCTCCTTTCTGTGGCTAAGCAGAGAACGTCTGAGTCAGAATTCCCAAACAGTGCTGCTGTTGGCAGAGCCTCGTGGGTTCTCCCAGCCTTTGCCTTTGTGCCCAGAAGCAGGAAGGATCTCCAGCCCATCATCTGCCAACTTGACCACCAAAAAGGCCCCTTAGACAAGGATTTGCAAACTCAGCTTCCGTACTTGGGCAGTATTGGGGTTTGAACTCACAGGGCTTTGTTCTTTTTAGGTAAGGACTCTCATTTGAGCCGTGTCCCCATTCCAATAGAGGAAAATTATTAGAGGAAAAAGGAACAGGTAGGGTTACTATGCATAACTCCCACTACTACCACTGAGTAGTAAAGGACAGACATAATGGAGCACTGTGCCATGAGACACATGGAGAAGAGACCCAAATTCTAGTCCAGGCTGGATAACCTTGGCCCAGTGACTTTACTCTGGGCCTTATCTGGCATGATGAAAGCTTCTTTGTGTGTGTGTGCCAGTCCTGGGGCTTAAACTCAGAGCCTTAGGGCTACCTATGAGCTTTTTTACCCAAGTCTAGTGCTCTACCATGGAGTCACAGCTCCATGTCTAGCTGGTTTTGGTGCTCAATTGAAGATAAGAGTCTCATGACTTTCCTACCCTGACTGGCTTCAAAGAACAATCCTCAGATCTCAGCCCAATCCTCAGATCTCAGCCTCCTGAATAGCTAGGATTACAGATGTAAGCCATTGGTGCCTGGCTGAAAGTTTTCCTCCCTCCCTCCCTCCCTCCCTCCCTCCCTCCCTCTCTCTCTCTCTCTCTCTCTCTCTCTCTCTCTCTCTCTCTCTCTCTCTCTCTCTCTCTCTCTCTCTCTCTCTCTTTTTCTCTCTCTCTCTTTCTTTCTTTCTTTCTTTCTTTTGCTAGTCCTGGGATTTGAATAGAGTCTGGACACTGTCCTTGAGCTTCTCTTGCTCAAGGCTAGTACTCTATCACTTGAACCACAGCACCACTTATGGCTTTTTTTTTCTGTTTATGTGGCACTGAGGAATCAAACCCAGGACTTCATGCATGCTAGGCAAGCACTCTACCACTAAGCCATATTCTCAGCCCTGAAAGCTTATTCTTTTATTAAAAAATTGTTATAATAATGATAATGTTCAGAGGGGTTACAGTTACATAAGTCAGATAAAGAGTACATTTCTTTTTGGATAATATTACCCCTTCCCTCTGAAAGCTTATTCTTATAACACACATTGAAAGTCGAGATGTTTTCTAGCATGCACTTGATCCTTCACGCACCTCATAAGGCATGCTGCCGGGGAACTATTCCGTCACCTTCCAGGTGTGGAGACACGGTGAGTGGGTAAGTCAGTCAGGACATGGAAAGCTTAACATGCTTCTAATATAGTTCTCCTTGGATGATCATCAGAGCTTTGCAAATTAATTGCCAAAGCAGAACTTGCCCCCAAACTTCTTTTACCAGTCTTCCCTACTCCAATGGGCTACTACCTGGCTGCTATTCCAAAAATGTAGAAGTCAACCAAGATTGCTCTTGTGTCTTCACAAGCTGTTGGCTTTACCTCCAAATACAGAACAAGTCAAACACTGGTGGCTCGTGCCTTTAATCCTGGCTATTCAGGAAGCTGAGATCCAAAAGATCATAGATCAAAGCCAGTATAAACAGGGAAAGCCACAAGACTCTATAACCAGCATAAAGGAGGGCTGGAGATATGACTCAAGGGATAGAGCACCAACCCATGAACAAGCTGAGCAAGTGGGAGGCCCTGAGTTCAAAGTGAATCCAGTGGGGGGGGGTAACAATACGGAACAAATCTATATAATTTCTGTAACCAACTCCTGTACCAGTCTAAACCGTTGACTTAATTCAGGCTGCTGCAATGGTGTCTAACTGGTTTGCCTTTGACTTCATAGTAGGATGGAGGAATGTTTCAGCGGTATAAGCCCGGTTACCTTACCTACATCCCCAGCTTGCTGACAGCACACTCCTAGCTTCTCATCACACTTGGAATAAGTCCTGCATCCTTCCTGTGGCTTGTGAGGTCATGTGGTTCCAGCTCATTTTACCCCATAATTCTACTATAACAAATCAAGTTGCTTTACAAAATGAAGACCTGGACCTCAAGGTTTCCATTGCTGTGGATAGCCTTTACCTTCGTTCTACCTGACCTTCCAGGGCTGGCTCCTTCTTATTACCCGATGTCAGTATACGCATCCCTTCCTTAGAGTATCTGGTCTTGGCTCCCCCAGTCTTTATCACCTCAGGCCTTTCTATTTTCCAAAATAACCAGCAGTTCTTACGCCTCAGTATGTTTACTTGTATATTATGTCTGTCCCACCAAAATGCAATCCCCTGAGTCCTGGGACCTCATCTGTGTGTTTACTGCTAAATCCCTTGACTTCCACTTCGGCCTGACTTAGAAACCGCATTTAGGAAACACACATTGAGTAAAGGAAGGCTAAATAGAATCAGTGAGAAAGATAGGCTTTGAGCCCAGATGGGATGAACAGTGGGTCCTGAAGCACTTGCCCTGGGGCCACCTACCTCTGCGTAACAGCCACTCACGTACTGTGTCAGTGACATCAAAAGACAACCACTCAGCGGTGCCCCGAGTGGGCAGATTCTTGCCACCAATGTAGCGCTGCTTGGCGATATGCTCATCTGGCCGAAGGATCTACAGGGCAGAGGAAGGCGTAAGTACCCAAGGCCAGGATAATACAACAAAGATAGATGGGTCTCCGGGGCGAGGCGGGGCGGGAGGCAATGGGAAGTCAGTGTTACTGGATGCTGTGCCTTTCACACACCCCGAGTAACCCACCCCTCTTAATGACAGATCTGGAGACTGAGGCTCAGTCTGAGTGCTGTGCCCGTGAAGGTTGTCCAGGGTAGAGGAACTGGCTTTTGGGCCTGGGCAGGAGTACCTGGAAGAGCTCAATCCTCTGCTCTGTGCGCTTGGAGCTGGGATTAGGCACCCGCAAGACCCGGAACTCTGCCCGGAACAGATTGGTTCCATTTTTCTCCACTGAGGACACGTTGAAGCGAAAAACCTTGGAGGTAATTCCTTTGGGACAGACAGCCAGCTCATCTACAAGACAAAGTAATGGGACACAATATGAACCTCCAACAATGATGAGCCACCAACAGACAAGTGTTCAAGTGGCCAGAGCTCTGCTTGGCACCTCCCTAGATGCAGGAGGCCTCACACCTGAGAGAGATGGGAGGAAGTTTCTTGGTGATCCAGGAGTAACACTCAGGGGCCGGGAGTTTGGCCTAGTGGTTAAAGTGCTCGCCTAGCATGCATGAAGGCCAGAGTTCGATTCCTCGGTACCACATACATAGAAAAAAGCTGAAAGTGGTGCTGAGGCTCAAGTGGTAGAGCTCTAGCCTTGAGAAAGTCCAAGGACAGTGCTCAGGCCCTGAGTTGAAGTCCCACAACTAGCAAAAAAAAAAACAAAAAACAAAAAAAACCAGTCACACCCAGTCCTGAATGAGGAGCAGGGAGACCTCAGAACCCCAGGACATAACACCAAGACTGGTGAGTGCCACACGTTTACTCTCTTCTCCCATCTCCTTGATATTTCAAACCCACTGAGCCCTCTAGCCTGATTTTCCTATTCTCCTACAACATAAACCCCCCCCCAGTAGTTTAGTTATCTTAGAGCTTATTTGTTTCATCCAGGTGCTTGTTCATTTGGGCAGTCATTCATTTATCAAACATCTATAGAGTAAAGGCTATGCACCACTAGCATTAGCCATGGAGGAAAAGGAGAATTGACACAGTCCCTACCTTCCAGAGGAGAAATGTTCAAAGGAAGTCATTAACATATGGACTTAGACTACTGGGCCAGAGAGAAGAGTCCAGAAGTGGCTGCAGGAAGCAGGGCCCTTTATGAAAGAGGGGACTAGATTAGAAGGATGGGGAGGAAAGAAAGTTTACATGGAAAGGGATTCAAAGAAAGAAGAGGAAAAAAGAAAGGAAAGGAGAGGAAAGGATAGGAAGAGAGACACAAAGCTACAAACCTGCACCCAGGTAAAGGAAGGCGTAGACAGTAGACTGGGGGCCAACTACAAGGAGACTCTCGTGTCCACCACAGAGAGCTAGAGAAAGTATCTGAACCGCACAGTCACAGACTCAACACCATTAGTCCTAATGTAGTAAGGTTCATACAGCAAGACAGCCACATCTTGAACCTGACACACACCTACAGACGTTTCTGTGTACTGAGTGAGCTGTTACCATTGGTCTTTTTAGGAGTCTGTGTCCTCAAGCAGAGTGCTAGTGGCTTTTGCCTGTAATTTTAGGTACTCAGGAGGCTGAGATCTAAGAGATCTCAAAGCCAGCCTGAGGAGAAAGACTATGAGATCCTTATCTCTGGTTAACCATCAAAAAGCCAGAAGTGGAGCAGTGGCTCAGATGGTAGTAAATATGCACGCACACACACACACACACACACACACACACACACACACACACACACACACAATCTGTATCTCTGACAGCCTGCTATGACAGCCTATGTCCCCCACTCCCTGCAGCCTTTTGCCCCTGGGTACTGGACAGAAGGCAGCAGATGTCCACTCACCCCTCCAAGCCAGATAAAGAAGAATGCAAGCCCGACCCTTATCCACTCCTGTGGGTGGGTGTCACAACCTCAGGGTCTGAGGAGTGTGAACACTCACAGAAACCTTTCTACGGCAGGCAGAACTTGAAATTCAAGCTCCCAGACCCAGATTCTACACATAATAGACATGGCTGAAATGAGCTCATAATCGCCCCATGGCGGTTTAGCAGTCACAGACAAGGCAGGACAGACCAGACTCTGGGAAGGAGCAAATGCGCTACTGATCTTTAGGAAAGGGTGCATATGTCTCTGGAAATTGCCATCTGGTGGGCCTGACATTGGTTCTTAGGAAATTAATGGAACAGATGCTAGGAAAACAAATGTGTGAATGCAGTTAATGATGCCCTGATTAATAACTGGCTTTGAAAGAACACATACAGAACAAGAGCAAGAAATCAGAACCAAAGACCTCAAGCATACCAAGCACATTAACCCTAGAGCTACATAATGCAGTGAATAAGTTTACAAGTTTACAATTCTGAACATGGATAGGCTACTGAGACTCATGACCCTCCCAAGCAGTCTTTAATCAGACTTCAATCTGGTTCCAGCTATATGAGCAAGTGCAGAAACTATAATGAGCAAGTCAGTACCAGTGGCTCATGCCTGTAATCCTAGCTAGTCAAAAGGCTGAGATCCATTGGGTCATGGTTAGAAGCCAGCCTAGGAAAAATATTCACTAGCTTTCATCTCCAAAGTAACCAGTAAAAATTTGGGCTGGAGGCATGGTTCAAGGGGTAGAATAGCAACAGAAAGAGCAAGCTGAGCAAGTATATAAAGCAAGTATATCAAGTATCAGAGTAAAAAAAAATAAAGGATAGCCAGGCATGGTAGCTCATGCCTGTAATCCTAGCTACTCAGGAGGATGAGGTCTGAGGATTGTGGTTCAAAGCCAGCCTGGGCACTAAAGTCCATGAGACCCTTATCTCTAATTAACCACTAGAAAACCGGAAGTGGTGCTGTGGTTCAAGGGTAGGGCAGTAGCCTTGAGCTGAAGACCTCAGGACCAGCACCCTTCACTGAGGAGTCAGACTAGGCTCAAGACAGTAGGAAGCCAGTATATGGAGAAAGCCATGTGTTAAGAGAGGTCAGTCTAGTGACCATCCATCCTTCATTTCTTCCTGTCTGTCACTCCTACTCCTGTGCGCCAAGATGAACTCCTCATAGAAATTTTAAAGTGTTTCAAGAAAGAAGTAAGAAAGATCATTTGCTGTCGTGGGGGTCATCCTGAACAGACACTTCATAAAAAGATAGCCATGTCCAGAAGGGTCTTGGACAGGTCACACAGGAATGAGCTGACACAGTAAATTAGCACTAGCAAGTAAAGCTCCACAGAATCATTCGTGATTACAAAATGATCAACCTGGGAGAGAGAGAAATATAAATATAATCTCCTGGACAATGAAATCTGCCAAGTAATAATGATGTCTTAAATAACTGGCAAAATGAATCAGAGTGTGAATTATGGAATGAAATAGTACCACCACACTTATTCATCTGCTCCTCTAACAATACTTGGAAGTAAAGAAAATAGATAAAAATTCACCATCTACAAATGAGAAAAAGTACCAGAAATGTTCAAGGATTTTCCCAAGGTCATTCAGCTAGTAGGTGGCAGATGTGGGATCTTAACCCAGGTCAGATATATGACCACACTTCATATATTGAAGCAGAGACCCTGGCAAGTCAGGGTGGACCCAGAAGATCAACCAGCAGAAAGATATCCTTTGGGAAGGAAACAAAAAAAAAGAAAACACAAAAACCAGACAAATATAGAAATCATGTAAAAATTAGAAAATAGTAAACTGTCTTTAAAATGTTTTCAGACACCTGGCTGCTAGGTCTGCTTTTGGTCTAATCTTTCCTGCTCATTCTAATTTAAAAACCTGGCTCTACAGCACAACCCCCTGGGACAGGTGAGGTCTTACCACATGCCCCAGTGACTGAGGAGCTGGTCCACAATTGCCTGCTTGTTGGCTCCCTTCCCTTCCCTTCCTTCCTTTGCTCTTCAGATGAGCCATATACAAACAGGGTTGAGAACCACTGTTTTCAATTTTCTATGTCAGATGTTCTAGAAGTTGGAGGAACCACTGCCTTAATGACTTTAAACTTTACACAGATTAACTTTTAAGTGAATTTGATGTATTATTTGGCCAGTGCATTGTGTTTAAAATGTTTGGATTTGAATCCCATAAACATTTTAAGTGTATGTGTAAAGTTGGGAGATCTTTACAAAAAGATCCAGAATTCTCTGCTCTTTGGGGGAAGTGACAAAATGTAGTCAAGTGGGTCCCACATTCCTGAAGGTAAACATCAGATGGAACTGAGCAGAGTGGTCTCCTCTTCCTACAGGCCTCAGGAGTTCCCAAGTCCCCTCCCTCCCCCCTGCCACACACCTACATTCTCCATACCCCAAGGGCATAAGTGTCCCCTGTGTTTGATCATGGTGCCTGGACCAGCGCTTTTCTTCTAGACTATCTGCATCCCTGCCTGTGTCTGCGAGAGGCTTTCCCCTTGTTCACTGCAGCTCCAGGATGCCACCTCTGAACCCAGAAGTTGTGACTGTGTAAGGGAGAAGTGAGCCCTGGGAATCTGCATTCACCCACCAGTGGGCCACCTCTGGAGAATCGCTGCCATATTGCACGTACAATGTCAAGCCTCTAAGGACACGAGTTCTTTCAAAAGGAAGTATATTTTCATTTTCAGCATGAACAACATCTATGGTTTGTAGCTAAAGGCTACAAAGTTTTCTTTTTTGCTCAGGAATTCTGGGTTTGTTGCTTGTCTCTGGGCCATCTTTGGCTCAGAACAAGCGTCTACCAGCAGACACATAATTGTAGGACAGACGCTAAATTGTCACCTACACTGATGATGCCTTTGGTGGCAGAGGCACAGGAAAGGTGGTTCAGAGAAGGCGCCTACTCACTTCCCATGGCAAAATCCTACAGAAGTATGAAAGGTGGCAGTCTTGTCTGTGCTCTCCAGCAGGGGTTAGCAAACCATCTGATGTGGTGATAAAATTCCTTCAGGAGAAGGAGGTTAGAGGTCATTTTGGATGTCACAGGAGAGAAGACAAAGGAATAACTTTCACTTGCCTCCAGACATTTGACCTACTTTGAGAGTCTTCATGAGATAAAGAAAATTCTTTCATTCAATTTGGGAGAACATAGGTGGCAACATTCATGGCCTGGACAAAAATCAACCAACCAAGTAACCAACCAACCAACCAACAATAAAACCACCAGGGAGAACTATGAACAAACCCACTATTATCCCCAATCACTTTACCACCTGGCTTTTAAGGGAAATTACTATTTTTATCCTCTCTGCCAAGACCCGCATGAAATGTAACTGTGTCCTAACCAAAGTTCTATGAAGCCTAAAGGTTAAATGTGGACCTTTAGAGCCTGCCCCTAGTGGCTCATGTTATATTCCTAGCAGGTCAGATGAGAAAAGTTCAAAAGACCTTATCTCAACCTATTAAAGCTAGATGTAGTGCACATGTCAGTAGTCCTAGCTTTCAGGAAGTGTAAATAGGAGAATCGTGGTCCAGGCTGACTCAGCCAAAATGTAAGACTGTTAGAAAAATAACTAAAAAGCAAAAATGGCTGGAGGTGTGACTCAAGTAGTAGAGCTTTTGCCTAGAAACACACACACACACACACACACACAACACACACACACACACACACACACAAATAATGTATCTTTCCATGCACACTGATACTTAACCCCTGCTTTTTGTGGACAAACTATTTAACAGATATGAATTTTGGACTCCTTATCTATACAATGAGAGACCAAAGAATCCACAACAGGGCAGAGCCAGAGGACAGCCTGCCTCTCCACTCTCACCACCAAAAATTATTCCTTTCTCCATGTTCCTCCCCAGAGACCCTTACTGCCTCAGGACCCTCTGAGTGTCCACTCACTGGAAAAAGGAGGTGGCTGGCAGTGCTAAATGTGGAAGAGAATGGCATCTCATGTCCCCTAGTAGCTGCTCTGGCATTGACACCATCCTGGTGCCATGTCACAGATCTAGAATGCCCACATGCTCTGACTCCATCTGGCCTCAGGAGTTGAGGACAGGTGTCCCTCTCCCACACTCTGGGGACCAGCTCTCCAACTGCTCAGCACTGCTGGGCTTTTGTACTTCTTTTACACTTAAGTGTGCTTGGTGAATGCTGGGTGAACTCAGCACCTGGCCAGCTGCAGGGTGGGCCCAGGTCCACCTCTACTCAAGCTCCATGTCACCTCCTACAGCTGCTGAGGCTGGGCCTGCTTCCTGTTGCAGCTGGAGGTCCCAGTAAGCACTGCCTGAATCCAGCTGAGCACCCCACCTCCTCATGGTCCAGAACAGCACCCTGCTGCTGGGTGGAGTCCATCCAGACCAGACTACTACTCCACAGTCCCATGGGTATGGCCACCTGCTGAAGCTGCTCTCATCTGTGGGGCCTGGCCCTGCCCTTGCCAGAGGCGACCTCCCTTTAGGTCCAGAGTCTGAGTACACCTGTATAGCTTTGTCTCCATCTCAAGCGGTCATACTCAGCTGAGGACCACAGGCTGGGGGAGTACTCAGGGCTCAGCATCCCCTGTTCTTTGGGTTCCTCTTCCTGATTCAGGCCATGAAGGTCTGAGTCTCCCCTCTTGCCCTTGTCTTTCCTGAGATTTCTCCTGCTGGCCTCAGATGTCCACTCTCCTTTGCTTTAGTTAGCCACCCCAGTGCTGAGGGTTCAGCCATGTAGCTGCTAGGTGGCTCTAGGCACTGCCCCAGGGCAGAGAGCTGACTCTTGCCTCACCTTCTCCAGCCTTAGCCCATCGTGGTAGCCACATCCTAAGGCAGAGCACTCCAGGCAGCCACAGGAAGCCGCAATGGGAACCCCTAGCCAGCAACCACAGGCTCCTCCGCCTCCCAAAGGGGCGCTTTACACCTTTGTGGAGAGCTGGTCCACCCATCGGTACCCTCTTCTGTTCCTTCCCTTGAGCCACATTCCTAGTTAGCCCACGATCACCCTCACCCTCCAAGCTCCATTTCAGCCTCCCACCCCTCTTCAGGCACAGCCCACCTCCAGGGGGACCTGGACTGGGGTAGCCAGGGCGCGGAGGACACCTGCTGGTAGGAAAGCAAACAGAGCTAGCTACTCCCTAGTCTGGCGCAAGAGTGGCTCGCATTCCTCTTTCCTGGGCTGTCAGTTTCTTAACATCTGCCAAATTTCTCTCTCTTGTATTGAGGTTTTTTAAATCCCCATTCAGTAAACACACATGACTTCCACACGTGTACAAACACACACAGGCGTCTCACCCAGAAGCTTCCTAGCTCTTCAGCAGATGGGAGACTCCTGGGAAGACACACTCCCACTCTCACACCCCTGCCACCCCCGCAGCCATGGGGCCCACCACCCACTCTCCACACGGGCAAAGGCCAAGGGCCCCCAGCCCTCTCTGTACTCCCAGAGCCACGACCTGCTCTCCCATGCTCACTGGTTTGGGGCTGGAGTGGGGGGGGGGAGTGGGGGAGGAAGGCTCATTTGCATATACGAGGCCACATAAGTCCCTACGACCTCAAAGTGTGGGTATACGTGAACATATGTGCATACCCCTCCCCCCGCTGCTCACGTGAGTCACGTGGGTGGGGTAGACCCAAGGACTCAGGCAGTAAGAAGCTGTCTCTTGCCTGGACTTCCAAAAGCTTCATAGACATTAATTTGGGGACAAGGTACTGTGCTTCCCAAAAGTTGGAAAAACTGAGCTGGAGACGTGTCACACGAAGCTGTGGCAACATCGAGGAGAAGAAGAGCGAGGTGTCCAGGCTCCAGGCAGCCCAGCCCTTGATGGTACCCATATGCGTACAGTTACCCATATGGTCACATGGGCAGGAACCCATCTGGTTCCCTGGACGGCACAATGTAATTCCAAAATGAAAATCAGTCAGGGATATGATGCGAGTTCAGCATGCCGTTTGGCTCTGAAGACTCCCGGCCTCCCAGAAGGATCTGGCTTACTAGAACTATCTTTCCTTCCCCACCCACCTACCACGCACCACAGCCTGGGTGCCAGCAAGCCCCAGAGCTTGGGGCTGTGTCCCCCCCACACCAGTCAGGCTCCTTCCACGCAGTTCCTGCTCCAGATCATCCCCTCCAGAGCAGACACGCAGCCAGCATTCCCACTTACTGTGCTCCGCCAACCCCTGGATCATGTCGAATTTATGGATCTCTTTGGCATAGTATTCCGACTCGGTGTTTTCCTGAGTGCAGCCTTCTTCCCTCTCTTCCTGCATCTCCTCCAGCAATTCCCGGGTGCTATTGTAAAGTGCCAGGACCTGATAGGGGACGTGGGTCATCACCGACGGCTCAGGGGGGCTGGTAAGCCTCAGCTTGCTCAAGATCTGTCCCCTAATGGCTTCCACCCTCTTTTTCTTGATGTGGCCGAAGTCCAAAGTGGTGCAAGTGGACAGGGAGAGGCTGACCGTGGCCAAGTCCAGCAGGGCCAGGACCACCAGGGCCCTTCGCAAGTACATCTTCATGGGCGAGCGGGGGAGAGGGGCCGGGGGAAGGGGGGGGCAGTGAGGCCTGGCGAAGAGGAGATCCCAGCAGACGTGCAGAAAGAGGGAGGAAAACCAGGCGGCCTCCCCAGATCCCAAAGACTGAGGCTTGGCAAAAGGGTGCATGAACTCACTGCACTGCGACGAGAACTTCGAGACTTCCAGGAAGCGCGGGTTACCCTGAGGACGAAGGAACGGACTGTGTGCCGCTGAGCGCTGGGATTCTTGTCCGTGTGTCTAAACAGGTTTTGCTGGGCTCTGATTCCCAGCAGGCCAGGTGGAGGGCAAGCAGAGGGCTGGGAGGGGTGGCAAGGCAGCTGGGAGAGGGAAGGGAGCTGGAGTTTTTCCTTAGGTAAAAATAAATAGAGCGGATATCTGATAGTGCCGAACACCGCTTGGCGATGGGGAGAAAGTGGGTCTTGTAAAGAAGGCACAGACAGACCAACGGCTGGGTCCCCAAATCAAACGGTTTGTTCTGTGCTCATGGAGAATAAGAAAGGGGATGCGTGGGGGAGGGGGTGGGGGGATGGGGGGGATGGTTAAAAAAAAACAACCAAACCAAAGAGTCAGATCAGCAGTGAGGAGGTGTGGAGAGGCAGGGCCGGGCGGCTGCTGGCCCGGCTACGGTGGGGGCAGTGCAGAACACACTTGACTCTCCATTCATGCTTTTCCTCGTGTTTACACTCCCACGGGGCTTTCTAAATGACTTTGTTCACGCTGCCTCTCGTCTTCCTTGGCCGGGGCGGGGGTGATGGGGGCAGTGGCTAAGGAGGGAGGGCAGGCCTGCGGATGCAGCCCCAGCAATCCACCTAGACGCCCGCGGTCACCAGCGTCTCAGCTTGTCTTCTCCCTCGGCCATAGCTCCTGCCCCTTGCTTCTCTTTAAGAAGAAAAAGAAGAAGGGAAAAAAAAAATCAAGAGGAAAAGAACACAGGAGGCCGCTCACTGCAGTCCACGCCGGAAAGCGCCTCACTCCTCCGTCCCCATCTTCTTCCCCTGCCTCGCCCTCTCTGGCTCATTCCCTTGAACTTGACGCCGAGCCTGCCTCCTCTCCCTCTCTCCCTCCTCTCTCCCTCTCTCCCTCTCTCTCTCCCTCTCTCTCTCGCACACATGCACACATACACACACACACTGCTTTCTCTATTTCTCTCTGCTGAAATTTTATACCTCCCTCCCATGACGTCGGGGCCTGGGGTGGGGGTGGGGGCGGGGGAGGGGGCGGGGGAGGGGCGGGGGAGGGGCGGGACCAGCTCGCAGCCTCTTCGGCTGCACGCATTCTAATGCTTTCACCAGGCGCGGGGAAGGCCGAGCCCATCTGAACATCCTTTGCGCGTCCCCTCGCTGGCCGCGGTCACCGGGCCTCTCCCCGTTCTTCCCGCCCCTCCTGGAGTCGCTCCGGCTACACGTCGGCTGTTTTTCTGGAATGTGACTCGGCCCCCGCAGCCCCCCGGCGCCCCGCCGGCTGTCGGTCCGCGTCCTCGGGCCGGGCTGGGCCGGGCCGGGCCCCCCGCGGGGTTCGCGGGGTCCGCGGGGTCCGCGGGGTCCGGGCGTGGGACGGCCACTCGCAGGGCGATCGCAGGGATCGCGGGCCGCCTGGAGGGCGCCGGCGGCGGGAGCGGGAGCGGGCGGTGGAAACATGGTGGCGCGTTCCGGAAGATCGAGGGTGCCCTCTGGCGAGGCCCGGCCGCCGGTGGAGACGGGCCGGGAGCCCGGGGGGCCGGACGGGGCACCGCGGTCCTCGCCACGCGCGCCGGCTCGGGGCCCACGGTGCCCCGGTGCTCGCCGCCCGCCCGCCAGGCCGCGGAGCCACCGCGTTCCGAGCCCATTTCCCAGATGATTGTGGAGGGGCGGGGGGGGGGGGGGGTGGAGGGGGGAGGGGGGGCGGCGCCTGAGCTTCTAGGCCTTCAACCCTGAGCAGCTGAGTGGACGCAGGTGTACACACACACACAAAACACACACAACATACACACGACATACACAACATACACACAAAACACACAACATACACACATATATACACACATATATACACACACAGAACACACAACATACACACATATATACACACACAGAACACACAACATACACACATATATACACACATATATACACACACAGAACACACAACATACACACATATATACACACATATATACACACACAGAACACACAACATACACACATATATACACACATATATACACACACAGAACACACAACATACACACATATATACACACACAGAACACACAACATACACACATATATACACACAGAGAACACACAACATACACACAACATACACACATATATACACACACCACACATAAAACACGCATACATCACACACAACACACAACATACACACAACGCACACACATATACACACAAAACACACACAACACACACACAAAACACACAACATACAACACATATACACACACAAAACACACAACATACACACATATACACACAAAACACACAACACACAAAACACACAACATACAACACATATACACACACAAAACACACAACATACACACAATATACACACATATACACACAGAACACACAACATACACACAACATACACACATATATACACACATATATACACACACCACACATAAAACACGCATACATCACACACACAACACACAACATACACACATATATACACACACCACACACAAAACACGCATACATCACACACACAACACACACACGCCCCACATAAAACACGCATACATCACACACACAAAACACAACATACACACAAAACACAACATACACACAAAACACACACACCACACACAAAACACACATACACACATACACACAAAAAAACCACGAATACACACACGACACGCACACACCACACACAAAACACACACACAACACGCACACACCACATACACCACACACAAAACACACAACATACACACAAAACACACTCACAACACACACACCACACACAAAACACATACACACACCACACAAAACACACACACAGCATGCACACACCACACACAAAACACACCACACACAAAACACACCACACACATACACACACCACACAAAACACATACACACAACATGCACACACCACACACAAAACACACACATCACACACACAAAACACAACATACACCATACACACAAAACACATAACAACACACACACACACACACACACACACACACTGGGCTTGTCTGAGCTGACCAGCATTCCCCCACTCAATTTCCAAGCCTCCTGCTCCAGCCTCCTTGGAGCCTTCCCCAAAAGCCTGAAGTTTCCTCCACTAACCGGATCATGTTAATGTGGTGCCAGGACAGTGGAGGGTCATCTTACAGATGAGGAAACAGGCACAGAGAGATTCGGGTTTGTTTTTGTTTTCTAGGAGTGAGAAAGAATTTTTTTTTTTTTTTTTTGCCAGTCCTGGGCTTGAGCTCAGGGCCTGAGCACTGTCCTTGGACTTTCTCAAGGCTAGAGCTCTACCACTTGAGCCTCAGCACCACTTCCGGCTTTTTTCTATGTATGTGGTACCGAGGAATCGAACCCGGGTCTTCATGCATGCTAGGCAAGCACTTTAACCACTAGGCCAAACTCCCAGCCCCGAGAAAGAATATTTAACACAGGCTCTCTAGTTAAGGTAGACATTATTTTCATTTGCATAACTAATGGAGAACCCTAGGTGTGGATTTGCCCTGAAGGTTGTCAATCAGGTGCCAGTGGGCTCAGGCTTGTAATCATACTTTCTCAGGCAGCTGAGATCTAAAATCCAGGTTCAAAGCCAGGTTAAGCCAGCTCAGACGGAAAAGTCCAAGAGACTCTTATCTCCAATTTACAAAAAGCTAGAGGTATCGTGGTGGCTGTGGCTCAAGTGGTAGAGTGCTACCCTTGAGCATAAAAAAGCTCAGGGACAGGGCCTAGGCCCTGAGTTCAAGCCCCAGGACTGGTGAGGACACACAATTTGTCTAAGGTCACATAGCTAGTAGGTGTCAACAATGGGGTTTAGGCACAGGAAATCCATTGCCAGAGTTTATGCACTTAACCCCTGTATTATACTGCTTCTATCTGAGAAACAGTTTTAATATTTGTTATATGTCTGGCATATTCTAAGTTCTATGAACAAAACAAAACCTTCCCTCTCAGGGAGCAAAAATTTAGAAAAGAAGGCAATAAATGATATGAATACATAAATTATGTATATGATAAAAGGCAAATGACACAGTAAAAATTAAAGCAAGGAGGGGGGACAGTGAAAAGTAAAGCAAGAAGGGGAGTGTTGTGATTTAAAATAGTGATCTGAGAAACTATGGCAATCTTTGGACTAACATTTAATAAAATGAGTGTGCAAACATTATAGAAATTATCCCTTTCTGCAGTATAGAAGCTACACTTGTACTAAATCAGAGTTTCTAAAGCTGGGATCCTAACATCTGCATTTCCAAACACAACTCTCCTGTGACTCAGGTGATCAGGAAGGTTTGCAAGCCCCTGTTATAGTCTCTCAGGTTTGGGGCAATAAATCTTTCTTCAGATTGTGTAGTCTAATAGAATCCTCTCTGAGAAGCAGAGTTCATGAGCAAGAGATCTTAGAGGCAATCTCTAAGGACAATTATAGATCCAGCATGGCTCTGCTGTGTTTGCACAGGGACTTGTTAGCAGAACTAGAATGGGAAGTCAGCACTAGTGATTCTCAGGCCAGTACCTCCTCCCTAGGCACAGGAGCACAGAGCTCTGCCAAGGAAACACATGGAGCAAATGATTGGCTTGAATAACTTACTGGGTACGTAAGAAATGTTTGCCACTCTGTTTTAAGTGTACTATTACCATTCCCAATCCTTGCTTTTAACCTGTGACTACCTAGGCCTTCCCCTCAGCATGACATTGGAGATATTGTTTGTTTTCAAGGTCATGAGCCCATCTTTGGTGAGTCACAGTAACCAGAGCCTGGACTTAGGGACCTCATATGGTAAGAGTCAATGAAATTTGAACATGACTCTCACAAGGATAGTGTGTAGCCCCTTTCCCTCTGTTGGTGTAAGAGAATGGTTGACACCCATTAGTATGAGCTAGAGAAAAATACTTCAATAATGACTAGCAGCAGTTTTTCTGGCACTTAGCATGCAAGTTGTTTTCATAAAGCAATCTCAAGTGACTCGGTGTGTTCTAATGTTGAGGAGAGATGTTATTGCTATTCTCTTTGTGAGGTTGTTCAAATTAAATACGGTCAAATGTTCATGTGTGTGTAGCTAGAATTTTCGTCTTCTTTTTTTTTAAGGTAGCGTCTCATTATGTTGCCCAGACTGACAACTTGGACTACAGGTATACGTAACCATACCCACATATATTTATATTTTTGAAAGTTGTGACTGTTACTCAGGTATGAGATGTTTTGATTCAGCCTCCCAATAAACTTCAAAAAGGCAGAAATAGAATATATTGCATGTCTGCCGAATCTGCCAACTGGAAACAATGCAGCTCATCTTGGTCTCCATGAAGGTTGTGTCCTCACCTGACCTAGTCACTGTGAAGACCCCAGCATATTGCAAACAGCTATCCAAAGGAGAAGAGCTGGTGTCATTGGTACCATGATCAGCAGCGCTTTGCACGTACCGTGTATTTAAGCGGAGGTAAAAATGCACAAGATCCCTAAGGCTTCACTTTTTCCCACCGTCTCACAGGAGCGTCAGCCTTAGTGGGCTTTGATATGGTTTTTTTTTTTTTTTTTTTGCCAGTCCTGGGCTTGAGCTCACGGCCTGAGCACTGTCCTTGGGCTTTCTCAAGGCTAGAGGTCTTCCACTTGAGCCTTAGCACCACTTCTGGCTGTTTTTTTTTTTTTTTTCTTCTTCTTTTTTCTATGTATGTGGTACCGAGGAATCGAACCCGGGTCTTCATGCATGCTAGGCAAGCACTTTAACCACTAGGCCAAACTCCCGGCCCTGGGTTTTTTTTTTTTAATTTTAAAAAATCGTGTGGCAGCCAAGCAAGATAGTTTAGAAAAGACGCGTTTTGAACTTGGAGGGCCGGCGACGCGGCGGGTCCCGGCACGGTGGGGCCGGAGGGGCGGGGCGTCGCCAGGAACCGGCGCGGACGCCGGGTTTCCAGGAAGTGACGTCAGAGGCCGCCGGGATGGAAGACTTGCTGGATCTGGGCGAGGATCTGCGCCGCGACTCGGCGTTCTCCGTGAGGACGGATCGGGGGACTGGGGGGCCCGGAGTAGGCGGGTGGGGGAGAAGCGGCCTCGCCGACCGGGCTCTCCCGAGGCTCCTCCGCGCCGGGCGGCGGGGCCGGCGGCCAAACAGCGCCCGGCTGCGGCCTGGCCCCGGCGGCCGCTCGCTCCGCCCTCGAGGCCCCAGAGGCTCGCCCGCCGCCCGCCGCCCGCCGCCCGCCGCCCGCCGCCCGCCGCCCGCGCGGTTTGCTTTCTTTAAAACCCTCAAAGTCGAAAACGGGCCCCGTGTCCCCGCCTGCGTTGGGGACCATGGCAGATCTCCAAGCCTGGAGCCCCAAGTGCGGACCTCCCGAGTAACTGCCGGATCCGGGCTCCTCGGCTGGCTCCCCACCCTAGGTGCCTCGTGGGCCTGCGCTCTCATTCCAGAAGTGCCTGTCAGAGCTGCCAGCCTTGTTGTCACTGCGAGGAGCCTGGCGGGGGGTGGGGGGGGACATCTTCCCTGCAATACCCACACGCCTACTGAGGAGGGGGGGGGTCGCCTCACTTTCACGGTTGGAAATCATCAAGACAAGACTTAGAATGATTTATAATGTAGAAGACAGATTAGAAGTCAGATGGAGTTTAGAACTGTAACAAAGCTTAGAAGAAGAAAAAAATACCCGCATAATGTCCCCGAGCCTTTCTTTCCTTGGAATGAAGATGCATACATGGAAAGCGCTTGATACAATGCCAGATGTGTGTGAAGTTACCAGATGAGCTTAGCTGTTGTTGCATTCAAGAGCTGTGATTGACTCCAGGATAGCCAGTGAATAATAGAACTTAATTCCACACCTGAATTCAGTATTTTCCTTCCTCCATCACAACTCCTGTCAGGCCTCTATAATTTTTCTTTTCCAGTAACTGGGCCTTGTACTTAAGACCTGAGCTCTGTCCCCTAACCTCTCAGTGCTCAAGACTAGTGCTCTATTACTTGAGTCACAGTACCACTTTGGTTTCTTCTGAATGGTTTATTGGAGATAAGATTTTCATGGACCTCCCTACCCTGGCTGGCTTCAAACTGTGATTTCAGCCTCCTGAGTTGCTAGGATGATGGGTTGAGCCACTGGTGCCCTGCTTAACTTCATTCTTAAGTAGAAAAATAACTTTGCTTTTGGCTTTCCTATGAGTTGTTAAAAAGTAAAGCTCATTGTCATGAGCCCATTTCTAGTTAATAGAATTAATCTCAGGTGCCTGGTTTTTAAGGCGTTGGAACATTTTCTATGAATGTATCCAAATTATTCAAATACCATTCTCCATCATGGCATCCTAAACCTGGACCTGGCTTACCTTCCCAGAATTGCCATCCTCATAGTGGCTTAAATGACATTTGATCAGCATCAGCTTTACCCTTCTGTCTTTATTAACAGGGCGCCAAGATGGGTCGCCGGGCCCAACAAGAGCCAGCCCAGGCTGAGGACTATTTCAGTAACAAGAATTCTTCATTAACTCTGACTGGAGAGGTGAGTGCTGAAAAAAAAAAAAAAACCAAAGTAGATATATGGCTCAAGAGGAAAGTACTTGTAGCTGGGAGTTTAATCCCCAGTATAAAAGCAACCAACCAGTGCAGAAATGCTCTTTAAGAATAAGTGATTTGTAAATGAACAAAGATTTGGTCTTCCATACTTCCCTTGCACACAGCCTTTACTCTTTTTTTTTTTTTTTGCCAGTCCCGGGCTTGAGCTCAGGGCCTGAGCACTGTCCTTGGACTTTCTCAAGGCTAGAGCTCTACCACTTGAGCCTCAGCACCACTTCCGGCTTTTTTCTATGTATGTGGTACCAAGGAATTGAACCCGGGTCTTCATGCATGCTAGGCATGCACTTTAACCACTAGGCCAAACTCCTGGCCCCACAGCCTTTACTCTTATCTTGGTTTTGGAATTCTCTTCCTTGACATTTGTCCAATTAGCAGGAAATCAGAGAGGAATAACTTTTTCCTCCCCTTAGGACACACTAGTTTCTATACCATATTCTTGGTGTAGAACTTTTTAATTCTAGCTGCAGCAAGGGTCTGGAAAGTTTCAAAACACAGTAAAAATTCAGGCTTTAATTTCTGTTGAATAAATGCCAGGAAGGCATGCAGGTGATCGGGTTGGATTATATGTTTGCTTTCAGCAGGAACCTGTGTTTTCTGTGGTTTGCAGAAAGGGCTTGTTTACTGGCCCTGCTTCTCTGGAAACTTCCTAGTGGCCAGGAGTTATGGGAAGAGTCATCCAGCTTCTTGAGAAGGAGGGATGAGACAGATGAGCAGTATTATTACCATTGCACTCTTTTACTCACAGCTTCTTTTGACTTTCTTCTGACTTTGAAAAGTCTGTCTTTCAGGAGTCAGCTTGAAGGCCACCGCTTCTGTTAGTTCTCCCTGACTTCTGCTGGCTGACTTAGGGCTCCCTCCTGTCTCTTCCTCAGGACTGGTTCCATTATAAACTCATTGTCTTCTTCCAGGTCTGTCTGATCCACATGACAGTGAGTCGTCCCTAGATAATAGGAAACTTGGCTTCTGGGCTGTCTAACTCACTGGCACATAGTTTGTTTCCAACATATGAGGGGATTCAAGGCTGGAAGCCTGCCCCATGAAACCAGGTCCATGAGCATGTTGGGTGTGTGACACAGATGTGTATCAAGTATGTAGGAATACTCTTCACTTGTCATAGCAAGTAAGCTTTTCATAGGGCTCTGCCAATTTATCTTTCTTCCCTTTTTCCATTTACTGTGTAATAACTATGCCAGCCTGCCCAACACTGGCGACCAGCCCTTGGCCTTGTGACTCTAGGGGCTGTGTTGTAGTGGAGGTACTAGAAACATGTTGCCTCTTCTAGAGGGACAACCACTACTTAACAAAGCTGGTTAATGCTGGGTTTGTAATTGTCATTGCCATTTGTTTTGTTCCTTTTTTTTTTTGGCCAATCCTGGGGCTTAAACTCAGGGCCTGGGTTCTGTCCCTGAGCCTCAAGGCTGGTGCTCTACAGTACCACTTGGAGTCACCGCACTTTTCTGAATAGTTTCCTGCCCCAGCAGGAGAGATCCTCACATCTCGGCCTCTTGAATAGCTAAGATTATAGGTATAAGCCACCGGTGCTCAGCTTGTGCTGTGTGTGTGTGTGGTGCTGGGGATAGAACCCTAGCTCTTGCACATGATAGGCAAGCACTCTACCCTGAACTCTACTCTTAGTCTTAGCAGCATAAAGTGTTAGATGAGAGCAACACATTTTTGTAGATTATCACTCATTATGAAAATTAAGTTATCAAATGATCTAGTTTTGGCCACAGGGTTGTTATAGTTCTTTTTACACTATATTGTCTTTCAGTTGTTTTCATGTCCACTCGCCTTATGTGATTTTCTGAAATGCGTAGGGTATATCTTACTGCTCTGTGCCCTTGTTCATCATAGTACCTGGGACAGTCCCTGGCATAGATGTGTACTTGCAACTGCCAAGAGTATATGCAAAGTGCCCAGCATATATGCTACATGCTCAAAGTTGAGTAAGAATATTACAGGATGGGCAGGAGTTGGGCAGATAGTGAGTTATGAGTGGCACAGTTCTGGGGAAGGGAAATGATATCACAAAGTATGAAGGGACCAAAAGCAGTTATACCAGACACCACTCCAGATCTGAGGGGAATTTTAGCTTCAGTAGTATATGTCTTTAAAGAGAGAATGACTCAAGTCTGTAATCTTGGCTACTTAAGAGACTGATATCCAGAGAATGGCGGTTTAAGGCCAACCTGGGTGGAAAAGTCTGCTAGATTCCATCTCTGAAATAATGAGTAAAAAGCTGACAGATACTTGGGAGAATGAAGCAGGAAGATTGAGTCGAAGCTCAGCTTGACCTACACAGTGAGGAAACATCTCCAAATGCAAGAGAGAGGGAAGAGAAGTAAATGACTAGGCTGCTGGAAGCATTTCATTTTGTTCCATAGGAATCTAGGAGAATCTGTTATGGCACTCATCCATTCATTCTATCCTTCATTCATTTATTCACAAATAATATAGCCTATTGTGAGCCAAATAGCCAGGAGTAGAATTCAATGATCAAAAGAGACAAGATCCTGGCCCAGAATGGAGTTTACATTCCTGTGGTCATTGGCAACCAGGAGACTAATTAAAATTTCACTTAATTGTGAAGGAGGGAGCTTAATGGGTAGGTGAGTGAGCTTGGGATGAGCCAGGATGTCCAGGAATGATTTCATAGCTCTTGAGGCCTTAGGTGACCCTCATACCAAGGAAGCCGTAGAAATGCGTTCAGTGAACCTTATTCACCTGCCATTCCCTTCCCTGGTTTCCCAGGTAAGAATTCAGTTCTTCTTACAGACTGGGATAGACCTTGCAAGGTTTCAGGAAGACCAGCTTATTTTTCTTTTCGAGACTCTGAGCCTTACTACTTTTCTAGAAGAACACGATGAAAAGTCATTCTGTTCCTTATCTGGCTGATGCCCCTAGAAAAAGCAAAATGCCTTTTGGGATTCCAGGGCAGCCTTTCCTTCCTGAGTTAATTGAGGTTTGAAGCAATGTGGGCAGCTTCCCACAGGGCCAGATGCTCACTTGGCTGTGTATGACTTTGACTGTTTATTTCTAAAATTAGATCCTAAGAGTTGTGTGTGTGCCCATTTACATTCCACCTCTGAGTATATTATTTAATATATTTATTTTTGTCCTCTTGCTGACTTTATTCTCTGTGAAGATATACTTGAACACGTGAATGTCTAAATGCAGTTACGTTAGAGTTTTAGAGTGAAGTAGAAATTATTTTCTACGGGTGTTTGAAGTTGAGATAGTGGATTTGGGAGCTGTGGTGAAGAAGCAGAGGGAATATAGGGCTTGGCATCAAAAGATCAAGGCTCTGCTAATTGTCTAAATCTAAAGTCCACTAATTTCATTATCTGTCAAGTAATGAAAACTACCCACTAGATTGATGTGATTGAATGAAATGTGTGTTTAACTTTAATAAACAGAGGAGCCATGACAAGCATTCATCCATTCAATAAATTAGTGCATGGATGAGTCTTTGGAGAGTGCTTTGCTCTTTATACTGAGGGTTGCTACTCATTTATCCTGTAGATTAGCGAGCCTTTAGGAGCAGAATTTCAAGCTTTCTTGCTGCAGTTGGCATTCTTGATGAAGAGTGTACCAGACAGGCCTTAGGGTCATGCAGGCCTGGGCTGACAGCCAGGCTGTGCACCCATTATACTGATAATTGAGCAAGTTAATCAGTCCCTGTGCCTCTATGACCTCAATGGTAAAATAAGGATAACAATATCACATATCTTTAAGTTACTAGTTTTCTCAATTAACTATTAAGCTTGAAAGCTTTTAGGCTGAAGTTAGCCTTCAGTCATACATGTTTGATTTGTGCTGAGTTTAAAGTTTAGTTAACCTTCAAAAATTGGAAAGTTCACACAGTCATTCAGATTTGCATGTTTTTATGAAAATCAGAAGTTCTCATCCATCAGGAAGGATGGGCTGGCATTCCTTTGTGGTGACACTTGGTTAGAATTTGCTGGTGGTATTGATTAGGTGTTGGGCAAATGCTTTAAAATGGAACTACACTACTAGCATCCCCCTTTTTTTTTTGCCCAGTCCTGGGTTTTGAACTCAAGACCTGGAAGCTGTCCCTAATGCTTTTTTTCCCCCCTCAAGGCCAGAGCTCCACTTCTGGCTTTTAGATGGTTAATTGGAGATGAAAATCTCACAGACTTTTCTGTTCTAGACTGGCTTTGAATAGCAATCCTCAAATTTCAGCCTTCTGAATAGCTAGTATTACAGGCATAAGCCACCAGAACCAGTTTAATTCCAGCCCTTTTTAAAACACAAGCTATTTTGAGCAAGATATTACCCAAGTTGGCCTCTAATTTGTGATCCTCCTGCCTCAGCACCATGTCCTTCTTGATAATATCCCTGGTCCCATTGGTTTATTTGATCTACCTAGCTCCTATTTCCCCTTCAGTTTAAAACTGCTCTCTTAGAATGGATCTATTTTCCAGTATCTACTGGAGTTGTCTGGTTCCATACATCAGAAATTCATCGCCAGTACTGTACTGAAATGGAAGTGACTTTTTTCCTCACATAGCAAGAAATGTATACAGCAGAATGTGTAGTCACTGCAGGATGCCTTGTTATCCTAGTTCCTTCTAGCTTCTAGCTCTGTCATTTAGAGCTTATGATTATTTTATTCATGGCTGCAAGATGATTGGTAATTGTCCAGGGCTTAGAAAGGAAGAGAGTTGAAAAGTTCAGGGTACATACCAATTAAATATGCCCCTTGTCAGGAAAACAGTAGCCAGAGGCTTCACTAAATAGGTGTCTGGTTACAACTGCCTTGACCTTTGAGCCAGGACAGATTTGGGTCTCATAGCCACCACTCCAAGTGCAGTTATTACCTGACACATTGCTCTACCATAACTAGAGTAGACTGTCTTGATGAGGGGGAATAACTGTTGAATAGGCAATTCAAAACTGACGTTTTTTTTTTTGGTGGTGCTTGAACTCTGGGCCTGGGCTCTGTCCCTGAGCTCTTTAGCTCAGGGCTAATGCTCTACCATTTGAGCCACAGAACCACTTTTAGTTTTCCAGTGGTTAATAGGAAATAAGAATCTCACAGGCTTCTGTGCCCAGGCTGGCTTTGAACTGCAATCCTCAGATCTCAGGCTCCTGAGTAGTTAGGATTACAGGCATGAGCCACTAGCACCTGTCTGATATTTTTTTTATATCTAGAATTTATACAAAGATTTTTTTCCCCATCCAGTTGAGTAAGAAGAGGAAAAGAAGTATTTTGAATTGCTTATTTAAAAAATTTGTCTCTAGTCTTCTAAATTTCAAGTCTCCTGGGGTAGGTACAGGAGACCTGGGTGAATTGCCCTGTGACCAGTCTCACAGGTCTTCTTCTTGTGGTTATTTCTATAACCATGTCAGGGCTTGGTGCTATACCTGTGACTCAGTCCAGATTTTTCACCTGCTATGAGAGAAGAGAAAGAGCTCTTGATTTGCTTAGACATTCTTTAAATTTCCAAGAACCCAACTGCGTAATTTTACTAGTTAAGTTACCAGGAAAATGAGCTTTTTGTGTCATTTACTGACTGACTAGATCAGAGTTAGCCTCTTCAGGGTGGTTGTGAAGATCAATTTGTGCAATGCATATAGAGAACTCAGCACAGTAGCTATTACCTGATTCTCCCCAGGAAATGGTGAGCACTAAGAAAACTATGACTACCTGTGTTGGGGAAGTTGAGAGGGTCACATAGTTAAAGTAGCAGTTTAAATAGACAATAATTGAAGTTTCGGGAACTTTGCTGGAAGGTAGTTCTGTAATATGTCTACATGTCTGCAATATATAACTTTCTCCAAGGCAAGCAGTTCTGAGTATGCTGGGTTTCTCTACGTAAGCAGAGATTCTATTGATTAAAAATGATTCTGCTTTTATATATATAATTCCTGTGAGAAAGAACCCAAATACTTTTTTTTATTATTACTTTTTTGTCCAGTCCTGGGCCTGAGCACTGTCCTTGGGCGTTCTCAAGGCTAGAGCTCTACTACTTGAGCCATAGTACCACTTCCAGCTTTTTCTATGTGTATGATACTAAGGAATCAAAACTGGGTCTTCGTGCATGATAGCAAGCACTCTACCTCTAGGCCCCCCTCTCCCCCCTGGCCAAATACCTTTTATCCATAATGACATATTACACTGAGTTTAGGCAAATTTTTGGCCTGATCTATGGATGAGCATTTCTCATTGGTTATAAACCACTTTTATGGAGCTGGGAATGTGACTTGTGGTAGAGTGCTTGCCTAGTATGCGTGAAGCCCTGAGTTCCATTCCTCAGTATCACATAAACAGAAAAAACTGGAAGTGGTACTACTATGGCTCAAGTAGCCTTGAACAAAAGAAGCTCAGGGACAGTGCCCAGGCCCTGAGTTCAAGCCCCAGGACTGGAAAATGAATAAATAAATCTTTATTTATTTTGTGACAATTTTGTGACTTTGTACTTGGCTTTTTCACCCAAGGATGGTGGTCTACCACTTACGCTACAATTCCACTTTTAATGTTAGCTTTTATTTTGTAGATTGTTTTTGGCCGGGGTGGGAGGGAGTCATGGGGCTTGAACTCTGGGCTCTTCATCTCAAGGCTACCACTCTACCCTTTGAGCCACAGCCCCATTTCCAGTTTTCTAGTGGTTAATTGGAGATAAGAGTTTCACGTTCTTTAGTGCCCAGGCTGGCTTTGAATCTTGATCCTCAGATCTTAGCCTCCTGAGTAGCTAGGATTACAGGCATGAGCCACTGCATCCGGCTTAGATTTTTTTTTGTCATAACTAATAATCCTAGCCTATACCGTAGCAGTTGCTGCCTGTTAATGGGTTGCAGCATCCTAGTTAAGCCATATAGTGGCTCTTGAAGTAGATATATTATCGTCTCATTTTACCTGTGAAGCCATTGGGAGTTTGAGGCCTTGGATAACTTGTTTAGTCACTCAGCTGATCTCTGATTCTAACCAGGTGCTTAACCACTACCCTGCTACCTGACCTCTCCTACTTGACAAGTAAATGCCCAGACCATCATGGAGAAAGGAGGGGACAAAGAGACTCTGGGTGATCCTCTTGGACTCTGTTGCAGCGGGATTGAATTCTCACTTGGTCGCCCTTATTCGTCCAATTGTCAAGAGCAGTGTTTGAGTCACAGCTGTTCCTTTTCTTCCCCCATGGCCTCGGTGTTCCTCCGAGGACACAGAGCTGAAAGTTCGCCAGAATCTCTTGCAGGAATCTGAGAAATGCTGCTGGACTCATGTTCCCAAATTAGGCCAGTTTCCTCATCCTGGGCAGCTTCCCTGAGCCGGAGCTCCCTCAGCGCCTTGCATTGCGTCCCTCACCCCCTGCCTTTCCCTCGCTGGTCTGCCAGTCGGGCAGTTATTTTCAGCCCAATAGGGTTATCTGCTGACCCTTTTTGGTGACATTTTCTTCTTTCTCACAAAAATAACTCTCTTGATTGGTCACATTTTTCAGCCTTTTTCGTAGTCCCTCTCCACCCAGCTAGATTGAATGGTGCTTCAATAATGTTGCTGAAGAGGGATGTGGGGAGTTTGGTTTGGAGCTGTTCATTAGGAATGTGTTTTCCACACTTCATATTTATGTCATGCCTTATATGTTTTAGTTTTGAACTGTCCCTTGAGGTGGGTTAGTGATTATCACTGACCCATCTTTGGGACTGGCCACTGTGTGGGAGGAAATGTCATGTCAGGGCAGAGCATCTCAAGAAGCTCCTCCAGGATTAGCTGTGGTCCAGACTCTTTGAATGCCGCAGGACAATGTATGCCATCTTTCTGGCTTTCTCCAAGCCCTGTGGTGGGTGATCTATTAACAGAGCACGTTGAGAGTCCCTTCACCTTCTCGGAGAGATTTATGTTAGAAATACCTATCAAGAACTTAGTTCAGAGCACAGTGAAGTAGCTGTTGTAATCTGAGGACTTCTCAGATCATCATTTTTGTCTCTAATCTCAGCTTTGCCAGTTACTGGATATATTTCTGGCAGTAATGAAACTACTCTTAAGTCTGTGTCCTCACCTGCTAAACCAAAGTAATAGTAGTTCTCATTTCATAGGGTTGTTGTAGAATTAAATAAACAAATGTTGAAAGCTCTTTGGGTTGTGCCTGGTATATGCTAGTTCTTATTGTTACTTCTGTGTATCACATGAGAATTAAAGCATGGTATCAATTGAATCTTAAATTTGTAATTCTGTTCAAGATACAGAGATACTCACGTTTCATAAAACAAACTGATCTTAGGGCAGAGAAACATTTAGATGTGGAATTCATTGTCCCACTTGAGACCTGTTTTTGTTTCCCCTTCCTATGCCATTTGCCAGTGCGTTTCTGCTGTTATTGACTAGTTGGAAGATGATGTGGCTTGCATTGAGTCAGTATTCACAAACTTCAGGCTTTCTCACACCATTTTTTAGTGTTGGGTATTTACATACAGTTCACATACATTATAAACTTAAAAATTCACATTATTAGCTGGGTGCTGGTGGCTTATAATCCTAGCTACTCAGAAGTCTAAGATCTGAAGATTGTGATTCCAAACCAGCCTGTGCAGAAAAACTCACAAGATTCTTATTCCAATAAGCTACTCAGAAAAAGCTGGAAGTAGAGCTGTGGCTCAAGTATTAAGAGTGCTAACTTTGAGCAAAAGCTTAGGGACAGTGCTTAGGTCCTGAGTTCAAGCCCCAGGACTGTCACACACAAAAAAGAAGAGATAAGAAAAAAATTCACATTGTTATTAAACTTAAAAATTTTCTTCTATTGTGCTTAAATACATTTTTTTTTTTGTCAGTCCCGAGGTTTGAACTCAGGGTGTGAGCACTGTCCTTGGGCTTTCTTAAGGCTAGAGTCACAGTACCATTTCTGGATTTTTTTCTATGTATGTAGTACCGAGGAATCGAACCTGGGTCTTTGTGCATGCTAGGCAAGCACTCTACCACTAGGTTAAACTCCCGGCTTTTTTTTTTTTAAATTGTCATTGGCATCACAGTTTATACTAAGTATTTCAATGATGGAGCAGTTCCAGGTTACAAATGGCATTTGAAAAACTAGTAAAGTCATTGGTATTTAAAGGATCAGGAAACCATGAGGTTAAAACATGAGTTGAATTGTTCCTGTGAACATTTGCTCTGAATTGGGACACTCATAGTAGAAAGAGAACCGAATGCCCAAATTTTTCATCAGTGTGTGCTTGGCTAATTGTTAGTGACAGGGATGAAGAAGAGAAGAACTGGTGTGACTAAGTGATAGTGTTTCAGGAGAAATAGCATGTGACCATTGGAAGAGTCATGGTCTAGAGGAACTTGAGGGATTCAGGCAGGAAGGAGCATTCTCTTGGGAACCTCGATTTGTGAGTTTTGGTGTTTTTTTTTCTTTTGGCAGTCCTGGGCTTGAGCTCAGGGCCTGAGCACTGTCCTTGGACTTTCTCAAGGCTAGAGTTCTACCACTTAAGCCTTAGCACCACTTATGGCATTTTTCTATGTATGTGGTTCTGAGGAATCGAACCTGGGTCTTCTTGCATGCTAGGCAATCACTGTACCAGCAGGCCAAACTCTCAGCCAATTTGTGAGGTTTTATAGAATGATCAGGCTGTACTTGACAGAGTTGCAGGAAATGAGAGTCCTGAGAGAAAGCCAGATATTAAGAGAGGGGAGGGGCTAGAGAGAATAGGCTATCAATGGAAAATGCCCAGTCCACTTAGGAATCATGAGATTGTGAATTTATAAACCCTCATTGAAATCACTAGCTAGGCTGTATCATTGCTTATTATTTGACTATCATTCCGCTACTTCTCAGGAATCATTGTGAATGTCAATTACCGAGAAGTAGGAAACTTATTCAAATACTCTTTTAGTGATACTCTACAGAGGAGAGGCTCACTAAGGTTGAATGTCATTAAAACATTTTGGGTTACATATTTGCACCCAGTAATAATTGAATATGTCGCTGCATTTAGACATTTTCTTTTATGTCCTATCTTCCAGTGGCTTTTAGAGTATAGCTTTTTTTATATGATTTTTGTAGTGGTTGTTCCAGGGATTGAAAGTATGATTCTTAGTTGGGCACCCATGGCTCACACCTGTAATCCTAGCTTTCAGGAGGGTGAGATCTGAAGATTGTAGTTCAAAGTCAGCCTGGGTAAGGAACTCTGTGAGACTTTTATCTCCACGTAACTTCCAAAAAGTTAGAAATGAAGCTGTGGTTCAAAGTGATAGAGCACTTAGCCGAGAGCATAAAAGCTCAGGGACAGTGCCCAGGCCCTCAGTTGAAGCCCTAGGACTGGCCAAAAAAAAAAAAGAGTATGAGCCTTTATTATCAGTTACTTCATATTCTAGCACTGTATATAAAATGTTTTATATTATTGATGTCATATTTTAAAACTACTTACATTATAAACCCCATAATACAACTGTGTGTCAGTGGCTTATTTCTATAATCCTATACTTGGGAGGCTGAGATGTGAGGACTGCAGTTCAAAGCCAACTCTGGCAGGAAAGTTCTTGAAACCTTTATATCGAGTGAATTACTCAGAATGGCAGAACACTAGCCTTGAGGGAAAAAAAAGCTCAGGAACAATGCCAACGCCCTGAGTTCAAATCCCAGGACTGGCATATACATAAATTCTTTGTTTTGTGTTCCATTTTCACTCTCCAATTGGAGGTTCTAGACCTTGAATTTCATGAATGTTAGACTTCTCATTGTGTCACAGGTTTGTCTTTTGTTTTCCAGTTTTGTCTTAAAAAAAACCTGTGTGTGTGTATAATTATTATTATTATTTTTGTCTTTTTTGGTACTGGGGATCAAACCCAGAATGTTGCACTAGGAAAGTGCTTAGCCATTGAGCTACATTTCAGCCTCCCCTCCTTTCTTTTCTTTTTTTATGATACTGGGACTTGAACTCAGGGTATTGTACTCGGTAGGCAAGCACTTTACCACCTGAGCCACACTACCAATCCTGTTCTTTTTTGCTGATCTGTCTTTAAGTTCACAGATTATTTCTTCTGCTAGCTCTATCCTATTATTAAACTCATTAGTTGAAATTTTCATTTCAGATATTATATTTAAATTCTAAATTTCTCTTTTCCTCTTATTTTTCATATTTTGCTTCTAGTCTTACCTTGGTTCCTTATTTGTTTATTCATTATGATTATCTTTTCCTTTCAATCTTTGTATACATCTGTTGTAACTTGTTTAAAGTCTTTGTTAATTGAATCATTTGGGTCATCTTAAAGTTAGTTTTTAAATCTACTGTTCTTTTGACTATGAGTCACAATTTACTTTGTTTCACATGTCTAAAAATTTTTGTAAGACATCATGGTTGATATCTTAAGAAAACTTGGATTTGGTTATCTTTTTCCAAAGCATTGAGTTTTAGCAGGTAAATTGTTTGTAGTAGATCACTTGAGCTTTTGCAGGCTTGGTTTTAGGCTTTGTTAGGTTGGGTCTGTTTTTGTTTTGCCTTAGTCCTAGAGCAAATCTCATTCTTTTGGGTCATGGTCTTCTTTCCTAAGGCATGGTCCTTCTGAGTTTTTTTTTTTTTTTTTTTTTTTTTGCCAGTTCTGGACTTGAGCTCAGGGCCTGAGCACTGTCCTTGGACTTTCCAAGGCTAGCACTCTACCACTTGAGCCTCAGCACCACTTCCGGCTTTTTGCTATGTATGTGGGGTACCGAGGAATCGAACACGGGTCTTCGTGCATGCTAGGCAAGCACTCTATCACTAGGCCAAACTCCCGGCCCCCTTCTGAGCTTTTAATGGAGCATTACATGTATACAAAGTCTCCTTATCTTTGTATGTAATGCAGTTATTGATAAAGGATTTCAGTGCCGGAAAAGAGACTACGGTGTATTTTAACCCTGGTAGCTGAGAATATTTTTTTCTTTTTTTTTTTTTTTTACCAAAATGAGGAAAGATTTAATATAAGTTTTTCATAGATTAAGTTTATTAAATTTAAATGCCCATTCCTTATGGCCTTTATATCCTTCATAATTTGAAGAGATTAGGCAGGTCCATTCTTTAGTGATATGATTTTGAGAAGGAATGGTAGCTAAAAAAAGATAAGCAAAATTATCAACCTGGTACTATCAACCACATCCTAATTCCTAAACAAAATATTGTTGTTTGAAATATTGATTATCCATGAAAATCAGAAGTTTGAGAGAAAGTTCTATAAGTTAAAAAATTTTTTTTTAGTCTCACTGGAGCCATTTTGAAATGATATGCAATGGGGCTATTTGACAGTCATGACTTGGGTCTGTGTTTACAGTATTTTCTCCTTGAGCTCACAACTGAAGCAGGATAAAGAACTACAGTGTGTTACCTGTGATGTCCCTGACTTCACCACAGTGTGACACAACGTTAGGAAGGGGGCTGGGCTTCCTCTCATGATGGGACTGACAACCCAAGGATTAATAGCTCTCTTTCAAGCTCCCACCACTTTTCCATCATCACCCTTGAGGAGTCTCATGAGAGATCAGGTTTCTTAAAGGTTGCAGCTTGCTTCTTCTGCCCTCCCCTCACTCCAAGTTATTCCACTCTGGATTTGGTTGAGGTAGCAAGTCTAGACTGTGCTTACACAAAGTCATGAAGTCATAGGTGCCAAGCGAGGCTGCTTCTTTGAGTGTTGGGAATTTACCCCCTCAACATCATGTGCATTTCTGGCTGCACACATGCTGGATTGATTTTAACAAATGGAGGGGAGGGAAGAGAATGACAGATATGTATAGGTTTTCATTTATGATGAAAGTTGAAAAGAATGTTTATGTTGGCTGAGTGGTAAAAAGTATAGGAGAATGGAGCATGGCTTTGTCAGTGTCTGGAAGGTATATACCAAGAAGGAAGAGGAGGAGGAGGAGGAATTGATTTAGAGTTAATTTAAATGTATCTAGGGGACACAAATAAACTTGAAAGAGTGCCATCCAACGTGGGAAAATCCAGGGTGAGTTCTAAGCATAATTTTCAGGATTGAGGACGGACTATTCTCTCTAGTTCAGCCTCTTTAGAAACAACTGGCAGCTCTATCTTGTGAGTGACTTTAAGTGCTCAGTGTAATGATTGTTGAGCTATGGGATTTTGGTCTTTTTATTATAAGGTGTGTGTGCCTATTTGGGGAAATATGATACTGCTGAGAGTGTTTGCCACACACTGGCTGTCCTAAGTGTCATATTTATGTGTGTGTCAATGACCAGCAGAGCTGTGGTTTCCACCTCTTTATCTGAAGTTTTTTTTTTTTTTTTGGTTGGTCTCAGGACTTGAACTTTGGGCCTAGATGCTGTCCTTGGGCTCTTTAGCTCAAAGCTACCACCCTACCCCCTGGACCACAACACCACTTTCCGTTTTCTGGTGATTTATTGGGGATAAGAGTCTCACAGACTTTAGTGCTTGGCTGGCTTTGAACCATGATCCTTAGATCTCAGCCTCCTGAGGAGCTAGGATTACAGATGTAAGCTACCACGCGTGGCTCATTTGAACAGTTTTAAAGACTTCCTCGTGGAGAAGAAAAGTAGATGAAAACTAGATCTCTGGAGTGAAATAGATGCAAGGAAGGCAGCCCCAAAGCAAAGGCCCTGCTGTGTACAACCATCAAAACCATGCCTAGGCATGAAGGACTTGTTCTCCAGAGTCTGCAATGTATTATTGATTTCTAATAAATAATAATGACCATGACTGACTATGCCAGGGGTGCTCACCTGGGCCTATGGTCCATCTGCCAGGGACTCATGACTAATTTCATTTTACAAAGGAAAGGAGGCTTAGTGAATATGTAGCTGGCTCAAAGCTATTTAGCTGGAAAATGGCAGTTCCAGAATTTGAATCCAAATTTTTCTTTCTTCACTCTTCTTCCTTCTTACCCCCACTCCTACATCCTTATATTAGCTATGTAGGAGGCTGAGATATGGAAGATTACAGTTTCAGGCAGAAAAGGCTATGAGACTCCATCTTGATCAAATAAAGTGAGCATGATAATGAGAACCTGTCATCCCAACTACAACAGGAAATGAAAAAATAGAAGGATCAAGGGCTAGGTGTGTACCTGATCAGGGAGTGAGGTCTTAGTTCAGAAATAACTGGTGCAAAAAAGGTTTGGGTATGGCTCAGTGGTAGAGTATCTGCCAATCAAGCGTATGACCCTCAGTTCACCAAAAAACAAAGGATCTTCTTATTGTCTCTTGTAAACTAGCTTCTTCCTCTCCATTTATTCCCTCATTTTTCAAAATGACTCCTTGGTATGAGGAGACTCTATTGTGGCATGCAGTAAAGACCCAGCTACTTTCCAAGTGCAAAAGATTTATATTACATTCAGCCTGACACAGTTTGGCACAGTATTCAAGCTGTTTCAGTTTATTTTTGGCTTCACTTTCTAATCTTGCTTCTACACTTACCCCCTTTTCAGCAGAAGCCTCTCCAGTGGGTTGGGGTTAATCCACATAACTTCCTGGTGCCCTTTTCTGATTAAACATATTTGTGTTGTCAGTAGGTATATCTGACTTTGTCCCCAAAATAAATGAAGCAATTAGTCCTTTAGTTCAATCTTCCCACTTTTTTTCTGTAATATCAAACGAATGGTACCAGACTCATTCTTCAGCATTTGGTTCCAGTGCAATTCTCTCTTTTTGCTGGCTGCTGTGTCCTTCCAAGCTCATTCTGGCTGGCATGTATGTGGCTCCCAGGAAGTCTTGTATCAGCTGGCTTAGTGCAAAGCTCTACAGAAATGACAACTTGGATTTGAATCCTTGCTTCATGACTTAACGAATGACATGATTTGGGGAATGCTAACCTCTCATTTTTGTTTCCTCATCTATGAACTTGGTACATAGTGGAGCATGCTTCACTGAGTCGTGAGATTCAGCAAAACAGCCCTCCTAAAGCTTTGGAGGGTTGTACAGAAATCCCTCAGAAGATGTTGGCTATTCTTCTTCTTCTTCTTCTTATTGTCATTCCTGGGGCTTGAACTCAAGGCCTGGGCACTTTCCCTGAGCTGCTTTTTTTGCTCAAGGCTAGCACTGCTGGTTGAGCCACAGTGATACTTCTGGCTTTTTCTGTTGATATGGTACTGAGGAATTGAATCCAGGGCTTCATGCATGCTAAGAAAGCACTGTACCACTAAGCCATATTCACAGCACTATTATTATTATTGTTATTAATTAGTTGATTCATTCTTTCTCCATGCCCAGGTTAGTGCCATTGTTCAAGTCTTTATGCTTTTTTTTTTTAATGTTTTCTCATTTCTTGATACAGCTTCCAACTACTTTGTACCTACTCAAATTGATAAATGTTCCTTATTATCATTTCTACTCCTCCCTTGCTGTCTCTCACAGAATCAAACTGCTACTATTCATAGGATTGCAAAATTTTCCAACTGGGAGGAATTACTCTTATGAAGAAAAACCTCAAGATCTTGGTACTTGAGTGATAAATCCAGGAAAAGAAGCAGATTTTTTTTGTGTGTGTTCTTTTAGCTACATTCTCCCCATATCCTAATTTCATATATGCATATAGACACAGTTAAAATACCAGCCACAGAATGGTGAGGATAGGGAGAGTTACATCTATTTGAAGTGAAAGAGCTGGAGGTATAGCTCAAGGTATATAGCATTTGCCTAGTGTGCTTGAGGCCAGCAATCCAGAGCACCACAAAAACAATAAAAGCACATTTTTTCCATCACTTCCAGTCATGGTGGAGATCCCAAGACATGATATTTTTGGTATAATTGTTCTCTGCTTTTAGTGGAAGGAATTCCTGGCCATTAAATAGAGATTATCTCTGATCCTATTCAACATAGTTCTTCCTTGAGCAGATAAACCCATGAACATCCCTCATAAAGAGGACTCTTCCTAACACCAACCATTCAATTTTTCTCTTTGGTTAGTCTAAACTTCATACTGTAATTTCATTAGTGTTTGGGCCAACTTTTCATTAAAATTAGAAACATCTTGAAAAGTAGAAGTTATACAATGATTAATGTATTACCTCATCACTGAGTTTCATCTATTACTAACATTTTGTCATATTTTGGTAATTATATTTGAAATTATAATGCTGTATTGTGTAGACTGTATATACATAATATTTAGTTGCATTATTTCTATTAAAATGAAAGACATTATAACCTGTTTTTTTAAATACTTTAGCGTATATGTGAAGAAGGCTCTTTTCCCAGGAAACCATAGTGTAATTAATAGTGTCAATAATTCTCTCATATTTATCACCCATTCATATTCATTTTTCTCATTTTCTCCAAAATCGTTTGTGTGTTTGTGTGTGTGTGTGTATATGTATATGTATGTATGTATGTGCGTGCACATGTGTATGTGTGCATGTGCATGTCTTATAACTAGAGTTTGAATTCCAGAACCTATGCTCTTGCTCAGCTCCCCCAATCCTGCTCATGGCCTGGTGAGCTCTACTGCTTGCAGAATGCCTCTAATCTAGCATTTTGCAGGTTAATTGGAGATAAGAGTCTCACGGACATTGCTGCCGAAGCTGCTTTGAATCTCAGTCCTTAGCTCTCATCCTCCTGAATAGTTAGGATTAAAGGCATTAGCTCTTGATGCCTGGCTAAAAATTGCTTTAAAATTTTTTTTAAATAAGTTGTTGTACAAAGGGATTTCAATTCAATAATTGATAAGTACAATGCATCTTGATCAATGTCACTCCTTCCATATTCTCCAGTATTGCTTTTTTAATACATTGTTTTTCAATTTAGAATCAAGCAAGAACTACTTTGTTACATTACTCTCTATGAAGGTCTTTTAAGTTGGAATGGTCCTTCACCTTGCCTTTGTTCTCCTTTAAAAGCATTGATTTTTTTTTTTAAAGAGTTCGGGCCAACTGTTGTATAAAGATTCTTACTTTCTGTATTCGTCTGATCCTTTCTTCTCCCTCACCTGATTTTTAGTAAGCTGGAAATTATATTGAAGTCCCAATTAGGTTCCAGTGAAACTTTTTTTTTTTTGCCAGGCCTAGGGACTGAACTCAGGGCCTGAGCACTGTCCTTGAGCTATCCTTAAGGCTAGCATAGCACTCTACCACTTGAGCCACAGCACCACTTCCAGCTTTTCTGTGTATGTGGTACCAAGGAATCGAACTTAGGTCTTTGTGCATGCTAGGCAAGCACTCTACCACTAGGCCAAACTCCTGTCCCAGTAAAACATTTTTTTCTGTATGGTTCTGTGCCATTCAAGTGGCAGCACATCCATCTGAACTAAGTTAACAAGAAATAGTTCCATTGTCAAGAAAATTCTCTTGGGCAGTTCTTTGGAACTGTAAGAATATCCACATCTTTCCTTCAGTCTTTTACCTCCTGGCTTTAGTGTCCATTGATCAAGATTTTTTCTTAGGTTTAAAATAGAATTTGTATTATATGCGCTTCTGCTTGTTCGTTCTCAGAGAGAACTGTATTTACTAAGTTAAACACAAGTCATGTGATCTATTATCTTCCTTGATCTTAAATTCACTAGGCGAAAACTTGGGTTTATGATGAATTAGTTGTGGGACCTGAGATTTAGGAGATGGATGGGAGCATGGAGGACAGAATGGAGGGATGGATCCCTGCAGTGGTGTGCATGTTCCTAAGTGTCTTGCTTTTCATCAGTTGTATAAAGAAGAGCTGTCTTCAGTTTTCTTTTAAATTGCTGGAGAAAGGACAGGAAGTTGGCTTTTAGTGGTTTTAGGTTAGGTGTGGAGACTGTAGGGTCCCTAAGACCTGAAAGGTAGATAAGGTGTGAAATTTGCACTGAATCCTGCTTACGTAAGTATCTTTTTTGCTGGGAATTTGTGTGTGTGTTTGTGTGTGTGTGTGTGTGTGTGTGTGTGTGTGGCAACAGGATGCTACTTGGATTCAGAATGGCCTGATTGATTTCTTTAGGGGTGGGATGGGATTGGGGGTGGAGTTTCTCCAGAACTTCTGAGAGTGTATGAGAAGTCCCTGAACTCAGAAGGCTCCTTTTTTGGCACTGCAACATATTTCTGTGTCGGCATCTTAAGAATCTGGGGGAACCATATAAAGATCAGAAACAAGTCTGGCCTCAGAGTCTCCCTCTGACATGGTAATTCCAGTTCTTTGAATCCTAGCCCATTCGGATGAGACCAAATAAAGAGACTATTTCCTGAATTTCCCGCTCTCTGCCTCTCACAAGGCTCCTTTTTGTAGCAAGCTGGTATTTCAGGACTGTAGCCTTCAGTCACGTGCTCCTAACCCTTACAGTCATGCCTGCCCTCGTTTATTTTTGGAGCGAGTGTATTTTTACTTCTCTTCAGGAGCTATGTAGGGTCCTGCCCCCTCTGCCCATCGGTGGCAGCCCCAGCAGACCACGTTCATTTCCCACACTCAATATGTGACTCCGTATTCAAGAGAGGACAGAGGGATGCTCAGCCTGAGGGCTGCCATCACAGCTTCTATTTCTGTCCCTCTTGGTATCACATATTTTAAGACTTTTCTTTTTAAAAAATGATTTGGGTAATGTTACCTGGCAGAAAGTCAGCCAAAATTAGAAGTTGTTTTCCAGCCGATGTCCTTGAGGCCATGCTTCTGCATTTCAGAAGCTAAGTAATTTGAAGCATAAGCTAGGGCTTGTGAATTGTAGGATCAAACCTCTCTACTGGGATTTAAGGTCATTCAAGCTCTAGTTTGTCTCTCCAATCCAATCCATCTCCCCCCCCAAAAAAAAGCAGGAATAGCAAATTAATTACTTCCAAAGTATATACATTGGTATATACAAAGTGTACACACTGGAACAGATTGATAATGACTTTCCAATTGCCTGGTCAAGGAGGTTCTCAAGTTGGTGAGTTCCAAGAAAACAGTGTCTCAGTTGCCACAGCCTGCCAAAAGATTAAGTGTTTAGCTTTAAAAATGAATCAAGGTGGGGGCCGGGAGTTTGGCCTAGTGGTAGAATGCTTGCCTAGCATGCACAAAGACCTGGGTTCGATTCCTCAGAACCACATACATAGCAAAAAGCCAGAAGTGGTACAAAGGCTCAAGTGGTAGAGCTCTAACCTTGAGAAAATCCAAGGACAGTGCTCAAGCCCTGAACCCAAGCCTAGGACTGGCAAAAAAAAAAAAGAAAAAAAGAAAAGAAAGTTATTTAAAAAAAAAAAATGAATCAAGGTGGGGCCAGGAGTTTGGCCTAGTGGTAGAGTGCTTGCCCAGCATGCATAAAAACCTAGGTTCGATTCCCCGGTACCACACACATAGAAAAAAGCCAGAAGTGGTGCTGTGGCTCAAGTGGTAGAGCTCTAGCCTTGAGCAAACCCAAGGACAGTGTGCAGGCCCTGAGCTCAAGCCCAGGACTGGCAAAAAAAAAAAAAAAAAAAAAAAAAGAATCAAGAGCATATTCCTTTACCTTTAATTGTATACATTCAGTGTGTAATGTGAGTCATTTTGTGGAGAACTTGGGCACATGAAATTCAGGGGGAAAAAAATAAGTCATGCATTTGTGTCTTTTTCTTTTACTTAAACATGATGGGCATGTAAAGGAAGGATCTCTTTTCCAAATGGAAAAACCCATGGCTAAAAGGTTTCAGCTCTTCATTGCTTAGCTGGGAACCGGAGTTCTGACAGTTCAGCTGATAAGGGCAGTCCCAGCTTCTGATCTGTCAGCAGGGGAAGGAAAGCACATCAGTGGTAGCAACTAGCTTACAATGAACAACATTTATGTCCTGGCCTAGATGTGTTTTCTGCATTTCAGACTGCCCTTGGGGGAGACCCATGAAACTCCTTTGGGAATCTAGATGTCATCAGAGTTCCTAAAAACAGCATTCTCAAGCTTGACTATCCAGGCAGAAAGACATGCAAGGCTTTCTGAATTGTATTACTAAAAGCCAATCATCTGCTTCCATTTCAAACAGTTTGTTTCTACTTAATTTCAGACCCCTGAGTTTTGATGAGGGAACATCAGCTTCTACTTACATAGTGACAGATGCAGAGGGGCTCAGACCCCAAAGGTTTTACTCAGGGACACTGACCATTATGAAAATAGAGTGGTAACATATGCTCCAGGAATAGTATTGTGTTCTTCCTGGCTTCACTACTCCTTGGTATCTGGTTGCTTCTGGAATGTTCTTTTACATATCTAATTCAGGACAAGCCTCACTTTTCCCATAAATAAAGCTTCCTGGACCTCTCCTCAGTATGTCCCAGGTTGGTACAGTTTAGCCCTCTGCCATGTTATACAAGTGTTATGCAGGAAATAGCACTCTAAACCCACCAGAGAACTACAGAAATACGTGGAGCTGTCCTGTGGCTGAGGGATTCCACCCCAGCTCTACCTCTGGACCCTGGAATACCATGCCCCTGTTCCTCATGGTAGGGGGTGTTTACAGAAGCATTTCCAGTTCTTGGGACTGTGAAGAAAGACTCTTCCCTCCAAAAATAAAATCTCCGTCCATATTTCTCACTTTGTGCACAACTAAGTTCTACTTGTTTGTCCTAGCCTCCCATCTGCCTCCTGCACCTCTGAGAACTAGTGAGTGGGAAGCAGGAGGACTCCTTTAGTTCGTCCTTGATTTACTCTGAAGATTTCTTTGTACCACTCCTGTTCCCTGGAGCATGTCAGTTCTTGAAGACCTCAGTCATTAATAAGGAAAACATTTGTTTTTAGAATTCACTGTTAAATGGGACTGCATGTTAGAGGAGTGACTTGTATGTAGTGAGATTTGTTTTGTAGCTGCCATTAACATTTTATAACAGGGAGAGCATGAGCAGAAATGTGGCTTTATTTTACCTGCAGTTGGAAAGGATCTTCATATTTTCATTCACTCCCTTATAGCTATAACTTCATGGAGTTTGTGATTGGAAAAGAAAGCCCATCATTTTCGTGTTTATAATAGTAGAAAATTCTATTAATTATGCCCTCTGGCAGGAGAACAAGCTAAGCTGGTGGGATTCCTTTTTCCCCCCTAATTTTTTTTTTGGATCAAGGCGCTTGAACTCAGCCTGGGTGCTATCCATGAGCTCTTCAGCTCAAGGCTACTGCACTACCCTTGAGTCAAGCCCCACTTCATGTTTTGTTTTGTTTTGTTTCTAGAGGTTAATTGGAGATAAAGAGTCTCAGGTCCTTTTGTGCCCGGCCTGGCTTTGAACCTTGATCCTCAGATCTCATCCTCCTGAGTAGCTAGGATTATAGGCGTGAGCCAGCCTACCCTGCATGCTTATATATTTTGCTGGACATGTTGACATGAGTAATGATTATTATGGTGATGAAGGTAGAAACTATGTGCTGGGCACTTTTTTGAGCATTTAACCATTGGGTAACTGATTTGATCTTGCTGTAGTTTTAGGGATTACTCAAACTGCATTATGTAAGAAGTTTATGTCACTTAAGAGACTCTTCCATACTGGACAATTTTTCACTATCCTGTACTAGTACAATTTTTGCTCTTCGTATCTCCACTGTAACCTATACCACAGAGCAGAAAACAGGCTTTAGGTAACACAGATTTCTTCCCTTCTCACTGTGGATTATTGGCATCACACAGGATTGGCCAAGCTCCCAAACAGACTGGGGCACTCCCTCTGTTGTCGCATCATGATTTTACTTGTATCTTTCAGTCCTTCCCAACTCCTGAAATAAAGGGAAGAAAGCAATAGCTCCAGCTCTGCATGTCTAGTTCAGGGTCTCTGCATACCTCCTGTCATCAAGGCTAGCTTTGATAAGTGAAGTAGAACTGAGGTAAGCCAGACATGCTTTCTGTTTGCACACTGAATATGTATATAAGAAATGATCTCACTGCCACAAGAAGTATGCTCTCCCATTTTTCTCAAAACACTTGATATAGCTTCTGTGTTCATTTTAGGAAGATATGGGGACAAAGAGAGAACTCTATCACAGGAGTTGCACCCTGTAGTGACAGTGACATTTGACTTTTTACTTTGGCAGGAAGAAAGCAGAAAGGTAGGGTGGGAACTGTGGCTAGCTGCAGTGCATGTGTCTATTCCACAGGGGTCAGACAGCTCTTATGCAGCTCAATGTTACTGGATAGTTCCATTTTCGAGAAAAGTTAGAAACTGAATTTTTAATGTGGAAAATTTTCCATAAATTTAAAACCAAAACAAAAGAAACCATATTGCTGAACAAAGCATATGGTCACCAGGTTATGTCTTTATTATATTATGACTAGATACTATGTCCTTGTGTAAAGAAATATACACAGCCTAAAGAAGACAGCAGTAGGCCAAACTGCTATAAAACATCCTTAAGGAAGCTCAGTGGGTTAGTTTTCCCTATGATGTTGTCTCCCCATCACAGTGCTTTATGCATAATAAGAGCTCAAGACAGGGTCCCTGGATCTGCCTATACACTGATTTGGCTTGTGAGAGTCTTAGGTTATTTCAATTCTTGTTCCAGTGCTTAGTATTGCCTAATAAATCTGCTCTGTGCTTCAGGTGTAGACCTTTGAGACAGGGGATTTGATTGGTTCTGACCGGATCTGGTATACCCTCAGTTTGGTAAGCAATGTCTAAAGGGTCACAGAGTGTGAGGCTTCCTCTTCCAGCCTGTGGACAGGCAAGTGTGGGTAGACCAGGAAGCAAAGTATGGCCAGTTTCTCAGTACATTTTTGGCCTTTCCTCTGCAGAGACAAACAATAACTGAATTTGGGAGGTTTCTATCTGATTTATTAGGAGCCTTTCTATAGCGTTGTTACCTGCCTCTTGCATAGAAAACTTGAATTTATTTTCTTGGAAGTACTGCTTCCATTTTCCAGATACTAAATGGGTATTGGTATTCCCAGACTTGGCTCCTTCTCAGTCATTTCCAACAGGCTGTGGCTCACACTGCAGAAAGACCCTGATTGTATATGGAGCATGTCCTTGGCAAGCGAGAGCACCACTAGGGAAGCAGGAAAGCAAAGGTGTCAGGGTGTAAAATGAAGGTATCAAAAGTATAAAGCCATTCCAGCATGTCAGAGGGGCTGTTATTTTAAAAAGCGAATGCCTATGTTAGGCATTAAGCCAAAGGAAAAGGGGTCCACACTGTCACATTTTAGTCCAAGGGTCAGCAAGCTGTACTCTTCTGCCAAATTTACCTTCTGCCTATTTTTGTCAAGTTTTTTTTTCTGTTTTTGAAATTCAGCTCAACTTGTTATATTCCATTTATTATCTAAGCTGTCTATTTCTCTGTAGTATCAGAGCTGTATAGTCACATTGGAGATTATGGCTCCCAAAATAAATGTTTACCTAGGTAGAAAAGAGGTCTCCAACCCCTGTTATCAAAGAAGCTTTTCAGACTGAGAGTGTCAGAATTCTGTGAAGTGCTTTGGGAAAAATAGTCTTGGGAGAATGCTGGGTAACTCAAAGTTGGAAGTGTTCGGTCTATCTAACTTAAATGATTTGATAGATTAGTTGTTCTTCCCTTGATGTTTTTAGTTAGGATTTGCTGGGTCAGAATCCATGTACTTGAGTTTCTTCATGAGCCCATTTTTGGGCTCAAATCATTTGAATAGATTCTTGATGGAACCCATCAATTTTGTTTTTGTCTTCTAAAAAAGTCTCAATCTTTCCTCTCTTACTACTTTTTCCTTTGATACAGGTAATAAAAATTGACCATGAAAAATTAGATAATTGCTGAGTGCTGATGGTTCACACCCACAATCCTAACTTCCCAGAAGGATTGAAATTTGAAGCCACTGGGGCATGAAAGTTCATGAGATTCTTAAATTCTCCTCCTAATCACCCAAAAGCTGGAAGTGGAGTTGTGGTTCAAATAGTAGAGCACTAACTTCTTGTGTTTGTCCAGTTTTTGTTTTTATCTTTTGAAATTCAGCTCTAGGCTCTGAGTTCAAGCCCTAGGATTTGCACACACACATACACACACACGCACACACATGCACATAATGTGCATTCACGTGTATATACAATACAGAGAAGAAAAATTAAATTGGAGTCCCTTGTTAGGCACATGTAGTTAACACTAGACATTATGTATTCATAATCTCTTTATAAATTAGAAACAAACTTTTTAAGAAAATGAATATATTCATTGAATTTTCTCACATTGTCAGATGTTTTGCATTATTTGCATAATATATTCATGTGTATTCTTCCATTTACTTAATTCCTTATTGCTTATTATTTTGATAGCTTTCAGCTACTTAATATGCAAAGTTAGCATTGTGTTCCACTATGTTTATTTTCTAGGGATAAATTCCTTGGATTAGGATTACTGGCTCAAAAAGCCTAAGCAGGCTGAGGCATAGTTATACACCTACTGGGAGGGTATAAACACACCCAGATTTTCATAGTCAATTAGGAAGCCTACTGTATTTTTCTTCACATGTATTTTAGTTTTATGTTTTTATTGAGAATGTTCTTTCTAGGTTTGACTGTGGGTTTAGGTGACCTGCTCTCAGCTGCCAGAATGTTTGAATGCCCATGATGAATGACTGTGGCTTCTCTTTCATTGCAGGCTCCTCCTCCAAAACCACCTCGGAGGCAGGGAGGCTGGGCAGTTGATTCTGGGAAGGTGTCAAAGTGAGTACTGCAGCCCAGGGGATCCCATGGCCATGGCTATGGATAGGTGGTGGGAGGGGACACCATGCCCTTGTCATTTTGTTTTAATAACAGCTTTATTGAAAAAAAATTCATATATCAGGTAAAGGATACAATGCAATCAATTCATAGTATAGGCACAGAATTGTGTCACCATTACCACAAATCAGTCTTAGCACTTTATTTTGTTTTTTTTTTTTTCACACCCCACTCAAAAAACTCTGTATCTATTAACAATAACTCCCCACACCCCTCCAGTTTCCCCAATTCTAGGCAGCAATCCATCTTCTGTCCCAGAGATTTGCTTATTCTGGATGTTTTGTGTAAATAGAATCATGTAGTTCTCAATGACTTGCCTCTCTTGCTTGGCAAAGGATTTTCCGAGTTCATCCCATGTAGCAGTCTGTATTTTTAAAGTACATGAATGAAATTGTGTCTAGCAGCCAGAATGAACTTTGCATCACAGGCACCCTGGACATAGATGGCGCATAAAGAACAGGATGTATGTCCCATCACCCTGTCTAGTTTACTGACCCTGACCTTCCAGTATTATCTCTTCAGCTTATCCTCTTCTGTAGGGGAATAATGTAACATCACAGAGCTTTCAGCAGCTCTTCCTAAGCCAGGTAGGCCTAAGGGTGCAAGTTGTGCTCACCAGGCTGGATGATGTTGGACAAGGTATTTATACTGCCCAGGCTGCTCAGTGGACACATTGATGTTTCCTCCAGTCTAGTGTAGGGAGCAGGAATGTGGCTATTGTTTGTACCCTCCTGGCTTTTCTGAAGCTTAGGCTAGAGGCTGATCCCTTGTGATTCCATGTGGTGAGATGTCAAGAGTATATCGTGGTGTACTTAGGAGCCATAGCTTAGACAGCCTGCTTTTAAAGTCTCACTATGCCACTTATATCTCAGGGACCTTGAGGAAGTGACAAGTGATTTAACCTATCTAGCCTGTTTCCTCATCTCTACAGTGGGTTAAAATAGCCCCTACTTGAAAGACTCTTGTGAGAATTGAATTGATTCACATGTAAAAGTGCTCAGAAGAGAAAGCATTTAGAAAGCATACTAAATGTTGGCTTCTGTTGCTATAATGATGATTGTATGGCTTTGAACACATTCTTTTTTCTTTGCTGGTCCTGGGGCTTGAACTCATGGCCTATAACATATTCTTGCTCATGTTTTTGACATGAAGTGCTGGAGCTTTGGGATGTCATGTAGGTTTATTTTGGAGAAGTAATTTCAGATCTAGAAAAGCAAGGGTTGTTTTGATTATCAGGAATTATCTTTAATTGTGAATTTATAAGACATAAACATAAGAATGTTAAACTTCCTAAGCTGTACTCTCAGAAGCACTTTTAAAGTGCATGGTGTTAAGAATTGGACATAGTAGGGGCTGGGAGTTTGGCCTAGTGGTAAAGTGCTTGCCTAACATGCTCGAAGACCCGGGTTCAATTCCTTGGTACCACATCCATAGAAAAAAAGCCAGAAATGGTGCTGAGGCTCAAGTGGTAGAGCTCTAGCCTTGAGAAAGTCCAAGGACAGTGCTCAAGCCCTGAGCTCAAGTCCAGGACTGGCAAAAAAAAAAAAAAAAAAAAAAGAATTGAACATAGTGAATGAGTGATGTCCTCTCATCTCTGCTGGCATGTGATCAAGAACAGAATTGGAAGACTCTGGACACCCAGACCAAACATTATTATTATTTTTTTTTTTTTTTGGCCATGGGACTTGAATTCTGGGCACTGTCCCTGAGCTTTTCAACTCAAGGCTATAGGCTATTGCTCAACCACTTACACTGTAGTGCCACTTCTAGTTTTGTGGTGGTTAATTGAAGATAGTCCAAAAGGGCTGGACACTGGTGGCTCACATCTGTAATCCTAGCCACTTAGGAGGCTGAGACCTGAGGATTGCAGTTTGAGCCTGGGCAGGAAAGTCCATAAGATTCTTTTTTTTTGGGGGGGGGGGGTCAGTCGTGGTACTTGAACTCTGGGCCTGGGTGCTGTCCCTCAGCTCTTCAGCTCAAGGCTATCGCTCTGCCACTTGAGCCACACAGCCATTTCCAGTTCTCTGGTAATTAACTGGAGATAAGAGTCTCCAGATGTTAGTGTTCAGGCTGGCTTTGAATTACGATCCTCAGATGTCAGTCTCCTGAGTAGCTAGGATTATAGGTGTGAGCAAGCCATCAGTGACAGGCTAAGTCCATGAGATTCTTATCTCCAGTTCAACACCTAAAAGCCAGAAGTGGAACTGTGACTCAAAGTGGTAGAGCTGTAACCTTGAGCACAAAAGGTCAGGAACAGCACTCATCCTTTGATTCAAGCCATGGGGCTGACAAGAAAAATCAAAAGGAGAATTTATGTGCTAATTCAATGAAGTCTCTTGTTCATTGTGACAGCATAGTCAATTCAACACCACAGCATCTGATACATACTTGGGTTGGAAATCAAGTTCCAATCCTTCACTGATTGTATAAATTTGGAATATTGCTGCTCCTATGACTAAAAAATAGAGTCATTCTGAGGCTTGAATGTATCATATTGGGAAAAACATCCAGCTTAATGATAGTAGTGGTTGCTGCTGTATTTGTTAAAAATTGACAATTACTTTCTGGCATGCATAAGGTCCCAGGTCTCTCTTCACTCTGTAACTGTAAAATATTACAGTTTTGCACATGACAATGTCAGTTGCGGCATTGTTCTTCTATCCTGGTGGTCTTTTGTCACTTCGATGCTGTTAAGTCTGATAGGATTCTGCACTGAATTTTAGTGTTAGGCAAAATAAAGTGACTTTGAAATACATGTCTTGTGTACTAGAGAGAATCTTGGATAGGAGCCTCATATTTCTAAGATATCAAGAGATTTTATTATGGTATCTAAAATGTGAAAATAAGACAAACTCTATGTCTGTCTCAGAGAACAAAATATTATGGCAAGTGTTTATTGTTCAACAAAAATATTAAAAGATTTTTTTCCAGATCAAGTCAGTTTTCTCTTATAGAGAAAACTTGTATTCTCTTTTCGCAGGTTTTATCTTGGCTGACTCCTCACTCAGTTTGTAGTTGTTTGACACTAATAGTGTTAGAGGCCCTGGCAGATCTTAAAACCTATTTTGTGCTACATTCACACTCATTCTTTGTGATCCTTTAAGTATTGTTCAGTAACTTCCCCTAGATGTCCACTTGTATATTATATATACATACACATATTATATGTATATACATGTGCATAATTTTATTATTATATAATTTTCATGCTGGGTTCCTCTCTCCCCTAACCCATACCTCCAGATTTCCTCACGTCTTCGCAAAGGGCACCTCCATTTCCCTAGATCCCCCTACGGTAACATTGGAGTCACCCTAACAAGGGGTCCAAGAGGCCAGTGCTGAGCTTCATTGGGGACCACCCCCACTAAGGGTGGAAACATGAGCTCCTATTTGCAGAAGGCTCTTGGGAGTACCAGAGTATAAGAGCAGGATTCTAACTGAGGGTATCAGATATTTCTGTTCAAAAAATCAGAAGCAGAAGTAGGCGCACATTGTGAGAAAATGAATGGCTAGCACTAGCTGTGTGACGTCAGAGGACAGGACATCTTGCAGAGGAGCCGAATTCTGATGAACATGGAGGCTCATAAGAGCATTCTGGCCAAAGATTTGGTTTTGAGTGGTTAGTAACCTTAATATGGCAGAAAATTCGCACTGGGAATAGTATACTTTTTGGATAGTACTAGCACTGCTTTAGGAACCTGCCATGGTTCAGCTGCCACGCCAAACTGCCTTATACTGGAAGCCCAAACAACAGATATTTGGGTCTCAAGTTTTTGGAGGCTGGAACTCGGCGGGTTAATACTCAGGATATTAACTAGCATGATTGAGTCCTTGGTGAGAGACTCTTGCTGCTACATCTTCACATGCTTCTTTCTTTGTTATCTGCACTGAGAGGGGAGTAGGGGGCACACTGCAGCTTCATAATGACCTCTAGACCCAACCACTTTCCCCAAGTGGAAGGATGGACACAAATATGGTTCATAGGTATACTTCCTAAGTGTGTTCCATCAACTCTTGGGTAGCTTCTTTTCAATGAAATGGCATCCCTTACAAGGAAGGTGGGAGGAAAGTGACATCAAGGTTGTCAGTGTATAGTAGAAAGTAGAATGGAAAGCAGAAAGTATCCCCTTCTACTTTCTACTTTTCCCTAGTATGAGTCTCTGATTGAAGAGCTCATTGCCACTCCCCAAAATGAGTTATTAGGACAGTGTTACTTTATTTATGTAATGCTGTCCAAGGCAGATAGCAGAGTATTTGTCGGCCATCTCCAAGGGTGCCAGAACTGATGCTCACCCCCAAGGAATAAAACAGAGTAGAGCTCAGGAATTGCCTGGGGCCTGGAATTGCAACATGTCCCTTGTTTTGGCACAAAAGAAATAGCTGTGCCCAAGATGCCATCTTAGAGCCAGTTGCCCTTGGCTCTCAAGTTGTCTGAGTTAGGGTACTTGGAGTTGATAGGTCACTGGCTTGGCTGTGGAGAATAGAATGAGACGGACCAGACTTAGTCAAGAGAAGAAGGAAAGGTAGTCTGATTAAGTTTTGTCTCAAAGTGTCTGTTTTTGGGTTTGTCCCTGCATTGATCTGCAAGGGAATGAGGCAAGTAATGGCCCCTCAGGGACTTTCAGGACTTTGCTCTCAATGTCAGCCGTCATTTTCAATCACCCTCTCCCTCCCAGCCATTAATTTTGGCCCAGATCATGGGGACTTGTCCATCTATCACTCCTAATTGACACTAAATGATCTGTCAGTTTATTGATGAACGGCAGGAGTGGAATTGTCACAATATATTTTACTTTCTAACAACTCCTCCTGACAATTTTACCTTGTCCATCTCGCTCTCCGCACATAAATCTCCATTGGCCGCTCATTCCTCCTCACGGGCTGTTCTGGTGCCAGCCACTTCCACACCATCTGCACGTGTCAAGGACATCAAGATGGCGGGAGAATGCTGTGTGCTGGTCCCGAGGTTACCCCCCTCCCTCCTCCTTCACTCTTTTCCCTTCTCTCTCTCTCTTTAATGGCATAGATGTTCCAAGAATACTAACGGGCTTCTGTGCTCTTCCTCTGTCATTGCCACATCAGAGTCTCTTTACCTTCTTGTTAGCAGCAAGTAGTTAATGCTTATTAGGCTACAAAAGTGTGAAAGGCAGAAACTCACAGGGATGGAGACAACTCTAAGCATAGCCAGCTGGGTTACAGGCTGTCCATTCCCAGCAAAGCCTGTTTTTTAGGAAGGTGTCACAGATCAGGGTAACTGGAGCTTTCTAGTTGCTGTTCTGCCATGTGCTGTTCCTGTATGCAGGTATGACATAATCCAGTGTTCTCTGCCTGTAGGCATGCCGGGTCCTGCCTCGTCCTGCCAAGACTCCTAGGCAAGACTCAGTGCCTGTGAGAAGTCTCATTTGTCTCTTTGATATGCCATCCAAGTATTATTTTTAAATGTTCCATGTCTTGAAAGATGGGGAGTTACTGAGATAGGCATATCTAAGGCCATATAGTTATTTAGGCTTAAGAAGATGTATGGATGGATAGGAAGAATCTGTTACCCTCTGGGAGGACAATGATGAGCAGAGGAGCTTGACAATGGATAAGGAATGTCACGGATTCCCTTCCTCCTACCTTTCCTGCTGTAATTTATGTTAATTGATAAGGACTGTTTTTGTTTATTAACTCATGCCTATCAGAATTAATATTAATTTCTTAATATCATCTGCTATCCAGTTCATGTTCGGTTATTCTCATTGTCACATAGATGTCTTTGTAGAGTTGGATTGTAAGGAAGGACAAATCAAGGTCTCATGTTGTATTTAGTTATTTTATGTTTTTAGCATTACCACCACTTTGTCTTTCATGCCATTATTTCCTTGTTAGATTTTGGTAAGAAACTTGCCATGTAGAGAGTATCCCATATTTAGGATTTGGCCCCTTTCTTCCAGGTCATGATGTTTAACTTATTTGTCCATCCCCCAGGTTTCCTATTAAAGGGACAGTTCCATCTGACTGTTAGCTCAGTTGAGGCCCAAAGTTGTGGAAGAAGTATTTTGTAGTTTGGCCATCTGCATCTCTGTCTACATCTGAAGGGTCAGATGTGGGAAGGTACAGACATCCTTACTTTACGTTACTTCTCTGTTTAAGTCCCTGCTACTGGCTGTAGCCTCCACTGATGATAGTTGTCTAGAGAAATGATTTCATTAAAGGTTGTCAAATAATAATTTTCTAATTTTCAGTGGTTAATGGAAATTGCTCTGTAAAGAACTTCTCATCAACCATTTGGTTGTCTGGAATACAATATATACTTGTAATCCTGCTCTCAGATCTGTGTGTGTATATGTACATCTGTGCCCATATTAGGGGTAGGCATTGTCTCTGAGCTCTTTTTGTTCAAGGCTAGCACTCTACCACTTGAACCATGCATACCTCCACTTCTAGCTTTTTTGATAGCTAATTAGAGAGAGAATCTCATGGACTTTACTGTCTTGGCTACTTCAAAACATGATCCTCAGATCTCAGCCTCATCAAGTAGGTAGAATTACAGATGGGAGCCCCTGGTGTCCTCTTTCTGATTTTTTGAATTCACAAAAATTTGAAATGTATAAAAAATGTTGCAAGAATAATAGAGCAAACGTCCATATACTTCATACAACCAGTTGTGAATGTTTACCTATTTTCCTCATTGTCTGGGTTTTTGTCTTTATTTTTTACTATAGCTGATTTGTCTTTGTATTACTAATAAGTAGAAAGTGATTACTTTATAAGAGATTTTTGCCTATATCTTTTGCTTCTGGAGGTATAATACTTGGCACATATAAGTTCATGGTGTGTATCATTGGGGTGAATTTTGGGCATTTCCTACCGAATTACATTACTTAAGAGGAGGGGATCAAGTCGCTGGCAAAGGTGCCATTGGTTCAATACCCGTAATCCTTGCTACTTGGGAAGCTGAGATTGAAAAGATTGTGATTCAGTTAGCCTGGACAGATACGTCCATGAGATTCCATTTTAGTGGAAGAACCTGGTGCAATGGTGTATGCCTGTTGTCTCAGCTGCATTGCAAAGCCTAAAATAGGGAGACTATGGTCCAGCAATGTACTAGTAGAAGGAAGCAAGAACAAGATATTGAGTCAAAAATAACTAGTGCAAACCAAGCCCCAGTGGTTCAGCTGGTTATCCTTGCTGAGGTCTTGAGATTCACCATTTAAAACCAGCTGGGCATAAAAGTTTGTGCAAAATAATCAGCAAAAAGCAAGGCTAGAGGCATGTCTCAACACCAGCCTAGCCAGTGTGAAGCTATGAATTCAAACTTCAATACCACCAAAAAAATAAGACAACCTAAATCTTTGACTCTCAGATTTTGATCAGTAAACACATTTGTACTTATTTTCAGGGAAAATAAAGCAGAATTAGAAGCATTGAGAATTTGTTTTCTCCACGTTAGTAGCAAAGAAGAAAAAAATGGTATTACATGGTCAGGGGTTAGCTGCTGGTTTTCAACAAGGTTAGTTATGTATCAAGATAGGATGAAGCCAGCTATGCAGTTGCCAGCTGTGCAGTTGCATTTGAGGTGGTTGAGAAAGGAAGGACGTGGCTCACTAGTGACACACTATCTCCCAGAGCAGTATGTAGGGATTGAGTCTGGTCCCTGTTCCTATGGCTTTTGGACAGATGCTTGTATGAGTGCCCTGCTTAGATGTTGCCTCAATCGTGTACTTTACGTGTATCTATGCTTTTCCTGTAGGTGCTTCTCAGACACTAGTAAGCTTACCTTACTTGCCAAATAGCTTTAGGGCTAAACAACGTATCTTTTAAATGTACCTTAAGTATACGGTTTACTTTAGGGCTAAACAACATATCTTTTAAATGTACTTTAAGTGTACGGTTTATTGTCGGAGATCTTATACATTCCATAAGATCTGAAGCTGAGGCAAACAACACTCAGTAGGTGAACACTGATAGAACTAGAGAGAAGTAGGAATTCTCTGGGAAGTAGAGCAAAGTTGGGATATGACAAATGCAAACCATCCCTATCTTCAAGCACTCATATTCTTATTTTGAGTTCATGTGCTTAGTAGCTAGTAGAGTGAAATGAGGACCATGGAGGGATAATGGCTGTGTGGGTGAAGCACACAGCTGTGTCTTTCCCTGCCAGCCCTTGAAGCTGCACAGCAGTGTGTGAGGCACAGGCCCTGTGTAGGGGTGTCACAAACAGCGAGTGCTTGTTCTTTGCGTGGATGTTCTCTTGGTCAGCACGGACACCAGGGCTGGCTTTCTGTGACAGTATGCCACCCCTTTAAAATGGAGGACAGCATATTTGTCCTTAAAGCAGAAAGGCAGCCAAATCAAGAGAGGAAGATCATTTTTTGTGACGTTAGAGCTCTTGATGAGTTTTAATGGTTTTTATTTTCAAACAGAGAAGAAACATATGCAGTTTTAAGTTCAAAAGATACAAATGGGGGGCCAGGAGTTTGGCCTAGTGGTAGAGTGCTTGCCTACCATACAAGAAGTCCTGGGTGTGATTTCTTGGTACCACATACATATAAAAAGTTGGAAGTGGTAATGTGGCTCAAGTGGTAGAGCTGTAGCTTTGAGCAAAAAGTGTTCAAGTACTGTGCCCAGGCCCTGAGTTCAAGTACCAGTACTGGCAAAAAAAACAAAAACAAAAACAAACCCAGATACAGATAGATGTAGTACACAATATATGTTTCTTCCCTGCATCCCATCCTGAGGCAGCTGCTATTACCCAGATTTTGTGTTTCCTTCCACTTTCCAACACCCCCAAATAAAAGAGGTTAATATATTCTTCCTTCCAACTATGGCGCAAACAGAACAGATCTGTTCTGTACTTTCCTTTGATCTCAGAATTCCATATAGGTAGAACTGCCCTTTGGGACTTTTTATTATAGCAGTACCACAACTTTCTGTCAGCCATATGGTCACAAGGGCAGACAGCTGACTCTATTGCTGAATGGTACGTTTTCAACTTACAATTGGTTTATTCTCACCTAACTCTGTTGTAAGTTGAGGAACATCTTACAAAATCATTTTTGTATGTGCTTGTATTGGGGCTTGAACTCTGGGCCTGGACATGCTCCCTTGTCTTTCCTCTCAAGGCTGAGTCTCTTAGACTTTTCTGTTCAGACTGGCTTCAAACCTTGATCCTCAGATCTCAGCCTCCTAAATAGCTAGTATTATAGGCATGAGCCCCTAGCATGGAGTGCGCGCGTGCATGTGTGTGTGTGTGTGTGTGTGTGTGTGTGTGTGTGTGTATTCAAGATCATATTAAGAGCCAGCGCTGAAGGCTCATACCTATAATCCTAGCTACTCAGGAGACTAAGATCTGAGTCTCACGCCTGTATTCCTAGCTACTCAGGAGGCTGAAATCTGAGGATCCTGCTTCAAAGCCAGCCTGGGCATGAAAAGTCCATGAGACTCTTATCTCCAATTAACTACCATAAGCCAGAAGTAGAGCCATGGCTGAAGTAGTATAGCACTAGTCTTAAGCAAACAAATTTAGTGACAATGCCCAGGCCCTGAGTTCATACCCCACAGCTGACAAAGAAAAAGAAAAAGAAAAATTCCAGAGAGAGTAACATTGTCCAAAAAGAAATGTACTCTATCTGACTTTTGTAGCTTTAACCCTTTGTCAGTCATCTTTATAATAACAATAAAAAATTGAGAAAGAAAAGAGCTCTATAATTCTGTAGTATAAGTGAATTATTTGCCCGTTGGTAAACATTTGAGCTCCCCCCCTCCACCATTATCAACCCTTTGATTTTTTAAAAAAAACTAGCTTGATTGCACAGGGAGTTTGTACCTTCATCCTCAGACGCGCACTGACTATGGCTCTGGGCCACATGACAGTGTATCCTGTTTGTGAGTATCCTGCTGCCCTGCCGAGCCTCAGCTGTGTGGATGAGGACACACTCGTGTGGGTGCATGCTGGGTGGTATGGGTACACATACATAGCAATTATTGTGACTGGTGCCATGCTAAACACAGCCCTCTCAAAAGATTGCTAGCAAGTTAGTATTGTCTTCACCCCTGCGTGCAGATGAGGAAGCTGGTGCTCAAAAACTTTAGGTAGCATACTCAGGTCACACAAGTGGGCAGTAGCTAGCCAAGCTTTGAGCCCAGAGAAGTGAGTGTCAAAGTCATCTTCATCTTCTCAGTACTTTGTTGCCTTCCAGCTTTTGTCCCTTGGCATATAGCATGGTGTCCTTGGTATGACAGAGCCTCAGTGGGCATTCCTGGGGGCTCAATGACGAGCTTCACCACATATATCCTGAGAGGGAATGCCCAGCAAGGAGCCAGAGGGGGCCTGATCATCCCTGACGCTTCTTGGGCCTCGCTGCCCCAGGAGCTGTGTGCCTGTCAGCCACCTGGCTCTTCAGAGAAGGTGAGGCCGAAGAATGCAGCCTGCTCTTAGGGTACAAGCCAAGGCCACACCAGCCCTGCCATTAAAAGGCTTAATTAGGCTAGTCATTAAGTTCAATTAGGCATTGGAAACGATTGTCCCCTCCAACCCTGCAGTGCCCTCCAAGAGCTGGATCCATTCCCAGGCAACCAGCTCGGGAGCCAAGCACTAGTTACTGGTACCCGGGCAGCGCCCACTTCTGCTCTGGGAACTGTGACTCTGATGCACAGAGGGAGGGGCTCATAGTGCAGCTTTTGACTGAGCTCCCTCCACTAAGACCACCCCTCCCCTGAACCTGCCTCTTCCTCTGTCTCTCCCTGGCCCCGTCATGTGCATGCTTTGGACCAAGGTGATTTGAGGGGTTTGGACTTGATCATTTCAAGATTCCTTTTCACTCATGGCATGCTTTGATGGTCTAAATAAATTCCACATGTCTATGGCTCTGTTAGGAAGTTAAGGCAAGGGACAAGGAAGAAAAATGAATATGGTGTCAAGCCCTGGATGGGAACACCTGGAGAGGAAGTGCAGGATGGCATCAAGCAGTCAATTCGGCACATGTGGGTTCTGTCTCAGGGCCAGGTGCCAATGGAACACTTTTATAAGCCTGGCTACTTGGGAGGCAGAGATTGCTGTTCAAAATCACCCCAGCCAAAAATTTAGCAAGACCCCATCCCAACCAATATCCTTGTGTAGTGGGTATGCCTCTCATGCCATCTATTTGGAAGGCAGGAGGCTGAGATCAAGAGGATCTCAATTCCAGATTAGCCTTGGCAAAAATCGTTCCCAAGATCCATCTCAACAGAAAAGATGGATGTAGTGGTTTGCAGCTGTCCTCCTAGCTATAGGGGGAGTTTAATAGGAATATCTCACAGTTGAGATGTGTGTAGGTGAAAGCGAAACTGTCTCGAAAACATCCATCACAAACCAGGGCTGGAGGTGTGGTTTATTGATAATAGTACCCAACAAGCATTAAACTCTTGAGTTCAAGCCCCCATACTGCAAAGAACAGCAACAAAAACCCCAAGATGTCTTGGGCTGGAAGAGAGTACTTATTTGTCATGTCTGAGACCCTGGTTTTATCCCCATGTCCCCAAATGAGTGAGAGCCACTAAGTGGTCTCAAAGACCCTCACCAACTCAGAAGGCCCATGTGAGCATCAGACACACTTTCTACGTGGCTGCTAGAAATAGGATGTTTTAGACCGTGAGTTACTGCTCACAGGCAGAACAGTTAGTCCACAGCGTAACAGGCTATCTAGGCCGAGGCTCAGATGAAGCATTCAGGATAAGCACAAAACAGGGCTAAAGCTCAGGTTTGCCTAAAGAAATGGAAGGAGTGGACTGGCAGGGTGAAAAAAGGCCCAGGGAAGGCTTGAGCTGCAGGCTAAACTTCAGTTTTCAGCAAATAGGAGTCACTGAGGTGTTGACAGGCGAGCATGGCACAAGGATTGCCTTGTCATACACTTAGGAACAAGATGTGAACATGTGAGTGAAAATTCCATTTTTCTCCAAAGTAGAATCCTCTTTGTAGGAAAACTACCAAACCTCTCTCCTACTGTGTTCTTAATACTTAGCACTTCACTCCTCTGCATAGCAGACCCCACCTAGTGCTCAGCTCGTCTTTCCATTCAGATCTCACACTGTGCAAAGGAGGTTAATGTCAGATCCCACCAGACCTCAGACACCCCCACTTCAAATGCAGTCGCCAGTTTCTCCTGCCTTCTTGACCATTGAGGGATAAATCTCGGGTTCCCACAACTCCTTCCAGGATCCCATTAATTTGCTGGAGCAGAACATCTCCCACCCTCCATCCTTAGTGTATTGCTGTCGTCACCATTACCTCGCAGTTGTGGAACAGTTGTTACACCTCCAGGCCTCACTTTTGTTTTCCAGGCAGGAAAAATAGGGAATGACTGGCAGTAAATTAAATGTCTTGTTCACAAGTTTGTTGTTTGGGGAAAGGGCGGGGGGTGGGCTCTTTGGAGCTGCTCCACCGTGTCATTGATCAGCCTCTCAATGTCATCCCCCTCTCCTACCTCACCCCCAAACTAGAGTTTCAGTCAAGAGGAAGGGGCAGGAGATGGCCTTGGGGAGGTAGCAAGCCATTTTCTGTGGTCTGACCCCATGAAAATTCAGTCACTGGATGAGTATGTTCTACTTAAAGATTGTGTCAGGTGACACAGAGAGGTGAGCACAGAAACAACTTTCCTTCATTCTGAAAGCTTTGTAGAAGAATCCTTCAGAAAGATTGAAAACTTGAAGAGTTGCTTTTCTCACGGTTGTAAACAAAAGTGACTGAAACGAAGGCAAGGAACCAAGCTATAAAGTGAGTGAAGTAAGAGGTGGGACAAAATGAGAGGCTGCACCTTGCAGAGAGAGCAGCGGGCGGGCAGGTACAATGTGTATGGGGATGGAACGAGTGAGGAAGACAGTGTCCCCAGCAGGCTGGCGTAAGAACATTCCTAACAGTGGAGGAAGCCATTGTTGCTATTTCCAATGTGCTGATGTGTCAGTCAAGGACAAACCTCCTCACACAGTGTTTTCATGCTGCATGTAAGATTCTGTAAGCATGCTCTATGATGTTTGCAGAAAGATGAAATCATCTAATGATGCATTGCTCAGAATATGTCCTTACCACGAGGCCAGGGCCTGAGGGGTCTATGCTGAATGCTTTGCCAGAGTGAACATACCAATATTATCAGTACAGTGTGATATTCTCATCAGGTTTGCAGAGTTTTTGAGTAACTTGCTAAAGAGTACACATGTAGGGAATGATAAAACTGATTTGAATGTGGCCAGGCCGTCTGTCTTAGTCTGTTCCTGCTGCTGTAACAAACAACAACCAACTTGGGACCATTGAAGAGGTGGGATCAGAAGGATCACAGTTTGAGGCCAGCCTTGGCAAGAAGATAGCAAGATCCTCACCTCAGCAAAAGCATCTGGGTGTGGTGGTATCTGCCTGTCATCCCATCTAGTGTGGCAGGCATAGGTAGGAAGGAGGATCAGAGTTTGAGAGCAGCCTGGGCAGAAACATGAGTTCTTTGTGAAAACTAACTAGAGCTAAACAGAAATGGAGGCAGAGCTCAAGTGGTAGAGAACCTGCCTAGCAAATGTGAGGCCCCCTAATTTAAACCCAGACTCAAGCTACTGCCAAAAGAGAGGGAGAGGAGGAAGAAGCTTGGGCAGAACTGGGGAAGAGCTGTGAGTAGGGGAGTCTGGCCCCTCAGCTTGGAGATGGAGAAAATGATGCCTGGGGATGTTAAGTGACTCCAGATTATGAAATCTTGAAGTTAGAAAGGCCCTTAAATGTCACCTTGCCCTACAGCCCAAGGTCATGCAGCTAATTAGTGTAATGGAATGTGCCTCACATTCTTGCCTGTTCTCAAACCCTGAGAGCTGCACACATTCATCTCAAGTTCATGAAAAGGCCACGCACTGTCCTATTTGTGCAAGAGCGAGTCTGTTAGAATAAAACCGTCTTTACTGCTATCCTCAGGGACCCTCACAGCAATGAGATGTTGATCACATGAAGCAATCTTATTGAACAAAAAAAAAAAAAAAAAAAAAACTTTTAAGGAAAAAAGTTGCATTCCCCTGAGCCAGCCAGACTCTGCTGAGGGGGACAGACTGCCTTGCAGTGTGAGCAGCTGGGGGCCAGGAGGGATGAGGAGAGAGGCAGCCGTGGGTAGAAATTCTCCCCATAGAAGCCATCTCCTTGTTCTCCCTTTGATGGATTCGAGCTCTCTCAAAAAATAAAATGCGTCTGTGAACATCACACCTCCCTTTCCTTTCCTTTTTAGTCCTTTATTGAGAAGGGACTGCAAGCAGTCTGAATAGAAGTAGCTCGGGCATGTGTGGGAATAGGTACCCGCAGGAAGTGGTGATCCCTCCCTCACCTGAGGTCCTTAAGATGGAGTGGGTGTGACTCATGCTGCCCCCAGCAGGGCTGGTTTCTGGAGGCTCTGTCAGTGATTCCCATTTTCAAGGGGTCATTATGCAAGACCCAGGTTTGAAGTGCCAAGGTGCCCTTGGATGGCATTTGTTAGGGATTCACCAGGGTAGAGGACCTGAGTTTACCAGGGAGCCATCACACACTGCCCTGCCCATGGCCTGTGCAGCTGGGAGGGGATTCCTGTGAGGGCGGAAGACCTTTTCTCTGCACACTCAGCATCTGGGTGAGGCCACTGGCATGAGTGGATTTCTGGATACAAAAGAGAAAACAATAGGTTCATTACTAGAAGGAAATCTTTACAGGTTTTTCCATTACCAAGCAGAAAAGTCTCCAGAAGAAATGAAACATCCATTCCATGTAGTAATTGAAAACGAATTTCCGGTGGTTGGAAGCTATATTCCTAGCTGCTCAGGTGGCTGAGAACCTGAGATCTGAGGATCTCAGCCATGACACTGTTATTTCTACCTAACCACCAAATAGCAGGAAGTGGGGCTATGGCTCAACTGGTAGGGCCCTGAGGAAAATATAAAGCTCAGGGATAGGGCCTAAGGCTCTGAGTGCAAGCCCCCGGACTGGTTTAAAAAAAATGAACTGCAATGAAGGTTTGCCCTGACTTGCCTCTCATTTCACCATTTTTGCCACACCGATGGTGAATCCGTGCTCTCCTCCTTGTACTCCAGTTCCTCTGACATGCAAAAAAGTCAGCAGATGCCTAGTGTGCCACTATTTCCCTCACCCTTTTAACAAAGATAAACTGTAGGTTCTAAAATGAAATCTGTAGGTTTTAAAACTGGCTGGTGTTGCTAGTTCTCCATTTATTTTAAATAAAGTTATCAAGGTAAGAGTCAGGATGTATTTAAAGTCTACATGAAGTTGGTACAGAAAGTACAGAGCCGGCGCAGATACCCCGACCATGGTGGGCGGAAGGGAAACAACTGTCGTCGTGCAGTTCCCAGCTGCTCTTACCCGGCTCTTGTTTCTCTAGCAGTGGAATAGCCAGCTCCCCTCAGTTGCTTTGTGATGGTGATCCTTATGTCTCTGCCTCCTGCGAGACTAGGACTACAAGTAAGAATCACCAGCCCCCCATTCTTCACACTATAGGCTTCAGTGCAGGGCAGTTTCCTGTTATTCATTGAAATGCCCCTTTACATGGTGGCTTAAAGGAGAAAAGAAAGAACTGGGTGAACATTGATTTCCAGCCCCTAGATCTCTCCTGATCCTCGACCAATGTCACTGAATATTTATGGAGCTGATTCCTGCGCAGCATGATGTGTGTCTGCCTGCTGGCCCAGCCAGCTCTGATGTCATCCTATTTTCAGCCACCACCTTGCCTGCATTTCAGCACATACCTGGTCTCCTTCAGTGACCTGTGTTCGGCAAGTGTGTCTCCATCAGCAGATCTTCCAGAAAACGTCCCCATATCCTGCCCCCATCAAGAGCCATTAGTTTGTTCTTTGGTGCTCTGGTGACAGTTCTTGTCATGGGAAATCAAGCTCAGTGGGACCAGCAGCACAAACCAGGCAATTCATTGTGAACTTAGGGAGATTATTTTAGGTTCCCTTAGCCTCCACACCCACCTAGCAGCTACAGTGTGGTGCGAGGCCTCTCAGGTCCTGAAGTATGAGTTTAGGGAAGTATTAGTGTTATTTCTGGTATGTTCTTTTCTCCCAGTAAATTGTAAAATCCTAAGCAAGCCGTCCTCAATTCCTAGCACCTTGTAGTAAAACTTTCTGGAGTAAAACTGTTCATTTGAGATACCTAAGGACTAGACTCTGAGCTCTCTGCCACCTTTTCTTGATATTATGCATATATACACATTATATGGTCCCATAACTATTCATAGTTTTTAAACCTTTTTGTTTTTGTTTATTATAGTTATTCTATGTAAGTAGTTAGAAAAAGGCGTTGGCATTTAATAAATCAGTTAATGAATATAAGGCATCTTGATCAGTGTTACCCCCTTCAGGGTTCTCACCCATCTAAAACTTTTTTTTAACATTTGAATCTTTCAGTATTTTGTGGGGAACTTCCTCAGGAGTTATTTTCAATTTTGCCAGCAGAGGGCAGACTTCACTCAGGAATTGCCTTATTTACTACTTTCAAAAGGACAAGGCTTGCTAGGGCACACAGGAGTTTTCATCTTTCTACTAAATATCTTATTGATGCACTGTGTAGGCAAAATACAGTCGAATGTGACAGACCTTCATAGTGCTCAAACTCGGATGCTAAGGAAGTCTTGCCTTCCCCCCCGCTCCCCACCATTTCTCCCTCCCTCTCTCGTTTTCTGTTCTGTCACTTGAGTCACAAGCACCAGGCTCTTGCCTGTCTTTATAAGGAGGAAGGATATGTCATGACAAACTAATCTGTGCTGGATGCTCAATACCTGAGTGGCAAGAAGTAAGAACTGAGGAGAAAGAGGATGGGCAGACCAGCTCTCAGAAAAGATTAAAGTAAGGAAAAATCAGATAGCCAAGGAGAACCTTGAGAAGGACTGGCTTTTCCCTGGCACAGGCATGCCATTTAATAGCAGATTTCTCTTCTCTCCAAATCTCTGTTGTAGATGCTTGTTCAGCAAGCAAGCCACACATATTATTAAATTGACCCCAGTTTTAAGATTTGCTAGTGTCAGAATCTGGAACAAACTACCTTCTTTCTCATAGACCAGGGTAAAAATATACCTCAATAAGGCTCAAGGGCAACTGTGAGAGTCTTCCTGGATACTTTTTAATTGTGAGGCTAGAGTACTTTGGAAGAAAATGGCATCTTTCCTTGGGGAGAATGGTAAGGTTTTAAACTATGACATAATTTTGGTGCTGGTTTAGTGATTTTCATGTCCTCCTATTCCCCTAGCCAGTTTTTCTTTAGGAACTTGGCCTCTGGCTGCAGAATTTCATCTTTTTTGCAACCGAGCCAGATGAGTGTCCTTCTATAGTTTTAGTTTGTCTCATTGCAACAAGTTGTAGTAGCTAGTATTTGCTAATGTTTATCCCTTCTCCTTCCTCCCTGGTGGAAGCCTTGCTGTGTGAGGGGTGGGCTAGTGGTAGGCTTTGCCCTGGGCCAGCCAGGTTCTGATGCCTGGTGCTCAGTGGTGCTCGGGTCTACATGGAGCCTGTTCAGCCTTGGAGCAGTGAGGTAAGTCTAGGGTCTGGTGTGGGCTATGGATATTAAGTGGCTTCAAGGACACTTCTCCCCATTTATCCTGGTTATGTCCCCTGCTAAAATAGGTTAACGGTGTCTAATTAACCACCGAACATTGTCATGCTGCATAACGATAGCATCCTGGCTCTCCTCTGAGCCACAGCACTTTATCTCCATTTAGATCTGCACAGTGTTCCATTAGGCATGAGAGGAACATTTTGGCTGAGGTGATATCTGCATCAGGGCTGCTTTCAGCCTCCTCTCAGAACCTGGAAGCAGTACTTGAGGCCTGGGTCTGGTGACAGGGGGACTCAGGTTGTTTCCGGGCTTCTCTCCCAGGAGCAGGCAGGGTCCCTGCAGTTGTAATCATAGCCACTCTGATTCCACATTCTGCCCTTTGTGTGTGGACTCTTGATCATGACGGCCAGATCAGGCCCCAGATACAATCAGAGGACAACAAGGACAGATTTTGCAGAGTGGCAGGGAGTTTCCACCTCACAGCCCCCTGGGCCTCATGTAGTATAGTCACAGGACAAACTATAGGATTGAGCTTGTCCTCAGCTGACCAGGAGAATGTCTTTATGGTCTCTGAATGCCCAAGAAAGGGATTGCATGGAAGCTAAAAAAAAAAAAAAAAAAAAAAATGCCAGAGGGAAAGGTTGTGGAGGGGAAGGATTCCTCTCCTCTCCTCTCCCCTCCCTCTCCCTCTCCTTTTCCCTCTCCCTCTCTCTCTCCCTCTCCTTCTCCCTTTCCTCTTTCTGTCTTTGCAGTAATATAAACTGTTGGGTTGTAAATAAATCTACATAATAAATCATACTGAACAGTTAAAGCAATGGTAACTAGCCGTGAGGTCTGATGAAGCTGTAGCCCCACTATAAGCCAAAATTTCCATTGACTATCCATGTCCATGGAAAGGATTTATTGGATTTGAAGCAGAGACTATGGGAGGAGTATTTCTGTGTGTGTTGGACTGCCATGTCTCTGTCAGAAGGAGTTAAAAGCTGGGCTTTGGAGCCCCATAGCTCTGCCTTGCAACTAATGCTTTCCTTGTGGTATGACCTTTGGCAAGTTTCCTCTCTTGAGCTCTAGTCTCCTTACTTAGAAAACAGCAAATTAAATATGACAACATGATCGTACAGTAGCATTGTATATTTTATTTGTCGTATGTTATTAAAATAATGAAAGCAATGTATAAATAATACGTTAGACCTCAGTGCATGATGGACTCAGTGAATGCTGGCTGCTATTATCCTCAGTGCTGCCCCTTCCTGTGTTGGTTTGCTGGAAAGAGCTGTTAAGGCCCTGGGAATGGGAGTTCCCTTGAAGTCTAAGGTGGGGCATGGTGGCTCAAGCCACAATCTCAGGCATAGTTGGAGGATTAGGGTCCCAGGCTAGCTTGGGCACAATTAACAAGACCTTATCTCAACAACAAGCCGTGCATAGTGACACAGACTTGTGATCCGAGCTATTAAAGACAAGGCATATTATAGTCCAGGACCACTGGGTCAAATTATATTTGAAAAACAAACTAAAATAAAAAGGGCTAGGATGTGGTTCAAGTGATAGAGCTCCCGAGTTCAATCTCCAGTACCAGAGGTTGTTGGAGGAGTTGTGGCTGTGTTCAGGTCCAGAAGGAAAAAAATTAAAACCAAGCTCAGGTCAGAGAAAATCCAGGATGAAAACCAGGAGGGAGCTGGGTTCCATTGGTTCACACCTGCATTCCGCCACGACTCAGGAGTTTGGTCTAAGGATTACAGTTTGAAGCCAGCTTGGGTAGGAAAGTCCATGAGACTCTTATCTCCAGCTAACAACCAGAAATAGAGCTGTGGCTCAAGTGGTAGACTGCTAATCTTGAGCAAAAAGCTCAAGGATAAATGGCTAGGCCCCCAGTTCAAGCCCTAGTACCCTGTACCAAAAAAGGGAGGAGAGGGACAGGAAAGAGAGAACAAATAAGGGGTGGGGGGACTAGTTTAGTGCTGAGCTGAGGGAGTGGGCTTTCAGTGAGGGTGACAATAGAAGGACAACTTTGAAGATAAACACAAAGCTAAGCATAGTGGCGCATGCCTGTAATACCAGGTACTTGGGAGATAGAGGTCAAAGGCTCTCAAGTTTGAGGCCAGACCTGTACAATTAGTAAAGCTCTCAAATATAATGTGAAACTCTAAAGGCTATGGTCTGGCTTAAGTAGTAGACCCCAAGAAGCGGGTGTTTAAAGAGTGCCCATGGTTCTTGACCAATTGTTTGTTTTTGTAAAATGTTACAGAGAGGCAGGGTGATTTCCCCTTTGCCAACCCATGGGCTAGCTGGAGTCTTTCACCAGCAGGGAGGGAAGAAACCCATGTTTCTTACTCCTGTCACCTGCTGGTCCACAGGCAGGAGGTGAGGGAGGGTGTTCACTCTTGTCCAGAGGCCGAGGCTCAGCACGTGATGAAGGGCAGTGCCTGACTCTGTCCTTGGATACTTTTACTCAAGGCTAGTGCTCGGCCACTTGAATCACAGCACCACTTCTGGCTTTTCCTGTGTATGTGGTACTGAGGAATCGAATCCAGGGCTTCATGCATGCTAGGCAAGCACTCTACCACTAGGCTATGCTCCTGGCCTTTAGGGCTTCTTAAAAAGGAGCCTGCCATTTCATTTACTTTTCCAAGTGCTGGTTCAGCAACCTCGGGGTTTTCTATTTTGCATATTATATTGAACAAGTGGCTCTAATACATCCTGAATTTCTCTGGCCTGCTATGGTGGCAAGCTCCTGGGCTCCCAGTTGATTTGCAGTCTGGTGTGAGTCTTAGGAACTGAGCTCAGCCTCCAGGTCAAGTCCACATTCATTAACACTGCCGGTGGAAGCAAGTGGACACCTCAGAAGAAGGCAGGCAGGTTGCAGTTTTGCTGCCTAGCAACTGTAGTGTCCAGACTCATACCTAGAATTAGGTTGGGGCACCAATTCTCCTAGCTGTGACTAGGGCCCATTTCTAGAAATTACCACCTCAGAGGGCCTAGCACATGTCCATTGATGAGGCCTCGCTAGTATGATTCTGTCTTGTGCCACTGGTTTAAGCATTTGCTTGTTTAAAAGATTCTCTCTGGCTTTCAATTCTCCATACCACCTTCTATAAGTAGGGAGAGCCAAGAAGGGACTGTCTGCATGGGAAATACAAACAGAAGTCTTAGATGCTCTAGAGACAGCTTAACGGCAGTGTGTTTGGGCTAAGGATGGGAGTCAAGAAGCGGCCCTGGTTTCAACTGTACCACTGCCTAGCTGTGTGATCTACCTCGAATTGCTCAGTAAATGGTACTCCTAAATACACTTGTCTCTTCCCAGCACTCAACTGAGAGTAGTGCTGATAGGTGTGGAAGTCTTGGAGACTTGACAAGTGCTGTCTGTGTGAGATGGCCTCAAAAGTATTATGTCCATCACCAGGTTCCCAGCCCTCTGATAGCCTCTTCTGGAAACAAAGCACAAGGCCTCTGGGCAGTGGTGGGTGGGGAAGCTTGGGGCTGTGCTGAGCACAGCTCTGCAGATTGCCTGCCTCAGCGCCAGCACTGGTCACAGGCCCCAGCAACCACAGCCACCACAGCCTTCTTCTCTTCTGTTGGGAAAGATATGGCTGTGTGGAAAATATTAATCAGAATATTATCTCAGTCTCTGCCCCCATAAGATCTATGAGAGATAGGACCCCCGAGTCCTCTGTTTACATACCTTGGTGAGTTGTAGAAGACCAATGTGTTTTTTTTGTTTTGTTTTTTTGCCAATTGGGGCTTGGACTCAGGGCCTGAGCACTGTCCTTTGGCTTTCTTAAGGCTAGAGCTCTACCACTTGAGCCTCAGCACCACTTCTGGCTTTTTTTCTATGTATGTGGTTCCGAGGAATTGAACCTGGGTCTTCGTGCATGCTAGGCAAGCACTCTACCACTAGGCCAAACTCCTGGCCCAGAAACTGGATTTTTTTTTTTTTGCCAGTCCTGGGCTTGAGCTCAGGGCCTGAGCACGACCACTGTGTTTTATCTTTATATTTGTTTTCTTGTTTGTAACCTGTCATTAACAATTTAAAAATATATCATTATTATGACAGGTTATATATCTGTGCATGTATGTATGTAAAAGCAAAGAGTTTCTATAATATTTAGACCATTTGAAATATATTTCCATGCTTTAAAAGGCCAGGACTTTGGCCTAGTGGTAGAGTGCTTGCCTAGCATGCATTAAGACCGGGATTCGATTCCTTGGTACCACTTATATAGAAAAACCTGGGAGTGGTGCTGTGGCTCAAGTGGTAGGGCTCTAGCATTGAGAAAGCCCAAGGATAGTGCTCAGGCCCTGAGTTCAAACCCAGGACTGGCAAAAAAAAAAAAAAATGAAGATCAGAAAGAAAAAAAAAAAGAAAGGATGATAACAATGTGCTCAACTTATCTCATAGCTCCTTAATGGGTATTGACGTGTAACCTAACAAACATTGAGCTGAATTTTGTGTCATCTGGGCTCTGTGTCATTGTGCCTCCTAAAATGCAATGCCTTTGGGGACCCAACAGATAAAGAGAATCTATGAAGAGGGTTTTTGTTCTTTGGGTTTTTTTGTTTTGTTTTTTTGCCAGTCCTGGGCTCATGCTCAGGGCCTGAGCACTGACTTTGGATTTTCTCAAGGCTAGAACTCTACCACTTGAGCCTCAGCATCACTTCCGGCTTTTTTCTATGTATGTGGTACCGAGGAATCGAACCTGGGTCTTGGTGCATGTGAGGCAAGCACTGTACCACTAGGCCAAACTTCCAGCCCCTAAAGAGGGTTTTATTTTAGAATATCTTCCTGGGCCAAGTATGTGAATTATTGTGGATTCACATAGCTGTGGACACGCATACCCTCAGTCTTGGCTTTCTCACATTCATTCTCACTGTGTAATGTATGTGTTATTCTTGCTTGTCTCCTATCACCTTTCAGAAAACCTACAATGTAGACTCACTGACTTACAACTTGTCATGGGCCTCAATGGGAGCAAATCCCCCAGGACCATCTGAACTCAGGCTTCTCCTTGCAGCTCCAGTGTTGCCAGACTTTTTTTTATAAATGTGGAGGAAATTATGTTTATTGGAGAGTATCTTATTGACATAATACAGATTTGGGATTTTTTTTAATACATGCAATGACTCTGGGTATTTCATAAGTAACTTATTTTGCAGGAGAAACCATTGTGTTTAAGGCAATACCCCTGATATGACAATAAAGATCCCTCTTTGGAGAGTGGAGAGAGGTTGCATTGAGGTTTGAACTCAGGGCCTTATATTTGCCATTGCCAGACATTTCGCTTTAAGAATCCAGAAATCTGGACTTGTGTGCAAAAGCTCCCAGTTGTAACAATGAATTCATGTTCAAAATATAAAGTAATGTAGTCCAGATCAACTCCAAAAGGCTCTAAAATGGCCAGTTTTCCATCCGTGCCCCAGAAGTAGGGGCTTCATCCCAGGTTTTCATCTTGCAAGCAAAAGGTATCTCAAAACCTGTCATTTCTGAGAAGGAAGAAGGTGGGGATGCAAGAATGAGAACTCAAAAAATAGCATCCCCACAAGCACACCATATGAGGACATCTTGCTACCATGCCTAAGGCTGCCGTTTTGATCTTTCTCTCTCTTTGCTTTGGTGGATGACATCAGAAGTTCTTGGGTTCTCACTAAAAGGAGAGAACAGGATATAGGCTGTACAGCAGTTATTCAGAATATTAAACTTGGCCCCTTTGGGTGTCAAATTGATAAATAACAATTAGCACCCCACCCCCCAATTAGCACTATCATTGTTTCCTTCAGACAGAACCACATTGCTCAGGAAAGAAGCTACTGCATGCTAGCAGGGATTGTAGTTTGATGTGCAGTGAGGGCACTGGTCTCCTGTTCTTCTCTAACCAATTTATCTCCAGGCACTTCTGCAATTGGTGACATATTGGTTGAGTCATCTGAATGGTGTAGTTATAGAATTACATGCTGGCAAGGACAGTTAGATGCAGTGGCCCCTGGACATGATAGGAAGTAAAACAAGAGCCTTCCATCATCATCCTACCCACAGGAGGCCTCAGTAGTAGTTTTTTATTCATAATCCTTGGACGTACAACAGGCATCAAAAAGGCACATCACTACATTTCATGAAAAATATTCTATTTTAGACTTGGGCTTTGTAATTTCAAATGTTATTTTAAAGGATAAAAAAATTAATGTAGGATTAGGCTCTTGTAGGACTTAACTTACGTTTTGCAGAAATTGGTGGCTGGCTCCACTGCAGCTCTTCTGGTGAGGCTGATGTCAAAAGCCTTCGGGGCATCCTACCTCTAGCCTACCTCCTCTACACCTGCTCATCACGGTGTTAGAGGTCGAATCCCAAACAAACAACAGCATTACTAATAGCTCCCTTACTGTGGGAATTTTCAGACATAAAGTGTAATCACCATGTACCCCAAACGCAAGTTTACTCACAATCAACAGTCTTTTTTTTTCCAGTCTTGGGCTTGAGCTCAGGGCCTGAGCACTGTCCTTGGACTTTCTCAAGGCTAGAGCTCTACCACTTGAGCCTCAGCACCACTTCCGGCTTTTTTCTATGTATGTGGTACCGAGGAATCGAACCTGGGTATTCATGCATGCTAGGCAAGCACTCTACCACTAGGCCAAACTCCCGGCCCTACAATTACCAGTCTTACTTCGACTTTGCATTAGTATTTCTTAGAATGTCAGTAGTGATCTTCATAGATTAGAATCACTTGGGAATTTGTTGAAAATGTATCATTCTGGACTGAGGGTGTGGTTTAGGGGTAGAACACCCTGCCTAGTATAGGTGAGGGCCTGGGTTTGATCCCCAAAATCTCAAATAGTGATGACAACATGACAATGACAGAGACATAAAAGTGCATAGTTTTTGTCAGCAATCCCCCACATCAGCTGATTCCGAAATGACTTACTGCAAGCCCAACACGTCTAACAGGCATCCTGGTTCTCATAGAATGTCTTAAGCTCACCCTTTACCCAGTGCCAGCCATGTGGTCTGTGGTCCTTCATGCAGATGAGACAGAGGAACACTGGCTGAGTCTGCAGCCTAAACCACATGGCTAGCACATCCCCTTCTGCTCCTGGGAAGCTACATGTGCTGATAACTAACAGCATAAGACCCAGAGCATCTGCAGTAAGAAAATGCTCTATCAATAGTCCCATTAATTGTATCTACCTGGAGATAAATTGGTAAATCTGCACTGAAACTCAATGATTTAATTTAGGTTTTTTTAAGTAGGCACTACAGTGTCTCTAGTTCATTCATGCTGGTTATGGGGCTTGATCCATTAGGAGGGATTCAGATTAATCAAGCACTTGATATGTTGTAATTTGCCCCCATAATTCTCATTCCTTAAGATCCCACCCTGATACATGAGACTCATGGATTCTCATAACTTTACCTTCTTTTCTTTCTTTCTTATTTTCAGATTGGTCAAGAAGGCTCCTGAAGAGATAGAAGAGTATGTTTCCACTGATCGTATTATATACCCTTTGGTGACCTAAGTCAGCTGTTTCAGTCTTGGTGATCATTCTCTTCAGCCTAGTTGAACACAGTATTAAAGAATAAGTATGACTGGGAATTTGGACTAGTGGTAGAGTGTTTGCCTAGCATTCACAAAGTCCCAGGTTCGATTCCTTGATACTACATACATAGACAAAAACTGGAAATGGTGCTGTGGCACAAGTGATAGAGCTCTAGCCTTGAGAAAGCCCATAAGACAGATTTCAGGACCTGAGTTCAAGCTCCAAGACTGGCAAAAAAAAAAAAAAAAAAAAAAAAAAAAGAATGTAGCACTAGCACTAGAATTGTGCATAGTGAAGCCAGGGCTTGGGTAATAAATACTCCTTACCTGAAGATCTGGACTCTGGCATCAATGCCTATATCATATCTTCACCATGTAGCTTTTAAAATGGTATGTCCAGGTACTAAGGTACTGACTCATTCTTTCTGTTATAATAATACAGATAACCAGAACATGCCAACTTTCTAAACCAGGCCTTCTCCTACAATTTATATCCAAAAAAAGGTGGGATGAGGGAAGGCTTCTAAGTTCTGGTGTAAAGGCAGGGCCACTGAGTCTTCTACCTCCAGAGGTGGGAGAGGCAGTCGTGTCATAGTCTGTGTGATGCTTCCCCCTAGAATGGTTTGATGTATGCCCAGGGCAGGCATCTATGGTAGACCCATTTGTCTAATTAGATTTGACCAAGAGCATAGAGGAAGAGAGGTCAAGGAACATTTTTTTTCTAGGAAAAAGGATGGGCACAATAAAAATTGGGGGTTGTTCTTTCTGTGTTTAAAACTCATTTTCTTCTTTTCTTTTTTTTGTGGGGGGTCAGTCGTCGCCTCAGACAGAAGAGCCTGTACGGATCAGATGATGGAGGAGGTAAGATGCCCAAGAGGAAGTCCGGTGGTCTTCCACAGAGGCCTGTGAGCCTCCAGAGGATGCCTTGAGCTGCAGCTAAGGCACGATTTTCTATAGCCCAACTAAAGATATATGTAGTGGTCTCACCATATGTTATACTTCACACATGACTTATCCTATGTCAACTGGATGTGAATGTTTAGAGTCCATTATCCAGGTGTATACTTTAGGACTAGTTTCTAGAAGTAACTTCGCTCAGGGAATTATTTGCTTGGCTAATGAAGGCTAGTCTTTTGAACTCAGAATGTCCCATGGGCAGGTGCCTCTCACAATGACTCCCCCACACTCATGGACACCCACTCAGCTCTCAGAACATCTGTAAGGAAACCCAGTTGTTCCCATAGTAAAGTCACAGGTTTGTTTTGTTTTTCAAACAAAAATAAAGATGCATGGACTCATGTAACAGGAAAGTCCAAGAATGGGGAAGAGTGATGAAAAGGGTTGACATTGATCAAGATGCACAGTGCTCATAACCTGACCTGTGGAATTATAATGTCTTCATGAACTACTTAATAACAAAAATTTAAAAGTAAATAGAGACTCTGGAGCTAGGCATAGTAGATTATACCTTAATCTCAGTTATTTTGGAGGTAGAGTTTAGAAACATCGTAGTTTGATGATCCAGGCAGAAAATTAGTGAGAACACTTTTTTTTTTTTTTAGTAATTTTTTTTTAATTGTAATTAGTAAAAGGGTTACATGATATTTGCCAGATAGAAGGTGCATTCATTCACATACATTGATACCCTTTCACATGTCTTGGTACCCATTACCCTCCCCCCCATTCCCCTCACCCGTCTTGGTTTTCCCCCCTTCCCTATCAAATTTCAAATAACCAAATATAAATAAATTCAATATATCAGATAACAAAGTGAGATACTATACCAATATGAGATAACCAAGGGACAGCAAAAGAGATGAGAGACAACATAGTACATTAAGGACAACAATCATTCGTTATATGGCTTTTGTTTCAATACCCTGGAGGTCCTTTCAATTAGCTTCATACTGTATGGCCTTATGTATCAAGATTTTGCTCTATTGCAGATCTCTGCTAGTAGAGCCCAAGGTTTCTACTGATTATGACAAATGAGGAAAACCATTGAGCCTAAGTTCCTTTGAGTCTGGCTTACTTCACTTAATATGATTTTTTCTAAGTCTTTCCATTTCCTAACAAATGGGGCAATGTCATTCTTTCTGACAACAGCATAGAATTCCATTGTGTACAAATACCACAACTTGTTGATCCACTCATCAACTGAGGGACATCTAGATTGGTTCCATATCTTTGCTACGGTGAATAATGCTGCAATGAACATTGTTGTGCTAGTGGATTTAGTATGCCCTTGTTTCTGGATGGTTGGGTAAATGGTTTGGAGATTAGTTTTGGAGTGATTCAATTTTTTGAGTTGTTGATATATTTTAGATATGAGGCCTTTGTCCGTTGTTTGGTTGGTGAAGATCTTCTCCCACTCTGTAGGCTTCCTAATTAATTTACTAGCTATGTCCTTTGCCATACAAAAGCTCTGCAGTTTAATGCAATCCCACTTATAGTGAGGGCACTCTTACCCATCTCAATAAACAAACCAGATGTGGTGATACACACCTGTGACCTAGCTAAATTAGAAGCCTTAGGTAGGAGGATTGAGGTCTAAGCAGGCTTGGGCAAAAATGCAATTCTGTAAAAAAAAAAAAAAAAAAGTACCTGAAAAGCAGAAAGGACTGGAGATGGCTCCAGTGGCATAGCATTTCCTATCAAGCACCAGACCTTGAATTCTCATCCCCAATGCTACTTTAAAAAAGTAGTCTCAGATGACCCAGCAATTCCACTACTTGGCATTTACCCAACCACCCAGAAACAAGGACATACTAAACCCACTAGCACAACAATGTTCATTGCAGCACTATTCACCATAGCAAAGATATGGAACCAACCTAGATGTCCCTCAGTTGATGAGTGGATCAACAAGATGTGGTATTTGTACACAATGGAATTCTATGCTGCTGTCAGAAAGAATGACATCGCCCCATTTGTTAGGAAATGGAAAGACTTAGAAAAAATCATATTGAGTGAAGTAAGCCAGACTCAAAGGAACTTAGGCTCAATGGTTTTCCTCATTCGTCATAATCAGTAGAAACCTTGGGCTCTACTAGCAGAGATCTGCAATAGAGCAAAATCTTGATACATAAGGACATATGAGGTGAAGCTAATTGAAAGGACCTCCAGGATAGTGAAACAAAAGCCATATAATGAATGATAGTTGTCCTTAATGTACTATGTTGTCTCTCATCTCCTTTGCTGTCCCTTGGTTATCTCATATTGGTATAGTATCTCACTTTGTTATCTGGTTAATTGAATTTATTTGTATTTGGATATTTGAAATTTGATAGGGAAGGGGGGAAAACCAAGACGGGTGGGGGGTGTGGGGGGGGAGGGAAATGGGTACCAAGACATGTGAAAGGGTATCAATGTATGTGAATGAATGCACCTTCTATCTGGCAAATATCATGTAACCCTTTTACTAATTACAATAAAAAAAAAAGTAGTCTCAGCCAGGCACCAGTGACTCACTCCTATAATCCTAGCTACTCAGAATACTGATCAGACCTGATGATTGCAATTCAGAACCAGCCCAAGTGGGAAAGTCCATGAGACGCTTACCTGCAGTCAGCTACAAGTAGAGTTGTGACTCAGATGGTAGTACACTAACCTTGAGCAGAAAAGCTCAGCAAAGCACCCAGAGTTCAAGCCCCAGTCCTGGAACAACAAAAAAATTATAGTTGCTGGAAGTAGGAGCTGGAAAACAAACAACTTGCTGTTTCTGTGTTTAATCATTGCCTTTTGGTGCAATGTCGGACTGGACGCAGAGTGGCTTCCTCTTTGGGCTCTCAGCAATTGGGCTCACTTCTACCTTTCACAAGAAGGCTGTGGCCCTTTGCATCCTGGGGTCCAGTTTTGACAGAACTGAATAACTCACAACCACAGGAATAATAAATCCTGCTAGCCAACCAAAAAGTGTTTTCATTCCTAAAGGACAAGCTGAGTTGAGCCACTTCTAGCCAGGGGCGATCAGAGACTTAATTCTGTAAGTGTAGCAATCTGGATGATCTGAGAGCTCTGAGTTTAAGGGTAATTGCTCAATTTTCTATCCATGTCAACAGGGAAAATAGGTGAAAGTGGCTGAACACAGCCAAGCAATGAGGCTGGAAGACACGTGGGCTGTTGATGGAATTAGAAATACGCTATCTCTAGAGGGCTATCTCTCCGTCAACCCCTGTGTCTCTTCCATTCCCCATTCATATCTGTCTCCAGGTTTTCTCTCTTTGGGGCTCTTTTTCATTCTTTGTTTAACCCTTCTATCCTATCCTCCATATTTGTAACTGGCTAGCTGAGGCCCTCTGAGCCTTCAGAACACCTTTAATGAGGAGAACGAAAAAGTAGAAAGAATTTTCAGAAAAGATAAGAGAGCAGGGTTCTGGAGGCTCAGGATGCTAAGAATTTAGCGTCACAGTTTGAGGCTAGCCTGGGTGGAAAGTTTATGAGGTTCTTATCTCTAATTAAACCTGAAAAAAAAAAAGCCAGAAATAGAACAATGGCTCAAGTGGTAGAGCACTAGCTCCAAGCCTTGAGCAAAAAAGCTCAGGAACAATGCTCAAGGTCCAAAGTCAAGCCACAGGGCTGGAACAGAAAAGAAAAGAAAAGAGGGACTTTGATGCCTCCCTCATCCCCTTCTTGCTTCCATTTTCCTTCCTCAAACTTTACGAAGTGTATAGGACTTCCTGAGTAGCTCTTAAGCCTAGTTCCTTGGTCTCCCTAATCTTACTTATAATTACCACTGGTATTTTATGAAATAATGCCCCTAAATGTGTGTAAGTCCAGAGTTGTTAGGTCGCTAAGGCCGTCCTGCCCTTCTCTGACACAGGCACAGCAGATTTGTAGTCCATTGCTCAGCATTATGGCAGGGCTTGGGGGATGGGACTGGTCCAGGGACCAAGCTGCCTTCCCTTTTGTCTGTGTCTTGTCCTATTTTCAGGGTTTTGGGTAGGCATTTTGAAAAAGTCTTCCCCTAGGAAATGGTATTGATCATTAATGTTGGTAAGTGTTTGCTGTGAGCTAAGCACTGTGCTAACTGCTTTACCTGCAGTCCTTTAGCTAATCCGCACAATAATTCTGAGGAGACAGTGATTATCAACGCCTTACCGAGGTGGAAATGAAAGCTTTGTGAAGTTAAATAACTCACCGAGGTCATATGGCTAATAAGCGGTGATGTGCTGGTAAATTAACCACTGGCTCTCCAGGGGGAAAAAAACAGACATGATAGGTAGTGTTTGCCAATTACTGTGGTGCAAATACTCCCACTGTGGCTGGTTTCAGGCTACCAACATGACATCACTGACCATAGATGTGGGATGTGATGGGTAGCAACCCATCGCTATATCGTGTTTCCACTGTGAACCACATTAGGTGTAAATGATCTTGAGAGCATTGGTACAGTCAAATGTAGTAACATACATGTGGTAGTGAGTTTGAGTATTGTGTGTGTGTGTGCGTGTGTGTGTGTGTATGCTTGCCAGTCCTGAGGCTTGAACTTAGGGTCTCTGAGGGGTTTTTTTGTTTTGTTTTGTTTTGTTTTGTTTAAGGCTAGTACTCTACCACTTGACCTATAGCGTCACTTTAAAAGTCTCATGGACTTATCTTACTCAGGCTAGCTTTGAACTTTGATCCTTAGATCTCAGCCTCCTGAGTGGCTAAGATTACAAGTGTGAGCCAATGGCCACCTGGCCAGGTTTGAGTGTTTATTAGCTTTGTATACAAGGGCATGGAAGTTTATATTGGTGGATGTATATGTTTGACAGTCTGGTTTTAGGTAATTTTTCCCTGACTATACCAAAAGGCCTGATAATGAACAGAGTTCTATAAAGACAGAGAGTTCTATTATTGGTTCTTCGTTGTGGCCCTTTGCTGTGTTTTTCTGGAGGGATGGTAGGATGGCAATAGCAAGAAAGCAGAGCAAACTCTTTACCTCATGAAACAGGAAGCAAAAGGGAACGGAAGAGACCAGTTTACACTTCCTCTGTAAAGGAGTAGCCCCTAATTAATTAAAGTCCCGCTAGATTCCATCTCCTAAGGTTCTACCATCTCCTGATAGCATTATCCAGGGAGCCAAGCCTTTAACATTTCAGCATTTCAGCCTCCATACCATAGTAACCCACATTCAAAATTCCCCCAAATTTAGCAGGTGGCTTTTTTGAGCAGGTATAAATTGCTACTGTATACTTGCCCTAGTAATTGGTATAGCCCGGATCAGATGTGGTCTCTGTGACTCAGTCCTCTACTCTCAGTGGCCTGTCTCATTGGCTGCTAGCTATAGTCTGGTTCCCATAGATTTTCCCTTTGTATTTGTTCTCCTCTGCTGGTTCTTAGTCACCCACTGGCTCATTTTTCTCAGCTCTGCTAAGCTCACTGTGAAGTCTTATCCACCACAATGCCTGATTTGGACAGAGAACAATCCAAGAGATCCCCATGTTAAAACCCTTAGGACATGAAGCACAGTTTTCAGGTTTGACTCCTCCTCTTTCCTGTTATCTGGTCATCTCAATCAAGCCCACTGAACTTGATTTTATGTAGTGAATTCTTGTGCTATGCTGAATCCTTCAGAGTGAAAACTGACTTTAGGAGTCTCACTGCATGTTACAGATGCTGGTATGAATGTTGTAAGTCCATGGAGTTCCATGTGTGTGGCTCTCCCAGCCCAGCTCTTTGAGACTCAGCAGAGAAAAAAAATGGAGTGATAGTACAGAGACACAGGAAGTTCTCCTGGATGTAAAAGGCCCCAGTCAGTAGTGTCATGATGTAAATTCCAAGCTGAGGCTACAGTGGGCCAGAAGTGGAATTTGTGCAAGTCAATTATATTATAAGAAATTAATTTTGCTATTGTACTGATGATATTAAAAAAGAACAATGCTTTATTTTCAGGCCATGACTGTCACTATGGAACATTTAGAAAGACTCTATTGTAAATAGTCTGTTAGAAAGAGTTGTATGTTGTTTAACCTTGTTAGACATACTCTTTTGGTCTAGAGTAAAGATATTGTAGAGACCTAATTTGTGTGTGTGTGTGTGTGTGTGTGTGTGTGTGTGTGTGTGTGTGTGTGTGTGTGTGTGTGGTGTTGGGCTTGAATTCAAGGCCTGGGTACTGTCCCTTAGCTTTTTCACTCAAAAGTCAAAGCTGTATCAACTTGAGCCACAGCTTCACTTCCACTTTTTGGTGGCTAGTTGGAGGTAAGAGACTCATGGATATTCTTACCCAGGCAGACTTTAAAACTCAATCCTCAGGTCTCAGCCTTCTTAGTAGTTTGGGTTACAGGCATGAGTCACTGGTGCCTAGACAGACATTACCTTCCTCATCTTGATGATAAGTAAACTTAGGACCAGAATTAGCAAGTCTTGTTTACTTGTTTATTTATTTAGTGTTGGCAGTGGGACTTGAACTCAGTGTTTTATACTCTTGCTTGGCTTTTTTTGTTCAAGACTGTCACTATACTGCTTGAGCCACACCTCCACTTTTGGCTTTTTGCAGATGAGAGTCTCATGGACTTTCCTACCAGTGTTTTGAACCACAATCTTCAGATCTTAGCTTCCTGATTAGCTAGCATTATAGTTATGACCCCTTAGCATCAGCTTCAGCGTTAGCAAGTCACTGTATAAGACCAGCAAGTTACAGACAGATCCAGGACAGTTTCCTGATTTTTAATGGGATGTACATTCTGGACTGAAAAACTCTCTGGACCAGGGATCTGAATTCAGACCTACTTGGTAGGCAGTTACATCTATATTCCTGGAAGGCGAGGGGCGGGGGAAGAGATCTCTATGATTGGCCAGAGCTGATATCCAGCTGATGTTCTTACTTAACTCAGGTTTTTTTCTGGAGGTGATTCAAAGTCCCAAGGTGCCAGTCTATACCATCACAGAGAGGATTTCCTGGCACGAGATGGAGAGATATTTGGGGTTATAGAAGAATATAGCAGAGACTGGTTTGGCTGTTTTCTGGCCCCAAAAGGCATAGTGCCAGAGGAAGTTTTGAAAAATCCTATTACACTTGGAGATTTAGTTAACTCAGTCATAACGCTCCTATGTAATCTAGCTAAAAAGAGAAGCCCAGCATGCTGACCATTTCTGGCAGAAGAAGGAGAGAAGGAGAGTGTGCTTCATGCCTAGTGCAGTGCCCTCAAAGTCTCTAGACTTCCCAGAATCACAACATCTCAGTCCAAGTGGTTGGCAGTAGCCTCTTTCCCAAGGGGTCTGCTTGCTTTCGTCATGTAAGTAGCTTACTTGCATGTCCGTATGTGAAGAGGCAGAAGGAGAAGAATGCGAAGGAAAGTCCTATGCCGTGGCTGCATGTATGATTTAATGGAAGCAGGTTTAGAAATACAAAGAGAAAGTGCCATCAGACCCCTGTAGTGCTGTGGTCTGCTTGGAGAAATGTGACTGGCAGCTAGTCAGCCAACCTTGAGGCCCAGCAGAATTAAGAAAAAGCAATCGATCCCTCCAATCAGGGTAGAGATCAAGGTATTGTAAAGTACAGAAGACAGGATGGGGAGAGATGAAGCTCTTCCCATTTAGACTTATGTGGCTGTTCAGCTGTGAGCAGCTGTTCTAGCCTTTGGGGAGGGGCACCAGTCTCTCACCACACAGTTGTGAAAGAAGTGAGCAATTGAGGATGAGAGCAACAGAGATCCTGTGTGTAGCCTGGCCCACAGTCAGGAAGATCTAAGACCCCTTAGGTTATGTGACCAGAAGGAGCGAGCTCAGTGTGCTGGAATGTCTCCTGCAAATGATATGTACCGCAAAAAGAAAAAGACAAAGTAAGAGAGTTGCTCCACATAGGCTTTGTGCCTGAGATGACTGGAGACTAAGCATAGAGATGGCTCAGTGCTCAGTTGTAAGGGTGAGTGATGGCCAGGTATTCAGGTGAAATGGGGGCAGGTGTGTTGATGCATCTGAAATTGGAAGTAGGGTATCACTTATCCTTCACTTAAAGAGAAGTCTTTTCTTGCACATGGACCTGAATCAGCAGCCCCCGGGACAGCAGTAGTCTGAGGAAACTCTCTGTTAGCCTTGTAGGAAGCATATTGATGGTCAAGTGGTGATTCTTCCTTCCCAGCTTTCTAGAACATCCCAGATATTCACTGTGTGTGCAGTGTGTGTGGCCTTGCGTATACACACACAGGAGGACACATTGGGAATGTGCTTCATAAGTCCATAAGTGTGCTTGACGGACTGGGTTTACCTAAAAGACCCTTTAAGAGAAAGCTCTTGAAAGATGATTACAGAATTGAGACACCATCATTTAAAAAGGCCCGAGGCAAACTCCTTTGAAAATTGCAGCAGCGGAGGGACAGAGAACGAACCACACAGCCCTTGATTGTTGTGCTGCTCCCTCAGGAACCATCCTCCCCCTCCCCCTTCGTTTCTCATCTGATAAGAGAGTGAGCAGCAGTGAGACTCCTCATCTACCTTATGAAAATCCGGTTCCGAATGGCTGTGATCAAACCCAGCTGGCTCTCACCAGCAGTGGCCTTGCGTGGAGGAGCCTCTCAGAAGCACCCCATATGTGGGGGTGTCACGGGTGCCTCGGATCAAAGGAGCATTTTTTTAACACATATATATAAGGAAAAGATACAAAACCTTAGGATTTAGAATAAAAGCAGAGTGGTTTGTCTTGTTTTTCTCTGCATTACATGAAGAGGATGAAATAGAATTTAGATTAGCCTGGTTTCTGTCATACTTTGACCGCGCCTCTATGATAGCACTCTGTCACTTTAAATACTGTCATACTCGTCCTGTGTTGCATTGAAGAGTGGAGTCTTCTTCAGACTCCCTTTCTTCCAGCCACTTTGTGTGTGTGTGTGTGTGTGTGTGTGTGTGTGTGTGTGTGTGTGTGTGTGTGTGTGTTGGTCATGGGGCTTGAACTCAGGGCTGGGATGTTGTTCTGAGCTTTTTCTGAGCCTGCTCTTCTCTCCCCTTCTCTACCCTTCTCTACCCTTCTTTCCCCTTCTCTTCCTTTCTCTTCCCTTTCCTTCCCTTCCCTTTTCGTCCCTTCTCTCCCCCCTCTCCTTCTCTTTCCCCCCCTCTCTCCTCCACCTCTTCCTCTTCCTCCTTCCTCTTCTTCTCCTCCTCCTCCTCCTCTTTCTCTTCCTCCTCCTCCCTTTCTCCCCCCCCTCTCTGTCTCTCTCTCTCTCCCCCCCCCCAGTTGAGCCCCAACTCCACTTCTGGCTTTTGGTGGCTAATAAACAGTTTCCTGCCCAGGCTCATTTTGAACCACGCATTCTCAGATCTCAACCTTCAGAATTACCCGTGTGCCTTGGTGCCTGGCTCCAATCACTGTTCATCTCATGTAGTCCTTAATGCATCTTTACAGATAAAAGTACAGAAAACCCCAGGAAGCTGTGAAAAGACAAGGAAGGTCCTTTGTCACCAGTAAGATAATGGTCCCTAGCGGCTGCTATGCCTGGTGACAGGTCTTCTCAGCATTGGGTCCTATAAGGCTTCTGGGTCCTTTAAGGCGTCTGGGCTGGTAAGGTTTTTTTTCCTCCCTTAGATGACCTGTTGGTCCCTGCGTGTGTCTCATGAGCACTGCCTGTGAATCTCTTGCAGGATTCTCTCATCTGCCTTGTCAGCACTGACACCTTTAGCATAGTCAGTGGTCAGTGGCTGATGTGGCTCATGGGGCAAGTTTCCATCTGGGGTATTGCACTCATGGCTGACGTCTCTGTGGGTAACAGTGTGAGGCTAGACATTCATACTGCAGACTTCCTTCTCTGTAGATGATTCGGCCAGAAACCAGCCATGGGGAGGCCTGGCCTGTGTCAGGAATCAGCCAGGCTCAGCTTTCGTCTCCACCCAGGGTTGGCAAAATCCAGAAGTGGAGCTGTGGCTTAACTGGGAGAGAGAGCGGGAGAGGTAGTTGTCTGAGTACCAACATCTCTGAGGAACAGCAGTCACCTTCCTCCTCTCAAGGTCTGCTCTGTTCCCCAGCAGCATTACGAGGGAAGCTGTTTAGCAGGAACACACGGCACTTCAAGACGTGGGACACAGATTAAAAAGAGCCACCTCACGCTGACACCCAGGGCTTCCTCCGGCTGTGCATCTGGGCTATGGTTCTTCTTGCTCCTGTGCTTTTGAATTCCCGTGTTCTGGCCACCATCACAGTTCCCTAGCTCTTCTCCTGGCCTGCCAGTATCGAGGACAGCCTGGACCCACATTGCTCAGTCACAGTCACAAGGGACATGTCTTAATAAAGCAAGCCTGCCAGGGACCTGGAGACATGTTTGTGCCCCTTGTCCCCCAATTTGGGAAGTGCAGGGACCACTCTGGAGCTCCTTCGAGACCTCTTTCCCTTCAGTGTTTGAAGCCTGTTGCCTACTGCTTTCCCCTTTTCTTTAAAAAAAAAAACAACTCCATTTTTTTCCACTTAGAAAAAATTATTTATACGATTGAGATCCACTAATTAAAGCCATTTTCTGGTATTTGGTTACTGGAGCGTTTGATGTCTCTCTGACAAGACCATGAAATGCATGGAGTGTCCACAGGGACAGAATTTGCTGAACACGGCTCTTTGTAAATGAGGGGACATAGTGTCGCAGCAGCTCATGAATATGAAACGCCCATGATGCCACCTCAGTGGACTTGGGAACACAGATGAATCCTGTCATGTGCTAAATGAGACCAATTTCTTTCACTTAACTTCATCTTCAATCAGACCTTCTTCCATTTGCCTGTTTAAAATTCCCCCTACGTGATGCAGAAGGTAACAGCATTCAGTAAAACAAAGTTTTGCAGCTGCAGAGGAAAATCATAATGATCTCTGGTTTTCCAGCTCCTAAAAATACAGATGCTGTTTTCTTTGCTTGTGAGCTCTACTAATACGTGTTGACTTTGGGCACAGAATTAGGGATTGGTCTGGACTGCTTTTATTGGGAGTATCCTGAAGCAGCATGCCCGTAATGCTTTCATGTGGACTGGCAGTTGAACTTGGCTCTGAATGGTGGGTGTGAACCTTATCTGCCTGTAAATGCCCTGCAGCAGCCAAGCAGAGTGGGAATCAGCCTGGAAGCAGGCATGTGGTCTTGAGAGCAGTTAGTACACGAAGTGAGGCAGGGGGAAGATGCCAGTAAACATCCCGAGGGGCCTTGTAAGGTAGAGGTAAGCCAACCACTTGTGTCATTTTAGTAAGATGTCAAGGTGAGAAAGTGCTAGAATACAGAAGAGACTTTGTAGCTTTATAAAAAGCTTTCAGGATGCATATAGAAATCTCTGACCAAGAAACCCAGTAAAGACCTGGGGACCTTACTGAGTAGTAGAACACTTGCCCAGCATGTTCCAGGGCCAGGGTCTGTCTCCAGCTTTGCAGGTGATAGTGGGAGGGGAGAAAAGGAGGGAAGGCAGTAAGGAGACAAAGAATATAAGCTAAAGGGACATACAGAGGAAGGGCTCCTTTCCTGAAATGTCACTGCCAAGGTAGGACCAGAGGCCAGGCTGGGTAGTTAGTGTCCTTTGTGTCTTGCTTCTTGCTTCTTCAAGGTGTGCTCCAGATAAGGAGTCTGCATAGTGTTAGAGGCACATTCATGTCTGCCTAGTAACTCACTTTCTGTTCCGGGGATGCACACAGCTGGGTGCAAATGCAGGCTAGTACAGCATATGTCAAGCAATGCGAGGCCACCTTACCAGAAGAGGCAGCTTGGTTCTTGCCATCAGGCTCAGGAGTAGAACAGAACCCCTCTGAGATTTTGCTTGGTAGTTAGCAATTTCATCCCCCATGCTAATGTTATCCATGATGGATGTATCTTTGAAACCAGTTCTGACTGATTAGTGCTGTTCTGTACTTTATACTATTTTATAATTGTAATAATTATAATTTCTTTAGGCACTACTTTCTCCTTCCCTCCTCTCTCCCTTCCTTTCTTCCTTCTTTATTCTACCAACAAAACTACAACAAGCCCCCTGCTCCATTTATTTCTGTGGTTTCATTTGGTATTTGCCTTGTTTGATGGGTCTTTTAGGTGCAGAGACTAGTGTTCTACTATCAAGATGAATTTTCCTTTTGGTAATCACTCTCCCTCTCCCTCTCTCCTTCTCCCTCTCCCTCTCCCTCTCCCTCTCTGTCCTTCTGCCCACCCATTTCCTTCCTGGTACTAGGGCTTGAATTCAAGGCCTCTCATTTTTACCCAGCTTTATTACTCATAGCGGTATTCTACCTTTTAAATCATACTTCCAGGCTGGCATTTTATTGGTTGATTGGAGGAGTCTTGAAGGCTTTTCTGCTTGAGCTGGTTGAACAAAGATCTTCACTAGTATCTCCAGGATTGCAAGTTACTTCTTTCCCTGGAGCACTTTTTCCGCATGCTACACTTTGCTTCTGCTTGTAGCTGCTCAGTCCAGTCAGGAAAACCTTCCCTGACTCCTCACCCATGTCCTTCCATCTAAATTAGACCTTCTCCAGACTTCACTAAATGCATTGTGGAGCATTCATTCAATAGAATACCATCTGGATGATTATTAAAGGAAAAAAAAAACCCACATCTGTAGGAGAATGCAAGGCTAGGAGTCTCAGAACAGTTGGTATGTAACGTGATTTTGCAGGCATTTATAAAAAGACTGATGTGTGTGATATTAGTAAACTCTCCAGTAAAATTTACACAAGAAATTAACCAATTGCTTCTAGGGAGATGACTGGGTCTCATGGTAGGAGGGGATATTTCATGTTAAAGGTTTCCCTAGCCCTTGATGTTATTACCTATGTTACTTTCACATGCCCTTTTCTGAAAAGTGACTGTCACTGGGCAGGATTAAATGAAAAGATGAAGGTGAGACCATGAGGCGTCTGTACATGTTCAATAGCACAATCTCTGGCCAATGGATAAGAATATTGAAGGTTTACCATATGCTGAGTATAATGCCTAATATTTGTCAAAGGTTATTGCATTTGATGCTTTGAAGGATCACACAAGGCAAGTGGAATGATGGTTTACATTTTATAGGTGGAGAAACTGAGGCACAGACTCATAATGTGGTAGAGATGGGACTGAAAGCTGGCACTCCCACCTCCAGGGCTTGAGGCACTCCTGACCCTAAGTGGCATTTATGGATATACACACTACTGCCATGTTGCCACCATTGGTATTCTGTCATAGCAGTGGGGACAGAAGGCAAGGACCAAGTAGACAGAATTACTAGATTTTTCAAAATAGTGTGGATGGGCTAGAAATGCAGTTCAGTGTAGGCACTTGCCTACATGCACAAGACTCTTGATTTGGTTCCCAGCAAGATAGATAGATAGATAGATAGATAGATAGATACATACATACATACATACATACATTCATACATAGATTTAGTTACTTACCATGTGTTACCACTCTTAAGCTTTTTGCATGTTAAACTTTACAAGCTGATGAATTTGGTGCAGCAGCCCACATATGCAGATCTGTCTCTGACTCAGACACAGTAGGACTGGGACCATTCCTTCTCGGTAATTTGGTGAAGAAACAGATTTCTGATGTCTGATTTATTTTTTAGCTTATTTGTGATATCTATGACAGAGGTATGGTTGGGAAAAGAGAAGGAGAAAAAAAAGAAAAACAGCTCCCTACAACATATTATGTCCGCATAAGAAAGCACTTGTCTGTGATTATAAATCAGAAACTAGAAAATGGAGAAGTTCTTTGAAGTTTGCCCAAAACCTGCGTCGTGGCCACCTGTTCTGCTGGGGGCCGGGAGTTGGATGGCCTGCCTCTGCGGCGACGGCACAAGCTGTCACCACACCGGAAAGTTGCAGCTTGCCTCGGCCTGGCTGTCATCGCTGGCTTTGTCCCATGCAGGCAGTTCACTGAGTTCTACCGGGCACCAGGCTTCCAATTAGAGGGAAATCCCACTGTGTGGCCTGCCCCACCAGTGCTACTCTGAGCAGCCCCCTTGCTAAGGCCGTGCCGACCTCTGATCCATCACAGATGGGCCGGCCCACACTCCTCGTGCACATTTGGAGGAGGAGGTAGGAACCAAGAGGGAAGCCCACGGGAAGCGGGAGTGGACATTAGGCAGAAGTGCAATTCCTCCGAGCTCGGAGATGCAGGGCAGAGTTGACAGGACCCAAATGCTAAAGTTGTGGAGGGAATGGGGAGTTTGGGAAGACCCTGTCCTGAGCCCCAAACTCAGCATGGGGCATTTTCTTACCAACTTCTGAATATTCATCTCAGGCTGGACTCCATGGCTGAGGAGTGCCAACAGTGAGCAGCTGACTGGATCACTCCAAAACTGTCATACTGCTGACGGCACATGGCACAGTCAGGTCCCCGTGCAGGGGCTGTGCTGACTCCTGCCTGGAGCCCCCACTTGGCCCGGGCTGGGGAGCAGGCAGCACAATCCGCCTGCAAGGCCAGTGAGTGTTAACCACCGAGCCAGTGGAATGCTGAGCTGTGAGCATTGGAAATGCGATCTTAGTGGGCTCCACGTGTAGTTCTGAGGAGTCAGGGAGTGGAGGCTACTCTTTGAACAGCTTTTTTCTAGATACAGGACTTAATGAATGGAGCTCATTCTTTTGGAGGGTATTGTGTGTGTGTCTTTATTTCCTGTTAACACTTTATTTTGATCCCTTCTCACTACCTTTCACTTCCTGTCTCTTTCTGTTTTATTTCTTGCTGTCTCTGCGTCTCCCTTGCCTAGGTACATCATTTGTGAGTAATAATAAAGGCAGCATGCCTGGAACTGACATTTATGTACTCTGGCTTAGTAATGGCAGAGTTTAAATAATGCATCAGCTAAAAGTGGCACAAGCCTTCCTAGCTGTTTTTGGAGTGATTCCAGGTCTCTTTTAGAAATGAAGCTTTCTTCACTCTCTCCTCTCTGGGACTTTTCTTTCTTTTGGTTTTTGCAATTGGTTTAGAAATCCTAGAAGTGGAGCCGGGAGTTTGGCCTAGTGGTAGAGTACTTGCCTAGCATGCACAAAGACTGGGGTTTGATTCCTCAGTAGCACATACATAGAAAAAAGCTAGAAGTGGTGCTGAGGCTCAGGTGGTAGAGCTCTAGCCTTGAGAAAGCCCAAGGACAGTGTTCAGGCCCTGAGCTCAAGCCCAGGACTGGCACAAAAAGAAAAAATAAGAAAGAAAGAAATCCTAGAACTGTCAGACTGCATTTGATTTCTCTCTTGCCCCTGATTGAATTGGGGGGGGGGGGAGCTCTAATTGATTAAATCAGAATCTCTCAGCCAGTCAGTAATACTGACTTGGAAAAAAAACATTTGGGGAGTTTGATTTGCCCCCATGAAATAATGGCCAATTTTGAGCAACTTGAGGAAGTTACCATAATGAAGTGTCATGCTGTCCCCATTTCTTCATATAATTAGACTCATAGAACAACTGGCCTCATGTCTCTGCATGCATCTGTCATTGTGTCTGGAGAGTTCAGAGAAGGAAAAGCTCCATGACACAGTGAGAAAAACATGATGCTTAGAATCAGTACTGTGTTCTAGTAAGCCTGGCAGATGGAAACTCTGTCCTCTGAAACAGCAATGGGGAGTTGGCTCATACCATTTGGTACTCACTAGACACTGTGTTGGAAAGAACTTTACAATTTGGGGGAAAGGGACATTATGGGGTGGGGGTGGGGAAGCGGGAGAAAATGAGGGAGTAGGTAACACTGTTCAAAAAATATATAGGGGCCAGGAGTTTGGCCTAGTGGTAGAGTGCTTGCCTAGAATGCCAAAGACCCCGGTTTGATTCCTCGGTACTACATACATAGAAAAAAAAGCCGGAAGTGGTGCTGTGGCTCAAGTGGTAGAGCACTAGTCTTGAGAGAAAAGTCTAAGGACAATGCCCAGACCCTGAGTTCAGGGCCTAGGACAGGCAAAAAAAAAAAAAAAATGTACTCATTGCCTTACTTTTGTAACTATAACTCCTCTGTACATCACCTTTACAACTGCAGATGAAATGTGGTGGCCAGGGCTGGGACTATTGCTGTCTGGAGCTGCTGTGTGGGGTGGTCTTCATCATGAGTGGGTAGTGATCACAATGCCAGGCACATTCACCAGTTCCTCCCAGACTTTCCTCTGTTGTCAAACGGTCTCAGAATGTTGGGACTTCCTTTGCCTTCTCTACATGTCACCGTGGAGGTCCACTTCAGCACCCCTAACCTGGCGTAAATGTCAGGGTCACTGGAGAAATCACAGGAGGAAGTACAGGCGCTTGAACCCTGCTAGGAGGTTCTGGAATAAGGCCTGGAGCAAAGATATGACTAAATCTCCACCCTGTAATCCTAGAGTATCCCATCATTAGGTACCTGAATGCTGGATACTAGGTGTGAGGGTCCCTCTGGCCTCACCCAGCCACACTGCTGGTGTAGAGGGAGGCACGCAGGAAATGGAGAAGCCGGCAGGATCCCCATCTGTGCCCTGCACAGCAGTGTCTCTGCCTCTTGTTGCAGAAATTCCCATCATCCCAGATCTGGAAGACGTGCAAGAAGAAGACTTTGTTTTGCAAGTGGCATCCCCTCCCAGGTAGGTTAAGTTAGGTGTGAAGTTGGCAAAGAAGCAGAGAACAAATGAATGCATATATCCACGTACTGTCTACGTGTGGACCTTGCAGAACTCAGTGTGGGTCCCAGGCTTTGTGGTGATGGCGCCACCCACCTTTCTCACTTTGTTAGGACATTTTGTTTGCATTCGGTGTCTGGGGATAGTGGTCAATAGCTCTCCTGGCTGCTTCTCAAACTCTCTCTTACCTTAGCATCCAGGTGAACCGGGTGATGACCTACCGTGACCTGGACAATGACCTCATGAAGTACTCAGCCTTTCAGACCTTGGTGAGTGGAATAGCATCTGCTCAGAGGAGTGGCTCTAGGCCCCATCTGTGGAGAGAGTTCTCAATTCCTCAATGGCTGCACATACCTCCACATCCCACAGCTGCCTGGCAACCTTACTCCTGCTGGCAGTATCCTTTGACATCACGCAGAGTGGCTAAACCCCACAGTATTCCAGGTGTTCCCAGTGCTGAGGACCCACCTGCTCCCTGGGTGAACACTGGGCATCTGCTGGTACCTGGTGGCTGCCCTGTTGCCCTCTGTCCCTATGGATGTGGTTTCACCACTTCCTCTGGCCCATCCTCAGCCCGGAGAACCTTGTCGCCTTCCTCAGTGGCTGTGTGGTCTCCTCACAGCTGCACTCTTCAATTAATGCACTTCTTGGGTCTCAGTTTGGGGATTTCTAATGCACACAAATGCCTCTCCTTTGTGCAAGATACTTTCAGCACCCCAAGGCTCTGTCTACTGTTTGTGTATTTACAGGATGGTGAGATCGACCTGAAGCTCCTTAGCAAAGTACTTGCACCGGAGCAAGAATTGCGAGAGGTACAGTAGCAGCTCCCTACTCCCAGCCTTGTTGCTTCTAGAGTCAGCGGGCTCCCAGCTAGCCTGCCCCTCCCTGAGGCCTAGGTGAGACGGGAAGTCAACTACGACCGCGGGGAAAGGACTTCCTTTGTCTTATTCAGAGATACCACTCTTGACAGGATGATGTTGGCTGGGACTGGGACCATCTGTACACTGAGGTGTCATCTGAGCTTCTCAGTGAGTGGGACCTGCTACCTGAGACGGAAGAGGACCTTGAGGTACCCGCGCAGAACACCTGAACTCGGAACTTCTGCACAGGACTTGAGTACATGTAATGAGCCTAAAACCAAGGGAGCTTGCAGCAACTAAGAAATTTTATATGAGATATTTTGTAATAAAAATATTTTCAGTAGACCACATTGGATCATACAAATGCAATAAATGACTTTATTCTTGTCACTCCCTCCATTTCTTCCCAGCACTGTCTTAATGAACAAAGGAGGGCAACAATATTTATTTATTTATTTATTTATTTTTGCCAGTCCTGGGCTTGAGCTCAGGGCCTGAGCACTGTTCTTGGACTTTCTCAAGGCCTCAGCACCACTTCTGGCTTTTTTCTAAGTATGTGGTATAGAGGAATTGAACCAGCGTCTTCGTGCATGCTAGACAAGCACTCTACCACTAGGCCAAACTCCCAGCCTTTATTTATTTATTTATTTATTTATTTATTTATTTATTTATTTTTGTAGTGGGAGATTGAGGTGGGGTCTTACTATGTAGCCCAGGCTTTGATCCCTCTTGAGTCCTGGGCTACAAGCATGTATCACCATGCCTGGAGAGAAGGCAGCTTTGAAACGCTCCGTTGGGAGCACTGAATCCTCACATCACTGATGAGCATGAGGATGGGTGCTCCTGCTTGTGGTTGTCCCTTCTCAGGAGGCAGCAGCCACTCCCTGGAGGAAGGGACCTGGACTCAGGCTGCAGGAGGTTGCTGACAGTTGTCTACTGACATCCTGGGAGGGCTAGCAGGATGCTTTTCTGACTGTTGCCCTCTGTGCCAGCAGGTGTGTCAGTGGAACTGCCCTGACACCTTCCTCATGTGCTCTGCCCATCAGGAGCTGGGTAGCCAGCTGTGGGTGTCTCGGAGGGGACAGCAGTCTCCTTGTTGCCTCTGCTTGTCCCCCTCCTTCCCCTCTGCCACAGGTTTCCAGAGCCTCTCTGCCAGTTCTCACTGGGAGGGCCCAGTTTCGCTAACCTCAGGTAAGTGTCCACTGATCCTCCTCACCCTGTTTTCAGTGACCCCTGACCCTTAAGCAGTGGCTGCGAGCTACCTTCAACACTGCCTCTTCCAATGTGGCTGATACCCCAGCAGCCCCCCTTCCCCAAACAACAAGATGCCTCTTGTGGTTCTTGCATTCTCCAAAGGCATCTCTAAGGACAGGAACCTCTCCTGCAGGCCTCTTCTTGCCACTGCTTTGACTCGGTCCATGTGGGATGGCAAAGCTAAAAGCCCACTCCTGGGCCTTGGGGAGCACTGAGTGTTCTTATCCTGCCTGGAGAGCCCTTAATTAAAATTCAGAAAAACAAAGAGGTTCAACACATCAAAAACCCACTGGGGGGTTATTTTTGTGTGACTACTGTGCCCTTCCTGGTGAGCCCAGGGCTCTGGAACTGGAAGAACCTATGCTTGTCTGTTAATTATAAACTCAGGGACTTAGAGGATTTGGGGTCCCATTTCCTCTTTTTCTAGAGTCAAATTTTCAACCCAGACGGATGTTCTTTGGAATAATTCTCATGGTCACTGAAGTTTCTATCCAGGCTGGTTTTTCTTGAGCCTAAATCATTCTGAAACCCAAAAGAGAAAAGTGTTTTTATTTATTTATTTACTTACTTACTTACTTCTTATTTTTGCCAGTCCTGGGCTTGAGCTCAGGGCCTGAGCACCATCTTTGGACTTTCTCAAGGCTAGAGCTCTACCACTTGAGCCTCAGCACCACTCCCTGGCTTTTTTCTATATATGTGGTACCAAAGAATCCAACCCAGGTCTATGTGCATGTGAGCCAAGCAGTCTACCACTAGGCTAAACTTGCGGCCCCAAAACAATGACTGCTTTTTTGGGGGGTCTGTCCTGGGGCTTGAACTCTGGGCCTGTGCAATGTCCTGGAGCTTTTCAGCTCAAGGCTACTGCCCTACTCTTGAGCCAAACCCCACTTCCCATTTTCTAGAGGTTAATTGAGATAAGAGTCTCAGGCCCTGGGGAAAGACCAAGGACAGTGTTCAGGCCCTGAGCTCAAACCCAGGACTGGCCAAAAAAACAAGAGTCTCGGGTCCTTTTGTGCCCAGGCTGGCTTTGAACCTTGATCCTCAGATCTCAGCCTTCTGAGTAGCTAGGATTACAGGCGTGAGCCATTGTGCCTATCTAAAAGCCATAGTCCCTTAATTACCATCAAGGCACTCCACTGCCTTGGGGCTCCGACAACCTTGGAGGTGTTCAGTCAGCAGAACCAATGACTGGGGGTTCTCTCCTTCCTCTACTTTTCTAGTGGCAGCAACAGGCTTTAACTTGAATTGTGCTCTCGCTACGTTCCATTCTCATAGCCCTGTGAGCACACCTCCTGTGATTATCCTATTTGGTAGATGAGGTGAGTGAGGCTCAAGGAATTGAAGAGATTAGTCAAGATAGAGCAGCAAGGCTGGAATTCAAAAGTTGTCAGACTCTGCTGAGCTTTAACACCTGTTTTCATGTGCCTCCTGTAGTCTTCAGCTTAAGGAAGTGATCTTGCATAGAGTACACAGAATAAGGTGGGGAGCTGGTGGCTCACATCTGCAGTCGTAGCTAATCAGGAGGCTAAGATTTGAGGATCACAGTTCTGGTTTTGCTGCCAGCACCAGCAGAAAGACCCACAAGACTTTTATCTCCAATAAACTCAGAAAAATGGGAGTGGTACTGTGGCTCAAGTGGTAGAGTGCTGGCCTTGAGCACAAAGAAGTTCAGGGACAGTGCCCGGACGCTGGATTCATGCCACAGGACCAGCACAGAGAAAAAAAAAAGGCAGAATACCAAGTTCTATAGGAGAAACTGCCTTTTTTCTCCACCCTGAAGTAAATATCCATTCTCCTCTCTAAGGTATCTACATTTCTAAAGTATGGCTATACTCAAAAGACCTGGCCCCTGATTGTGAAACCAACAGAACCTGGCAAGCAACAGCTCTAAATTGAGAGATTTAAGCCCCGACATAGGTTAAGGCCCTGTGTCACCACATCTCAGATGATAAATCCTTTCCCTGGCCTTATCCAATGTAGGTTTCATCTAGCCCTTCAACATCATCTTCAGAAATGTTCCACAATCAACATCTGCCTGGTTCTTTCTTCCAAGATCCCTTCCTATGTGACAATCACACAGCCCAGGCTAGGAATTTCCCCAGAAGATGGCCAGAAAGGTAAGACAATAGACAAACACAAAATAGTGCAATTTACTCATTACTTCCTGTCTGCGTCTACTCTTCTGGCTCCTGTCATGTGAAAGTAGGCTTGAATAGTCCCTGCTGGGCTCTCACAATCCATCCCTGCTCTTTGACATTAAGTAGTCACTGCAGAGATGCTGTTTGCAGTTCATTCCTTTGTGAAAGATTATTGCCACCTGCTAGGCTCTGTTCTGGGCTCCACTGATAGAGAAGCAGACAGAACTCCATGCCTAGAGAAGAAATGAGTGTTTGGGGGGGGGGGTGATATCATGGAGGCATGGATAGCAGGAAAAGGAAAGACAATTTAAAATGGGTGTTCAGGAGAGGCCTTGCAGAAAGACCCAGAGAAGCTGAGATAACAAGACTGATCTCCAGGCAAGCGCTCCAAAAGAACAGAATTTTCAAGAGCTAAGAGGCTTCCAGCCTGCTTGAGGGGTAGGTCAGGGTGCCTAGGGTAAAGTAACAGGGCAAAGGAGAAACCTACCTTCCCTGTGTTCAAGGCTGGCTTACCACTGGAGAGGCCTGTGGGAGTGTGGGGTCCATTCCTGCAAGGCAGCTTTCGTAATGCTTCCCTCTCTGTGTGTGCTTCTTCCGGCCTCAGCCTGGAGAAGCAGACCTGCTGAGGCTGCCCTGAGAGGGCAGGGACAGTGAGCAGCAGAGATGAGGAGGTAGCTTCTGGTTGCCAGCAGGCCAGGTGGCATTAACAGATTCCTGCCTGGCTCATGCCCTGGAAACTTCCAGCTCCAGACCTACGGCCTGAAAACTTACCAGGTCAGGCTGACAGGTGAACCCAAGGGCATCACTAGCTAGTCCTGGCTCTTGGCTTGGGCTTTACTGAGACTCAGGACCCTGAAGATGAGTTTTTACAACTGTGTGCTCCAGAGACAAATGCATATGTCTGACATGTTCATTCGGTGTTGCCTGACCAAGGTATGCTACTTACATGAATCTGCATACCAGAGCCCCAGGATCTGCGGCCAAGTGCAGGAGGGAGGGAGCACTGGGAGCTGCTGCGCACACTGAGAACAGAGGCAGTGCCGGTGTGCTGAGAGCTAGGGCCACTACATTCCAGCCCACAGGCCACATCCAGCCCATCCTCGTCTGTGACACTTGCCTGGAGTACAGCTGCACACAGCCTGCTGTGTGTTTCCTTGTGGTCGAGTCTCTTACTGCTTTTGTTGCAAAACTTTGTTGCAGCCAGGCTCTGGTGGCTCACAACTGTACTCCTACGTTTTCAGGAGCTGAGATCTGAAGATCCAGTTAACTACCAAAAAGCCAGAAGAGGTGCGAGGGCTAAAGTAGTAGAATGTCAACCCACTACAACAGCTAAGGACAGCTCCCAGTCCCTGAGTTCACATACAAAACCAAAACCCAAAAAGCTTCATTGCAACACAAAAGAACTTAGTTTCACATAGACCATCTGGCCTACAAAGCCTAAAATATATACTATTTAGCCCTTTCCAGAAAAAAAAGAAAAAGTTGACCCAACCTCCTCACTTAGAAGGATGAAGATGAAAAATTCAACTTATTTTTGTCTAGAAAATCATTACAGCAGGAGTGCTTTGAGTTAGATGTTAGGGAATGGAATGGGGAAATCTTAACCCTCAGAAAGTTACCTTAAGAAATTTTCTTTTCTAGGAAAATTGGGGCAGGGCTGGGAGTGTAGTAGAGTATTTGTCTAGCATGTATGAAGCCCTAGATTCGAGTCCTCAGTACCACATAAACAGAAAGAACTGGAAGTGGTGCTATGGCCCAAGCAGTAGAGTGTTAGCTGTGAGCAAAAGAAGCTCAGGGACAGTGCCTGGGCCCCAAGTTCAAGCTCCAGGACTGATAAAGTGGAAGGGGTTTGGAAGAAAGAAAATTGGGACATAATCTTTGGAGGCAGAAGAGGGAGAGATTTCTGGGCTCCTCAGCCCTTTGATACATTCTGGCAGGTAGAGTTACTAGGAGACAATTAATTGTCTTTGGCGGTGGGATTAGGAGAAAGAAGAAAAAGCCCAAGGGAGGGGCACTAGAAGCAGGAGTAGGGGGGGCGGGGAGAGAAATGATCGGAAAGATCACTTCTTTTGTTTGGCAAGGCAGAAGTCAGCATGCAAGAGTGGTGGAGCAAACAGAGGAAGAGGCTGTTCCTCTGTGGCTCCGCTGGAGTGAATTAATTCATGACATATGTTCCCAGCATCTGTCATGGTAACCTGGGCTGGAGAGGTCAGCAAGAGAGGGGACCAAGCTAGGGCCAAGCATTAGCCCACAATTCCCGGGTTGTAGGGGCTCTTGGCTGCTGAGGAATGAGGACTGGCCAGCCGATCCAGGAACATCTGCTGCAGCTGCAGCCCTCTGCCCTGCTTTGGGGAGGAGGCACAAAGGCCCCTCATGTGCTTGCTACAAAAGGAACCATGTGGCTTGGGCAGGGTTCGGGGGAGGGTCCTGTAAACTCTCCCTGGCAGAGCTCTAGCTGCAAGCTGCCCTTCCTTAGCACACTGGAGCTGGCATGCTAAGGTGTTTCTTGGGGGGGATGATGGTCAACCTAGGGAAAGTGAGGCACAAAGTCAGTACTCAGTGAACGTTAGTGACTGAATGGCAGGAGATGGTCACTTGTCCCCAACCCTCATGGAATACTTAGTTCTGGCTGGGCCTAAGTGGGCATCAACCTCATGGATGCAACTTGTAGGCTGATTTAGTCACAGGACATGGTCCACAGAACTTACCCACTTTAGAAAACTGGGGTCCTGGGGTTTGAACTCAGGGCCTGGGTACTCTCCCTGGGCTCTTTTGCTGGAGGTTAGTGCTCTGCCATTTTGAGCCACAGCCCCACATCTGTTTTTCTAGTGGTTAATTGAAGCGTTTCACAACCTTTCCTGCCCAGGCTGGCTTTGAATGTCAAACCTCAGATCCTCAGCCTCGTGAGTAGTTAGGTTACAGATGTGAGTCATAGGTACCCTGCTCTTTGCTTTCTTAGACTAGCATCTGAAAATAAAAGCCTTCCTGTTGAAACCTAGAGCTCCCGATGTCTCAGGTCCAGAGATGTATGATCTGGGGCTGTGTCACTTGTAGAGGCCAGGACTGCACCTTGGAGCGATGCTCTTTAAAATGGCAGCAGAGTGCCCCCACCCTCCCATGTGTTCCCTATACACCCCATCTATGTGCTGCCTGGTTCCCACAAGCATTTGACTCTGAGAACCCTGCCCAACTTCCTCATTTCACCAGTGAGGACTCTGTTCCCCAAGAACACCACGCCATGGTCACATTTCTGACGTGGAACTTGTTCCTGTGTGGTAGGCCAAGACCAGGCCTGGTGTAGGCTCTGAAGGGGGTCCAGCTCACCTGCTAGGAGCCTACCCTTGTGTCCAGCAAGACTCTGACGGGTGTTTACCAGAATCTTGGGACATTTCCAAGACTAATAACTGGCCATTCACCACTGGCTGTTTAAGATGGTCTTCCCTGGGGTGGACAGTGTGTTCTCAGGAAGGCACACGGCATTGGGAAGGTGTCATGCTGAAGCTGGCATGGTCTCGGGGGCTGGAGACCTCAGCTACCCACAACTAGCAGCATCTACCCTGGGGCCAGTCCCTGGCTATGGTCAGGTGGGGGAGATGAGAAGTGTGGCCAGCTGATGGCCTCAGAGGTCAGTGTCTTCAGGGCCTCAGCCATTCCCAGGCCATTCGACGTGGGATATGGTGTGGCTTGAGCCCCCAGGGCCAAAGCAAGGGTCTTCAGTGGCAGTCTTTGCGCAGGAGCTCCTGCTGGCCTGGCCAACCCATTCTCAGGGCTGCACTGCATCTGAGGCTTGTCAGCCCCTCTGCCCGGGTGTCAGACCTCTGTGACCACCTGAGGCCTTTTCCTGCTGTTGCTGCTTCTTCTCCATGTGTCTTTTCCTTCACAGGTGTGATCCACAACAAATCTTCTTCCAGCCTTCCTTGGAGTCTGCTTCCCAGAGGAGCCAAGGGGTGGGCTGCAGGTGGTCGTGCTTGAAAGGGCACAGACTTCTGGGAAGGGAGGGTTGAGCTGGGCGGCAGCCCTTTTTTCAAAGCTACACACCTCATGTGCCCAGTGGCCTGCCTAGTGTCTGTGGAATTCCTGTCAATGATTCTAAGAAAGAGGGACAGGGGAGAGACCTTCTATCCTCCCAAAGCATCCTCCACTCAGGTAAGCAGTGTCGCTTCCTGCATTGTGTACCTGTGTTCTCTTAGTTGCTCCTCCTGCTAAGAGGTGCAGCCAGGTCTGTCTTTCCACCAGGTTCTGAGCAATGGTTCATACCCATGGTCAATGTCAGGTGGCTCTGCCTCTTGGAGCCTCTGCCTATCAACTCAATATAACAGGAGCACTTAGTATAGGAGTCCTGTCTTTGAATGCCAAACACAAAGATTGCCTTCGTACCGACCTGCTTTAAATGGAGATTTTAAGGGATTTTCCTAGGAGGTATAGGAAAAGACAGGGTTTCCAGAGCTGGCCATCCGCCAAAGCCTCCTACATCAGAATCTCTCTTCTAGAGATCATTAAACATACAGGTTCCTGGGCCCCCTGAGCTTCTGGATCAAAGCCTATGGGACTAGAAGACCTAAGAATATGCATTCATCTGGGACCTTCCCAAATCCCCCCCGCATTAGAGCAGCTTTGTCTAAAACAGAGGTTGCAAACTGCTGGCTGAAGCACAAAAGCAGAGTTCTACTTCTCTGTGGGACCCAGTCCCACACAGGCTCCTTCTCCCCAGTAACTTCAGGGGCTGGGACAATACTCGGGCTTTCTTGCTTTTTTAGACCCTGCCTTGCCTCTTCCTTGTGGTTTCTGGGATATTTTGAATCCCTGATTACCGGGGATATGAATGCTTGATAAGCGTGGCCAATGGTGGAGCATGCTTCTTTCCCATATATAGATGGCATCTTTACCTGGCTTTGTTGGGCTTGTCTAGAAGCTCAGATTCCACTTCCCTCACCTGCCATTGTCCATTCTTTGGTAGTTGCCATCACAAGTATTTTTTGAATGATCTAGGCACGCATAAATTCACAAACTTCACAAAGTGGTTCTTAATCCACCTATTCCACGCCTCCTCCCAGGGGAGGTTTACAGATGCCAGACGAAGAGACTCAAAATCTCTGGGGGTGATTCCTGGAAGGTGTACCTCCCATAAGTCTGTGAGCCCTGTGGTCTTCTGAAGGAAGCAGGGGGGGTGGGGTAACTAAAGACCCCTGGTTCAATCAGTCTCCTGAAAGCAGAGGGAGCAGGGAGCCTTCACTATAATCACAGCCTCTTCCTCTGGCCTCCCCCATTCCCTCCCCTCTGGGCAGCAGCACCTAGGGCTCAGGCTTCTCTCAGAATCCATCAACTGTCACCCTCAGAACTAGTTCATTAGTTCTTTTATTATTACCATTTTTCCTGCTTATCATTATTAATGATCACTCTAGATGGGCCAGGGTGCTGACAGCTCCCCTCTGTCCATTCTTTCTGTCTGTCCTAATCCTGCCTATTTATCTGGCATCCACCTGATCTTTTCCCCCATTTAATTAAGCAGTGCTGGTCAGCACACTACTGCCCAGGTGGAGATGGGAACAATTGCTCTCCTGATAGGCAGAGGAGTGATGGCTTGGCAGCCTGGACATTCTACCTCCCTCTGGGGGGATGGTGGTGTCATGAGTCCCAGAAGGGCCACACTGGGTCTGAGAGCTGAGGAACTGAGGGGTTGAAGACCTGTACCCATTGAAAAGCAATGCAATTCAAACCTTAGTGAGCCTCTGATCATGGGAGCCCCATTAAATAGCCCAGACTCTTGAGGCTATAGGTCTTGCTATGGGCGATCATGAATCTAAGTCCCTAGTGGGTTCTCTATGGTGCTTCTCCATTGGCATAGAGCACACTTGGACTAGCACTGCATCAGTGAGCTAACCTTAGCTTAGTGGTTGACCCTGGCCTGGACTCAGTCTGCCTTGCTGGCAGTGGATTGAAAAAGAAATGGCTTCAACAGGGACATGTTTGCAACAGATATGAGGTGAGGAGGGGCTGAGTCAGGTGGTGCTCAAGACTGCGGCTCAAGACTTGGCCTTTGGCTTAGAGACTCCATTGATATTCAGCAACCGGAAACAGTGGGGATTGGGAGAAGTAAGTGCCAAGAGTAGGGTGTAGTAGAATGTCCCAAGAACCACACAGGATTCCTAATTTGTAGTGACAAGTAAACATCCAAAGCCCTTTGCTCAAAAACAATTGGGAATTTCAAGATGGAGACTATGGAACAGGAAGCCAGCAGTGGGGTCCCTTCTCCTGCAGCCCTGTGCACCTGTGTAGGCCACATGCCACTAAGTTGATCTTGGTTGAGATTCAAGCAATAGCAAGAGAGCTGGCCAAAAGGCACCATCACTGTGATGGCCTGTCCCTTACTCTGCAGTCCCTCAGGTGATTGGCATGTCTCATTTCTAATGCCATGTGAGTCTAAATTGGAGGTCATATGGCCCAAGATTCATAACTCATACACTTACAGGGGAAGTGTCACAAATAAGAGAACATGATTGATAAGATCAAAGCATACCAATGGTCCCAGGCTTTGCACAAAGTCCCCTACCTCCAGGACAATAAAATCCAATGCTGTCAGTGAGCGGATAGTCCCACTTGTGCTGCAATTATTCCAGCCCCAGTGTCACACTCTTTTTCTATGCCAGTAGTAGAGCTTGAACTCAGGGCTTGGCTGCTGTCCCTAAGAGGTTTTGCTCAAGGCTACTGCTCTCACTCTTGAGTCACAACTCTACATATGGCTCTTTGCTGGTTAACTGGAGATAAGAGTCTTATGGACTTTCCTGCTCAGGCTGGCTTCCAACCAGGATCCTTCTATGTCAGCCTTCTGAGCAGCTAGGATTGCAGATGTGAGCCACCAGCAACCAGGAATCACCTTGACCTTTTGATAGAGTACTTCCTCCTTGCAACAACCCTATGAACAGTTTGCCATTGTTCTCTTTTTGCCAATGAGGAAACAGAGGTAGACAGTGGCACCCTGCTGCCTGGCCCATCCGGCCTGAATGAATGAATATCTGTGGTGGAAGATGTTGTCTTCATCAAGCTCTGGGTACAAAGAACTAGAGATGGAGGTTGCTGACACAGGTGGGGTGCTGTGAGCCAGAACGGCATGCGTGTGTGCCAGGGTGTTGCAAAACGCATAGAAACCCAAGTGCCAAGCCAAAGATGGAAGGATTGATAGCAATTAAAATGTTTTGCCTGGGAGCTGTTTGGAGCCTTTTTTTTTTTTTTTTGAAGCAGGAGTTTTCTGACTTCAAGGTGTTAACCGGCTCTCTAAATGGTTTTGTTTTTTAATTGCAGCAAATGACTGTGGAGCCATTAGATTTTTGCCTCTCTGCAGTTATTTCTGAGCCCTTCAGTCCTCCTCCTTCTATTTATTCTGTTTAATTCAGTCAGGTAGCTCCGGGGCAATGGAGATCAATACTTTCCTTTGATAGAAAAGAGTCAGGTTTGAAACCTAGAGATAAAACTGACACATTTTGTATAAATTTAATTAAAAATGCACCTTTAGTGGCTTGTTGCAGGCACAAAGCCCAGTGTCTATCTTTCTATCTGCCTCTCTTCTCTTCCCCTGCCTCTCTCTCCCTCTCCTTCTTTCCCTTGTTCCTAACAGGGAGATCTCTCTATCTACCTCACAGCAGAAGCTCGTTCTATGATTCTGGACTTGTATGAAATTCTAAGCGGATCAGCCTGGGCCTTCGTTTCCCAGGGTGGGCTGGGGGCTGGGGAGCGAGGCTGAGGGATGGCTTTGCTTTTCCATTGAAACCTTCTTCTTTGGATCCTGCAATCTGTAGGGTCAGGGGCTCCTGTGAGTTCTCAGCTGGGCCTGATGTCTTTTCTCCAGGCCTATGATGGAATCCGGGAGCTGCAATAGCCACGTATACCTTTCTCTCCTAACCCCAGGGCTCCTGCGCCCATTTGTCTTGTGTTTTACAATCCACCCCTTCACCTCCTTCCCTGCTGCCTCTCCCTTTCCTCAATTCCATTTGGCTTTCCTCATTTTTCACTTGAGTGGCTTTCCTATCCCCAATTCCGCTCTGGCCTCTCTCTGCTCAACACCAATAAAACACACTGAACACAGGTAGAACAAGGTGCCCGGGCGTGGTGTGACAAATGACTCACCCAGGCTAGGCTCAGCATGGCTGTAAATTGCCCTTCCTGGGGGCCAGGCTAGGCCTGGGTCTGTTCACAGGAGCCCCCAGTAGACGCAAGGCTGCCAGCAGCAAGCTGCCAACCTAGCAACCTAGCATCCCTTTGGCCCCAAGGCCTTCCCCCAAGAAACAGGTGCTCAGCGGGAAGCGCGGTGACAAGGTAAGAGGGGTGGGAGGTGGGGGAGGGGGGAGGGAGTGGAGAGTCTGACATGTTACACCTATGGCTTTGGATAGAGCTGCTGGGAAAACTGTCATTTATTGAGCATCTGAGCTGATTTGGGTGTAACTCTAACAGCTCCTACAGTGGGACACATACTTTGTGCCAGGGACTGTGCTGAGGCTTTGCATTCCGTTGTACTGAGTCCTCCCAACAGTTCTTAGTCAAGGACGACCTATGACTGACTCTCCCTGTTTCACAAGTGTTACCTGAAGGAGGCTCAAGGTCATTTGTTCCAACGTGGCAGATCTCCCTGCCTCTGAATTTGGGGCACATGTGGAAGCTAGATGTCCCATCAATTACCTGGATGATCACCACCCCATCTGAAGTGGAGACACAGGTGGCCAGGAGCCTGCGGTCCAGGTATAGACACTTGCAGAGGTGAATGGAACAGGACACTTTCTAGGTCTTTCTGTGGCCCTCAGAGGCTCTGGGGAATGTGGAGCCTCAGCCTGTGAGTCTGTGACCACCTTCCCCCTTCCCTCTCCCCTCTCCCCCTCCCCTTCCCCCCTCCCCCCCTCCTCCTCCTCATAAGCCCCTGTCATATGGTGATGCATTCTGCACAGCAAGTTCAGACTGGAGAGGCCCACACCTGAGTAGAGCCCCTAGACTTCTCTCTGCTGCCTTCCTCACTGGTAATTACAAACACCAGCCGTTTTGTGTCTGAAATGGCCAAGATAATTGAAACGGAATTCAGAATCAGGGCCCTGCAGGCAACACTTGTTGAAAGAAGAAATAAAGATCGTTTGGGTCACGTCTTTTGTAATTTGCGTTTAATAATCGTACCGGGAGGTACGCACAAAGGGACAGGCAGCCTGTGAGCCAGCTCCCAGCCTGCCAGCCACCCTCCTCTGACTGCTGGGGAGGGAGGACTAGCTGAGGAGGGGGGCATCTGTGGAGGAGCGCTGGAGGTGGGGCCCCTCTCCTTCCAGCATGGAGAAAGTTCTCTCCTGCATTCCAGGAGCAAGGGCCAGACAAGGTGGAAAACCTTCCTGCTAGAAGCCCTGGCCTCCCGTGCTCTGCAACTACCACTCACTACCCCAGACCTGTGAGGACTGAGGATGGATGAGAAGCTGGCGTCTAGGTACATAGGCAGGATGGCTTCCACAGGCAGCTGGGGTGGGAGTGGAGTTCTCTTTAGGTCCAAAGCGTGGGTCACTGCACCACTCAGTCGTGCCAGCCATGGAGTAGGGCAGAGGTCTGGGCGTCCCTCAGTGTGGCGGGTGCATACACAGGGTGAAGTTAGATACGGCTTCCAGATGCTGGGTGGGAGGGTCTTCAAAGGCCCCCTCTAATCGTGGTACAAAGCCAGCCCAGGAGAGGAAGTCCATGGGACTCTTATCTCCAATTAACTACCAAAGAGCTGAAAGTGGAACTCTAGCTCCAATGGTGGAGGGGTAGGCTTGAGCACAAAAGCTTAGAAACAGAAATGAAGGCCTGGTGTTTAAGACCTAGGACGGGTGTGAGCACGTGTGCGCGCGCGCACACACACACACAAGGAGCCCTGCAATCCTAGGTCCCTAGCACTGCCAGTGGGCGTCAGTTTCACACTAGGAGAGTCCCCGCCACTAACCCCAGACCCTGCGCATGCACACAGGCAAGTTCTCCACTGACCCCGCACACCTCGTCATGATGCCTCCGCCTGTCTGCGAGACTCAGGAGAATCAAGGTGTCAAGGGCTTCTCAGCAGTGGCATGTCATGGAGGGGAGGTGGCAGCTCTGGGAAGCTCAGGCTTGGAAATACAGTGTTCTATGTTGAAGGCCATACCCTGTGCAGCCCCAGAGGGTGGCTTGGAGACAGGATCTTAAGAGGAGTCACTAGGTTAGAATAAACTTCGAAGGACAGGTCCTATTTTAATATGACCAATGTCCTTACAGCAAGAGGAAATTGAAAGATAAAAAGAGATACCAGAGCAATATGTACAAGAGGAAAAGCAGCACACACCTGCAATCTTTGCTACCTTTGCAGATCATAGTTTTAGGCTTATCAGGGCAAGAAAGTTTAGATAGTTCCTCATCTGAACCAATGAGCTGGGCGTGGTGGTACAGCTTGCCCTTCAAGTTACACGGGAAGTGTAGATTGGAGGATCATGGTCTGAATCTTAGATCCTATCTGGGAAAATAGCTAAAGGGGAAAAAAGTGGGTAGAGGCATGGCTTATGGCTTAAGAAGAGCAATTTGCTTAACAAACTCAAGGACCCACATTCAAATTTCAGTACTGCTATAAAAGAGAAAGAAAGAAAAGAAAGAAGGAAGGAAGAAAGGAAGGAAGGAAGGAAGGAAAGAAAGAAAGAAAGAAAGAAAGAAAGAAAGAAAGAAAGAAAAGAAAGAAAGAAAGAAAAGCCGTGTGAGGACACAGTGAGAAGGTAGCCATTTGCAAGCCAAGATAGAGCCTTCAAGAGAAACCAAAGCTGTCATCACCTTGATCTTGAACTTCGGACCTACCGAAGGTCAGGAAAGGCAATTTTTGCAGCGTAATGCATTGCATCTATGGTATTTTGTGCAGGCTTCTCTAAGCAGATGAACAAACAAATGCATTGCAGGGAGACATTGCAGGATTGCAGGGTGCTCCTTGCCTGCAGGCTCTTCCTTCTGCCTAAATTTGCTTGAAAAGCAATGGCGAAGCACTCTTACCTGTGTCCCTATTCCTCTGGGTTTGAATTTAGAAGGCATATGGCTGGTGGTGGGGAGTGGCTGGTGAGGTGGGGGAGAGAGCAGAAGAGGGGGACTTGTACTAGGTCTCTGCCTGTAGGTCTTTTCTCAGGGCTGCCCACCACGGGAATCTGGGCCTAGGATACTCACAGTTTGGCAATGCCTCACCTCCATCTCTTTCCTCTACTCCCTTTGCCGCTGATAAGAAAAGGGGTCCTAGCCCGGCACTGGTGGGTGGCTCATGCTCATGCCTAGAATCCTAGCTAGTTAGGGAGCTGATGTCTGAGGATCGTTGTTCGAACGAAGTTTGGGCAGAAAGATGCATGGGACTCATCTCCAGTTATCCACCAAGAATCTGGAAATGGAGCTGTGATTCAAAGTGGTAGAGTGCTAGCATTGAGGGGGGGAAAAAAAGCTCAGGGTCAGTGCCTAGGCCTTGAGTTCAAGCCCCATAACCTGACCAAAAAAAAAGAGAAAGGGCCCCATGTGTTAATGACACAAGGGTCGTATCACAAACTAGCCATGTGGCTTTTGCTACCCACCTGTCAGCAACATTTCTACACAAAGTACTATAGGCTGCAATGTGAATGGAGAGTTTACCAAGGTCTGGATGTCCGGGGAGAAGTGTCAACACTGTCTGGTCCACAGGTTCTGGTACATGCAAGTGCATCCTTCTTGGGACAAGGCCTCAGGCACGGGGTTCCAGGACAACTGGTGGAGCACTCTGATCTTGGCTCCTCCTCCTGATAAGTTGGCCTTTTGAGGAACAGATGCTAATGGTAGAGGAGGGTGCATAGCAGCAGCAAGGGATGGAGAGCAGACAGAGAGTGACCTGAACATTCCAACTCGAAAGAGCTTTTGGGGAGGGAGTGGTAACTTGGGCTCCGTAGCATTACTACCTGAGTTCCCAGAACTCAGAGATATAGTTAAAAATGTTTGTTTTCTTTTTTTATCTTTAAGAACTTGTAAAGGAGTTGCCATCTAGGAAAGTGATATATGAACACAACAATGGATCTTGATTTATGTCACCTCTTTCAACGTTCTCCCTACCTACCCCTTCTCTCTCTTTCCTTAATTTTGTAGGATATGTACTGAATTTTTTTTTGCCAGCCCTAGGGCTTGAACTCAGGGCCTGGGCACTGTCCCTGGGCTTCTTTTGCTCAAGGCTAGCACTCTACCACTTGAGCCACAGCACCAATTCTGGGTTTTTCTGTTTATGCGGTACTGAGGTGTCAAACCCAGGGCTTCATGCATGCTAGGCAGGCACTCTGCCACCAAACTACCTTCCCAGCCTGTGCACTGAATTTTTTTTTGCTAGTCCTGGATCATGAACTCAGGGCCTGAACCCTGTCCTTGGGCTTTTCCTCAAAGGCTAGCACTCTATAGCACCACTTTTGGCCTTTTTTTTTTCTGTGTATGTGGTACCAAAGAATCAAACCCTGGCCTTTATGCATGCTAGGCAAGCACTCTACCACGAGGCCAAACTGCCAGCCCCTGCATTGAATTCTTGACTGCATTTTCCACATCTATTCCTTTTTATTGGTCCACCCCTCTCCTTTTTAGCTCACCTCACCCCTTGCAAGTATCTGCTTCCTGGTGTTTTATTTTGTTTCTAAGGAATCACACTATTTGAGTTTTTCCTTGAATCTACCATCTCTTCTCATTTAGCCCTTTCCTGCTGGGGGTATGTGGGGGTGAATGGTAATGCCTCCACTGTAGAAAAAAAAATATAATGGGTTCAGAAGGGCTAAATGCTTACTCATGGTTGCCTGGTGCAAAAGCAGAAGAGTTAGCATTTAAATCTCAGAGTCTTCATACAGTCCTTTTTTTTTTTTTTTTTTTGCCAGTCCTGGGCTTGAGCTCAGGGCCTGAGCACTGTCCTTGGACTTTCTCAAGGCTAGAGCTCTACCACTTGAGCCTCAGAACCACTTCCAGCTTTTTTCTATGTATGTGGTACCAAGGAATCAAACCCGGGTCTTCATGCATGCTAGGCAAGCACTCTACCACTAGGCCAAACTCCCAGCCCTATAGTCCTTTCTTTCTAGAGCAGGAATTGACATGGACCAAATAGGACCTACTGCTCAGTTTAATGTCACCTATGAACTGAGAAAGGCTGTGCGTGTGTGTGTGTGTTGTGTGTGTGTGTGTAGTTAAATGGCTAGGGAGGAAATCAAAAGACAAATAGCATTTCATGACAAGTGAACCACTCTATGAAATTAAAATTTCAGCATCCACAAATAGTTTGGTTGGCGCAGAGCCATGCTCTTCTATTTACCTACTGTCCATCTGTTTGTGGGCTGTGGTGGCATTGGGAAGTTATGACAGAAACTGTGAGTTCCGCCATGGCTGCAGCATGCACTTGCTCATTCATGGGGCATAGGTTGTGACTGAAGCAGGGTCAAGTCCTGGCTTGAATCTTGGATAGGTCCCTTCAATGATCTATGCTTCTGTTTTTTCCCTTGGAAACCCAGAGCCATCATAGCTCCTTCCCCATAGGATGTGGGAACACTGAGTGAGTCAATGTCTGAGAGGTACTTGAATGGTGCTTGATACAGGGTGATGCATGATGACAGTTGCTATTATTATTGGTGTTCATATTGAACCCGGGGTCTCATGCATGCTGGGTAAGTCACTGAGTGATATCCCCAGCCTGTGTTTACTATTATAAAAGTCCTATTCTAGCCAGCTCACTCGTTCAGGCCTGCTGGGCAGGAGCAGAGATTTCTAGAAGGCATCTCCTTCCAGAGAAAGAAAGGCCTCTTCCGTCAAGACCTTCATGGGACCATCAGCTGCCAAGAAAGTATACCGTGGGTCTTAGGTGGAGATTATGTACCAAATCCCCCTGGAGTCAATGTGTAGAATGAGGGGGATGAGGGAGAGCAAAGGTCATGGCCTCAGGCTGAGCACTCTGTACCAGGAGATTGGGGGACTATGAAAATTAAGAACAAAATTACAGTGAAAGTGAGCAAACTATGAATACATCTGAATCCCACAAACACAGCACAACATAGGCAAAAAAAGAAAGTTGTGAAAGGCATTAAACTATGTAGTATTCATTTATATAGACATTAAAATATGCAGAATAACACTGCATCTTGTTTAGGGATGTGTTCTAAAATAGAAAAAGTCTCAAGAAACATACAGAGCTGATCAACACTGAATTCAGGCAGTGAGTCCCCTGGAGGGAGGAGAGATAGGGCAAGAGATACAAAAAGTCTTTGCCTGAATTTGGGGCAAAAAAAAGTTAAGATTGCCTCAACTTAGGATGAATGTACAAGAATATACACACATGCTGGGTGCAGTGGCCACGCCTGTAATCCCAGCTACTCAGGAGGCTGAGATCTGAGGATCATGATTCAAAGCCAATCTGGGCACTAAAGTCTGTGAGACTCTTAACTCCAATTAACCACCAGAAAACTGGAAGTGGTGCTGTGACTCAATAGATAGGGCAGTAGCCTTGAGCTGAATCGCTCAGGGACAGGGCCCAGGCCCAGAGTTCAAGCCCCATGACCAACAAAAACTAACTAAATAAAAGAATACACACACATGCACACACATTTCTTGGAAGTGAATCTTAGGTAATATGTCATATATATATTATGTATGAATGTATTTTGTATAGACAAAGTTCATTTTGCAAACCCAATAGAATTGGTAGGATAGACTAGACCCACATTTTTACCCTGAAGCCTCAAAGATGGAGCAGTAGAGATAAATGATTCTGGTGGGCAGCTTAGCCCCTCATGGCATGTGGACACACACGCACCTGACACACTGGCTCCTCCATCCGTCCCCACCCTGTCCCCTTGCCCGCACACATCATCAGCTCCTCTCCTGCCCTCTTCCTCATCCCCAGCAGCTCTTCCCCATCTGCTCGCTGGGCTGTTCTTGCTCTGTAGTACGTCCACTCTGGGCCTTGGAGTGGCAGAGGCTCTGGTTGCTCCATCCCTGGTGAGGCAGAGGGCTGAGGAACATGTGTTTCTGGGAGGCAGACACCAGCTGGTAAGGGAGAGATTTGCATATTCAACTGAGCACCCCCAGAGCCAAGGCAGGGTTGTGAGGAGGAGGCTGTAGCAGGACAGAGGGAGAGGGAGGGCTCTGGTCAGCTAGGGGTCAGGCAGAACAGATTTCTGAGTGGAGAGACAGATGGTTAAAGCAGAAAAGAGAGGAGGGAAATTCTGACTTCTACAGAGAGGAAATCATTGGAGAGCTGGAAGAGGCCTAATGTCTTCTCTGTGCATGATAGTTTTCAAAGCATTTTCATTCCTTTCATTTCCTTTCCAGGAAGCAAGCGTTATCATCATCATCTCCATTTTATAGAGGGGGGAGTGAGGTGTGGACAGTGAAGTTCCTTGTTCAAGACCACAAGGTGCTAGTGCAGGGGGTCTTTGTACTCTTATCCCAGTATTTTCACCATTCACAGCAAAATTTATGGTCTGCATTTGCCCCACCCCCTCTCTTTCTTCTTCATGTACCAGTACTGGGGCTTGAACTCAAAGCCTGGGCACGATCCCTTCGCTTTCTTGCTCAAGACTAAATCTCTACCACTTGAGCCTCAGCTCCACTTCTGGCTATTTGATGGTTAATTGGAACACACACACACACACACACACAATCTCATGAACTTCCTTTCTTAGGCTGGCTTTGAACCATGATCCTCAGATCGCAGCCCCTGAGTAACTAGGATTACAAGAGTGAGCCATCAGTGTCCGATTTCAGCCTTTTCTTAATCTTCTCCAGTGGTGAATCTGATCCCTCCATTCCACTGAAACCGCTCTCTGCTAGGTCATCAGTGGATGACCATGCCACACCCCAGTGGTTGCTTTCCTGGTCTCATTTTCCTTGCCCCCTTTGCAGCATCCCACACAGTAATCACTGAGCCTCCCCTTCCCAGAGCACTTCTTGGTTTCCATGGCAATCCCTCTGTGATTTTTCCCTCTATGACTGCCCTTTCTCTGTTCTCTGCTCCTCTCTGAATGCTGAAGAGTTCTAAGTGTAGACCTTTACCAGGCCCTTCTCTCCTCTACTCCTTAGCTTGAGCCACTACATCCAGTGGGGTACTTCAAACACCAGGCATTCCAACGGCTTTCACATGCTTCTACAGTGAGGTCCTGGCTACACGATGGGGCCTGAATCTCAACTTTGGGATCCAAATCTTAATTTGACTGCTTAGTAGTTCTGTGACCTTGGATAACCGTCCCACATATCCTTGTTATTCATGGAACAGGGTGATAAAGCCTAGACTTTTTGTTTGTTTGTTTGTCAGTCCTGGGGCTTGAACTCAGGGCCTGAGCACTAACCTTGGGCTTTTTCCTCAAGGCTAGCCCTCTACCACTTGAGCCACAGCACCAGTTCATTTTTTTCCACATTTGTGGTACCAAAGAATAAAACCTGCGTCTTTGTGCATTCTAGGCAAGCACTCTACCACTAGGCCAAACTCCCAGCCCATTTTTATTTATTTATTTTTTCCATAGGCTTATTGTGAGAATTAACCAAGGTCAGGGAAGGGGGAATTAGGTGGCCTGCGGGAGGGTTTTCCATAGGTGGTTACAAAAAGATTGTGAGGAAAGCTGTGTGGCTTCATCTTGGGTGACCTCAGAAAGGAAGTTAGAATCAGTGGCCCAAAGATCAATGGAGGCAGATGGCGTCTTAGCATAACCATGAGCTAGGTGTAGTGGTACATGCCTCTAATTACCCTCAGGAGGCTGAGGCAAGAGGATCCTAAGTTCAAACCCAGCCTTAGCTATATAGCAAGATCATGTCTCAAACCAAACCAACCCAACTCAACCCAAAGAAGTTATGACTAATGGATGTTCCAGTTGTCATGAGCGTGGCGGTAGAGTGAGTTCTTCATCGGAAGCATTCTATAGGAGGCAGGTGTCATAGAGAAGACTAATGTCAAGGGTCTATGCCCTCATAGAACTACTACGATTCTTTCCAGCTCTATAGTTCTCTAGCTGTAGAGGCAGAAATGCAAAAGAGAGCAAGGCCTAAGCCTTATGGGAGCATCTCAAAACCCATCTCTGTTCTCAGCTCCCAGAGAGTGGTTCCCATAAGCTCCTTTGCAGGAGCAAAAAGCAGGAGGCCAGCCAGACAGCCCTGGTATGATCAGGCTTTTGGCTCGTGCCCACATCATAGTCTGTCTCCTAGGTAGGAGCTCCAAAGAGGGCCACTCAGGCTGATTACACCCTGAAGTCGCCTGGTTTCTGAGAAGTGTGGGTCCCATGAGGAGGTACAGATAGAGAAGAGATGAGGCATAAAAAAAAGGAGTTGACATTCGATATGGCTCCTGGCTCCAGCCCTTTCTAGCCCCATTAGTGCTTCATTTTTCTTTATCTCTAATTTGAAGAAGTTTCTTTTCCAAGGAGATTTTGGATGCCTGGAAGGGAACAGTGGTTAGGCTTTAAGAGTTCAGGTCCCTGGTCAGTCATGTAGATGATACAAAGCAAAGCCTGGCCTCCAGACCCCAGTAGACTTCCAGCCCACAGGCTGTTTTGCAACTCTACTCCGTGCCCATGGGTACCTCATTGCACTTCACCCCCAGTTCCTCCATTCCCACATGGTGTTGCCCCACCTTGCTTTAGCTTTGCCCCTTTGAGGTTTCTGAAAGAGGCTGATGACAGCACTTTGCGGGATGTCTATCACTAGAGGGCGCTTTGCCTCTGTGTGTGGCCGGGAGGGCAGAAGTGAATCTGCACAGGTGCATGCCGGGACACTGAGTACTTTGTCCTGTGAGATCAGGGGACACATCTCTCCTTCCCAATGTCTCTGAGCCTGTGTTGGTGGGAGGTTTCTGTTCTTCCCTGGGATTCTGCTTCCTGCTACCTGTTTCTCCTTAAGCTGCCTGGGGTGAGATGGGGGGTCTGCTCAGTGTGACTCATGTCAGAGTGGAGCGGCTCACTTTCCTCAGTGTGACTCATGTCAGAGTGGAGCGGCTCACTTTCCTCCCGGTGGCAGCCTCACTCAACCCTCTCCCTTCTCCAGTCCCGTATTGGCCAAGCCCTTTCCTGCCACAGAGATCTTCTGTGACCTCCTATTCTAAATGGACTACATTCTAGCTCCAACCTGGCCACCCCCTCCAACCCTTATCACAACTACAGTTACCTCTTAGTCCGTTCATTGTTGCTTATTCTTTGCCAACAGTCTTGACTAAAGCCAAGGGAATGCAGGATTCTGCCTGTCTTGGTCCTTGGACTCCTAGTTTCTAGAATCTTAGCTTAAATATAGTAAGTACTCAGGACATACTTACCCAGAGGAAGAAGCTGAAAGGTCTTAGAAAGTCGACCGTTAGTGTTTTCCTACTTTATAAGCAATGAAGTTAGGGAGAATAGAGTTTGAAAGAATCTTACAGGACGGTGGTAGCTAAGCCAGAAAGATGGCCCTAAGTGCATCTTACTGCAGGACTGCGGTCTTTCCCCTTTTACCCTTTGCTGCCCTCGCCTTGATATTATATGAGGTGGTGTGCACAGTGAGGCAGAGGCAGAAAGGAGTACTGAGTGAGTACCGAGACCTCTCTCTGTGGCTATGGAGACTAGCAGACACCTCACCTGGAGAAATAGAAAAAGCCCATAGGAAGGGTTCAAGTTTTTTTTTTTTTTTTCCAGATGAGAATCTCAGCAGTGGCCACATTTTTATATCTCTGCTCCCAGCAGACACCTTCCCTGCCATGCTGGATGAGTGGCAAGCATCCAGTCCATGTGGGAGGCACTTGTGCCCAGACCTGGGGCAGCCAGCCTCTCTCAGCCTGCACCGATGACTGCCACCAATAGACTTCTGGGACTCTAGGATGCCTGGGAAATGTAAACTATTCAGCCTGGTTACATATCAGAAGGTAAGAGTCAGAGTTAAACCCAGCCTAATTTTGTATTCCCTCAAATTCACAAATATTAGATAAGTTCTGCCTGTCGTCCCCCAGCCCCTCCCCCATATCCTGCTACAATCCCACTTTACCCAAACACAGTCTTCATTGCTTTGCCCACTCTCCTCTGCCCTTGGAATGGATCCTGGCCTGTACTCTGCTGGACTTGGGGAGATGGCTGACTGCAGCTGGAAAGACTACTGGTGCTCACAGCTCATGGAATCCGGCTGTTCCTAGTAGTTGGAGCAGAAAGAAAGGTGGTTATTTCCTGGGGGCCTCCTGGCATCCGAGGATTTGGAACTAAGTACACCAATCATAAGACTTCCAAAGGGTGTGAGGATCAAGTTCACTGGGGGACCCTGCTTGTTAACAAACATAGAGCTCACTCTGCCTTGTTTTGAGACTAAGCATATGAGCACTAAGTGCTAAACTAAGTTTTTCCCTGTCCCTGTATGACTTTGGGCTAGTCCCTTACCTAATAGAAAAACTGAATGGGTAGAGTATGAATAGTGGACATAATAGAAATGATATTGCCTTTGTAAGTATTTCTGCTGCAATGAGAATCAGTAATGAGTTAGTGAATACGAATAAACCTAGCAGACTGTGAAGTTGCAGTGGAGGGCCAGCTTTTCCTTGTGTTTTCTGTTTCCATCAAGCCTACTGAAGCCACTGGGTCAGACAGATTTCACCACGCAAGTGGTGGCTTTTGGCCTTAATATTATGGTATGCATTGTGTCCCATTCCTCTCTCTTTGTCAGTGTATCGGTCAGCTTTTGTTACTGTTAATAACTACCTGAGGATAGTCATGTTATAAAGAAGAAAGGTTTTGGCTCATGGATTCAGACATTCCTGTCTGTAGTTGGTTGACCCCTCTGCTTTTAGGTCTCTGGTGAGGCACTCCACCATGACAGAACATATGGCAAAGCAAAACCACGCACCTCATGACAAGGCATGGAAAAGGAGGGAACTGGGGTCCTGCAGTCACCTTCAAGGAATACCCCACAGTGATCTGAGGGCCCCCCCACTAGGCCTGCCCTCTTGAAGTTCACCCCCTCCCAATGACAGCACCATTCTGGGAACCAAACCTTATCAGGCAAACCTGTGGAAGACAGGCAAAGGGTAATGTCTGGCATATGGTAGATGATCTTTCTCTGCCCACTTGAAGTGAGGCAGGTTCCTGTCACTAGTGTTGACCAGTAGGTTAAGGGTGGAAGTGACATGTCATACTTCCGGGCTGGAATCTATACTCACTGATACGATGTGAGACCTCATCCTATTCTACACAGGCCAGGCTATCACAGCAACATGGTGGAGAAGGAGTTCTGCCTGCTTGGGTCTGAGTGACTTCTCTGTGAGCAGAGGCTCTCTACCAACTTGCCCTGGAGATGTATCACAGGCAAGAAATAACTCCTCACCTAGATAGTGTTCTCTGGGCCATGTTTCTCAGTTCTGAGATTTTCAGGGGCTGCCTGCCTCTGCATCCCATAGAGCAGGCTTGTATAGAATGCAGATTCTCAGCCCTAGGCTTGATGTACTGCTTCAGGAGTACAATGGCGAGACCCTGGGAGCTTCAAGTCTAATAGCTACAGTGGAATCCCTAGAGACAGCCAGCACAGACCTCAGGCCTGGAGGGTTTGGGGGAGGTCTTTGCCCCTTCTTCCTCTGCATCTATTGCTGTAGAGCTGCTCCATGCTATAGCCTGGGCTCTTCAGCTGCAGGAGAGCTCAGTGCCTGAGAGGTCTCTGCCCCTGGTTTACTGTCACGACTGAGTACCTTTTCCTCCTCTTCCCTTCTACCTGGAGATGCAGCAGATCCCCTGGGCTGGGGTTGGGGGCAGGGCTCACCCAGTAGTGTTGGAGCAAAAGGCATAGAAACCCTGTGTGATGGATTGAAGGAGACGAGACCATTCCCCACTGATGGCTGATGTGTGGCGACAGTGACAGGCGGCGATGTTTGTGCTCTGAACCTGCAATCTCAGTTAATGGGAGAGATTGAGGGGTTCGGAATGCGATGCGTCATGTGCCGCAGCCTCTTGGGCAGACACCAGTGCAGAGAAGCGCGTAGACTCACAGCTTCCTCAGGGTGGGGCGGAGGGTCCAGGCTGCCAGCGTTTGTGCAGGGGGACAGTGAATGCTTCTTCTTGAGGCTTGGGGTGACTCAGAAGGCTCCAAGGGATGCCTCAGCTGTCTGTAGAGCTGACCATGCTGGCAGCTGTGGAGCAGGCCACAGAATGGGCTCCCAGTAGGCACTGTAGCAGGGGCTCTTGCTGCGCCTCCAGAATCTGCCAGACGCTGGCACTGTCCCCGAGTACCCCAATCAAGATCTCCCACTTCACTCTTACTGTGTATCCTCCTTCAAGAGAACCTCGGGGGTTCTCTTAAGAATCAGAATCTGAGACTCAAGATAGGCACTGGAAGCTCACCCCTAAAATCCTAGCTTCTCAAGAGGCTGATATCTAAGGATGACGGTTCAAAGCCATTCCAGGTAGAAAAGTCCATGCGACTTTTAACTGCATAGCTAAAAGTAGTGCTGTGGCTTAAAGGGTAGTGTGCTAGTCTGGAGCAAAGAAACTCAGGGACAGTGTTCAAACCCTGAGTTCAAATCCAAGCTCCAGGATCAGCACCAAAAACAACAAACAAAACAAAAACCCCGAGATTCAGAGAAATGGCTCACAAACCCTCCCATCACTTCCTTTCGGAATTTGAAACCACACCCACCCAGGAATTGAGATCACTGGTGCCATTTTCTACCTGTGTCCCTCCACACGCCACTTGGCCTCTCTACGACTCAGTGCCCTTGCCCGTAAAATCTAGAGGGCATCTTACTTCAAGCGGTAAAGCAGTGCGTCTTGAACCTTATGCTGCCTGTTGATTTCCCAGAAGCTAAAATATAGGGCCTCAAGTCCCATCCCAAGACCTTCTAAGGTTCTTCTGTATCACTACCAAGCTTTCAACAACAGATGCTGCTAGTACAAGGACAGCAGATTTAGTACAAAAGAAGTAGAATATTCTGGCACTTGCCAAGTTCATAGTGTGCACTCAGTGAACCCTACTGTCACGTGATGTTGTCATCATCATCACTATCATCCTCACCATTATCACCACCACCACCATCATTATCATCATCACTTTATTGTCAGTGTACTGCAGATGGCAGACATCTTTCCTTTCCCAGCTATGGTCCTATTCACAGTTTCCCTTGAAAGCCACCTGAACACAAATATTAGAAGGTTCCAAAGTGGGATTCATCCTAAGCCTCATCCCCTAGGGATAACTTAGGGTCCATCACAAAGGACCCATCTGGGAATCTCTAGAGGTTACTCTTGTGGAGTTGGAAATGGCTTCCTGTGGGAGCACTCTCCCCGTCACTGTGAACAAGTCGGCGATGTGTAGAAACCACACTGTGCGCTGTGGAAGACTGGGCAGGACCTTGTTCTGAAAAGGCTTCGGTGTTCCTATGGGCAGGATGGGCTATGGGGAGACCAAGTCAAGGACAAAGAAGACAGGTCCACTGGGCACCTCTGTTCCCTTTGCTTCAGCTAGGCTCTCTTGAGTTCTTGCAAACCACCTTTCTCTCACTTTTCCAGGAAACCCACAACTTAAAAGTAAAGCTCATGCCTGAAATACTAGTTACTCAGGAGGCTAATGTGACAGTCCCTGGTTTGAAGTCAGCCTGAGCAGACATGTCTGTAAGATTCTGCCCTCCAATTTGCCAATAGCTAGAAGTGTCGCTAGTTGTCTCAAGAGGTAGAGTACCTCTTGAGAGGAAAAAAAAAAGATACCTGGTGGTCCTGAGTTCAAGTCCTGTCATAGGAAGGAGAGAGAGAAAGAGAGAGAGAGAGAGAGAGAGAGAGAGAGAGAGAGAGAGAGAGAGAGAGAGAGAGAGAGAGAGAGAGAGAGAGAGAGAGGAATCAAGAAAGGCATGAATTTCAGTATGGAGGGAAAAGAAGGGGGGAAAAGAGGGGAGATAGGGAGGGGAGGAGAAGTGGGGAAGAGAGGAGAGGGAAGGACATGTTGATATGAGGGGCTTATTCAACTCTTGTTGCTTTAGAAAAAATATATCAGGCACACATATGTTTATCTGAGGGCTTTTGTCTGTCTAGGACTATGAGTGAGTGTGTGTGTGTGTGTGTGTGTGTGTGTGTGTGTGTGTGGTATACTCCTTGGAAACACGACAATGTACTTCTTAGTTTGATGTCTGGGGACACTGGGTCCCTCTGAAAGAGGTGTATCTCCAGGTGTGTGGGGTTTGTCGCTGAGCTTGGTGGGGTTTGGCTCCAGACCCCCCCCCACGCACACCCCATGTTGTCCTGCCAGTAATTACAGCAGATAAACTGCTCTAGTTGAGGGCTACTGTCCCCGGCTGGCAGCCATCCGCGCAGCCTGGGGCTGCGCCCTGGGAGTCCATTCATTTTAATAAGAGGTACACCCTGTGTTATTAAGAAGAGTGTTTATTACTGTCGCCACGCGCTGACAGCAACCTCCATCATCGTTAACCGGCAGATGCGGGGAGAGGCGGGGGCTGCGCGCTGCAGCTTTTCAGAGGCGCCAGCCCAGCTGGTGAGGCTGGGGAGGGAGCATCCCTCTCCCTCTCTAACCCCAGCCCAGGATTGTGTGGCAACCCCTTCTCAAGCCCGCCCCTGCTCCTGGCCCCTGCCCCGGCTGGGGTGAGGCGTGCGCTGGTAGAGGAGGGCCGCTCATTCTCCCTTGGGTTTGAGCCTGCTTCCCTGATCCTGTGCGCCTCTTACCCGAGTCCTCTTGGCTTCACCAAGACCAGTGCGACTGGAATTCTGTCTAGAATGTTCCACCCCAGGGATTGCCTGACAGTTCCTTAACATCTTCCAGTTCCAACTGAGTCGAATGTAGCCCAGTGCCTACCCTATCCTGCCTCAGTTGTTCTCACCTCACTGTCTCAGTGGTGGAAGGTTAGGGAGCTGCACCTCTTCTGGTTCATTAACTGCCTGGTCCTCAGCACCCAGAACAGGACCTGTGCCTCCGAGGCATCCACAGATGGTGACTGTGTAAATGCAACCTTCTCACACTCCTTCCCTTCCTGCTCTCTGTAGGCACGTTTGGGTAATGACAAGGGTTGCATGCAATAAGGAAAAAGGTGCTGGAATAGAAGAAAGAGCAGAGGGCTCCAGACTATCTCAGTTATTAGGGTCTTAATAATCTCCTTCCCTCCTTCCTCCCTTCCTTCCTTCCTTCCTTCCTTCCTTCCTTCCTTCCTTCCTTTCTTCCTTCCTCCCTCCCTCCCTCCCTTCCTTCCTTCCATCCCTCTTTCCCTCCCTCCTTCCTTCCCTTTCCCTCCCTCCCACCTTCATTGGTGGTACTGGGTTCGAACTCAGGGCCTTGAAGACTCTACCACTTGAGCCATGCCCCCAGTCTTTTTTATATTTCATATAGGATCTCAAGTTTTAGCCCAAGGTTTGCTCAGATGGAGACCCTTGCACCTCCATCTCCTGCATAGCTGGGGTTTCAGGCATGCACAACCATGTACAGCAGATCTCAGTCATTTTTCATGATGCCTGAGTCTAAAGAAACCGAGCTGAGAGTTTGGCTTAGTGGTAGAGTGCTTGCCTAGCATGCACGAAGACCCAGGTTCGATTCCCTGGTGCCGAAAGCCCAAGAACAGTGCTCAGGCTCTGAGTTCAAGCTCTAGTACTGGCAGAAAAGAGATGACCAGCCCCTGTACTGGCAAAAAGAAAAGAAAAGAAAAAAGAAACACCAATAAGTTGTTTCTATAAGTAACCAGACCTAAACAACTTTAGTATGCATGTCAGAAGAGCAATAAACACATACTTTAAAATATTTTCATGGCAGCTCTGGCTTCAGTTTCACACTAGCGGCATGGTAGAAACCTGTTGGGCATAGCATAGCTTTGCATACCTTGGGTATTGGACACTGTGACAAAATACCTGAGATAATAACCTGAAAGGGGGAAAAGTTCATTTTAGCTTATATTGGAGGTTTCGGCCTTTGATCATTTGGGTCTGACACTGCGGGCCTGTGGCAGGGCAGTGCTCATAACAGGAGCATGTATGTATGTAGTAGAGGAGTCAAAAATAGAGAGAGGGGAAATGAAACAAAACAGGGTTCCAATAACTGCCACAAGGGCATGACCACACTAACCTAACTTCCTCCGTCTATATCCCACCTCTTAAAGGTTTCACCACCTCCTGATAATGCCAAAGGCTGGTGACCATGCATTCAACACATGGCCTTTGGGGGACATTTTACATCTAAACTATAGAAGACTCTCACTCTCACCTCCAGTTCTATTTTAGTTTATTCTTTAACAGAAAACTCTGTTTCTCAAAGATATACTGTCATTGAAAGGGATGCAGCAAGTTCTCCTGTTAAACTTGCAATCTGCCTCAAGGTGGAGGCTCCTGATATATTGATGTATATTGAGATTTGCTTCAATTTTTTTTTGGTTGATGGTGGTGGTTGAACTCTGAGTCTGGGCACTGTCCCTGAGCTTTTCGGCTCAAGGCTATGGCTCTACCACTTGAGCCACAGGTCCACTTTCAGTTTTCTGGTGGATAACTGGAGATAAGAGTCTCACAGATTTTAGTGTCCAGGCTGGCTTTGAACTGCAGTCTTCAGATCTCAGCTTCCTAAGTAGCTGGGATCACAGGCGTGAGCCACTGGCTCTCAGCTTTGCCTCAAATTTTTAAAATGTCCCATGGTACTTCTCTGTGTGGGTTACAGCAGCACCTTGGTCACAGTTGGGAAACTACGACATAGAAAAGCTGGGCTCAACTCTATCTGTTTTCTTGTTTACTTTTTTGTGGTATTAAGGATTCCTCTCAGACCTCAACTTTGCTAGGTGGGCATTCTGCCACTTGAGCCAGGCCTCTAGCCCTTTTTGCATAGTTATTTTTGCCTCAGATCTACTCTGCATCTCCATCTCCATACGTGGAGCCCTCAGTGTAGTTCAGATGTCAGGAAGGTACTACCATTCCCAGCTTATTGGTTAAGATGGAAGTCTCAGTAACTTTTGGCTGGGCTGATCTTGAATCTTGAGCCTCCCAATTTCTTTCACATAGCTCGAATTTTAGATAAATGTCACAGCCACTGGTCATATACACACACACACACATTTGTCAGCAAATACAGTCATGGTACTGACTATGTGCCAGCCTCTGCTCTGAGAGCTTTAAGAAGCAGTATTTAATCATCATAACAAGCTCATGAGACACTTATTCTGTGGTGGTTATTTTTATGTCCTGACTTGGCCAGGCTGTTGTATCTGGTCAAGCAGCAGCAGTCTGGAAGTTACAGTGAAGGTAATTTTAGATGTGATTGACATTTCCATCAGTAGAGTCTGGATAAAGAAGATTGCCATCCAGTGTGCATGGGCTTTGTCTAATCAGAGAAAGGTCTTAAGACTAAGGTTTCAAAAAGAAGAGGAAGAAGAAATTCTCAAGACTAATATGGAGTTCCTGCCACCTGAGCGTCCAGCCTGCTGCCATGGCTTAGGTTAGTGAGTGATCTAGGGCAGGGTTCTGACCTTGGGATTAGAGCACTTGGGCTCCAGTGAAATCTGAGTCCAGGATCACTAAAGCCATCATATGTGAGATGACTCTGAGGGGATGGAAGGAGGCAGCTAAGACTAACTGGCTAAAGTCCAATAGAATTCCATACGAAGCTACCCACCTTTGTTGAAGGTGGGTGTATAGACTCAGAAAGGGGGTGTAGATGGCTAACGGCAGCCCAAGTGATGGAAGATGGGCATGTCAGCTGCCAGTAGCCTAGGGGACCCCAGCTAACATGTGTTGACACAATATCAGGTGGAACCCTTGTTTCTGTGAGGAAAGTAGGGCACCCAGGAATGGAGTGTGTCAACCTGGGCTGACTCTCCACCAGTGAGGAATGTGATTTGGGCTCTATCCCCTGACCCACACCCCCCCATCCCCAAAGAACTTGCACCCCTGGAGGTGGTCAGAAAGAATGATCAGGATGGGCAAGCCTTCAAAACCATGCAACTACAATGTCAGTTCTAGAAACAGAGCAATGATCTCCTCTGAGGAGTATTCTACTCTTCGTGGAAAGATATGATCAGATATAACAGGTGTGTTCAGCCCCTCATGTAGGGGGGAGCTGGCAGTTTAATGATGATGTCATCCTGGCCATAGGGACTGGTTCAAGGGCATACATGAGACCTAAGCCAAGGTAATGGCAGCCCGGTGTATGACTTCTGCTATAGTTACAGGGAAAGAACTATTTCTGTTGTGCACGTGCTGAGCTGGGGACTTAGGCTGGAATTGCCAAGGACCACAGTAGTGGGCATGCATGCCTGCAATTTGGGTGGATGTAGAGAAAGGCAGAACAAAGACAAGAAAGATGTTTGGACTTGTGGCTGCTATACTTCTTAAATCTTGAGCCATGAAATTCTCTTTTGAATTGGATCTTTGCTCCTTGTGATTCTGATACTGAGCCTGGCAAAGGGGCTTCAAATTTTCAAAGTAAAGTGACGATCTCACAAGGATGAAAAACTCTTATCTCTCATCAGCAGAAAGATCAATGGTGGTGGTAAGGGGATCCATATATCTGGGCTCTGGGAGATGAGAAGGACTTCCCTGAGGAGCAAAGGTGCCTGAGAGGCTGTGGCACTCATCTGCGTAGAGGGCACCGTGAAGATTGTTTGTGCATAGTGTGAGAATTGGAACTGAACTAGGAATGTGGCTTAGTGTTAGTGTGCTTGCATCCACCAAAGTACCACATAAACAGAAAAGGCCAGAAGTGTCACTGTGGCTCAAGTGGTAGAATGCTAGCCTTGAGCAAAAGAAAGCTCAGGGACAAAAGAAAGTTCAGGGAGCAAAAGAAAGCTCAGGGACAGAGCCCAAGCCCTGGATTCAAGACCCAGGACTAGCATTAAAAAAAGAAGAATTAGAACTGAACAGGCTCTGGATTGGAGATGGGCTGATTCAACTATAAATTTGTAGTTGCATTTGGTGGGAAGCAAGCATCCAGTAGAATAGCCTGGTGGAAACGAATCTGGAATCAAAATCTCTGGTCCTGCCTCTTACCAGCCAGCCATGAGGACTAGAGTAAGCAGTCAACCCCTCAGGCTTGCATTCTGTCTGCCCAAGTTACGGTTTGCTGTCTGGGGCGGGGTTGTTGGGAGTCTCAAATTAGTAAAAAGTTATGCAGTGTGGGGTTTGGGGAAGTTCACACACCTTCTGGATAGGAGCAGCTGTCTATGGGGTGTGACTGTCAAGACAGAGGGATGCTCAGAAGTGACATCTGGGCGGCAGGTAATCCTGTGTGAGTGTGAGTGTGGGTGTAGATGGATGACATTTTCTATGGAGAAGAGGTAGGGGGTGTCAATGATAGATTGTGAGTCCCCAGAGAGCAGGTGTCTGTGTATAAAACATCGTACAAAGCTTGCCCTGTGCAAGTCTTGCACATCTGAATTTGAGGAAATTCACTTGAGGAAATACAACCAAAAAAGATACCAAGTTGTACCTGTGAGGGTTCATGACCCACGGAACCCTGTGTAGCCGCTGGCCTAAACTCAAGGAGGAGGTAAGGAAGGACTTGGGGGGAGGCTGGTGTTTTATGAGTAAGTGTATTTCAGAATTACCAAGTCATCCAAACTTAACGGTCCACCATGGAAGGGAGATCAGGCTGTATGGAGTTTGGTTCCATTTCTTTTTAAATACCCTAGCTAGCAAAGGACAGGGGACTGACTGGATGGTCATCAGAAACACCAAGAAAGGCCCAGATGTGCCCTACACACACCTGTGAAGCCATCCCCATCAGTATTCTGTCTAGGCAGCCTGTCACCGTGTGTGTGATCCCCTCTGCTTTCCTGTAGAGGGTCCAGAAGGCGCCAGGCCTGCCAGTGCTTGTACCCTGATCTTGTGTAGAAGAAGTTCCCAAGGAAGCTTCTCAGAGAACGTCATCCAGGAGAGGCTAGACCAGGCTTGCTGTGTGCTTCAGGCTGGTCCTCCTCCCTTCTTCCTCCTTCCATTGGTGCTACACAAGCCAGCATCCATGGCCTACCTCCTACCTCCTACCTCCTACCCTCTCCAGGGACATCAGGATATGACATTGGGCTTCCTGCAGAGGTTGCCAGCTTTGGCAAGGTTGATTGGGACCCACATGTCAGCCTGGGCCACTTCCTCATCACCGTAACTCTAAGGCAAATAACAAGACCACAGGAATCTGCTAGCACAGGCCGAAGGAGCACACTCCATTACTCTGTTTTATTCACTCTGGAGATTTATGTGGCCTATCTCCCTTCCCTTTGTCCACCTGCGAGGGCCTATAAGTCATGTCCCTGGGTTGACAGGTCACAGGGCCTGTGCTGCTGGTCTGTCACAGTGAGTGATGCTAAGGGGTGATTAAAAGAGAGGAAGGGTGAGAGGTCAGCAGCAGACGGCATGATGGGAGTTTGGAATGTAATTATCACTCCGGTGACATACTGCTGGGTTGCTTCTCCCCTGTCTCATAACAGACATACACACTTGAGTGCCACTCGCAGAGAGGAGGCTATGGCAGAGGGATGGGAAAGACCTGTGAGAACCGGCTTTGTGTAATGGGCCTCCTAGGTGAGCCTGGGGTACCAGGTACCAAGCGGCCTCCAGATCTCACCTTCCCCAGGACCCAGGAAATGCTAGATGCTATTGTTATTGTCATTAGCCCAGGGGGGGAGCTGGGTGGGCTAGTGGGTTACATGGATCACTCAGGTTTCATACACAAATTGAACATGAACTGGTTGGTAACTGGAAGCCACAGTGAAGTTGCACAAGATGTAAACCTAGGACTTATCCACTTTGGTTGTCTTATTAGAGTTCTAAGCCACCATGGAAAGAAGTCCTGGTTGCTCTGCTAGAGAAATGACATGGGAACAAAAAGGCTCTGGGGAATGACAACTGTGAGAGAAGATAGACTGACAGACAGACAGACAGACAGACACAGAGACAGAAATTCCAGTGTTCCAATCTTCCAGGAGTCAGGCAGGACAGAGCTCATTTTAGATCCTCAATTGCAGAGCGCCTGAGCCCAGTCAAAACACCTGGATCAAAGATGACCCGTCCTAGCCAAGTCAAGCCTCAGAATCATAAGCTACAGCATGATAGTGGTTTGAAATTGTATTGTTTTGTTACCAATAAATCCAGTTCATGGTGCTGGGAGGGAAAATGTGGGAGAGAGTGAAGGAAGAGATGACAATGTCCAAAGAAAAATGAACTACTTGCATGACTTATATAACTGTGACCCCTCTGTACATCACCATTATATAATAATTCTTTAATCCAGCTCATCCTTAGGTTCTTTTGCTCAGTTTAAGGTAGTGATCACACAGCAACAAGAAGTAACATTCAAATTAAACTGTATTGGGGATTATGCTAGAGTATAAGGGATACAGCACACAGGACAGTCTCCCTGAATGCTCGCCAAGAAAGCAAAGAAGGAAACTTAATGTGGTATGAAATGTTCTCTGTGGCCACTCCAGAACGGGGATGGGGTTAGGACATTCTGTTCAGGCACAGGCTGTAGAGTTAGGACATTCTGTTCAGGCACAGGCTGTAACTTAAAGGAGTTAGGTGGTATAAATAGGGATAAACTAGCTTCTCATTAAAGCAAGACAACTTTGTTGAGAAATCAGGCCTTTCACTGTTTGTTGTGCAGGAATAGATGAGTCTAACCTGGGGTTCTGGAGGCCATCCCTCCTCTGGTCTTTGCCTCCTGCTGAGGGGCCAGGTCCAAGCATGGGCTCTTGGGCTTGAATTCAGGACTGCATACTGTTGCTTAGCTTTTTGTGCTCAAGGTTGGCATTCTACCACTTGAACCACTCCTCCATTTCCTGCTTTTTGCAAGTTAACTGGAAATAAGAGTCTCTTGGATTTGTCTTCTAGAACTGACTTCAAATGGGGTTTTCAAGTGCCAGCCTCCTAAATAGCCATGATTACAATGGTGAGCAACAGGGATACCAAATCGAGTGTCTACCCAGTAGTGTAGCAAGGGTGGAATGGAGAATGCCTCTCCCTAACTACAGACATTTAAATCTGAGACTGAAAATCTTGATCAAGGAATTGTATTTTATCACTGGCGTGGTCTACAATAGCCAAAGTGTAATGGTGTAAAAAGCAGATTGATGCTCAGTCACGCTTATGATTGTTTCTAAATTCTTTAAAATGATGCAGGTAATCACCTATGCCTAGTATTGGATTTCTGCTGCTCTTAGTTCTTCTTCATGGAAATAAGAGCTTTGGGAAGAGGTCAAAGATGAGAGCAATACAGAGGCCCCAGCCCTAGGCAGGCAGGACAGAAAGAGTCCAGGGACCTCTGTGATAGATAGAGCTCTTGCAGACAAGATTGTGTTTAATTCTCAGAGGCTCCTGAAAAGGGAAGCAAGGGAGGAGCTCTAGGCCTTACAGCAAGGCAGGGGTGGAACTGGAGTGTAAATACATAGCTTTTGGACTCTGGACTCCAGAATTAAGAAGGCTGGAGGGCAGATGCCTCCCAGCCCCAAAGGCTGGGATACCCTACATAAAGCTGGAGCAGTCTCCACAGAAGCCATGGTAGCCTCTTCCTTAAAGGACTTCAAACGAGATGCAGCTGGGGCTGGGAGTTTGGCCTAGTGGTAAAGTGCTTACCTAGTGTGCACGAAAACCAGGGTTCGATTCCTTGGTGCCACATACATAGAAAAGCCAGAAGTGGTGCTGTAGCTCAAGTGGTAGAGCTCTGGCCTTGAGGAAAGCCCAGGGACAGTGCTCAGGCCTTGAGTTCAGTCCCCAGGACTGGTTAAAAAAAAAAAAAAGAGCTGCAGTTGGGAATTTCATCCCACGGATATGGCTATCCCAAGAGGGAAATATAGCTCCTTCTTGCTCTCCACATTCACCCTCCCCTTTAGCTCTCCCTCCTCCCACTAGTGCCCTCTCACATAAATGTTTGGCATTCCTGTTGGTCCAGTTTTTAGGTATATGTTAATTACTCAAAGAAGTTTCACTGTGATCATTTCACAAATCTTTTGTGTCACTATGACAGATCCCTTTGATTAAATTCTTTTCCTTTCCCATTCACCCGCATTATTCAAGTCTTGAGTGAGTTTCCCTATACCATCTAGATACACAGATACAATATATGTTGCTGTTCCATACCCTCTAACAGTCTCTTTTCCTCTGTCCCTGCCTCCAGTCTTCTCAATTTCACAGTTGCAAGCAGCTTCTCTCTATGTATGTGAATACATTTCTGTATATATGTATACGTTTCTGTATATTTTTATATTGGTAGTGAGGCTTGAACTCAGGGGTCCTTGGGGCAGTCTTTTAACTTTTTTGGCTCAAGGCTGGTATTCTAGCCATAACTCCACTTCTGGTTTTCTTGTTGCAGTTCAGTGGAGAGAACAGTCTCATGGACTTTCCTACCCAGACTGGCTTCTAACCTTGATCCGCAGATGTCAGTGTCATGAGTAGCTAGGTTTACAGGTAGGAGCCATCAGCACCCAGTTATATGTTTGCATTTTAGGCTTAACTTCCACATAGGAGAGAAAACATGTGGCTTTTTCTCTGAGTCTGGCTTACTTCATGTAACCTGATGATCTCCAGTTCGGTCCACTTACTGGCAAACAACATCATTTTGTTGTTCTTTATATGGGAGTAATACTCCATTACGAATATATGCAACTTTGCTTCATTCATTTATCAGTCATAGGGTGTCTGGGATGTTTCCATAGTTTGTCTATCATGACTAATGCTGAAATGAACATGGGTGTGAAAATGCCTCTGTTGTATCTAAACTTACTTTCTCTGAGCTATATTCCCAAGAATGGTATCACTGGGGCTGGGAGTTTGGCCTAGTGGTTAAAGTGCTTGCCTAGCATGCTTGAAGACCCGGGTTCGATTCCCTCGGTACCACATACATAGATAAAAGCCAGAAGTGGTGCTGAGGCTCAAGTGGTAGAGCTCTAGCCTTGAGAAAGTCCAAGGACAGTGCTCAGGCCCTGAGCTCAAGCCCAGGACTGGCAAAAAAAAAAAAAAAAAAAAAAAAAAAAAAAGAATGGTATCACTGGACTATATGATAGTTCTAGGTTTTTGAGGAATCTCTATACTGATTTCCATAGGAGTTACACTAATTTACATTCCTATCTACAATGTATGAGGGTTCCTCTCCTCCCGCCCCCATCCTCACCAGCATTTGAGGTTGCTCGGCAATGGGCAATCTAACTGGAGTGAGATAGAATTTCAGTGTAGTTTTGATTTGCAGTTCCTTTATGGGCAGATATGCTGAGCATTTCTTCATGTATTTTTGGCTGTTTTTTCCTTCCTTCCTTCCTTCCTTCCTTCCTTCCTTCCTTCCTTCCTTCCTTCCTTCCTTCCTTCCTTCCTTCCTTCCTTGCTTTTCTTCTTTTTAAAATTTTAGGTCTGAGACCAAGACTCAAACTTGTTACTTCATACTTTTTCTCAGGCTGTACCCATTGAGCCAGGCTTTCAACCCCTATACTTCTTTTTTAAATTATCTGTTCAAATATAATTGCCCTCATCAATTGAATTATTGATTCTTGGGGGCTTTAATTTTTTTATGCCAGTCCTTGGGCTTGAACTCAAGGCCTGGGCATTGACTCTGAGATTTTTTGCTCAACGCTAATGCTCTACCACCTGAGCCTCAGCTCTACTTTCACATCTTTTTTTTTAGTGATTAATTGGAGCCAAGAGTATCATGATTTTCCTGCCCATGCTGGCTTCGAACCACAGTCCTCAAATCTCAGCCTCCTGATTAACTAGAATTATAGGCACGAGCCACCTGCATCTGGCTGGGGGTTTAATGTTTTAAGCTCTCTGTATATTCTGATTATTAATCCTTTGTCAGATGAATAGCTGGCAGTGATTTCCTCCCATTCTGTAGGCTGTCTTTTCAATCTTGTGACTACTTCCTTTGTAGTGCAGAAGCCTTTAGTATAATGCAATCCCATTCGTCAATCCTTGCTTTTATTTACTGAGCTATTAAAGTTTTATTTTTGCTTTCTTTTTTAAAGAAATTACTGCCTGTTCCTAGATCTTCCAATGTCTAGAAAAGGGTGTTTTTTCATTCAAAGAACTCACTCCCTCAGTAAAAAGAGCTGAGCACCAGTGGCTCATGCCTGTAATCTTAGCTATCTTACCTACTCTGGAGGCTGAGACCTGAGGATTGTGGTTTGAAGCTAACCTAGTTAAGCACACTGCAGTCAGAAGTGGAGCTATAGCTCAAGTGGTACAGCACTATCCTGGAGAATAAATGCTCAGGGACAGTTCCCAGGCCCAGAGTTTAAGCCCCAGGTCCAACACAAAAAAAGAAAAAAAGAAAGAAGATGTAGGGCTGGGTAAGATGGTACAAATGTATAATCCAGGCAGAAAAAAAAATGCAAATTCCAGCCAACTTTGGCTACAACACAGGGAGACCTTATTTTAGAAAGCAAGACTCTGGGATCTCTAGACTCCCAATTTCATGTCACTAAAATTATTTATTCTGAAGAGGTAGGTACATAGCCCTGTGAAAGACTACTTGCTTAGCATACATGAGACCTTAGGTTCCCTTCTCAGCACTATATAGCACACACAATTATTTACTGTCTGCTTTGTTCCTCTAAGTTCTGTGAAGGTAAGAGCCACAGGCGCTCAACACCTAGTAATTAATGGTTGTATCAAAAAAGAATTTCCGTGAGGCAAATGAAATTGGAGCATTCTAAGAGTGTTGCCATCTGTGATCTGCTTAGGTCCATGAGGTATCTACCTTTGGAACCTGTGCATCTTAGACAGTGTGTGTGTGTGTGTGTGTGTGTGCATGTGTGTGTATGCACTGATCCTGGAGCTTGAACTCAGAGCCTGAGCACTGTCCCTAAGTTTTTTTGCTCAGGAATTGTTCTCTATTATTTGCATTACAGCTTTACTTCTGGCTTCTGGGTAGTTTATTGAAAAAAAGAGTCTCCTGGACTTTCTGGCCCACATTGGCTTAGAACCATGTCCCAGAGTTTGAGGATCTCACCCTTCTGAGTAGCTAGGATTACAGGCATGGACATTCAGCTTGGGTAATATAGCTTCTTATTCCCATTGCCTATCATATTTGGAAATACTAGCTCTTTTTTCAGTGTATGTCCCCACCTTGACCCCTGACAAAATTAACTACTATTTGTATTTCTGTTTCCCTCTGACTCTACAGAGCACTTAGCCCTGGTGAACAGAGGCTGTGGGCCATGTCAGTTTTCTCAGTAGGACTAAGGTTTGCTTAAGAAGGATCATATTTTATTGGCGACTGCTTCAGTAAGATGTGGTACTTTCAACCACTGAACTCTGACAAAAGTCTGTGAAATAAACTTTAAGAGTAACCAGAGACATTGGTGGCTTATTCCTAGCTACTCAGAAGGCTAAGATCTGAAGATAAAAATTCACAGCCAGTCTGGGTAGACAAATCCAAGAGACTCTTCTCTCTAATTAATCATCAAAAAGCCAAGCTAGGGGCCGGGAGTTTGGCCTAGTGGTAGAGTGCTTGCCTAGCATGCACGAAGACCCGGGTTCGATTCCTCGGTACCCCACACACATAGCAAAAAGCTGGAAGTGGTGCTGAGGCTCAAGTAGTAGAGTGCTAGCCTTGAAAAAGTCCAAGGAGAGTGCTCAAACCCTGAGCTCAAGCCCAGGACTGGCAAAAAAAAAAGCCAAGCTAGAGGAATGGCTCAAATGGTAGGGCACCAATCATTTATCTTCAAAAAAAAAATCTAAGCAAGAACTCAAGGCCTTGAGTTCAAGCCCCCATACTAGCACAAAAAAAAATATAAAAGAGCGGGGCATAGTGGCTCACGCTTGTAATCCTAGCTACTCAGGAGGCTGAGATCTGAGGATTGAGGTTCAAAGCCAGCCTGGGCACTAAAATCTGTGAGACTCTTAGCTCCAATTAACCACTAGAAAAATGGAAGTGGCACTATGGCTCAAGGGGTAAGGCGGTAGCCTTGAGTTGAAGAGCTCAGGGACAACGACCAGGCCCAGAGTTCAAGTCCCAGGACCGACTAAATAAATAAATAAATAAGAAAGAAAGAAAGAAAGAAAGACTAGCACAAGAAAGAGGGATGGGGAGGGAGAATAAACTACCTCCGAGGACAAGGCCACCCATTATGGTGGCTTCAGAAACAGGAAAAGCAAGTTAGATGTGAGTTTCGGGGGTTGACCAAGCAGCCTTTCTACCCCTTTCCTCCCTTTGCACCCAACTACTCTAAAGCAGAGTAGGTAGCTAGGGATACTGGGTACCAGGTCAGGAGCTGTTCTGCATGCTGGCCGCCCTTTGTCAGGGATGCTGCCCCTGGAATCCAGCACAGAGGCCCTCTCCTCATACACAGCCTGCTTCATTCTTTTGTTGTTGAACTTTTAAAAAAAATATAAGTTTCTTGTTAAGGTGTTTTGCAGAGAGGTTACAATTCCATGAGTCAGGTAATGAGTATGATTTCTTCTTGGTCAATGTCATGCCTGCCTTTGCTTTCCCTCTTCATTCACATTCTAGATCCTTTTTTTTTTAACTTAAAATTTTAATTATCTTTAAGTAGTTGTACAAAAGGATTTCAATTCAGCATGTCAGTTTATGAGTATAATTCATCAATCTCATCCCTCTCATCATTCCCTACGGTCTGTCCCAACCCTCTTCGAGATTCTTTTGCATCTCTCAGCGTCTTCTGTCTAATCCAGGTCTTCCTTGGAGGAGAGTTTTTATTCTCAAACGTCCCTTTGCCTGGAAGGGACAAAGGCAGGCAGTTGGGTGCGAGGCGTCTTCTCTATCTTGAGGGAGGTGGTGGGATGGGGCAGGATACATAAACTGTCACTGAGCTGCAGACCTAAGAACTGGCTGCATTGAAATGAAAAAACGGAAACAAACAAAATGCAAAAAAGACGGTGCCAGTGAGTATCCCTCTGGCTCCTGCAGGCATCCTCAGCCAGCGACCAGTGGGTATGAGGGCTGGCAGAGGCTGGCTAAACCACAACAGAGGGAAGAGGGAGGACTTGGGGAGAGAATCCTCTGAAGCTCCCTGGGAAAACAGAGAGAGGGAGAAGACATGGAGGGAGAAAGAGGCTCAGGCCGGAGGAAGGCGCTGAGCATTGAGAAAACTTTTGCCAAGGCCAGGGATGGAAAGGAGCTGGGCAGAAGCGCCTTGAACTCAGCATCCAGACAGGCAGTGGGTGAGCCAGGCAAGGGCTGAGCCTGGGAGGAGGGGCGGGAAGACAGCGTGACTGCGTCTGATCTACAGTGACGAGTACCAATGTTAACTGTCACCTCTCATCTCCAAACTAAATCACACCTGGAATTGGAGCCACGGAGGAGCTGATAGAGTCAGCCTCGAAGAGGCGACAAGTCAATCAGCGAGGAGATGCACGGGAGACGAGGGCTTCACCAGGCCGGGCGCCTTCATTCATTGTGGGATTTACACTTGTCAGGCTGCTGCCTGGGGGTGGGCAGGAAGGGGGGTGGGCAGGAGTGTGGGGGGGAGATGGGCAGAGGGGCTGGTCTCACTTCAGCTCCACTTAAAATGCTGTGACTGGCAGCTTCTCCCTGGGGCCCTTTCTGCAGGCTGCTGTCCACTTGCACTTGTAGGGCCCTTTCTGGGGCCAGCAGTCAGTGGACTCAAGGGGCAGGAAGAACTTCCTCAGTGGAATGATAAAGATGGGCCATCTCAGGGCTCCAACAGCCCTTGCCCTGGTGGGAATCTGTGGGGACAGGAAGAATCCCATTTGGGGGTAGCAAGTTAAGTGCTTGTAGGAACAGTGGGGGGCATTGTGAGAGACAGATTCAAGTTGATAGGTCTTGATCAGTTCTATTATGATGATATCAACTGCAAAAGATTTTTTCACTCTCATTGCTTTCCTCATTTAAGGAATGATACTCAATCTGGTATTGGGTCAAGTTTATCAGCACAGAGCCCCACCCACTGAAAGCAAGAGAAATGCAGATGTGAAAAAGGTCTCCAGTTACCACCTACTACTGCTTTAGAATTAGTGACTGAGCCCACAGAGTACCTGCCACCCTCCATCTCTCACCAAGTCATCATAATCCTCAGCCCAGCCATTTATAAAAGTGCTTTTCACCTATAAACACAACTGTGCTAAGTGTCATGCCAAGGAAAATGTCCAGAGGTATAAATCCCAGATGGAGGGAGGGGGGAGGAAACTCGAGGTTCCATTGCTGTTTGAACATCTATTTTATTTTTGTCACCACGAAAGCAATAAAGCTTCATTACAGAAAATTTGGAGCAACTGAGAGGGAGAAAGTCACCTACATACCAAGTTAGCATTTTGATGTGTGGTTTTCTTCTGGTGTATTTTTCTTATGCCCTTTTTTCCTTTTTACCATATCTTTCTTGAACTCCTGGAGCACATCCTATGTCAATGAACACAGAGGTGGGTGAAAGCTTTATTTTCTCTTCTGATCCCTCTTCAGACTGGCCCCAAAGGACAAGGCTTCATTCTGCCTGGTGCCTGGGCACAGACATGGTGATACAGGCATTTGGCAGGCTGATCTCTTAATCCAGATTGGTGTAGTCATTTGAAACTGAAAGTAGCTCCTTTTTATGTTGCCTGCTTCTCAGCATTAACTTCTCTTTGATGTAATTTTTGTTTCTGATGCTCTCTCTCTTCATGGGTTAGATTAGTGTGAAATTGGCCTGGCTCCTCTAGAGACTGCAGTGCTAAGCTTCAAATATTTGGTCCTTATTGGAAATCCTTAACCCACATCAGGGGAGAAAAGTGGCTATGTTACTTGGGAGTGTGTGTGTGTGTACGTGTGCTCATTCACGCCTGAATCACCCATGTGCAAGATTTGTTTGACATAGGGAAAGAGGGAGGAGAAAAATGCATCGAGTAAGGGGACAGTGTGTAAATTAAGACAATTCTCTATGTATTAATCAACAACTAGGGAAGATCTGCTAGTCTTACTCTTGGAACAAGGAATCGGAATGCGTTTTACAGAACTTGAAAACTTCCTAAGGGAAGACAGGATTAGTTTGCTAAACCTCCCATTGGAGCTGTCCAAGAGCCTTGGTGCTGAAGAAAAGTTAGAAAAATAACTGCCAGGGAGGGTGACTGAGTTATGTACCTCTGCCTGTACTGCTGGAATTATGCCTATTCCAGATGTGATGTATACACACACACACACACACACACACACACACACACACACACACACACAGAAGATATGGGTACCAACCTTCTGAAATGACTGGAAGAGTAGGTTCCTATGAATAGTTCTGCCTTTCTAGTTTGCTGCCTCCTATGTGGTAAAGAATGATACAGCTAGATACTGGTAACTCACATGTATAATTCTAGCTATTCAGAGGCTGAGAGCTGAGGATCATAGTTCAAAATCAGCCAAGGCAGAAAAGTCCATGAGAATCTGATCTCTAATTAACCACCAAAAAAAAAAAAAAAAAAAAAAAGCCAGGAGTAGACTCCAGTGGTAGTGTACCAGCCTTACGTGAAAAGTAACAAATGAGAGTTTGAAGCTCTGAGTTCACCCTCCTAAGAAAAAGAGAGAGAGAGAGAGGAGAGAAACTTTGTTGGATCAGGTTGCTGAAGAGGTGCTTGTCTGCAGGGAACTCGTTTGAGCACTTGGCTCAGGACAATGAGGAGACCTGCGGAGCCTCCTTCAGTAAATGACTCAGATGGATTACTTGTATTCACTTGCCATCTGAGAACACCCCTGGGGAACAGTCACTATCAAAGGCCATCATGTCTGCCAGGTACCCCAAGCTCTGCATAGCAGAAGTCGTCTCCAGCTCTTCTGGTGGCTTCAGACTCTCTGCTGATGCTTATCCACCAGCCATCATACATGCTCTCCTCATGATTTTCTTTGCATTCTTTCTCCTCACAACTATTTGGTGCCCTCACTTTCCTTCCCACTCCTTGTCTTTGGCTTTCCCATCCCCCATCTCACCCCTTCCTTCCTTCCTTTCTTCCTTCCTTCCTTCCTTCCTTCCTTCCTTCCTTCCTTCCTTCCTTCCTTCCTTCCTTCCTACCTTCCTTCCTTCTCTAGCCTGGGGAAAGCTAGGGAATAGTTCTTCTCCCTTCTGGAAGGGTCCTGGCCCACTTGGACTCAGGCTTGTGTCTCCTTCCTTGTGCTTGGACCCTCCTCTCCCCTTCTAGAGTTCGCAAATCACTCCCTCCAGTGTCAGCCGGCAAATTGGTTTATCCTCCCCCCAACCCGGCTTTCATTACCTAGCCGAAATGAAGCGATATCTCCTCGGTGGAGGCTTCCCGTCCGTGCCGCCGCTGGCATAATAAATGAAGACAAAGTGCCGGCGGCAGAGACCATCTCCCCACCGCACCACCAGCCGCTGCCAGCTTCATTATTCGCTTAAGTTGCCGGAGAGAATTACTTAACCCTGACCCGTGTATTAGGGGCCTGTATTAATGCCTCGACAGGCGCCTCTTACGGCAGAGAACAATTTATTAGTGCCGAAACAGGCTGCTTTTCTCTGTCATTTTTCCAATCTGAGCTTTGAACACACATCATTAAACTTGTCTGACTCTCTCCCCTTCTCCATCATTCCTTTTTTTCATTTTTTTTTAAAACAGAAAGCACGGTAGAGAATGGAGATTGTGCTGAAAAATCTGTTCAGTTCCTTTCGCTCTCTTTTCTCTCTGCCTTCCCCTCTTTGCCTCTTTTCTATTCTTTTCTTTGGGATCTCTGTGTTGGTCTTGGTTACTCTCCTATTTTTGGAGTCAGCATATGTTGGGAGTGAGTTGTTCTTTGGATGTGGGGCTTGCGGGGGACAGACATGCTGGAACCCCTAGCCCTTGAGCCCTGCCTGTAGCAGCTGCGGTCTCTCAGATGCCTTCCCTTCTGCCTCTTTTTATGTCTCCACTTGAAGTGAGGTTGGCAGGCTATGCCACCACCAGGCTGCATAGATATTCACATACATGCCTCTCTTTCACTGGGGCATGCAATGTCACAGGCTAGCTATTCTACTCTCTGGCTCCTCATGTGGCTTTTAGTCCCTGAGTTCACCTGTAGCTCTCACATCTTCCTTAGCTCCTGATCCTGGTTTTCCTGCCCCTGAAAGTGCCCTTGGCTCAGAACAGCACAGAACCATGCCTGGATACTGTTATTCTCCCTGGTGGCCCCTTCTGTGTTCTGTAGTGGGGACACATATGGCCACTGTTTTCACTTATGTTCCCCTGAAGGCAGATTTTGAACAGGCATAGGTAAAGATAGTTTAGGGAGGATGTGACACCAGAAAACAGGAGTGAAAGGTGGGGAAAGTGAGGCCAATAAGGAGGAAAAACAATACAAGACTCTGAGAGCTGGGGTTCAATGCCAGTAGGCCCTTTGAACTGGGTCCAGAACCTTGGAGATTTAGTCATTAACTCTTCCCCTCCCTGCATTGGCTAAGGGGGCATAAATTCTCCTATACTTCTCCCTGTGCTGTGTGTGTAGTGTGCTGAGCACCTTCTCCTTGGAGAAGGTTCTGGGCAAGAGACAGAGATAAGGCTCCTGCCTAAAGCTGTTTGGAGTAGGACATCATGTATATTATGCTTGTCACCAGCACAGCTATAGGTGACAAGAAGTGAGGCCCTCACTGGCACCCACTCCCTCATGCGCCACCTTCTCTCACCATCCCTTCCTCCAACCCCAGCCCCCCACCTTCAGGGCCAGCAGTTTTCAGCTGTGTAGCCCCTGTCTGACTGCAAGCCTATAAATGAGTGAGGTAGGATAGAGGTTGTTTGTTAGTGAGGGGGTCAGAAACTTTGTCCTGCAGACTACTATTTTCATACCAGGGTAGTATCTTTAGAGTGCTGTGACTTTTAGTAAAGTTTCCACTCACTTTTGTGCATTATTCCCAACTCTAGTTAATAGCTTTGGGGATATCTGGACAGTCGGGAGGCTGCGGAAGAGGGGCTGAAGTGGGGAACAGAGAGCAAAGTCAATCTAAAAGGCCAGTGGCTTTTCCCTCAGCACATCTCCTCCCAAATTCCCTGGGCCTCCAGCTGCCTGCAGCCCTCCCTCCCTTAGCCAGATAGCTCTTGAAAAGTTCTCTAATCACCTCTGCTTCCTGCATTAATGAGCCTCTCATCTCACTGATGGCAATCAGAATATTTGCTTATGAAAGGGACACGGTTAATAACACGATTGCTTCCCTCCGCCTCTTTCCTTCCTCTCCTCCCTCTTCTCCCTCCCTCCCCCTGCACACAATTCTCTCAATTAACGATAGGCAGAAATTAATTTTTCCCCTAGATCGAAACAATTGCAGGGAAGCGGATTGCCAGCGTGGCTTTAGATAGGGACTGCTCCCAGCAGAGTGGAGAGAAAGGAGTAGAGATGGAGGAGATAAGCAGGCTCTATCTGCAGGCACAGGACAGAGTAATACAAATGTTATCCTTAGAAATGTACTTAAAGAGGATATGTTTATAATTCGGAGGGGATTTTCAGAGGCACCGCAGTCTCCCTCCCACTCTATACCCTACTCCTCTCCCTTCTGCTTGGCAGAACCCAGAGTTTGTTGGGAATTTTGCTGCTGCTGCCTCAGTGAGTGGTGTGAACCCAGGGTGCGGAGAGAGACCCTGGGGCTTAGGCCCCTACTAACTGCTTTCTTTGTGGCCCAGTGCCAGACATCAGACATGGGGACTGACTGTTGTGTGGCTTTGTAAGTGAAAGTGTGTCACCACCCGTTCTGCACCCATTGGGACTTTCGATGTGATCTTTCCTCCCAATTGAAGTTGAGAGGCAAGGGCCTACAAGGAAGCTGAGATCATCTCAGCAAAGTAGCTTTAGGAATGCAGACTCTGTGGTCTGTGTTTGAATCTCAGCGCAGCTACTGAAGCTCTCTGTGGTTCATCTGTGAAAGGTGGATGGCACCTACCTCATTGGGTTGTAATGAGGATTAAATGGAAATTAACGTGTGTGTCAGCTTTACATGACTGTCATGAAAGACCCATGGTTCGAGGTTTATTTTGACTCATGGTTTTGGAGGCTCCAGTCTGAGATCAGTCAGCCTCATTGATGTGGGCCTCTGGCAGGCACGAATGTGAGAACGATTGCTCACTTGGTGAGCTAGGAAGGAAAGTGTGTGAGAGAGGTGCAGGGAGAGAACCAACTAGGATCTCACAATCCCTCAAGGGCACAAGAAACTTAGGACCCCAGTGACCTGTTATGCCCCACCTCCCAAAGGGTCCTCTGCCTCCCAGCATGCCATCCTGGGGAGCGCACCTGCACACATAGTCCTTGGAGGATATCCAGTATCCAAACTTTGAGTGCTTTAAGGAGTATGTGGCAATTTAGCAAGCATTATTTAAAGGTTTGGCCAAAAAAGAATTGTTTGCAGCAGCCAGAAAGCCGTCACTTCGTCTATTTAAGAAATAGTCACCGTACAACCATCTTGTGAAGGAAGGAGACTTTGTAAGTTACTGGGATTTGAACTTGGGGTCCTGTGCTTGCAACACTGCCCCAATAAATCTCTTTATTTTTTTCAGCTAGGGTCTTGTCTTTTTGCCTAATGACAGCCTCAAACCATGATCCTCTTACCCACAGCTTCCTAAATAGCTAGGATAATAGGCATGTGCCGCCACTCCCAGCTTATTGGATGAAATAAACGCAGATGACTGACTGCTGACCTTACACTGTAGCTTCCAAAAGGATAGGATTACAGCACAAGCTAGCACAGACATTCTAAAGGTCAGATGATGGGCTCCACACTTAGAGTTATACCCAACTAAAAGGTGTGCAGAATTCATTGTATTAACATCGTTGTGTGAAAAATGCTGTGAGATTCCAGCAGGAGGAAGTGGAGAGATCCAGCCAGGCCAATCAGGGTTGGCTTCACAGAGGAGGTGGCTTGTCAGCAGACCATTGAAGTATGTACCAAGTTTTTAGTCCACTGGGGAAAGGCTTCTGCTGGGCAGAGGGGTGGGAAGATGAGAGGATCTCATTGAAATGCCAAGAGGTCGTCTATAAATTTGGAGCAATCGTGGCGGAGCAGAAAGGTTAGACTAGTCCCATCTTCTCCATCCTTCTGTGTCTACCACACCCCCACTCTGCCCAGTTCTCCCCAGTCTCACCATTTCCAAGAAAGATGAACTTCTCTCAGTGCGTGAGAGAAAGTTATCATTAGCCGAGAATTAAAGGAGTGATTAATAATGCACACCTCCTCCCCCTCCATCCTTATCTAGCGGTGGAGAGATGGACAATGGGTGGGTGGGGAGGGGCAAGAGCAGGAGAGGGAAAATGGAAAACAATAAATATTAAGTATAGGAAGAAAGGGAGCGCAGTGCTGTTCCCACTTGTTAGATCGAAGGCGCCTCTCCAGAGGGGCCAAGGCTCCAAATTGCTAATTAGTGCCTCTGAAAAGGCCTGGCTCTGATATGCACTAGGCTGAAAGGCCACGTTAATGAAGGCACTGTGCCCGCTTCTCTTTGACGGCCTGCATCCCTCCTCCATTCCCTCCTCCAAGCCCCAGGCTTCTGGAACAATGCAGCGGGAGCGCTGGCTCCCCCAGGCCTCCCCGGGATAGCAGGGGCAGTGCACAGGCAATGTGGAGGGGGAGATAAGGCCGAGCTGAGGGAAGAGCTCCCTCCCAGGGGCCCAGGGAAAATTTGCAGTTATTATGAAGGCGATGAGACAGATTAAAAGCCCTTGTGTTCACTGCTTTGCCCCTTTATTTAGTGGCTTCATCTTGGAGATGAAAGAAGTTGGAAATGACTTTCTCTGCTTTGCACTGCAAGAAGCTTCATGGCACATTTCTTGACTTTATTCATTCTTTTGTTTCTCTCTTCCTTGCTTTTAACCCCTGAAAGGCGTTTACTTGTGTGACCACAGACACTTGAGAGGTGCAGAAATATGCACTATATAGGAATCTCTCTTGACCAGGACAGCCAGATCAGGGAGGATGAGTTATCTATTTCCAAGGACAGTGACTAGACCAAGGAAATGATGAGCTTACCTGCTTTGGAGGGCTGCAAGAGGAGGCTGGAGGACCCATTATCCCAATATTGGGGGCTCCCAGGATGTGAAAGTGGGAGCAGGGAAGCACAGGGGAGCTATTGCCAGGAAGGGGGTTCCTGTGTTGTGCTCAAGACTCTGATTATTTGCCAATTTACCTATGCTCAAGCCAGACCTCTACCACACTGCAGCACATAACCTTGGGCAAGAGGCTTAATTTCTCTATGCCTCCGTTTCCTGTCTGTAAAATGCGGGCAGATATAATATAGTCTGAATACTACTCCATTTATGTATGTATGTATGTACATATGTATGTATGTATGTGCTGGTTCAGGGGCTTGAATTAGGATGGGAGTATTATCCCTTAGCTTTTTTGTTCAAAGTTGGTGTTCTTGAGCTACACCTCCACTTTTGGCTTTTGGGTAATTAGAGATTTGAGACACATGAACTTTCCTGCCTGGGTTGGCTTCAAATCTTAGATCTGAGCTAGCTTCTCAGATCTCAGCTTCTTGAGTAGTTAGGGTTAGAGTTGTGAACCCCTGGAACTGGCCCAAATACCTGCTTTATAAGTAAGGTGAATTGATTGAGTAGTGCTTCCAGTTTTTTCAGTCTCTGTGTATCTACAGCCTTTGACAATGTCTTTCCATACTCATTCTGGACTTAGCCACATGGTCTGTTGTGGCCAATATGTCAGTTACAACCTTGAGTCAAACACAGTTTTGAAGAAGTGTAAGTGCTGTATGTTTCTGCCTCCTCCTTAACATCCAACCATGTTGTGAGGACACTCCAGGGCTAACTTCTGATCAAGAGAACAGGACTATGGCAGCCTGCTAGAGGCCTGAGGGTAGCATAGGGTTGTAAGCTATCACAGATAAGAACAGTCTAGATCCATCCCCATTCATCCAGTCCCCAGCTGATGAAGAGTTACCTGCAAGTCCAGCCCAAATCAGCCACATCCAGAGCAGAACTCTACAGCTAGCTAATGGACTTGTGAGAAACAACGAATGAAGGTGATTCATCATGAAACATTATTGTGACAATAAGTACTTGATACAAAAATAGATGCTGAGAAATCAGAAGCTGTCATAAACCAATTCACACTAAAACTGCCTAGCATACAAATGTTGGCTTTGGGACTAGAATTAAGTGGAGGCTAAATATGGCAAAGAAACTACTGTAGAAGGGTGAAAAGAAGGTGACCTAGATGATGTCTGGTGAAATAATAATAATTGGCAAAACTGTGTTCTGAGGTAATTTGGAAAAGGAAGGTACTTAATGAACTGATGGTTTTGAGTAATGAGATTTCCAGGTAGCATGTTGAAAGGGTCAGATGTCTCTTGCAAACTAAATTTGATGAGGTATTTGAGAGATGAGCTAAAGATGGAAATGGCCAGTTTGTTAACATGATTTAAAAGGATATTAAAGGGCTCAGAACTTGCCAGATTGGCAAAAATGACTTCGTGTCTTCAGCTGTCTATGCCAGTAAAAGAAAGATATTCAATGGAACCCAAACCTTAAGATGTTCATTTCTGGCATTGCTATGATTTGGACCTGAAATATACTTTCCAGACTCATGTAATGAAAACTTGGCCTACAGTTTGAAAGTGTTCCGAGGTGGACTTGTGGGAAGTGATTGGATTGTGAGGGCTCCTGCCCCATCAATAGGTTAATCCATGGATGACATTATCATTTGATGGGTTACTGGGAAATGATGGAAACGGAAGAGGTGGGGTCGTTATCCCTGAGGAGTATATCTGGTCCCCACCCTCCTCCCCCCTCAATCTCTGCTCCCTAGCCATCATGGGGCTAGCAGCTTTGCAGTACTTTGTGCATCCACTGTGATGCTGTGCCTCCCCACAGCCTCAGAAATAATGGAGCCAAGCCAAACAGGCCTTCAAACTATGAAGTAAAGTAAAATTTCCTTCTTTGCCTTTCTCAGTCATAGTGACAGAAAGCCTGACCGACATAACACTGGTGGAATAACAGCTCATGAATGTGCCTGCCCTACTTCCTATCTTAAGCAATGAAAGGAATACAAACATTTTCAGTCTTAAAGTAAAATTAGCAGTGTCTGGAAAAATAGTAAAAGAGAGAGATAGAGATAGGCAGACAGAGAAATATGGAAGTATAATTGCAATGATACAGACTCAACCAATAAAAATCCAGAAATAACACAGATGAATTAATAAACAAGAATAATAGTGTACCAGTAGGATAGTAGAAAATGGGCTTACAGAAATAAAACAGCCAGGGCTGGGAGTTTGGCCTAGTGGTAGAGTGCTTGCCTAGCATGCATGAAGACCTGGGTTTGATTCCTCAGTACCACATACATAGAAAAAAGCCAGAAGTGGTGCTGAGGCTCAAGTGGTAGAATGCTAGCCTTGAGAAAGCCCAAGGACAGTGCTCAGGCCCTGAGCTCAAGCCTAGGACTGGCAAAAGAAAAAAAAAAAAGAAAGAAAATAGCCATTATAACTCTATTTTGTATGTTTAACAAGAAAACCTGAACATTTAAAGAGAAATATGGAAGATGTAAAAAGAAAAAAAACTCCATATCTAACATTAATACCAATACAATGTCTGGGATTTAAAAAAATTGAATTCATCAAGATGCATTATACTCACAATGTGAGTTATGAGTATGGAATTGAAACTCCTTTATATAACCATATAATAAAAACGTATTGAACATGATAGCAGATTAGATGTTGTAGAAGGTTAGTGGCTCTGAAAACACAGTAATATAAACTAAAATAAATTAAGAAGAAAATACAAGAAGAGGAGAAGGAGGAGGAAGAAAAGGAAATGAGGAGACGGCAGAAGACAGAAAAGAGGATGGAAATAATGGAAATTAAAAAAAAATTTAGAACCACCCAATATATGTGAACAGATGCTCATTGACATGGTGGAGTATATCCCAATAGACTCATTGTGTTTTAGATGCATATAGTACCCTCAGTCTGCTGAATATTATTGATGAGCCTATCTTACCTGAAACACTTACATTAACTTACAGTGGGCACTTACATTAGCTTACAGTGGGCAAAGTCATCTGATACTCTTAAGACTATTTTATAATATACTATTGAAAACATCAGATAATTTATTGAATACTCAACTTTGTGAATACTCAACTTTGTGAAGACAAAGGCAATGTGATATATCTTTGAGCCAATGGGCAGCAAGGACTGATGGCCGAGAGAAACTAGGAGGCAGCAAGGAATGATCCTTTTCTGGAGCCTTTGGAGGGAGAATGAACTGAAAGGGAACAAATGTATAAAAAATATACATTTTTTACATCATATTTCAAATGTCATGCTTAACAAACAAGTATTCAAGAAGGGAAACTCTATATGCAATCACTGGCACATAAATTTTAGAACATAATTAAAATGAAGCTGAGAGTTGATATGTCATAGATACATATCGGTCTATGTAACATTATGTCTATAGAGTATATATCCCATCATAGATTTTCATGGCTATGTAGCTATATTTGTATCTCCAAGACTGTGCCAATAACCTTGGGTACCCGAATATTAGTCATCACTCTTGTAGTGTTTGGATCTAATATCCACATATTAAGAAGACCATGCAGCTTTTATTCCTTTGGTCTTATCTTACTCAACATGATTTGCTCTAGTTTCATCCACTTCCCAGCAAATGCCATTATTTTATCTTGCCTAGTGGCTATGTAGAATTCCATTGTATATATGTACCACATATTTTGTATCCATTCATCTGTAGTGGGGCATCTGGGTTGTTTCCATTACTTGGCTATTGTGAATAGTGCAGAGACGAACATGGCTGTGCAGGTGTCCTTATCTTATCCTCAGTTATGATGCTCAGGGTAGATGCCCAGGAGTGGTATGGCTGGATCGTAGGGAAGTTCTATTTTTAGATTTTTGAGAAACCTCCAAACTGCCTTCCAGAGTGACTGACCTAGCTTACATTCCCACCAGCAATGCAGTAGGGTTCCTCTTTTCTCCACATCCCCGCCAGCATTTGCTGTTGTCTGAGTTCAGAGTATTGGTCATTCTGACTGGGGTAAGGTGGTATCTTAGGATTGTTTTTGTAAGGTTTGCTGAGAAAAAAACAAAACTCCACGCAGTCCAGAAGAAGGGGTTTATTGTGTGAGGAAAGAGCAGACCTCCTGCAGCCCAAGATAGAGTCAGGCAGAGCAAAAGGGCTTAAGGCGGGAAGTGAGGGACTATATAGGTGGAGGGGTGTGGCCACAGCAGAAGTGGATGTGATCTCAGAGAATGGGGAAATACCTCAGACTGGGGGACCTCCCACTGCCCCCAGGCATGCCAGTTACCAGGGTTCCAGGGTGCAGGGGGAAAGAGCCACGGGAAGAAGTTATTTCTTCCAGGTGGACCTAACAGTTTTTAGTTGCATTTCCTTTATGACCATGGATGATGAGCATTTTCCCATGTTTCTTTGCCATTTTAACCCCTTCTTTTGATAAGTCTCTCTTTAGTTCCCTTGCCCGTTTAGTGATTGGTTTGTTGGGTTTGGTGGGGGAGATTAGTTTCTTGAGTTCCCTGTAGATATTGGATATTAAGCATTTGTCTGCTATATTATTGGTAAATATCTTTTCCCAGTTGGTTGGCTGTCTTTCTACTTTAGTAGCTATGCCTTTGTCTGTGCAGAAACTTTTTATTTTTAGGTAGTACCATTTGTTGAGTCTCTCTCCAATCTGTTGTGACCCTAGGACTGTTCAAGAAGTTTTTGCCTATGCCTATGAGTTCCAGTGTCTCTCCTACTCTATTGTGTAGAAGTTTCAGGGAAATTTATATTTCTTAAAGTCAACTGGTTTAGAGAAACTAACATTTCTCTTCTCCTAGAATGTTTGTCCTTGAAATGGATGAACAAAACACTATATACCTTCCTTTGAAGGTCTGCCCAAATAGTCACCAGAGATGCCATAAATAGCAGTAAGTTTCCTTCCAAACATTTTTATGGGTCATGCCTTATTATTCAACCACCTGACATTTTATATATTGGCCCACTTGACTCCTTCCTCTGAAGTCTCTTTCAAGAAGTGGGAAGTCAGGAACTTTTGCCTCTTTGTGGGTGCACCTTTTATATTTAAAATATGGCAGGTATGGATCATATATGTCTTAACTGAGTTAATGTATGGATGTTAATGTAGGAATTTCTTTCCAAAAACATCCAGAAAGAGGAGCAAAACATGTAGTACTGGGTCCAGGAGTTTGGCCTAGTGGTAGAATGCTTGCATAGCATGGTATTCGTATACCTGGGTTCGATTCCTCGGTATCACATACATAGAAAAAAGCCCGAAGTGGTGCTGAGGCTCAACTGGTAGAGTGCTAGCCTTGAGAAAGTCGAAGGACAGTGCTCAGGCCCTGAGCCCAAGCCCAGGACTGGCAAAAAACAAAACAAAACATGTAGTGCAGAGTAGCTTCTGGGAATCAGAGGTCTAGTTCAGATCTAAGGTAATTCATTACCTATTGCTGTACAACCCTATTTTAACCTCCCTGCATTTCAGTTACTGTGTCTGTATAAGGATGATAGCATTTTATTAAAGGATTGATAATTAGTAAGATAGGCTCACCAATAAGTAAATGGTATGGTTTTCTTTGCATAATAGTATATACATAACAATAAATATCTCCTATGTGTGCTATGCAAAGCTGGTAGGCATATACTCTCAATTTGGAGCCATTATAGCTTTCCGAGAGTGTAGGGCTCCTAGAGTCAGTCTTCCTGATTAAATGCTAACTAGTTTTATTTCTTAGTAGGCTATTTAATCCTTCTGTACCTTAGTTTTCTTACCTATGAAATAGACGTTAATACTATTTAGTCACAGAATTTTTCTCTGGAATAATTAACCCATGTCAACATTTAAAATAGTGTGTGATAACTATTGAGTGTTCAAAAAGATGCTAAACACTATTGCCATCATGCATCCCAAAATGATGCTTTGAGCCAGGTGCTGGGGGCTCACCCCTCTAATTCTCACATTTAGGAACCTGAGATCTGAGGATTTCAGTTCAGAACCGGCCTGGGCAGACAAATCTAAGATACTCCTATCTCCAGTTAGCAACCAGAAAAGCCAGAACTAGAAATGTGACTCAAATGGAAAGTGTGGGCCATGGGCCTGAAAGAGCTGAGGCAGATCCTGAGGTCTGAGTTCAAGCCCTTGTATTGGCATACACACACAAATAATGTTTTGGTCCACAGAGAAGCATTTACAAGGTTGTAGCCGTAAGATGAAAATGAAGTTGAAAAATCCTTCATGTGGTTGACATCATAAAGTACAGTACAACAGATTATTCATATGTTTGAGGTGATACTAGCCATATGAAAGTATATCATATCCAATTTTATATGGAACACAATTCTTGATAATGACAGCAAGTAATTGTGTTTATTGTACTGTACCTTTTGTTCTTAGCATTCACTACCCTCTATTTAGAGCAAAGGTTATGTTAAAGGGTATGGCCAGTTATACTGACAGCAGCTTTGTACATCTTCTGTTTACCACATCTCTTGCTTGAGTCATGGGGCCACAAGGAGTGATTGCCCACTTGATTGTGTCAGGGAATTATACAATGTTTATAGAATGGTGACATGCAATTGCTTAAAGACAGCTCTCGGAACACATCCTTGTTGAGAAGCAATACATGGCTGTATTTCATATTATCACCTAACTTAAATCTTTTGTGTATTTCTGGGGCAGGGCTTTGCCTGCCACTCTGGTGTTCCACGAAAGCTAATTTACCTGCCCTTATCTGCTTCTGGTCACCTGCAAAATTAGGTCCAGATACTCTTTTTATGTTCTCCAAAGAATTCCATCATAAAGTCTTGGTCCAGACCTCTGAACTTCACTATTAATTACTTCATTTCCTGTGAAGTCCCAAAACCAAACTCTTCCACCCAGCAGAGAAGGTTAAGTGATCTTGGCTTGGTTACTTTAGGACAGCATTACTTTGTGCCTCTGGGGTACTGGAGGAAGCTCTGTTTTATTAGCATAGTCTTGTCTTTGGGGAGGAAAACTCACCCCTACCCACCTCTCACTGGCAGCTGAAGAAAACGCTGTAATCAGGATCCCAGGAAGTGTTGGAAGAGTGCCAAAGGAGTGGGCAAACAAGGAGAACATCTGACACTGATCACCCCAACTCCCAATAGTTGAACTTTTTTGAGACGCTCCCCAGGAAAGTCCTCTACTGGCACGGGGGTCCGGGATCAGCGTCCCCCAGGGGAGCGCCTGTCTGCCGCCTGGCTCACCCGGCCTCTGGGCAGTTTTCCCCCCCCCCGTGGCTCCGCCCACCACGGGGGCGGAAGTTGGTGGTCTGCGGGGACGGAAGCGCTGGGTGTGGGCGGGCTTTCAGCGTACTCAGCCCCACCTACTCCACCCACGCCCCGCCCCTCCGGCCCAGACCGGAAATGAGGTCAGACAGGGAAACTCCGGCGGGGAGACTCGGCCCCCAAAGCGGCGCCCGTTGGAGCTGGCGGCGGCAACGGGTGAGGGGGAGGAGTGGGTTGAAGGGGCCGGGGGTCCCAGGCTCGTGGCAGAGGGCATGGGGGTCGTGGGCTGAGGTTGGGTGGCAGAGGGAAGGGCGGCGCCGCGGGCGGGAGCGGCGAGCGTGGCGGGGCCTCGCGTTTCAGGGCCCGTCCCTCATCCCGGGCTGTGAGGTCGCCTCCGGGCCAACGGTCCCCTGGCCTGCCCCGCTCTCCGCCCTTCTGGCAGGCGGCCGCTGAGGGCCGGAGGGCCCGAGCGGAGGTCCTCCGAGCCCTCGGGGACCGGCCAGGCCAGGGCCGGGCAGATGAGAGTCTTTGGCGACACGGTTTTCCTCCCTCAGTGGCCATGTTGCCGGGACTTGATTTTAGGCGGTTTCTGCCCCGGTGGCGCTCACCCCCTGCGCCGAGTGAACCCCGACTCCCCAGCTCCCAGCTCTCCCACCCTGCGACTCTCTGAACTTGCTTCCACTGCGTGACTCGGCCTTACCCCTCAGCCGGGGCCTGGCGGGAGGGAGTCCGGGGAGCCCCGAGCGAGGCCGGAGGTGTGGCAGGCCGAGGGTTCGTCTGTGACTTCCTTTCCAGTAGCAGCCTTAGACACCAGAAAAGATGCCGCCGACTTCCTTCGACGTTCAAGTTTGTGCAGTTGGGCCTGAGGTTTTGGGTGTAGTGAGGCTTAATCATGCTGCTCCCACTTGTTTACTGTGGTCGAATCAGCTACTGTAAACTACTACTTATGGCTTAAAGGGTTGTGGCATTGTGTGTGTGTGTGTGTGTGTGTGTACGTTATGAGTAGTTTTGTTTGGTAGTTTTGGAGCTAGGTGTGCCCACCAGTGTCACATAAACGGGAAGACTGTGTGTCTGCCTTTGAATTGAGTGACATAGGAACAGTGTAAGGAGGTTTCAGGAATGACTTTTGAACAGGATGCCAGTAATCGTAGCTACTTCAAAGGCAAAGACCTGGAGAGTAGTAATTTGTAGATTTGGGGCAAAAGTCCTGGAGTCTCCATCTCTAGTTAACCAGCAAAACCAGACTCGAGGCATGGCTCAGGTAGTAGAAGGCCAGCAAGCAAGCAGGGTGGCAGGCCCTGAGTTCAACCCCCAGTACTGCACACATGAAAGAACCTTTTATGATGTTTAAGCTGTATAGTGTCACATAGAACTTTAAGCTCTCATTAGGGTCCTAAATACGGTTCAGGTTCAACAGGGTTTTAGAAAAGTACTAATTAGTATACATTTTGTTAGCTGTGGTACAGACTATATTACGTATAATGAAAACTGCCTCTACTATTTGTGTGTGTGTGTGTGTGTGTGTGTGTGTGTGTGTGTGTGAGATGGGGCTTGAACTTGGCCTGAGTGCTATCCCTGAGCTCTTCAGCTCAAGGCTACCTACCACCCTGCCCCTGAGCCATGTCCCACTTCCTGTTTTCTAGAGGTTAATTGGAGATCTCAGGTCCTTTTGTGCCTAGGCTGACTTTGAACCTTGATCCTCAGATCTCAGCCTCCTGACTAGCTAGGATTACTGGCATGAGCCACCTACCCGGCTTTGCCTCTACTATTCTTATTCCTTGAAATTTTTGTCACTGAATTATAATAGTTTGAGAAGAATTTTTGTAGGAGATGAGTAGGATATTTTAGAAAGCAACTAAGCCAAAAGTCTTAGACTTCCCACGTCTCTGTCATTATTTTTGTGTGATTGTGGAACCCTAATGCACATAATTAATAATTGGAGTGACCGAAAGAGACCAAAAATGGCTAATTATTGACATTATGTAGGGTTCTAATCTACTAGGGTGTTATCAAACTTGGGTTTTTTTTCTGTTCTATATACAAGCTTGGGTCACAAAAGAACTTGAATCACTAATACTTCAAGCCACCTTCCCCAAAATGTATCACTGAGTTCTTTTTCTCTTCTCTGCTGTGTATGTTTCCACTAGTTAACCTTGACACCAGAGCAGTGTTTCATCAATGGATGGATCCCACCCAGTTATCCCAGCTTTCCTATGGTTTTAGAGCTGTGTGATTTCCTGTTCCTGTCTCAGCATTTCCTCATCTTTTTTTTTTTTTTTTTTTTTTTTTAGCATCAGCTAATTCACTGACAAATTTAATTGGAGGAAAGAGAAAAATCTATTCCCTTGAGTTTGTTTTTGCTAATATTGTGGTTATCTATTAAGTGATTGACTTTGTGTACTTCAAAGCATGTTGACTTCAGGCATTTAATAAGAGCCAGAACCTATTTTTAGTGGCTTAAGAGAATGTAAGTGGTAGGAAGAGTGTGTTAAGTGTAGTCAGATGAAAGGTGTCTATTTTCTGTATACTAGGAGGACTCTGCAATGCCATGATTGTTTTTATAAAATTATTGGAAAACACAAAATCCTATTCGGGGTTTCTTCTTCACCTACGAACTTTCCATTTATTTATTTATTTATTTATTTATTTATTTATTTATTGGCAGATGTGGCCTCATGGATGAGCTGGTACATGATCTAGCCTCAGCCTTAGAGCAGACATCTGAACAGCATAAGCTTGGTGAGCTGTGGGAGGAAATGACCCTGAGCCCCCGGCAGCAGAGGCGGCAGCTTCGGAAACGTAGAGGCCGGAAACGCAGGTCTGACTTTACTCACCTGGCAGAGCACACCTGCTGCTACAGTGAGGCCTCTGAATCAAGTCTGGATGAGACCATCAAGGACTGTCGCGAAGTGGCCCCAGTTACCAATTTCAGTGACTCAGATGATACCATGGTGGTCAAACGACACCCAGCTCTCAATGCCCTAGTTAAGAGTAAGCAACATTCTTGGCATGAATCTGACTCCTTTACTGAAAATGCACCTTGTCGACCACTCAGACGCCGGCGGAAAGTGAAGCGAGTGACATCAGAAGTGGCTGCCAGCCTTCAGCAGAAGTTGAAGGTGTCTGATTGGAGCTATGAGAGAGGCTGCAGGTTCAAGTCTGCTAAGAAGCAGCGTCTGTCCCGCTGGAAGGAGAATACTCCCTGGACCTCATCAGGCCATGGGTTATGTGAATCAGCAGAAAGCAGGACTTTCCTAAGCAAAACAGGAAGGAAAGAAAGAATGGAGTGTGAAGCAGAAGAACAGAAACAGGGCTCTGATGAAAACATGTCAGAATGGTGAGATCTCCCTTCCTAGGTCAAAAGTTTTCTTACATAGTTTTACAAAATGTATAGTTTTGTAATGAGTCCCACTTGATTCCAAAGCATTCACTCTAGTATTACTTTTGTAGCTGCCTTTAGTCAGTCTCTTCTAGAATTGATTTCACTATGTGTACTAGGAACAATTTGATTCTAAAAATGACTTGAGTATGTACTTCAAATGTATAACCAAGAATTTTATTTATTTTATTTTATTTTTGCCAATCCTGGGCTTGAACTCGGCATGAGCACTATCCTTGGGCTTTCCTCAAGGCTAGTGCTCTGCCACTTGAGCCACAGCACCACTTCTAACTTTTTCTATGTATGTGGTACTGAGGAATTGAACCCGGGTCTTCGTACATGCTAGGCATGCACTCTACCACTAGGCCAAACTCTGGGCCCAAGAATTTTATTTTAAGGAAGAGTTTACTGCTGTTTATTCTATATAGTTCATTCTTACCTATGATGCTATTCTTTAGAACCAGGGAGAAATGCATACGTGCCAGGTCTGGCAGTTTATAAATAAAACCATCTTGGTAAGCTGCCTTTGCCCTTTAAGAATGAGTCATGGCTTTAGATATTTTTGGGCTTCAGTTCTGTTCTCTTAATACGTGTAATTTGACTATATTGAGTGTATTTCTTTTTTGTTGTTATTATAAAGGTGATACATAAAGAAGTTCCAGTTACATAAGCCAGTTTGAGTACATTTCTTTTTGGAAAATGTCTCCTTTTCCCTCTCTCCCAATCTTTACCTTCTGTCCCCACCCACAGGTTGTATATAGTTCATTTTCAACATAGTGTGTACTGAGTACCACTTTATTGAGTGTTACTTCTTATGGTAGGCATTTAGATTGTCTAAACACATGATGGACACTGAAGATAACTATGTTGAGTCTTGTTAGTCTTAAACCAAATGTAATCAAGTCAGAAAAATGTTGTCTCTAGTGGATGTATATTTAAAATGTTGGTGTAGTTTAAAAAAGTATTGGTTTAGTTTTTTCCCTCTTGGATAGTCCTAGGAATATTGGTAGTTTCCAGCTTCATACTTTGGTATTAATTAATATTAATATGTGGTGTCTCTTTCTCAAAGGATGTTGCTGGTATTTGGGACAGCTCTTTGTGGGTCAATCACTACAGGATATTTAGCATCTCTGCTTTGTTCCCCTTTCATTGTTTCAACCCAAATGCCTCTAGAGGTAGCCTCTAAATAAGTTTTGAGTGTTTCTGGTTGAGACTATTGTAATCTATTATTTTTAATAGTAGTAGGTGTTTGTTAAGCACTATGTGAGGTTTGTATATGTGTGGCAGGCACTGTTTTGAGTTATACTTAATAATCTTTTTTTTTTTTTTCCAGTCTTTGTGGGCTTGAGCTCAGGGCCTGAGCACTGTCCTTGGACTTTCTCAAGGTTAGAGCTCTACCACTTGAGCCTCAGCACCATTTCTGGCTTTTTTTTTTTATATATGTGGTACTGAGGAATCGAACCTGGGTCTTCGTGCATGCTAGGCAAGCACTCTACCACTAGGCCAAACTCCCGGCCCCTTAGTGAATAATCTTACTTAATATTTACAGATCCACTATTTATATTTTATATAAGAGGAAACTGAAGTTAAGAGAATTTAGACAGGCTGGGAGCATAGTCTGGTGGTAGAGTGCTTGACTAGCATGCATGAAGCCCTGGGTTCGATTCTTCTGTACCACATACACAGAAAAAAACAGAAATGGCTCTGTGGCTCAAGTGGCAGAGTCCTAGCCTTGAGTAAAAAGTGTTCAAGAACAATGCCCATGCCCCGAGTTCAAGCCCCAGGACTGGCAAAACACACACACACACACACACACACGAGAATTTAGACAAGTTATCCAGTGACCATATCAAGACTCAAATCTGATTTCAAAGATAATATTTTATTGTGTTTTGCTCCTCATGCTTTTCCTTGACCCTTTTCTGTCTTACCTTTTTTTTTTTTTTTTTTTTTTTTTTGGTCAGTCCTGGGCTTAAGCTTAGGGCCAGAGAACTGTCCTTGGATTTTTCTCAAGGCTAGAACTCTACCACTTGAGCCTCAGCACCACTTCTGGCTTTTTCTAAGTATGTGGTACCAAGGAATCAAACCGGGGTCTTCGTGCATGCTAGGCATGTACTCTACCACTAGGCCAAACTCCAGGCCCTGTCTTACCTTTTTTTTATGTTTATTTTACAAAACAAAAACACGTGAATTTCTTTTTGCTTTCTATTTTGTTCTTCAGTTCTTTACCAACCAATCCCTCATGAGTTCTGAAGAACCAAAAGTGTGTATGATAGAATAGTTTTTTAAATATCTGCATAAAGATCAAACTATTTAATCTTTTTCTGTATATGTGAATACTCTGATGGTACTTTGTAAAATTAGTATTGGTTAGAAAATGTAATCAAATTTTTCTGACTTGTGGCTGTTGACTAGGTGATCATAGCCTGATCATAGCTCTGTTCTTCTCTAAAAAAACTGCCCTAGTAAAATGTAGTTCTGGGATTTTTTCTTTTGTGAGTGAATTGGTTGGATGCTTGGCCTGAAAAGCCACATCTAGGAGCCTTCCTAAGGTGATGTATTGGAGGCTGATGGCACAGGAAAGAAACTATTCCCTTCTCTTGGAAGGCAAGTGACAGAGATAGAGTGCTAAACCTCCCCCCTCCTTCTCTAGCCCAGGCTGACCTTCTGCGGCCCCTTGGTGCCTCTTGTTTTCTTATTTTTATAGAAAATCAATGTCCCTTCTGACACAAACAATAGCTCAGATGCAAGAATAAATGGGAGATTGCTGAGATCTCTGTCCATCACCTCTCACTTTAACTCCCCCAAACTCTTTAATTATGAGTGTGCTTGCTTCAGGTGTTTGTGACAGTGAGATTTCTAAATGAGGACCATTTTAACCAAAGATTGGGTAATCAATAACATTCTATAACAGTAGCTTGTTGGATCAATAACATTCATTATTTCATGGTTAAGGTAAGTAGCCTCCTTTGCAAGTGGAGGTCATTAATCAGGGGTTACTGGAGCTGTAGAGAAGAATATATGTGGTAAGTAGAGCTGTTGACTCAGAGTGTATTTCCTATTATTGCAATTTGGTAGTATTCATTTAAGAGCATTGGGAGGTAGCATAGTGTGCTTTTATATATACATTTTCCAAGTTCTGCTCATATATCCTTAAGTACACTGAGTGATGAATACCCTATTTGAAAGTCTCTCTTGCAAAACTTGTCCACCATTTGAAAGTTTCCTCTTTTTTTCCCTTTATTCTTTTTTTCTTTTTGTGCCAGTACATTGGTTTGAAGTATGGGCTTTATGCTTTCACTCGACTTTTTTCACTCATGACTGATATTCTACTTGAGCCACACCTCTACTTCTAGCTTTTTACTGATAAATTGTAATAACAATTTCTTGGATTTGTCTGCCTGAGCTGGCTTCAAATTTAGATCCTTGATCTCAGCCTCCTGAGTTTATAGTTATGAGCAGGAGTGACCCACAGTAGTCTTCCTCTTAAATGTTAGGATTATTCTATGGCTTCAGAAGAAGAAGAACCTAGGACCCAGATAAAAAGTACAGAGAATCCAGTGGTGCTTTGAAATAAAAATCTAACATTATAAAAACTAGAACTCGTAAGAACTGGAGTGAATGTGATGACTTTAAGGTGATCACTGAAGGGATTCAAGCTTGAGCCTGAAAACACTGACCATTTTATAAAGAGTTGATAAGGGTGAACTAAAACCATTTTAAGGATTCTTGCAACATGAGATCTTCTTGCTTCTTAACAGTTAAAACCTTTCTCCAACTGGATGACATCTTATGTTAAAAGACATTTGATAAGCAGCTTTACCTACCCACTAGAAAACTTTGGAAAAACTAAACATTTGCATATTCACGTCACCAGAGACTAGGACTGGGTTGGCCTGTTGCCAAGATCGCCTTACACCACAAGGCTGATAGTGCTGAGTTGTCAATTGCAATTGGAGGCTGATGTTGGCAGGGCTGATCCTACCCCAAAGGGCCCAGGCCTCATATCCTTTCTTCACAGGCAGTTTTTGGTTCAGGCCTGTCAGAAAATTGCATAGCTTAGCTCCACTCTGTGTAGAATGTTGTTCCATCTTTCACTTCCTATGTGGAGGTCATGATTCCCAATATATTCTTGGATAGAGAGGGATAGTGTTTCTTTGTGTTTGGAAATAGTAGGCAGTTATGGGATATTGAGTCCTGGAAAGTAGAATGAGTCTTACTATTAGGGTGACCAGTAGACTGTTTTATATGTCTCTATTTACTGTTGACTCTTAGAATGAGGTCAGAATCAGGCCATAAGGATTAGGGGGGATGATCTGATCTCAGTCTCAAACCTATATGAAATAAGAGCCTTCCAGCAATACGGACAATTACTTTATGACTCTGCATGTCCTTTTGGCCATTTGTAGCTCTGAGAAGACCATGCTCCCCTTATCCATGGGTGCAGAGAATAGAACCAAAGGTTCTAACCTGTATACCCTTTCCATTGACAAATATGAACAAGAGACCTCAACATATTCTGCAAAAGCAAGTGGAAGGGAATGTCCTGAAAGTTGAGAGGAAGAACAAACTTAAGAAGATGATTGGAAAAAAAAAAAAAAAAAGATGATTGTCACAGGAAACAGAAAGTGTATTCTAGGCCGGCAGTGGTGACTCACACCTGTAATCCTAGCTACTCAGGAGGCTGAGATCTGAGGATCCCTCTGTTCAGTCAGCCCCAGCACTAAAAAGAAGTATGTGAGACTCTTATCTCCAATTAACCACCAGAAAGCCAGAAATGGTGCTGTGGCTAAGGGGTTAGGGCAGTAGCCTTAAGAGTTCAGGGACAGCACCCAGGTCAAGAGGTAGGGCTGGTAGCTTTGAGCTGAAGAGCTCAGGAACAATACCCAGGTCAAGCTGAAGAGCTCAGAGAACAGTGCTCAGGCCTAGATTTTAAGTCCCACAACTGACCAAAAAAAACCCAAAACTGTATTTTAGGAAATCGTCGTCAGGATATAAAAAAGCCAGTCATGATAAGACTCCTAGCACTTGGGAGTCTAGAGCAAGAGGATTTCAAGCTCAAGAAAAAAAAATGATGAGAAAATGTAAGATGTGATTAAAATAGTAAAACAAAGGATAATTCCTTCTGTAGAAAACTTGGTTGATGATGTGGTAAAATTTGGAAGCTTTCCCAAGAAGCAGGGAAAAAACAAGTGGGAGAGAAGATTAGGTATGTATTACAGAGACTAGAGGCCCACTTTGTGAGTAAATATCCCAAGGAAGAAGCCAAAGTGTTGGAAAAACAGAATTTAAAAAGATAAAACTGAGCCCCATGCAGTGGCTCTCACTCCTATAATCCTAGCTGCTCTTGAGGCTGAGATCTGAGGAGTGCAATTCAAAGCCACCCAGGCACTAAAGTCTGTGACACTCTCATCTCCAATTAACCAGCAGAAAACTGGAAGTGGCGCTGTAGCTCAAGGGGTAAAGGTAGTAGCCTTGAGCTGAAGAACTCAAGGACAACGCCCAGGCCCGGGGGTAGAGTGGTAGCCTTGAGCTAAAGGGCTCAGGGACAGTATATAGGCCCAGAGCTCAAGCTTCGTGACCGACCAAAAAAAAAAAAAAAAAAAAGATAAAACAAAAGAGGGGGAGTGGGAGGGAGATGGAGTGAGCGTGAGCACCCCAAGCGCCTAAATATTGGGATGGAGGGTCAGGTTAGAGCAAGTTTGAAGAATAGTCTGAGCAGATAAATACAACTATAAATACAACTAGCATCCAGTATTAAGGGTGAGGGGTTACATTTGAGGGTTGCTTCCTCCCTCATCCTGAATTTTACATGTAGTAAGATGTACTTCATGTGTAGAGGCATGAGGAAGACATTCTCAGAGATGCAGGGCTTAGAATACATGCTCATCCACCTGAGGTGAATGATCTTTAGCTCCAACAATAGGTAAGTCTTAAATGGATTGGTGGACTTCTCTGAGTTGAGTCCTCAGTTCAGAGACAGAGACCTGAAGAAGATCTTAATATTGGTAAAGTATGCCTGGCTGTATTAGTCACGTTGTTGAACCTGTAAACTAGAGAAACTTCTACCTTTGTTCATGGTATCATCTGAATGAAATGAAAAAGGAAATTTTCTTTATCTGTTCTCTTACCAAATGGGAATAATTTTGGAATTGAAGGAGAAATTTCTCTGAATGACTAATTGGTCTTGTGTACTATTTGATATGTACTATTAGAACTTTGATTATATATGGTTACAAAGGTTTTACTTACATTCTGCAAAAAAAGATTAGGAAAACAGAGCAGAGATATCTGTAGATTGTAACTTTAGGGTGATATTTTACCTTTTGTTTTTCTGAATTCTAAACAGTTTTTAATTTTGTTATATTTTATGTATTTGTATGTATTTGTTTAGGCAGGGTCTTGCTGTATAGCAGGCTGGCCTCCAAGTTTTAATTTTCCTGCTTCAGTCTCTTGAATACTAGGATTCAAGTGTGTCACCAGTCTGTGTCACACACACACACACACACACACACACACACACACACACACGATAGACGTAGATATAAATATATGTAAAAGATACCTTTTATTAAGCTCCTTAGTTAATAAAATTTAACGTGTGAAGAGAAACAAACCAGGGCAGTAGCTTTCTAATACCAACTTTTGATTAGAAGTGGTAAATGAATTCTCTGCCTCTTTTTTGTAATTGAGGCAGAATAAACTATCCTTACTCAATTCTAAATAATGTACATTGACTGCTGTGGTTTGGAGTAAAAAATGTTTAGTTAGCTTTGGGGTCAGAGGAGGAGCTGAGCTTTCCTTCCAACTGTGGGAATTTGGAGGGATTTGTCTTGTTGAAACTAGAAGCTACTGTGTAGAAGTAGAAAGGAAGGAATTATTTTCAGAGTTATTATTTTCAAAAGTTCTGAAAGACACTGTATTACCTATTGTTGAGAAAACTCGTGCCCCAAAATGTCATTGCTCTGAACAGTACCTGTTTATTATCTTCTGCTACTTGAGGTCAGGTGTCTCAGAGTGGTTGTCTGGGTGGTTCTATTGTCTGATGAAGTTACAGTTCCACAGTTGAGGGTAAGGGATAAGGAGATGTAGTTCTTTCAAGCTCAGCTAGTGTTGAAGACTGTTCCAAGATAACTCAACCTGCTGTTGGCAGATCTTAGTTCCTCACAAGGTTGTGGGACTGAGAATCTCAACTCCTGTTTACTTAGGTCCCTTCACAGGATTGCCAGTGTTCTTTTTTTTTTTTTTTGCCAGTCCTGGGCTTGAGCTCAGGGCCTGAGCACTGTCCTTGGACTTTCTCAAGGCTAGAGCTCTACCACTTGAGCCTCAGCACCACTTCCGGCTTTTTTCTATATGTGGTACCGAGGAATCAAACCCGGGTCTTCATGCATGCTAGGCAAGCACTTTAACCACTAGGCCAAACTCCTGGCCTGGATTGCCAGTGTTCTTAAGACATGTTAATTGACTCTCCTTGAGAAAATATGTGAAGAGGAAGTATGTGAGAGGTATGTGTACAGGGGTGGTAACATACTAAATGGAAGTCACTAAATTTCACAAGTTTCATGCAGTTACTTCTGTCCTTTGGCACCATGTTAGAAGGACTGCAACACATAAAATAACTGCAGGTTAGAGGCTGGAGACAAGAGGTTAGTTACCACCAGCTATTAGCTGTCTGAATTTTTTTTTCCCTTACTACATTTAGTAATAGAACAGTAGTTCCTTGTCCCACCTCTATCTTCATTTTTGATGATACATTTTCAAAACTCTTGGATGATATATTATACTGAACTCTACATACATGTTCCCACTGTGGTTTTTTTCTGTACATTGGTACTTATGATAAATTTTGTTTTGTTTTCATTACTCTAGGTCGGTTTCTCAAGTTGGATAGCACTATTGACATTGGGTGTAGGTAATTCTCTGAAGTATTTAGCAACATCTCCAGTTTCTGTTCATTAGATGCTGGTAGTTTTTATTAATTCCTCCTTAACCTATTCAAGTCATGACTATCAAAAATGTTTCCAAGGGCTTGTGTGATGCCCTAGGTTCAATTTCTTACACTTCAAGGAAAGCAAAACAAAAAAATAAGCAAAAAATAACTATTTTCTAGATATTACCAAATGACCTCAAGAAGACTATGGGAAATTGCCTCCAAATCACTGTCACTGAATTTTACTTCCTTGTCCGAGTTTCAGATTGAGAAAACTTAGATTACAATATTGATCTTTTCTTTTTTTTCTAAATATTGATCTTTTCTATAGAACAAATACACATATTGTTAAAACAGATGTTTTTGTTTATTTGGAAATGATAACCTTCTACTATCCCTGAAAAGAGAAAACAGTTCATTTCAGATCTTGAAAAGATAATCTTAGAGATGAAAGCATTTCAAGTCAGTACCAGAGTTTGTAATGTTTGGTTAACAGTGTTTGTCCTGAATTAGTTCAGTGGAGGGGTTTGAGTCATTTTATTAGGCTCAGTTCCTAATGTACTTATGTGCAGATGAATACAGTGCCCAATCATCTGGTCCACTGAGAGTTCCTGTGATGACAAAGATGCTCTGGTGGGTAGATGTATGCTAAAACAAAGGAAGCAGATGTTACTGGCAGAATGTAAGTGATGGGGGTGTGGTGTTAACTTCTTTAAACTGTTTGCTGTGTTTGAACATTTTTCATAATGAACCATTGGCAGGAGGATCAGTCTATAAAACTGCTAGTGGAGTTTACTTTCTTTACTTTTCTGTTACTTTAATTACATATAATTCAGTTGCTTTTCTAACAGTATTGGAAATAGATAATATAATTAATAAATCAAAATTGACTCTAATTTTGTGTTTTATTTAAAAGTTTTTGGTTTTTTTTTTTTGCCAGTACTGGGGCTTGAACGGAGGGCCTGGGCATTATCCTTGGACTTTCTCAAGACTAGAGCTCTACCACGTGAGCCACAGCACCACTTCTGGCTTTTTTTGTGTGTATGTGGTCCCTAGGAATGGAACCCAGGGCTTCCTGCGTGCTAGGCCAGCACTCTACCATTAGACCATGCTCCTGGCCCTAAATGCTTTTTTTTGGGTCATGGGACTTGAACTCTGGGTCTGGGTGCTGGCCCTGACCTCTTCAGCCTAAGGCTACCACCCTACCCCTTGAGCTACAGTGCCACTTCCCGTTTTCTGGTGGCTTGGACTTTTTAGTGCTCGGGCTGGCTTTGAACCATGATCTTCAGATCTCAACTTTCTGAGTAGCTAGGATTACAGGCATGAGCCACTGCGCCCAGCCTGTCTTATAACTCTTAACATATCCCTCCCTCCTTCTCTCCCTCCTTCCCTCTCTCTCTTCTTCTCCTTCCCTTCCTTCCTTGCTTGTAAGGGAAGACATTTCTTTTTTTTTTTTTTTTGCCAGTCCTGGGCTTGAGCTCAGGGCCTGAGCACTGTCCTTGGATTTTCTCAAGGCTAGAGCTCTACCACTTGAGCCTCAGCACCACTTCCGGCTTTTTTCTATGTATGTGGTACCGAGGAATCGAACCCGGGTCATCATGCATGCTAGGCAAGCACTTTAACCACTAGGCCAAACTCCCGGCCCCTGGAAGACATTTCTTTGTTTTTTAAAAAACTATCATAAAGGTGATATACAAAGGGGTAGGGATTCCAGTTACATACATCAAGTAAAGAGTACATTTCTTTTTGGACAGTGTAACCTTGTTCTCTAAGTTTTCCTTCTCATCCCCACTCACAAGTTGTATAGTTCGTTTTCAACATAGTGTCCGGTCATTACCACTGCTAACAAATGCTTCTTATATGACTAAACGAAGGTCTAGGAGGAATAGTGGGAGAGATCATTTCTCCTAATAAAGACTTCAAATCCTCCCAATCTGAGATCAGATTTTCTGTTTTTTTTTGGGGGGGGGCAGTCCTGAGTCTTGAACTCAGGGCCTGAATGCTATCCCTGTGTGTGCTTTTTTTTTTTTTTTTTGCTTAACACTAGCACTCTATCACTTGAGCCACTGCTCCACTTCCTACTTTTTGGTGGTTAATTGGAGATAAGAGTCTCAGGGACTTTGCTACCCAAGGCTGACTTTGGAACTGGGATCCTCAGATACCAGCTTCCTGAGTAGCTATGATTATAGGCATGCGTATCATGCCCAGCAGGATTGAATTAAAAAAATAATAATGGATAAGTTATTTGCAAAGTTGGTAGTTTTTTTCCATGACAGTGTAGAAATAGTGTAGGAAGATTTTTTTTTTTTTTGCTCAGTTGTGGGGTTTGAACTTTGGGCTGGGGTGCTGTCACTGAGCTCAAGGCTTGTACTCTACCACTTGAGCCACAGAGTGTTGCTTCCGGTTTTCCAGTGTTAAAACAAAATGGTCTTCATTGAAAAGTTTGAGCTTATTGTGAACAGAATATTGAATTAGTTAAATTAACATTTTTATACTGTCTAAATTATTTTTTAAATTCTAAGACATTCTGAGACAGAAATGAAAAAAAGCTAGAAACCTGTAGCTAGATCAAGTTGTACCTACTATTTGTAGGCAGGCATTCCATAAAGCTCCCACTTTTGTGTGCTACATGTGATCACGTTTAAAAAATTTTTTATTTTATTGTGGGGATAATGTATAGATGTTACATTAGGTAGTAGGTACATTACTTCTCACACATTGATACATTTTTAAAATGAAATTTATATTCTGAGGAAATAGGATTAACAAATGACTTAAGAATGCATTTGTTTCTTCATTTAGAAACAATGGCGTTTGTGTTTTTATGATGAAAATACATACCTTCCTAGCTGTGTCTTAAAGTTTTTCTGTGATATCATTGACATTACTTTAATTAACTGTATGTAGGTACAGGTTCAACCTAACATGTTTTAAGAACTCTGAATTCTCTCGAAATGCCACGAATAAAACAATATAAAAATTACATTGACAGAGTGCTTGCTTCACCCAACTGATATTCTTTGATCCTGTCCATTTTATGAATTCCAAATTTAAAAAAAGAAAGAAAAGGTAAAAGGGACATCAGTGGTTCATGCTTGTAACTAGCTACTCAGGAGACTGAGATCTGGTCATGCTTCAAAGCCAGCCTGGGCAGGAAAGTCCATGAGACCACCAATTGCCAAAGAAGTGGCATTGTAGCTCAAAGTGGTAGAATGCTAGCCTTTAGTGAAAAAGGGGGTACAGCATCTGGGCCTGGAGTTCAAGCCTCAAAAAATAATGAAGTAATAGTTGTAGACTGTTTGCTTAGTATGTACAAGGCTGTGTTTGATCAACATGATAAAATGATATAAACTTTTTAAAAAATTAAGAAAAAGTAATGAACAGTAGTACTGTGTGAGTAAGACTTGGTAAAGTTAGGCCACTTTCTTCAGATTTGCAAAAAATACAAAACATCATCATTGAGTTTAGCAGCTCAATGAACACAGCACCTTGAATTCAGAAGCAGAAGAATATAGTTCTCGGTGAGGATGTCTTCTGAATTCCATTGAAGAGCTCTTTGAAGATTCTAGTAGTGTAGCCGAGAAATGACCTTTTGAGAATCTTCTGATGAGAAGCAGGGAATGTGGCTTAGGGGTACAGTGGTTGCCTAGCATGCATGAAGCCCTGGGTTCAATCCCTCAGTACCACATAAACAGAAAGAGCTGGAAGTAGTGCTGTGGCTCATGTGGTAAAGTGCTAGCCTTGAGCAAAAGAAGCTCAGGGACGATGCCCAGACCCTGAGTTCAAGCCCCAGGACTGGCAGAAAAGAAAAGAAAAGGACCTACACAGACATAGTGTATAAAAATAAAAATCTTGTTGTGTCGGTTTTCTTGTATCTGTTACCTAAAGACAAACTTAAATGAGGAAAGCACTGTGATTAACTTCAGCAGCTCTTAAGGACTACTTAGTGTTGGCAAACTATTTGGAAATGTTGCAAAATATAGTATGTTTTTAGGTTTTTGATCCAGGAATGTAAATTAGGATTTTGCCAAGCTCGTTCCTTCTGTGGAAGCGTGAAGATGCTTTTTTATCCCTTTGTATTCTTTCATCTTCAAAGAAATTGACTAGCTTAGAAGGAAACATTCCCAGTCATGGATAATTACTAATATCATAAAAGTTAGAGAAAATTTTCTTGAACCAAACAAATGAGATCCAATGACAATTGGGTATAAAAGAACAATGTAAGAAGAAGCAGGATCAATTATTAGAACAAAAGTTTTAGTTCAGTGAATCAAAATGAAGTTTATTTGTTTGTTTCTGAGACCAGGACTTGAATGTAGTACCTGATGCTTTCATTCATTGGCTAGTGCTGTACCAACTGAGCCATGCCTTTTTCATAATGAGTCTTGTATATATGTTTGATATTAAGATGTAGAATTTTAGAAAATAGAACTTTTATCATTTTTCTTGTCTTTATGAATTTATTTGCTGCTTTGTAAGTAGAAGAAAACGAGGTACTCGGTATTTTTGAGGTCAGGGGTTTGAAATCTATTCTCTCTCACAACCTATGCTTGCTAAACATGCCTTTCATCACTTGAGCCATACCCCCACTCAAAGTGCTACATGTCTTGTGGTTATATAACCTTATTTGAAAGTGATTCTTGGCAATATTTAGGAATACAGTTGTTTCATAAATTTGTTAATCAAATCAGGTTGAGATTACTTATATTTAATATCTTATTCTAAACTAATAGGGTAACTTTAGATCTTTTTAAGTACATTGAAATATACTGAAGTAAAACTTTTAGATTTTTCGTCTTACATTTCTTTGATGTGAGGGGAAATAAGCTTTATTCAGTTTCCCTGTGAAATCTCCTGAGTGACTAGCATGCTGGATTGAAATTAAAGAAGCTTGGGCTCTTTCCACTTGAAAAACAGAAGAGTATATAGTGGTTTTTGACTGGAGTTGATACATTTTCTTGTGTCTTACTCTTTTTTCAGTGAAACCAGCAGTGTGTGTAGCAGCAGTGACACTGGGCTCTTTACCAATGATGAAGGCCGGCAAGGTAATCTTGACCCCAGCATTGGGACACTGATTCTAGTGACTACAGCAGTGACTTACTGAGAATACGATGGCCATCTGTAGCATTGAGGCATATGAGAGCCACTTGGGCATTGTTAAAACTACAAATTCCTGAACTCCTAGCAGTCAAACTTCCTTTGGAGTCTGCAGTTTTATATGCACCTGAAGTGGTAGCTCAGCTTCTGAGAATTGTTGGTCTAGAGTGTCTAGGTTAGTACTTGGAGAAGTTCTTCTTCTTTCTTCTTTCTTCTTCTTTTTTAAAGAACCAAATATCCTCATGCATTACTCTTCTTTCTCTTCTTTGCTGGTGGGGACAGAGGGTGGTAGTGGTGGGGGTGGTGGTTATGTTCTTTTACCAAGGGAGAATTTTACCTTATTTGTAAGTGATTATACTGTTTTGGTAAATATATTAAGTAAATGTCTTCTTTCTTAAAACTTTTTTTTAGGAGGAGGGGCATTACTGAAGTTTGAATTCAGGGCTTGTCATTTGATAAGCAAGTCTCTCTACTGCTACACTATGCTTCCAGCATGCTTTTGTTTCTTTCTCTAGTGCTGGTGATTGAGCTTAGGGCCTTGAACATATGAGGCAAGTTGCTCTACCAACTTCGCCACGTCTCTAGCCTGAACATTAGAGAGTCTGTGAGTAAGACATGTATGTGCTGATTACCAGTTCTTTATTTTTACTACCTAAATAGTAATTTGAAACTTTGTATTAGTGTATATAAGGGCATTTAACAAAATTATTATCCTCTATATTTGTTCAAGGTCATAATACTTGGTACCAATAAGAATTTCCTAAGTTCTCTTAGCCTACGTGAGAAATTCAGACACCTCTAAAATCCTTTTATTTTTGTTATGGGAGAATTTTACTTATATGTAAGTGATTATAGTATTCTAGGTGGGTGTATTATATAAAATTGCCTTTTTTTTCTTTTTTTTTTTGCCAGTCCTGGTCCTTGAACTCAGGGCCTGAGCATTGTCTTGGGCTTTCTCAAGGCTAGAGCTCTACCACTTGAGCCACAGCACCATTTTTGGCTTTTTTCTATGTAGGTGGTACTGAGGAATCGAACCAAGCTCTTCGTGCATACTAGGCAAGCACTCTGCCACTAGGCTAAACTCCTGGCCCCTAAGATTCCCTTCTTTCTTAAGTTAAAACTTGGTTGTTGCTGTAATTTTTCTCCAAAAGTTAAGAGATTACACGGACAGAGGAGGCAGTGGTCCTATGTCTAGAATGATCCAGTTAAGTTCCTCAGAACCTGAGTATTCAAATCCTGAGGGACTGGTTGGAGGGTGCTCATGTATACCATAGCATTGAAGCCAAGGAGACAACTTAATCCCTATAGAGTGGTCGAGCTTCCTAGTACAATGGTGGTTGTTTTGTATTGGAAACAAGTGTACAAGTAGGTTCTATCTCAAGTTCTTTTCTTTTGTCTTTCCTTTTGAGATAGAGTCCTGCTATGTATTCTAGGCTGGTCTGGAATTCTCTACTCTTCTGCCTCTTGCCTCTGGAGTGTTGGAATTGTGGATATGCACTCTTATGCCTGGCTTCTAGTTATCATCTTGATTCTGTTATTTCATGCCAAGAAAGTCTAATTGTCTTCCATGAAGACTCTAGTAAATACCATTCAGAATTACTGATGTTTACCTCTTTCCTTGATTTTACTATAGTGCTGTGTCACCTTTTAAAGGTTGTGGTGCACAATTGCATAGAAGTTTAAGAAAGTCTATACCTATTCCAGCAAATCAAGTTTTTAACCTTTGGAAGCTGTAATAATGGTATCTTCATTTATCGTGAAAAAGTATAGAATACTCTGTAGCCTCAGCTCTTCTCTTTTTGTTTCAGTTTTATACATTTAGATGATATTGAGATGATAAGAATTTTCTGCACAAAGCTGTTATTTCCTGCTTCGGTTCCTTTGTTCATGTTGGTCTCTAGGTGAAATCTCATCTATGCCTTTTTTAGGGTGGGTTGTCCCATTCTCCAGCAGTCCCTTGTCCCTTTTGCACAGGGCATGATTATGATCTACCAATGTGTTTTCTTACACTCTATTTCATACTGGGTTTGGCCCATAGGAGGCAGCAATAAAATTGGAGAGAAATTAATTTGATTTTTATGAGTCTCACGTTTTTATTGTAATAGTACTGCTTAAAACCCTCAGATTTGCAGCGGTTTAACTACATTTGTTTCTTACTGTGAAGGTTTGCATTGACTTGTAGACTTCTAGTTGCATCAAGTTATTATATTTTATGTTGGCTAAAGGAGTAATGTTTACACACAACATGGACTTTTTTTTTCTTTTTTCTTTTTTTTTTTTTGTTGGTTGTGGGGCTGAACTCTGGGCCTGAGCGCTGTCCCTGAACTCTTCAGTTCAAGGCTAGTAGTGTTATACCACTTGAGCCACAGTGCCACTTCTGGTTTTCTGGTAGTTAATTGGAGGCAAGAGTCTCATGGACATTTGTGCCCTGGCTAGCTTTGAACCACAATCCTCAGATCTCAGCTTTCTTAGTAGCTAGGATTACAGGCGTGAGCCACCAGTGCCCAGCTAACATGGACTTCTTATGGCAGAAACATAAATGCCAAATTATCAAACCAGACCCTGCATGTATATTTAAAAACTTTTGCCTAAGTCACAACTGCTAATATTCTGCCACCTACATACAGCAAGTCATACAGACAGGCCCAGTGTCAGTAGCATGAAGAAGTGTGATTTGCCTAAGGGGGAAGGTGCTATGGAATTGAATAGCAGAAAGCAAAGTGTGGATGAATCATTCTAGTATAGAGAGATGATAATGGAATAATAAAGCAATCTACCACATTGGATTAAAGCTCTCTCTGAGTCCCCCCCCCTTTTTTTTTTTTGGCCAGTCCTGGGCTTGAGCTCAGGGTCTGAGCACTGTTGTTGGGCTTTCCTCAAGGCTAGTGTTCTACCCTGAGCCACAGCACCACTTCTGGCTTTTTTTTTCTATGTATGTGGTACCGAGGAATCGAACCCAGGTCTTCTATGTGGTACCGAGGAATCGAACCCAGGTCTTCGTGCATGCTAGGCAAACACTGTACCACTAGGCCAAACTCCCAGCCCCAGAGTCCCTTTCTTTTAAATTTTGCTCTTCTGTTGAAGACCACCTATAGCCTTAGCCTAAAATTGTAGTTGCTTCCTTGGCTCTAATAACCATTCTTTCCTTTTTTCCGGGTGTAATAATGGTAAAAACTCAGTGCTGTGCTGACTCTGGGCTTCTGCCTCCTTTGGTAGTTTCCTTGTTCTCTACACCTGTACCTTTATAAGTAGTCACATCATTAAAGTGTCCTTGTATCCCATTTAAGTGCATTTTTCGTGAGAGACATTTTGACTGACAGTCCCTACCGTGTGTGAGAGTGTGTGTGTGTGTGTGTGTGTGTGTGTGCGTGTGTGTGCGCGCGCGCGCATGCTTTGTGGTCTCTTGTATCTATTGAGTCTTTTTTTCCCCTTAAACTATCTATCATATTATAGGTATTGTTTAGTGTTTTCCACTGAAACTTTCCAAAGGGAGGAATTATTTTATAACTATGATACCTAAGATATTACCTGCTTTCTAACAAGCTCCTAATAAACAGTGAGAAACCACAGTAGGAAGAACACTGTTCTTTTCTCTCCAGACAAAAATTGTACATAGAATCCCAAATTATAAGGACAACTGAATATCTGGTTACATCAAAATGATAGAGGAACTAAAGGTGGAGGGCCTTTTTCCTTATTTTCTGGCAACACTCTTTTTAAGGAGTTCCTGCATCAGGCATTGTAGGGAATTCATGTTCAAAACTACTGGTCTTAGATCTCACAATGTTACCTCCCCCTCCCCCTTTTTAATAGTTGATACTAGATTATAAAGAGGAAGGATTTAATTTCTACATTTATAATGTCTCCCAATGAGTTTCACTCCCTATTTATCTCTCTCCTTTTCCAGAACAATTAAAATAAATTTCATTAGTCTATTTCCTTTTCTTCTTCTTTATTTCATCTTTTCTTTCCTCCCTCCCTCCCTCCATCCCTCCCTCCATCCTTCCCTCCCTCCATCCTTCTCTCCCTCCCTTCCTTCCTTTCTTCCCTCCCTGCCCTTTTTGTTCTTTTTTTTGGGGGGGGGGTTATGGGGCTTGAATTTAGGATCTGGGTATTGTTCCTGAGCCTCAAGACTAGTTTACACTCAACACTAGTGCTCTACCACTTTGAGCCACAGCACTACTTCTGGTTTTCTGGTAGTTAATTGGAGATCAGAGTCTCACTAACTTTATTGTGTGGACTGGCTCTGAAGTAGATTCCTTAGATTTCAGTTCCTGAGTAGTTAGGATTATTAGTCTTATTTTCTTTGTTGCAAATATCTTGACTCATTGAGTCCTTTTTCTACTATTGGATATCATGAATGGATACTTGAGAACTAAAAAAAATCCAAATATAGTTTGTCATTTGTCATCAGAAAATATGATCTAAGTAGTCTGTTTCAAGAAATGGCCTCAGGAGAGTTTCTGCATAAGAAATGAATGAACATGAGTTGGGAGCGTAGCCCTGGTAGAATGTTTGCCTAGCATGCACAAAGCCCTGAGTTTGATTCCACATACACAGAAAAAGCCCTAAGTGGTGCTGTAGCTCAAGTGGTACGATGCTAGCCTTGAAAAAGCCCCAAGGACAGTGCCCATGCCCTGAGTTCAAGCCCTAGGACTGTCTTAAAAAAAAAAAAAAAAAACCCAACATGGAAGTGCAGAGAAAGAGAAAGTGATGGTGATTCATCAGTAGTTAATGAGATGTTTTTAGGCTAGTGGGTTTACGGCTGGGAGTGTAGCCTAGTGGTAGAATGCTTGCCTAGCATGCATGAAACCCTGTGTTCAATTCCCCGGTACCACATACACAGAAAAAGCCGGAAGTGGTGCTGTTACTCAAGTGGTAGAGCACTAGCCTTGAGAAAAGCTTGAGGACAGTGCTCAGGCCCTTCCTGAGGTCAAGCTCCACGAGTGGCAAAAAAAGAGAAAGAAAAAAAAGAAAGAAAAAGAAAGAAAGAGAAAAGTATAGAATAGTGGATTTAATCATTGTCTCCAGATCAGCTTAGTTTAATGAGAAAGCTTGTTTAAAATGCACATTTTTGATCTTACCCAATCCCAAATCAGAAATGGGGGTAGTGCTCAGTAGTCTATATATTCTGTACCATGTGTTGCAACCCTTTTCTGTCTCCCTCTCATTTTCCCCTCTGTTTTAATGAGCCCTCTTGGTGTTTCTGGTACAAGGTAAAATTTGAGGTATTTTCTGGAGAGATAGTTGTTGGTAGTTTGTGTTTATATTGGACCACTTTGAATAACTTGTTCAGTGACAATATCTGCTGCTGTTCACCAGATTGCTTCTTTTACTACCCCTTTTGGAGGTTTTCATGCTGATTTAAGACTTTGCCTATCCTGGGTTCGAGTGGCTTTGTGTGACTGTCATGTCCTGAGGGGTTTCTTTGGGGTCCAGTATATATTAGAGAATGAATGTACTGTGGGTTTCTTTATATGTTCTTGTAATTTCCTTCATCCTTGCCCTTTGAAAGGGTGATGAGGCAGTCCTAGGCCTTGAAATCATTGCCTGAACACTTTCCATGGGCTTTCTCCAGGCTAGAGCTCTACCACTAGAGCCACAGCACCACTTCCTGCTTTTTCTTCATCTTTGGGATTTTGAAAGGGTGATGAGCCAGTCCTGGGTCTTGAATCAGGGCTTGAGCACTATCCTTGGGCTTTCTCCAGGATAGAGCTCTACCACTTGAGTCACAGCACCACTTCTGGCTTTTTCTATGTATGTGATACTGAGGAATAGAACCCCGGTCTTCGTGCATGCTAGGCAAGCACTCTACCACTAGGCCAAACTCCTGGCCCCACCTTCCTTATTCTTACCTCTCTTATTGGTAGGAATAAATCCTAATGGAAACTGAGAAGCTGTTAATGTAGCTAGTAGGAAGACGTTTGAACCAAGAGTCTAGATACATGGGTCTAGTTGTAAGTTTATCATGAACAGTGTAACTTTGGGCAACATGGCATACGTTTTTGAAAATCCTAAGGTAATTATATTGTTAATTTAATGAGATAACAAGGATTAAACAAGGTAAGGCAAACATTATGATAAATGCAACTAAGAAAAAAAAGCACACAACACTGAAAGACAAGTCACCTTCAGCAGGAATAGCTAATTTTGGACAAGAGTGAACTTGTGGTTGTGAACCCCTAAATTTGTATTTACCATGGACAATTGTAAGGAAGACATTTTATTTTTCATGGAAAAGATTCAAGCTTTGTTAACCTGGCTTTGGGTTCAAATTCTGGTGTTATCTTTTACTAACCTAACCTTGACTTCTCAATGGACATTAGAAACTGTTACAAGTTGGAATTAATATAAGGATTTGAAGATAATATATATTTACAGATTTTTAGAAAGGGCTAAGTGAGAGCCTTTCTAGTTTTCACTATTAGAGCAGTCCAGTCTAACACAGAATAGCATTCATGTGAAACTAATTGAGTGTCTCAGTTTTCATTAAAATATTTATCAAGAAGAGGGACAGTTCAAAATCTAAATTTAGTTTGAAAATCTAATCAAACCAGGTGCCAGTGGCTCATTCCTATAACTCTAGCTATTCAGGAGGCTGAGATTTGAGGATTACATTTTGAAGCCAGTGCAGGCAGGAAAAGCCCACTAGACTCTTATCTCCAATAAATTACTCAGAAAAAGTAGAAAATGGCAATATGGCTTAAGGAGTAGAGTGCTATCTTTGAGCACAAAGAGGCTCAGGGATAGCACCTCTGTCCTGAGTTCAAGTCCCAAGACAGTCAAAAACAAAACAACAACAACAACGAAATTGAAATCTAATCAAAACTGTTATACTGATGCTGGTGGCTCATGCTTGTAATTCTAGCTACTCAGGAGGCTGAGATCTGAGAATCAAGGTGCAAAGCCAGCCTGGCACAAAAGGACCTTGAGACTCGTATCTCCAATTAACCTCTAGAAAATGGGAAGTGGGGCTTGGCTCAATAGCAGGGCTGTGGCCTTGAGGTGAAGAGCTCAGGGACAGCTCCCAGGCCGAGTTCAAGCCCCATGACACACACACACACACACACAAAACAACAACAACAACAACAAAAAAAAAAAACCCAAAACTGTTGCACTGAGAAGACATCCTCCTATTGAAATGTTGAAATTCTAGCTTATGACATGACCTGTTTGCTTTAGGGGATGATGAGCAGAGTGATTGGTTCTATGAAGGAGAATGTGTCCCAGGATTCACTCTCCCTAATCTTCTACCCAAGTGGGCTCCAGATCACTGCCCTGAAGTAGAAAGAATGGACTCTGGACTGGATAAACTTTCAGATCCCACATTCCTTTTACCTTCCCGGCCAGCTCAAAGAGGTAAGTTTGAAGGAGACTAAAATACAAAATATAGGGCTGGGAGTTTGGCCTAGTGGTTAAAGTGCTTGCCTAGCATGCACGAAGACCCGGGTTCGATTCCTCGGTACCACATACATAGAAAAAAGCCGGAAGTGGTGCTGAGGCTCAAGTGGTAGAGCTCTAGCCTTGAGAAAGTCCAAGGACAGTGCTCAGGCCCTGAGCTCAAGCCCAGGACTGGCAAAATAAATAAATAAATAAATAAAATACAAAATATAGTTTATACAAAATATAGTTTATGCTTTTATGATTGTCTTTGGCAAAAACTGTCATCCCATACTCAAACATGTCTCTAAGCATACATCAATATCTGAATTGTGTTGCTATGATAGGGATTTTCTAGAGGATTCTTGAGTTTCAAAGCTTAATTTCCAGTCTTAGCTAATTCAATCTATAGAGATTCTTGAGACATTTATTAGCAGGGTATTCCTTAGTCTATTGCCAATTTGTGGCAGATTTAGGAAGCCTAACATGTCGTGGCTTTTCATCTTTCTGTATAGATGATAGATTATTGAGAACTCATTGAAAGCTCAATGAAAGATTGCTTCTTGTAAAGGAATAGATTATCATAAGAAAATTCACATACAAGGTATAATGGTATTTTTAAATGGAAAAATTAAAAACAATACTTTTTTGTTTTTTTGGTCAGTTGTAGGACTTGAACTTTGGGCTTGGGCGTTGTCCCTGAGCTCTTCAGCTCAAGACTATCAACCTACCCCTTGAGCCACAGCACCACTTCTGGTTTTCTAGTGATTAATTGGAAATAAGAGTCTCATGGACTTCAGTGCCCAGGCTGGCTTTGAAATGTGATCCTCAGATCTCAGCCTCCTGAGTAGCTATGATTACAGGTGTGAGCCACTGCACCTGCCTAAGGACAGTACTTTTAAAATCATATTAATGATCCTTTTGTCATACACTTTGACACAAGTGAATATCTTTCCTTTTTGCCTTGTTCTTTAATTGTAATGTAGCAAAAAAAAATGGTAAAAGAGCCTAAGGAGAAGTAATGGTCTCCTAATACAGTCTATTAGCTCTGTGGTTGGACCAAGTAACTTCATTCTCTAGGGATGTCAGGGTCATTGCTTAAGACATATGACATTGAACAAGACTATTTTACACATTTCTTTAGCTTAGTAAATTTATAATTCTAGGAGTCTCTGTAATCAGTAATCAGCCAGTTATTCAATTACCAAGTATTTGTTGAACATTATAGATAGAATTATACTTAAACTTCTATATAGGATTTAATTTTTATTAATTTGGATTGATAGGCTTTAATGCAGTTGGTTCTTGGTAAAGACTACTGTTGTCTGAGACATACTGTTGGCTACCTTAGTAAATTTTATTTTATTTTTTCCAGTCTGGGGCTTGAACTCTGGTCCTGGGTGCTATTCCTTAGCTTTTTTGCTGAATTCTATTTCTACCACTTGAGCTATAGCTCTACTTCCAGATTTTTTGGGGTGGTTAATTGTTGATAAGTGCCTCATAGACTTTCCTGCTTGGACTGGCTTTGATAAGTCTTGATCCTCAGGTCTCAGCCTATGAGTAGCTAGGATTACAGGTGTGAGCCACCAGTACCTGGCAATAACTTTCATTCATTCATTCATTCATTCATTCATTCACTTGCCAGTCCTGGGGCTTGAACTCAGGGCCTGGGCACTGTCCTTGGGCTTTCTAAAGGCTAGCGCTCTACTATGTGAGCCTGTGCATCACTTCCAGCCTTTTCTGTATATGTGGTACTGAGGAATTGAATCCAGGGCTTTGTGCATGTTAGGCAAACACTCTACCACTAGTCTATTTTATTTATTTATTGAACATTTCAATAAATATTTCTGTAAGTTCTTTATAGACCATTTAAACACAGAAAAGCAAGAGCGTCAAGAGGAAACTGGGAGTGACTATAATCTCAGTTTCAAAGATCAAATTATTAATAGTTTTTTTATGTCTCTTGTTCTTTCTCTGTGGAACATACATAACAGAAAATGGTAACATTCTGTTTTCCACTATTATTTCATGAACTAGAACATTTTTGAGATAATAACTAGCATTTAAAGGTAAAAATTGTTAATTATACCTTATAAATTTGCTGACGTCAAAGGCAAATGGCATGCCTAATATTGTAGTGTTAGTAACATATATGGGAACAATAATAGATAGTGCAAATGGTTTTGCAAAGAGCCTGGGGTAAGGGCTCCAGTAGACTAGAAGAATCTGACTGCTTATGAACATTTGTTTTTCTCTCCCCTCCCCTCTTCTCGCTTTTCTCTTTCTTCACCCCTCTTTCCCATCTCCCCTCTCCATCCCTCCTTTATCCCTCTTCTGTTTCTCTCTCCCTCCTTTCCTCTCTCCTCCCCCCTTCCTCTCTCCCTTCTTCTTCCCTCTTCCTTTTCCTGCTTTCTTTTGAAACAGGAACACTCATACAGGCATTGGCCACTGTGCTGCTTATTGATTTTGTGTGTTTGGTAACTGAGACATTTCTTCTTTTTTTAGGGTACCATGCTCGTTTGAACCGCCTGCCAGGAGCTGCAGCTCGATGCCTTAGGAAGGGGCGAAGAAGACTGGTTGGGAAGGTGACAGCTTTCATGGTTTCCTAGGTGCTATGTGAAGGTGGCATTCCCTATGGAATTTGTGTGCCCTGTGAACAGTTAAAGGTGCCACAGAATGCCTAGAGTTAATGAAACCAATTGAATGGTTGGGGGAATGTATGTATAAACAGCAATATATAGGACTTGAGAGCCTTCTACTTCTGTGAAAGTGAGTCAGTTCCTTTTGAAGGCTCCCTTTAGCATGTCTGCAAGGATCTAGAATATATTGGACATGCCTGTAATGATTTCAAATAAATAGGATAATGTTTACTTGTTTAATTCATCTTCATCACCTTAAAGGAATATTTGTCATTTCTAGCAGAGGTCACTGCTCTTCTCCCTGCTTTCCCTCTCCCCTATTTTTCTTCTCTTTTTCTAAATTGTAATAATAAATAATGAGTTTCATTCACAGCTCCCTGCCAGTGAACTGCTAATTACGCAAAGTACTGCTTGTAATTTGCACAGTAATAAACTGTAAATTTAAACATTACAGCATTTTAAGTTAATAATTTTTCTGCTGTAACAAATAGCTCATTTTTCACCCATCTTTCCCCTTGGCTCCTCTACTGTTCTATGTCTGTGACCAGGAACTACATCCATGAGGGATAAGAAATATGAAGAATATAGCGTGTGAGCCCTTTTTATTTAGCTCCATTTCCTTCCAGAATCTGATCTCCAATTATTTTGTCTATACTGGTAGTTCTGTTAAAATGTGTATCCTAATGTTTAGGCTAATCCATACACATAGATGAATACGGTTAAGAACATTTGCCCCAAAACAAATGAGTTTTACTAACAGTCTTGACTTGCTTGACATTTATGCCCATAATTTACATTCTTTTGTTGTTATACTTCCTCATATGTGCATAACTCTTATTTATATATGGGTTGGGATGTATTCTTAGGTACTGTGATAGATATTCATTATAAATGTGATCAAGTTAAATGAAGGGTGAGTGTCTTCTGGCACTTTCCAAATTTCCCTTCTTCCCCTCCCCCCCCAGGTCATGGGGCTTGAACTCTGGTCTGGGTGCTGTCCCTAAGCTCTTCAGCTCAAGGCTACTGCCTTACCTTTGAGCCATAGCCCCACTTCTGCCCTACCTTTGAGCCATAGCCGCACTTCCGTTTTCTAGTGATTAATTGGAGATAAGAGTCTCAGGACTTTATATTGCCTAGGCTGGCTTTGAACCTTGATCCTCAGATCTCAACCTCCTCAGTAGCTAGGATTATAGTCTTGAGCCACCTCACCACCTTGCTACCTTGCCACCTTGCCACCATGCCCGTCTGGCTTCAATTCTTTTGGAGATTATTATTATTATTTCTGAATTGCTTATGGTATTATGGGTAAGCTTTCATATTACAGTCTTGAGAACCCTGAATTTACGAATCACTTATATAAGCTTTTATTTTTATTTTCAGGTGATGTATAAGGTACAGAATGTAGAGTGATAATTTTTTGTAGATCACAAATGTCCTTCCATGTATATACATTTATTCAACAGATACCCAGTGTTTTTATACAGCATAAAACACATATAAAGGTATTCTTAATAAAAGTGACCTAAATAGGTAAGACCTCATAGAAAGGCTGTGAGAGCTATACTCACATAGCTGATGAGTCTTGATATGCTGGCCTGTTTAAAATTGGCTACTGTGGGTATAGACAGATGTACTGTATCCCAGCACTTAGGAAGCTGAGGCAGGACGATTCTACTTCTGCATACATACGCACACACATACACAAGCATGCACCTTCACATATATGCATGTGCTGTTGGTTTTAAAATTGACATTTGACATAAAGGGAGCAAAGTTTCAGCCCAAGCTGCTTGTGTCCAGAGACCAAGCATTTCATTCCAGACTATGAGTTGGTAGGGAAAACTGAGTGTTCTGGGGAAATAAGAGCCAGAAGCTCACAGGTGGGGCCTGTTTTCTTTGTTAATGTTGGCAGGGTATTGTTGAGATCATATAAAGGGGGACATTTTATACTGTCTCTATAAGGACTCCTCAGGTGAAATTCTCTTAAGATCTTATTGAAAAAATTATACCTCTTAAAGCAACCAAAAAAAAATAAAATTTACATTTGACATAGTCATTTGAAGTCTGCACAGCTGGCATAATTACTGGAAGTGTGAGCTGAGGGCATGTATATGTATGTGTGTGTATGTTCCGTATATATGCACGCGTGTGCGTGCGTGTATGCGTGTGTGTGTGTGTGTCCATGTCCCGTATATATTTGCTTCTGCAGTTGGCTAATATTCTTGCCCTTCTCTTAATTTTAGGAGACCAGCATTAGCACGCTGAGTACTGAGAGGATAAGCCATATCATCAGTGACCCCCAACAGAAAGAGTAAGTCCTTAAGTAATTCTGGCTGTCCTAACCTGTACCTTGAGGGAAGGAGGCAGAGGAGACTTTTATGAAGTCTTAGAAACTGAACTTCAGAGCTGAAAGAGAACTTAAAGACTTAAAGATTTTTACTTTGTGCTGGTTAAGATAGCTAATGTCCTAAAATCATGGCAACAATTTTCCTTTCCAAACTAGTTTTTATTTTCTTTACTTTTTTTTTAAATCTCTAGGTGCTATGTTAGTACAAATCACTAAGGATGTTATATTTTAAACTAATTCCTTTTGCTCTCTTGTGTGATTGTGTGCCAGTCCTGGGGCTTGAACCCACAGCTTAGGGCTCTGTCTCCAAGCTTTTTTGCTTAACTCTGTTACTCATCACTTGAGCCATGGCTCTACTTCTGGCTTTTTGCCAGTTAATTGGACATTCACCTGAATCCCAGCCTCCTGAATTGCTAGGATTACAGACATGATTGTTCAAGATAGGTGGTTGCCTATAATTCCTATTGTTTCCCATTTGTAGGCCTCTTTGTAGAGAAATCTTTCTACCTTATTATGTGAGGACAATGGCAAACCTTAAATAACTGCAGAAGAATCATCTGCTCCTTGTTATGACAGCTTGTCCCTACATGACTGGCTTTCTGATTATTGTCCAGCAATCTTAGACAAGTCCTCACTGGGAAAAACCTAATTGCCTGCTAAATAAATACATATGTCAAAGTAATTCTGTGACTTACAAAAATTGTTAGCTTGTATTTTGTCACGTATATAAATGATGGAGATAACCCAATCTTGTACTCACCTAATCCAGTGTAATTTAAAATTTTCCAACTAAACAAGATGTGCATGTCATTTATGCACTTGTGGAGATAGTCTTCTTGTCACTACACAGCTGGAAGTATGCTGCTTTCATACTGTAATCTTGAGTTCATTTTAGCTGGTCCAATTATTTACACTCAGTTGCAAGGCTTTCTCCTTTAAAGAACTACTTTTAGTGCAGATTATACATAGTATTTCTATCCTTTTCTAGTTGCATCTTTTCCTATTTTCTTCTATCTTTACTCCATTATTCTTTTTATCTTTTCCCCTCCATGAACTTCCTACCCTTTTATTGCTTTCTTTCCTGTTATTCTCTCCCTTTCCTTAGCTTCTGGTTACTATCAGCTGGGAAAAGAGAAAGAAATCAGGTAAGATCACTTTTCTTTGTCATCTTTATTTTATCGTTTGGTTTCCTTTTCTTTAGAAAGAATAAAGCGTTGGCTTCTGATTTTCCTCACATTTCTGCCTGTACACATGAGGTAAGGGTGTCTTCTCCCCAAGTTAATCTGATATTCTTGGAGGACCACTTTCCAAGAATATTCCTTACTGATAAGAACTGAACCCAGTTCCCCTCATTGGGTTCAACTGTGATAATCAGTTTCTTGCTTACATATTCAAGAAAATCCTTTTTTATTTTTAGTTTTGACCTTTGCATCAAGAAAGCAATCTACCTTCTTACCTGCAATATGCCTATCATTTAGTTCAACACTAGAATTGTGTGCTGAGAGCTACTTTTAAAAAAACTTTTTTTTTTTGGCATTTGTGGGGCTTGAACTTAGAACTCTGTTCCTGAGCTCTTTTTTCAAGGCTAGTGCTCTACCAGTTTGAGCCATAGCTCTACTTCTGGAACTGTGATCTTCTAATCTCAGCCTCCTGAGTAGCCAGGTGTGAGCCACCAGTACCTGGCAGTTACCTTTCAAAAGTTCCTTTAGTCTTAAGATAAATAAACTGGGGCCGGGAGTTTGGCCTAGTGGTTAAAGTGCTTGCCTAGCATGCATGAAGGCCCGGGTTCGATTCCTCGGTACCACATACTTAGAAAAAAATCCAGAAGTGGTTGCTGAGGCTCAAGTGGTAGAGCTCTAGCCTTGAGAAAGCCCAAGGACAGTGCTCAGGCCCTGAGCTCAAGCCCAGGACTGGCAAAAAAAAAAAAAAAAGATAAATAAACTGATAAATTTTTAGAAAAGACTTTATATTGGGAAAAGCCAAAGCTAGGAAACATAAAGTGGAATGCGCATATATATATTTAATGTGTATATGTACATATATATATATGTACATACATACTTGATCTTTATGGTCTTTTTTTTTTTATTCTTTTGGTGCTGAATATTGAGCCCAGGGTTTCCTGCATGCCAAGCATCAAGTCTACCACTGTACTGTACTCTTACTCACAACCTTCTTTTGAAGTTAATAGATGACTTACAGATGAGAAACTGAACTTACTTAATAACTTGATAGCAGTATGTCAGTCAATGACTTATAAAAGAGGGAGGACTCTGTAGATAAGTAGAGTAAAGCTCAGATGTATAAGTTTAAACATATGACAGTCCTGTGATAAATTGGGATTCAAATATATAGGTATTCTAATTCTCATTGTTTTGTTTTTTGTTTTTTTTTTCTTTTTCTTATGCCAATCCTGGGGCATGAACTCAGGGCCTAAGCACTATCCTTGAGCTTTTTCAAGGCTAGAGCTCTACCAGTTGAGCCACAGCCTACTTCCAGCTTTTTCTATGTATATAGTACTGAGGAATTGAACCCGGGTCTTTGTGCATGCTAGGCAAGCACTCTATCACTAGGCCAAACTTCCCACCCTCTTGTCTAGTTTTGATTTTACTGTATGCTATGTCATTGGATTGTGCTAGCCAGTTCTTAGAAATATTTGCCAGGATAAAGGAATGAAAAAGTAATTTTGTTCTTAGCTTTTTAGGAGAAGGGTTTGATAATCATTAAATATAAGTTTCTATCGTATCAGTTGGGAGAGTATTGTCTTTCGTCATTTAAGTCATTTTTGTATTTTAGGAGTTTTTGGAGTTCTTGTTATTTAACAAGAAATGGGCTTGGGCACTGTCTCTGAACTCTTCAGCTCAAGGCCAGCACTCTACCCCTGAGCCACAACACCACAGCGCCACTTCTGGTTTTCTGGTGATTTCAGGGTCTTTTGTGCCTCAACTGGCTTTGAACCATGATCCTTATATCCCTGCCTCCTGAGTAGCTAGGATTTCAGGCGTGAGCCATTGGCACCCAGCCCAAGGAATAGTTTTTTTGTTTGTTTTTTTAATTTGTAGTGTGCCATATTCATGGTCACAATAAAAAAGTACAGCTTTATTGAATGGTATATATGTGTTTAGTACAGAAGAACAGAACAGCTAAAGAGAAAAGTAGGCAAATAGTAGGCTACCCTTTGTTTGGGAGCATGTCTGGTCCTTTAAACTTTATTAAAATAATCTTATTTATTCCCACAGTCTAATCCTCTCTCTCCCCTTTACTCCCTGGATGTTCTTACTGATGCTTCTCATCGAAGATGCTCACCAGCACGCTGCTCTGCCAGGTAATACTTCCAATTTATGATGTGTGTACAGGATCCAGTATGATCCTTACCATCAAAGGTAAATAGATGTTGTGCAGATGGAGAAACAGGCTTAGTGCTGAGTAGTTTCCTATGGTCACACAGCTACTGTGTGATTGTCTCAAATGTGGCCTAAGTCTTCTGGCTCATATTTCATATTATTTCTGCTGCTGAAAGCCCATTTTCAAAGAACATTATTAATGTCCCTTGCCATGACCTGTAAAACCCTGCATAATCTGATTTTCTGCCTACATGGCCAGCTTCCTTTTATATTTCTTCCCCCTTCTCTGAGGGAGAGATCCAGCTCCTTTAAGGAGTACCATTTTGTTCTTCAAAAATAGCCATTTTTTTTTTCCTGCCTTGGACTTTCACTTTACATCCTTTGCCTAGAAACTTTGTAAGCTGCTGCTCACTTCAATTTAAGTGTTACCTTCTTGTTGGAGGACAGCTTTGACCATTCCATCTAAACTGCCATCTGCAGTACTCCTGGCTCACACGGTTCATAATAAATTTGTATATTTCTTTGTCTCCCATGTCTCTGTCACCAAAATATAAACTTCAAAGTGCAGGGGCCTTGAATCAGGAGCATAGCCTAGTGGTAGAGTGCTCGCCTAGTGTGCATGAAGCCCTGGGTTCCATTCCTTGGTACCACATACACTGAAAAAAAGCCGGAAGTGATGCTGAGGCTCAAGTGGTAGAGCACTAGCCTTGAGTAAGTCCAAGGACAGTGCCCAGGCCCTGAATTCAACCCCCAGGACTGACAAAAAAAGTACCGGGGCCTTGTCTTATTCCCCAGTAAATCACTAATATGTAGACTGGCATTTCTTAATGCATTTACTATCTTTCAAATAAATGAAATTTAGGTGATAAGTAAATATGGTTTTAATAACAGCATTCTTTTTTTGTTGGTTGGTTGTGGGGTTTGAACTCTGGGCCTGGGTTCTGTCCCTGAGCTCTTCAGCTCAAGGCTAGTGCTCCATCATTTGAGTTACAGCATCACTTCTAATTTTCTGGTGGTTAACTGGAGTCTCATGGACTTTTGTGCCCAGATTGGCTTTAAACTAAGATCCCCAAATCTCAGCCTCCTGAGTGGCTGGCAATGACAGCAGTCTTTAGCAAGGCTGTAGTGTACAAAAGAATAGTTAATAGAAGGGCTGGGAGCATGGCCTAGTGGTAGAATGCTTGCCTAGCATGCATGAAGCCCCTGGGTTACAATTTCCTGGTATCACATACATAGAAAAAGCCAGAAGTGGTGCTGTGGCTTAAGTGGTAGAGTGCTAGCCTTGAGAAAGCCCAAGGACAGTGCTCAGGCCCTGAGTTCAAGCCCCAAGACGGGGGTGGGGGGGGGAAAGGAGGGGGAAGAAGAGCTAATAGGCTGAACAATAGAACTGTTCTGGGGTCTGGATGGGTGAATAATGAGACTACTTGAGTCATAATCAAAAATGGAAAAGATGTTTTATTGAGTGAGAAATGGCTGATGCATCAGGATGACACCCAAGGTGGGGACCTCAGAATGCCATGCAAGGCTGTCTCTTTGGGCTCCTTTTAACCCTGAAAACCACAAGAATTTTCCCTCCTGCCTAATTAGAGTATTTGAGTGTTTTACTTATTTCTTGGAAAACTGGAAAACAAGGCAGGAAACAGGTCAGAAACTATTTGGTAGCACAGTAGAAGTTGCCTCCTGCCCCCCACTCCCCACACCCCTGCTTCAGGTATGAGCGAGGCAAGATAAGTTCAGCCACTACAATCACTACAGGCCAGGCTGCATGAAATCATAGAACAGTAAAACAATACTAACTTTTTCTGGTAAAGGGTATGACTCATTACCTTCTGAAAAATACCTAGTCATATACAGCCAATACGGGTCATACAGAGCAAAAAATTGAGAACCAGTTCAAACCAAGTTTAACAAAGATAGCTACAGAGCTTTATGGTAGTGGCTAGCTGGAAAACCTGTAGCTTCCATCAATAAAATATTATTGGCATTACAAATAATATTGGCAATACTAAAAACTGGAACAAATTAAAACTAACTTGTTTACTCCATTTCAGAACTGTAATTATTTCTTGTAGGGAAAAGAATTTCTGAGGTTCTAATAATTTTTTTTCTTCCTAATAAGTAGATGCATTCATAGATTGGGGGTACAGGCTATCCAAAGAAGTTTTCTTTTTATGGATACATTTAGTACCACAACCTACTGCCATATGTGTCTACAAGACAAGTAGTATTTCAGTAAAGTAGTTTTCTGGAAGAAAAAAAAAGACCATCATAGATGGTGTTACTACGAATATAGAAAATTCAGACTGGTGGCATGGCTTGAGTAACAAGACTGGATATTCAGACTTTAGCCCCACCCAAAGAAAAAGAATGGAAAAATGTGGGGTGATATAAACTAGCACTTAGAGGCTTTTTTTTTTTTTTTTTTTCCAATCCTGGGCTTGAGCTCAGGGCCTGAGCCCTGTCCTTAGACTTACTCAAGGCCAGAGCTCTACCACTTGAACCTAGGTACTACTTCCGGCTTTTTTCTATGTATGTGGTACCGAGGAATCGAACCCTGGGGCTTTGTGCATGCTAGGCAAGCACTTTTAACACTAGGCCAAACTCCAGGCCCCGAGGCTTTTTTCTTTAGTATTAATGCATATTTAGCATTTATTCATTCAGTTTTCACTGACTCCCTACTAAACACTGGGCCTTTTGTTTAGGAATTACAGCCTCAGGGACAGGCAGGTATGGAAATTGACAGTTGTAATAAAAGTTTACTCCCTAATTATGTGAAACACAGAGGATGGGCTACTAACTCAAACTCCGGGGAGATTATCTTAGAGATGGTGGTATTCAAAAAGATAAGACTTCAGTCTGTGGAAGGCTGTCCTGTAGCTTTTTGTTTTGGCACCAAGGTAGTCCCTGTAATTCTCCTTTGGGAAGATGATATGAGTAAGTGCCTGTCAGGTCCAATGCACAAATAATTTGCCCTCCTCTTTTTACCTCTACTATGTAGACCTTGGTTGTGCTAAAACCAGTACCTATGTTTGTCTCAGATTTTCCCCTCAGAAGCCTCACTTGGTGGTTAGACTCGGTGACAACAGCTTGTTTCTTGGTGTATCTCGTTATCCACATCATTACTGTCCTTCTCTTACCTGGTGGTGTTTGTGACTGGACTTGGAAAGCTTAGGAAGTCTCAGCTGAGCTCTGGTATCCATGGCACCAGGGAAATACTGCTGTTGATGTAGACAGTTGATAAAAGAAAGAGAATGTAGACCATTAGAGATTTTTATCTTACTTCTAGACAGCATTCCTGGGATAGTGGACACCAAATGGTTGCATTCATGAAATGTTTTAAACTTAGCATTTATTTATTATCTGCTTGAAAATTTTGTCTGTTTTATTATATTAGTGTAGTTTTTATTTATTCATTTTGCCAGTCTTGGGCTTGAACTCGGCCTGAACATTGTTCTTGGACTTTTTCAAGGCTAGAGCTCTACCACTTGAGCCTCAGCACCATTTCCAGCTTTTTTCTATGTATGTAGTACAGAGGAATCAATCCTAGGTCTTTGTGCATGGTAGGCAAGCACTCCACCACTAGGCCAAACTCCTGGCCCCCATATTTATATTTTATGTGTATATATTATATATGTAATAGATGTTTCTTCATATTTTTAATCAGCGAAGGTACACATCAGGTTTGGAAACCACTCTTCTGTAGACAGTTTAGGTGGCTTGTGTACATTTTAGAAAATACGAATCAGGAAGCACTGATCTTTTAGGGCACACCCTTGAAATAGGCAAAAGGTCCTTGTTAGTGAAGGGTGAGTGGACAAACTCAAATTCTAGTGTGGGAGAATATTGAAATCCGATTAGGAACAAGGCAGTGAGTTTTGCAAATGTGAACTATTTAATAATAGCCTGGGTCCTAGGAGAAAATATAAAGGAACCAGGCAGTGGTGGTAGAAAAGCAACCAAATGCCTTATTAAAAAAACGTTTCAAATAGAAATTTTATCTTTTTCTTATTTCATTTTAATTGTAGTAGGAAAAGATTTCTTTCAAAGCATCTGGGCAGCATTGGGCATTTTTACACCCATCATTAGAACAGCGTGTGTGTGTGTGTGTGTGTGTGTGTGTGTGTGTGTGTGTGTGTGTGTGTGTGTGTGTGTGTGTGTGTGTGTGGTGACTATGTTATCATTAATGGTATAATTTTATTTTGCAAAGAGAAAAGTGTTTCCTGTTTTATCACAGCTTTCCCTGAGGAGGCCTGGTGTATTAATTTGCTGTATTGCCTCCTGGCTGTTCCCAGGCTGTTTTTCCTCTTCATCATGGAATTTTTAATGGCCCTCATTCCTCTTGGGAAGCATGTGAGGAAGAGTTCCTCAGGGAGTGCTTTCCTTTTTTCACATGCCTATAATTACTCTCCTTTAAGAGCACAAAGAGTCTGATAATCATGCCTGAACTATGAAGGTTCCCTCCTGCCAGGGTACTGAAGGGAGACTGCTTCTTTCCTAAACACTGCCAGTTGCATTCTATTCAGTGCCTGGAGTCTGCATGCCAGCAAGGCCTCCACAAGAGTCACATACAGCTCATAGGCCAGGACAGGGCAGTCTGTGAGTGACCTTAAGTACTTTGTTTTGTATTTCAGACTGACATAGTTTGACCTATCATACAGCTAAGATGGCAGAAGGGGGAATTTTGTGACTTTTGTACCTCTAATGGATTTATAGATTTAAGTGTTTTAGAGACACTGCTCTAGAAACACTTAAGTTTGGTGGATTTCAACCCTGGTGTGCACTTCTGGAGAAGCTTTAAAATCCGTCCACATTGCACCCTACCTCTAATATTCTGAGTTAGTTGGTTTGGGATGAGGCCCAGCATTGACATTATTTTAATTCTCCTCAAGTGACTAACATGAAGCCGGGGTTTAGACCTGCCTCCGTAAGTGCATGTGGTTTTGTAAGTGGTACTTGGTGATGGGCTTAACAGGGACTCTGGTTTCATAATTGGCACTGGTTCTAAGCTTCTATATTTTGAGCGCAATTCCTCAGTTCCTCATTAAGGAGTAGGGGGTGTTGGGAGAAGCTGCTGCTGGTGAAGTCTAGTGTTGCTGTTTGGCACAGTGTCCAGTGTGTACTTATTGACACACCGGGAGAGTCAAGGTCACTGGGGGATGTGGACAGTTGCAGAATTGGCTGCATGTGTGGATAAAGTTGGTCAACCAACTTTTCATTTTATTGTTTTGGTTGCTGGTTTGGAATTACTATGAGTAGTTATACTCAGTGTTAAGACTTGCTGCTGCTCCAACAGCAGATGGTGTGATTGGTGTTCTGACAGACGGGAATAGTGTTCAAGGGCACAGATTTGTGATGAGACTAGAGCTATAGGCAGCTTTCCAAAAATGAGAGATTGATTGTGAAGAATAGCTTTTCTTACCATTATCGCCTATAAGAAACCGTAGCTAGAACTTATCATTTGCTACATCTCTCTGTGTATTGTACAAGTCATGGTTTGTGTTGAGTGTTTTTTTGGTAGTTCTGAGTTTTCTCAGTTTTTTATGATATTTTCTGTATTTGGTAATGCACTACCTTTTTCTGTTTGTACTTTTAAGTTCTGAAATATCAGTGTACTTGTTAGTAGCATCTTTTCATACAGATCTTTTCTTTTATATAGGTAACTCTTTTTCAATTAACAAACTTTATTTTTGATCGGGAGTGTGGCCTAGTGGTAGAGTGCTTGCTTAGTATGCATGAAGCCCTGGGTTCCACTCCTCCGTACCACATACTTAGAAAAAGCCAGAAGTGGCATTGTGGCTCAAGTGGCAGAGCACTAGACTTGAATAAAAGTGCCCAAGGACACTGCCCAAGCCCTGAGTTCAAGCCCCAGAAAATAAAAAAAAAATCTTATTTTCAATGCCAATAAGGATAGCAGGTACAATCTAATACAAATATTACATATTTTCTTTAATGAATAAATAAAAAGTCTTGTGGTGTCTTCTATTTTTTTATCCATGAGTTGTTGGCATGGATACTAACATGAAATGGACCCACAGAAGAATCTTGACTTTACCTGGGCAAAACTTAACCTCTCCATTCCTCAATTCTTTATGTTTTAAGTAGAAAACTTTTCTTATTGGACTAATGGGGACCAATATGAACTAATGTATATAAATATTTTAGCAAGACTGGTAACAAGTATTATTTTGTGTCATGTAGTTATTTCCCTCTTCCGTCCTTAGGATGATGGGAGTATGGAGTCATTTGTTAGTAAGATGTCATACAGATTATTGAGGGTTTAAATGGCCTCAGATGGACTGTAAGAGGAGTCATTTGGACAGTGTTTCGGTGAAAAAGTGAGACCTTCCTGTCCATTAGAGAGCTAATAAATGATAGACCTAGCTCATTGTAATTCATTTTATCTGTTCACAAACGTTATGATCTGCATATCAGAGTTGGGTGCCCAGCTGGCTGTGCCACTTGACAAGGAGTTTCAAAGAGCAAGGAGAAGACTCAATTCATGCTATTAATTTTGACCTTTGGAGCCATAATAAACAGCCTCAGGTTTTACCCCAGGGCTTGGGGGAAGGGACCTTTTATTAGTCCTCTCTCTGGTGGGGATGCTGCCATGCACAGCAGCTTTTACTCACCTCTTTGGTGTCTTAGTTTAAGCCATGTCTAAGGAAGCGCTTTCACTATAATGTCTGTAGGCTTTCTGAACCTCACATTATATGGTCTTTTGTCCTCTTTTGGAAGGTCTTACGATATAACAGCTCTCAGCTGACCACGTCTTACTGCTTGTGTGGAACAATAAAAACATTTCCTTCCTGTTTTTTTTTTTTTCATTGTAATAAACTCACCTTTCCAAGTGATTTGAGATGATTCTGCTCCTGTGAGTGGCATGGCACAGATTCATGATATCCTTTATACCTTGGCATAACTGAGGGAGATAGATTAGGGTGTGCTTTGAGTTGGAGCCATTAGAAGTGACAGGGCCTCTTCCTGCTAGATAAACCACCTTTGTTTCTTATGGTAATTGTGATATTCAGGTTTTCTTTGCCTCATATTCCTGGTTCATAAGGTCTAGATATTTCCCCTCATGCAAGTCTATAAAAGTCTTTCCCCTACTAGATGTTTAATAAATGCCAGTTAACCTTGAAGATAAAAATCACAAGTGAATGAGGGGTTTCTCTACTTCTTTAGGTTTAATTCCCTCCTTTTACCCTAGCATTTGTCTTCTCTTTGATTACAGTTCACTGTCTCAGATTATTGGTTTCCCATTTGTAAATCAGTCTTCTTGCCATGCTACCTCTTGGGGCAGGGTCAGTCTTGGCTTATTTGTCCTGTATTTACCCTATTCTCATCCAGCACAGTGTTTTACATGGGACAGGTCCCATAAATTTTTGTTAAAAGTAATTGAGGTGAAAGAATTAGTTATTAAAGAAATAACTATAACATATAAGACCTTATAACATATAACTTATATAAGACCTTTGGTTCTTAGAAACATCTATTTCCTCCTGTTACTTAAAAAAAAGTACAACAAATAAATGTCTTCCTACATTGTTTGATTCTTAGTTCATACAAAAAAAAAAAAAAAAGAACTTTTCCATAGCTGTAAAGGAGAGATTTTTGAAGGTGAACTATTCCTTCAATTGCTTGCTATTGGCATATAAAGCTTTTCATTCCTTAGGAATAACTCTCAACATGTTTTTTATAAACCAAAAGCAGTCACTTCAGTTACTTTCTGCCAACATTGGTTCTATTAAACATGCATTTATTACTTGAAGTAACTTTTCCCCTAAAAGTACATTCCTGCCCTAGGGACATAGTGATCTGCTGAGTTTCCTAAGTAACACCACAGTTTGAACAGCTCACCTGATCTTTCCCTTCCCTGCAGTAAAAGCTCAGTAAAAATGTTATGCATTGATTTAAAGAATACACTTTCAATTAATAGTTAATCTTCAGCATTCACCTTCACACAATAAAAGTTTAGTGACTTTCTAAAGGAACTTTTTTTTTTCTCCCAGTCATGGGGCTTGAACAGAGCCTGGGTTCTGTACTTCAGCTCTTCAAATCAAGGCTACCGAGCTACCCCTTGAACCACCGCCCCACTTCCCCTTTTCTAGTGATTAATTGGAGATAAGAGTCTGACTTTCTTTAGTGCTTGGGCTGGCTTTGAACTGTGATCCTTAGCTCTCAGCCTCCTGAGTAGCTAGGATTACAGGCGCGAGCCGCTGCCACCTGCCTGGCCCTAAAGGAACAATTTTTTTTTCTTTGCCAGTCCTGGGGCTTGAACTCAGGGCCTGAGCACTGTCCTTGGACTTTGTCAAGGCTAGAGCTCTACCACTTGAGCCATAGCACCACTTTTGGCTTTTTTTCTATGTATGTGGTACCGAGGAATTGTGCCTGGGTCTTCTTGCTTGGACTTTGCCACTAGGCCCAACTCCCAGTCCATTTTTGTTTGTTTTCTTTAACTCAGTAATTTCATTAGTAACTAGATGTCATTAGAATTATCTGAGAAAAAATGTTTTGTTGTTTGGTTTTTGTCCGTCATGGTTCTTTGTCAGTCTGGGCCTGGGTGCTGTCCCTGAGCTCTTCAGCTCAGGCTACTCAGGGCTGGCTTTGAATCTTGATCCTCAGATTTTAGCCTTCTGAGTAGCTAGGATTAGGGACAAGTTCTTTGTTTTGTTTGTTTGTTTTTGTGGGTCTTAGGTCTTGAACTTTGGGCTCTTTCCCTGAGCTCCTCAGCTATAAGAGTAGGCTACCACCCTACCCTTGAGCCAAGCCCCACTTCCTCTTTTCTAGAGGTTAATTGGAGATAAGAACATCAGGTCCTTTTGTGCCCTGGCTGGCTTTGAACCTTTGATGCTCAGATCTCAGCCTCCTGTGTAGCTAGGATTACAGGTGTGAGCCACCGCCCGGCTTAGGGACAAGTTTTAAAATAAGCATTTTATTGATTCTGCTCCCACTTTTGCCCAGCCTATTAAATAAGGATGTTGGTGGGGCATGTATGTTTTGTAAACACTTCTTAAGAGTCTTAGCAACCATTTGCCACCACAAATGAGGGTGATACTTTAGACATTGGCTTAATTTGTACAATATACTTAACACTAAATAGCTAAAAAGCTCTTCTGAAGCTCTTACTAGTATTTCATTTCTCAAATGAGAAAAACATATCTTTTTAGGTTGTAAATCTGAAACCAGAAAAAAGTCCTATTGGTATTCAGTCCTAATACTTGAGAGTCCAAGGTAGAAGAACGGAGAGTTCAAGGCCAGTCTGGGATACATAGTGAGTCCAGTCTCAAAAAAAACCCCAAAAGCAAAAAACCCAACAACCAAAAGTAAACAAGAAACAAAACCAAGAATTATATCTTTTGTCTTATTTGTGCACTTTGAATGTGTGTCTTCTCTATATCTTAATAGGGTAGGGTAGAAAAATAATATTCAATCTAACATTCAAATGTACTCAAACTCTAAAACATGTTATTCTGACCACTATGAAATAGCTTTCCAACGTAGAAGTGGCCTTAAGAAATGTTGGAAGAGGAAAGCTTTTTTCTTTTCTTTTCTTTTTTTTGCCTGTCCTGGGGCTTGAACTCAGCGCCTGAACACTGTCCTTGGGCCTTTTCCTCAAGGCTACCACTCTACTTGAGCCACAGCACCACTTCCACCTTTTTCTATGTATGTGGTACCAGGGCCACACTCTCGGCCCTACCTTCCTTATTCTTACCTGTCTTACTGGTAGGAATAAATCCTAGTGGAAACTGAGAAGCTATTATTGTAGCTAGTAGGAAGACATTTGAACTAAGAGTTCAGATATATGGGTCTGTCTAGTTGTGAGTTTTCTAGTGGTCAACTGGAGATGACTCTCATGGACAATTGTGCCCAATTGGCTTTGAACTGAAATCCTCAGATCTCAGCCTCCTGAGTAGCTAGGATTACAAGGGTCAGCCACCAGTACCCGGACAATGACAGCATTCTTTAGCAAGACTATAGTGTACAAAAGAATAGCTAATAAGGAGGCCAGGAACATGGCCTAGTTGTAGAGTGCTTGCCTAGCATGTACAAAGACCCGAGTTCCATTCCTCAGTACCACATACATAAAAAAGCTGGAGGTGGTGCTGTGGCTTAAGTGGTAGAGCTCTAGCTTGGAGACAGTGCTCAAGCTCCAGGACTGGCCAAAAAATAAATAAATAAAAGATTATTTAGATGAAGCTTGCTTTTTTTTTTTTTTTTTTTTTTTTTTTTTAGATGGGTCATAGGGCTTGACAGGGCCTGGGCACTGTCCCTGAGCTCTTCAGCTCAAGGCTACCACCCTATTCTTGAACCAAGCCCCACTTCCTGTTTCTAGAAGTTAATTGGAGATAAGAGTCTCAGGTCCTTTTGTGCCCGGGCTGCCTTTGCACCTGGATCCTCCGATCTCTGCCTCCTGAGTAGCTAGAATTACAGGCGTGAGCTACTGTGCCCGGGGTGGGGTGGGGGGGGGGCTTTTCCTTAATGAAGAAGGTGATTGGAATGATATGGTCTATGCAGTTTGTTTGCTTGTGTGGCTACAATGAAACTTGAAATTGTTTTGTGAAGAGAGCGGAATGAAGGAAAGTGACAGAAGAAGGTTGATGGAGAAAAATAAGTTTATAGGCATTGAAATGCCATAGTGAAATTCATAGGTGTTGAAAGGCCATAGTGAAATTCGGTAATAACAATTGTGATAAAACATACTTAATGTTAAATTTGGCATTTTAACTACTTTCAGTGTTTTTCAGTTGACCATTTGATTTTTAAAATTTTTATTTTTACCATTTCTGTCCAACATGTACCTAATGAGGATCATTGTGCTTAGGTTGGTAGATAAGAAAATTATAAAAGAAGTGTAAATATGGTTCCTGTTCTCAAGATTCCTGTTCTTAATCTTAAGGAGATTAAGCCCCATTAAGGAGGTAAGATGGATGTACACCAGTCAAATAATGATTCATGGGAGGTGAGGCTTCAGGTGTTCAAGGAAAGCTTTGTGTAAAGGTGAGACTTGAATTGGTCCTTAATCAGGGAGAGATCTGTCTAGTTTGTTATTCAGTTAGTCCATCATCTCTCAGAGAATCTTTTACTTTTCCAACATTGAAGATTCCAGTGTATTACATGTAGCTGAAAAGCAGAAGCTGTGTATTGTTCAAACGATGCAATGTATTAGCATGTAATTAATATTTTTATGGTTATTTGTGTGTGTGTGTGTGTGTGTGCGCGCGCGCGCGCCAGTCCTGGGCTTGAGCTCAGGGCCTGAGCACTGTCCTTGGACTTTCTCAAGGCTAGAACTCTACCACTTGAGCCTCAGTACCACTTCCAGCTTTTTTCTATGTGTATGGTACCGAGGAATCAAACCCAGGTCTATGTGCATGCTAGGCCAAACTCCCAGCCCCGTGGTTAATATTTTTAAAAGTCACAATTACTTTGCTTGTGATGTAGACTGGAAGAAGGGTTAAATTTCCTATTAAAGTTCTATGCAAATATCTTTCTTCATGGAGCATTAAACTTTTTAGTATGTCATCACTTGGAAGTAGATATTTCATTAGTGAGTTTAGAACAATTTTGGTTATAGTTTTTCTGAAAAATAATTGTGCAAAAATCAGCATGTGATGAAACACACTGCATTAGTTTTGAATGTTTACTCTGAAATCAGGTAAAAAGTTTAGAGTGGTGGTTTTTATGGATTATGATTAATTCTGATATCCATGTGTCAATACTCTGTGGCTGACATTGGTGTCCTTTTTGTTAGTATATGTATGCGATGAACTAAGGAGTTCATCTGGGAGTCACAAAGTTAAAACCATTTTTTTTCTTCTCATTTTTGTAGACAGGGAAACATAAACTGGGGATCACCATGTACACGTGACATCAAGAGGAAACGGAAGCCTGTGGCTACAGCATCTCTATCTAGCCCTAGTGCAGGTGATTATTTGCAGCTTGAGCACCTACTGTGTGCTGGAAGCATAATTATATCTAAATTATATCTTTTTGTTTATTTGTTTACTCTGGACTAGGCTTTTTCACTCACTGCCAGCACTATAACTGCCACTGCTCTACCACTCTACCCCGCCTCCAGTTATGACCTTTTGCTGACTTATTGGGGATAGTGATCTTGAGAATTTGTCTGCCTCTGTTCTTTAGTTCTCAGCCCCTGAGTAGCTAGGAATATAGGCTTTGGTCACTGGCACCTGCCTTGTTTTATGTAACCCTTTTGATAAGGTAGGTTGTTTTGTTTCCATGTTACACAGGAAAATTGGGCTATTAGAATTTCCCCAGTTCTCTCTGACCCTAAAATCTCTGCTTTTTCCACTTTGTCACATGGCTTTGTAGAATTTTGAAACCTGATATTGTGTCAGCAGTAGCTGATAGTAGCTCTGCCAAGAAGATAGGTCTGTGTTAATGAAAATCAAACTCATAGGCAGTTTGGTTAGTAATCAAGAAATCAATGTGGGTTATTTTTTTTTATTAACTTGGATAAGGAGGTTTAATTGACATCTAGTTAATAGCTGATATATTACTAAACAGCTAAACATTTTATTTTCTTATTTAGTGAACAGTGTAGTATTTCACTGGACATGATATTTTGAATTTAGAAGTCAGACTTAATTCTTTCAGTTTTCTGTGCAAAACTAATGCTATTTGGTAGAAGCTGAAATGATGGGGACTTTTTGGTAGGAGGTAGTAACCAAGAGCGGACATAACAAATTTAGATTGCTGGAACCATTCATTTCATGAACTAGATGGGGCTTCCATGGCTGTTTACACAGGTAGATTTTTTAGTTATACTGTGAAGATTTATGTACTTTACTGATTGTGTGTCATCAAGGACATGAGTAGGTATCATAAATTAGTATCATAGATTATTTTCCTTAGAAATACAGAATGGATAATCCTGATCAGAAAATCCAGAATGCTTCAGAACCTGAAACTTTTTTTAAATTATATTTAAGTAGTTGTATGAAACAATTACCATTTAACAAATCTACTTATGAATATTATGTATTTTGATCAACATTACTGAAATCATTTTTTTTGGTCGGTTGTGGGACTTGAACTCTGGGCCTAGGAGCTGCCCCTGAGCTCTTTAGCTCAAGGGTACCACCCTCCCACTTGAGCCACTGTGCCACTTCTGATTTTCTAGTGGTTAATTGGAGATAAGAGTCTCAAGGACTTTAGTACCTGGGCTGGCTTGGGCTGCCTTTGGCTTTGAACTGATCCTCAGACCTATCTTCCTGAGTAGCTAGGATTATAGGTGTGAGCCATCACACCTGGCTTCCTTTTATCATTCTTCCTCATCTCTGAAACTTTGTACAGCATGTGAAATTGTAAGTGTAAAATATAATACCTGGACTACATATAACAGGTTGTCACTTGCAATATGAGAACTGGAGCAGTAAAAATATTGTATAAAATTATTTGCAAGCTGGGCCTGGAGTTTTGCCTAGTGGTAGAGTGCTTGCCTAGCATGCACAAAGACCCAGGTTCGAGTCTTCAATACCACATACATAGAAAAAAGCCAGAGTGGTGTTGAGGCTCAAGAGGTAGAATTTTAGCCTTGAGAAAGTCTAAGAACAGTGCTCAGGCCCAGAGTTCAAGCCCAGGACTGGCAATATATATATATATATATATATATATATGCAAGCTGTATTTATGAAACACAAATGAGAATGTTGTATTTGAACTTGGGTCCCATCTCAAAATAATTCATTTATGCAGGTATTCAAAAGCACAAAAAAATCCCCAAATATGAAATGTTTCTGGTCCAAGTATTTTGAATGAGACATACTTGTACTAAGTATTATATATTTCTTACCAGTTGATAGTAAGCCTCAAGCAGATATGAAATCCATCCTCCTTTCTTTTGTTTAGTGAATTATAGCATATTCTGAAATTGACCTCTTTGAGCTATGTTTGGGATGGCTGCGTAATGGGGAATCATATTAAACAATCTTGATCATAGTCCTAGTAATTATTACATATTTTTGAAGTACTGTGTGAAAAGTACTACATTTTTATACTTCATTATTTTTCATGTAAAGCAACAGATTTATTGGATTAATGTTTTTTTTTAAATCCCATTTACAGATAAGAAAAAAATGAAGCTTAAATTAGTTTCTGAATGAGTTTACTTGTTGATAAATCCTAAGGTTAAGATTAGATCCAATTCTCTATTCTAGAATTATCCTTTTGGGGGGGCGGGGGTTCATGGGGCTTGAACTCTGCCTGGGCACTGTCCCTGAGCTCCTTAGCTCAAGGCTATCGCCCTACCCTTCAGCCAAGCCCTACTTCCCATTTTTTAGAGGTTAATTTGAGATAAGAGTCTCACGTCCTTTTTTTTTTGTGTGTGTGTGTACTGGCTGGCTTTGAACCTTGATCCTCATGTCTCAGCCTCTTGAGTAGTTAGGATTACAAGCGTGAGCCTGTATAGAATTGTTCTTTTTATGCTAAAGATGTTCTGTGTTTTTATCTACAATGGAATTGATCAAACTGACCCCTATCCAATTTCAGGATCTCATCCAGTTGCTGATACTAAAGCGTTCTTACCTTTGTGTTCTTTTTCCTCCCTTAATACCTAGCCTTCTACTTTTAGCTGCTCTTTTTTTTGGGGGGGGGGGATTTTATAATGTTTATTTGTATTTTGATCTGTGTCAAGGTATCTTCAAAGAGAGGATAAGATTCATGATAGAGAATCTATATTAATAATAAAAACAGCTTAGATTATACATTTGGAATTTGCTTATAGTGTGAAACAACAAAGTCATTTTAAAATGTTCCTTGTTATCGATGCATAAAATTTATGTATAATAAAAGTTTTTCCTTTTCTTTTCCGACTTAAAGGAGTTGTAACTGAATTTTGACCTAATGCCTTAATATTAACATAAAATAAGAATCACCTCTGTCTGATCAAACTTTTGCATCCAGTTGCTGATACTAAAGCATTCTTACTTTTGTGTTCTTTTTCCTCCCTTAATACCTAGCCTTCTACTTTTAGCTGCTCTTTTTAAAAAAAAAAAAAATTTTCAGTAATGGAATACATGTACATGCTAGGCAAGTACTCTGTCCTTAAGTACACCAGCCCAGTTTTCCATTCTTTATAAGAAAAGAACCATTGGGAAGAGTTTAAAAGGCGTATTCCATATTAAAATTTTTAAAATGTGCCAGGGAGCGGCATTAAAGAAGACATTAGCTTTAAACATTTTCCCTGTGGCGCTAACTCCTCCTCTCTCACTTGTTGACTAGGCCCTGCTACACTGAGCATTTTCTTTCTTTTTTTCCCTCCCCACAACCTAAGTGCCCCGAGGAGGTGAAGGACATAGCCTGAGCCCGTGCCATCAGTCAGTAGAACAAATGGGCTTGCTCTGCCTAACGTCGGGCCATCTCGGATTCCACCTCTTTTATAGAAATGAGTGATGAAGAGAGGTGCGTCCTGCTTTGCCGCTGTATTAATACACATCAGGGGCCAGCTCCTGGCAGTAAATCACGCTGCTGCATACATCTGTTATCAGCTCTTCACCAGTGTGATGAACAAGACTGCAGATAGAGGCTTCCTTGTGTCATTCTTTATAGGATTTTCCTAAAAGAATAAATAGCTCAGATCTCTGCCAACACTCTGCCCTGTCATTGTGATGAATTCAGCTTCTTTCTTAAACATGCAGCCACAAATCTTTTATCTTTCCCCTTCCCCCATTGGTAGAAACTTTTGAGTGGAAATTGAACTGAATTTAAAAAATATTAATAAGGAATAGAGAAGAATAGGAAGAAATGGTGATAATGTCTTTGTCTTTTTGTTCTAATAGTAACAGAAGGCCAGGGAAAAGAACCCCTTCATTGAGTCACTAAGTAGACCCTTCTTAGAAGTATAGCACCTTATTTTCTTCTTCTAATCTCCTCTTTCCTCCCCTTTATGGCTTAGCATGCAAGTGTCTAGTGCATAGAGCTATGCTCTGGATCTTAGAGAATAAGTGTGCAAATCTGCTTCTAAGAGGGATTTTCACAGCAAGTCTGTACCTCAGGATGTAGTGAACATGCTGTTTGTTCTTTTAGAATGTTCAGAGGTTGGTAGCATAGCTCAGTTGATAGAGCATCAGCCAATGACTGAAATGGTCAAGTACTGAGTTCAGGTATTGGTCTCAGACCTGAAAAAAGAATGCACTTGGCAAAGAATAAAAAGAAAAAGACTTTCTCCAGATATTGAAGCAAAGCCCCTGTAAATAAACACATGGATTGCAGATGGAAACTGGAGATCTTGAGATAATTTTCTTCATCAGATGATAGATCTGAACCAGTTCTTCATAAAGTAAGCATAAAGCTTTGAGTATAGGGGAATTGGGACAATCAGAGATTCTATTAAGAGGCTAGATTATTTGGGGGTATTCCGTAAAGCCTTTCCTCACGTTCCTTTCCCTGTGATAGGATTTGTGACCTTAGAGTGTCATTCAGAAAGATTCTTAACAGTTAATCTGTTAATTAGTCACCCCAGACTCTGAACATCAGGCCAATGATGTTAGTTAGGGGTACGTTCAGAAGAGCATAGTTTTCTTCACTGATAAACTCCCACCATGTTACAGAATACCTAATACATAGAGCAGGTTCCCTAGATATTTGCTTTTTAGATAAACTAAAGTTGAAACAGCATTCCTAGGTGTATTATTTACATGGGAAATCCTGAGTGACTATAAAAGAACATATAGGAGATATATGAGATGTAAAGAGAGTCTAGGTAATAGCCATGTACCATTTATCTACATTAAGGGGGGAAAAATACTACTTTAAGGAAAAAAAAAATAGGGCTGGGAGTTTGGCCTAGTGGTTAAAGTGCTTGCCTAGCATGCATGAAGACCCGGGCTCGATTCCTCGGTACCACATATAGAAAAAAGCCAGAAGTGGTGCTGAGGCTCAAGTGGTAGAGCTCTAGCCTTGAGAAAGTCCAAGGACAGTGCTCAGGCCCTGAGCTCAAGCCCAGGACTGGCAAAAAGAAAAAAAAAATACTGGGGCCGGGAGTTTGGCCTAGTGGTAGAGTGCTTGCCTAGTATATACAAAGACCTGGGTTCAATTGCTTGGTACCACATACATAGAAAAAAGCTGGAAATGGTGCTGAGGCTCAAGTGGTAGAGCTCTAGTCTTGAGAAAGTCCAAGGACAGTGCTCAGGCCCTGAGTTCAAGCTCCAGGACTGGCAAAAAGAAAAAGAAAAAAAAGGGAGAGGGGGGGGAGGGAGGGAGGGAGGAAGGAAGGAAGGAAGGAAGGAAGGAAGGAAGGAAGGAAGGAAGGAAGGAAGGAAGGAAGGAAAGAAGGAAGGAAGGAAGGAAGGAAGTGTTAGGGTTTTTAGCACTCTTTGCCTCCTGACCAGCAGGAAGGGTAAAGAGAACACGCCCCGACTAAGACTAGACCAGGAAAGGATAGGACCGGCTCGCTGCCTTCACCCAGCCCTCCCTTCTCCAGAGGGAAGACACAGACACACCTGGGAGAATGTCGCAGCAGACTTGTTTAATGGGAAAACACCAAGGGCTAAAGTAAGAAGCAGGACTGTCCTATTAGCATAAAAGTAGGCAGGACAGGGGGAGGTAGGTGCTGTCAGAGAGGGCGGCGGGGCCAATCCATGGATTCGGTTCTAGGTAGCCTTATTTTACATCACCAACCACAGCCAAACCTCCCAACCAGGAGATTTGGATTTGCAAAACCAGGAAGTGAGCACTGGGCCATGAGGTAGGCCTTTTACCCTTGATGTGACATGCCCCACAAGGAAGGAAAGGAAAGGAAAGGGAAAAGGAAAAGGAAAGGGAGAAAAGCAAAGCCCACTATGTTCATTGTTTTTGTCCTGGTCCTGGGGTTTCAACCAGAGCTTGAGCACTGTCTCCCTGAGTCTTTTCACTCAAAGCTGGAGTTCTTACCACTTGAGCCACAGTTCCACCTCTTTTTTTTTTTTTTTTTTTTTTTGGGTGGTTTGTTGGAGATAAAAAAAATTCAGGAAACTCAAGTGAGCCAGGCAAGGTGGTTCATGGATTACTACTCAAAAGGCTGACATCTGAGAATCATGGTTCAAAGCTAGCCTAGACACTAAAGTCCTAAGACTCTTATCTCCTGTTAATCACTAGAAAACAGAAAGTGGGGCTGTGGCTCAGGGGTAGGATGGTAGCCTTGAGCTAAAGAGCTCAGGGACAGTGCCAGGCCCAGAGTTCAAGCCCCATGACCGCCCCCCAGAAAAAATATTGTGGGAACTTTCCTGCTTGGGCTGACTTTAAAAAAAATTGTTACTGTAAAGGTGATGAACAGAGGGGCTGCATTTAAAGTCAGTAGGTTAAGATGAAGTAATAAGCACATTTCTTTTTGGACAATGTCACCCCTTCCCTCATATCACCCAGCTTTTCTTTCCTAACGAATCCATTACAATTTGGTGTAGCCAAAACAGAGCTCAAGAGTTAGCAAAGATGTGCATTTCTAATAGGAATGAAAAATGGCACAACACTATAGAAAACTCTGGCAGTTCCTTGGAAAAGTAAATATAGAATGGTATATGATCTAATAATTCTGCTTCTCCATAAAGAATGAGAAGCAGAAAGTCAAATAGATACTACTATACCTATATTCATAGTGGTATTATGCACAGTAGTCAAAAGGTATAGACAACTCAGATGTCCATAGACAGATAAATGGATCAACAGAATGTATACATACACAGTGGAATATGGTTCATCCAGAAGACCTATATTACTCAGAAACCTGTTCAATGCAAAGAAATTCATGTTTGTATATGTTTATGGCTATGTATGTAACTCTGAAATGAGCTCTGGGTCTGCTTTTAGATTTTCTGAATTTTTTTCTTCTGGTTACATTCCTGGGAGAAATATTGGACTACAGGGTAAAATCTGAGCTTTATTATGTGCCACTACATTTTAATGCATGTTTATTCTTAGCAGTGAGAAGTAATGATGGTGGTTTGTACTAATTACTGCATCAGGGTCATTTGGAAATGTGAAGCAAATGTTTGGTAGTGTGGCAAGCATGAGGCCCTGGTACTGCCGAAGGCGGGAGGGGAGGAGCAGGGAAGAGGAAGGAGAAGCAGAGACAGAAAAATCTGGTGTCTAATACTGTATAGTTGAGCATGTGAATGCTCAATGAGTGAGTTTTTACTGCATTGTGAATTTGTGCTACTGGATTTACTGGTTTTCTCAGATAGTGAAATGCTTAAAATTTGCCCCTGTTTTTATAAAGAAAAAAGAAGAACCACTTGTATGTGAACTATTAGGATTAAGGACATTTTAATGTTACATGTCTCTCCTAATTCTTTTCTCCCGGTTTTCCTTCTATGTTGACTGCTATACCCAGTTCACATGGAAGTGATGGAGCCAGTTCCAGCAGCCCCACCAGCAGTGCAAGTCCCACCATCTCCAGACTCTGAGTGGTTGATCAGGACTTCTGCCATCAACAAAACCACTGACTCAACTACAGCTACGTTTTTTAAGACACCACAAGAGAAGGGCCCTGGATGCAGCTAGAGACACAGTCACCACAGGACCTGAGACTATGTGTGCAGTCTCTGCTTAGCCTGGCTGTCCCATTCTTTCACTTTACTCATGGCTGAGGACTTGTGCACTGAAGAGAGTCAATATTGTGGGAATCTTTCTTTATGTCTTCTAATTAGTAAAGTACTGAGGCCACATTTTTTTTTCCCAAGAAGGGATGCCTATGTTATGTCATGTTTGTTACATTAATGTTATCCCTTTACCTACAGCTGCTTTTAGAGAGCTGTTGCGTTTTTGCAAATGTTGTTTGTTATTCCTGAAACACTAGAAGAGGCTTTTACATATATTTTGTATAAAGCTTTTAATATTTGAGGAAGTCCCAAATTTTCTGCCAGTTTCAATACCTAATTCTTGAATGGAGCTGTGATGAGGCTTGCTGTTGTTAGACCTTGGTTTATGCCAAGTGCCAGTAACATATGTAAATCAACGTCTCAGTTTGTGTCTGCAAAAGAAAAACTAGCAGCATGGCCTTGGGAACTTCATGTGTGCAGCTGGTCTAACAGGACCACCTGCAGCTGCATTGCACCACCCCTCATCTCCAAAGTTGTGTTCTACTGAAAGAGGACGTTGTCTATGCATACCCATTGCTGTAATGACATGGAGACATGATTTAGGTGGGCAGCAAATTTAACATAGTGGATGATGTCTTATCTTTCAGGTCTCAGTGTAAGCCTTATGTCCTTAGTGGAACTTCACTGTTACTTACTGTTAGAGATCAGCAGAAATGGACACTTTTATTTTAATAATGGTTTTCTGGGACCATGCTTTGGAGAGGAAAAAATGTCTTTGACATGCCTTTCTACTTGGTGTGTTCATGACTGCTCAGCTGCATGTAGAGTTATATATACAGTCGTGCCTGAAGTTGGATGCTACTTTGTCAAAATGAGGAATAAGTGACTGCTGGGAGCTGCTGGAGAAAAGTGACATGCTTTCTCAAAAGTATTGTCAAGAGTGTCATTCAAGGACCTGGTTGACAGAGGGTTCTTTTTTTGTATGAACTGAATGCTTTTACTCTGAAACACATGGAGACTGTTAAATGCTCACTGTTGTCATCACCTGGGAAAGGAATGTGTGCATGCACACTTGTTTTAATGTAGGTGTGGGTGGTACCGTGCTTCCGTTCCCCAGAGTGGGATTGTCCCTCCTGCGCAGAATGTAATTAATGGCGTGTTGCTTTACTGTGTTCTCTCTTTTAAAATTACAGAATTTCATTGTCAATGAGGTGATCAGGTGGTTGGGTATGACTCTTGTCATTGTTGGCCCTCACAAGGAATGTGGTGGAGGCTGGGGCAGAAGGAGAATATGGGGTGGGAGAACAGTGGTAAAGCCCAAGCATCTTCAGAATCACCTCGGGCCTCATGAAGGAGGTCCCGTACTGGTGGGATGTCAAAATTCCACTTTTCTTTCCTGTGAGCTATATCCACAGAGGTACTCCTGTGAGCTCTACTGAATTGTCACAATAATGAAGGTAGGTTTTGTTGTTAAATGAATTCCCACCTAATCCCCTATTGCACACAGTTCTAATAATCTTGATTGGATTTAAGGAAGAAAACAATGAATGATTCTGGTTTTCTTTGTGTTAAAGAATTTCTGCATTGGCTCATGCAGAAATTGTTCCTCTGACCAAGGCCTAGTACAAAGGTGTTCCAGCATCTTTATGTCATGTTACCTAGTCTGGTTTCCCATGATTTAAAACCTTAATTATGAGCCAAGAGGGTGGCCTAATCGTAGGGTGCTTTCCTAGCATGCACAAAGAAATCCCTGGGTTTGATTCCTTGGTACCACATATACAGAAAAAGTTAAACGTGGTGCTGTGGATCACGTGGTCAGTACTAGCCTTGAGAAAGCGCAGGGACAGTGGCCAGGCCCTGAGTTCAAGACCTAGGACTGGCAGAAACAAAAATACTTTAATTACATTTATGTATCTCTGTGAAAATATGCCATTTTATACGATGAAAACAGAATTGAGTGATTTGCTCAAAAATCACATGGCAGCCAGGACTGAAATCCTAAACTTTCAGACTTTTCTGCATTTGGGTTATAATCTGTTATTTTTTTTTTTTTGGTAGATTTGAGTCAGTCTGAGACCCATGTTTTTGTGGGAGCTTTCCATAAATGCTTATCTTTCTTGAGCATGCTTTTCTATATATTTTTAATACTTTTTAACAAGGATTATCCTCAGAATGCAACATCGAGCTGTAATAAATGCAAATAAAATTAGTTGCCTGAGAGACTAGAATATTAAAACACACAAATACCAACCAATTCAGGGTTGTAAATTATACTTATCATTTTAAGGTGCTAGATGTTAATGCTTAAGGAATTATTAATCAGCCTTGTTGATTTTTTGTATTAACTATTTCCAGAGGCTAAGTGTACTTAAATTTTTCAGTTTCTTTTTTCTAATGGCATGGTGATTAGTGTCATGAATTAAGAAAAGTGAGTTACCTTTCAAAAAAAGGTATAGCTTTACAATCAGGCTGTGTACCCATTGTTGAAGAAACTGATGGTGTTACATACGTAGAGGATGAGGGTTGAGTTCAAGTGTTTGACCTGCTCAAAAGTAAAACAAACTGTGTTCTACTGTATTTCTAGTTTTTTTATTCATCCCAGGTGACTAAAAAAAAAGTGTCCACATCCTACTTTTGTGGATTTTTTTCCACAATGGAATAAAGTCAAGACAATAATGGCTTACATGAAAAACTTTCATAAGTTAGTTTTCCTTACCAGTTTAAGGGGAAGTAAGATGATTTTTCAGGGCTGGGAGTTTGGACTAGTGGTTGAATGCTTGCCTAGCATGCATGAAGACAAAGGTTCAATTCCTTAGTGCCACGTACATTAAAAAAGGCTGAGAGTGGTACTGTGGCTTAAGTGATAGATCTCTATTCTTGAGAAAGTCCAAGGACAGTGCTCAGGCCCTGAATTCAAGCCCCAGAACTGGCAAAAGAAAAAAGAAAATATTTTTCAAATGCAGCTTTCTAACAGGGCAACTTCATTTGTTTCAAAATTCTTGTATTGTGTTTTGATAGCAACAGAACGGTTTAGTGGCTATTTATGTCATTAAATTTGAGTGGGGCAGAGTAACTTTTTGATTGGAAGATTAGAAAATAGTTCATACTTTCAACTGAGTAACAAAAATCAATTGCAGGGCCGGGAGTTTGGCCTAGAGGTAGAGTGCTTGCCTAGTATGCATGAAGACCCAGGTTCAATTCCTCAGTACCCCACATACATAGCAAAAAGCCAGAAGTGGTGCTGAGGCTCAGTGGTAGAGCTCTAGCCTTGAGAAAGTCCAAGGACAGTGCTCAAGCCCTGAGCTCAAGCCCAGGACTGGCAAAAAAAAAAAAAAAAAAATCGCAATGAAGGATTTCACATGACCTTGTTCTACTGGACTGTGAAATAGGATCTAACCATTTGGCTGCAATAGCATTGAAATAAGTCTTATCTGCTACACTTACCAATGGTACCCTTTGTTAAGTATAGCTCAACATGTAAGACAAGTAATTAGGTATGGATCCTAAAAGGATTAAGATTAAGATAGAGCTTTGCTTTTTGAGATTTGAGACACTGTGTAATATCTGCACATCCTCCACAGCCTATGGTAGTCACTGATGCCACTTAGATTTTGGGGTTTTGGGGTTTTTGTTTGTTTGTTTTGTGTCAGTCATGGGACTTGAACTCTGGGCCTGGGCATTGTCCCTGAGTTCTTCATGAAGCCGCTGTGAGTTGAGAAGGTGACAGTTGTTGAGATGAAGGAGCTGGTGTGATTGTGTCTGACTCATTTAAGATCTTTGCTTTAACATTATGGCTGTGGTGTGAGCAACCCTGGGGAGGAGGGAAAGACTGTGTAAAAAACAAAAACAGCTTAGCCTTGAAGCTCTATTCAGGGTCCTGTGTATTTTGTGAAACTTGTTTCAGCTAAAGTGTGGCCTGCTCTAGCAGCTGTTGATAAAGAGTTGGAGGTGTATTTCAGAGCATGTTGTGGCTCTCAGAGTGGTGTGAGGGATTGTTTAAGAAGTTTGTTCTTGTCAACTGCTTCCTTTGCTAATGCTGGATCTGCTAATTGTACTTGACTACTTTCTTCTCTTGTTAAGACAGCAGCATTTACTGCTGATAGTAACAAATCAAAATGTTTTCCTATATCCTTAAAAAAATTTTAAAACAAAACAGACAAGTTAGGTGCTGCTGGCTTACACCTTTGTTCTAGCTACTCAAGAGGCTGAGATCTGAGGATCGCAGTTCAAAGTCAGCGGGGGCAGGAATGTCTATGAGACTCTATCCAATTAATCACAGAAAACAGGAAGTTGAATTGTGGCTCAAGGTGGTAAAGTAACTAGCCTTGAACAAAAGAGCTTAGGGACAGCCCAGGCCCTGAGTTCAAGCGCCCGGACAGAAAAAAGAAAAATCAGCAAAGTTGAGTGTGGTGGCTCGCACCTATAATCCTAGCTAGTCAGGAGGCTAAGATCTGAGGATCGAGGCTCAAAGCCAGCCGGGCACCAAAATCCATGAGACTCTTCTCCAGTTAATCACTAGAAAACTGGAAGTGGCTCTGTGGCTCAAGGGGTAGAGCCAGTAGCCTTGAGCTGAAGAGCTCAGGGACAGTGCCCAGGCCCAGAGTTCAAGTCCCATGACCAACAAAAAAAAAAAAAAGGAAACTTTGAAATAGCACAAGATGGCAATGGTAGGTTGTACAGCTGAATGCTAAGTGTGTTGAGATCTGAGATCTATGAAGATTCTCAGCCTAGAAGCAACAACATGAACAAAAAGATGCGCAGCGTAATTAAAGAGTGGAGTTTAAGGTTGCTTGTAAGTTCAGTGAATTAATTATGACTAGAAGAACCTATTTTCCTGGATGTAGACAAAAGTACCAGAATTGAGGACTAAAAAAGTTTCAAGTACAGTACTGAAGAGGGAAGAGGTACATGAAGGAAGCAACCTTGGTGAGGCTGGGAAGTAGGAAGTTAAAAGGAAAAGAAAGGACCAGGGGTTGTCCCTGGTCCTGGTGGTCCCCTAAGCTGTCAGCCTGCTAATCCAGAGATGGATATAAGGTAGAGGAGACCCGGCAAACGTGTAACAAGCTTTCCCGGGTATTGGTTATAGACACTGACCCACAGTTAGAGATGTATTAACAAGCCGGTATCATCCTATGGTCCGGTGGTGTGATAGCTCCTCCTGAAGTTAAGTCTTTTGTATATGACTCTTTGCAAAAACCATTAAACATCATTATTTCGCAGATTTTCCCTTGGCAGAATTCTGAAAGAGTGGAAATACTGAGAAAGGATGATGTATATAGTGGTAGGGAATGATTTTTTTAATGGGTAGACATGCTAATGATTTTTTTTTCCTTTTTGCCAATCCTGGGGCTTGCACTCAGGGCCTCGGCACTGTCCTACGGCTTTCTCTCAAGGCTAGCACTCTACCTGAGCCACAGTATCACTTCTGGCTTTTTTCTGCATATGTGATACCTAGGAATTGAAGCCAAGGCTTTGTGCAGGCTTAGGCAAGCATTCTACCACTAGGCCACACTCCCAGCCCCAGCTAATGAATTTTTTAAAATTACCTTGGGGTACATAGCAGGTGTACAGTAACTCCAGTTGTACTCATGATACTCTGTTGACAGTGCTTCTTCAGAATATGCTACCTTAATCTTAAGAGCTTTGAAAAAAAATGGCATTTCATTATCTGTTACTGGACTTGTTGCCAAAACTTGTGGAGCCAAGTGTCCACTTTCCTTCTGTATTGTGAGTATTGTGATATCTGCCTTCACTTTATGGTGGCTTTTGATTCTTATTTCAATGTTAAAAATACCTCTAGCCCAAGTTCTATCAAAATGCCTTTTAAGCCAGGCGAGGGTGGCTCACGCCTATAATCCTAACTACAGGTGGCTGAGATCCAGAGAAACTTGGTTCTAAGCCAGCCTGTGCAGAAAAGTTGGATTGACTTTAACCTCTAAAAGGCTGAGCTGAAGGCATGATTCGAGTGGTAGCCAATTGAGTAAGCAAGGGTTAAGGCCTGAGTTCAAACGTCAATATTGCCCCCACCCACCAAAGAAGCCTTTTTAAGACACTGTTAATTAACATTTTCTTTCCTCAAAAGTTCAGATGCTCTGGGCACGGTGGCTAACGCCTGTAATCTTAGCTACTCAGGAGGCAGAGATCTGAGGATCAAGGTTCAAAGCCAGCCTGGGAACAAAAGGACCTGAGACTCTTATCCAGTCAACCTCTAGAAAATGAGAACTGGGGTTTGGCTCAAGCTTAGGGTGGTAGCCTTGAGCTGAAGAGCTCAGGAACAATACCCAGGCCGAGTTCAAGCCCCATGACTCCCCCCCCCCCAAAAAAAAAAAGAAAGAAAAAGTTCAGACCCTTGCAAATTTCTCAGATATTTTCAGTTGAAAATGAAAGAAAATGTCAGAATGTAAATATGGCCATTTCATCATTATATACATAATATATTATTTGGGAGGTCTTTGCCCCGTGGAAAGTACATTAAGACCAAGTAAATTGATGCCACTCCTAAAATCCCAGTAATAACTAGAGTTTCTTGATGTTTATCTCTGCCAGTGCCTCTTCTGATTTCAGCAACTTTTGCAAACTGGTCATTCTAAAACCCTTGCAAGCCCCACCTCGCAACCCCAGCAACTAATGTCACTTCACTGGGGCCCATAAAAGCCCTTGGTAGAACTTCCCACATTTACAGATCCTCCCATAAATACTGCCTCACCTCTTTCTTCTTATAAGCTTGAAAGAATCCTATGTCCTATCCCCGTCCTCCTCAGTCCGTGCCATGTACAGTCTAACTACAGTCTCAGTCCTGTCACATATAGTTTTGCACCTTAACATAGTCCAAGCCATTCTCTTCTGCCTACCATTGAAGTGTACTGCCTTCCCTCCACTCTTGTCTCTTAATTCTGCAACCCAGTGAAGCAGTGGTTTTTAACCCTGGCTACACATTAGGATCACCTGGGGAGCTTTTGAACCATCTCCATTCCCAAACTGTTCCACAGAGCAATTATGTCAGCTGAGGGAGGAGTGGGCTTGAGTCCTTTGAGAACTTCATCAGAGCAGGAAACCCACCCTCTATCCTCACTACCACTGAAGTTGCTGGGTTCAACAGCGACTTCCAGCTGCCAAAATTTAATCCTTGATTTGATCTTTATGATACTGGGATTGTGAAACCACTTATTTTTTTAAGTCTCCCTTTTCCACCCCTGATTTGTCTCTTTTTTGTTCTTTGTTTCTACATGCAGGCAGATTGGTTTATAGGCCAGTCCTGCACCACGGACTACATGTCTTTGACTCTACTCCATTATTTCAATTAACATATGCTAATAAGTTCCTTTGACATACTATCTTAATACAGTAGCTTGAAGGACAGACTTAGAGTGAAGCACTCCATTAATAATTATTGTAAACACTAAGGACAGCCTACTCAAGGCCTCTGCTCATACATCCTTCTCCTACAAACCCACTAAGAGAACAGATACTGCTAATCAGAATCCAAGATGGATTGCCCTGTTGACTAATGGGTAGAGCTGCCATTCACAGTCAGTCAGGCTTGTGCCATGGATCTTTCTCTTTCCCAGAATCCTGAACTGAGAAGATGATCCCAAGTGCATTTCTACATAAAAAGGCCTTCCATCAAATGTGTTTTTTAGCCTTAACTTTGTGTGCCTGGATTTGGCTCTAGGTGATGAGGCAGATCCACTTTTTCACACTATTTTGGTCTCTACATTGGATCCCATTTTTTTTTTTTTTTTGCCAGTCTTGGGGCTAGAACTCAGGGCGTAGGCATTGTCCTTTGGCTTTCTCAAGGCTAGGGCTCTACCACTTAAGCCACAGTCCCACTTCCATCCTTTTCTGTGTATGTGATACTGAGGAATTGAACCCAGAGGTTCATGCATACTAGGCAAACACTCTACCACTAGGCCACACTCCCAGCTCCAGATCCCACATTATTAAGAAAACTTTGTTGTTTTAGGCACTGGCCTTGCTACTAATAAAGTACAACTTCATTTCCCACCTCACTGTCAATCACTGCTTTGCTGCCTTGGCTCTGGATATGTGCTGTCTCCTCTCAGAAGGAACCACTAGTTTCTGATTTAAAAATTAGGGCAGGAAATACTGTTGTATGATACTGTAGGAAGAAGCAAGACGGGTTATCTGAAACTTCTACTGGGGGGTTGGATAAATTCCTTCAACCCAGGAGCATACTTAAGGTGCTAGTCAGCCAGTATAAAGAGCAAAGGTCCTCTAGAGCCATGGCTCTAGTCGCTAACATTCACTGAACCCTGACACTGAGCCTGGTTCCTTCCTGGTTCCCTCTCTAGGGGAGAAGCTAGTTGCACTAAAACAAGATATTTAGGTCCCTTACATGTACTCTTTGAAACCACTAGGCCTTTTCACAGTCCCTAATAATGATCATGAATGTTTACAAAAGGATTATTCTGTGCTATCTGTAAGCTCTTCAACAAATCCAGGGTAAGTGCTTTAAGCAAAGGACTATGCTTACAGTGAAAGATTAACTTGCTCATTGTTGCAGAGGTAATTCAAGTCTGCATTCAATTCATGATGTCTGATCTCAGCTAGAGTCTCTTTGCATAATGTAAGTGAATTGGGGGCCATGCAGATAAGAACAACCCCATGGGTTACTGTGCAAGGGTAAGGCCAGTTGTCTGGTGAAAGGGTTTATCCACACATCCTTGTTCCTAATGTGCTGTTCCTCTGTCCAGCAGTTGAAGGATGTTCATCCCCTCTCTGGTCTATATCATCAAAATGAAATCAGAAATTTCTGTAATGTCTTCTTACAACAATATGCATTGTATGTAAAAGTGAGCAGACCAAGAAAAAAGTCAAGACAAGTTTCTAAACCTATGGCAGTCAAAATGCCTTGTCTCAACTTGTAATCACAGCACTCAGAAAGCTGCGGTAAAGCCAGGCGCTGTGGCTCCATGCCTGTAATCCTAGCTACTCAGGAGATTAGGATCTGAGAATCACGGTTCAAAGCCAGCCCAGGTACCAAAGAACGTAAGCCACTTATCTCCAGATAAATACTAAAGAGTGGAAAGTGGGGCTGTGGCTCAGGAACAACACCCAGGTCCAGAGTTCAAGACCCAAGACCCATGAAAAAGAAAAGAAAGCTGAGGTAAGAGGATAGTGAGTTTGGGGCCAGCCTGGACTACATAGTGAGACCACAAGGTTTTACCATTTGTTTGCAGGAAAATGTGTTTTAAGTTATTACTGGCAGGTGATGGACTGCTTTGAACATCTTGCTAATCTTTGCTAAGCAAAGTACTCTCTTGATAGTGTTGGCTTTTAGGTATACTGGACTCAGTAGATGGGTGTAAAAGACATTTATTGCCAAGATCTGCTAGGATCAGTGAAGCAGGTAAGGCATTCCTACTGTCATGAAGTTCATAGTCTGAAGAAGAGACGAGAACAGCTTTGTGGGGTGATAACTTTAGGGTAAGGATGTCTATTTTGGCAGTTCCTGGAAGATGGGCAGAAGTTAAGAAGATAATGCTCTCCAAGAACAAAAGAGCATGGTGGGTTTAGACCACTGAAAGCTAAGCATGCAGAGGAGCAGGGAGAGGTAAGTAGGAGACAATGTGAAGGTGCTGGTATATTCTGGCTTATTTGATTTGGAGAGTTATTGTCCATTGAACTCGGGTGCAGTCATGAAAACTCTACTACATGGGCCCATGGTGCAAATAGCTAGAACTGACATGTGAACAGGTTTACATTCCTATGGTCATATTTCCTTAGGAAATTAACCAAACCCACCTATTTGTAAGAGCTACTGACTGCTTCAGAGTTGATTCAACTGAATTAAAAATAACATTTCTGCCCAAGGCTAATGCATTCCCTGAGGCATGAGATCAGTCTGATTGGTTCCTTCATGCTCTCTTCTTGGGAGAAATGGTACAGGAAATATATGGACTCAAAATGTACAATATTATGGGCCCCAGTTCCCAGTACTGCTCATTAGTAACCTGCCAGAGAAGCATTTTGTTTCTCAGTGGTAACATTCTGTTGATCCAGTCATACCTTTTAACTGAGCAGCTTTGTAATTTGACAGTGCCAACTGGCTCACACTAAACTGGCCTCATGGTTGGAGTCTCATGAATACAATGTTATACTTGAAGTTTGCTAAAGTGATATATGTGTGTGAGTTTGACCATTTTTCTTAAGCAGCGTCTAACTGATCAGCATTTTAAACCGGTAGCTTTTGTGAGAAATAGGTAAGTGACTTTTCATGTTCTGTTACTAAAGAAAGTGTTTTTGTAGAGAACAAAAGTATATAAATTCATCATTGCTTATTTTTGAGAATTAAAATATATTGACTACCTAGCTACCAGTGGCTCATGCCTGTAATCTAAATACTAGCAGACTGTGAGTTGAGGATTGAGGTTCGAAGTCAGCCGAGGCAGATAAACCCAAGAGACTTTTTTTTTTTTTTTGGTGGGTTATGGGGCTTGAACTAGGCCTGGACACTATCCCTGAGCTCTTCAGCTCAAGGCTACTGCCCTACCCTTGAGCCAAGCCCCACTTCCTGTTTTCTAGAGGTGAATTGGAGCTAAGAGTCTCAGGTCCTTTTGTGCCCAGGCTGGCTTTGAAACTTGATCCTCATATCTCAGCCTCCTGTGTAGCTAGGTTTACAGGTACCCAGCAAATCCAAGAGAATTTTATCTTCAGCAAAGAAGCAAAAAGCCAGAAGAGAATGTGTGGCTCAATTGGTAGAGCATTAACCATGAGCAAAAAAAAAAAAAAAAAAAGCAAAGCTGGACACCGGTGGCTCACATTTGTTATCCTAGCTACTTAGGAGGCTAAGAACTGAGGATCATGGTTCAAAGCTAGCCCAGGCAGGAAAGTTCATGAAATTATATTCTCTAATAAACTACTCACAAAAGGCTTGAAGTGGTGCTGTGGCTGAAGTGGTAGAGTGCTAACTGGAACAGAAGAAGCTTAGGTAGGGATAGTACCCACGCTGAGTTCATGCCCCAGGATCAGCAAAACAAAACAAACAAAACCCAAAACAAATAAAAACAAGCAAGAATGGGATCTCTGAGTTCAAGACCTAGTATTTGACATGCACACGCAGACACACACACATATAAAACTTATCTAATATAAAATATATATAAATATATAGATATTGGCTAAAGACAGCAAATTTATAAAGTGTTATTTGAAGAAAAATTAAGACTCCTGATTATCAGAAAATATACATGTATATGCAACCAAACTACAAAAGTGAAAAATTAAAACCATACAAGAAGACCAAAGATATTTGTCACATTAATAAAAGTAAATAAATGTGTGTGAAAATAGAAGACATGTCAAATGAACTCTAATTCCATATTGTCTGATTTAGAATCCAGACAAATTGGGCAAGATAATCTAAGCAAAACAAATAAGTAATGAATTGCACTTATGAAAGGAAAAAGAAAAGAGAGGCACTAAATAGTAGTAAAGAGTATACAAATAATAGACTAGCCACTTACATTAAACTGTAAATCTCCCCTTAGTTGGAGAGTTAATGCAACTGTCAGTTTATGAAAGAGCAAGTGGATAAAAAAATTAGAACATGAAAAGATTTAAATAAAGTAGAGCTAGTTTATATATATATATATATTCTAAACATAGCACCTGCATTAGATTATTTTCAGCTGTCCATGACTGTCCATGAGAGCATACTGAAAACATCCTCACATTTCAGAATAGTGAACAATAACATCTAATACACATAATAAACCAGAAAACAATACCAGTCTACAATCTAAAATGTTTTTAAGCTTTTTAAGTCCTTTTTAGTTGAGTAGAAAATACAAAACACTTTTAAAACATTTTTTTCCTGAAATGTATACTAGTTCTTGTGAGAACTAGTGCTTGGGGGAAAATTTATAGCTCTAAAAATTGTCTATTAAAAATAACTACAACAAAGATTAGACCACTGAAGGTAGGAAAAGGACAGCAAAATGTTTTCATTAATTGTTCTCTTTTTACAATTTTAAGTAGTTGCCATTCAAAGACACAGCTTATGAATACAATGTGTTTTGATCGATGTCACCCTTGTAAAATGTCTTTTAAAGCAAACAAAAAGCTGAGATAAATCGGTTAATTAGAAAAATGGGTTACACAGAATTCACTTAAAACTATAGCATATAGGAGCTGGGAGTTTTGCCTAGTTTTGCACGAAGACCTGTGTTCGGTTCCTCAGTACCACATACATAGAAAAAAGCCAGAAGTGATGCTGTGGCTCAAGTGGTAGAGTTCTAGCCCAAGGAAAGTGCTCAGGCCCTAAGCTCAAGCCCAGGAGTGGCCAAAAAAAAAAAATCTTTTTGCTAAGGCAATGAGAAGACATGAGAGAATCTCACTGTAGATCAGTGAGAAGGAAGCAAGAGGAAATTATCTTTTATCCTGAATTTGTGTGTATCAGAAGTAAAAAAGCTATAACCTATGAGCCAAACCTGGCCCAAGGTCCACTTAGGGACTATTATGAGCTTTGAGTATATTTTGTACTTTTAAAGGATTCAATTAAAAATGAGCAAGGAGATTACAAGATAGCGATGTCACAGGGTTATAAACCCTAAAATATTTACTCTCTGACTTTCACTTAAGAGAAAGAGAAAAGTGTGGGGATAAGGGGGCACATATTAAGCGCATACGTGTCTGTTATCCTAGTTAATAGCTTGACATCTGAGGATCCTGATTCAAAGCCAGCCCAGGTGGGCAAGTCCATGAAACTCTTATCTCCAATTAACCACCAAAAACCCCCCCAAAAGTGGAGGTCTTGCTTGAGTGGTAGTGTTAGTGTTGAGTAAAAAAGCTCAGTGATAGCACTCAGGTCCAGAGTACAAGCCCTGTTATCAAACGCACAAATAAACATACGTTACTCAAGTTTCCAAGTGGTTAGTTGGTTCAAAGAGAAACCCAAAGAGTAGATAGTCTTATCTACTTATCTATAGTTTAAAACAAAAGGAAACTGAGTTATAAAGCGGGTAAGTCTTCTACCTGATCACAAGGATTAGTAACTAATGATGCTGGGAGTTGAATGCAGTCAGATTGCTGGAGATAAAAGAGTAATTCACCATGACTAAGTGAAGCTTATTTCAGAAATGCAAGGATCATTTAATATTAGGAATAGCTGGGTGTTTCCTTAATATGATAAAATATATTTATCTCAATCTAAAGCCAGCATCGTGCTTAATTGAGAATACCAGAAGCAATTTCATTAAAGCCAAGAACAAGACAAAGATGTCTGCTAATCATCACTATTATTTAAAATTGTTCTGCAGGACTTTGACAAAACAATTAGACAAGAGAAAGAAATTAGAGACATAGAAATTAGGAGACAAGTGAGGATAATTTGCAGATAGTATGTGTAGATAGTTCACAGAGAAACTGGAGAGAACGAACCAAAATCTTATCAACAAAAAATAATGTTAATTTTTAAAAATCAATGATCTTTGTATATACAATGTCTGATTTCATGCCACAGAGTAGATTTGTTCTAATAACAGAATTAAAAAAGAAAAAAATCAGAAATAAATTTATTTGAAGAAAACTTGAAAAATGCTAATGAGGGACATACAAGACCCCAAACGGAATGACATGCCATGTTCTCTCACAAGGATGATCAGCCTCACGTCTTAATCTTCAAGTTTAATTCAATAAGAATACCAGTGGATTTTCGGTCTGCCTCATACCTGTAATTCTAGCTTCTCAGGAGGCTGAGATCTAGAGATTATGGTTGAGATTTGTTTCCAATTAACCATCATAAGTCAGAAGATGTGGAGCTAAGGTATACTGGAACTTGGGACCCTGGCCCTGAGGTCAAGCCTCAATACACACACACACACACACACACACACACACACACACACACACACACACACACTACCAGTAGATTTTAACAAAAGATTTACTTAGACAATTCTAAAGTTAATATGGGAAATATGGAAAAGGGACAAGGATAGGGGGAGACTAACTCCATTAGACATTAAAATATATGCATTTATGGCAAACCAGTAACAATTTATGAACAGTCAAAAGTACAAACTAGAACAGTTCAGAAGTAGATCCAAACTGAGTGTGGTGGTATATATCTGTAATCTCAGCACTTAAGAATCCGAAGCAAGAACAGATATCAATGTTTGTGAATTAATGCACCATCTATCTGACAAATATAATGTAATGCTTCTATTAATTACAATAAAAATATATTTTAAAAATTCATGTGGATTTTTGAACTCAGACAATGACTGATGCTAGCGGGATTGTGGAGAAAAAGGAACCCTACTGCACTGCTGGTGGGATTGTAAACTAGTTCAGCCACTCTGGAAAGCAGTATGGAGGTTTCTTAAAGAACTGAAAATTAACCTTCCCTACAATGCCACCATACCACTCCTGAGCATCTATCCTGAACATCATAACCCAGGATATGATAACCCAGATGCCCTACTGCAGATGAACGGATACACAAAATGTGGTGTGTATATATATATATATATATATATATATATATATTCTATATAGCCAACAGACAAGATAAAATAATAGCATTTGCAGGAAAGTGTATGAATCTGGAGCAAATCATGTTGAGTGAGATGAGTCAAGAGCAAAGGAACAAAAAGCGCATGGTATCCTTTATATGTGGCTATTAGATCCAAATAGTACAAGAGCAAGGACTCAATAGTTGCATACCCAATGCTATGGACATGGTGTTGGAAATATAAACACAACTACATAGACATAAACATTTATGACTCTATAGACATAATCTTTTATTACATAGATTGATATGTATCTATGACATACAAACCCTCAGCCTAATTTTAATTATGTTCTAAAATCTAAGTGCCAGTGATTGCATATAGAGATTCCCTTCTTGAATACTTGTTTGTTAAGTAGGTCATTTGAAATATGATGTAAAAATCAATGTTAATTCTTTAATAATAAAAAAAATTCTTGTAAAACTTAAAATCAGGAAGACCTTGCAAAATATGACACAAAGCCCAGAAATCATAAAAGACTGCTAGATTTGATTTTGTAGAGAAAAAGTTTTTATGACAGGAATACTATACACAAAGGCAAAGGAGAACCTAGGCAAATGTTTGTAACTCCACTAAGCTGAGAGACTAAAACAAAAAGTCTATTACAAATAAAAAAGGAAAAAATAAATAATCCAATGTAAAATTGAACCAAGTGAATGGACATATTTCATAGAAGAAATAATACAAATGATTTAGTTTGTTGGCCAGTTCTAGGGTTTTAACTCAGGGTCTGGGTCCCTGGACTTTTTTACTCAAGGTTAGTATTTTGCCCTTGAACCACAGCTCTAATATGTTCATTTTGGATGATTAATTGGATATGAGTCTCACAGAATTTTCTGCCTGGGCTGGATTTGAACCATGATCCTCAGATTGTGACCTCCCGAGTAGGACTACAGGTGTGAGCTACAAGCACCTGTTAAAATGACTCTTAAGCAAGTGTTCACTAATCAAAGCTATCAAAAGTCATCAAGATTATCAAATGATAACTTGCTTTAAGGAGAAGCAGGTTGTTAAGTGAAGATTCTCACATAGAAGTTAATAAAAACTATAAAGATTGGTAGTCAAAATTATTGACATTCAATCTTTCAATTTAACAATGCTAGGGATTTGTTCTGCAGGTGCACTCATATCTATATACGTGAAATGACACATGAATAATAAGATTAGAATTCACTACAGGCACATCAGGTTCTATTTTTAACTCAAGGGGAAAGATTACAAAATTCTTTGTCCCCAGAAGGTGGAGGTCATTTGGGTTCATCTTAAAGAGGCTGCCTATTGCATGAATTGTTATTTTTTAATGTGCTTTTTTTTTTTTAAGGGAACTTTAGTCTGATACCAAAATGAAAAGAAAGTACCAAAATTCCCATGTCTTTCACTGTATACACATATCAGCCATAGTATATGTAAGCCAAGAAGCCTTAAAGTCCAGAGGGCCTTTAAACAAAAGTGTGGACCTACCAGGAGCCTATAGTGTAGTGGCTCTAACATTAGTCAGAAAAAGTTAAATCTTATATGATCTGGAAAAGGCGAAACTAGGGGGACAATAAAGAGTTCAGTAGAGACTAGGTATAATGATACATGATTATAATTCCAGCACTTGAGAGATGGAAATATGATGATTTGAGTTTGAGGCTAGCCTGGACTACATGGGGCTACATAAAAGGCCCCATGGGAGAAGCTGGCTAATACGGCAAGAAAAGAAAAGAAAAAGCTACAGACAACAATCTGTCCTTATTCACAATTGATATGAAGCTATCAATTCCAAAATAACCTATGATCAATATATTAAGCTTATTAGAAATTAGTAAGTTTAGTAAGGCCAAAGGGTTCAAAGTTATACACACACATAACACATGTCATATATACGTTATATATATATATATGACATATATATAGAATGAATTCTTGTGCCTCTACCATAAATAATTCAAAAATGAAGTTTAAAAAAGCATCACTTTACAATGGCATCCGTGACATAAAATACCTGAGAATAAACTTTGAAGATGTGAAAAGCCTTATTCAGAAATGATTATACAGGGGCCGGGAGTTTGGCCTAGTGGTAGAGTGCTTGCCTAGCATGCATGAAGACCAGGGTTCAATTCCTCGGTACCACATATATAGAAAAAAGCCAGAAATGATGCTGAGGCTCAAGTGGTAGAGCTCTAGCCTTGAGAAAGTCCAAGGACAGTGCTCAAGCCCTGAGCTCAAGCCCAGCACTGGCAAAAAAAAAAAAAAAAGAAAAGTGATTATACAGGCCAGGAGTTTGGCCTAGTGGTAAAAGTGCTTGCATAGCATGCACCAAGACCCAGGTTCAATTCCTCAGTACCACATATATAGAAAAAAATGATTATAGAATAAAAGCAAAGGAGTGATCTATTGTGTTCCTGATCCGAGTCTTAGTATTGTGAAGATATTCAGGGGAGCACAGGGTAGAGCAGAGATGTTCTTATGACAAAAAAAAATAGAAAAAGAATCCACAAAGAAATGGAGGAAAAGTCAGTAAGTCAGGGTGCAATCCCTAAATCTCCTTGTGGACATACCTCCCAGCATTCTGCCTTCCTTTCACTGGGTCTCATCTCCTGCAGATTCCACTGCTCCTTCAAAGCATCCCAGGCTGGAGACCAAGACTTTGGCATAGGAACCTTTGAGAAACTACTAATACCCAAACTATAAAAGGCCTAATGGAAAGAAAGTACATCACTGGGGAAGGTGGGGTGGGGAAATGGGGGCAGGAATGGGTGCCACTTGGATTGGATACTGAGCCCCCATCCCTTCTTTCTCTTTTCTCCTTTGCCATCATGAGGTGAGCAGGTAAACTAGGGAGCAGCTTCTGCCACATGCTCTTGGCACAATGAACTCTGCCATCACAAGTTCAAAGCATCTGGCCAGCCAACCACGCACTGAGACTGTGAGCCCAAATAAACCTTTCCTTCTTATAAGTTGTTTGTTTCAGGTATTTTGTTACATCGATGGAAAGTTGATTAACAACAAGCAAAACTGCACATAGCTGTGATAAATGAGGATCCTTCCATATGTAGATAGGAACAGTAACTAGAGGCAGACAAAGGAAATGGAGGTAAGGTCCTGTAGTCTCATGTAGTCTGCATATACCCCTTCAAATAAATCTATGTGTTGGAAACTTAAGTCCCCAGTGCAACAGAGTTGGGAAGAGGGCCTTTGGAGGAGTTTAGACCAGGAAAGCGTTGCCCTCCTGAACTGATAAATGCCCTCATCAAAAGGGATGGCAGGACTGAGATCATCCTGTTCTGCCAACCACCATGTGAGCAAGAAGGTCCTCACCAGATGCTGCCACCTTGACTTTGGAGGTCCCAGTCTCTGAACTGTGAGTGGTTATTTACAAACTACTCTCAGGTATTCTGCACAAATGGACTAGGATCTCCTTGTACAGAACACGGGTGGAGCTACATACTCAAGATAGTGTGTATTCCTGAAAGTAAGACAAGGTAAGGGTAAACAGAATATATATATATATATATATATATACATATGTATATACATATATATATATATGCCCAGATACATTTCTGAGTATATGGGATGGATGCTCTAGTGCCTGGTCAGGGCATTACAGACTCACTTTCCCTTCTTTGAGCCAGGACCTGACTCACCTGGGTCAGGCTGGGGTTCTAAATTCCAGTCGTTGTCGTCATCAATTCTGCTTAGGATAATGTTTTTCCACACTGAAGCGCTAAGCAGCTGCGCATGGATGCCAGTAGCTCAGAGGACCTAAGCACCTATGCAGCCATGCCCAATAGAGGAAAAAAGTTGTGTGCCATGGAAGTGACACCAACCCCAGAGCATGGGGGGAGAGAGGTCAGGGGTAGAAGAGATTGCAGCCAGCTGATGGGGTAGAACCCAAAGTTGGGCAGACACAGTCTCAAGGTCATGTGAGGGTATTCACATTCCACAGCTGCTGTGGCGGCATCCTTACCAGTCATTTGTGAATTGAATAACATAAAATGTCATCATGTTTCTGCTAAGACAGAAGCTTTTAAGGTATTAAAAAGTAGCTCATGTTCTTAACTTAGACACAATCTTACATATTTAGAAATGCATTGGAAAAACTATTACCTATGAAAACTCTAGGAGAATTAATGTTTGCCATTGGGTTGTGTGCCAGTTTATTTTTCATGATTATCATGAAATACCAGAGGCAGGCTAACTTTGTCAAGAGAAGTTTGTTTTGGCTCTCAGTTCTGGAGGTACAAGGTCAAGAAGACACATTTAGTGATCACCTTCTTGCTGGCAGAATCCTGAGGGCATGCAAGATCATTTGGCAAGATATGCGTGAATGTGGATCTGTGTGTGTGTGTGTGTGTGTGTGTGTGTGTGTGTGTGTGTGTGTACAAGAGGAGAGGCTGTTTTTCCCCCTCACTTCCCTGCACAAGTCTGCCTCTCACACTGCACTTGTGACTGTTGGCACAGTGCCAGGGGGCACGCAGTTTCTAGTCTGTCAGTTTTCCAAGGTCATCCTTTGAGACTGGTGGACTGTTGGATGCATCTGTAATGATTCATAGGAAGGTCTGTCAGCTGAGGTAGGCTGACCCCTCCGATCTGAAGTCTGAGGGCAGCCAGCCTGTGGACTGTTGAGTTGATACAGATTCCTAAAAGAAAACCAAAGCAGAGTCAAATCATTCCTTTTGCCCATTTTCCTCTCCTCTTTCTGTGTTCTTTGATGAGGGAGAGAGGATGGGCAAAGTCTGGTGGGAGAAAGGGAAGCAGTGGCCTGTGGGTTGGAGAGTAGAGAGAGGTTATCCTGGGATGGAATATCAAACCATATCACATTGATTTCCCCGCTGGGGGACCCAAATATCACATCCTTCCATTTCCCTCTCGCCCCCTGCCTGCCATCGACAGGGAAGCATTAATGGGGGAATAATCAATGACTCTCTGTCCTGAAAATAAAAGGCTTGTCATGTCTCTCCATTTGGTGGAATGGATGTGGGACCAGGGGTCATGTGGCCGCCTCCATCTGTCTCCTGACAGAGGCTGTGACTCAGACACGCTCTCTACCCAGAGGGCTGCGGCTCACAGCCAGGTGACCGCAAGTTCTCCATGGGCATCAGGAAAAACAAGACTTCACTGGCTTTGAACTTTTGTGTCAGGAGCTTGGCTGGATATTAAACATGGCAGCTTGGGAAGGGCTTCTGTGAACTTGAATTCCTGAGCTTTATCATGGACAGACGTTCCCCACAGTGCTGGCTGCTGCGTGCACAGAAGCACAAGGCCGTGTGTTCGTTGTCTCATGGAAGAATCACAGAAATTCAGAACATATAGGGACTTCAATCTGTGTCCCCCCATCTGATATGTGAATCCACTGCAGTTTGCAGCTCTCTTGCTTGGTGCACCCCACTACTGCCTCTAATATTACTTCTAATATGACTCATGTCTTGTCAGAAAGCTGAATTCTCTTGTCTTTTTTTCTTTCTTCCATTCATAAAGTTTGAACTCTGGGCCTGTGCTCTGTCCCTGAGCTCTTCAGCTCGAGGCTACCACTCTTCCACTTGAGCCACAGAGCCACTTCTGGTTTTCTGGTGGATTATTGGAGATGAATCTCATGGACTTCAGTGCCTGGGCTGGCTTTGAACTGCAATTCTTAGACCTCAGCTTCCTGAGTAGCTGGGATTACAGGCGTGAGCCACCAGCGCCCGGCTAGAAAACGCAATTCTTTTTGTTGTTGTTGCCAGTGCTGGGGTTTGAACTCAGGGCCTGGGCACTGTCCTTGGACACGTTTTGCTCAAGGCTAGTGCTTTGCCACTTGAGCCACAGTGCCACTTCTGGCTTTTTCTGTGTATGTGGACAGAGGAATCCAACCCAGGGCTTTGTGCATGCTAGGAGAGCACTCTACCACCAGACTATGCTCCTGGCCCCGAAAGCTCAATTCTTACAAGGTATTTTCCTCCTCCTCCTCCTCCTCTTCCTCTTTCTCTTTCCTTCTTTCCTGTTCCTTTTCTTCCTACTCTTCTTTTCTTTCTCCATCTCTTCTGCCTGCACCTCCTCTTCATTTGTTGCTTTTTGGGGGACAAGTTTCATTGTGCACCTAGGGAGAGTTTGAACTCATGATTCTGCTAACGTCAGCCTCCCGGGAGTTGGGATGCCAGGCATGCTCCAGTCTCCCTGGTCCAGATAGTTATTTTCTCAAGCTTGGCCGTGATCTGTTTTATTATGCTTCTGGTTACCACCTACTTCCTCCCTTAGATCTAGTTCTCCTTGGCTCCTACCTCCTCACTCACCCATTCACAATCCTGTTGAGTCCTTTGAGATTTAGTGCTTCTATCAGATTGCATGTTAAACTCTGGGGCTTGGAAGCACTTGGGGGCTCTTCTTTCAGCTCCTTGAGCAACCTCCTGGCTCCAGCCTAACTCCATAAGCCTTCAGCCCAGAGATACCTGGAAAAGCCCATTCTGTTTTCTATACTTGTTTATACACAGTAGAAAGTCCATTTAACTGGATTTGGAAGATATCCTTTGGATATGTTTTGAAATAATTATCTAGTCTAAAATATTTATTTTTAATCCTTCCAGTTTAGGGGATTGAACCCATGGCTGAATGCAAGGTCAGCAAGTACTCTGTCACTAAGCCACATTCCCAACTGTCTGCCTTTCTTTTCTTTTTCCTTCCTTCCTTCCTTCCTTCCTTCCTTCCTTCCTTCCTTCCTTCCTTCCTTCCTTCCCTCCTTCTTTCCTTCCTTCCTTCCTTCCTTCCTTCCTTCCTTCCTTCCTTCCTTCCTTCCTTCCTTCCTTTTTTTTCTTTTCTTTCTTTTTCTTTTTTTTTTTCCTGGGCCTGGGTCTTAAGTTCTGGGCCTGGGCAGTGTCCCAGAGCCTCTTTGTACTCAAGGCTAGTGCTCTACCACTTGATCCACAGCACCACTTCCAGCTTTCTCTGAGTAGTTTATTGGCGATAAGAGTCTGGTGGACCTTGCTACATAGGCTGGCTTTGAACCGTAATCCTCAGACGTCAGCCTCCTGAGTAGCTAGGATAACTGGCATGAGCTACCCACACCCAGTTTTGTCTCTGTTCTTTTGACACATGCTGCAGTTGAAGCCACACTTTCCTAACTCTACTCATGTGGTTGGTTTTTTCTGAACTGACAGGAAGAGCCAGCTAATGGTCATGGATTACACTTTATCCTCTAAGATCAGTTTGTTGACCTATCCTCTGGGACTCATTTTAAATCAGGTTCTGATTCACAGCTTTTCATTCACATTTTTTCATTCACAGTTTTGATTAACTAGGGAATTTGGTAGCATATCTTTTCCATCTTGATCTCTCCTGACCAATATGAGAGGATGGGGGACCAGAAGACCCAGATGGCAGCACTATAGCCTAACAGAATTTGGAGTTTAAGAGTGCAGAGATGGGGGGAGGGAAATAAGGTATCAATGTTTGTGAAGTAATGCACCTTCTATCTATTAATTACAATAAAAATATTCATTCAAACACATTAAAATAATATTAAACCAGAAAAAAAAGTTCAGAGACCAACCTGATGGTAGCAATAGCGAACCTCTTCCATTCCTTACTGTCCTCCTTCATTCTCTAACTCAACCCTGGCTTCATTGTCTTGTGGGAAGAATGCGTTCCTCCCTGAAGTAATCCCCTCCCCATATTACCATGGCCCCCAGAAGCAGAGGTTATCCTAATCGATTGCCCTGTTTGGATCCTACCAAAGGACCGGTAAGGTGATCCATTTACCATAGTTCCACTAACAACCCTTTCTCTTTTTGAGATCGTAATCTCTTCCACTCTTGCTTCATAGGCTTAAGTGAAATCTCTCCTCTTCTCTTCCTCTGAAGACAAGGGTTAAGCATGGTTATATGAGCTAAGTTTCTTTAGCCCCTCAATGAGACAACTCTGAGTAGCTCATTTCAGTGAAGGACAAAAGCCTCTTATAACACTTAAATATGTTAATGAACGTGCGAATTGAAATATGTAATAGAAGACCCAGGAAGTGAAAAAAATGGAATTTATTGCATCATTCAGTGTTGAGTGGGCTGATGTGCTTGACAGCCTACCACATGAAATCATTCAGTGCAATGCCTCGATGAACAACAAGGTACAACGACCTCCCACTGCTGTGTTCTAGGAAGGCTACATGGGCAATGATGAAATTGCCATTTTGAGGTACCCTGAGTTGAAATATGTACTTTTTTTTTTTTCAAAACTTACCAAAGAGTAGGCTGAACTCTAGACTGCTGGATGCAAACCTGGAAACGAACGTGCACGTAGCAACGTCTTTAGTACCAGCTAACATCAATGCTCCACCAGAGAAAAAGCAATTCCCGCCATCGCATGAAGGGTGAATTAATCAAATGTTTGGCAAAGATAGCAGGCTACTATTTCCTGTTAGTCATTTCGATGTTATAAATATCCACATGGCCCTTAGTAGAATAGAAGTTTTTCCATCCCTGCACTAAAGCATTGGGCCTTGAGCTGACCTGTTGGGTCACTGTGCAGATGAGGCCACCTGGGAGATTTTCTTGCCCTCCACCCTTCTGGACAGTGGTCATACTTGTTCATAGCCCCTCTCTTCTCTTACTAGTGTTCTCCTTGCCACCTTCCCTCTTTCACCCAGGTGTCTGTCAAACAACCGCTGTCAGAATATGCCATTTAATGTTTTTGTTGTACAAAGAGGAAGAGAAGACTAGCATAAGACTGCAGATGAATAATGGAAGACTTCCTCACAGCTGTTCAGGGATATATATTTTTTTCAGCAGTGAAGCGAGACGGATTCCCATCACAGCTCAGGGAACATGTTCCATGAAGCCCCTCATCTGTCATGTTCTGGGGGTCGGGGAGAGGGCAGTGGAGAAGTGTCATGGCTGTAACTGGGCTCAGAAGTCAAGGTTGATACTACAGTCCTGGCATAGCTGTTGGTAGAAGGGTGCCTGTGAGGCCCTACAGGCCAGTGGAGTGGCTTCCTATCAGTTCTACTCTGTGGCCAAATCCCAGTTCCTTTCCAATGAGACTGTCTTGGAGAGGGAATCGGATGGATACCCTTCCCCCAGGCAGCAACCCAAGTAAATACCCTGACAGCTGGGAAATCAAAGCAAACATTAGCTCAGTGTTTGCAACCAGCCTGAACCAAATGCATTTAGTTATCTCTATGTTTCTTCTCCTGAAGCCACTGGCCCATCCTATCAAGGACTTCAAGAAGAGCAGAAGCTGAGTACAGCCAAGTCTGTTACATGATGCTGACAGGGAAACCTGCATGAGCCTCAGGTACCTGCAGTAGGCATCCCAAACTGATCTTATTTCCATGCAAGGATAGACACAGGCACTAGACCACAGCTTTTCTTGCCACTCCCCTTTCAATGCCACAAAACAGCTTGTACAAAGAACATTTCAGCCACTAACAGCTGCTGGGGTCATAAAATTACTTAAATTTTTCTTTGTTATTTTATCTGAGTTATTGTTTAAAAATTGTTACATTCAGAAGTCTGCTGTGAAGATCAATTCAGTAATGGTCTTTAGAAGGACGTAGTGCCTTATAAATTAAGTTTTGAAAAGGCACTTCTCTTGTGGGTGCTGGTGTTGCAGCTTGATCTCAGAGCATGGGTGCTGTCTCTGAAGCTAGTGCTTCACTACTCAAGCCACAGCTCCATTTCCAGCTTTTTGATGGTTAATTGGAGATAAGAATCTTTTCGACTTTTCCTGCAATGGCTGCCCTCAACCGCCATCCTCAGATGTTAGCCTCCTGAGTAGATAGGACATGAGCCACTCACTGGTACCCTGCTGAAAAGACACTTTTACAAAATAAACTTCCCCATCTGCCTCCATTTCTCCCTCTTCCTTTCTTCTCAACCTTCTTCTTGAAAGCACACCAGACATTATTCACGTTGCGGTCTCAGGGAACTGGGCTGTGATGTTGACTCTTCAAGTACCCAGCAGTGTCACTGCTTTGTGTCCTGTCTGTGTAAGTCCTGTGATGTTGCTCATGCACAGACAAGAGCAGATGGAAATAAATATGCAGCCTCACTGTGTCGCTATGTTACCATTAAATTACATGCAGTGAGTCAGGGGAAGGGAGGTTCTAAACCAGTGGGTCTCAAACATGAGCACATGTCAAAATCTCCTGAAAAGTTTGCTGGGCCTGGCCTGGAGTTTCTGACTTAGTAGGTGTGGGGAGGCTTGAGAATTCACATCCATTGGTTTCTAGGTGGTACTGGTGAGGTCTAGTGACCATACTCTGAGAACTTCTGTTATAAAGAAATCTCCCTTTCTTTCCACTTAAACCAGTCACTTAAACCATGCTAGTCGAATAACTAGCATTGTCCATTGGGGAGTTTTCATCTCATGATGAAACAAAAAAGGTTTTTGCCTTTATCTGGACTCCAACCAGAAACCTGTGTGTGTGAGGCTGAGAGTAAATAATATTGGGGTCAGAAGGAAGCACATATTTCAGCTTTGTAGTACTGGATTTTCACACAATTCTTTAAAAACTGTATTGTTATTATCAAGGTGATATACAGAAAAGTTACAGTTAGATTAGTCAAGTAATGAGTGCATTTTTTTGCAGCATGTCGCCCCTTCCCTCGCCCCCTCCCAGTTTTTCCCTTTTGTCCCTACCCACAAATTGTGTAGTTCATTTTCAACATAGTGTCTGATGAATACCAGTGCTTATTTGGTCACCCTTTGTTGCACCTTTTCTGGGCCCCCCTTATCCTCTCAAAGACAAATAAGCTACCAAGCAAAACAAGAGGAAAAGACAACAAAAGCAGCAGCAGCAGCAAATATCTGTTTCCATTTCTTGGAGTTCATTTTGAAAAATAAATTTTATGTGATCACATGCACATGAAATAAATTTTATGTGATCAAGTGCACATCTAGCACTTGGGAGGGGGAGATAGGAGTGAACTACATAGATAGGTGCTGTCTATAAAAGAAGGGAATGAGAGAGGAGGGAGGAGGAAGAGAGTTGGGAGGGAAGGAAGAAAGAGAGAGGGAGAGAAAGAAGGGAAGAAAAGGAAGGAAGGAAGGAAGGAAGGAAGGAAGGAGGGAAGGAAAGAAGGAAGGGAGGGAGGGAGGGAGGGAGGAAGGAAGAAGGGAAGGAGGGAGAGGGGAAGGAAGGAAACATTCTTAGGATTCAGAAACCATTCTTTACCTGCTCTGATTTAGTCAGCAGCCCCTTCCAGGTTCAGCACTGTTATTACTTGTAAGTGCATGGATGTTTTTAAACCTCATCAAGTAGAACCATACGGCATGTGCTCTTTTGGTTGGGTTGTTTACCTCTCGTGTGTGAGAATCCTTCAAGTGTGTTGCCGGTGTTAGTAACTTGTTCATTTCCCTGACCTAGAATACTTGAGCGTGTGCACATAGCACAGTGTACATATTCAGATTACTATTGATTTGCTGTTGTTGTTCCAGCTTGCTAAGAACATTGCTCTTTACCCTCTTGGAGAGTGTATGTATGCATATCTAGGGGCTGGATCAATGGTTTATAGGGCAGGTACACACTTACTTTTAGTGTGTATATTGTCAACACATTTCTTGCATGTGGTCTTTTTATTCCTCTTTGTATTCCCCTTAACCTATTCATATTCCTTGCTGTCCTGCCATTTTTGTGGGGGGGGGGGTCATGGGGCTTAATCTCAGACTGGGCGCTGTCCCTGAGCTCTTCAGCTCAAGGCCACCACCCTACCCTTGAGCCATAGCCCTATTTCCCATTTTCTAGAGGTTAATTGGAGCCTCAGGTCCTTTTGTGCCCAGGTTGGCTTTGAACCTTGATCCTCAGATCTCAGCCTCCTGAGTAGCTAGGATTACAGGCGTGAGCCACCACGCCCAGCTTTGTCCTGCCATTCTCTATGAGAGAGTCTACTTTGTACACAATGAGTGCATAAAACATACTTTATCATACCTATGCTTGTATCATCACCTATATATACATATAATTATGTGTACATGTGTACACACATATATGTGTGTGAGTGCCTACCCCATATAGATATATATATATAGTTCATATGTGGTTACATGCATGTGTGGAATGTCTATGTTTGCATGTGTGTGTATGTAAATGCTCCAGGCTTTATGTGATAGAATGAAATGTAACAACCCTGTTGAGCCAGTTGTGCTTGGGACCTAAAAGGTTGTTGGCTGGGAACCCTCACCTCCCTTTGAGATTTGGCTCACTCACAGTGTATTCCAGTTGTCTTTGGTTTGAGTTCTGGAGGTTGTTAGTTTATGTACTTCTTGTGGCATTTGACAAGTTGTAAGTAGGCATTTAAAAGGAGTGGTGTTGGTAGCTACTGGATCTTCCTCGGGGCCGGAACAGAGGCAGGGTGTGTCTTGTGAGGCTTCTTGGAGAAGAGGACGGGGCGTTTGGTGTGAAGTCGGGTAAAAGCTGCCAGGTCAGCATCTTAGATAAGGGTGTTGGATTTCTTAGACCTACTCTTGTTTCCGAAAGCCTTTTTCTGCATGCTTTTTCTTTCTTCAATCTTTAGGAAGAGCTCAGGTTGTAAAGGGCTATGAACACAGCTTTTCTCACAAAACCAGCATCTTCTTTCAAGATTTCCATGCAAGAAAACATTACGGTGTTGGAGGACATTTAAAAAAACAAAACAAAACACAAGAGAACTGTAATATAGCCATTTGTTTCAGTGTTGATTTGACTCACGGGAAAAGTTGATGCAGTTAAGAAATCTACAATTTCCCACAGATGATAGAATTTATAATATTAAGCTATTACTAGCTGGGAACTCCATATGCTCATGGAAAGATCCAGAATTCATCTGTGACTTTCAATAGCCACCTCTCAGGTACTTGTTTCATTTTTTCCTTCTCTTTCTTGTTTTTCTTCTCTTTCCCTCTTTCCCTTTGTCTGCCTTCCTTCCTTCCTTCCTTCCTTTCTTCTTCCCTCCCTCCCCCTCCCCCTTTCTCTTTCTTTCTTTAAGGGATTTTTTTTTTGGTAATGCTGGCTCTAGGGCTTGAACTCAGGGCTTGGGCACTGTCCCTGAGCTTTTATGCTCAAGGCTAGCACTCTGCCACTTCAGTACAGCTCCACTTTCTGTTTTTTTTGTGTGTGTGGTTAACTGAAGACAAGAGTCTCAGGAACTTTCCTGCGTGGGTTGGGGCTTCCAACTGAGATCCTCAGATCTCAACCCCCCCGCCCCAAGTAGCTAGAATTACAGGTGTAGGCCACCAAGACCTGGCATGAGGGATTTTTGGGGTTTTTTTGAGGCAATATCTCACTGTATGGCCTAACTTTCCCTTGAACTCATGATCTCCTTCCTGTCTCCCTGTTGTTAAAACTGCGGGCCTGTGCCTTCACATCTGTCCAGCTCTGACAATACGTTCTAATAGGGAAAAAGAATTCAGTAATTGCAATCCAGGGACTCTGGACAATGAAACTGAATGAATGGAGAAGGATAGGTCTATGAGTTTATCTTTTATCACCAAGCTATTGAAGACTACCATTTAAATGGCAAATAAATCTCAGTCTTTAAGCCAAGTAGTTAGAAAAACTAGATATATGCACATATATATCAGAAAACACTATAGGATCCCTAACTGACTGGATATTTTTGAAGCCAAATCAACAGTAATCAATAATTTGAAGGAAAGAATGACAACTATGGAAAACCCTGAGCCACTGCACCACACTGACAATCAGTGGTGTGTGTTCTGAAAGCTGTGCAAATTCTGACTGCATGCAAGTGTGTCCAGAAGGTTCCATGCCCATGCCAAGAGCTGCACAGATGCCACATGGCACAGCAGACCCTGCATTAGAAGTCCCCAATCGACTCGAGGAACCCTTGTAAGCTTATGAATACAAAATTCTCTAATCCTTAATAACCTTCTTGAGAGATTACTAACATGAACCCCTTTGTCACATGGGGTTTCCTGACAGTTGTTGGTCCACTGGGAGACCCTAACAGCTCAACTGTGGGATGTACGAAGACGTTCATTGAGAGTGAAATAGTGGAGGTCCTAATGCTGTTTGTACAGGCTGCTTCCCTCTTCCTACAGGTCTTCAGGTGAGCTAAAAGGGCTCAGCATGGAGGAGCAGCCACAGAGTGAAGGGCTAAGCCATTGCCAAGCAGACAGGAAGCATTTGCCTCTGATTATGTCGTTTGACACTAGATTGGTTACCATGCTTGTCATGATGGGGATGAAGGTGGGCATGAGAAAGGCTAGGTTGGGTGCTGGGAATGTGACTTACTGGTAGAGTGCTTTCCTCACATACATGAGGCCCTGGGTGCCATTCCTCAATACCACATAAATAGAAAAAGCCAGAAGTGATGCTGTGGCTCCAGTGATAGAGCCCTAGCCTTGGGCAAAAGAACCTCAGGGACAGTGCCAGGCCCTGAGTTCAAGCCCCGGGACTGGCAAAAAACAAAAATAAGGCAGGCCAGCTTGGTGTACTGATAATTGTTCTAGTTTCTTTACAGAAATACCTTGGATTACATCATCTGGTGCATATATATACACATATATGTATATATGTATGTATTGATATATGATTACCTCTTGTGGTACACATGTATATGTGTGTATATATATATATTTATATAATCACCTCTGTGGCACACACACATGATTTCCACTTCTTGTAGCACATACACATATGATCACTTCTTATGCATATACACACACACTTAATTTCCAGATAATTGCCTTAAAATTAATCATTAATCCAGGAATGTATTTGTAGCTGAGATCAGATTCTAGGCATGCCATTGCTTGCTTCCAAATATATATTTCAAAGCTCTGCATGTTCCATAGAACCACAGAGAGATCAGAACACATACATAGAACAGATCTCATCATTTGTGAGTTTGGTCAGTTACACCATTTCAATCATCACGGGAAAGTTGATTGTTCTACAAGTCTTATGTATTTGTCCAAATATAAACGCTCTTCAAACCCCCAGGTGCTCTGTTGCCTCTTGTTTTCAGCTTCTTAAAATAGTTTGCCTTAGTTTCCACCTTGATTTTCTTAGTTTTCAATAGCTAAACATTACTCTAACCAGATTTCCAGTTGATTATTTTTTTAAGTGAGTGTGTCTCTACTTGTGAAGGCAGCTTATAAAGATCATGGTACATCCTGAGTTCCTGCGGGACATCAAAAGGCAGAATTAGGCATGAGCCTCTCCCTCTGTGCGCCCCGTGAAAAAAATTAAATGGGACGGAGACCTGAGGAAGGTGCAGAGACATACACCTTTGTAGTTGTGTTTTTCTACGACATCCTGGGGATCCACATTCATTTGGTAGAATATTTTTACAAATGTGTTTATTGGCTGTGTTTTAGAAAGGTAGGTAGACCTGTGGCTTCTTCTGTGTTCGCTGCCAGTAGGTTTAGGATTTCCTGCCTGATGTGTTAACTAGGTGTCAGGAGCCTGTCATACCGAGGAAGCAACAGAAGGCCCCCAGAACCTGAGGACATGCCTAGCACACAGGTAGCTCTGCTGCCTCTGATTTCCTGGCTGACCTGTTGACGTATCAAGTCAGTCTTAAAACAAAACCAGACAAATTTAGAAAGTCTATTTTATTTCTGTGGTTGCTGTGTCTTTATTCTTCATTCTAAACTGATGCATACTATCCCATCAAACTCATTTTTTGCATCCTGGTGTGTGTGTGTGTGTGTGTGTGTGTGTGTGTGTGTGTGTGTGTGTGCACTCGTGTGTGCCTGTGACCCCATGTGCATGCAGATATTGGAGCTTTAACTCAGCACCTGGACACTGTCTCATAGATTTTTTTTTTTTACACAGGCTGGTGCTCTACCATTTGAACCACAATTCATTTCTGCTTGGAGGTGAGAGTCTCACTGACTATCCATCTCGGGCTGGCTTCACACCATGATCCTTAGATCTCAGTCTCCTGAGTAGCTAGGATTACAGGTTTAAGCTACCACACCTGGCTGGTAAGGACAGCAGTTGCCAAATGCCTCATGGTTATTTTTTCTGTCTCATATAAATGGAACTTTTAAACAGAGCTGGTTTAAGCGTGAACCTTTTCTGTAATTACTATTCTTGTGTCTTCTCCCTTGTAAATGCCCGGGGCTTTCCCAAAGCTTGATTGAAAGACATACTTGGTGAATGGAGTTCTCTTGGGAAGGCAGGTGGGAGTGAGAGTATTTAGAGTTGGAGAGAGAAACCAGAAATGGTGTAATGGATGACATTGACTTGATGAGGGAATCAAGTCCTGGGAGAGCTGAAGCAGGTTTGAGGTTCAGAGCATAAGCGGCATTTAAGGCCTCACTTTGCAGCAGAGAGGATTATGGAAGGTGATACAGGGATGCACCTTGGGGCAGAGAGGAGTCTGGGAGGTAGGGCATTGATGAAAGCCTCTCATGTTCTCAGTGGCCATGGGCCTTTTCAGGGACAGAAGAGAGCAACAGTTACAGGGGTATGAAAAGGAGCTGAAGAAGAGGCAACAAATCTGAGCTAGAGAGGAAGAATCTGTTCTGGTTTTCTGTAGCACAACAGAGTAACTACTGGTTACAACAGTCTATTATATATTTAAAAATTGCTAAAGAAGAATACTACAAAAGTCTTCAAAACATAAAACTGCCTAGTGTTTGAGGAGATGCAAGTGTGCTTATTTTCTGCACACATTGTATACATCTGGATAGTTCACCATAAAAATGGTGCATTATACTTACAAACTGGTACATTGAATACTAACCTCTTTGGATAACTATGAAATGATAATTTAAAACAAACAGGCAAGGGCCGGGACTTTGGCCTAGTGGTAGAGTGCTTGCCTAGCAAGCACGAAGACCCGGGTTCAGTTCCTCAGTACCACATACATAGAAAATAGCCGGAAGTGGTGCTATGGCTCAAGTGGTAGAGCTCTAGACTTGAGAAAACTCAAGGACAGTGTTCAGGCTCTGAGCTCAAGCCCAGGACTAGCAAAAACAAAACAACAACAAAAAAAACAGGCAAATGCAACAAAATTAGACCCATACATATTGCTTTGAAAGGCATTTTCATGGAGGAACTTTCTACTTGATTTGCTCTGTTCTAGAACTGGGTAGGGCTGGAAAAGAGGAGACAGAAAGACTGCAAATGTCACTATTTCTGTGTGTTACACAGGATATTTATTCTTGCCTCTATTTCTGCCATTTGAGTGACTCCTTGTTTATAGAGGTCTTTATGTTCCTCACAAATGGAGTTTTCTATGTGTTTCTCTGCATTTTAGTAGCCAAGCATCCAGAAAGATGATGAATTAATTAGTGTTATTGATTTCCTAGAAGGGTGAGCAGTTCATCTCAAAGAAGCTTGTCATTTTCTAAAGCAGAAACAGCTCCTGCTCTGCAAGCATTCAAACCCGTGAAATGTGTAATGCACAGGACCATTTTGAGAAAGTTCAGCAGATTCATGTGGTTCTGTCATATATCTCATCTAATGACATTGGCCAATGAGACCAGCACTCTTCCCAGCTCCAGAACCATTGATATAGAGGATGACATAAAAATCCAATGGCACACATCATCTAAGCTAACAGGGTACCAAGCTCCTCTCCTCCAACCTGCCTAACTGGCAACATCCCTCAGCATTATAGTCAACAGCACCAGCAGTAACGATGCATTTGGGCCTCATTTCCTCTCCTACTCATTTTCCCTCCCCACCCCCTTCAGTAGCAGGGGTTGAATCTAGGGCTTCACACTTGCTAGGCAGACACTCTAACTCAAACCAGCCCTGTGTTATTTATTTATTTATTTATTTATTTATTTATTTATTTATTTATTTATTTATTTATTGTTGGTTGTTGGGCTTGAATTCTGGACCTGGGGTGCTATCCCTGAGCTTTTCAGCTGCAGGCTAGTGCTCTACCACTTGAACCACAGCGCCGATTCCAGTTTTCTGGTGGTGAATTAGAGATAAGAATTTCATGGACTTTCATGTCTGGGTTGGCTTTGAACTGCGATCCTCAGATCTCAGTCTCCTGAGTAGCTAGAATTACACGTGTGAGCCACCAGTGCCAACTTTATTTATTTGTTTGTTTATTTATTTGTTTATGGGTCATGGGCTTGAACTCAGCCTGGGCGCTGTGCCTGAGCTCTTGGGCTCACCCTTGAGTCAAACCTCACTTCCTGTTTTCTAGAGGTTAATTGAAAATAAGAGTTTCAGGTCCTTTTGTGGCCGGGCTGGCATTGAACCTTGGTCCTCAGATCTCAGCCTCCTGCGTAGCTAGGATTGTAGGTATGAGCCACCGCATGCTGCCTTTGTCTTGTTCTTTTTTTTAGGTAAGATCTTGCTACCTTTCATCAGACTGTCCTCAAACTCCCGATCCTTTTGCCTCTGTCTCATGGTTTTTTCACTCAAAGCTGGCACTTTACTATTTAAGCCACAACTTTACTTCTGGCTTTTTGGTGGCTAATTGAAGATAAGAGTCTCATAGACTTTTCTGCCCATGATGCTTTTGAGCTTCAATCCTTGCTTGGGTAGCCTCCTGAGTAGCTAGGATTACAGGCATGAGCCACAGGTGTCAGCCTCTACCTGTTCTCAAGGGAATATTCTGGGAACTAGACAAAAGCAAAATATCCCATGGGTAGCTTTCAGTGAGAAAGAGCTCCTTGGACACAAACCTATCAGTAAAGGGAGGGTCCTTCTTGTGACAGGATTGCTTCTATACACTTAGCAAACCTCTGCTCCTTGTCCTTTCATCCCTACAACCCTGTCACTTGCCATACTCACTGCATGGGAAGAGGAGGAGCCAGAGCAGACATAACTAGTTTTGACCTTGTTTATTTATAGTGTGTGTGTGTGTGTGTGTGTGTGTGTGTGTGTCCCGTCGTGTGCATTCTTTATTCTCTTTGCATGTACCTCTAATTGATCTTGAAAAGAAGGGACAGTTAAAGAAGACGTTAAGGTGAAATGAAGCCATAACTGCAGCTGGAGACTTTTATTAACTGTGGCAAAGTTCTCTGGGCTGCGCTGAAATTGTTTATTGATTTTGGTATGGCTGGGTGCTCGGGAGTAATCGCCCAGAATGCTGCTGCACAGAGCGCCTTGTTAGCTCTGCCTTCGCTCTGGAGCCTGCCTCTTTAACCTGTAAATAAATACCTGGGTTAACCCCTGAGGTGCCTCTCCCCCCCCTGCCAGGGTGTGCGTCCACGAGTCATTAAAGCCCCTCAGGGGTTGATTTCATCCACTGGAATGTGTTGACTTGAAGAAGAGAGAAAACTGGGTCAGGTCTGAAGTGAAGACCCCTGCCACTTTTCCATCTTAAATGGATATTTGCTTTTATTTTTTTTCTCATTTCCTTTTAGCAGTAAGGCTGGAAGTTGAAGAAACTAAGTAAACTGAATTTCCTTTCCCCTCGGTGATGACTTAGCCTTTCATTTTCTTCTTCCTGTGTCTTGATTGGTGTTAGGATTTGGTGGGTACTGGGGATTTCTTTTTGACTTTTCCCATGTCTGCCATTGTGCTCTCTTGGGATCTCCATAGAGGCAGGGTGGGCCATGGATGCAGCCTGGGTTTGCACCAGGCTTTTGTCCAGTGAGTGGCCCTGTATAGAAGCTGGATGGAGTGTATATGACTGTGCCCTCATGACAGAGAGCAGGTGGGAAGGAAGCCTGGCACCAGTATCATCCAGTGAAAGGCAACAGTGGGTGGGAAGGGAGCTAGTAAGTTTGAGTCAACTGAAAGACAGCTGGTTTAGAATAGGACATCCTACTCCAAAGATGACTACCATTGGTGTCTCTTGGGGGTCCCCAGACTGACTAGACTGAGTCACACCCTAATGCTATCTTGCTTCAGTTAGGGTTGGTAGGAGGCACACCTTTAGTGTGCGTGGATTTTGTTCCATGCTAGCCAATGAAATACCTTTATTGTGGTTCTTTCTCTGCCTCTTGAACTCTTCCATAATTTCCCAATATGCAACTTCCATGCCCACACAGCTGCCAGGCTGCTCACAACACAGTACAACGTAGTTCCAAACCACAGAGCTACAGAGTATGTGGGAACAGGCTCCTGCATTAGTCCTTAGGAACGAGTAGCTATTCAAAAGCCCCTTCTCCAGGAACTGTCCCTCTAGTTGTCCTTCGGCAGTCTCTCTCAAGATGCTATGTCCTTTGCAAATCCCTTGGTATTCACTTCCTCCATCCTGCCTTGTATTTGCTCTTGAAATCAAGTAGTAGCTTATTCGGACCACAGTGAATTCTTTTCCCTTGAAGGAAAAAAAGAGATTCTTTGAAAAGCATTGCACTCTGAATATTTCTGTAGCTTCCCATCTCATATGATATTAGTTGTGCCCAGTGTGTCAAGGAATACTAGCATGAGAGAAGGAGTACCGATAAACAAAGAAGATACAGAATACTTAGAATTCACCCCAAGTGACTAGAGATCACACTTTCATCTGTGTCTTCACCTGGTGCCATTTTCTGTTACCTGACCAAATAATTTAAAGAATAGTGGGTTAGGCTGGGTGTTGATGGTTCACACTTATAATCCTAGCTACTCAGGAGGCTGAGTTTTGAGGATCGTGGTTCAAAGCCAGCCGGGGTAGGAAAGTCTGTGAGATTATTTCCAATCTTGAGCAAAAGAGCACAGGGCTAGCACTCTGACTCAAAGTTCAAGCCTCACAACAACGACAACAAAATACAATGGAGAGTTATGCTAGCGATAGACTTTTAGGTTGGGCACATGCTGCCAACATCCATTAGGCATTGAATCTGTGTGCCACATCATGACGACAGAACAAAACACTTCAACTTAGTTCTCTTTTTCTCTTCAGTTGCGGGCACAGGTCTCACCATGAGTATCCCATTTGATGACCTTGTTTAACCTTCCAAAGGCCCCACCTCCAAATATTGTCAATGTATGAATTTGGAGGCTAAGGTTACAAAATGAAATTTGAGGATGCAGTGGGTCTTCTGCATCTCCGTTGCTTTCCACCTCTCTCTTAGGCCCCTGACAGATTTCCTTTTTTTGGGGGGGAGGGTCACCCACCAACTAACTGGTCAGTGTTATTCAAGACTAAGGAAGGAGCAGATATTAACAGCTATAGCCAATGCCATTCCCCTGAAATCTCAGTAGAACTCAAAGCTTTCTGCGAATCTTACTCAGCATCAGAGATGAATTACATTACAATGAGATTTTTTTTTTGTCTGTGTGTGCCTGTGGTGGTGGGGGGGGGGAGGCATGGGATTTGAACTCTGGGCCTGGCTGCTGTTCCTGAACTCTTCAGTTCGAGGCTACTGACTACCCTATTTTTTTTTTGTTTGTTTGTCTTTATTGTTTGGTCATTGGGCTTGAACTCAGCCTAGGCACTGTCACTAAGCTTTTGTGCTCAAGGCTAGCACTATACCACTTTTTTATAATTGTTGGGGTAATGTATAAAGGGGTTACAGTTACATTCGCATTACTTTCCACACATTGATACCCCTTCTCATGTTTTTGTCCCCATTTTTCTCCCCCATCCCCTCCCAATCATCTTGTTTTCCTTCCTTCCCTTTCCTATTTCAAATAAACAAATAAACATGTATATAATATACAAGGTAACAAAGTCAGATACAGTAACAGTATGAAATTAACCAAAGGGCAAAAAAAAAGAGAAGAGAAATAACATAGTACATTAAGAACAACAATCACACAAGATAAAGCTGTTGTTTCCATGTCCTAGAGACCCTTTCACTTAGTCTCATCCTATATGACCTTATATTCTTAGGTTTTGAGCTATTGTAATCCTCTGCTAGGAGAGTCCTAGATGTGTACTAATTATTACAAATGAGGGAAACCATTGAGCTATCTTCCTTTGGGTCTGGCTTACTTCACTTAATATGATTTTTTTCCAAGTCTTTCCATTTCCTTACAAATGGGGTGATATTCTTTCTGATGGCAGCATAGAATTCCATTGTGTATAAATACCACATCTTCTTGATCCAGTCATCTACTGAGGGGCATCTGAGTTGTTTCCATATCTTCACTATGGTAACTAGTAGCACTCTACCAGTTTGAGCACAACTCTACTTCCAGCTTTTAGGCAGTTAATTGGAGATAAGAGTCTCACAGACTTTCCTGCCTGGGCTGGCTTTGAACCACAATCCTTAGATCTCAGCCTCCTGAGTAGCTAAGATTGCAGGTGTGAGCCACCAGTGCCTGGCTGCAGTACTATCTTGGAATCTAATACTGAACAAGTTATAAACCCTTCTGAATTAAATCTGCTGTATATAAAATGAAGACAAAGGAATGAACTAAGACTTTATAGGTTATAAGTTGACAAACTTATTCCTCTAAAGGCTAGATCAGAAATATTTAAAGCTTTTGGGGCCAATGCCTACCACCATTAGTCTCCGTTTTACCGTTGTAACAAAATTGCTAAAGAAACACGTAAGTGAATGGGTACCATGTTCCAATAAAATTTCATTTATTAAAAATTTTAAAAAAAGAAGCCAGGCACTGTGGCTCAAGGGATAGTGCAGTAGCCTTGAGCTGAAGAGCTCAGAGACAATACTCAGGTCCAGAGTTCAAGCCCTATGGCAGACAAAAAATGAAAAAAGAGCCAGGCGCGGTGGCTCACATCTGTAATCCTAGCTACTCAGGAGGCTGTTCCAAAGCCAGCCTGGGCACTACAAAGCTGTGAGAGTCTTATCTCCAATTCATCTCTAGAAAACCGGAGGTGGGGCTGTGGCTCAAGGGTAGAACCTTAGCCTTGAGCTGAAGAGCTCAGGCCCTGAGTTCAAGCCCCATGACCCTCCCCTCCTCCACCCCTCCAACCCCCCCCAAAAAAGAAAAAAGAAACAAAACCAAGCTGAGCATGGTGGCTCATGCCTGTAATCCTAGCTACTCAGGAGGCTGCTGACATCTGAAGATCGTGGTTCAAAGCCAGCCCAGACACTAAAGACCTTGAAACACTTATCTCCAATTAATCACTTGAAAAGGGGAAGTGGCACTGTGGCTCAAGGGGTAGGGTGGTAGCCTTGAGCTGAAGATCTCAGGGACAGCACCCAGGCCCAGAGTTCAAGCCCCATGACCACCACCCCCCAAAAAATAAAAGAAGAAGAAAAGAAAGCCAGTGGTTGGATTTGGGCACAGTTTACCCTGGTATATGTAAACTGCCTGGCCAATGATTTGGCATTCATAAGTTCGAAATTCCTACCTTTAGAAAAGCTGGGAAACAGACCATATCCAATATGAAACAGAGCATATCTAGTATGAAAAGGGGATTTATTAAAAATCCAAAAAATTGAGCTGGATACTGATGGCTCGTGTCTGTAATTTTAGCTACTCAGTAAGCTGAGATCTAAGGATTGTGATTCAAAGCCAGCCTAGGGAGGAAAGTCTGTAAGACTCTCATCTCCAACCACCAGAAAACCAGAAGTGGCCCTGTGGCTCAAAGTGGTAAAGCACTAGTCTTGAGCAAAAAGAGCTCTGGAACAGGTCCTAGGTCCTGAGTTCAAGCCCCATGACCAACCAAAAAAAGCAAAAAAGAAAAATTAAAAAATTGTGGAGTAGGTCTTGTTACTATGTTACAGTCCATTGGAAGTTCCTAGTTACTGATTTTTATTTTTGTTTCTTTTCTTCCTAAGGTTATATCTCAGATTTCATTTTGACCTTCTCTCTCTCTGGTCTCTGATTTGGCATGGGGACACCTTGTCTTGTCATTATTTCTCTGGCCCACGTCTTTTACAGAATTTAGAATTCTTGTTAGAATTCCTCAGTCTGTTGCCTCCATCGGAAAGAGTTATTTTTGACCTACCCTGACCCTGTCTTGAACAACAATAAAATGGGGATTGGGAGAAACGTGACACAAATCAATAGGTTATCCCAACAGACGTGATCTTTGAAGCTGGTTTTTTTCTTGGACACTTGCAGCAGTAACAAAGATAAATAGCAACTCCCTCACATTGCCATCCGAGCAGTAGGTAGCTCAGCGAATCACATCATGACCCCCAGGGCGGGCGAGCAGCAGGTCTGAGTAGGACGAGGACAGGGATGAACTGAGATTCTGGCCGCCAGGAGAGAAAAGCCAGACACCAAAGGGCACTTGGCACCTCAGTGTCTCTTTATACTTGTCAGTAGCACCTGGGCTTCCTACTTGCCTTTCAGTTTGCTCAGTTGACTCGCATCCCTGTTCCCTTGTTTGATAACTGCTCAGTGAACAACTACCAAGCACCTATTGTGTGCAGGACATGGGCATGGGAAGACAATGTGAGCCTGTACCGTGGCTCCAACATTTCCCTGGTGTGATTCTTTGCTCTAGCAGATTCCCAGACCCTGGGAGAAGAGAGGGGGCGATGAGCCCAATGGCTTCCTCTTCCATCTTCCCTGAATCACCCCGCCCAACTGGTGAGCAGTAAGGCAGATGGAATAGATGGCTCCATTCTCGTGTATCAGAAGAACAAGAGCATGGGCGAGGAAGTGCTCTCCTATCCACATATCTTCTCCTGCTCTGAAATGTACTAGTTAAGTGGACTGATAATATTCTTTAACATCTCTGAGCCTTGGGGCTCAGAAATGCTTGAAAGCAACTATCTGAAGCGTTAGGGCAGAGATGACAAGAGAGCTGCCAGCTGCAGCTGTGCACGTGGCTCAGCCTGAAAGGGATGCACTGCATGAAAAAGTGCTGTGTAGGGCTGCGTGGGCAAGGAGGAAGGGCCATCCTTTGTCCCTGGGGTGACAGGAAGGACCCTTTCCAAACTTTTCTACTCAGAGGGAGTGTCTTTTATTTTTTTTTAATCCATACAATGTCAGCTAGAGTCATACTAGAGATGTGTAATTTCTCACATTCAGAAGTACCCTATTCAATGAATAGTAGTTGTTAAAATGCAGATTGTGTCAGGAAGGATTCTTGGTTGCAAGCAACAGAAATTGGCTTGGGATACAGGGGCTTTTCCAAAGGGATAGCAAAGGCTTAGGAGACAGGAAGGCCAGGCTCAAGCATCTCCAGAACTGAAAATGAAGATAGGGGAGCTGTTTTGAAGACTGACCACTGGGAACTTCAAAAGCCACTTAAGCAGTGACTAGCTGTCCGCTACCCTGGGGTAGCTACTGAGTTAAACATGGCCTCCGGCTGTCCTGCAGCCTGTCTCAATCCAAGGAGAGAGTGTGTGATTGTCTAATTTAGACTCATGTTCTGCCCACTGTGGGGGATCATTGAAAGATCTTACTCTTTACCACCTGTGGCATAGCTCGGTGGTATGGCGCTTCTCTAGTGTGGAACAGGCCCTGGATTCCTAGCACTGCAGAGAGGCAGCGGGGAGGAGAATGGACGCTGGCTTGATTAATGAGCGTCTCTAAACTCACTCAATGGGGGACTCCTGATGGCAGTGGACAGCCATCCATTATTGTCCCCTCAGTGGGATTTCCCAATTGAGATAGAAGAAGGGAGGCCAACAAAGCCACCACTTAGGTCAGTTTTGAGGAGGGAAAGATTGTCTAGTGTATGCCAGAAGAGCTCATCACTTTGTAAACTGAGCCTCAAAAATGCAGGATCCCCTAAGCCAAGTCTTTGCTCAAGTTGACAGAGGGACAAAGAGTCTCAGAGAGAATTGGGGCACAGTGCCTCAGCCTTGCTACTCTGATATCTGGAGAAACACTCACTCACTGTTATGCTTTGTAAATGTTGAATCACCCCAAGAGATACTATTTGAACTCAAGAAAGCTGCCTGAAAGCTTCAGGAAGACTTGCTCCTCGCACCGGCTGTTAGCAGAGTGGAGGGAATGCGGTGGAAAGAGTGAAGATCCTGGTGATGATGAATGTCGCTTGGCAGGTGTTCTGGGCTTTCAGCTTCAGCTTGGAGGGGCTGCAAGCCACAAGAGCACCTGATACAAACCATGGGGGAAGCTGTGGGGCTCCGGAAAGAAAGCAAAAGTACTGTGTGAAAGATGCAAGATGACACTTTTCTGGAGGAGCACAGATACCAGGGAGCATGTGTGGCATAGAGAGGGTCACCCTGGAGTGAATCTCGGCCTCTGAGTGCAGGAGCTACTGTGAGTCCTATGATGAGGTGAAGAAAGAAGCTCAGAATGGCCATATTATTTTAACGATTCCAACCAAGACTAAAGGATGATGCCACGCATTTGAGAACCAGACCAGAGACTCTGCTCCACCCTGCATTTTGATCACTTTATGCTCGTTAGTATATCAGGGCCCCTGAAAGAGGTTGAGGGAGGAGGGGTCATGAAATTTTCTCCTCATGCTGATGACTGAGCATGCCCAGAGCCTTGCGCTGCGCTGTTTCAGAGGAGTCAAGAGAAGGAGGATCTAAGTTGGTGAGAGCTGCCAATTCTCTGCTGCCTTTATCCTATCTGTAGGAAAGCAGAGCAGGAGCAGCCAACAGGCCCGGGCTTATCTGCTCACCCGCTCCGTGAGGGGTGCCCCGCCCCCTTTGGATTATGAATAGAAGTAATCAAAGTTTCCATCCACCCTCCCTAAGTTTTTTGTGGTCTGAAAAAATGCCCCCACGTAGAGGCTAGCACACCCTAGTTTACTGGAAGATGGCCAAGAGTATTTGACAACTAATCCACCTCCTCTGCCGAACTTCTGCAGCCTCCTTGCCTCTTTGAATGTAATCTAAATAGCCATCCGTTCTCTCTCCTTCGGTCTTTGCCCACAAGTATTTACTAAGCACCCATTCCGTTCTGTAGCAGGCCATGCTAGGTCCTGTAGGAATGGAGACCATCTCCTGACCTCACACTCATTCTGCCTGGGATGCCAATCACTCCTTTGCCCAGTGTATCCACTGTCTGCACCACCCCTGCTAGTCATGTTAGTCTCGCCTCTGCTATTAGGTCTACTGTTGTAATACTGCAGTCAAAGGAACCCTGATGGCTCACGCCTGTCATCCTAGCTACTCAGGAGGCTGACATCTAAGGATCATGGTTCAAAGCCAGCCCAGGCACTAAAGTCTAAAGTCTGTGAGACTCCTTTTTTTTTGCCAGTCATGGGGCTGGAACTCAGGGACTGAATGCTGTCCTTGGGCTTTCCTCAAGGCTAGAGCTCTACCACTTGAGTCACAGCACCACTTCTGGCTTTTTCTATGTAGGTGATATCAAGGAATCCACCCCGGGTCTTCTTTTTTTGTTGTTGTTTTTTTTTTTTTTTTTGGTGCCAGTCCTGGGCTTGAGCTCAGGGCCTGAGCACTGTCCTTGGACTTTCTCAAGGTTAGAGCTCTACCACCTGAGCCTCAGCACCACTTTTGGCTTTTTTCTATGTATGTGGTACCAAGGATTGAACCTGGGTCTTCTTGCATGCTAGGCAAGCACTCTACCACTAGGCCAAACTCCCAGCCCCTTGTGAGACTCTTATCTCCAGTTAAACCACCAGAACACTGGAAGTGAAGTTGTGGCTCAAGGGGTAGGCTGGTAGCCTTGAGCTGGAGAGTTCAGGGACAGTGGCCCAGGCCCAGAGTTCAAGCCCCACGACCCCCCCCCACAAAAATAATAAACAATTAAAAAGAAAAAGAAGCACTGATCTTATTTCATAATAAGCCTAAGCTCTAGAATAGTCATTTGGATCATTTACATAATGATTCTTTTAAGGGGTCAGCCCATGTTTTTAGGCATGCACAGTGGCTCTTTGAACATATCTATGGAGGTCAGTGGGTGAACGACCATGAGTGTCCCCATGTTGTATTTGTTACACCGTCATAGGAAACCAGGTGGCAAGTGGCAAAATCCCACTGGCACTTGGGACTGCAAGACCACAGTATTTTAGATAATCCCCAGGCATTTCAGGAGCGCCAGCCTGAATCCAGTCACTGCTTCTCTTGATGGCAGATCTTTGCTGCAAGGAGGATCTGGCTGTCTGGTGGTGCCCTGCTTGGTGAGCACACACCAGCCTGCAAGAATTGTCACCAGCCTGGCATGTTAACCGGGAAGCAGCCACGCCCTTTGCTCAGCAGCAGATTTTGCATCAGGGAAGTTAATCGAGATCTACAACCCTGCTTCCCATTTGCTTTCATAAATAAATATATTAAATCAGTGAGCTAAAATTTATTTCTGGCAACAGCTTGCAGGAGACACCTCTCTCTCTCTCTCTCTCTCTCTCTCTCTCTCTCTCTCTCTCTCTCTCTCTCTCTCTCTCTCTCTCTCCCCACAGCTACTCAAGCAGCCCCAGCCTCTTCCACCCCCAGGCATGACTTTCTCTCTTAAAATTTTATTTTTAATTTGTTATGATAAATGAGTGGCACCTCTGACAGCCGATTGCCAGAGATTAATAGAAACGACACAATATTTACGTCGGCGCTACGAACAATTATCCTGCCATCTATCTCTGAGATTATCTTCCTGATTGAAAACTACTCATCCGTGTAATCGGAATTATTTGGAATTAGAAGGGAATTTATAGCCCCCCTGGAGCTTGCTGTCTTCCCTCGCCTCTATTCCTCGGTCTCCATCAGTCTCTCGTCTCTTGTCTGGGTCTTTGGCCTTCTCGTCCATCCTGGTGATGAGACAGAAGAAAATTCTCTCCTCTTTTGGAGAGCTGCTTGTCAGGACAGGGAACATCTCTTTGGGGATATCCTAGCGGTGCCCAGAATGGGAGCTGGGAGTAGAGATTGGTGGTGTTAGAGAAATTAGGGGTCAAGGAGGTCATCTTGTGAGGGCAAGGTAGATACATATAGTCTGGAGAGAGAGGTTGAATGTGAAGGTGGAGAAGAAAGGTGACTTTGGAAGGCACAAGGAGTCAGATGGTGACAGGAGTAAGCAATGTAAAGGGCCAGCATGAGATGGTTCCGTCAGCTCAGCTCAGGTGACAGTTGTTGGCTGTGAGGGCTGCAGATTGGCGGCCAGGGGCCATGCGTGTCAGTTCCCTTGTTTGCAGATGGCCACCTTCTTGGCTTCTCATGTGGCAGAGGGAAAAAAAGGGAGGAGAGAGGGAAGGAGAGGAGAGAGAGGAGAACAAAAGCTCCATATTACAAGAGCTTTACCTTCCGGACTGAGTTAGGCCCCAGTCTCCCAGAAGCTCTATCTCAGAATACTATCACCCTGGAAATGAAGATTAACACATGGAGTTTTCACGAAGACATAAACATTCTAGGAATTCTTATACTCCAGACGGGGCACTGATTGGGAGTTCTTACGTAATGAGGTGTTTTGGAAGGTAACACTTTGTTGATGAGTTCCACAACATTCCAGTTGTTAATTCCTAATCAGGTCCCTTCTACATAGACTCAAGAGTGGAAAGTTCATCAAAACTAGAAGGTGCTAGGGAGAGGCAGAGGCAAGATATTCTGAAACAATGTCTCTTTTGCATCAGGTTTTGTGGTACTAGGCCAAACCCAGTACTAGCTAATTTACTCATTCATTTGTTGTCACTTCAGAGCTCATGTTACAAAGGACTGTGATGTTTGTTTTGCTCTTACTGCCTCCCTAGCTCTCTTTGGGTAGCTTACTGTGGTGAAGGAAGTCACCCTATTGGGAGTTGTCCTGTAGAGAGGTATAGAGGAGCTAAGGGTGACTTTAGGTCAATAGGAGGACTGGAGTCCCCCCCCCCCCAGAGTAAGTCTGGAGTGGGTCATGATTGAGTCTGGAAGTCGGAGAGGAAAGATGGAAACCCTGGATGCATTGACTGAGAGGTGGAGCCAGGGGACCCAGCCAAGCTATTCCCAGAATCCCAGCCCCTAGCAATGCTGAGATCAGAAGCAACTGAGTGGGCTAATTTGTTTCACAGCCACAGATAACCATATGGCAATAAACAGCCCAGCCAGGAGCAGTTGGCATGACACATGACACTCAGAGAGAAATGATCAGAAAAGGATATGCCGGGGCAAACCAAACCAAAGATTACATTCGTCTGAACTTTCTCTTTTTCCCTCTCATATCTTCATATTTAGGTAATAAGCTGAGCAAAGACAACATTTTTTTGCCATTGATCTCAAGCTCATCTTATAGAAATGAGATTTTCAGGGGCCGGGAGTTTGGCCTAGTAGTTAAAGTGCTTGCCTAGCATGCATGAAGACCCGGGTTCGAGTCCTTGGTACCATATACATAGAAAAAAGCTGGAAGTGGTGCTGAGGCTCAAGTGGTAGAGCTCTAGCCTTGAGAAAGTCCAAGGACAGTGCTCAGGCCCTGAGCTCAAGCCCAGGACTGGCAAAAAAAAAAAAAAAAAGAGATTTTCACAGCTTACTGGAGATAAGGAGTCTCATGAACGTTAGTGCCCAGGCTGGCTTTGAACCGTAATCCTCAGATCTCAGCCTCCTTTTTAGATAGGATTACAGGTGTGAGCCACCACCCCTAGTCATCAGAGCTTATTGTAGATACCCTGCTTCCCTCTGTAGCCAAGTCCCTATTCTGACCACCCGTGTCCAGGGCATGGACTGGCAACACCAGCAGGACACAGGAAGCAGTTACTAGACAGGAAACACAGGCAGTTTGGATGCAAATAGATGATTCTTCAGAGGACCAGGGCAGGGCTCCGGGACAGAAGCTGAACTTTATTTAAAAATGACAGCGAGATGTCTGTATTTGTTTGGAGTGGGGAACGAGGGCAGGGGGCACTGCAGTGAGGCATGTGCTGTTCTGATGGGAACTGAGAACAGAGCAAAGGAGGCCATCGGAACCGTGTCTTCACAAGCCGAGGGGCCTGAACTTGCTCATCTCTGAGCAGCATCTGATGCAAGAGGAGTCTCAGTCCCAAACCAGGCCTCAGAGGGCAGCCTCCTCCTTAGAGGGGCCATGGGGCATGTGGAGAGCCGGTGGGAGACCCAATCTTAATACTAGCAGAAGATGAGATGGGAGAGGGTGCGTTGTGTGGGGGTGGAAGGGGAGCCTGGGAGAAGGAAATGATTGCAGGAGAAACAGATGCAATTGAGCAAGACTCCTGGAGATGGATTTCCCTGCCTTGGTCCAAACTCAAATCCCTGTGCTCAGATTAATTAGCAAGGAAATATTTTCCTGTCTGCAGAAAAAGGCTGCAGGATTGCCAGTGGGACACGAGGGTGGGCAGTCTATCAAATAACTACTAATTAGGTTACTTCCCACTGCTGTTGACTTGCTGGGGACATGCTCCTGGACCAAAATAAAAGGGGGAGGAGGGGGGAACAGAGGCAGAGATGGAGAACGCACCATGGTCTGCTCTCCTCATTTTAAAAAATCATTGACAGGGATGAGGAAGGAGAACCAGGACCAAAGACCAGAGAGGAGAGGACAGGAGAGAAGTTGTGCCTTGGTTAGTGGACACCAGGGCTGGGATCTGCATTGTGTGCGTATGCACGTGTGTGCATGTGTGTGTGCATGTGTGTGTGTATGTGTGTGTGTGCGTGCATGCGTGTGTGTGTATGTGTGTGTGTGTATGCTTAGATGTTTTCCATAAATGATCTAAAGACTTGTTCAGTAAAAGTGTCAGTCCTGGGACTTGAACTCAGGGCCTGGGCACTGTTCCTGAGCTTTTTAGCTCAAGGCTAGCTTTCTACCACTTAAGCCACAGCTCCAGTTTTGGATTTTTGGTGTTTAAATTGGAGAGAAAGCATCTCACAGACTTTTCTGCCTGGGCTGGCTTTGACCTGCACTCCTTAGGTCTTAGCCTCCTCAGTAACTAGGATTATAGGCAGGAGCCACCAGCATCTGGCACACTTTTTTTTTTTAAATAAATAAACAAACTGGAGTTCAGAAAAGTGTAGTAATTTGCCCTTGGTCACACAGCAAGTAAGAAGCTGTAAAGCTGTTTTGAACTGGAGTTCTACCTGACCCCATTTTATCCTTAACTTCTGCTGTGTAGGTGATAAGTGTGTTTGCCAGTGCACATTCCCTTTCTTGCTTGCTCATGTGCCTAAGTTTCCTGACTTTTCAGGGTCTCTTCTTCAATATGTCACCTGAAGAAACCTTTACTGTTCTAGTAAGGCACCAGCATTTTCTCCACGGATCTGATACTGACCCCGAGATGCCATCATCTTGTTCTTCCTCTTTATCCAGGACTGAACTTGAATCATGGGAAACTAACAAGCATCCATATTTTTCTGCATCCATGTTTCTGCAAGGGAAAATAGAACTCCACTCTACTGGCAACCCCACATGCCAGCTTCTTTGTGCCTGGGCGGGATTTGTTTCCTTCTTTTTGTCTTCCCTGGACACCAGGCAGATGCATGAGCTGCAGTGGGCCTCAGCCATTCCTACTCCTGGGTAGCCGAGTCTCCTCTCCCACCCTTCCCTTGAGCTCAGAGTGGTCCATAGGTCATTCCACGCTGTCTATGCTGAGTATCCTTGCCAGTGAGTTCTATTCTCCACTGCTATCTTTTTCTACAATCAAAATTTTCTTGAAGGGCTCCCTCTCCTGTTAATGCAGCTTTTGAAGCTTCAGCACCAGCCTGTGCATTTTTATTTTTGAGGGCATGGACGTTTTCCTTACGTATCTTCTGATTAGAATCGTCCCTGGGTCAAGAGTGTCCAAGCACGCTGGATGGCAGCAAATTCCTTATCAATACTGCCCGCCTCTAGATGTCCTAGTTTGTAACATTGGCAGTGGACCCCACCCCACGTGAAGGATTGGGGTGTCTGGCTATCTCACGGTGCAAGCAAAGGCAAGGTATACTCAGGCTCCAGTGCAACATGGCAAACGCAGACACCGCGTCCAGAAGGGGATGCTCCTGCCAGACGGAATAAGGGCGCTGCCCCTGCTGATCTCAGACCTTGAGAAGACAAATCCAAGCTCGGAGGCTGGATCGGAGGCTGCTGAGTGATGGGAAGGGGAGACAAACCAAAGAAGCTGGAAACGAAAGCTCCAAGAACCGGCCTCCTTGGAACAGGTCCTGAGTGAGCAAAAGAAATATCTCCGTAGAAGGGTGAGATGGCAGAGCCAAGTGGGTTATTTAAAAATAGCAGAGCTGCTTTCCCACAGTGAGGGGCTGGCCCTCTCTCTTCATCTGGACTGCTTGGTGCACATTGGCTTGTTTATGAGAGTCAAAGAGAAGAACTGAAGCATCCACCCAAAGACGGAAATCTGCAGCCTCTTCTCCCAGGAGCAACCAGGCAGGTGGGCAGAAGGCACAGGAAAACCCTGATGGCACACAGGCCTGGGTGGGACATGGAAAGACTGGCATATGGGGTGCTCCCTTAGCTGGCATCATGGCAGAGGTGGTGATGAATGACCCTAACCCTATCATGGAGGTTACACATACTTGTATGTAGATGTGTGTGAATGTATTACTCTCTAAGAGAACAAGAGATACCATGTAAATCACCTGGCCTGGTGACAAGTGCTTAGCAAACGGCAGTCAAGTAGGTAGAATCTGGGGGATGGGTCAGGAGGAGGCAGGGAAAATGGAATCCAATGTAATGTGACCACAGTGTTTTTAAAACAGAAGGATGGATGGACTGTGCTAAGGAAGCCCACATACAAATCATCTACCACAGCTCATGTTGTAATACCAAGCCAGCTATGCACCCTCTGAGTCCTCATTTTGTTTTTACAGTCCTCATTTTTCTTAACTTTAAGAATGGAATGGGTGCCGGGCCTGGTGGCTCACGCCTGTACTCCTAGCAACCCAGGAGGCTGAAATCTGAGGATCACGGTTTAAGGCCATTGTTCAAAGCCATCCCGGGCACTAAAGAAAGTGAGACTTCCAATTAAATTCTAGAAAACGGGAAGTGGGGCTTGGCTCAAGGGTAGGGCAGTAGCCTTGAGCTGAAGAGCTCAGGGACAGTGCCCAGGCCAAGTTCAAGCCCTATGCCTCCCCCCAAAAAAGAAAGGAATGAGCCTGAAAAATAAAGAACAAAAGGGGTTGGAGGCCTGGCTCAGTCGGTAGAGTCCTAGTCAATGCGCAACAGAATCAGTTACTGAGTTTGAGTTCCAGTCTCAGCTGCCCCCCACTGGAAAAAAAACAAAAAACAAATGTCAATAAGCTGTGCCATGGTGGTTCATGTCTATAATCCTTGCTACTCAGGAAGCTGAGATGGGACAATCATGGTTCAAAGCCAGATTAGCCCCCTTCTCCCCCCGCAAAAGAATGTCTATGAGGCTCTTTTCTTCAACTAACCAGCTAAAACCAGACATGTGGCTCAAGTAGTAGAATGCCAACCTTGGATAAAAAGCTAAGCCAGAGGGGCTGGTAATGTGGCCTAGTGATAGAGGGCTTGCCTAGCATGCATGAAGCCTTGGGTTGGATTCCTTGTACCACATACACAGAAAAAGCTGGAAGTGGTGCTGTGGCTCAAGTGGTAGAGTATTAGCTTTGAGAAAGCCCAAGGACAGTTCCCAGGCACTGAGTTCAAGCCCCAGGACTAGCAAAAACAAAAAACAAAGCAAGAACATAACATTGGGAGTTTATGCCCTAGTACTGACACAAAAACAAAAAAGAATGGGAATACTGGTACTATCTCACAGGGCTGCCTGGATTAGGTGCAAGAACTCGAGAAACTCAAGAACATTCTTTTTCTTTTTCTTTTCTTTCTTTCTTTCCTTTCTTTCTTTCTTTCTTTTTTTTTTTTTTTTGCCAGTCCTGGTGCTTGAACTCAGGGCTGAGCACTGTCCTTGGGCTTTTTCCTCAAGGCTAGCGCTCTACCACTAGAATACTAGACCACAGCACCACTTCAGTATGTGGTACCGAGGAATTGAATCCCAGTCTTTGTGCATGCTAGACAAGCACTCTATCACTAGGCCAAATTCCTGGCCCCCATTATTTTTCTTTTTATCATTAAAAAGCATCATGAACAAGTGGGGCGCGGTGCCTCTCGCCTGTAATCCTAGCTACTCAGGAGGCTGTAATCTAAGGATCAAGGTTCAAAGCCAGCCCAGACACAAAAGGACCTGAGATTTTTACCTCCAATTAACCTCTAGAAAATGGGAAGTGGGGCTTTGGTTCAAGAGGTAGGGTGGTAGCCTTGAGCTGAAGAGCTCAGGGACAGCGCCCACACTGAGTTCAAGCCCCATGACCTCCTCCACAAAAAAGTATCATGAACAATGAAGACTTTTTAGATGAATAGGTAGAATCTTAATTATGTATCTTCTAAGGCGTTAGAACCCAGTCAATGTAGAGAACTCCTAAAACTCAACAACAAAAACAATATCCAAATTAAAAATGGGTAAAAGGCCGGAAATGGACATTTCTCTAAAGAAGATACAGAAATGGCCAATAAACCCACACAGAGATGTCTCACACCATTCACCCATCATTAGAGAAAGTATAATACATTGGAATTTGAACGAAGAGGCTCGGTCATCAAAAGATACCACTGAGAGTGAAGAGACAGTTTGAGATTAGAAGGCTATATTTGCAGTATTCTTTGACAAAGAGATGAATATAAAACTATAAAAAATCTTAAGAGAAAAATGTAAGCAACTACATTTAGAGATGGTTAAAAACAATTTAAGGGAGGTGCAGATAGCTCACACTGGTACTCCTATCTGGAGGTTGAAATTTGAGGTTAAAAATCATTCCAGGAAGACAAGTCCGAAAGACTGACCTTTAACTAAACATCAGAAAGGCAGAAATAGAGGTATGGCTCAGGTAGTAGAGCTCCAGACTTGAGCAAAAATACTACACACAAGAGCATAAGGTCAAAAGTACTTGACATTTCACTCTTTGGAGAGAAATGCTTGCCACTGTAGTTTAGAAATAGAATATTTCTATTACCCTCAAAAGACTGTTCCTTGCCCCTTTGCCCATCTTTCCACTGGCCCTGTACACCTACCAATCTGCTGTGTGATTTGTTTTTGCTTCTCCTAGAACTCCCATTCAATGAAGCCCAGGGTAGATACTTTCCTGTGCTAGACTTAATTCATTCAGCACAGTGTTTCTGAGACCTGTGCATGTTGTATATGTCTGCAGATGAACCCTTTTTATTACTGAGTGGAATTGGATTGTATCACCATACCACAATTGATCCCTGTATTAGTAGACATTTGGGGTTGTTTCTAGGCTTTAGCTGTTACAAATAAAGTTGCTATAAACACTTGTATTCAGAGTTTGCTCAGCATGTTATCAGTTAGCTTGCATGAATAAAAGTACAATTATTAGGTTGCTTAGCAAATGTATGTAATGTAATCAACTAGCAAACATTTTTCCAGGGTGATCAATCATTTTGCATTCCCATCAGCAAAATATATGGATTCGGGCTATCTACACCATCACCAAGGTGATGGGGGATATCAAGATGTTTCCAAAGAACTCTCTTTCCTATGAAGCTGTTCTGGAAGCTCTCCAAACCACCCCCTCCCTACAGCATTTCAACTTATTCCACCTTCTATTACTCTTGATGGGAGCATTAGCCTGGTATAGGTTAGCCCATCACAGTCCAAAGCAGAATGTAGACAACACTTGTCTTTACAGTCTTTAGAACTGTCACCTAGACTCTGGCCCATTCATATATCTTCTGGGCCTTTTTACTGATTGTCTATGTTTCAGGCACTATTCAGGTGCTGGGGATAGATCAGTAAGCAAAAAGCAAAACACAAAACAAAACAAAAACAACTTTGTTGTTTGTGTGGTACTTAGATAATCAATGTGTAATTAATAATTAATGCAGGATAATGAATGTATATGGTATGTTAAGTGATAAAAATGACAGAGGAAAACAATCAAGAAAGGAAATGGAAAATGTTTAGGAGAGTGAATCGTAATTCTACCTAGGAGAGCTGATAAAACACCAAGGGCCATGAAGCAGGACACAACCAGTACACTGAAGGAACAGCAAGGAAGCCAGTGTAGTCAGACAGACACACAACTAGAGATTGGCAGAAGTGAAGGCTAGAGGGGAAGGACCTTGGAGGCCCTTGAAGGTCACGGTAAGGACTTGAGCTCTTCCATGATCACTGAGTGATGAGCAAGTCAGAGCAGGACAGGGGAAGAAGTAGAGAGACTTTAAAGGCAGTCAGCTGGGTACAAAGTTTCTGAACTGGAGAATAAGAAGAAGAAAAAGTAATATTGAGCCAAAAGATCAGCTATGGGGTCAGAAAGAGGGAGGGTTCGGAATATCCCAGCGATCATGATAGAACCAGTCGGAAGAACGAAACTCTATTTACTGGGCGGAGCAGAGCAAGTTTAGGGAGGAAGGACTGGGACTGGGATGGCAGAAGCTCAACTTTGGACATAAGGAAAGGTCACAGTCTCAAGTTCCCACCACAGAAGCCCACAGCTAAGAAGTTCAAGCTTGATTAGACTAAGGGATAGCTGCTCACAAACTTGTCACAACCACGCGACAGGAAATTCACAGACCAGGTTCTCTGAACTCACTTCCTACCTGCAGCAAAAACAATCAACCAACCTGTTCCATGGGCTCAGAGGTGTCCTGATTCTAGATGTCCCCAGGACAAGCACCAAGATCCCAGGGGCAGGAATTCTCACTACTTTATAGCCCTCCCAGCAACCAGAACTTCCAAGATTGCACCATTGCCTGGCTACTTCAGACATTAATGGATTCTTATACTCAGAGAGCAAGAAAGAGGTGGGGGAGGGGGTTGGGGGAGTTCTAGCCATTTTGCCTCTCTCAGACAGTGTTTAGACTCAGTTCTCCATCAGCAGACCCTCAGCCAGTCGTCTCTCTCTAGTATAGGTATTTTATGTGCAGATGAGCCCCAAGGAATACAAAACAAGGAAGAGAAGACCACAAAAGGTGGGAAAGTAGAGGGCTCTGTGGGAGGTGGCTGGGCCCCACCCATCTGAAACACCGGGCAGAACACAAATCAAGATCTTTCCACCACCACAGGACCTGTCCCTGCTGGTTGAGGACTGCCCCTAGGTTGCCTGAGAGCCTCTACTTTGAGCAGAGCAAAGTAGAGAGAAACGGGCAGAACTGAGGACAGACACAGATGCCAGGTGAAGGGTGATTGGGGGGGGGGGGGGAGGCATGTCCCCAACATCTCTGACATAGACCTTTCACATAAGTATTTTTAATATCATAGTGAAAGTTCACAGACCACTCATTATCAACACACATCCATTCATGACACTTGCCTTGCTGCTGAGACTGGCATTTCTCCTTGACGTACACAGGGATAAGAACCACTGTGACTCTAGGCCTCCGTCTTGTGACTACCCTTGTCCATGCTGCCTGTTTTTTGCTTCTAAGTAAGGTCTCTTAGAGGAGCTGGCCATAAAGCTGAGCCCTTACTGACAAGAAGCCAGCTGGCCAGGGTCCAGAAATCACTTTAGACCCAGAGACCAGCTTCTGCCACTCCCCACCCTCAAATCTCTGCAAATCTTAGTGCTCACTTTTTCACTCATGGCTACTGTTCTACTACTTAAGCACAACCTCCAGTCTGTTTTTTTGTCTGTTTGTTCTTTGGAGGAGGGTGTTTGTTGTTGGTGTTGGTGGTTAATTGGAGAGAAGACTCTCAGGGCTTTGAACCTCAGTCCTAAATCTCAGCCTTTTGAATAGCTAGGATTACAGGCCTGAGCTAGCAGCCCGCTCTGTCTTTTGTGCTTTTTGTTGATTTGGTTGAAAGATAAATTTGAATCTTTCGTTCTAATATCCTTCCTCCTCATAAACCCTCAAGTATTCCAATCAGATCTGATCATTCCAGGCTGTCCTCCTCAGACTGGGTCTATTATGTTGTGCTGCATTTTGTCTTTCCATAGAACAGTGATGGTAATACGTTAATTTCTCTATCCCTTCATTTCTGGCCCTTCATCCAAGGCCTGGCTCACAGTAGGTGCTCTGTGAAGCATTTTTTCAGTGAATGGGACCAGCAGGCTACTCAAGGATGGGGAGTCAGTCCAGATCACAGGCTACAATTAACTCTTCCTCTTTAGTAATTTATCAAGTCCTCCCGCCCCTTGTGAAGCCCCTCAGGGAAGTCCAAGGAAGTCCAAGGAAGGGAAAAGTTAGTGTCTTAACAGAAGAGACATTCTTCTACCTGCTGAGCTCAAAGGCAGGTCTTAAGGGCTATGCTAGGGTGAGATGGGCCATGGCTGTGTCTACCCTCTCCATTCCATAGTTTAATGTGTAACTTGTCACCTTTCCTGAATGCCAGTTGCATGTAACATTTTCTTTCACCTTGCTGGGTCTCCTTGATCATGGTGTGGCATTCCCAGAACTGCACCCAGCCCTGCTGCCATTATTCCATGTTGGCTCCTAAGGCTCTGGACCCTTGTCTCTGGCCCAGAAGAGCCCAACCTTGTCTTCTAAGACTCATGGACTCTCCCAGGGCGTGACCATCCTGCTGTGGGTGGAGCCCTGATAGCATCAGTTGTTTCCAGGGGCCATCCTGAAGAAAGAGGCCTGTCTGGGCCTCTTAGGAAGCCTTGGACATCAGAGGTGCTCAGGGGTGCTTGGAGAATTATACTGAATTATGCTATATTATTCCCTCTCTTACTGAAGGCCAGCTGTTGAGAACGTGAGTGCTCCTTCTTCCTGCCTCCCGTCCTCCTTTCCACCCTCTCTTCTACAAATGTTTATTGACACCTGTCGTGGCCGGGAATTTCAGGTTCTCTCTTACAGAGATGACTTTAAATGGAGACACATCAACATGTCAACCAAGTGAGCTTGCACAATTAGGGGTGGATGGGGGGGGGGAGGGACTGCCAGAGGAGGGGTCCAAACACCAGAAAAGCACAGTTAGTGACCATGCTATAAACTTCTTTTTCTTAAGAAGAATCTGCAGCTAAGGACATAAGGTTAATATTTGTTCAGAATGTGAGTGGCAAGGACATGTGTGTTTATACTCTTCACTCTTATCTATACTAAATGGGCTTCTGTGCTTAGTGTTTTCTGCATCCAGTCATCTAATTTAATATATATATATATATATATTTTTTTTCCAGTCCTGGGCTTGAGCTCAGGGCCTGAGCACTGTCCTTGGACTTTCTCAAGGCTAGAGCTCTACCACTTGAGCCTCAGCACCATTTCTGGCTTTTTTCTATGTATGTGGTACCGAGGAATCGAACCCGGGTCTTCATGCATGCTAGGCAAGCACTTTAACCACTAGGCAAAACTCCCCGCCCTAATTTAATATATTTTTAAAGTCCAAATGAAGGTTATTTGCTTATCCTACAAATGAAGAATAACCATTTTGGAGCATCACTACTTTACCCCTGAATGACTGACTCTCTGACCTTTATCTGGAGTCCACCCTGGACTTTCTTGTTTTCTCTTCTTGGCAGACTCTTTCTCATCCTTCAAAACCTAACTCAACGATTGCCTTACAGTGAAACCCTCCTTTCCTTCCTCTCAGAGAACTTGGTCAACTGATGTTGACCAGACCACTGTCTGTATGTCTTGAATAAAGGCTAATCTATTGCATCACAGTTGTTTGTATGCAGCTTCTTACCATCTCTAGATTCTTGCAGAGTGCTGTCTGGATCTTCTTCATCTCTTTACCCTCAGCTCTGAGCAGAGAACTCACAGTGGCAGGCAACAGACTCTCAATGACAGTTCTCCAGGATGCCTATTGGGGGTAGGAATGAATGTTTAACCTTCAAGCAATAAGCCTTCAATGGAGTATTAATAGAAGGTATTTGTATACAAGGGCTGTGCTAATTAAATTAGTTTTATTTATTCATTCATACAAACTCAGCAAGGGCTCCATTTGGCTGCCATTAATGTTCACTGTGATATACTGAAAGTACTGGAATGTAAAAAAAATATTTTTCTTTTAAAAGGAAAGCCACAAACCCTCCTGGTTTTCCCCAGCCTTCTGTCCATTCACTTGGCTTAGTAGGGCTTTATTTTGGCTTAGGTCTTTTCCTGGGGTTTACAGGCTGGTCTTGTGGTAATTTAATTACCTCTGAATCTGTTGAAGGCAAATACCAAGCTGTCTAGGGGGAAAGGTTGTGGAGTTGCAGGTTACTTATTAAGTGGGCTCATGTGGTCCTTATGGCTGTGCTAGTGGCCTGCCCGCCCTGAGGTATCAAGGCTTGTGACAGTTTGCCAAGAGAAGGATGACAGGGTCCTCAGACAAAAGCAGAAGGCAAGGAGCCCTTGCTGGGCACTAGCCTTCTTCCTGAGGGGATACTGAGTCACAGCTGTCCAAACACTTCTGGACAGGAAAGAGTTGCCCATCCCAAAGCCAGCTGTGGGACAGTGTGTCTGGAACCAGAGAGACTTTGCTGCAGGCAGAGCGAATACTATGAAGGGTTCTCCTTGGGGCCTCAGTTTCCTTGTCTGTAAAGTGGGGATAGTAACGGAATCTCAAGGCAAAGTGAGCCTGATAAGAAGCGGTTGTCAGTGGATCTTCGTAGGACAAGGCTTCTCACTTGACTCATTCCTGGGCTTGCTCCTTCCTCTGTGCCCTCTGCCTGGAGCCACTCTAACTTAACTTAGTCAGCAGTTATTATTGTTTTGCTTTGTTTTGTTTGTGTCGGTACTGGGGTGAGAACTCAGGGCGGGGGCACAGTTCCAGGAAAACTGGGAGTGGACTATAGGATAGACAATCCATGGCATCTGCCAAGCTTGCTGAGTTCCTTCTTCACAATCCTTCCCTATGGTCCCTTTCCCAAAAGTCTCTTCCAACTCAAGTGTGAACTGGCAGTTGGCTCTCTTCTTTTTTTTTTTTTTCTCTGTACAATGATCTGCCCAGATTGTGATCTATCTGCTTCTATAGACCACCAGCCATAGAGAAGCACCTTCTGGGATTGGAAGGTTCATAACTTTCTCATCTAGTGCCCTGTGAGCCATTTCTAACTCATCCTGTATGAGCCACTTACCTCACACTTAATCCTCTTACTCTAGGTTGTTTCATTCACTCTTTCATTCATTCAACAAAGATTTCTAGTTCACTAGTGTACATCAGGAGCTAGGGTAGGCTTTCTAACCAGTAAGTTAAGTATAGTGATATATATATCTGTAATGTTAACTTTATCAGAGCTTTATGTAGGAAGATCAAAGTCCAAGACTGGCCTGGGGCAAAACAGGAAACCCTACATGAAGGAAAGCAAAATGGTTGTGAATGTAGCTCAGGTAGAAGAGTGATAGCTAGCTTAGCAAGTGGGAGGACTTGAATTCAAACCTTAGTGTCATCAAACAAAAATCAAAAACAAAAACAAAAAAACAAGTATCTAGTGATTCATGTAGAGTGGTGTAAAAACTGGCTCATGCCTATAAACCTACAGCTTAGGAGGCTGAGATCTGAGGATTATGACTCAAAGCCTGGAGACAGCACCCAGGACTTGACTGGCGCGCACACAATGGTGTTGAGAGAACTGGACATCCACCTAGAAAAGAATGAAATTGGAATTTTACAATATGACCAAAACTCAATTTATAATGGATTAAAAATGACATGCTATGCTCTGCAACTAGGAGACGTGTGAGGGAAGAGCTTAATGATATATCTGGGAAATGATGGCCAAAGGATGAGCAACAAAAACAAAATTAGACAAAATGTGTTGAAATAAAAATCTGTATAGCAAGTGAAACAATCACAAGTGCAAACTGTAAACAAGAAGAAAGTATTCACAAATCCTAAATCTGATGAGGGACTAATATCTAATACATATAGGAAATGACTATAAACCTACTGCTAAAAACCAAACCAGCCTGATTTAAAAACCAGGCAAAGGGCTTGACGATTATGCAAATGATGCATGAAAAGAGGCTTGGCTTCACTAATTATGCAAATCAAAGCCACAATAAGATACACCTCACATTTATTAGAATGTCTATTACTCAAACAAGCAAAAATAGCAGAAGCACCAACATGTTGATAAGCATGGAGATATTGGAACCCCCTGCAGTGTCAGTAGGATTGTCAAATGACACAGCCACTATAGGAAGCAGTATGACCATTCCTAAAAACATTGAAAATAGAATTACCATCTGATTTAACAATTCCAGTGTGGAAGAGAGAAATCAAGGCCTCACGAAAAGATATATACACTTCATGCTTGTTGTAGTATTCACCACTGTCAAGCTAAGGAAACAGCCTAAATGCCTATCAATGAATGAATTAAAGAATGTGGTACAATATATAAGGGAATGCTACTCAGCCTTAGAAAGGAAATTCTGCCAGCTTACTGGATGAACCTAGAAGGCATTATGCTAGGGGAAATAAGTTGTTCATGGGATGATAAATGCTGCAAGATTCCACCTATAGGATGTATGTAAAGTCGTCAAATTCATAGAACCAGACTAGTTGCCAGAAGGTAGAGAAATGGGGCACAGTATCACTTATATAAAATGACTAAATTCTGAGGATCTAATAGGCACTGTACCTATTGTTAGCACTACCACTTTGGGCCACAGTGCTACTCCAGTTTTCTTGCCTGGGCTGGCTTTGAACCTTGATCATCAGATCTCCACCTCCTGAGTAGCTAGGATTACTGTCGTGAGCCACCAACACCTGGCTTAGATATCTTATTGTGTGTCTTTATCACCATAAAGCCAAAATCAAACCATAATATCCTCCATGCATGTATGGAAGTGGTTTGGAAGAGAATAACCCATTAGGAGATAATGAAGAGGTAATGAGCACTGAAGATAAAGAAAGACCTGCAAAGAATAGGTTCAAGTTTGACCATGTCCTTGTGATTAAAGTTGGCAGCTTATGAGCTGTGGTGGTAGAAGGAAGATATGGATGGCAGTGCCTTAGTTAAGAGGAAACATGGGCACCCAAGTATCTGCACAGGAGATAAGTTTAATGCTACGACTTTCTTAACAGCCTAGAGCCATGCAGACACTGTAGCCTAGGTCCAGGGGGTCACATCGTAAGTGAAGGACAGTTGAGGAGAAGGCAGGATGCAGTCTGCTTTGTTTTCAGCTTTAGATGGAGGAGGTTCTAAAGCATTTTGATAGCTTCTGCAGAAGGAGCTGTTGGAGAGGATTAATGATGGGAGAGAAGGAGGAGAGAGTCCTGGAGCGGCAAAGCCAGGCCCAGATGGTGTTGTTAGCTGGGGGCAGGAGGAAGAACAGTAATTAATCTGAGATGGGGAAGGAGAGGGCTGCCATTAATCTCTCTTCCCCCCTAAAAGACCCATAAGCCCCCCCTTCAGATTTTTTTGATATGGCAAATCCATATTCCCAAGAGTCCTGAGCATTTCTTACCTTTAAGATTTGGCGCCCAGCATCCACTCCTTTTGGACAGGAATCCATCACCTTTCACCGGAGGAATTAGTACTTTTCTCCCAGTGTAGGTAGTCTTGTGGAGGAGCGGCCAACCCCTCCCACCTCTCATCATTTTAAGGTTCATGTGATCGAGGCTGACCCAATCAGCATTTCTCCTGGGGCCTGTGAGCAGAGTGCAGCTCGTTCATTCTGCTGTTCATTCATCTTGATGGTGGTGACCCCAAAGAATCCACCTCCCAGGTCTAGCTGTGCTCCTCACTTTCATTTAGTTTTAGTGAGCCAATAATTCATTGTGTTTCTGCTTAAGATGGTGATAGTCAGTCACTTTTGATAATGACCAAATCATCTGACTGATAACGCTAATAATCTTTAAAATATATGGGCCGGGAGTTTGGCCTAGTGGTTAAAGTGCTTGCCTAGCATGCACGAAGACCCGGGTTCAATTCCTCGGTACCACATACATAGAAAAAAGCCAGAAGTGGTGCTGAGGCTCAAGTGGTAGAGCTCTAGCCTTGAGAAAGTCCAAGGACAGTGCTCAGGCCCTGAGCTCAAGCCCAGGACTGGTTAAAAAAATGTGTGTGTGTGTGTGTGTGTGTCTTCTCTCTCTAGAGAGAGAGAAGAAAGAGAGAGAGAGAGAGACAGACTGTTCTCTGTTGATCAGGACTGGACAGGTGTTTCTAGCCTTCTCATTTTATGCCTGGCATCAGACATCTCTCTTTGTCTCTCGGTCTCTGTCTCTTTGTCTCTGTCTGTCTCTGTCTGTCTCTGTCTCTGTCTCTGTCTCTGTGTCTCTCCTCCCCATCCACTCCAGATGGTAGGAAAACAAGATGCAAAGCCTGTAAAGAAGTGCAGAGTCAATCAAGTTTTATTTTTGTTGTTTTGTTCTTTGTAATCCTTCCTTTCTTGCCTCTTAACTCTTTTTCCTGCTTTCAACCCTGTCCTGAAGGAAAAACCAAAGAGGTTCAACTGTGCCCTGTGGAGTCCATCTAGCTCTGGGCTATCTCTCATTAGTCATTCGGTTGTCAGGTCTGCTCTAAGGAGGGTAGAGATGCCTCCAGCCCTGGAGCTAGCACACAGGATAGACTCTGCCAGCACAAACCTCTTGCCCTTGCCCCCATTCCCTTTTAGCCCTGAGTTTGGTGGAAACCTATTTCTTTGGTTCTGCAGTGCCATGAGTCAGTGCCCCTGGGTGCCCACTCCTAGACAGAGGCTTTAGCAGAGATGGTTAAATAGCACAGGCTTTCAAGTCAGGTAGACATGAGTTCAGATCCTGACTTTACCACTCACCCATGTGGGTAACTGTGTTGGCTTGTGTGGAACTGCTCAGGCTGGTGAGAGCCTGACAAATGTTGCTGCTGGTGAAGAGATGAGGTACCTGTTTCAGTGGGAGAAACCTGAGCCAGTCACTTGGCCACTAAGAATGCAATGAGCTGCTGAGACAGTCTACCAGAGAAAAGAATCCATGATGGCAAAGCTGCATGAAACAATGGAGATCAGACACGTCACAGAAAGTGGGGTATGTGAAAACAGCTCAACAAATGAGGGCCATCACACGATAATCACCACTGCTTTTATTTGTAGCATGAGGCAGATATACTTGAGAAGGTGGCACACACTGAAGGCAGCATGAGGTGTGGTGGGAGGCTCAGATGACACGAGCTGTTTATGATAGGGGAAGATTCATGGTTTAGGAGCCCTGTGTACAGAGAGTGGACAGAAAAAATGTCACTCAAAAACCAATAAAAATAGGCCATAGAGGGGTGGGGCTGGGATAGGAGCAAGAATAATCTTGCAGGGCCAGAAGTGGGGCCTAGTGGTACAGTGCTTGCCTAGCATGCATGAAGTGGTGGGTTCCATTCCTTGGTACCACATTCTTAGAAAAAGTCAGAAGTGGTGCTGTGGCTCAAGGTAGAGTGCTAGTCTTGAAAAAGGTCAAGGACAGTGCTCAGGCCCTGAGTTCACTCAGGACTGGTTTAAAAAAAAAAAAAGAATAATCTTTACCCAGCAAGAATAGTTTGTTTATGGGATGTATTGTTGGCTGAGTGGGCAGTGATGGAACTCCTGGGTTAAGATAATAGAAGACATTGGGAAAGGACCCGGTGAATCCCCTAGAAAAGGGGGTTGCTAGTCAAGGGAGTGGGTACCTGTTTCTGGGGGAGCACCCCTTTCAGGGTTCTTTTTTTTTTTTTTTTTTGCCAGTCCTGGGCTTGAGCTCAGGGCCTGAGCACTGTCCTTGGACTTTCTCAAGGCTAGAGCTCTACCACTTGAGCCTCATCACCATTTCCAGCTTTTTTTCTATGTATATGGTACCGAGGAATCGAACCTGAGTCTTCGTGCGTGCTAGGCAAGCACTCTACCACTAGGCCAAACTCCCCGGCCTCAGGGTTCTCTTGAGACAGGTTCCCACTGCCTTTCCTCTCTCATGTTGAATGTGAGCCCTCTGAGCTGGGCTTCTCTCACCCACCCATTCTGAATGGCCAGCGCCATTCCTCTGCACAACTTTGTCCTTGCATTTAAAGCCAGCTTGCCCACGATGGCTGCTCCTGTTGTCCCGTGTCCCTGGAGGAGATGATTAATGGATCTGCTGAACTGCTGTGTTGTACTTAGGTCTATCCCAGAGCCCATAGATTTTCTTTTCAGATAAAGAGGCTGCAAAGCCCTTCCTGGGCTGCGGGTCCTGGCCCACTCCTTCTCCTAGTTGGCAGGCGGTGTCAGAGAACTCTGAAAGGTAAATGAATTGATAAGAAAGAGGGCGGGGGTGGCAGTATCATCAGTGGCCCTTGTAAACAGCATAAAGTCACCTTGTGTGCTGGGACTAATGACGCCAGAGCAAGGACACGCATCCCTGTGGCACAGAGGAGCATCAGGGCCCACCTCCCTCTGCCTGTGTCTTCCTGTAGTGACACAGCAAGAGCAAGACGCTGGAACCTACCTCAGTTTCTTCTGTAAAAGAGGATGTTGAGGGCAATTTGTGCTCACCCCATGCAAATCACAGTGACCTACCTCCCAGCAGTTGTGGGTGTGGCCTGTCTCCTGTTAAGATGAGGCCACCTGACTGCTTCGAGAAAGGGCAATTTTACACTCAAATTGATAGGCAATGAATGCCGCTGATGGCTGGAGAGCCATTGGGACATAGGGAGTGGGCATGGAGCAGGTGCCCCTCATGCCCTCAGAAGGACCCCACCCTGCCAACACTCTGATCTTGGACTTGGAACTTTCAGAAGCTAGAGAGAGCCAATACCTTCCTCTCCATTTAAGCCACACAGCTTCTGGTAGGTGACTATGGATTCCTTGCACACTCATAGAGAAGAATAGTGGTCCTTCCTGTCGGGGTATGGAAAGATGCAACAAGGAATGCCTCGTGAAGCAGCTACGATGCACAGCTGCTTACGAAGTCATTGCATTTTAGATCTTATCCCCAGACACAGGGGTCAAGAGCTGGAGTGCAGGTGGACAGAGGGCCAGGCAGATCACGTTAAACAAGAAGTGTTTCAAGCTGGCTAGGGGGTGCCCAGACACATGGAGTTAGGGTCAGGTGCTCCCATGTGCTGTGCATTTCTTTTAATATTGAGTACTCAGATAAGGCAAATCCAGAGACAGAAATGGCCAGTGATTCCCAGAGACATATCACCAACATATACAGTTTGCCTATGTGAAATAAAGTTGTCTTGGTTAAGCCACCTGGTTTATTCTAGAACTCAATATGTAAGAAATAGGCAACAAGTGAATGTATTTAGTACCATTCAACCATATGCTTGAAAATGGTAGGTTTTACATTATACAAAGTAGATTGTCAGAGCCAGTGTGGTGGCTCACGCTTGTAATCCTAGCTACTCAAGAGGCTGAGGTCTGAGGATCGAGGTTCAAAGCCAACCGGGGCAGTAAAGAACTTGAGACTCTTATCTACAATTAACCCTAGAAAATGGGAATTGGGGCCATGGCTCAAAGGGTAGGGCAGTAGCCTTGAGCTGAAGAGCTCAGGGACAGCACCCAGGCCCAGAGTTCAAGCTCTACAACTGACAAAAAAAAAAAAAAAATAGGGAGGAATGTAAAATTGATTCCGCAGTCAGGCTGGAACTAAAAAGTTGGAGGAGTTAGTATCACCTTTGGAGGAGGAGGAGAAGCTCATGACCTCATGTAGTGAGGGGTGATCAGGGTGATAGTGATATTTGAATCACTTGGTTTAAAAGTCAGGTTCCCGTCAAATACTGAGGGGAAAGCTCAAGGTGGTATTCTCAACTCTTCTGGGAGGCCAGAATGCTCAAGGTGGGTGGAACCTCCCCAGGGCTGAGAGCTGGGGTAGGTGGGTTGGTGTGTCAGGCATTGCCAGAGGAAAACTCCAGGCTCCTATGGGCCTTCCTGTGGGTCTCTTCATCTGCCCATGTTCTCATCCACTGACACCCCAAAAATCCCTTCAGGGCTTCTCTTCTGACCTTTCATTTCTGACCTCTTGGCAGACTGTCCAGATGGGAGCATTTTGTCACCAGAGTTGGCAAAATAGGGGATAGGAATGCCTCCAAAGTAAACCCTCTGAGGTGGGGTGGGGGAGGGAGCCGCCAAAAAACACTGGAATATTTCTGGAGAGCACTGTGTACTGGACACTGCTCTGAGCTTCTTGTATTGAAACTGTGGACTGATTCAGAGGTCAGCCTGGAGATAAAAAGTTGAAACCAAAGTCCCACAGGGCTTTCTAAGCAAATGCTTTCTAGGAGTGAGTGTGTGTGTGTGTGTGTGTGTGTGTGTGTGTGTGTGTGTGTGTGTGTTCAACCTGGGCACAGAGCGCTTGTACTGGGAGAGGTGCTGTACTCATGAATGGAGAAGCCCCAGAGAAAGCCACAGGGAGAAAGACCCAGGAAGGCCTTCTGCCAGATACCAGTGAGGGGTCCAGGAGGAGCCAAAGGGGCCCAGCTGGAGGATGTGAGGGGAAAGTCTTCTTAAAGGGGAAGCCTCTATCTGCATTAGAAGAGACATTCCCCGGGAAGGGAAGGAGTGTGGGGAAGGCGTGGGTGATGGTGAGTGTGTGGCAGCACATCCATCCCTGGTCATCGGCATGAGTCCCTCCCAAGCCCCACAGCTGCCTTTCCAGCAGCTATACTGGCTTTAACCCCACATGTGGCTTGGTTCAAAGGGAGAGTCTGATGGCTGGCTACACTGGGCTGGTCCCCAGAAGCATGGTAGTTCTTGGCACTATGGGTAAATGCCTGTATCTGCCCAAAGTCTCACTCTCAGTTCATCTCTTTAGATGGCACTCTGCTAAAACAGACTTTTTATGAGGTCTCTTAGTCCAAAAGAGTGATTCAAGTGAAGTATCTTAGATACCACTCATTTGCACATCCATCCATCCATCCATCCATCCATCCGTCCATTTTTCCAGCACACACTCAGGAAGGTCTTCTGCAGTATCAGGTGTTATGGTAGTTGTGGGGATTCTAAGTGAACATGGCACCAAGTCGTTGATTCTGGTGGTAACCACTAGGGGAATATTTGAGGTCCTACAGGTGGAAGAGATTTCTGGCATGACATTTTGAGTAGCCCCTATCCTCACGCTGCCGCTTAACCTAGGATTGGGCCTAATGTGAAGAGGACAGTGAACTTTAGTTATTAAAAATTGATGACCAGTGCATTGTAAGCGCCTGTTCCTTCCATGCCAGCAAGAGGTTGGGCTCCATGGCTCCTCTTGAAAGAGAGTGTCACTTGGAACCCTGTGGAAATGAGCATACAGAAGTCAGAGCCACAGAAGTCAGAGCATCCTTGTGTGGCTGGTCCTTTCTCTCCCATCCTCTGGGACCTTGATGCCCTGGCTCAGCTCCCACGGAGGGACTTGCTTGCTCCAGGGAGGCTGCCTTAACTTGACAGAAACTGGAACAGGCAATGTTTCCTAACGACCCTCAGTCTCCCAAAGAGTGGAGATCATTTTCCAAAAGAAATCTTCTCAGAGAGCTTAATCTCCTAGGAAATCCTTCTAGAAAAATCAGAGGCACTGGTGACAGCGCCACAGCTGTAGACCGCGCAGCTCTTCCCTAGAAATGCCATCTGCGCTGTCAAGGCCCATCTCCCAGGCCTCTGCCTGGGCCCTTCACCTACCTCTTCTTCTACCATCCAGGTGCCTTCTGCCTGTCCCCCCAAAGATCCTCTGGCCCTGAGCTAGGAAAACTCTGTTCCCTTCCTTACCCCCCCCCCCACGTAACCCCTGATTTGGCAGGATGGATGGAAACTTTTGTGGAAAGCACTTGAGCTGACAAATGCTCCCAAGTCAGGACTTTGACTCAGGTCCTGGCAGGGCCAGGGCTCAGGATTCAGGGGGGCTTCCCTCCTGGGGTCAGGGCCTCCTGCTGTACTCCCCCCTCCTTCTCTTCAGCCCATCACTCACCAGTTCTCCTGTGACCCCATCATCACCAGAGAAGCCATTGTCTTTCACCCCCCCCATACCCAGCCCCTTTCCTCCCCCTCCCCATGGGAATGTCACTCACTCCTTTCCTCTGCCTGTCCTCCTCCGTGGCTGAGGAGTCAGCATGGAACTCCGTGGGGCGAGCAGTCTACAGCCTTATGCTGCTCTGTTTAAGATGTGGTTATGATTGTGTGATTTTTTTTGTCAGCTGCCTGTTATATCAATCACGGAGTCGGGATCTATTTATAGGTTGGGAGTACTGTGTCCTTAGTCACAAAGAGACACAGACAGGGGACTGGCAGCTGGTGCCGGAGGAGCGAAGCCACTAGACATCAGCCACTGGGACACCTGAGAGTGACTTCCACAGCGCCGGTCCTCCAGCCAGCCCAAGCATGTAAGTAATTCAACTTCTCCCTTCCCTCCACCCACACCACCCAGCACCTTTCTGTCCTCCTCCTCCTCCTCCTTCTCCTCCTCCTCCTCCTCCTCCTCCTCCTCCTCCTCCTCCTCTTCCTCCTCTTCCTCCTCCTCCTCCTCCTTCCCCCCCCTCTCTCTGTCTCTCTCTCTCACAGATAAAAATATCTCCCCATGCTTGCTCTTTTATCCCAGTTTTCCATCCTCTAAAGCACCCCTGCGTGGCGTGGGGAGGAAAATGTTGCCTCTTTGAGACCGTCACGGAAGGTCAGAGGGTCTCAGAATGGCTGGTGGGCAGGTTACTACACTCATGTGAAAGCTATAGGCTCCCTTTTATTTTTATTTGTTTTCGCAGAGAGAAAGTAAGTAAATCAAAAGGGCGAGGGAAGTGTACACGCGGCTCAGCGGGGTGGTTATACCTCCCAGCGTGAAAACTTTTCTTTGCCAGCAGCTCTAGCATTTGGTGAGCTTGTGTCGGTGGTAGAGAGGGGGAAGACTGGGGGGTTCTCAGGGACAGGTGATGATATAGGGGTCCTGCCAGACTTGGGGGGTCACCCTGGGAGCTTCCAGGTTCTGAGGTTTGTTTGCATTTTCTGTAGCATATCGAACGAAAAAGATTTGTTTTCCCCTGAGGAAGGAACAAGTTTGCTTCAGGAAATGGAGATGAGGAGAGCCTGCTGGACTGTGTGGGCTTCCAAGATTTTGGCCGGCTCGCTCCTTGGGCATATTTTCATAACTCTGGAAGACAAACTTAGGCAGGGGAGAGACCATGTCAGGAAGGCTGAAGGCAGGTGTAGACGCTGCTGAGTTCATCACTCTGCAGGAGAAACTTAATATTACTGAGTTTTGTCAAAGCTGTACTTGTTTCAGACAATCCCTGTGGTCTGCAGACTGTGTGTGCCCAGAAGGGGCTAGAGGTGCCCCCCCACCCCCGCACTGTCCCCAGGCCTTACCTGACACAAGCTTCCTATAGAATTCTGGGATTTGAGTGTCTCTACAATAGGCAATATTAGCCAAGAGCCTTGTAACTTGGGGGCATTTGTTTTATAGCATTTATGCAAGAGTAGCCCTTAAACTTTGCAAAAAGAAAATGAAATGATGATTAATGTAAATGCCATCTCAACTTTTAAAATGGGTCTCTTTTTAAACAGGGCTTTTGTTTACTGATATAGTAGTTACATTGCTGAGCACTTGTTCTTTATTCTCTTAGGAAAATAATATCCTAACGAAGAAAATCTTTCCAACAATTTAAAAGCATTAAGCAAAACAGAGAAGAGCCGGAATTGGTTTGGGCTGAGAATAAAACACTTTTGTCATTAAGACGGTTTACAAAAGTTAAAAACATGGACATGTGGACATAGGTTTAGAGAGGCAATTTGATCTGATTCATGAAAGCTCTACTTTTTCTTGGTTTTTTTTATTTCTTTTTTTCATATATTTTTGTTGTAATTAATTAAAGGGTTACATTATATTCACCAGATAGAAGGTGCATTACTTTACAAACATTGATACCCTTTCTCATGTCTTGGTCACCATTTCCCTCTCCCTACCCCTGGGTTTTTTAAAATTTCTTTTCACCTGCCATTTATTTAGAGTTGATATTGCCTTTAATGTATTTGCTGTTTTGGAGGGAAAAATGGGGATCAGAAATTAGAAAGGGGCTGAGCACTAGGGGCTCATGCCTGTAATCCTAGCTTTTCAGGAGGCTGAAAGAAAGCCAGCCCAGATAGGAAAGCTTGTGAGACTCTTATCTCCAATTAACTGACAAAAAAGACAGAAATGGAGCTGTGGTTCAAGTGGTAGAGTGCCAGCCTTAAGCAAACAACAACAACAACAAAAGCCCTCAGAGACAGCGTGCAGAACTTGAGTTTAAGTGTCAATATTGACTGCAAAAGAAAGAAAGAAATTAGAAGGGGACTTCATATAGTCACGAGACTACATTTACCAGTAAAGAAATAAAGAATAAGGAGTAAAGGGGGAGATGGGGGAGGAAATGAAACAAATTAGTATGAAAATCCAAGAAATCCAGAAAAAAGTGAAGTGACTTAATACATGTGAATTGTTATTATTTTTATTCCAATTCCAAGGCCTCTGTGTGTGTGTGTGTGTGTGTGTGTGTGTGTGTGTGTGTGTGTGTGTATGTGTGTGTGTGTTTAAAATAAACCTATTCTGCTAAGGTTTTCCCACAATAATGTTGGAGTGGGATTTGGTGGGTTATTGTTAATTAAAGCTCTTGTGAATCCAGTGATTGAGACATTGTGTTTAGCAATCTGGCAGTCCTCTATTTGCAAAGCTGAACTTCCACGACTTTCAGGGCTCGATGGCTTTTTAGAGAAAGTCTGGCATTTTTTTAACCTTTCAGCACAAGAGCACAGCCTTTCCTTCCCCTCCTAATGTGCAGGGGGGAAGGGGTCTGGCTAGCCTAGACTCATGATTAAATGCAGTAAGCGTTTTTGCCTTCCAGAATCAACTGTGGTCTCAATAAGAGTCCAGAATATTTGTTAGACCATGTAGGTAGGAACTTCCTCTTCTCTTGGTTATCACTGGAGGCTTTGAGGGGTGTTGGGGGCTTGTTTGGTGGAGTGTTAGACATGCTGGCTTTTATGTCTAAATTCAGGATGTGTTTTCTCTCCCCACCCCCATCCTCATTGGGCTCAGTAATAGAGATAGGGTTTGGAGGGAAACTTCAGTACATTTGCATAAGGCAGCGTTTGATTATTTAGTTTCTGCTTCAATAACGATTAATTTTATGTGGTCTGTGCTCCCATCAAACTCATTTTTTTTTCAAACTGATTTCTTAAATGCAATTGGTCATGGGACTGCCTGTGACTTCTTTCATGTCTGCAGAATCTAACCCCTTGGAATCTGTGCTTGTTTATCCTCTGTGTGTGTTGCAGGCACCACTGTTTTATGGGGCCTCCCTCCCTGGTTCACCCAGGAATCCAGCCCTGATCTCCTCCCAAATTGAGGACAGTGAGGCCAATGAGCAGGTGTGCTGGAATATAGTGGGCTCAGGTGTACACAACATCCATCTCCAGGAACGGGGAATCACAAATACCTGGAACGTACTCCCCTAATTCAAACAGTTTTAGCTAGCTGAAGTCTTTCCAAATACCCCATAAATTAAAGAAAAAAAAAGGGGGCTGGAAGGGTGTTTAAACCAAAGACCTGGTGTAGTTGTTTCTCTCTGTCATTGCAGGTCTACAATATATCTATCCATCTTCTTCTTATCTCTATTTTTGCATTTCATTTTCCTCTCCCTTTTTCTCTCTCCTTCCTCTTTTCCCTCTTCTTCCTCCTCCTCCTCCTGGCCTTTCCTGAGAAACACATTTCTATCTGGCACAGAAAATAAACTCAGATTGTGGGTAGTTATGTTAATCTAATTCAATCCTCAGCGGGTTAAGAGTGAAATTCTAATAGTAGAGCTGTTGAGGGCTTTTTTGTTAATGGCTTGGGGATTACATTGAGTTAAAGGCTCATTTCCTAATCAAACAGAGAGGGAGAGAGTGACTCCGAATATTTATGAGTCTCCCAGTGAGAGTTTAAACATTCAACTCCAAAAGCTAGGTTTCTACCAGAGGAAAGAGTTAAAACCCCTCAGGGCTGCTGAGGGAAAAAAAATTAAACCAGTTAAGCCATCAGCACATGCAGACTGCCTACCATTCTGGGCTCAGCAATGTGCGAGGCCAGCTGAACCTGGACAGGGAATGGGGAATGGAAACAGAAGCTGGAGTCAGCTAAAATGTTCAGATAAAGCTCCCTCTCTCCCCTAGTAGACTGCAATCTGCACTCCCAAGGGCCCCCAGAAACTGTGCTTTTCCTACCCCAAATCAGTCTCTTCTTCCAGTCTGGAGGTGAGAACAGGAGACAGAGTATGGCTCAATTTACCAGTAGCTGGAGAGTTCCCTGCTGTGCCTGGAGGGAAGAAATTCCCCCACTTCCATCCTGTCCAGGAAATGTGGAGATTTCTGTCTTCCCCTTGCAATGAGAATTCCAAAAGCCCTTGTGGTCCTGCACTGGATTCGGGGTACCTGGTCTTCTAACTCTGCTACCTTCATATAAGGATCTCAGAGCACCTCTGGTTCCTGCCTGAGGGAAGGCAGGTGAACACTCCCCAGGAGAGAGGGAAAGGAGGAGAGAGGGGTGAGAAAAGAAAGGGGAGAGAGAAGAGACAATGTTAAAGCCAAGCTAACTTGGTCAGGAGTGTTGGCCCAGACAAGCCTTCTGGCCCCAGTCTCCCTTCATGCTCTAAAGTCCATTGGAAGAGAGGGAAAGCCGGGGTCATGTGGCTGCCAACTGATCAGGCAGACGCACCAAGCAGAGTGGCAGCAGAGTTCACAGTGCTCTGGCAAGCCCTCTGACTAAAGGAACTTGGTCTCAAACCTGCTGTGGGAGAGCAGGGGAGGCAACGGGACTCAGGGCAACATCCCTTGGTCAGGGACTGACTCATCGCACTCTGTACAAGTGAGGTTTCATCACTGTCTGGGTCCTGGTGCACATTCATTCCAATATGCACTTTAGTCTGGGGGTCTCTGCTGATTCCCACAGTCATGGCTGGAAAACTGAGCTGCTCTGTGCTCCTGCCTCTTGACAAACAAACCCCCAGAGCCAAAGAGACATCATCTGAGTTCCTACGAGAAATGTCCCCTTACTGGGTGTGGTGGCTCACACCTGTAATCCTAGCTACTCAGGAGGCTGAGATTCTGAGGACTCAGGTTCAAAGCCAGTCTGAGCATGAAAGTCCAAGTCTGTGAGACTTATCTCCAATTAACCACCAGAAAACTGGAAGTGTTGCTGTGGTTCAAGTGATAGGGTAGTAACCTTGAGCTGAAGAGCTCAGGGACAGTTCGCAGGCTAGAATTCAAGTCCCACAACTGGCAAAAAAAAAAAAAAAAAAGAAATGTCCTCTTGTGAGATACCCTCACTCCTGAGTCCTCAGCACCGCCTCTGGGCCTCATGTAAGGCCTTACTCTCCTGCAAGGAAAGTAAGCGTCCTCCTCCTCCTTTGTTCTCACTGAGAGAGAGGCTCAAAGCAGGGCAAGTGGGATCAGCTCTGAATGTTCCCCCATCCCTACCCTTCTCTCAGTTCCCTCACCTTGCAATCAAGAGATACTAAACACTGCCGGGTGGGGTGCCATGCTCACACCTCTAACCCTAGCTACTCAGATCTGAGGATTGCTGTTCAGAGCCAGCCAGGGCGCTCAAGACTGAGACTCTTATCTCCAATTGATCACTAGAATACTAGAAGTGGGGCTGTGGCTTAAGGGGTAGGGCAGTAGTCTTGAGCTGAAGAGCTCAGGGACTAGGCTCAGGCCCAGAGTTCAAGCCCCCATGACCCACGAGAGAGAGAGAGAGAGAGAGACAGAGACAGAGACAGAGAGAGACAGAGAGAGACAGAGAGAGAGAGACAGAGAGAGACAGAGAGAGAGAGACAGAGAGACAGAGAGAGAGAGACAGAGAGAGAGACAGAGAGACAGAGAGACAGAGAGACAGAGAGACAGAGAGACAGAGAGACAGAGACAGAGGCACAGACAGAGAGAGACAGAGATAGAGAGACAGAGTCAGTGACAGAGAGACTGAGCTTCCATGTTGCCTGAATCTTCCTAGGACTTTCATCCTGTTCAGTAAAGAAGCTTTGTCTAAGTTGATGTCAGATTTAATTGCTACACTGGGATCTCTCCTGTGACACTTTCCCTCATTTGTCATGGCTCTCTCCTCTCCCCTTTTTGCATGTACCTGCTTCCTCTGGCTGTTTCAGACTGTCAGGCCGGTGTTCTGGTCCCTGAGGTGTACATGAGAGGGAGACCTTCTCTCTGAAGCCTTCCAGAGTGTCTGCTTCCATTAGCACAGACAAGGCCTTTGAAAGGTGTCGAGTTAGGAACATCATTTTAGGTACCAGCTTCCTCCCAGAACAGCATTTCAGTGCTCATTTAGAAGCCAGGGCATAAAAAAAAAAATCTCAGACTGCCAAGGGTTAAATGATTGCAAGACAAGTCTGGGCATCTCTTGGGGACTCTTGTCTGACTGAGACAATTGATTAGCTTAGCTAAGCGATCTTTCTAGCAATATTCAGGAGTGAAATTATTGCTGATGAGGCTTTGTGTGGGTGCGTGTTGCAGGGTCTCTGTCAGGATAACGGAGAAGAGAGAGATGTCATAGATTGTTTGGTCCTACATCAGTCTCAACGAAGGACCCACTGCCCCTTGTGTATCTGAGGTTGTATACAATTGTGGGCATTGTGTGCACACAACTCAACTGGGGAAGGCACAGTGAAGGTTGTAGGGGCTTCTTTATATCTTATCTTTGCAACTTCTTGAGAATCTACATATGGCGTGGTGTGCGTGTGTGCGTGCGTGCGTGTGTGTGCATTGATACTAGGGCTTGAGCTCAGGGCCTTACACTCTCAATCTTTTTTGCTCAGATATAGTGCTCTACTAATTGAACCACACTTTCACTTCCTGGCTTCTTGTTGGTTAATTGACAATAAGAGTCTCTTGGATTTGTCTATCTTGGCTGGCTTTGAGCTGTAATCCTCAGCTCTCAGCCTCTTGAGTAGCTGGGATTATAGGTGTGAGCCACAGGCAGTTGGCAATCTATACTTTATTTTTCCTGTCTGGTGTGTGTGTGTGTGTGTGTGTGTGTGTGTATGTGTGTGTGTGTGCTGGTTCTGAGTCTTAGAATCAAGTCTAGCACTCCACCACTTGAACCACAGCTCCATTTCCAGCTTCTTGGTGATTAATTGGCAACAACTGTCTCATAGACTTTCCTGCATGGGTTGTTTTGGAACTACAGTCCTCTGGTCTTTGACTTCTGAGTGGTGAGGATTATACATGTGACCCCTAGTGCCTACTTTCTTCATTTAAAGCGTGAACACTGAGCATTGGTAGAGCAATGCGCAAAAACATCCGGTACTGAGTTTGAATTGCTGTCTTGGACCTTAAAAAAAAAGAAAGAAAGAAAGAAAAACAAGAGTGAACACTGAAGTCAACTGGAGAGAGACTCTGGGTTGAGTGAGGTTTGTTTCTATCTGAAGGGGTGGGGTGGCCTGAGGACAGCCTGGCGCAGGGAAGGTGCCAGGCATGTGTGGGAACTTCTGCTCTCCAGCGCTGTGCCCTTGCCCATCACAAGGGATCATGGAGAATCTCTTGGACCCTCCAGCCTTAAAGTTGACATGTTTTCAAGTGTTGGCTAGAATGGACCCAAATACTATGCTCAGAACATAACTAATAATCAGAAGTCAGCCAGCCTACATCCTTCCCAGCAAAGACAGGGGGCTCGGATGTGGCTTTCCCTAGCCTTTGGGGCTTTACCGCCATTTTTCTTTGGTTTCTTCTCTGTTGTCACCTCTCTCACCATCCTGAAGCATAATAGGAATTAGTGGAAAATGTGTCAGGACTACCTGTTCAGAAACATGGAGCCAGGGTTTTTGCTGGTTTTTTAACTTGTGGAGCCTCTCTACTCTTGAACCTCTGTCTCCTCGTTTCACCTCACTTCCCCCATCCTACTCATTCAGCATCTGCACCAGGCTTCCTCGCCAGAGGTCTTGACCCCAGGCACCCAAGGCCAGAGGCCGCCATACCAAGTGTCTAGTTTTGTCCAGTCCTCTGGTGTGTCAGAAAGCAGCATCATGGTTGGGGTATAGTAGGGGTGTTGCTTCACAAGAGCCTGAGATCCTTATTTACAAATTAACCAGCAAAAAGCCCAAAGTGGAGCTGTGACCCAAATGGTAGAGGAGCAGCCTTGAGTGAAAAAGCTAAATGAGAATGCAAGGCCTTGGCTTCAAGCCCCAGTACCTGCACAAGAAAAAAAAAATAAAGACATCCTGGTCTTTCTGGGTAGCCCACTAGGGTTGGAGTTGGGGAGATCTGTCTAAGCCTTTCAACTATCATGGAAATTTGCCTTCCCCTGCCTAGGTATATGGCTGTGAAGGTAGGAAGTGGGGTTTTGTTGTTGTTGGGTTGTTTGTTGTTGTTGTTTTGGTCTTTTTTGCTGACAGTCCTGAGGCTTGAACTCAGAGCTTAGGCACTGTCCCTATGCTCAAGGCTAGCACTCTATCACTTGAGCCACAGCTCTACTTCTAGCTTTTTGGGTAGTTGCCAATAGAGTCTTAGGAACTTTCTACCTCAGCTGGCTTTGAACCCAGATCCTTAGATCTCAGCCTCCTGAGTAGGTAGGACTACAGGCCTGAACGACCAGTGCCTGGTTTAGGAAGTAGTTTAAATAATTGATCTCAGGTGTCTATGAGAGTCTTGTGTCACCACAGAGGAATCTCTTTGTCAGGCCACTTCGCTTTCCCAGTGTAGAAGAAGGGAACATGGGTACTTGTTGCCATGTTTTGACAGTGCATCTTTCGGGAGTACCTAGCAAAGAAAGAAGAGTGGGACTAAGAAAGGGCAATTTCTAGTGCCTCCAAGGAGGGCTGATTTGTCTAGTTCAGGGACTTGTAGAAGTGTCATCATGTTCTCTGGGGAGATTTTTGAAAGCAGCCTAGTGGCTGGCCTGAGTGTGTGCATGCGGCCAGCCAGCCATGACTCTCTTCTTCCCCATGTCAGGCTGCGAGTAATCTAGAAGGAACATGTAATTACTGTTTACTCTGGGTACTTGATTGAGAACCCCTCATGTAATGACTCGAGTTAATTCTGCCTTCAGTTACCCACCTGCTGTTTTTCCTCGGAAGTCAATGGGAAGCAGCCCAGGGGAAGATGGCAGGATGGATCTTAGTCTCTGGGACATCTGGCTTTGCTCTTGGGCAACAAATAGACGAAGCTGGTATCTTTCTCATGGAGAATCTTTGCCCAGTCCTTGGTGATGGAAGTTTCAAAGCAGAGCCAAGTATTATTCTAAAACTTGTCTCAGTAGACCTGTTGGACAGTTAGTAGCATCCTAAGGGAGGAATAGTAAAAAAAAAAAAATCTTTTAGAGATAAGAGGATACCATTTTCCATTTTCCAGGCACCAGTGGCTTATGCCTGCAAATCCTAGAGACCCAGGAGGCCGAGATCTGAGGATTGCAATCTGAAGCTAGCTCTGGCAGGAAAGTTTGCAAATCTCTCTCCTTCTCTCTCTCTCTCTCTCTCTCTCTCTCTCTCTCTCTCTCTCTCTCTCTCTCTCTCTCTCTCCTCTCTCTCTCTCTCTCTCTCTCTCTCTCTCTCTCTCTCTCTCTCTCTCTCTCTCCTCTCTCTCTCTCTCTCTCAGCAACAATCTCACCTCAGAGAAACCTCATTGGCTATGATACTGCCCCTGCACAAACCTGAAGTTTTCAAACCTCTCATCTCCAATTAGCCACCAAGAAAGCTAGAAGTGCAGATGTGGCTCAAGTGGTACAGCACTACCCTTGAGCAAGAAAGCTCAGGGATAGTACTTGGGCCCTGAGTCCAAGCCCTAGGAATGGCACAAAATAAACAAACAACAAAAAAAAACCCAAAAACAAGAACTAGTAAATGAATTTATAGGGGAGAGAAAAAAAGAGGATAGCACCTATAAGTATGACTTAAAACTTGCAAAAGTGTTGGGGTGGGGGTGGGGGAGGGAAATGGGGATCAAGACATGAGAAAGGGTATCAATGTTTGTGAAGTAATGCACCTTCTATCTGGTAAATATAATGTAGCCCTTCTATTATTTACAATAAAAATATATGAAAAAAAATTTTTAACTTGCAAAAGTGGCCTGGCGCAGTGGTTTATACCTGTAATCCTAGCTACTCAAGAAGCTGAGATCTAAGGACTGAGGTTCAAAGCCAGCCTGGGCACTAAAAAGTCTGTGAGACCGTTATCTCCAATTAATCACTAGAAAACCAGAAGTGGTCTGTGCTGTGGTTCAAGGGGTGGGGCAGTAGCCTTGAGCTGAAGAGCTCAGAGATAGGGCCCAGGCCAATGGGTAGGTCAGTAGCCTTGAGCTGAAGAGCTCAGAGATAGGGCCCAGGCCTAGATAGAGTTCAAGTCTCACAACTGATTAAAACAAAACAAAACTTACAAAAGTGGCCATGCATCACCTAGAAATCAGGCATAAGGTGTTCATTGGAATGAAGCTCCGTGCCTGTGAGGAGATTCTCTGTGCCCACCTGCCAGGGGTATCTTTGGTTTCCTCTAGCTCCTTCCTTGCTTGCTTTCCTGACTTATTTGGGAGTAAATGTGCCTAGTTCTTTAAGGCGGAGAATGAGGTCAGGGAGAGAACAACTGGATACATTAAAATTAAACCCACAGAATCTACTTGTCAAAAATATCAGATATCTTACCTTGAAATATCCACTGATGTGGCTGGATACTATTGTAGAGGTGACTGAGCTGTTCGTGGAAATAAAACTTGAGTTTTCTATCAGCCTATTGAACAATCATTTTATAGAAGCTTCCAGACGCCATTGTCAGATAGCTCTGTACAAGCTACTTTATTTCCCTCTGCCTCTGTTTCTCTGGCTGTGGCATTGTGGCTCAAAGTGGCAGTGATCCAGCTTTGAGCAAAAGAGCTCAGAGACAGCACCCAAGCCCTGAGTTCAAGCACCATGATCAACAAAAAAGCAAACAAAAACAAAAACTAATCATAGTGCATGCAGGGAAATCTCTTGGTAATAATAAATAAGTGGAGCTGTATTAAAGCCCTTGGAAAACACAATTTAGGAAGGATATTTTCCTGCTGGACACATCCAATTTTTGTATGACCAACCTCCTGTTTCTGTGTTTTTCCCCCTCTCTTTCTCTCTCTCTCTCATACTCTATTAATTTAAAAATATTACAACTGGAGACTTGCTAAATAAAGAGTCCTCAGAGCACAAAGTATTCCTCATCCAGTTTCTTTGTCCCTGTGTGCTCTCTTATAAAGATTTTCTTGTTTTTTTTTCCAACTGGCCTTGATTTTATCATTAGTAGCTGTGTGACAACTCTCTTTTCTGTGTCTAACTTATTTCTAAAATATTCTTCCCCAAGTCCTTAAGTCTACCTCTATTGGTTTCTCGGTCCCTTTTCTCTCCCCACTTTACCATTTTATAGAACTTATAAAAGCCATTCCTTTGTATGTTAGACCCTTGATCTCAGGCCTTCCTGAATCCTCCAGCAAATTTCCCAGAAGAATGGTTCTTACTGTCGGACTTCTGCAGTTCAGGTGGTCTTGGGTCTCTGTCATTTCCATACTGAGCCTGGGGACATGCTTTGTTCTCCATCCTAAAACCTCATCTTTTCTTCAACCTGCCATTTTCACATTGGGGATGAGCTACCTTGTGAAATATAAAGCTTTAAAAATTCCTGTCTTCCTTTGCCTTTGCATGGGGAAAGCTTTCCACTCGTGTGTGTGTGTGTGTGTGTGTGTGTGTGTGTGTGTCCCTGACGATAATCTCTTTCCACGTGAACTCTACCACTGCCGGAGACCTAACTGTAACACTTTCTGCACATATTTCTTTACTGTTCCCACAGTGTTTAGCACTCGCTTCTTTTCCATACGCATATGTGCTCACTCTTCTGATGTGAGAGAAAGAGTCCTGCGTTTGAAGGTTTTTGAAATCTTTCCTAGCTTACCTTTTATACTAATTGTACAAGGGCATTTTATTATGGTATTCCCATGCTCGTCTATAATGTTCTTTGATCAAATCCACTCTATTTATTATATATTTATTTGCAGTTCCAGTGTTCAAACTCAAGACCCCAAACTTACTAAATAGGTGCTCTACCACCTAAATCACACCCCCAACTGTTTTAGCTTTAGTTGTTATTGGAATAGCGGCTTGCATGAACCCCCCCACTCAGGGATCTAGACTGTGATTCTTCTAGTTATGCTTCCTGTACAGTTAATACAGCAGATGAATATTACCAGGCCTGGTTTATTAGCTGAAATGGGAATTCCTTATTTTTTCCTGCCTTTGAATCTCAAGCCTCCCGATTTCTATCTCCTGGCTAGCTCGGATTATATGTATGAGCCCCGAGCCCAGCTATATAAACTTACGTAAGTAAATTGCACATGTAATATAAGTTACATAAACTTACTAAAGTAAATTTATCTTGTCTACCTGTATAATAACTGAAAATTAGAGTTGTCCCAATAATACAGAAGGGGAAGTAGTCATTAAGAGAAACAGAGGTTAAGACTCCCCAGTAAGTTCTACTATCTTCTATCACCTTCTACCATATATTGCAGGGCTGATTACAAACAAGCAACCAACAGAAAACTCAGGAACACCCTTTGTGTCACTTACATAGACATGGAATGTGGTTCAACATCTTCTAAGTTTTCATCCTTTAATTTGTTTTCTTTGAAACACGTAGAGCGTTGTCCTTAACAAATCTATCTGAAAGGGAACTCAGAACCCTAGCTTTTATTCCCCAAGTGCCTGCATCCCAGATGCTGCCATCCAAGCCCTCTGCTAACATCCTTAGCTCTGCTTTGCCATTCTCACTGTCCTGCTTTTCTCCAAGTCAGTGTTTTCAGATCTTTACAGAGGAGCAGGTAGTCATGCTGGGGGAAGGTGGACCTCAGCTGTGGGTTAAACAGAAAGCGGGGCTCAGAAAGCCCCTCTATGGCCAATGGAGCATTCAGAAATCATACTCCTGTCATTTCCTGTTCTGTGTTAACAGCACTTTCCTGCTCCCATCTTGTTTCCATCTTGGATTTTAGAGCCACCCATAAACAAGGTTTTTATTCATTGGTAGTTTAGATTTTTTTCCACCATATTCTTTCCAAGACTGGTGATTTGAGTTGGTGCCAGTGGTGCAGGCCTATAATCCTAGATACTCAGGAGGCTGAGATCTGAGGATCACAATTTGAAGCCAGCCTATACAAGAAAAGTCCAAGAGATTCTTATCTCCAATTAACCACCAAAAAGGATAAGGGGAGCTGTGGTTCAAATGGTAAAGATTTGAGCAGAAAAGAGACAGTGCCCAGGCCCTGAGTTTGAGCCCCAGTACTGGCACAAAATTAAACAAACAAAAAAACTGGTGGTTGATCATCTCCACCACTATTTCCACCATCTGTGTCTTCCTAACTCTCTTGGGGTGGGGGGGATGGGGGAAGGTCTGTGTGCTCCTTCCTTTTATGTGGGCATTCTCCACTTTAGCTTACTCTCTACTTGCTCATGGAGGGAGCTGGGTGGGGGAGGTAGCATATCATGCTAACATCACAGCCTGGAAGACTGGACTCCTTATCCACTCTCCTGTGATTTTCATCTCCTCTTGATCTACCCACCTTGGTTCTTGGGATGCTAATCACATTCCCAAGGAGAGTCAGACTATCTCCCCATCTTGGATGGAATCCAACTGTTTGGGACAAAGTATTTATCCTCTCTGTGTCCATGACCCTCCACGTAGATCAGTTCATGGGATCTGCTGCTCCTCTGGCTTCCATTTCTCTCCAGAGGTGCCCACAGCCAGCAGCTTCGCTCCTGCACAGTGGGAGGTCAGGATGAGCTGGGGATGCTGGGTGATGCAGTGATTGCTAGTATTTAGCATTTGCCCTTTCTCCCTAGCCACTGTGTCACCTGAGACTAGGTAGGTCACTGAAGATGAGACTATTAGAGAAGTGTTTGTTGTTGTTGTTGTTGGCGGCCATGGTGCTTGAACTCAAGACCTGGGCACTATTCCTGAGCTCTTTTGCTCAAGGCTAGCACTTTATCACTTTGAGCCATAGCACCATTGAAGATAAAAGACTGGCTTTAAGCTGTGATCTTCAGATCTCAGTCTCCTGAGTAGCTAGGATTACAGGGATGAGCCACCAGCGTCAGCCGAGAAAGGTTTTTGCTTTGTTTTGTTTTCCCTAATATGACACCTTCTCTTGGGGACTTCCACCTCTGTCTCCTTGGATTTTCTCTCCAATCTCAGTCTTTCTTTATGTAGAGAGATTGCTAACATTCCCCAGCCTCTAGCAGGAGAATGGGGCGGGCTCTGCTTATAGAGTCATCTGTAGGGTAATGAGATGTTAAAATGAACAGCAGGCTGCGTTGGCTTCCTGAGTGGTGGCCTTGACCAAGGGCCTGGTTCTCTAGCCTAGAGTAAACCAGAGGTGCCAGTAGTACCCTCGCATTCCAGATCCTGAGCCTGTTGCAGGTTCAGAACAACAACATCCCAAAGTCAGTGCCTTTTTACCTGCCAGGAGCATGTAAGGCTCTCTGCCAGGTAGCTTTTCCATCTCCCTGTTTTGTGCATTCTGCCACCACCCTGCAGTTTGGGGATGGCTCGGGGAAGCTGGGAAAGGTGAGTATCCTTAGATCAGGTTCACCAGAGCAGAGTCTGTTGGAGATTCTGGGCATGCATGGTAAAGAGGCGGTGCTTTCTGGAGCAACCACACAGGGCTGAGGAAAGAAAGAGTACAGAATGGCGCAAGACATGCATGTGGGTTCAGCTGAGGTCTTGCAGCAGCCCCATCTCCTGGATAGTTTGGGAGCAGAGGCTCTACCACAGCCTTTCCTGAGATTCACACAAGTAGAGGGGCCAGTTCACTCTCCACTGATCATAGATTGGCTGAGAGCTGGGCCAGGTGGATGGGGAGGAGTGCGGATGGGAATCTCCCAGGCCCTCTTGTTCAAGGGCAAATTCTCAGAAGCTGCTAATAAGCAGCTGGGAGGAATCATTGTGGGGGCATTGGAGAAGAGCAGAGCACCCCACATTTACTGCAGGCCAGAGGCACACATAGACCCATGTGCTTTGTGACCACTTAGGCCCTGCTAGGAGTCAGCCCTGAACCTTGACAACTCTCCAGGCTGAGCCAGGATAGAGCCCCAGGACCCTGGGTATGAACATTTCCAGCCACAGTGATGGAGAAGAGGAATCTGAAGATAGTCAATGAATCAATGAATGTGCATAGCTTGCATTTGTTCTTCCACTTAGCTGTTTTACAGTGAGTTCATTTGCTTCTCTGCACTTGTTTTTCTCATTTGTGTCTGGAGGAGCACGAGAGGTAAAGTATGCGGAAACACTAAGTCTGGTGGCTGAAGGTCACAGGGAATGAGCGTGCCAGCTTTTTGGGCATGGAAGTGTTAAAATGAGGGAGTCTGCATGTCCATGAATGATATCCACTGACCAGGGATTTGACTAGAGAACTGGGAAAGATGCTTTGGGGGATGACCCCACTCCTCTGCTTTCCAATTGTCACATGGCTGTGCCACACACAGAGCAGGCAGAAGCCACTCTTCCTGCCAACTGCTCTTCCAGCTCTGGCATGTGCACAATCACGGGCATAGCTGGGGCTCCAGGGTGCACAGGCCACCATCTGCGGGAAGGGCTACTCCTGGGCCCCGCACAGCCAGTCTACAGGAGTGCATTCTCAGCCTTTGGCAGCTTCCTGGGCTGGGTGGCTGGGGGCGGGGGGAGAAGGGGGACCCCGGCAGGGACTGGGTGACCTGGCAGCTGTGGCTCCAGCCCTTGGGAACCCGTTTCAGTCTCTCACAGGCTTTCCTAGTTCCCAAGCAAAATACTCAGTGTCCTTCACCACCAACAGTCACATGGCAAAGGTTTGCAGCCAAGAAGCCCCATGTCTACCTCTGTAGCTTTCCATGTGTCCCACCAGACACGGGAGCCCTAGGTGGGGGTGACGAGAATGCTCAGCTTCTGCCTACTGGGGCTTCATTACCTTCTTCATTTCTCCCTGATTGATTTGGGAACATAGATTTAAAAGCATCTCTGGCTAGCCAGGCACTGGTGACTCATGCCTGTCATCCTAGCTACTCAGGAGGCTGAGATCTGAAGATCTCAGTTCAAAGCCAGCCTGGTCAGGAAGGTCAATGAGATTCTTCTCTCTAATGAACCACGAAGGAATCCAGAAGTGGAGCTGTGATTCAAGTAATAGAGCACTAGCCTTGAACAGAGGATCCAGGCCCTGAGTTTAAGTTCCAGACTGGCACCAAAAAAATAGATATTTATATTCACCTGAGTCTAAGAGGAAGCTGGATAGAAAATCAAGACAATTGTTAACTTGAGTGGAAAGGATGTTGACACTAGTTGATGTGGCAGGTAGGTAAGGTGGGTTGGTACAGCAGGTAGGAAGGCAGGAGTCTAGATTGACCTTATGTGAAAAGACACGGGTTGTGATGGTGGTGAAGAAGAAGGAGGCAGTCTTATTACTGAGCACATAATATGGTCCAGGGTCTGGGCTTGATGCTCTGCTCCCGTCCTTTCTTTCTCATGCTCAGAACCCAAGCCGTGCCTGCTGGAATTACTTCTAATATCTTGCAGATGTGGAGAATGAGGCTCAGAGTTCAGTGCGTGGCCTGAGATTGGTCAGTGACTACTGGCCACGGGGATTTGAACCAGTTCATATCCAAATGCCTACACTTTGGCCTCTTTCTTGTACAGTGTATCCAAATACTGTTTGATGTTTTGTGGAATCAGGGCATCAGCTGGAGAGGAGAGCCCCAAACAAGTGAGGGAAGAAGCTCCCCATTTTATAAATGAAAACCCAAGGCTTGCCAGGTGCCTGTGGCTCATACCTGTAATCTAGCTATTCCAGAGGCTGAGATCTGAGGATGGCAGTTCAAAGCCAGCCCAGGCAGGAAAGTCCATGAGACTCTTATTTCCAGTAAACTACTCAAAAAAGCCAGAAGTGGTATGGCTCAAGTCGTAGAGTGCTAGCCTTGAGCAAAAGAAGCCCAGGTCAGGGTTCAAGCCCCAGGAGCAGCAGAAGAAAAGAACAAAGGAAAGAAAGAAAGAAAGAAAGAAAGAAAGAAAGAAAGAAAGAAAGAAAGAAGAAAGAATACCCAAAGCTGGGTTGGAGCACTTCAGTCCAGTAGGCAGCCAAGAGGACATCTGTGAAGGTCGTCACCACCTTCTGGGGTGAGTGGCAGAGTTGTCTGGTTGTGGGGCCTGCATTTTAGCCAGTGCTCCATTTGGGGTGAGAGATACATTCACTCATGTTTTCCAACACCTCAGGTCTAGACAGATAGAGGACTGATAAGGAGCCCCATGAGTGGTCACGTTAGCCCCCTGAGTCAGCTTCCTGTACCTCCAAGCTTCTGGACCATTCCTACTACAGTCTCTCAACCTATGCCCTGGCATAGGGGTCGTGTAATCAGTGTGGAAGTGTGCTTTGTGCCCCCAGAGTGTGAATACTGACTTTCCTCCACAACCAGTCCCCCAAAGTTCCCTGCATCTTCCATGGCTCTATGCCCACCTCCATTCCCTCTTGCCTCTGTAGAGACTTGTTCCCATGTGCATATATATATATATATATATATATATATATATATATATTCAGTTGTAGGACTTGAACCCTAGGCACTGTCCCTGAGCTGAAGAGCTCAAGGTTATTGCTTGACCACTTGAACCACACTGCCATTTCTGGTTTTCTGGTGGTTAACTGGAGGAAGAGTCTCAAGGACTTTCATACGCCCAGGATGGCTTTGAACCACAATCATCATACCTCAGCCTCCTGAGTAGCTAGGATTACAGGCGTGAGCCACCAGGGCCCATCAGTGTTGCAAATGTTCAACAGAATAGCCCAGAGATATGTAGGTGTTTATGTGTGCATGTATGCACTTGTATGTGTATGTGTGTATATGAGTGTAATGCCACCACTCCTCTGCTACTGGCTTCTTGCTGGTTAATTGGAAATAGGTCTTCCAGATTTGTCTGTTAGGGCTGGTTTCAAATTAGGATCCCTTGATCTCAGCCTCCTGAATAGCTAGGATTATAGGCGTGAGCCATTGGCACGTGGCTAGGACTGGGATCTCTTGATCTCAGGTCTGTGTTGCAAATATTCAATAAAATATTCCAAAGAAAAGTAAGTGCATGTTAGTGAGGCACCAGTAGCTCACACCTGTAATCCTAGAGATGTGAGGATCGCAGTTCAAAGCCAGTCTGGCAGGAAAGTCTGAGACTCTTACCTCCAATTAACTACCAGGACACTAGAAGTGGTGCTATGGCTCAAAGTGGTGTTGACGGTAAAGGATCAGGGACAGTACCCAGGACCTGAGTTCAAGCCCCACGACCCAAAAAGTATGTGTGTGCATGCGTGCGTGTGTGCACGCACATGTGTGTGTGTGTGTGTGTGTGTGTGTGTGTGTGTGTGTGTAATGCTTAGTGCACACAGGAGTTACTCTGTACACTCTGATGGCGTTCCATCCAGCTGGGAGCCAGGACCAGTCAACAGTGTGGGAGGCTGAGCCCTCTCCTCTGGCATGGGATGAGAGAAACTGCTCATCTGCCCATATTGTACAGTAGTACAGTAGTTAGGAGAACCACACGTCCAGAAAACAGTGAGACATAGAAGGCTACCACACAGAAAACACTAGCATGTCAGCCTCAAGCCCCTTTGACCTCATGTCCTGTCTCTGCCACGAGGGAGGCTGGATCTTTGCAATTCACCAATCCCCTCCACACACAGGAAGCGGGAGGTACCTACACCCCAATGCCCACTCACACAGGCACTGACCTACGAAAACATGACAGGATTACAGCTGCCCATACACAAACCAGCATCCTTTAAGAGGTGAAAAGCTCCATGAACTGTCTGCATTTTGTTTACGGCTGTAAGGTGGGGTGACCAGGAGATGGATTAAAGCACTGGGGTGTCTATGAGACTTGGCCTCTCCCCGCTTCCTCTCACCTCCCCCTGCCACCCTCGTGGCCACACACAGCCCCACATGGGCTCTTAGACACGCGCTCGGCCTGCTGTGGCCCCTCAGTCCATCCCGGCCCTGAGTCCTGCCTTGTCTCTGCCAGCCTGGGTCCCAGCAGGTGTTCCCTAATTAGCAATCTCTTCATTTCCAATCAAAGCACAAAGCGGCCCCAAAAGCCTGTCTTTATGAGGGAGCCAGCAGCGGCTAGGGATGTGAGGGGGGGATAATTGTCTTCGCCAGTGGCGGCAGTAAGCGGCTGGCTAATTCATTATTGTAATAACTTTGCTTGTCCTTGGGGAGGTGAGGGGGGGAGGGAAGGAGGCGAGGGGGGAAGGGATGAGTGTGACTGAGGATGGGTGTTGGAAGGTCTGGGGCCAAGGGTGGGAGACAGATGATCCTGAAAATGTGGCACCTGCCTGTTCCCCTTCTTTGAAGGGGAACGTGTCTCTCCTTGCTCTGTCCAGTCCACAAACAGGGGACAAGTAACAGGCCACCCACTGCTGTGACCAGAATGGAGTAAGAAGTGCAGGCTCCTCATATGTGGGCATGCCTCATCAGGGGGAGCCTGGGGATGCTGCAAAGGGCAGCTAGGAAGCCGTTCTCCTGAAGAATCTTAGGGCCTGAGCTGTGTTGTGGGACTGCGGATGCAAGCCCTTGTCGCAGGGACTTGTGGTCCCTACTCCTCAGCCCACTTGACAGGGAGGCGGGTCTCTGGTTGAACTTCCTTGAACAGATGCTTTGCGCTGTTATTGGCAGAATGCTGTGAGTAGCAGCCTCACGAATTCCCTCCAACCCAAAGGCACTACACAGGTGGTGAAAGGGGGATACTGTGACTATAGCCTGGTTGTCCCTGCCCTGATCTACTTTCCCCAGTGGTGAGACTGGGGCCAGCCCCTCCCCCCCCTTTTTGGCCAGCTCCTCCCTCTTCCCTTCCTCCATTCCCCCCACCCCCAGCCTAACTGCAGGCAGCGATGGTGACTGAGGACTAGGGGGAACCAGGTGACATTATGAGCTCTTGGGGACTCCAGCTGAGTCTCAGGGCTAGAAGAAGGGGGAGGTGTCCTAAGGGAGGACTTGGCAATTGCAAAGGCATGGGGTGACAAGGGCAGAAGAAGGGCATGCTGAAGAGCTCATGGAAGGATGAGGGCATGCAGGGAGAGACTGACTTGTAGAAAGCCAAGTGGCAGACTAAGGGCCCCCCAAGTCTACAGCAATAATAGACCCTCAGGAGAGCCCGTGGCTGGCCATGTCCTCCCTGGAGGGAAGGCATTAGGTGTCAGCAGCCCTTGTTCTCCACAGCCTGGGCCATCACCAGGGCCTCACCAGACCACCAAAGGGGGAGTCATGGCTTCCGCACACTCACCACTCAGCTTCCTCACTTGGCATGGAGAAAGTACCTGCCTCATAGGAAACTATGTGATGGGCGTGGCACCGGGCTGGGTCCTGGTGAGGCTCCTACTGTGTTGCGGGGTGGGGCAGATTGGAGTGTCACTAAATGTTAGAATGCTTGCCAAGCACGCGAGAGGTCCTGGGTCCAGTGTCCCCCTGAAAGATGACAGTGAGGAGCGGGAGGTAGGGGAGCAGGGAGCGTATCGGTTCCTTCCGCACCCATTTCTCCCTCATCTGAAGCAGAATGGGGGAGCTGAACGTGGCTCTTCCCTCCGTTTAAATGGTAGCATTGCACGGGAAGCGGGGAACAGCCTGTCTCCCTGGGGTGGGGGTGGCTATTAACTTAAAGATCCCCATATCACATAGGCAACAGCAACCCAGGAGTGGGGGCCCTGTTCCTGCTCAGCCCAGACTCTTTGTTGGGCAGGGACATAGCCTTGTAGCTGGGTCCTGCTCCCTGCACTTGAGCAAGAGCAGAGTCCTGGCTCTGCTGGCCCGGTCTCTCCTGGTCCTGGCTTGGAAGACAGTTCCGGAGGCCAAGAATCCATCTTCTCTTGTCTGGCCCTCATCCCCTAGCTTAGCAGTCAGCCCCTTCTCCACTTCCGGATGACTCTGCTATCACCCATGGACGCCTCTGTGCTCTGCCTAATGGGGCCATCCCTTCCCATACAAATAGTGAAGCTGCAGGGGGCTACAGGGTGATTCTCAACTTTCTAAGACATTCTAGTAGGCACCTATTTGTTTTTGCCAGTCCTGGGGACTGAACTCAGGACCTGGGCACTGTCCTTGAGCTTTCCGCAAAGCTAGAGCTCTACCACTTGAGCCACAGCACCACGTCCGGCTTTTCTATGTATGTGGTACTGAGGAATTCAACCTGGGTCTTTGTGCATGCTAGGCAGGCACTCTACCACCAGGCCAAACTCCCAGCCATTAGACAACTATTTGAAAAAGTCAAAAGAAACTGAGGAGATTAAGTTTAATAATGTATTTGATTTAACCCAATTTTAAAAAAAGGATCATTCACGATCTAGTCCACATAGAGGAATTTTATGGCGATGCCCTGTTGTGTTCTGTTGAACTGAACCTTTACCATCTGGTGTGACATACTACTTATCAATTCCCACTGGCACTCCTAATGCCTGCCAGTGGCACCTGGCAGTTTCCCATGGGCCACCTTTGATGTTGCAAGTATAGAAATGAGGAGCACGAACTCTGGAGCCTCTTGGCTAGCTGCATGAGGTTAACCAAGTTGCTGTACCTCTCCAGGACTCTGTTTCTCTATCTGTACAATGGGTCAAAATAGAATTTACCTCCTGAAGTTGTTTTGAGAATGATATTAGTGCATCACATAAAGAATTTAACTAGTGTCTGGCAGGCAGAAAGTGCTTTCTGAATGTTAACTGTTAATATGAATTAGAGAAAAACAAACATTTCTATCTGAAGGAAGAGCAATCAAAGCAGAAAATGATGGCAGAGGGCAGAAGGCCTGAGGGGCCGGGATGGTGCTCAGACAGCAGGGCTCTGGTTGCTTCTACCTGTAATTCTAGCTATCCTGGAGGCTGAGATGTGAGGGTCCCAGTGTGAAGCCAGTTTAGATAAGAAAGTCTGTGAGACTCTGATCTCCAATATACTACCAAAGAGCTGGAAATGGAGCTGTGGCTCAAGTGACAGAGCTCTAGCCTTGAACAAAACAGTAAAGGGGCGTGCCCTGGGCCTGAGTTCAAGTTCCAGGATCATCACAAAAAAGGCAGGGAACAAGAGGCCAGGACTGTGCAGACTGAATGTCCAGTCCTAAGAACCTATGCTTTCCTTCCAGTTCCCTGAACAGAGCCCAAAAGCAGGAAGAAAAACTCTAGGGGCTGAGCCTCTGCCTGGCACCTGTAACCATCTCCAGAGATGGGGTAGGAGCTCAGAGGTTTGGGGGTGGGGGGGAGGGAGGCCACTGCACCTCAGTCTTCCCTTCCCCTCTCCCTCCAGTGGCAAAACTGTTGCATGCCTGCCTCAGGCTCACAGCTGCCTGGGAAGAGCTGGGCATCAGCTGGAGGGGGGAATATTAATGATTCAATTTTCAACCAGGTTCCACTCCAGGGCCTCGCCTGCGACATGCATTTTTAATCATAACAAAACAGAATGACAAAGGGAGTCATTTGCTGTGAGCTACCCCTGCTGGCTAGCCCCCCTGAAGGGTCTGCTTGGGGGAGGGGTGGCCAGCCCACAAGTCATTCCCCATTCAGATGCCAGACTGGCATCTGTATCCACTGTCTTGCTACTGTGCAAGTCACTCTCTCTGGGCTGAGTCGCTTTTTTCTAAGAGGGAGCTGCAGGGATGGGGTGCAGAAATGCTTGGGTGCCACCAGCTAGTGGTGGGAAGAGAGACCAGTTGAAGGTCAGCTGGCCCATAGCCAGGAAAAGGCCCTATGTACATGCCCCATGAAGGAGGCCCAGAACTCTGCCTTGGTGCGTTCTATATCCTTTATTCCCTCCCCTCTTGCAGGCCCTGGGGTGGACACCTGCGCCAATCAGGTCCTTCTGGGCTAGCTTTGCTCCAAAGCTGCTTGGTGATTGGCTTGCCCCTCTGCTGGTAGAAATGGTGCTGGACCCCCCCGTCAATCTGGAATGTTCTTCACCCTCCCTGACACATTTGAGGATCCACCTTGAAATCCTATTAGCAAAGCTTCCTGTCTTCTCTTGGCTGGTATTTATCCATGATCTGATCCCTTAGGTACTCTGCCCCCTGCCAGGCCCTCTCTCTCTGTCCCTCAATCTCTGGGTACCCAGGATGTAGTAGGTGCAGTACCTGGGTGGCACCATCTAATGAAAAAGGTTAAGAGCACGACAGAAAGTTAGGGATGCTAGAGAAGCACCAGGATGATATACCTCAGCATGTGTGTTATTTATTGAGCCTTCATCTATGAAGGGCTTACTGTGTGCCAGGCTCTGAGCATTGTGGGTACTGTGGCAAAAAAAAAAAAAGACAGGCATCAGCCAGGCATGGTGGCTCACGCCTGGAATCCTAGCTTCTCAGGAGACTTGAGATCTGAGGATTGTGGTTCAAAGCCAGCCTGGGCACTAAAGACCCATGAGACTTTTAGCTCCAGTTAACCACTAGAAAAGCAGAAGTGGTGCTGTGGCTCAAGGGGGTAGAGTGGTAGCTTTGAGCTGAAGAGCTCGGGGACAACACCCAGGCCCAGAGTCCAAGTCCCACTACCAACAACAACACCAAAAGAACCCAAATATGAAGAAAGACAGGCATGGTCTCTGTCTTGGCAGTGTTCCTATGGGTGGAAAGATTAAACAGGACAATATGCCTGTTATTGTAGGATATTAGGTATGATGCTCCATACTCTGTCCTACATCTTTCTTTGTACCTCATATACAGTGGGTGCTCAATATATGCTCACTAGTGGGCATTCAATCATCTATTTTCTGTGCCATTCTCCTTCCTCTGGCTTTTGCATTTGTGCTACTTGGTTCCGAGGTTGCTGCCAGCACTGATCTCAGTGTCATAATACTAGTATCTAGCATATACTCTATAATTGTATACAGATAATAATAGTATCTAGCATGTACTAAGTATTCATCACATGTCAGGTGCAAAACACATTAGTGAAACAGATATAATTGTGTGTGGATGTGTGTGTGTGTGTGTGTGCATGCATATGTGTGCTCGACATGCTTGTGTGTACTGATGCTGGAGGCTGAATACAGGATTCTTGCTCATCTTTTCTGCCAGGCCTCTCATCCTGTCTTTTTCTTGGTTAATTGGAGATAAGAATGTCTTAAGTTTGTGTGCCAGGACTGGCTACGAACCATGATCCTCAGATCTCAGCCTCTTGAGTAGCTAGGATTACAGGCATAAGCCACTAGCACCTGGTTATAAATGATACCTAATGTCACCTAATGTTCAGAGACATCCCATGGGGTAAATATTGTTCAACCCATTTACCAAAGAGGAAAATGAAGCGAGGAGATGCTAAGTCACATGCTTAAGGTTGCACACAAGTAATACACAAAGCAGAGGTAACACCCAGGCAGTCTGGCTCCAGGTATGTCATCTTTTTTCTTAAGGTATCGGTTGCCCTTTTTATTGGTGGGGAACCCTTGCTGGGGGTGGGGGTGAACCCCTCCTTCAGGAGTCATGGAACAGAAGCATGGTGGGGGTCCCTCAGGGTCCTTTTCTACTCTCCTGTCATGTTAAGCAGGGAACCGAGGCCTAGCCTAGAAGGAACTGGTCTAGGGCCTCATGACAAGTCTCAGCCTAGCATGACTGAATACTGAGGCAGTGGGGCCTGAACTTACTCGAGGACTCTCAGGCCCTCTGCTAGCCTCTCACCTCCAGCACCTCCCTTTACTCCCCTCCCTTCTTGGGGTGACAGGAGCCAGCAGGCAGCCTGGGCTGGGGTACATGGGGTCAGGGAAAGCCTAAAGGAGATGTTAGCTGACAGTACAGGAAGACGGGGCATCTGGCCCCAAGCCCTCCCCACTCTCAGCGTATTCGCTCATAGCAGTATATGTGCTGGGTGTCCAGCTCAGCAGTGAGCAAGACAGATGGAAATCTTTGCCCATGTGAGAGGACGCAGGAAGAAGACATAAAACCATCCACGTGGCCAGTATACTTAGTTTGTGAAACAGGCCAGCCAGGCGCGGGTGGCTCATGCCTGAACCCCTAACTACTCAGGAGGCTGAGATTTGAGGATCATGAGCCAAAACCAGCCCAGGCAGAAGAGTCCATGAGACTCTTACCTCCTGAAAACCACCTGAAAACTGGAAGTGGAGTGGTGGCTCAAGAGAGAGAACGCTAGCCTTGAGCAGGACAGTACTCAAGCCCTGAGTTCAAGCCCCAAGACCAAGCACTCCCCCATAAAACAATTAAGTGCCAAAGACAAATGGGAAACCAGGAGACCCAGGAAACCTGGAGGAGATGAGAATGTATCTCGCCAGATTCTAAACTCTTCAAACAGGGAACATAGTAAGCACAAAAGCCCCGAGGTGGGAACTGACCCAGTGCATTTAGTGGTGTGGAGTGAATCTAAGGATAAACATCTCCTGACATCATGGGTCAAAGGTGTCTGTGAGACGTGGAAATCACTGGCCATGACCCTGACTCCAGTCCTGTCTCATTGACAGAAGAAGGCAGAGCTGACATTAACAAAGTACTCTGGTTGAAGCTTTGAAGCAGTAGGGAGAGTCAGGGGGTAGATGTTTCTGTCCCTGCCTCCTCACCAAAAGGGGCCCAGAAGACATTTCTCCTTACCCCTGTGACCTCCTCCTACTTTCTATGGTCCTCTCTAGAAAATGGACAATAAGAGAGGCACTGTAGGAGAAGGTCTTTGATTGGTCTGTTTGTCTGAAACAGAAGGAACATTACAATGGGCGTGATTGTTTTAGACAGGGTGTCAAGCTAAACAAGGCCTCAGCTTTGAGATCCTTCTGCCACAGCCTTCCAGCGCGTAGGGATTACAGGTGGGCATGTATCTCCTCCTGGCTCAATGATCTCTCTCTTTGCTCTAGCAAAGGACTTGCCCTAAACTTTTGTTTCCCATAATCATATAGGAGGCTTTTCTAGGAATTGATGGGATGCTGGTCCTTGTTCTGGGGCGAGGGCTGTGATGAGAGGACACCCTGGGTGAACTCTGCCTCATCTGTCCCCATCCCTCTTACACCTTCTGTACCCTCAGGTGGAGTGCCTGATGTGTCATAGTGTCTCATAGGGACACACCTTGTGTGTGGGGGGGGGGCAGGGAGGAAGCACTCTGTGCAAACTGCTGTTGTCCCCTTCTGCTTTCCCGCAGCCGCCCTTCTCTGATTTCAGGGCAGGTTTTATTCCCGAGCTGCCTCAGGGCTCCTCTTTCTGATTGCATTAAAGTCTCCGTAATTCTCCCCTCATTAATGATTGGCATATTTTTACCTCTCACTAAAGGAGCTTCAAGGCGACTCCCGGGGGGGCCCTACTCTCCGAATGAAACAATTTCATCCTGCTCCAGAAATGCATTAAAAAGGGTTTGTCAGGATCTTATCACCAGTTAGAATAAAACGAATCAAATTACTTCTGTTTGTTAGCTGGTCCAGTGCTGTGGTATTTCAGTCTATCACACCCAGTCCTGGCTCCAGCAGGAAGAGGGTGGGGAGGCATACACTGTGCCCCTCGTACCCTGGCACCTTGGAGGGGGCAGTGCTGCATGGATTACCTGCTGACCCTTTCTTACCATGGTAAGGAAGCCACGGTAATCGTTTGGTGGCCCCAAAACATAGTTCGCTGCTGCTCAATAAGTATGGCTTCTTTTTTTTTTTTTTTAAATTTTTATTGGTATTATAAAGGCGAAGTACAGAGGGATTACAGTTTAAGTCAAGCAAAGAGGACATTTCTTCTTGTTTTTGTTTTTTTGTTTTGCCAGTCCTGGGCTTAGGCTCAGGGCCTGAGCACTGTCCTTGGACTTTTTCAAGGCTAGCACTCTACCACTTGAGCCTCAGCACCACTTCTGGCTTTTTGCCATGTATGTGGTACTGAGGAATCGAACCCGGGTCTTTGTGCATGCTAGGCAAGCACTCTACCACTAGGCCAAACTCCCAGCCCCAAGTATGGCTCCTTATAGGCACCCACACTTTCTCCTTGGTCAGAGGGTGCATCTGAGCCCCAATTGCCTGTCCTTTGCAAAGCTAGATAGGAAATAGTGAAATGTATCTAAGAAGATACCCATTCAGCCTGATGCAGGTGGCTCATGCCTTTAATCCTAGCTACTGGAGAGTGTGAGACTCAAGGCTCATGCTTGGAAGGCAGCTAAGGCAGGATAGTCTGTGAGAGTCTCACCTCCAACTAACCACCAAAAAGTCAGAGGTTAAGCTGGGTCTCAAGTAATAGAGCATCTGCCTTGTGTGAAAAAGCTAAGGGACAGTGTCCAGGTCCTAAGTTCAAGCCCTAATACCACACACACACACACACACACACACACACACACACATACACACACACACACATTCAGGCACCCCCAGCTTTAGCTGCACACATGGCAAACAGGTCCCCGCAGTGACCAGGTGTCTGTTCTGTCAGAAGCCCCAGGATTCTGCAATTCACTACTCAGAGAAAGCAGCCAGTGGACCAGAGCACAAGAGCAGTCCCCTTCTTCCCAGCCCCAGGGCAAGAGGCCGTCCCAGCTGCCTCTGTGACCCCAACAATGGTTCAGTAGGCTGTGCTGTGTGCCCCTTCACATCGCACAAAAGGACATATTGATTGGTTTGAAGAAACATTTCCCGGGGTCGTTTGTATCTTTCTCCCTGGTCACCCGTAATGAAGATAGTGGGGTGCAGGGCAGGGAGAGGCCAGCACACATCCATCCAGGTGGGGTGTCTTCATCTTATCAATCAGGACTTTAATTAGACACGTCCGAGAGGGCAGTTCCATCTTGGGGCAGGCGGCAATCTTTATCAAACATGCCACATCTCTAATTACTGTGTACTGACAGATAACAATTGGGGGGCATGTGGGAGGGGCTGGAAGGCAGGGAAAGGACAGCGGGGGCTGGAGAATGGCCATTTGCCCAAGGAGAATGTCCTTCCAAGACAATCTGAGCAGAATTGCTTTAACTGGAGTGGCCTGGGGCAGGGATGCAGTCTCAGATAACACTCCTTAGAGTGCGGGCCTGGAGAGTGGGCAGGTCAGTGGCTGGATTCATACACAACGATGTGTGTCCCCTGCTCACAACCAATGCTTCTGCTATGCCTCCTCCTTATACTCAACTTCATTGTTAGTTCATGTTCTGGTCCCCTGATACTGGGATTTTGCACTCAGGGCTTTGAGCTCTTACCTTCCTTGCTCATGGCTGGACCTTTATCATTTGAGCCATGCTTCAACTTTAGCTTCTTATCTTTTGCCAGTCCTAGGGCCTGAACTCTAGACCTGGGCACTATACCCGAACTCCTTTTGCTTCAAAGCTAGTCCTCTACCACTTCAGCCATATAGTACTGCCACCCCTGGGTTTTTCTGTGGTTAACTGAAGGTGAGAGTTTCATGGGCTTTCCTGGCCAGATTGGCTTCACACCAAGGTCTTCAGATCTCAGCCTCCTGGTTATTTAGGATTATGGGTATAAGCAACTAATGCCCAGCTTCTGGCTTAGCACTTTTCTGATTAATAAGAGATTGGGTTTCACAGACTTTTCTGCCCTGCCTGGCTTCAAACCAAGATCTTCAAAGCCTCAATCTCCTGAGAAACTAAAATTATGAGTGTGTCCCACCAGCACCAATAACATCCAGGCTTGGTTTGGATCCTTGACCCTGTATCAAACAGCTTATATGATCTTAGGTAAATGGCCTAACCTCTCTGGGCTAAGTGCCTGTACCACCAAAGAGAATAGCCCCTCTTGCTGGTAGGATTGGCCATAAATACAAATGACACATGTGCAGCACATGTGTGTGTGTGCATGTGTGTGTGTGTGTGTGTGTGTGTGTGTGGTACAGGCATTTGGTCTGAGGGGGACTTCTGACCCATTTCAGAAGAGCAGGCATGTGGGGGCGTTGTGGTGATGAAGGGTACACAAAGAAAGAGAGGAACTGACTTGCTTTGCAGACATCAGGATATTGAAGGGCCAGGAGCCAACCTACTAGCCCTACTAGAGAGCAAGCCGGAGCTCCATGGGATAGCCCAGTGAGCAGTCACAGGCCATGTGATAGGGGGCCCTAGGAGCAGCAAACCTTCCAGGGTGAGCCTTATCCTTCCCTCGGATTCTCTAAGTCAGACTTGACTTTGGAAGAAATGCTATTCTGCAGGGAAGAAGGGATAGGACCGATTTTCTGGGCAAAGTCAAAGGTCAAAGGTCTGGAGGGAGGAACTTCAGAGTTCTGAGCTAAGAGAAGTCCAGGCTAGAAGAAGCCTGCTATGACCCTGAACCACTCCAAGGTAAAAAAAAAAACTGCTAAGCACAGTAAGGGGGTTCCCTGTGCTTACATATAATGTGGTACAAATGCCTCTACTGGCAGCTGGTGTAGACTTTCCCCTTATATCAGATAAGGTGCTCAGACAAATGGAGAGAGGCCCTAGGAAAGACCATGTGATTAGGATATGGACTTTGGTGCCAGAGTTGATGTTTGGATTTTGTCCTCAAGAGCCCTGGCTTTCTTATCTATTAAGGGAATAGTGGACAGGCTCACACCTAGCTGTGTAGGAGGCTGAGATCTGAGGATTGCAGTTCGAAGGCAAGAAGGTCTGTGAGACTCTTATCTCCAGTGAAACACCAAAGAAGCTGGAAGTAGTGCTGGGGCTCAAGTGCTAAAGCACTAGCCTTGAGAATTAAAAAAAAAAAGCTTGACAGCTTAACAGTGCACAGGTCTTATGTTCAAGCCCCAGGATGTGAACATACAAAAAAAGTAGAAGGAGAAGGAAAAGAAGGACTAGGAGAAGGAGAAGGTGAGGAAGAGGAAGAAAGGAAGAAAGAATATTGTTTGTGTATTGCTCAGCATATTTCCTGGTGTGGTTTATAGTAATTACCACAACAAATACTCCCTGCCTTGATTATTAAGAAAATTCTTATTGGGTATCAATTTATGCCAGGCCTGGTCCCTGATTCTGGGATCACAGCAGTAAACTTAGCTAAGTTCCTGTTCCTGAGTGCTTCTGTCCTAGCAGGCAGTGATTGAGGATTCTTGCCAAGGGGCTACACTGTGATGAAGGAAATAAGAAGGAACGTAGGGAATAGGAGAAAGTCTCACAACATTGGCCCACAGGCAGTAAGAGTGGAAAGTTCAAGGAGAGAGAACAGGAGGACAAGGGCTGGGGGGAGGAGGAGGGAGGGCATCTTTGCAAAGTTATAGGAACCGCCATCAGTTGAGCCAAGGAAGAGCAAGATCCATTCCAGAAGTTCTTTCTTCTGTAGAGAGGCCTTACAGGGCCCCATGCATCATGGTAAAGGACTGATGGTTTATTCTAAGCCATGTGAAGTCATGGGGTGGTGCTGAGTAAGAGAAGAGGGCAGGATGCAGTGTGGAAGCACACACAATGACATCAGGCTGCCACCACCACTTCCTCAGAATGGGGTGTCTGAAAATAGTCTCAGTTGTTCATTTTGCTCACAAATTTGAAATGTGTGTGGGGCTAGGATATCCTAGCCCCACACACATTTCAAATTTGCTGAAGTTTCTAGAACTTAGCTGGGTTGACTCAGCTGGAGCTTGGTCAGTGGTCACTCAGCAGCATCAGTGCTGGTTGTTGAGCAGGAACTCAGTGGAAGGGATTGCCACCCAGGACTCTCAGATTCCTGAGGACAGGCTCCTCCCCAGGGCTGCTTGAGCTTCCTTACAGCATGGTGGCTGACTGAGCCCTGGAAGTCATTCATTCATGTTGCTGCAGTCTGAGTCATCTGATGAAGCCAGTCATGGGGGCATTCTAAACTCAAGGGGACAGGAATTTGACTCTGTTTCTTTTTTTCTTTTCCTTTTAGTCAGTCATGGGGCTTGAACGCTGTCTCTTCAGCTCAAGGCCATGGCTCTACCACTTGAACCACAGCACCACTTCCAGTTTTCTGGTGGTTAATTGGAAATAAGAGTCTTATGAACTTTAGTGCCCAGGCTGGGCTTTGAATCCGGATCCTCAGATCTCAGTCTCCTGAGTAGCTGGGATTATAGGCATATGTCACCAGTGCCCAGCCAGTTTCTTATTTATTTATTTATTGCCTGTCCTGGAGCTCAAACCTGGGAGTCCAGGCACTGTCCTTGAGCTTCTTTTACTCCAGCTAATACTCTACCACTTAAGCTGCACACACAGCACTTTTCCTGAGTGGTTTATTGGAGATAAGCATCTCAAGGACTTTCGTACCCAGGCTAGCTTTGAACTTCAGTCCTCAGATCTCATCTATCATTGGGTAGCTAGCATTACATGAATTAGCCACCAGCACGTGGTACCAATCCCATTTTATAGATCTCCAAGTAGTTGTACAAAGGAGCTGCCATTTAACAAAGCAGTTAATGAACAATGTCACCCTCTTTACCATTCTCTTCCCCCTTACGTTTCTTCCTTTCTTTCTCTTTCTTCCTTTCTTTCTTTCTTTCTTTCTTTCTTTCTTTCTTTCTTTCTTTCTTACTTTCTTTCTTTCTTTTTTTTTTGCCAGTCCTGGGCTTGAGCTCAGGGCCTGAGCCCTGTCCTTGGACTTTCTCAAGGCTAGAGCTCTACCACTTGAGCCTCAGCACCACTTCCGGCTTTTTTCTATGTATGTGGTACCAAGGAATCGAGCCCGGGTCTTCATGCATGCTAGGCAAGCACTTTAACCACTAGGCCAAGCTCCCGGCCCCTCCCCACTTACTTTTCTTCATTGTGTGGCATATACAAGGAGTTCTTGACTAAATTCTCCCCTCATTTTCCCCTTCGTTTGTCTACCCCTCTCTCCTTGGCCTCACCTCTCTTTTTGCATGTACCCATTTCCAGGTGCTGATTTTGATCTAGTCTTTTTTCAAAAGGTATGCTATGGGACCAGAAGCATGGCCTAGTGGTAGAGTGCTTGCCTAGCAGGCATGACACCCTGGGTTCAATTCCTTGGTACCACGAACACAGCAAAAGCCAAAAGTGGTGGTGTGGCTTAAGTGGTAGAGTACTAGCCATGAGAAAGCTCAAGGACAATGCCCAAGCCTTGAGTTCAAACCCCAGGACTGGCAAAAGAAAAAAGAATAAAATTATACTATCTTAGCTATCCACAGAGTCTATTATACTTAGGTTTAATTCATTTGTATCCACTTGTATACAGTCCAATATATTTATTTCTAAATTTAAAGTACATTCTATCAATCACAAATGAGGAAAATCATACAACATTTGTTTCTCTGGGTCTGGCTTACTTCACTTAATATATTTTTTTCCATTTCCTTACAATTGGTATAATATCATTCTTTCTAATGGATGAGCAAAATTCCATTGTGTAGCTGGGCTCATGCCTGTAATCCTAGCTACTCAGGAGGCTGAGATTTGAGGATTGTGGTTCAAAGCCATACCAAGCACTGAAGTCCGTGAGACTCTTATTTCCAGTTAACCACCAGAAACCAGAAGTGGCACTGTATCTCAAAGGGTAAAGTGGTAGCTTTGAGCTGAAGAGCTCAGGGACAGCACCCAGGCCCAGAGTTAAAGTCCATGACTGACAAAAAAAATCTGTTGTATATATACTGTATTTTCTTGGTCCATTCATCCATTGAGAGGTGTCTGGGCTGATCTTGTCCCTTGGCTATGGTGCTGTGATGTACAAGGTTGTGCTGGTGGTTTTATTGTAATCTGGTTTGTGTTCTATTGTATAAGTGCCCAGGAGTGGATCATAGCGTAGTTCTCTGTTTCATTTTCTGAGGAACCTGCATGCTACTTTCCAGAATGGTTGAATAAGTTTACATTCTCACAAACAGTGTTTTAGAATTCCCTTTTGGCACATCCCCACCAACATTTGTGGTTGTTTCTTTTCTTGATCATGGCCATTCTAACTGGGATGAGGTAGAATCTCAGTATTGTTTTGATTTGCGTTTCCTTTTATGGCCAGAGATGTTGAGCATTCCTTCATGTGTCTATTGGTCACTTTTGCTTCTAAGAATTCTTTCTTCAAGTCATTAGCCTGTTTATTTATTGGGTTGTTTTTTTCTTTGAGGGTCTTTACATATCCTTCTCCCCTGTGGCTGGAGAGAGAATTGCCCAAATTCCGTTCTTCAAGTTAGTGCACCTCTGCAATCCCAGCTCTCAAAGGCTGCGGCGGGAGGATTCTCAGGTCAAGGTCAGACTGTGCTGGACAGCAAGACCTTAGGTCAAAACCAAGAACCAGAACCAGCCAGATACTGTGGCTCACTCCTATAATCCTCGCTACTTGGAAGGCCGACATGTTAAAAATCATAGTTTATGGCTAGTCTAGACAAATATCCATGAGACTCCTTCTCAACAAAAGCTGGACATACTAGTCAGATGCGGTGGCTCTTGCCTGTGATCCTAGCTACTCAGGAGGCTAAGATCTGAGGATCATGGTTCAAAGCCAGCCTGGGCACTAAAAACCATGAGACTCTTATCTCCAATTAACCACTAGAAAAGCAGAAGTAGTGTTGTGGCTCAAGGGGTAAGGCCGTAGCTTTGGACCGAAGAGCTCAGGGACAGCACCCAGGCCCAGAGTTCAAGCCCCACATCCCACAACAAAGAAGAAAAAAAAAGTTGGACACCCTGGCTTACATCTATCATCCTGACTACATGGGAGGCTGAGGTCAGGAGGATTATGGTTCCAGGCCAACTTGGGCAAAATCTTTGAAGACTTTATCTCAGTGGAAGAAGCACATGCCTGTCATCTCAAAGGAAGTACAAAATAGGGGGATGGTAGTCTAGCCCCACCTGGGAAAATAACAAGACTCTACCTCAAAATAATCAGTGCAGAAAGCTGGAGGCATGGCTCAGCAACAGTGAAGAGCCTGCTAACAAGCACAGGGCCCTGAGATCAAAGCCCAATACTACTGAGACAGAGTCAAAGAAAGAGACAGAAACAGATTTCCCTATTATAGGAGAGCCTTCTCCCTTCCAGTGTGGCCTCATCTTAATTTGATTTTCATTTTACATCTGTGAAGACCTTGTTTCTAATCAGGTCACATTCATATGTGGGCATGAATTTAGAAGTCTAATGTTTAAGCCAGAAGCTGGTCAGGGCTGTGATGGGGCTGAAAGGATGGTTGACACACCTCCTCATCAGAAGGAAAACTGCGAGCCCACTTCCTTACTGTCTGGCGGGGAACTGCTTACTGTATTCTCTGGGCAGGGACTGATAATAGCCCTCACTCACTGATCCACCTAGGACCCAGCCTCCTCTAAACTCCATAAGAGCAGACTCATAAATGGACACACAGACAGACAGACAGACAGACAGACAGACAGACAGACAGACACACACACACACACACACACACACACACACACACACACACACACACACACACACACACACACACACACACTGGCACCCTTCTATGGCTCTCCCAGGGCAGCATCCTTGGGCTCCCAAACAGGAAACAGGGCAGATGGGTATCTGCAGGGGGCTTCAGTCTCATGGCTCTGAGCTGGAAAGACTGTCAGGGCAGGCCAGAGCCTGGCAGAGCTGAGGCTTGCCATGCCCTTCTTCCTGCATCCCCGGCAGCCCAGCTCTGCTCGGGACCTCAGCTCTTCCCAGGTGCCTCTCCTGGGCAACTGTTTCTGGGGCCTGTGTACCTCATGGGGCCACAGGATGTCCCCCTGGCTCTTTGCAGCCAGCTGCCTGGCAAGCTGAGCCTCGGGGTCCAGGGGGTTTACCTGGGATCAACCAGGATCCGTAATTGGACTGTTGTTCTTTCATTTTACCACGTCGCAGCGTGCAGATTATAGACACCACATGCTATAGATTTCCTGTCAGAGCTCATGAATCAAGCCCTACTGTCTTATTTACTGCTGCTAGCGGCTGTGAATAACATCACCCCCAACACATCACACCACACACTCACACACACACACACACACACACACACTGTGTCACACACACACTGTGTCACACACACAGGCATGTGCCTATGTGAAAGCCTGCAGAGCTGGGCCAAGGCTGGGCTCCACATCCCTCTGTGTGCCTGTGGAAGAAGGGAGGCTCCCAGGCCATGATTCTGGACCCCAGTCTGTTTGGAGTGAGCAAGGGAGCCTGGTCAGAGGGCCACAGCCTTGCCCAGTGGAAGATGGCTCTGTTCAAACTTCATCTTTCCTCACCAAATTAGGGCTGTTTCTAGGTGCTTAAGGAGGAGCTCAGGGGAATTAAACGGCTAACGGTAGATGGCATGTGGGGAGTGAGAATGACTAATATAGATTCTCTCAAGGCCTCCTGCTCCTCTCACAGCTCTGGGCTGGCTGCATGTTTCCTGGGTCTTAGTTTCCACATCTGGAAAATGGAGTGACAACTGTATTCGTGTGTGTGTGTGTGTGTGTGTGTGAAAGAAAGAGAGAGAGAGAGAAGAGAGAGAGAGAGAGAGAGAGAGAGAGAGAGAGAGAGAGAGAGAGAGAGAGAGATAATGTGAATTCATATCACATCTTGCAGAATCCAGGACCATCTATCATTATTCTAGAAGGCAATGCCATACGTTCTCTGAGTGCCATAGTTTGGATCTAAGGTTCCTCAAAGGCCCATATGTGAAAGGCTTGGTCTCAGGGTGGCACTATTGGGGATGCTGGAACCTTTAGGAGGTGGAGCCTAACGGAAAGTCTTTAGACCATTGGAGATACGCCCATAAAGGGGATTGTGGGATTCCAGTCTCTTTTTGTTCTTTTTTTTTCTTGACCACAAGTTGAACAGGTTTTTTGTTTGTTTGTTTTTGTTGGTTATGGGACTTGAATTCTGGGCCTGGGAGCTGTCCCTGAGCTCCTCAGCTCAAGGCTACCTCCCTACCCCTTGAGCCAGAGCACCACTTCTGATTTTCTGGTGGTTAGTTGGAAATAAGAGTCTCACGGACTTTAGTGCCTGGACTGGCTTTGAAATGCGATCCTCAGATCTCAGCCTCCTGAGTAGCTCGGATTACAGGCATGAGCCACCACGCCCGGCGTAAGCTGAGCAGTTTTGTTCTACCTCCTACTTCCACCACAATGTACTACTCACCACAGGCCCAAAGCAAAGGAATCAGTTGCCATGGACTGAAACCTCCAAACTTGTTCAGTGTTGCACAGCTAAATGAGGCAATGGAGCCAGAACTCAAATCTAGCTGTGCCTGCTCCTACAGTCTAAAGCATTTCTACGAAGCTTGCCTCAAGATCGAGGATTCGGAGCAAATACTTGAGGGTCCACAAAGGGGCCAGAAATGCCACTTCCAGCATTCTGGTCATTGATTGGAAATGAGTCTCAAGGACTTTTCTGTCTGAGCTGGTTTCCAACTGTAATCCTCAAATCTCAGCTTCCTGAGTAGCTAGGGTTAGAGATGTAGTCACCATCACCCAGCTCTGTGTCCTTTATGAAGCTTGTTTCCATCACAGCCACCTTGGAGACTTCCGACTTCCCCGTGCTTTCAAATCTTATGTCAGGAAAAAAAGACCAGCAGTCTTCATTTTCTTCGTTGGTAACAGTCACCTATGCTGTACCTGAACCCACTTGGCCAGTTCCATTCTAATGGATCACATGGGTCCTAGGAAAGTGGTTGCTTACCCCTTGGGCCCTCCAGTTCAAATCCATCCTGATCCACAGATATAGTGCCTGTGTTAAATAAACATAGGTGATGGGTGGTGGAATTTGGAGGTACTACCTGAGGCTTAGGGGCCTCTGAACATGGTGTAGTTGATTTTACCCTGATGGCCTGACTTAGCCCTCATAGATTCATATCAGGCCCCCTTTGCCTAGACAGGTAGTCCCATAGTTTTCTTTCCCCCAAGAGGAGAAAGTCGCATCGGGCTCCAGGCCCCTGGGGAGGGCATACATGATGTGGACGGGAACCATGTCCCCTGCAGGGAGACACTAACCTCCAGCCTGCTCACGTCATCTCTAAACAGCTCTCCCTGCACAAACTTGGTCTATACCCAGAGGAAATGCTTCATTCTCAAATGTAATTGTGTCTGGGGAGCTGTCCTCTGCCACCAAGCAGGTCACCAAGCCAATGAGTGAGTCAGCGCATCCGGGCAGAGTTAATTAAGGCACTGAAGGCTGGCAGGACAGCTGGAATCCAGTGCTCCGAGCTGCCACAGAGAGGGAGCCATCAGAATAGGGGCCTTTCTGTAGTCTATTGAGCTCCAGAAGTACCTTCCAGGCATAGAAGGGGTGGTCTGGACCTGTGGGGGAAACAGAGTCAGAATTAAGGCCTCCAAACTAGCACAATGCGATTGTGTAATATTGGTGGCTTCAGTGGCCAGGTGGGGTGGTATACATCTGTAATTTCAGCAACCCTTTGTCTCCTAGTTCCATATGCAATATTCACGAATCATCAAGAGTTCCCTGAGACTTCATTGTACCCAAGGGGATGGATTTGCGGAGGGAGGGAGGGGAAGGTAACTCCCTTAGATTGCCATTAACTTGAAAAGGTGTTACCTCCCTACAGACACCCAAGACAGCAATGCAACACAGAGCAGGCATTCGATTGACAGCTCTGGAACGAATGGATGGGCTTACACTCCCCATCTCCTCTAGCTGAGTGGCCAAGAGCTTGATGTTTGCTAAGAAAAGAATAGGAAGCCATGTGCTGCTAAAAGGGGAGGAAAGGAGAGCCATGTGTTCAAAAGGCAGGTAATCATGATGCCTGCTTTCTCACTGATGGGTCCCCAGTGCCTGGGACATCTCGTGGCTCTGTTTGGCACTCACTGAAAGTTTGTTTAATGATAAATTGATAGAGAAGAAAAAAGGGAAGGAAGGAAAGAAGGAAGGAAGGGAGGGAGGGAAAGAAGGGGAGGGTAAGAAGGAGGAAGGAAGTAAAGGTTAAGGATAAAGGAAAGGAGTGAGAAAAGAGGTAGCTTCACAGTTAGGAAAATGCCGATTGTAGGGCTTGTACTCAGGGTCAGGGCACTGTCCCTGAGCTTCTTGATGCTCAGTGAGAGCACTCTACCACTTTGAGCTCCCGTGCTACTTCAGGGTTTCCAGTGGTTAATTGCAGATAAGAGCCTGAAGGGCTTTCCTGCCTGGGCTGACTTGGAACCACAGTCCTCAGATCTCAGCCCCCTGAGTACGCCAGGGTAGAGGCAAGAGCCACCAGTGTGCAGCCAGAGTATTCTTCATACTACTTCTCACTCATTTCTCAGGCACCTATTTGTGTGGGAGACAAATGTTCTTCTACCAGTAGAAGTACAGAAAGTTTCTTCTTCCACATGCTGGAGCGTTCACCTGCCTCCTCCAGGCCATTTCCAAACCAAAGTGCTCTCCATTTCATGTCTAGATGGAACATCTGTCTCCATGACAGCCCACTTCCCCCCTTGTAAACTGGACTAGACACCCCAGAGGCCTCTACTCCACCCCAAAGCTTATCTGTGGGTAGTGCTAAGACCCGCCCAGCTTCCTCTGATCATGCAAGGCCCTGAATTAGACACCAGGCAGCTTACAACAGCAAGGCCCTTGCCAAGTTTGCCCATTTCCCGGGGGGCACAGGCCCATGCATCTAAATGTCGGTGTGCCCAGAAGTCCGGGTGTGAGTTGAACACTCCCAGAAATGATGTGAGATTGCCTGGGGGAGTTATAGCCCCACCTCCCTGGATGGCCAGGGACATGATGAGGTCCTTTTGAGCCCAGAACTGTCCCCAGTTTTCAGATTCAGTGACTTGTTCCTTTCCAACCACAATCTCCTAAGCCAAGCAGATCAATACTATGTCACTGGGAACTGAAGCGTTCGGCTGAGCTGGGCAAGGGTGACAGCTGTACCGAGGCTTGTCGTGGGTGACTGTGGCATGCAAGAGGCTGGGCTATGACTCCCCACAGGGACAATGACCTCTGCGTGCCTCTGTCACAGGCCACCTGGACACAGCAGGAGGACTAACATGATGCTGCTTTCCCTCTGTCCCTGGGCCTCTCCAGGAAACAACAGTACATCAGTGACAAGAGGCTTTGGCAGTGCTAAGTGAGGCTGGCAGACCTGGGACTGACGGGTGACATGAAGGGGCCTAGGTACACCTGCCTGCTCTCTGTTCTGCCTGTGCCAGCTGAATACAGCTTTGTCATCTTGACTGGGAACCCATGGGTTGCTTGAGGCAGGTTGAGGACAGTGAGAGTGACACTGGCAGTAGCAGCAGGATTAGCATTCAAAGCCAGCCAGGGCATGAAAGTCCATGACACTTTTATCACCAATTAACTACCAGGAAACCAGAAGTGGTGCTGTGGCTCAAGGGGTAGAACACTAACCTTGAACTGAAGAGCTCAGGGACAATACCCTGGCCCTATGACCAACAAAATGCATGCATGCATGCATACATACATACATACATACATACACGCCAAATCACTGGGGAGTGGTAGTTTCAAGGGGTAGGGCACTTACCCAATATGTTCAGGGCCTTAGGTTCAGTCTTCAGTACTGAAAAGAAGAAGGAGGAGAGAGAAGAGGAGGAGGAGGAGAAGGAAGAAGAGCAGGAGCAGGAGAAGATTATAATGATGAGTCCACAATTCCCCTGAATGGAAACACAATTAATTAGTTTTCAGCCAGGTGCAGTGACTCACGCCTGTAATCCTAGCTACTCAGGAGGCTGAGTTCCGAGGATCAAGGTTCAAAGCCAGCCCAGTCACAAAAGGACCTGGCACTCTTATCTCCAATTAACCTCTAGAAAATGCGAGGTGGGCCTTGGCTCAAGGGTAAGGTGGTAGCCTTGAGCAGTAGAGCTCAGGGACAGTGTCCAGGCTGAGTTCAAGCCCCATGACCCACAACAACAACAACAAAAGTTATTAGTTTCCTAGGATAGCTCTCTCAAGTGGCTGAGAAGGACAAGGGCAGTGCAGTACCCTGCGGTCAAGCTCCATGTCCAAGATGGCGGTGTGGGCGGGTGCATGCTCCTCTGGAGCTGAGGCAGAGCCTTGGGTTTCCCACCTCCCTTCTTCTGGGGGATGTCAGTCACTGGCATTTCTGGGCTTTCCAGGGCAGCATTTCCTCTGAACCTGATGCTACATGCATGAGGCCTCTGGCTCACCCTCCTGCGTGGCCTCCAGTACTGCTCCATTATAACCAAGTCCTAACCTAATTACGCCTGGAGGTACCCAGGACTCTTAAGATTTCACCATATCTGTTGGGGAACTTCAACCCTCAACAAGAATCAAGTCTCTACATTCTGGAGGAAAGTCAGAATTATCACACCGGAAATGTCACCACAAACAAAAGGCTTGTTTCCTTTCCATTCTGGGTATAGGAAACTCCACTCCTAAACCCCAAGGGATTGGAGGGCAGCGTGGCATCATGTCACGGGAGTCCCTTGGAGTTGATGAAAGGATAGAAATTTGAAGAAAGCCAGGGTTTGACTCACCTGTCCTGTTTGCTGTGGTCTCCTAACTCCTCAACCATGTCCGGCTCGTCTTAGGGACACAGCATTTGCTGAATGGATAATAAATGAGCATACCTGAGTGGGAAAACCACTTTCCTCCCAGACTTTGCTTCCTCATCTATGAGATGGGGAGAAAAAGGGAGACCCTGTGTAGATGATGTGGCATCACACAGGTTGGGAGTAAATGTTCCTTCCATCAGCGTGGCTGGGAGCCTTCTGGTAGTCTAAAGCCTTTGGGCAGTGGACTGGTGCCAGGCCCCAGGGCCAGAGCACAGGCACAGAGCAGGGAAGGAATGCTGGAGCTGCCTTACCCGGGAAAGTGCGTGGCAGTTAGTCAGGGAGTGGAGGTAAGTTAAGAGCACACAGATTCTTGGGGCAGAAGCGAGCGAGCCTGACTTGGCTGTGTGAGCTCTGGTGCATAGAGGATCGGCTTCTCTGGCTGTAAAGTGGGGGCCCTGCCAGCACTGCCTTTGAGGGCTGTGCTGGGGATTGAGTACTGGGCTCTGGCACGAGCCGCGCGATGAGTTAACTTTGGCGTTATTAGGGTCACTTTTCTAAGTCCTCGGCTCCTCTTGCCGTGGGCCGGATCACTGGGACCTATGCTGGAGTTCTGTGTCCACGCTGGGAATGTCACCCAGCGCTCTTCTGGGTGTTCCTGGCACGACGAAGGCGCACTGCGCGCAGTGGCAGTGGTGCGCGCCAGCCTCTCCGCCCTCCGCAGGGCGCGCGCCCTGCGCTCCGCAAACTCTGAGACCCCGTGCGCCCTCTGGTGGCGAGAGGAGGCTCTGCGCGCCCCAGCAGGACCGCACCGAGGGGCGCACCCCCCACCCCCCTTTCCAACCGCCCTTGGCCTAGGCTTTCCTCCAGCTGATGCGTGTGGAGAAAGAAAGGCTGACTTTCTGTGCAAAAGCCCTGTGCGCCTTCCTGGCACCAGGAGAGGGAGGAAGGCAAGGCCCTCCCGCCCACCTCCCACCCTCACCCCCACCTTTCTTCAGGGCCTTGACTTCTGTGGCTTAGGTATAGGTCTGCCTATACTGGCGGGTGGCCTGTCCACCGAGGCCACCTTGACTGATCTCACCATCCACAGCACTCCGCCTGACAAACTGCGTGCACATCTTCCCTGTTAAACTGAGGCTGGGACCACCCACCTCCCAGGCCCCCCTCTCTCCACGTGTCTCCCCTTGTGTTCTTCTTCTTGACACCAGGATGAGGAACTGCTTGAATGGAGAGTCTTTGCATGGGGTCCCCCTCCCTGCCCAGCGCAGTTCTAGGCACACAGTGGGGGTCCTCACAGGGTAACGCAGGCCTCAAACAGCACCGCCTTCTCCTGGCTTTGCAGCGCCCCTTGATACTGAGAAGGCCCATTTAGAGATGGCAGTGCTGAGGGCACCAGAGGGAAGGGAAGGGGTTGGTTCAACTCCACACTGAACCGAGCAGACCAGTGTGCCAGCGGCTCACACCTGCCATCCTAGCTACCCAGGAGGCGAAGTCAGAGGACTGAAGTCAGAAGCCAGCCTAGGCAGAAAAGTCGGTGAGATTCATCTCCAATGAACAGGCCAAAAGCTGAAGTAGAGGTGTGGCTCACGGGGGACAGTGCCGGCCTTGAGAGGACAAAAAAAAAGCTATGCAAGGGCGTGAGCCCTCAGTTCATGCTCCAATACTGGCAAAAAAATCTAAAAACAAGCAGATTGCTAAGAGACAGGGATCGGGCAGGGGTGGACTCACAGAGCGTGCAGGCCTTGGAGATGAACTACCCCTTTGCTATGGCCTTCTTTGCAGCTTAAAGCAGAGGTCAGTGGCCAGAAGCCATAGAGATTCAGAGGGAGTCAGAGAATGAAGGATGAGATAAAGGTAGACAGAGCTGTCCATGGCTCTCTAAGGCAACTGGGGGCCAGAGAACCCTGTGCACGATGTGTGCATGTGCATGTGTGTGTTTTGTTGTTGTTGTTTTTTGCTCAAAGCTGGTGCTCTACCACTTGTGCCACACTTCCATTTCCTGCTTTTTGCTGATTCCTTGGAGCTAACAATCCTACAAAGCTTTCTGCCCGGGCTGGCTTTGAGCTCTGATCCTCAGATCTCATCTTCCTGAATACCTATGTCTATAGGTGTGAACCACCAGCAAGTACTCAGCTTCCAAGAGCCAGTTCTAAGGAAATCATTCAGAGAAGTTCAAGGAAACAGGAGGTAGAAGAGTGTTTGTGACAGTACAAACACTCTGGGATGTCATGGCATAAGGTAGGGTTGTACTAAATGATGTTTATGGAGTGAGCACATGACAGAACAAAATGAAAAGAAGTGAGCAAAACTGGCCTAGATTCATAGAAGGTATGCTAATTAGCATGCCATCTTCCTGCTCTAGAATAATGTTCACGCTGGTGGCTCATGCTTGCAATCCTAGCTAATCAGCAGGCTGAGATCTGGGAATCCCGATTCAATGCCAGCCTGGGAGGGAAAGTTCATGAGATTTGTATCTCCAATAAACCATCTAAAACCTAGAAGTTATTTTTCAAGCAGGATCTCATGTTTTTGCCCTCTTACCTAGCTGGAACTATAGACATGTATTAGTATATCTGGTTTATGGATCAAATTGGAGTCTTTTTTTTTTCCCTCCTCAAACTGATTTCTAACCTCAGTCCTCAGATGCTTGGCTTCCTGAGTATCTGGGATGGCAAGTTGCTTGAGAATCTGCATTTGTGGCCTTTAGATCTCTCTTTGAGAACCACTGCCCTAACCTAGCCCTCTAGAATCTATGTGTTCTTAGAGGGGAAGGTCTTTGCTAATGTGTATCAAGGCATGATTTTCCTTCTGCAAAAGTAAAACTACTGTTAGGTTGTTTTTGTTTCTGCACTGGGACTTGAACTCAGGGCCTGTGCAGCTAGGATTACAGGTATGAGTTATTGGCACCCTGCTTTCTGTTAGATGTTATCCAAGGCACTTTGATCTATGTGAAATGAATTGATTTTAATGTCACATTGATGACATTCTTAATCCCATACTCCAAATGCAAATGTTCCAAAATCGAAATGTCCTAAGCACCCCCATACCATGCATCTCAAATCCCACATCTGCCCTCAGGAGATGGCTCATAGGTGCCCCCAAATATATGATATCTATGTGTTTGTGTTCAAATGTGGGTCTCATCCCCCAAATATCTCACTAGGGCATGTAGATGTTCCAAAGTCTGAAAATGTCCAGAATCTGAAATGCTTCTGATCCCAAGCATCGCAGGAAGGACCACTCAACCTGAACTGGTTGGTGTCACCAAAGACCCAAGGGAGATGGGGATAGACTTCCTGGATGCTCAGGAAATGCACAACTGGAAAGTACTGATTATTACATCTTCAAACACTTGTTAGTGCCTTTGTGGAGGGGGAAAAGGGAGGGCAACAGGTATTTATTGAGCAGGCTTTGGAGAAGGATGGCATGAGGAGGAGGAAGAGGAGGAGGAGGAGGAGGAGGAGGAGGACGAGGAGGACGAGGAGGACGAGGAGGACGAGGAAGAAGGGGAGGAAGAAATAATATGCAGAAAAGCATCCAGGCAGCAAGGAGACATGAGCACACTTGTCAGGACTCTATTTATTTATTTAGGTCAGTTATGGGGCTTGAACTCAGAGTCTGGGTGCTGTCCCTGGGCTCCTTTGCTCAAGGCTAGCATTCTGCCAGTTGGAGCCATGGTGTCACTTCTGGTGTTCTGGTGGTTAATTGGAGATAAAAGTCTTGCAGCCTTTCCTGTCCGGGCTGGCTTTAAGCCACAATCTACAGATCTCTGCCTCCAGAGTAGAAAGGATTATAGGTGCAGACCACTAGCTCCCAGCTTTGCCTGGACGCTTAGGAGTCAAAGAAACACAACTCACAGAGTACGCCCCCCTCCCCAACCCAGGTTCATGTATCTGCTATGTTTAGGGCAGATTCTTTCTTCAGTTATGATTGATTCCAGGAGCCACTAGAACTCTCTCATTTTTGGATTTTTTTTCTATAAAGGAAGAATAAAAGAAGAAAAAAAATGACCTGAAAATAAGGCTAATGTCAGGTTGCCAGGATCTGGCTTTCAATTGCCTGAGAATCCTGCTGAATGGCGTTGCCGTCTGTGAATGGGGAAATGTATGCCAAGACTCACTTCCCGTGTCTCTGCATAAGTGTGGCAGGCAGAGCACTTGCTCCTGTCCGCCTGGGTCCCTGTCAGACTGCAAGAGGCCTCTGAACTTGTCTACGATGACCATCCTAGCTCGTGTGACATGTGTCCACTCTCTCTGGAGCAGACCCTGGAGTATTCAGTTAAAGACAGGATCTGGAACGAGAGCACATGTCTTAGTCTATTTTATGAATGCCCCAGATGAGATGATTTATAAAGAACAGAGATTTAAGTTGGGTAATGATGGCTTATGCCTGTAATCCTAGCTACTCAGGGGGCTGAGATCTGAGGATCATAGTTCAAAGCCAGCCCAGCATAGAAAAGACTGTGAGACTCTTATCTCCAGTTAACTATCTAAAAACTTGAAGTGGGGGCCAGGAGTTTGACCTAGTGGTACAATGCTTGCCTAGCATGCATGAAGACTCGTGTTAGATTCCTTGGTGCCATATACATAGAAAAAGCTGGAAATGGTGCTGTGGCTCAAATAGTAGAGCTTTAGACTTGAAAAAGCCTAAAGACAGGGCTCAGTCCCTGAGTTCAAGTCCCAGGAAGTGGAGCTATGGCTCCAAATGGTAGAGCGCTAGTCTTGAGCTCAAAAGCTCCTCCATGGACAGTGAACTTGAACTCAGGCCCTGACTGCTCATGACTGACAAAACAAAACAAAAATAGATTTGGTCCTTACAAGGTTGAGAAGGTCAAGCACGATTCCATGGTGGAAGGCACAAAAGTGAGAGGGACTTAATGAAGGATGGCACTGAAATGGAGTGGGGCATGAGACCTCAAAATAGGCAGCACCCCCTCACCACAGCAGCCAGGGGAGGGGAGCCCCGCTGCAGGATGTGAAAGCCCTTGTCTCTCCCTTCTTCCCCAGAGTCCTCTGAGATGGAAGTGGGTAATGCCTATTGACTCATCCAAGAATTAAGAGAAAGTAGTACAAGCACATGTGGTGGCACATGCCTGTGATTCCAGCAATCCTAAAGTATAGGCAGGAGGACTGTGAGTTCCAGGCCAACCCGAGAGGGATGTATATACTTCCTATCTGGGCAGGAGACTGGAAGATCTGCAAGGCGATGTTGCAGTCGTGGCAGCTCTTTCCATATGTTGAAAAACTCAGGGCTCTGTGGGTTTGGGCTGGCTTGAATCATATGTGCACATCACACAGAAGACTCAGACCCTGGCAGCTCACGTGATGCTCCTGGCCAGAAGTCCTTATCCATGACCTTCTGCCCATGGGACAGGCATTGAGTTGCATCATTAGGGAGCTCACAGGAAAGGAAGATGGGCAGAGGTTGGAGGCGGGGGTCCTAGAGATGGGGCCTGAACAAGCAATTTAAAGATCAAGGACACATGAACAGAGAGATCACTGTTACAGGGTCATGCCACTAATGAAGACCTACATAAGGGTTTGAACTCAGGACTGTCTCAGTATGGCTCCAAAAACAGAATTTGAACTCAAGCCCCAGTATGGACACACACAGAAACACAAGAATAGAAAAAGCAGTAGAGCAGGAGCTGACTTGACTATGGCTACCTGCAGTGTGAGTGGGCTTTCAGAGTGGATGTGGTTGAAGCAGTCTGATTGACAGGAGTGACGCTTGCTTCCTTCTGTTTGTGCTATTCAGAGGGAACACTGATCTGTGCGACATTATTGAGATTTTCAAACCCTGCTCCAGGAAGACCTAGAGACTGCACCAGAGCGGTTCACAGGCTTCTAGAGGGTGGTGGAAAACCCTTTATTTCCACTTGCCTACACCAGCAAAGGGATCCAAGATGAGGACTCAAACTCAGTACCTGATGCTTTTACTTATTGGCTAGTGTTCTACCCATTGAACCATATCTCCAGCCCCAGGAAAGCTACTTTTTGTTTGCTTTATCCTCAAGTTTCCATACAATTTCACCTAAAGAATGACTAAGTTTTGCTCTTTTTTAAAGCCCGAAAATCAACCACGCTCCAGTGTCCTGTGCCTGTAATCCTAGTTACTCAGGAGGCTAAGATCTGAGGATCTAGGTACCATGCCAACGTGGGCAGAAAAGTCCATAAGACTCTTTTCTCCAATAAACTACTCAGAAAAAGCCATAAAACTGTGGCTCAAGTGATAGAAGGCTAACTTTGAGCACAAAGAGGCTTAGGGACAGTGCCCAGTCCTTGAGTTCAACCAGGACTGGTCAAAAACAAATAACTATATAAAAGCATGAAAACCCAAATGATACTTCTGCTGGTAGGCAAATAACATGTGTGATTCCGTGAGCGTCTCTCCTGCGGATTAAAGGAATTTCTCTCTGAGAGTTGGTAAGGAACTGAGTCTCTGTAATACCCATCCTTCAGCCCATTCTTGAATGCTGAGAGCAAGAAATGAATCTCCTCGCAAGATTAGTCAGGATCCAAGATAGATAAAGAGAGGACATTGGTTGATTTGGTAAGAAACAGGAAAACAAAACTGCCTTTTTAGCTGGGTGCTGGTGGATGATGCCTATAATCCCAGCTACTCAGGAGGCTGACATCCTACTCAGGATGGGGTTTAGAGCCTGCCCAGGTAGACAAATGTGAGAGACTTTTATCCCCAATTAACCAGCAAAAAGCCAAAAGTGGAGGTGTGGCTTAAGTGGTAAGATGCCAACCGTCAGTGAAAAAGCTAAGGGTCAGAACCTAGATCCTGAGTTCAATTCCCAGCACTGGCACAAACAAATGATTTGTTCATGTGGTCTTTCAAGTTGGAAAGAAAAGGAATATGAGGTCATAGGCCTTCGTTTATTCGGACCACCCGAATTCTCAGGTACGGACCCTGAAAGCCCTGGAGAGCAGATAGCTGGCTTCTGAGTGGCTGCCCATTTGAACTTACTCCAACCAAGCAAATTGGCCCTCATGGGGAACTTTTGCTTGGCAGTAGATGGTCTTCCTTGTCAACACGTCCTCCCCCTTCTTCCGGCTGCCCTTCGCTTTCTCCAAGCCATAGAAAGGTAAAATATACCCTCTGGCACCATTCCATGAAATCACTTGGTCTCCTCCCCAACAATACATTCCTTCTTCATTTTTCCCTTGCCATGCTAAGGGCATACCTCAGAAAGAACTTCGCTGTTAGGAATGGACATGTCTGCTACATACCCGTGCCACGGGGCAGGTGTGGCCCACACTAGCCTCTGAAAAGTCTCCCTAAAGTCCTTGTAGAAATTGTTTGTTTGCTGAACACCTCTTTTCCCCAGTTACCAACTCCGGGACAGCCCACAAAAGTCTGCTGAGAAGCCATAAGATATGGCTGGTGGGGTCTGTGTTGAGGTGGCACTGGGGGATGGACAGAGCCATTTAGGCATGAGCTTCATTTGGTTCCACTTGCAGACTTTCTTCTGGCTTTGAGCCCTGTCCTACCAGCTTCTCCTGAGTCAATGAAACAAGGGTGAGGTATTTACCTGGCTCCCACCCATTGTGGATTTGTGGAAGAGCATCGCCAAGGACCAAGATTAAGTGACTATTCAGCAGTATGGGCTTGCTCCCCACCCCATGCCAACCCCAGAGTCTGAAGACCCATATCATAGTAGATCTGCTACCTGTGTACCATGAAACAAGTCTATGACTTTAGTGATGGGCCAAAACAGATGCCAAACATAGAGAACACAGGATGAAAGAGTAGTCTTTGTGGTCAGGAGTTTGGCCTAGTGGTAGAGTACTTGCCCAGCATGCACGAAGAACCATGGTTCAATTCCTCAGTACTACATACATAGAAAAGCCAGAAGTGGTGCTGAGGCTCAAGTGCTTGAGGAAAGCCCAAGGACAGTGCTCAATTCAAGCCCAGGACTGGCAAAAAAAAAGAAGGAAAAAAAGAAAAGAAAAGAAAAAAGAAAAGAATAGTCTTTGTGTGTTTGTGCACATGTATGTGTTGACACTGGGGCTTGAACTCTGGGCTTTGCACTTTCACTTAGCTTTCTCACCCCAGGCTAGCACCCTACCACTTGAGCCACAGCTTCACATCTGGCTTTTTGGTTGTCGATTGAAGATAAGATTCTTACAGACTTTTCTGCCCAGGCTGGCTTTGAACTAGGTCCTCAAATCTCAACCTCCTAAATAAACTAGCATGACAGGTGCAAGCCACCCAGTGCCTGGCTAATAGTTTGTCTTTTTGCTAGTGTTTGAAAAATATTCTGCTAGGGGAGGATGGGCAGACAATGAGATGCCTGGGAGATTTCTGGACCTTTGAGGGACTCAGAAATGGCTATGACTCAGAAATGGGAATGCTCTTTAAAAATGCCCTACAGGCCGGGTGTGGTGGCTCATGCCTGTAATCCTAGCTTCTCAGGAGGCTGAGATCTGAGGATCATGGTTCAAAACTAGCCCAGGCACTAAAGTCAGTGAAACTTATTTCCAATTAACCACTAGAAAACTGGAAGTCATCACGCTGGGAATTTGGCCTAGTGGTAGAATCCTTGCCTAGCATGCACCAAGACTAAGGTTCAATTCCTCAGTATCACATATGTAAAAAACAAAATAAGCCGGAAATGGTGCTGTGGCTCAAGTGGTAAAGCACTAGTCTTGAGAAAGCCTAAGGACAGTGCTCAGGCCTTGAGTTGAAGCCCCAGGACTGGCAAAAAAAAAGAAAAGAAAAGAAAAGGAAAGAAAGAAAGAAAGAAAGAAAGAAAGAAAGAAAGAAAGAAAGAAAATCAGAAGTGGTGCTGTGGCTCAAGAGGAGGGAGGTAGTCTTGAGCTGAAGAGCTCAGGGACAGCGCTTAGACCCAGAGTTCAAGCCCCATGACTGACCAAAAAAAAAAATGCCCTATGGAATTGTGGAGACATAGCAGCCTGCACTCTTAGCATTTAGTTCAAGTCAAGTGAGACCTTTATTTCAGAAAAATCCAAATCAAACAAAGGAACGTTCTGGGCAAAGGTGGGCATTTGCCTTTCCTTACTTAGAACTTCCAACCTAGTGGGTGTAAGTTGCGAAGGGTGGGGGCAGAAAGGGGGATGCTGTCAAACAGCTGGACCAAAGGAAGGATGCTAGAGCTCAAATTCCACATCTGGATTGAACTGACTCCCTTCCAGACCCCAGTACTCAGCGCACAGCATTAGAGTCTTATGGATTTAGGATTTGCCTGCCCAAGCTTCACACCTGGATTCTCAGATCTCAGCCTTCTGAGTAGCTAGGGTTACAGGTGTGAACCACCAGCCCCTGGCTTTTGACAAGGTAATTTTTAACAACTAGCTTCTCTCTATGCCAAAACACTCTTAGTAATAATCACATAATGAGTCCTAATACTTTCCAGACTTTTTGGTTAATTTGAAGCTAAATCATACCAATTCAAAATGAAAACTATATTTCAATTTTAAAAGCATTATTCAAATTCAGTACATTTTTTTTCCATATATGAAGCACAAGGTGGACTTATCAACTACCATACCCATCTAGCCTGCTGTGCTCTGCTTTTCTGTTTTAAATATAAGCAAAGATTCCAGGTGTGGGCAGGCGCAGGTCTGTGTAGTCGAGCATCTGCCTAGCCCCCATCACGTGAAATAGTCATACTGAAGAATTCAGGCTCTTCCTCTTTACAGTCACGGTGATAGCACTAGTGGTTCCATCTTGCTGTTTGAACACAGGATGTATATAATCCCTTGAGGGCTGAGATCACCAAGGACGCCTTAAACAGACTTGAATGATTCTTTGCCATTATGAATTTACTCTTGACGTGTGTGTGTGTGTGTGTGTGTAAATAACTTCATAACTTCAATGTAATTTATATTAAAGAAAGGTAATAACGGAATGTTTATTTGAAGCCTTATCTCTACTACTAACATCCAACAGCAACTCAGAGCAGTTTGCTAGAACTTGAACAACATACAATTTTCTTAGGGAGCACTATTTTATTACTGGCGTTGGACCTAGAGGCACAAGTTACTACAGAAAGCAGCCTGAGCTGTAGTCAGCTTTATTACAGTTTCTCTATTCTAGCAGTGGGCCCTTGACAGTGTATGACGCCTGGTCCATTTCTGCTGCACCCCTCGCCATGGTGGCAGGTTGCCAGCCCAGCAATCCTCTGGCTTTTTCTTCGGATAAGTAGATTCCTTATTAGCCTCTCCCAGGGAGACATTTTATGTTAATCATGGCAGGCCATTTCATTTTTTTGACAATGATTGGTTTGATAGGGGCAATGGTGACTTGATTCTAGCCAATAAGAAATGAGGATAGGGTGGGGAGTTTAGCCTAGTGGTAGAGTGCTTGCCTAGCATGCATGAAGACCCAGGTTCAATTCCTTGGTACCACATATATAGATAAAGCTGGAAGTGGTGCTGAGGCTCAAGTGGTAGAGCTCTAGCCTTGAGGAAAAGCCCGAGGACAATGCCTAGGCCCTGAGTTCAAGGTCCAGGACTGTCACACACAAAAAAAGAAAGAAATGGTAAAAGCTAGCACTGGTGGCTCATGCCTATCATCGTAGCCACTCAGAAGGCTAAAGTCTGAGGATTGCGATTCAAAGCCAGCCAATTAATCACAAAAAAAGCCAGAAATGGTTCAAATGGTAAAATGCTAGCCTAAAACAAAAGGAATTCAGGAACAGGCCCAGAGTTCAGGCCCCAGGCTTGGCAAAAAAGAAAGAGAAGGCTGGGTGCAGTGGCTCACAACTGTAATCCTAGCTACTCAGGAGGCTGAGACCTGAGGATCACAGTTCAAAGCCAGCCTGGGCACTACAAAGCCTGTGACATTGTTATCTCCAATTAATCACCAGAAAACCAAAGAGTTGCTGTGGCTCAGGGGGTAGGGTGGTAGCCTTGAGCTGAAGAGCTCAGGGACAGCACCAAGGTGCTTTTTGGTTTTTTTTTATGTGTGTGTTCTTGAGCATTTTTGCTCAAAGCTGGCACTCTACTACTTGCGCCATAGCTCTATCTCTAGCTTTTTGTTGGCAATTGAAGCTAGATGTCCCACAGACTTTCCGCCTGGCTGGTTAGAATCTGCAGTCCTCAGATCTCGCTCTCCTGGGTAGCTGAGATTACAGGTGTGAGCCAATGGTCCCTGGCTTGGATTTGAGCAGGAGCTTGTAGTGACCATGACTCACAGAATTGGTATTGTTGTTAGACAAAGTCCCATGGAGAAAACACTGAGTCTGAGTATTACTGGAACCAGAAGAGGAGTTTTAAGTGACACCTGGGTCAAAGATAATGGAAAGGGAAGATGAAACAAAGAGTGATGCCAAGCCAAGCCATGCCAAGCCATGCCACCATCTCACAGGCATCTAGACCTGAATGTCTCTTCTGGACCAATTTAGGGCACAGAGAGGAGAAGTGGGAGGACTTTAGAGATGGGGGCTCTTGTCCAGAACAATCCAGATCTCACACATGGGCAGCTCAGGTGAGACTCACCTGAATGTGGTTGTTGACAAACAGCAAGAATAAAGGAGATGGGGAACCTAAGATGACAGCTACAGTTTGTGTATGACTCTACCTGGACATAGAGTTGTCCCGGGGAGCCCAGCCCTCCTCCCATATTTGTCCCTGTCTTGGTTGGTCTCTCCCTACACTTTCCAGAAAGCCTTTGACACCTTCTTCTTGTTCAAAGTCCTTTCCACTGTACCCTTCCAGTTTGCTTTCAAAGCAGGTCCCCCAGGGAAAGTGCAAAGCTCCATCTGTGCCTCCCGATGCAGGTGTAAAGAGGAATTATTGCTACTCCCTGCTCTGCTGGGCCTGGTGGAATTACCCCAAAGCAGTGTTTATCATGCCATTGAGCCGGACACCGTGTTTAATGTGCTATCTGCGCTGACCCCAAGTGTCTCTCTGCTTCGCTGCTCTCCTACCAGCAATCCAACAGTCTGAGGCTTGGCAGAGGGTCATTGCTGACAAGTGTATTACCTGTGTTTATCCATATTAAATCTTAGGCCAGTGACTGCCTTTTACCCAGTTTCTACACTCACGGCTTCCCTTCTGGCCTTGTCGTGTCCTCCTCAGAAAGACATCTCTCCTAGGAGTTCTATGGTGGCTTCCTGACCCCAGGTGCTTGTAAAGGATAAAGAAGTTATAGATGGCCCTACTTCAAAGCTGGAGCCTTGGGCTGGGATGTAGCTCAGTGGCAAAACACTTGCCTAGCAAGTACAATATCCTGGGTTCGATCCCTAGTACAAAAAAAAAAAAAAAAGAAGAAGAAGAAGCTGGAGCCTTTCTGCGGAACTGCCAATGACTTACTCAGGGTGGCATTGTTGAGAGTTGTGGTGAACTCACCCAACACTGGTTCATCACGGGGAAAGGACAGCACTGTCTCATGGAAGAACTGGATAGAAGACCACTGTTCATCCTGCTCCCCCACCACCTGCTCTACAAAGGATTTCCATGGCACTACAGCGTTTACTGTGTACTTTCCTCTGTGCAAAACATTTACTAGAGCAAAAATAGAAAGCATTTCATTTTAAAAGTGTATTTGTTTGTTTTTGTGCTAGGGTACTAGGATTTGAACGCAGGGCCAGGGCATGATCCCTTAACCCTTTTCCCTTGAGGCTGACAGTCTACCACTTGACCTAAAGCTCCACTCTGCCTTTTTTTTCCCCCTGATTAACTGGAGATGAGAATGTCACAGACTTTCAGGTATGAGTCACTGGCACCTCACTAAATTCTTTGTTTGTTTGTGCTGGTACTGGAACTTGAATTGAGGGTCTCATGCTCTTATTTGACTTTTTCCAATTATGACTGGTGCTCTGCCACTTGAGCCATGCCCTCATTTTTGGCATTTTGCTAGTTAATTTGACATAAGAGCCTTATGAATTTTTCTGCCCTGACTGGCTTTAAACTTCTATCCTCAAATTTCAGCCTCCTGAGTAGCTAGGATTACAGGCTAAAAGCCTTTCATTTTGAAAAATAAGAAGTTCTACTTTAATAGAACTGTGAAAAAATAAAAACTATTCATGTCCCCAGTTTTGAGTGTTACACTTAATGCTGACAAGACAGACATGTTTTTGTACATATTCAATAACAACCCTCATGTGTAAATACGTTACGTCTGAGTTAATTTTCTAAAAGCTTTGAGTATTTTCTAGTTTCTTTAAGACAGTCATCCTTGAGAATACAATGTAAGTACTAATATGATCTGTGAGTTTGGGAAGTATATTCTTTATTCTTTTGGGGACCAGGAGATTTTGACCATGGGACTTTTTATTATTCAAACTATCATCAGCCAATGAGAAGGGCTTTTGTTTTGTTTTGCTTCTTGGTCAGTGATAAGACTAGGAGCAAATTTTGGATACTGCCAATTCAAGTCAATGTTTTATGCTTACGTTGCTGCAAAAGTCTCAAGAAACTGGGTGAAAAATGAATATGTGTCACAGAGGAAAATAAGGTCAAGTTTCATTGTTATGAAAAAGCTTCTGGTGGTTCACACCTGTAATACTAGTCACTCTAGTGGTTACAATATGAGAATTGCAGTAGTTCAAAACGAGCCAGGCAGATAAATCCATAAGTCTCTTTATCTCCAACTAGCCAGCAAAAAACTGAAAGTGAAGATGTTGCTTAAGTGGTGGAGCACCAGCTTTGAACAAACAAGCAAAGCAAGGGCCTGAGTTCAAGGCCCAGGACACACATGCATGCGCACACACTCACCCCCCCACCCCCACACCCATACCCCCCCACACCTACTGTAATGGAAAATATTTACTTGCAGATTATTCGCTCCATCAATAGCTAGTTGTTCAATGCCTTTTAGCTACCAGGTACTATAGAATCGTAGGTTTCTTTACTATATTTCCTCCCCCTCTCTCCCCCTCATCCTCCTTCTTCCTTCTCTTTCTCTTCTTTCTTGCTGGGTCCTTTCTATTCCCCCTTTTAGCCCCTAGAAATTTTGGCAGGGGCAAGGCTATAGTAGTCACAATGCTCTCCAATTCTCTGATGATTAGGGAAGGAAACAATTTTTGTATCTAAAGAGAGAGAGGCAAACCTGGCATTGCTGGGCCTCTGACCTGCCTGCCCTCTATAGCAGCTTCTTCCTAGGACCTCCAGGAAGAACAAATGCCTGTGGCCAACAGGTAATTGCAGTGGATTATCTTCCTGGCTGCGCTGGGGAACATGGATCTTGGGATGTGAAAATGAATAAAGAATGGAACTTGGACTGGAAGTTATTCCAAACCCCCTGATAGGAAATTCAGATAATGACCTGGGTGACAGTGGCAGGCGGAGACCCAAGCATTGATCCGCTCACAACACCCCCCTCATACTTCATCGGGTGCCCCAGCAAGAGTGTTTGCAGGCCCTGAGCCTTCTTGCCCCAAGAAAGGACCAATACAGCTTCGGGAAAAGCCATCACGTTTCCGCAGCATTTATCTGTCAACAGGAGACTATTATGAAGCACAAACTCACATTGTATCAGTGTTATCAGTTCATTAGGATACTCGGGATGGATGCCAGCCAATGGGTTGGCAGTCTTCTGGCCACCACTCAGGGATATAACTCCAGACTCCACATGCAAGAGTGTGAGGGGACAGCAGGTCGGCAGTGGCGTATGTTGGGGGACATTCACCTGGCCCCAGGAATGCTCAGGTGAGACTCCTCTTAGTTATCGTGGACTGTCATGGATGTTCTTCCTGGACTCGCTTCCCCCAGCCCTCACAGAGAGCTGGAGGACATTCAAGCTTGGCTTCCAATGCAGATAGCTCCGCAGAGGCTCCCTCCCTGTCCCCGGCTGGTGGTCAGAAGCAGCTCTACAGGTTGAAGGTTCTTTGCAGCATCATTCTTACCTGGACCTGGGGCTTCAAGGCACATAGGTATGGTGAAGAACCAGACGATGTTACTAAACAATGGCTCTCTACTTTCATTGGACTTGGAGAAGTAGGGGAAGACTCTCCAGAAATGCCTGCTGGGTCTTATCTGCTAGTGATGAGAATGGAGTGATCAAGTTCTCTGCTGACCTGGGGATCCACTAGCTCAGGCGGAGTTGCCCGATTTGAAAGATGCAGAAGGCTTTTTGTTGGTCTTAGAGCCTCATGAGGAGAGTAGGAATAGGGAAACTTGAGAGACATAGCTTGCTGCTGCCTTATCTGTGCAAAAGAACGAGCATCAGAGTGGGTTGAGTCAAGGGAAGGAGCATGTTGCGAAGACCAGGCCCTGTGAAAGGGAGAGATTGCACCAGCTCTCTGCCAAGGGTGCTGTTCTGCTTAGCTGCACAGGTACAGGTGCAGGCATTAGGAGAGCCACTGTGAGGACTGAGCCAGGTTACAATGGGATCAACCAGGTAGAGGGGCAGTGTAAATCTATGATGGACCATGCCTGCTCAGTGCCCATCCTTTCCTCCTCCTTCCCTCCCGCCCTCCCTCCATCCCTCCCTCTCCTTCCTTCCTTCCTTCCTTCCTTCCTTCCTTCCTTCCTTCCTTCCTTCCTTCCTTCCTTCCTTCCTTTCTTTTGTACTAAGGGTTTGAACTCAGACCCTTGTACTTGCTGAACAGGTACTCTACCATTTGGGTTATATCCTCAGCTTTTTTTTTACTAATTTTGGATAGGCTTTTGTGTGGGAATGTTTGTAATTGCTTTGTTCAGGGCCAGCCTTAGACTGTGAGTCTCCTACCTACAGTCACCTAGGTAGCTGGGATTACAGATGCGGACCACAACACCTGGCTCATTGGTTGAATTGGGAGTCTTGGTAATTTTTACTCTGGTTAGCTTTGAACCACAACCTTCCCAATCTCCACCTCCTGAGTAGCTGTGATTATAGGTATGTGCTATCACGATCAGCCCTGCTTAGTGTTTTTTGTAGGGAGGGATATGCAGGCCTGAGGAGTGAGGTCATGAAATTGGCCTCCACCTGCTATGCTGCCTTTTGACCTCCCAGCAGGCCACATAGGGAAGGGTACCAACCCACAAACCCACATCTTCACCAATGCGGATAGATGCAGCGTGGAAGGTCACGCTCCTGGGACTGCTCTTGTCAGGTCTCCTAGTCCTTAGGAAAAAGCTTCAATTAGTGGGTCAGGAGAAGGAGAGAATCTTGCCTACAAAGATTTCAAAGTTGAATGAAAAGAAACCCAGAGACCACAGAGGGCATACTTGTCTGCTATTTGCATGTGACCTTGAGAAGGACACTTGGCCACCCAGGGAAATGTGCACATTTCTTGATTTAAATGCAGATTCTCCTAGGCATGCACCCGGTCAATTCATCATCACTGGAAATACCTGGTGTGCACCTAACCTAAAAACATCATAGCTCACTGTGAGCGATCGGGGACTACCTGGGAGTGGAGACTTAATGTGTCTACTCAGCATTGGCTAGGGAATGTTGGGTTGTATTCCCTCTCCTGCGTAAAGATCAAAACTCATGCTTTGAGGTTTATCACAGTATAAACATGTGTGGAGAAGTAACTTTGACACACACACACACACACACACACACACACGCACACACCCATGTATAACTCATATAAGCCAATAAAAAAAATGGAGGTTCAGTTTCTTCTGAACTCATGTGGCTTTTGTACCACTGTAAGAAAAATCAGATTAAGTCAGGAATGGTGGTTCCAGCTTGCAATCTCAGCACTCAAGGCTGAGGCAGGAAGATCACAAGTTCAAAAGCCAGCCTACTCTACTTGAAAAGAGAAAATCTGTGTCAAACCATACAAGAAGCAAGGACCATCTGTAATTCCCAGAGCCTCTCCCAGCTATGAAGTGCTGGGAATGTAATAAATACCTATGTAAACGAAGTGTCAGCTTATACCTTCTGCCATGATGTTCTCAGCCCCATGCTCCAGTGCTGGACTGGGTAACCCAAAGGACAAAAAGTCAGGAAAAAAAAGATGGCTTAGAGCTTCTGCTAGGGATGGAAGATGAGTAGGAATTGCTGGAGGTGAATAGTAAAGGTATAAAATTGTGACTGGCTGTATGCAGTTCAAGCTTGAAAGAAGCCAAGAGCTCTGCCAACCTGCTTTCTGCCTAGCATAGCCTTTGTTTTCTGGGGAAAAGATGACCTTGGAAGGTCACATGGAGGAGTGAGGCTAGGATCCCAGAGTCTTCTGTGTATTGCCCTCTATGGCCTCTCCAGCCAAAGGCATGGAACCTGGCCCCTGCTTTAGGAAGGAATCCTGTCTTCTGTGAACTGACCGAAGACCTGACAAGGAGAGGTTGGGTCTGTGCACAGAGTGGGACCAGACTTGCCTGAAATGTCTTAGGTAAAACTTGGGCTGCCATGTTGAATCATGTCCCCAGAGGACTGGGGTGTGTGGGGGGGGTGTTTCCTGGCTCCCTGCTTAATCTCTCCTGGAGCAGTGTGGAGGCTCAAGCTTGCCAGGGATAAAAAGGGAAACAAAACTCCAGGGTTGTGGGGGCAGGGCCTTCTGGGGTCTCAAAGACACCCCAGAGACTTCTTGCTCCCCAGAGAACTATCAGCTAATACCTAGAAGCTAGGCCTTCCATAAATACCATCCTGGAGCCTTGGAAACAGAGGGGGACTGTGTGCAGTCATTATTCCAGCTCTCTAACCTCCACTGACTTCTCATTCCTTTGTGTCCAGAGTCCTTAAACCTAGGGCCCTATGTGTCAGCTTCTGGTGACATCTTAATTCCACTGAGTGTGCTGTCTCCTGTGAAAACGGATTTATTTATTTATTTTTGTGGGTCATGGGGCTTGAACTCTGCCTGGGCGCTGTTCCTGAGCTCTTCAGCTCAAGGCTATCACCCTACCCCACTTCCGGTTTCCTAGAGGTTAACTGGAGATAAGAATCTCAGGTCCTTTTGTGCCAGGGCTGGCTTTAAACCTGATCCTCAGATCTCAGCCTCCTGAGTAGCTAGGATTACAGGTGTGAGCCACAGTGCCTGGCTGAAAACTGATGTTTTTGAGGGCTGAAGGAATGGCTCAAGAGCAGAGCACTTCCCTGCCAAGGGTAAAGCCCTAGATTCAATCCCCAGTACAGAGAAACAAAAGTTATGCTGTCCTGAAAAATATGTAAATTGTAGTAATAATAATAGAAGGAAAAGGAACTGTGAGCCAGGCATGGTAGCATACATCCACGGTCCATCGCTGAGACCACGGGCACTGGTGGTTCTGGGATTGTCCAGTGACTGCCCAGGAAACAGTTACTCCCTTCGTGGAGCTTGCAGTCTAGTGGGGAAAGCAGTGGTGAGGGGAGGGAACGATGAGAGGAGCGGTGCCACTCATCACTCATCCCAACACTAACCCACCTAGGACTGCTGACTGTGAGAAAGCTACTGGCAGCAAGGCAAATAGCAGAGGACTATGGTGTGGTGTGGAAAGGGGTCCTCTATGTGGCAAGGGCAAAGATTGGGCCCTAAGGGAAGAGTGGCATGAGTTGTGGGGTGATTCCAGAGACTCACAGAAACTTGTGTGGATTTCTCTTCAGGCTGAAAACTGGAACTTCCCTCCTAATTGCAAAAGGTAGACACCATATACATACATATATATATATATATATATATATATATATATATTTTTTTTTTTTTTTTTTTTGCCAGTCCTGGGCTTGAGCTCAGGGCCTGAGCACTGTCCTTGGGCTTTCCTCAAAGCTAGTGTTCTACCTTGAGCCACCGCACCACTCCTGCCTTTTTCTATCCTGAGCCACAGCACCACTTCTGGCTTTTTCTATGTATGTGGTACTGAGGAATCGAACCTGGGTCTTCGTGCATGCTAGGCAGGCACTCTACCACTAGGCCAAACTCCCAATCCGGTAGACACAAATCTTACAAGGCACTGCCCGGTGGCATGTACTTCCAGAGCAGAGAAAGGGCTGAGAACAGTCATTGAATACTCAGCAAGAGCTGGGGGTCATACAGAAGCCAGGCTAGGAAAATGTCTATGGATCCTTCTGCCTATCTCTAACAAACTCTCTATTTGATCAAAGAAGCTAGGAGTCTTCTGACAGAGCAGACATCTTCATCCATCTCTCAGTGAGATGCCTTCATGAGCTTCCAGCCGGAAGATTTCCACTCATTCCTCCATTCAGCCCCCTTTCCTAGCCTGCACAAGCAGTTATTTTAGCCAAACATCTGTAGAGCTGCTGCCCATTCTCCTAACCCTCCTGGAGCAGCTGGCCCCTTCTGGGGCTTGGCACCACCCTCTCTGTTTCCCCATTTTACTCCCAGCATGCATGCTGCTCCCCCAGTTACACTCCACTTAGATATTATTTTGATGACGAAATTACTTCTCTCCTTACTGCTCATTGTCCTCTGTAGAACATAGAGAATGAAGTGGTGGTCTCTCCTGAGGGCTTTTTCTCCCCATTTTAAATAATTCTATACTTGCTCCCCTCCCACACTCATTTGAATCAAATTGATTATTATCCCTGTGGCAGGCACATCTCAAAAGATGAAAAGCCCCACAAGAAGGATTAGGACTTGACGTATCGCTCTGTTCGGTGCTGTGGCAGCCCGTAATATTCTAGCTCAAGGAGGGAGCAGAGCGAGGGCAGGGATGCAGGTGTGTTCGTAGCTGGGGATTCAGGTGCACATTTGAAAGTGTCTCCTTGTGCCTGGGAGGGGCTATGGCAGGAAGGCTGAGGGTTTGAACCGCCACTGCGTTTTCCTAAGCAGATGGGGATTTATGCATGGCCCCTGTGTCTCAGGGTGTGTGAGCCCAGCCTCTCTTTTAAAATCTAGAGGCATTTTTGTGGATGCACACACTGTACCTAGCCAAATGCCAGGTGAAACAGCAGCTTGGAAAGGAACCCATTTCCCTTTTGCTCTCTGTGACTGTGTCTCACCTGTGTGATCTCCTGACCTTTCACACATTCCAGCACCCCAAAACAAGGTTTTGATGCTTCTCCGTGGTGCTGGTATGGAAGACTTGTGATTTATTTGAAATGATGCAACGCGAGCCCATTCCAAAAATTCTGAGAGATGAGTTTGCTAGGCCTGCTAGTTAAAATTTGGTGGGATGTTGGTGGAGATTATGTAGTCCATAAACTTTCCCCCTACCCACAACCACGTACCAGCCATTTGGAGCTCTCTCTCTCTCTCTCTCTCTCTCTCTCTCTCTCTCTCTCTCTCTCTCTCTCTCTCTCTCTCTCTCTCTCTCTCTCTCTCTCTCTCTCTCTCTCTCTCTCTCTCCCCACCCCCCCTCTGGTGGGCAAGTTTTAGCTCTTTAAAATCGAGTCCTTCTACTCCTCAGGATACTGGGACCTTCGGTGTCCACAAGACTCAGCCCTGCGCACCTCACCTCGTCCCAGGCCGGCCCCCTCCCCCCACACCCCAGCTTGATCCTGTCACTTTAAGTCCAGCCCCTGCGAGGTAGCCAATAGGAGCCAAACCATACATCAGTCTCTCAGCCTTAAAGCTACAGTAGGGTTAGTGGGCTCCAAGTCTCGGGTGCCCCAGCCTCCTCCGACCGCGCGTCGTCGCATCCCCTCTGCCCGTCCGCCCGCCCGCTCGCCGGCTCGCCGCGAGTGCGGATGAGTGGCGGCGCGGAGCTGTGCGCACTCGCTCGGCTCGGGCCTCTTCTCCCCCCGCACCTCGCCCCTGCCTCCCCCGCTCTGCCCGCTCCCGTCCCCGCGTCCCGGCCCGGAGCAGACCGCACCTCGTCGCGGGTGCCCTTCACTCGCCTTGCGCGTGATTTCCCCCGCCGCCTGCCTCCGCCAACTGGGAATGGTAACCCGGGACTGATGGACGTCTCCGAACTCTGCCTCCCGGACCCCCTCGGCTACCACAACCAGTAGGTGTCCTGCTTCCCGTGTGGTCCGCCCGCCCTTCTGTCCATCCGGCCAGGCTCGGTCCTGGCTGGCGCAGCTCCTCTTCTGCACACGTCTGAAGCGCTGGGGAGCCCCGGGGGCGCGGGGGGCCGGGGTGGGTGTGTTGGGGGGGGGCTGTACTCTTCCTGGGCGTCTTCCCTAGGGTTTTAGTCAACCCCTAACTTTTCCCGCGTGCCCCCATTTCTAAATGCTCACTTTCAGGCAAGAGTAGCACTTTCTCTGTTCACTCCGATCGTAACTGGGCGGTGCCAAAAAAAAAAAAAAAAAAACAACTATATCCATAAAGGGGGTGAAGGGCAGGCGAACCCCCAGAACAGGTGCAGCCAGGGTGTTCCGTCCCGCGCGCGCCGGAGACGCGGAGCAAGCCGGCTGCTTTGATTTTATTTCTCTGCTGGGGATCCAAACTGATCTCCCGCCAGCGGGGAGCCGATCCGGCGGGGTCCGGCCTTGCAGGCGGCCGGGCTGACCTCCAGGGGGATCCCCACCCCGCCACGGGGTGAACCCCGAGTGCGCACGCTGTCCCGAGGAGCCCGCGAGGTGCGCGCGGCGACGCGGCGGGCTCGGATGCGCAGGAAGCCGGGGTCCAAGCCACGCGTAGACGCCGCGGCAAAGTTACCTGGAGGTTTTAGGGGAGCCGACGGGGGAGCGGTTCCCGCATCCCCGGGATTGACTGGACCGTGAGCCCTCGGCCCGCCCCGAGCGCACAGAGTTTAAAGTGAACCTCCGATTCCCTGAGAGTCGCGTGGGTGGCTATCCCCCTCGCGTCCAGTCCAGGACCTCCCCGGCCACCTGAGCCCCCCGGCCCGTATCCTGTGCTGGTCACAGCTGCCAGATTGCCCCGCCTGGGTGGCCTCCAGGAGCTGGGAGTGAGGAGCCTGGTCTACACAGGTGCAGGGTGCTCTTTGGAAAGGTGTTTTAAAAAGACAGAACTGGTAAGCTGGAAATTCGATGTTTTCACCCACAGATTTTTTTTTTTAATCTGCATAACGTTGCGTTCTTCCTCCCTTTTCCCCTCTCTCCCCTCCCAAACGAAGTTCAAGTCAGTCTTTCTTTCCAGCTTTTATCTTCGCGCCCCTCCTTCTTCCTATCTCGCCTTTGAAGAACCATTGAACCACATGGATAGAATAACTATTCTGGATCCTGTGGGGCTTCCAAGGGTGTCTTATCCTCCCCACTCCCCCCCCACACCACCACCCTGGCACCGACTTTTTCCTTTTGCTGTGGCCCACTCCCGGGCTCAGAAGCAACTTCACCGCTTGCTGCGGGTGAGTTGGGTGAATCCGACAGTCCTGTCTTCCCCTGTCGACCTTTCTGGCTCTAGATTTAGGATTTTCAGGGGTCCTTTAGATGCTCCCAGATTTAGACAAAGGGTCCAAAGAAAGCACTAGTCTGGGAGATGGGATGGTGAGGGGGCTTCTTAGTTAAGATCCATTAGCCTGTAACGTGGCTTTTCATTCTCTTTCAAGGTGTGTACTTATCCCAGCTGATGGGGGTTGAGGATCCTTTGGGGGGGGGAATAAGTGAGACTTGATGCTTGTGGGGGGCATTTCCTCTCATAAAATGACCAAGGAAGACAAATATTGGATGCTTAAATTATTTAGACTCTTTCTCTCCAGAGGTGACTTCTTCAGTTGAGCTGGAAATCTTTGTGCGTTTGTCCCTGGCTCAAGTCATAGTCAATCAATATGAAATGTGTAAGGGAAAGTATATTGTTTGATTGTGTTGACCAGGAAAGCCAGAAGCAACGGGAAGGTTAGCAACCCGCTACGGCAGGACCTGACAGGAACTGAGAGGCTTGAGTTTCAGGTGAAAATGTGAACAAGAAGACACAGGGGTGAGAACAGCAAGGTCCTGGAAACCAAGGAAAGGCTTGACTGTGATTTGAATCCTCTGCTGTTTTCTTGGGGGGTGGGCTGGAGGAAGCTCTTCACTCCAGGAGGCATAGGAAAAGCCAGAACTCTATCTGCCATCTCGGCTGAAATCTGGTCCCTCTAGGATGTCATTTCTCAATGCCCAGAACTGCTAGACACAGTCCTGAAGCACTTAGGTAGACGTGGGTTCCAGTGTTGTTTTTCTTTTGGCATGGCACAGGACAGCATCACTGCCAAGGTCGAGCATGGCAGGCCAGCAGCTGGTATCTGTAGGAGGCATTTGACCTCTACCTCAGGATCTGTGACTGGAAGCCTTGGACCATCAGTAGTAAAAGTCACAAAACGGGGGCGGGGGGCAGGGATGTGCACTTTGGTTGATTGGAAAGACACTGGATGAACCCTTGACTATGGTGATGCTGCTTTACAGATAACACATATGTGAAGGGAGTTGTATGCCTTGTGCAGATGGCTTTAACCCATGCAGGTTAGCTGATATCCCCGGGACCTGGGAAAACCCAAAGGCACAGGGAGCAGAGTTCAGAGATAAAGAACCTCCTCTTACCACCACACAGATAACATTTTGTTGTGTGTCTGTGCCATCTCACTTTCCCAGGTCAGAAATGAAACACACACACACACACACACACACACACACACACACCTCTTCCTACTTTCTCTCCTTCATTTTCCTTTTTCTGTAGCCAATCCTGTGGGTGACTCCATTACCCTTTCTAATCAATATTTTATGTACATATATAATCAGCTGGAGTGGAAGCCAACACGCTCCACTGTGTGCCTGGGAACAAATGTGTCCCTGACAGGATGGCTGGACACCCTCAGCACAAAACCCAGAGGGGTAAGGGTGGCCTTACCACTATTCGATGACCACTTTGTGTTGTTGCAGAAACAAAGAACGAACTGTCCTGAAGGTAAAATATGTGAGTTCACACATAGGAAAAATGCCACATGGTAATTCAGAATCAGTGACCCAGAGAAAAACAAAGGGGGAAATTAATTTTTAATGGTACATTTTAAAATAAATCAGAGTTGAGGACATCCGTCTTGGTTTTCCAATGGAGGGGCTTTAGAAAATAAACTCTTCTGTGACTACCATCCTTCTGGATGGGCAAGTGCCAGTGGGACTTGTTCAGCCCCCGGGGCAGTAAATGGAGAAAACATTAGGTCAGTCTTGCAGGGCTCCATCGAAGCCTTGCTAAGGCCCTTTCCAGCTCAGTGAGATCCTGACATCCCTGGAAATTTCCTATTGGAGCTGATTCTTTCTCCAACTCCTTTCATGTTAGAAACAATCCTCTATTTTACCAATAATTAGGTGAATGGATGTTTACTTATTTAAAAAAAATAAAAGATAGGAAGGTAGAAATAAGGAAAGCATGAAAGAGAGAGGCAGGAAGACAGGAAGGAAGACAGGAAGGAAGGAAGGAAGGAAGGAAGGAAGGAAGGAAGGAAGGAAGGAAGGAAGGAAGGAAGGGGGGAGGGAGGGAGGGTGATAAGGAGGGAAGGAGGGAGAGAGAGTGGGAAAAGAAGGAAAGGAAGGGAAGAAGGAAGGAAGGAAAAGAACCTGATCTGTGAACAGGAACCTTTTCATTCTACAATGTGAGGAAACCAACGAATATCCTGTTCAATCCAACAGAAAAGGGACAGAGGGGACTTTGGAGGAAAAGCACTTGGAGACTGGTGGCCTCACTGCCTTCCTAGAATGCTTGGCCCTGGTGTGTGTGTGTGTGTGTGTGTGTGTGTGTGTGTGTGTGTGTGTGTGTGTGTGTGTGTGTGTGTGTGTAGGGGGCACCCTGGTAACTTCTCTTCATGCTCTTGAAATTGGATATTTTGCCAAATGATTTTTTTAAAGAATCTATAGCCATTGAATAAGTTTGTCTCTTCCTTAGTCCTCTAAAAAATACCTGGTTTCTTTTGAGCAAAGATCTGCATAACAGTAGCAGGCCATGTAAATAAGGATTGTGAGATACACTGACAGTGCATCCGGGCATTCAGGCATGGCTGTGGACAGAGACAGCTGCAGAAGGAGAGAGAATTCAGCAGATAGCAGAATCAAGGCAGGATGCTTTGGTGTTGGGTCTCCAGCACCCCTTCCTAGAATTGGCCTCCTCAGGACTTTAAGTGGCTTCCTTGAAATAATTGAAGCCCTTTGTGGTTCCAAATTTAAGAGAAGTGTTTCTACCATAATCCACCTCTTCAAAGTAAAACCTGACCCCACATTCTGATGTCCTCCCTCTTCTACTGACCTTCACAGGGTCTCTCCATTGTTCTTGACAAAAGGCCTTTGAAGTACTCTTGTCCATGACTGAGAGTTCTGCTCAGACCAGCCAACCCTCCTCACGGCTCTCAACCCTCACTCCAGGAACTCTATCTGGACTCTAGGGACTCTTGTCCAGTATTACTAGGTGGCAGAGGACCCCCCAGCTATCTGGAATGCTCAGCTTCCAGTGTCCTTCACCATCACCACAGTCCCTATGAGTACAGAGGCCAAGAGGGGGACAGGAGCACAGGCCTGCAGAAAGCTCCCAGGAGGCTGGAAACGGTGAAGATGCACTGTAACCAAACCAAGAAGCCTAGAGGCTTCCTAACCATCTTGCCTGCTCCACCTTGAATCTACCTGCTTGATTTCAAGGGACAAATTGGGGGACATTTTTAGCATGTGTGTGCTGGAAGCCCAGATGGAGCTGTGTTTCAGTGCAGTCTAGCAAACTCACACCACTGGGAAATGGTCATGGACACGGCCAGTTCTTAGAGGAAGAGCCCATCAGCTTCAGCTGGCCCCCATGTCCCCTGGGCTATCTGGGATGGCCTGGAATAGGATTACATCTGGTTGTCCCATCCATGAGTCCGGCCGAGTCCCTGTATGGGGAGGTTGTGGTGTTTATAATTGCAAATGTAATTAGCAGACCAGCCATGGGGGACTGGATGCTCAACTTCTCTGCACATCACGGTGACCCCTGCAATAGCTGACCTGGCAGATTAACCTAACCCCCCTCCCCCTGGCAGGACCAGCCTGCCTCCTGCCACTGGTGAGGCCACTGACCTTCTACTGACAGTGGCAGCACTGAGCTAAGTCCCTCCCCTTCCTTGGAAGGACAGTGGTTGGGAGAGGCTTAAGTAGTTGAGGGTTCTTTATTCCCTAGGGCATTGGCTAGTGACCCTCCCCTCTTGGGATGTGACCTTACACAGGGATGTACTGGAATACACGTTCCTCCCTTGATTTCCCAGCCACCCTGGAGGATGCTATGGGAAGACTGAGTGCCTTCCAGTAAGCCTTGTGCCTCTGGGTGTCGTGCTAGAGAACTCTGGATGCTAAAGAAGATGTGAGACGACTTCTGCCTGGTGCTCCTAGGGCTGCAAGGCCATAAATTGTGTTCACCATCACTCCAGCCTCTTCCTAGAGACAGCCTTAGGAGGTGAGAGCCTGTTGGTACCTGGGCTCTGAAGGAGAGTCTGCAGAGTGGTCACTTCTGGCCACTCTGCCCCTGAGATCTTTGGGGAAGGCTGGACACTGGTCCGCTGGGGGTCAATGTGTGTCGAGCAGCAGAGACCCCCAACTAAGCATTCAATAAAAAGACACCCAAAACACTGAGGGAGCGGGAGATGGTAGCCTTCTGGTGATTTCTCCTCCTTTGAGTAGCATATCTGCCTCTTTGAGGAGATAGAAAGATCTCCTCTCTCAGGTGCCTTGTCTTTTGGTACTGGTCAGAATGAAAATCAGAAAGGATCTCAAGAGGATCTTTATTTGTAAGTAATGGCTTAAGAAAGTGTCAGGTATTTGGGGGAATGCCATTAACCCTCCGTGGTATAGAATCTTTCTATACCCCAAATATCGAAAGCTATGTCCTTCCCTGAGAGTTGTCTGGTAATGTGCCAGTGTATTGCAATGGGTATTCCCTTCTGAAAAGGGTGATGGTGGGCAGAGGGCTCTGTTCTGTAAACATTCACCCTGTTGCCACCTTGCCTGGACTGAGGTCAGGCCCGGGTATCCTCCTAGAGGGCCTGCCCTGCCTTCCACTGGTTGGTCCATAGCATGAAAGGGGATGCAGAGGCAGAGGGACCTGCTGCCTGGTCACCCCTGCAATGCAGATGGTTTTATTCTGTGTAACAAGCCTGTTTTTAGTTTGCTGGCCCGAGTAGGACTGGGACAGGCTGCAGAGAAGGAGGGGAGGGTGCTCCCCTTCTCTGGATGGCCACCCTGGAAGGAGAGCACTTGAGCCATCTGCCAAGAGCAAGTCCTTTACCTCCTCTCCGTCTCATGGATGTCACCACTGATGGGCCCTGGCTCAAAGTTTCAGTGTTTTCTTAAATCCTCCTGGCTAATCTGCCCACAGAACTTTGAGCAAGGAATCAGATAAGGTAGGGGAACATGGCTGGCTAAATGTCTTCAACTTAGAGCCCTTTGAGCCAGTACTTGTGATTCGTGCCTGTAATCCTTGCTACTCAGGAGACTGATATCTGAGGACTGTGGTTCAGAACTATCAGAGGCAGGAAAGTCCATGAGGCATCTATCTCCAATTAATCATTAAAAAAAAAAAAACACTGGAAGTGGAGCTGTGGCTCAGACGGTTGAATGCCGACCTAGACCAAAAAAACTGAGGAACACTGCCCAGAGCTGAATTCAAGCCATAGTACTGGCAGCTAGTTAATTAATTAGTTAAATAGTAAATAAAAACAGAATTATCTGAATTTAAATGAAAATATTTCCTGGAGGGAAACATTACATTGGTGATATAATTTTTCTTCCATCTTTATTTTATTGTACTTTTAAAGCTCTATCCATTTTGGTCTTAGAAATACTTTATTTTCTTTTTAAAATATCTCTCCTTTGTTCCTTAGGATGTTAAAATATTCTCTTTAATATTGTCATCCAGCATGGACCAGGATCAAACCTTTTGTGGGAATGGTTTTCTGGAAAAATGTTATTTTATTCTTCAATGTCATTTCATCCAGGGGTCGAAAGGCAGTTCTACAAACTCTGACAAGGTTTTGTTTTTATCCTCTGGTTTCAAATGTGATCAATTTTCATTTAAAACTATCTCAGGGTCCTCGCCTGCCCATTATCTTGGGTCCTTTCTTGCCAATTATATCTGCAGCCAGCCTCCTGTCCTGACTTCGTATTTCCTAAACGGTGTGTGTGCCGGACCCAATCTCAGCCAGACTCTTTATTCAAGGAAGTGCTGTTTGAATTTGGCTCTTTTATTTCTAGTTGTGTGAATTAGTGCAGATATGTAAGTTAGGTGGAGGTTTGAGTCTTTTTTTAATCTGTTTGAGCAATTTTGTGATATTTGCTTCGATTTCTAGATTGAATATTTTTAACCTGATTGCACTTCAAAATACATACTTTGAAAAGAGTTTTGAACATCCCCGGACTTCTCAAAGATCTCTTGGCTTTCAAAGTGGGTAAAGAACAAGGGTTACAGTGTTAGCAACAGAAGGAGATAGATGGCTGATGTTTTACATAAGATTTCTCTAGGGTTTTACAATTTTGCATTTTCTTTTGTCTTCACTTATTTTCCCCTTTCTATTTACATCCCAACTTGCTGTAGCTTATCCTTTTCTTGATAACCCTTCTCAATTTCATTATCTGGAGAAAGGCGCATCGAAGTGTGAGTCTATGTGTGAGCCTGTGTATGTGTGTGTATGCACATGGCTGAGTGCCAGGCAGGTGAACTCTCCATGCAGAATTACTGTCTGATCCACCCATCAAGTCCCTTATCCACTGTCACTTGCCTGCTCACCTGTTCGGATGAAAAGAATAAAAAGTGTTAAAAAAAAAAAAACCCACTACCGTATATAGGGAATTCCAGGCTGGCTGTTCTCTTACCTGGGGAACTAGGTAAGAGAGTGAGGTGAAAGGTGCCTGTCAGAAGAACCAAACTCTTTTTAAAACCAGTTTTTTAATCTTGCCCTCCCCTCTCTGCCTGGCTCTGGGAATCCTAGTTTGGGATGTTGGTGGCTCAGAGTGAGTTGGTATAGGCTTTGGATTTTCTTCCTCACTGATCAACAGTGAAAAAATAAAAAATCTCCCCTCTGAGAGTAACCAACCCTTTAGTACGCACAGTATAACATTTGTTTATGCTTTGTCATTTATCTGTTGAGTTGTCGACATTGTCTACCTCAACAGTCAAGCTTGACTGTTTGGTAGAAAGAACAAGTTTTTTGTTGTTGTTGTTGTTTTGGTTTTTGTTGTTGTTGTTATTTTGAGAATTAACAGCAATAATGAGATGATCATAATTACGACACCAGTCTCATAGCATCTCCCGTTTCCTTCTCAAGGAGCGCAAAGGAGTTCTCACCATCAGATTTCTTATAGAAACTGGGTGAGTGTAGCTGGGTCTTATGTCCTGAAACATAAATATTTTTTATGCAAACGTTAGCATAGAGAGGCTTCGGGTTCGCATGTCTGAATTCACCCAGGAGTAAAAGCAGCTGGGTGTCTGGCTAAGAGGCAGGTAGAGGGAAGGTGCCTTCCTGTAATGGGGGGCATTTTGCCTTTGAATGCAGCTGTGAGAAGTGTTCCCTGTGAAGGATGCATGCCAAGTGTGCCCACCACCAGTGGAGTTTGAGCTGCTCCACCTCACACATCCCCCCCTCCAGCTGTGTTCTGGGGGGGAGTTTTGCAGACCAAAGACACACAGAGGACAAGAGGTTAGGAACAGGGACATTTGGTTGCTGTCTTGGTCATTTGGAATCCATAGGACTCTCTCCTTGTTCCTGGGTACCTGGGCCTATTCTCCAGAGGCCTGAGGTCCCAGAAACCTGAGCCCCCTGGGTCCCCATGGCCCCTCATGTGGCTTTCTATAGTGACTCCCAGATCTAACCCCTACTTGTATACAAACTGGGTTCATCAGATAGATTACTTTTGAGTTCGGCATTGTCTCTGTTATTTCATCTCTCGTGTGTGTGTGTGTGTGTGTGTGTGTGTGTGTGTGTGTGTTTCTGTGTCTGTATGTTTGTGTGTATACACACATGCATACCTGAGAAAAATGAGGTGACTCTGTTCCATCTACTGTACCAGGGTCCCTAATTGTCTGCACATTTTTTAATCACCTTGGTATTCTTACTTGGGTTCCCACTCCATTTTTTTCCCTCCTTCAGGTCAAATAAAAGTCTGAGGTGTTGGATTATTAATTGATTATTAACTGATTTAGCAAACCAAACATGCCACCCTAAGGAGCACAAGAGTTTGGCTGTGTGGCTCAGGCCAAGAACTACCCCCCCCCCCCAGTCAGTGAGAAATTTTATAGCTGCAATTCCCTTGTTGGACCGTGAGTAAAAAATTAATTCATGAATAATAAAAACCAATCAGTCTTGTTGAGTTTAAGAAGGATTAGGAGAAAGGGTGTTTTTTTCCTTACAGAGAACACTCAGAGTCTGTGTCATGATCAGCGAGTATTCAGGGATGGCCTGAGTATGCTTTTATTCACAGCAAATGAGCTGTTTATTATTTCCAGATCTTTCTTACATGTCCTCCTCAGTTGTAGGGCCAACTTGCTGAGGACGGCTTTGTCTTTCCTCCCTCCTTCTCTGCCACAACCCTGTATTGCAAGCCGTGGTGGTCTTTTGAAATTAAGACAGCTTCCTGGGTAAGTGACATGTAACCAATTAACAAGAGACCTGGCATTGCATTTTGAAGAAACCTATTTATTGACAGCCTGGAGTCCCTTATAGTTTCTCTCCTCTTTTCCAGGAAGTTAACTGAGTGCAAATGTACATGCCTTTGTAAGAACTACAGAAATCAGATTTGTAGATTTATACAGAAATGAGTCTTTTTCTCCTTTTTTCAAAAAAAGAGAAACATTTTTGTTTATATTACGTTACACAGGGTAATTCCCAAAGTACCAGGTGCATTAAATGTCAGGGTTTTTTTTCTTGATGTTCTTTGGCCAGTTACTTTTTTTTTTTTTTCCCGGTCATGGGGCTTGAACTCGGACTGGGTTGCTGCCTCTGAGGTCTTCAGCTCAAGGCCAGCACTCTACCACTTGAGCCACAGCACCACTTCCAGCTTTCTGGTGCTTAAAGATAAGAGTGTTGTGGACTTTCATATCTGGGGTGGCTTTGAACCGTGATCTTCAGATCTCAGCATCCTGAGTAGCTAGGCTTACAGGTGAGAGCCATCTATACCCAGCTGGCAAGTTACTTTTTTGTCCTCTAGTACGGCTTGAGATAAGAGTTGTCCCCAGCGGTAAAGCTGCTGCCTGAACTGATTATTTTGTTTAATATGATCATATGGTTTGGGTTTTCTACATGTAATACAGGGGATTAGAAAGGAAATTACCATTTGGGGTACAGATGATGAGTAAGAAATTTCCTCGGAATGAATTCCTATATTGTCAGCCTCTTGGGTAGGGTTGTCGGATAAAATATGAAATACCAAGTTAAATTTGAATGTAGGTAAACAACATTTTTTTAATATCAAGTAAATCCCGTGCGATACTTCCCTATTCATGTTTATTTTTCCTAAATTTCTCTAAGAAACTCATTTCCCTTAATTATTCCCCCTGCTTTTAAAACAAACACAGCGATCATATGTACTGTCGTTTTTTCTTCAAGTTGTTTTTTAAAAGGACCATCTTTAACTTTTTTGTTGCCATTCAATGATTAGGCTGGACATTCCCTTAGAAGTTAGTAGGCTCCTGGCTTCTATCCTCCAGGTATTCTGACAGAGTTGTAATTAGGCAAATAAATCTGTGCAGTGGGGTCTCCCAACAGCATCCATGACTGCTGAATTTAGTCAGGGTCACATCTTTTGGGGGACTCCTCTCCACCTGGTGTTTCCCTGGCAGGCTGGCTGGAGAGGTGGCCGGCCTGCAGGAACTGGAGCTGCAGCTGCTCCGTGCTGGGCTGTGCCTAAAAGGGGTGGGGGGGGGGGTGGTCCAGGCTTCTCCGGGAAGCTATGTAGACCCTGCCTACACCAGTGTCAGGTGGAAATGCAGAGAGAACCAGCGACCAAACCTAAAACACAGCCATCTGGGACTGTGGACCAACTAGGGCTGCCAGCAGGGTACCGGTGAGCCCCAGTTGCCCTCACTCACCTCCCTGAGCACCAGTCTGCAGCCTGGTGAATACAACCATTGTTTTACTCCTCCTGCCCTCGCAGACAGGGTAGGGAAATGGAAGGGCTCTAGAGCCCCCTACAGGCTCCGGGTAGTACTGCACCTCACCAGTGCCAGCTCAGTAACTGGGTGTTGCCTGGGCTCCTGGGGGAGTCTGGAGGGTCCTGGGCTCAGGGGCATCCTGTGGAAGGCAGGTGAAGACAGGATCTCGGAGGAACTGACTCACCACTCTGGTTTCAGAAAGCAGCTACAGTTCTTTGGCACAGCAGCTCCTTCTCCATATAGAATGTCTGTCTCTTCACACACACACACACACACACACACCATCTCGTGTGCATTCACGTGGCTTGCCTGACCTCCAGACAGACTGGAAGGTGTTCAGGACTCCCCACCCCAACACACAGCTGCTGAATATGCAGAGGCAAACTGACCTCTGACCTGGCCATGCAGCTTAGGGGGTAGAGCACTTGCCTAGACCTGGGCCTGAATGGCCAGAATCACCAGAAACAACAAACACGTAATGACCTACCCCATAGCCTTGAGCTGAAGAGCTCAGAGACAGTGCCCAGGCCCTGAGTTCAAGCCCCATGCCCCCCCCCAAAAAAAGAGCATGAGTTCCCGAGTTCCAACCCCAGTATGGACACACACGAATAAAGAGGGGCAAGGAAGAAAATAAGGAAGGAGGAAGGGAAGAAAAGAGAGAGGGCAGGAGAGAAGGAAGGAAGAAAAAAAGGGGTAGAAATAGGCACAGCCAATCAGCTTCTAACCTCTGTCCTCATCAACGGGAGTATTCGCGCTCCCATGAAAATTGACACGCGCGGGCACATCAGTCTTTTTCCCTCGGTTAGGGGTTCAGCATTGTCTGCAGACCACCAGCCACAGCCTGGCTCCCTTGAGTCCTGCTCTGGGCACTGACTCATGACATGACCACCCTGCACCTCAGGTCACTTGTCAGCAGTGACGCGTGCTGGATTGTTAGAAAGAACTAAAAGCAGGGACTGGCTCACAGTGAGTACTCATTTTAATATTTCTTCCTGAAACAGAGGCCTTCCCGAGGGAACAATGCAAGGGGTTTTTTGCTGGGCTTCCAAGTCTAATTTCCTGACTCTTCTGCTCTCCTGCCCATGCCCTTTGGACATGAGTAGCTGAGAGCAGAAAACACTGGTGTTCCTAGGGAAAGGCTTGATGGAGAGGTATGCTTACACCTTAGGGCACAAGGAGATTGCGCCCAGACATGAAGGCCTTACAGTCACATTGCCTCAACCTGGAGTATCGGGTGAGGCAGACACAGGGGACCCTGGGACAGAAATGGGGCAGAGCCAAGCTCAGGCGTGAAGGGAGGTTCCCTGGAAGACTGCCGCAGGGGGCAAGGCAGCCATACTGGATTGGTGGTGGTGCCCATGAAGGTGATGACCTGCTCATATGAGGGATGGACAGGATATTCCTCCAGTCTGAGCATGCGCTGTGAACCGCTTCGGCTGTGGTGTGCCACAGTTGTTTGTGATGCTACAGGAGAATGCAGATTGAAGATTTGGGGCTGGCAGCAGTGAGGACGGTGGAGCGCCAGGGGAGAGATAGTGAGCTGGGGCCCTTGCCACCTTCTTCTTGATGGTTTCCCTAGGTCCCAGCCAGCACTGAGCCTGGAGCGTCACCTTGTCCCACTCAGAGTGACTGCTTGGTGACCCACATGCATCCCCACCCGGGCCTTGACCCGTCACATTCCCAGTGATACTGGAGCTAGGAGATATGGGACATCTGGTAATGGCTGTAACTGCTCAGCTGTGTAGGACAGAATGTCTGTCTCCTGGCCAGGGTCTCGTTTTGTATTTTTAAACTCCTGGTGTATAGACAAATGCCCTTGGAAGTGACCGTGCCAAGAAAGAAATAGCCTGGGAATTAGATTCTTGCTCCTTACTCTTTATGAGCATCTTCCCTTTGATCTGAGCTCCGTAGGACCTGCTGAGAATCTGTAAGTCAGGATCAGGCTTCAAGAAGGGGGAAGTGAAAAATCTGAATACCTTTTGAGAACATTTGTGTCTCCAGCTAAACTGCTTATGGTCAACCTGTTCAGTTGTTCAGGCTAGTCACTGCTGTAGAGCCTGGTTGAGGAAGGGATCCATAAGGTGTGAGCCTGGCTTTCCTAACGCACAGTAAAGCTCACCAGGCAGGGAGAAGAGGGCAGCAAGTCAAGGAGTAGAGGAATAAAAGTGCCAGATCCCATTCTGAACTTTTCTTTCTGTCTCTCTCTGTCTGTGTCTGTCTGTGTGTCTGTCTGTGTGTCTGTGTGTCTGTCTGTCCGTCTGTCTGTCTCTCTCTCTCTGTCTCTCTCTCTCTGTGTCTCTCTCTGTGTCTCTGTCTCTGTCTCTCTCCCTCTCTCTCTCTCTCTCTCTCTCTCTCTCTCTCTCTCTCTCTCTCTCTCTCTCTCTCTCTCTCTCTCTCTCTCTCTCTCTCTCTCTCTCTCTCGTACATGCCATACCTGCTGCCTGAAGGAATTTGGAAGGTTTTGTATTCTGTGAGTGGGTCCCCTCAGCTGGGCAGGGGAGGGGAAGGAACCTCACTCGCTCTTGGCACTGGCCACACACACGTGTGTGTGTGTGTGTGTGTGTGTGTGTGTCCACCCATGTACATGCGCTGGTAATAGGGCTTGAACTCAGGACCTTACTTGGCTTTTCCACTCAAAAAACTGACACTCTGCCACTTGAGTCACACTTAACTCTTCTGACTATTTTTACTGGTTAATTGGAGATCAGAGTCTTTGGGATTTGTCTACCTGGGCCGATTTTGAATTTTGATTCTCAGCTCTCAGCCTCCTGAGTAAGTGGGATTGCAGACATGAGTCACCAGCGCCTGGCTTGTTAAGTGTGTTTTGTTTTAATACTATGTTATGACATTGCTTGACGTGATATCACAGCAGTCCTAGAAAATAGAAAATCTTGGCAGCAGGAGACAGGTCCCCAAGACTGCAGGAAGCTACATCTATGATGTGGGCCTGGTCTCTCCAGGCTGAGCCATTTGGGGCTTTTCCTACCCAGTTCCTTTGTAATCCTGGGGTTCTAGGCCGGTTTCACAGATCTTCATTTTCCTGCTGCTAATGACAACAATACTAACTACTGCCCCCTGAGCACATTGCTTGGCTATATGTGGGACCTCCCCCCACCCCCTTCCCACCCAAGGAGAAGGCAGACTGTGGGAAGCCGAGAAGAACCCAGGAGGCTTACTCATTCCAGTGCCCTCATTTCGCAGACAGGGAGGCTGAGGTCCCAAGTGGATAAGTACCTTCATGATAGTGCTATGCTTAGGTGCAGAATAGGCCTGGGCCTGGCTACTTGGCCTTACCAGGCACTCTGTTTCATCCTGGCTATCTTTCTGGGCATCAAGGTGATATGCCCTCCATTTCTATCAGGCCTCTGACCTAGTGACAGATGCTGAGGATTTGAACTCTGAGCCTTAGAGCTGGGTGGTGTCAATTGTGATAATGCCAGGATCCCCACAGCTCTCCTACCCTAGCTGGGGAGAGGAGAGTGCAGGGGTCAGTCAGAGAGCCAGAGGAAGGCCTATCAACTGACTCAAATAATTCCTGTGTAAGAAACTTAAAGATCAAAAGCAGGTACCTATGTCTTATGTCCATCATTCTATCGACTCAGAGCTTGAGATCTGAGGATCATGTTTCAAAGCCCGCAGAGGTAGATTCTCATCCCCAGGGAACCTTCAAAAAGCCAGAAGTGGAGAACTGAAACAGTGGGCATCTTTAAATAAACCTAGAATCCAGTGCTAGGCACACAGACCTCAGAAACTGGGTCCATCCTAGCCTGAGCTCTTATCTATCCACCTCTTCTCTCAGCTTACCAGGACCTTGAAGTAGCAGCAGCAGCAGCAACAGGCCCAAGTGAGCCTCAGCCCACAGGTACCCGCTGTAGACCCACACAGGGCTTCTGCCTGGTTGGCAAGAACTAGCCTTTCCACCGGGTACTTTCTATACTGCACGCCTCATGGAGCCAGGCCCAGGGAACTGCAGAGGATCGTGACTGGCTCACCTGCCTTAGAAGCCATTAATCTTGTGTCTCAATGGACTCTCGCCTGCCTACGCCAGCCGCCCTGGCACTGATGGGTGCAGGAAAGGACATGAAAGAGGCTCTGGGCTCCTCTCCATGGTGGACTATGACCCTGGAAAGTATCATCTGGTTTTTTTGTGTCTCCTGATACCAATCCCCCAGGTCAGGACACATCAAAGAGAGCTGTGCCTGGTGAATTTCTCATTGTTGCTTCTCTAGCAGGACCTTGGGATTCAAGGTCATAGCCAGACACACTCCAGAGGCTGGGACTTTCTGCCTTATAGGAGACTCGGGAAGAGTCTTGCTGAGGGTCACCTGAGATCCTCCTCACTGCACACACGAGGCCAGCCCTGGACCCACCATGCAAGTGAGCTCTTGATCTATCCTGCTCTAATCTTCCCTGAACGGATGGAGCTTGACCTTGGCCATGGGAATCTTGGTATTAGCCACAGGACAAACTATTTATGTATCTATCTAGTTATCTATTTATTCCTTCCTTCCTTCCTTCCTCCCTCCCTTCCTTCCCCCTTCCCTCCCTTTCTCTTCTTTTCTTGTATAGTAAAAAGGCTGGAGCCAGGCACTGGTGGCTCACACCTGTAATCCTAGCTACTCAGCAGGCTGAGATCTAAGGATTATAATTTGAAGCCAAGTTCCTAAGACTCTTATCTCCAACTAAAAGCTGGAAGTGGAAGTATAGCTCAAGTGGTAGACGTTTGCCTTGGATGGAAAAACTACGGACAGCACTCAGGCCCTGAGTTCAAACCCCAGCACCTGTAAAAAAAAGAAAAAAAGAAAGAAGAAAGGAAGAAGGCTGAGAGTTGGGTGTGTTGGCATGTACCTGTAACCCCAACAACTGAAGAGTCATAAGTAGGGGATTTAAAGTTCAAGGTCAGACTGGGGAAAGAATACAAGACTCTGTGTGAACTCAGGCCTCCAGGCTTCGAACCCCAGAACTGGCATAAAAAAAAGCAAAAAAAAAAAAAGGCCTGGGCACAGGCTTAAGTGGTAGAGCCTAGCACATTATTCAAGGTCCTGAGGCCCTGAATTCAAAGCCCATACTCACTTTTCCCCTTGACAGTGTGTCCCTTTGCTTGGTAGTGACAGAGAACACAGTACTTCCAGGCACGTGGGGATAGTCTCTCAATTTGTTTTATTTGTTTTTGCTCTTTGAACTGTAGTGCCTATAAGACCAGCCTGGCCTTGTTGGAAAATGGTTTCAAGTTCCTTGTTGGAAAATTCATCCAGTGTGTGTCTGAATTTTACCATGTGCCAGGCATACACATGAAGACATACTTTACCTAATTTCTGTTTTTTAATCACACAACCATGCTACAAGGGGATTTGTGCATTTTTTTTCTTTCCTCACTGAGATAGAAGCAGAGAAATATTATCCTGTAACACACAGAGCTCATAGCATGGCCTAGTGGTAGAGTGCTTGCCTACCATGCAAGAAGCACTAGGCTCAATCCCTCGCTACCACATACACGGAAAAGGCCAGAAGTGGTGCTGTGGCTCAGGTGTCAGAGCGCTAGCATTGAGCAAAAAGTATCCAAGGACAGTGCCCAGGCCCTGAGTTCAAGCCCCATAACTGGCAACAAACAAACAAAAACAAAACAACAGCAACAAAAAAACACAGAGAGCTGATGGGGTGCAGTGGCTCACACCTGTAATCTTAGCTACTTAAGAAGCTGAGATGTGAGGATTGTGGTTCAAAGCCAGCCCAGACACTGAAGAATATGAGACTCTTATTTCCAATTAACTGTTAGAAAATAGAGAAGTGGAACTGTGGCTCTAGGGGTAGGGTGGTAGCCTTGAGTGGAAGAGCTCAGGGAAGTTCTTAGGCTGAGTTCAAGCCCCGTGACCCCACCAAAAAAAAAAAAGTCTCAGGGACTTTTTAGTACCAGGACTGGCTTTGAACCACAGTTCTCAGATCTGAGCCTCCTGAGTAGCTATGATTACAGGTGTGAGCCATCGCACCCTGCCTGGTTAGGGATCATTTTAATCCTCATCTCTAGATGTAAAGCTTGTGTCTGGTTGATTGAACTCCGCAAGGACCCCTTGGTTCTTCTATGTCCCTGGCTCCAGTCTGCCTCTTGGCAGATGCTAACTTCTGGGATGTGATTGTTTCCCTGGCTGTGCATAAAGTGTGATTGGTTATTTCAATCAGCATAAAAGCTTGATTTTAAAAAAAAGATGCCACACCTTCTGCAACCTAAGGAGAAGGGTCCAGGCCTCTGGCGGTTCAGTGATTTTAGGTGGGTCACTTAGAACTTGTGTTCTGTCTGTAACTTAAGGCTAATTGCGGGCGAGCTCATGGGGGTGCATGCCTGGGAATCAAGTTCTATTGATGACCCCACATTCCCTCCTTGTTGGTCTTTGACTTCTATTGTGTATTGTTGCTGGTACTGAGACTTGACTTCTACTAGCTTGTTCACAGCTGGTGCTCTCCTGCTTGAGCCATGATTCCAGTTGAACATTTTTGTGGGGGGGGGGGCGGGTCATAGGACTTGGGCTCGGCTCAAGGCTACCACCCTACCCTGGAACCAAACCCCACTTCTGTTTCCTAGCTTAATTGGAGACAAGAGTCTCAGGTCTTTTTGTGCCCAGGCTGGCTTTGAACCGAAGATCTAAGCCTCCTGACTAGCTAGGATTAAAGGCATAAGCCACCGTGCCTGGTACCAGTTGAACTTTTTTGCTGATTAATTTTTTATTGCTGGTTAGTTTTACTTCCCTGGTGGACTCTGAACTGTGAGCCTAGAGTCTCAGCTTCCCTGAGTAGCTAAGATTGCAGCGGTGAGTGGCTGGCATTGCTGTCTCCTATGGAGAATGAGTTGTCTTCCTTTGGGGTGGATTTAAATTTGAAGGCTGCCAAGGTCATTTGGAGGGCAGTCTCAGGAATTAGCTGGGTGACAAAGCTGAGCAAAGCAGTTTTTCATTACAAAGGTCGAGACTCTTCTCCTCAACTAGCCTGGCATTAAAGGCAGTTCCCAAGAGGACCTCCAAAAATGCTGTGACCAAAGGCAGCACCACTGGGGACTGGAAAGAGAAGTCCAAGGTGACCACATTGAAGGAGATGGCACTGACCGGGTGTATAAATGTCTGTTGGTCACAATGGCTCTCCTGACTTCACAGTCACACCGGCTGCTCCTGACCATTTGTCCCCACTTTGGAGTTTATGTAGGTATCCCCAGGAACTCAGATAATGTGTCAGCCACCCCTTAGCCTCTGTCCCTGCTTCATGCAGAATTGAGTAATGGCCCAGCCAGATGCTGAGAACTTTCCCCATCTAAACGGTCAAACCTGCAAATTACCTAGCAGAGCCTACGTTGTTTGGCTGGGGAGGGTCAAATGAAGCAGAGCTGGCATGAGTCTAGTGAGAGATAGGAAGAGAGACACAAAAGGCTCCTCCTCCTCCTTATTCACTTATTTGCTCTTAAGAATTAGCCTGGCAATCGGGTCCCCTTTTCATACGCTGCCATCCTCTGGGGGGTTTCTTCTGGGAAAGCCATCTGGGAAAGAGAAACATTTCAGACTTTTGCACAAGAACATAGCAAGCGTGGAACATCCAGGGAAGAGAACTCTGAATCGTGGCAGATGCCCTCCAATGCCTTTCTGCGGACTTGGAAACAAGGGAAAAGGAGAACAAGAAGGAGCAGCAGCTGAGGAACCTTTCAGCACTCTCTGCAGCCTAAGATTTGTCTTTAGTGTGGGGTTACAGTCTTCTTCATTTTAGGTGTGTAAAAATGTCCTTGCCTTGCTGGGAGCAGGAGCAGTGGCTCACACCTGTAATCCTAGCTACTCAGGAGGCTGATATCTGAGGATCCAGGTTCAAAGCCAGCTCAGCACAAAAGAACCTGAGACTCTTATCTCTAACTAACTTCTAGAAAATGGGAAGTGGGGCTTAGCTCAAGGGCAGACCTGTAGCCTTGAGCTGAAGAGCTGAGGAACAAAGCCCAAGCCCAGGCCCAGGGGTAGGGCAGTAGCCTTGAGCTGAAGAGCTCAGGGACAGCGCCCAGGCTGAGTTCAAGCCCCAAGACCCACAAAAAAAAATAGCCTTGTCTTTATGAACTGATTGTTGAGCCCTCTTTCCCCCCATGCTCCAGCTAGGCTAATAGTTGATTCTGCACTGATTCATTGGACCCTGAACTGGGCAGAATGGGCTAGAGTTGGATGTATCCTGTGAGACTGAATGTTGGAGATACCCTGGCCTAGAGACCAGAAATAGGAAGCCAGGCATCTTCAGGCTGGACCTTCAGGCTCTGAAGGGACCAGAAGACAGAAAGCAAAAGCATAGCACAAGCATTGGTGACCTCTGACTTGGAAATAGTCCTTAGAAGATGCCTTGCCATTCTGTGTGAGTCAGTAGACAGTAACAAAAGATTTGCTCTCTTGTGGGCCTGTGCCACAGTCCTCCTGTTTTCAGGATTCTGTTCTGAGGCGGGGGCCTCCTGCAGGGAGGTGAAAGGAGTATCTTACTTTGGCCATAATTAAAGCTCAGGTGCACAGCTAGATATTCATATGGAAGGCCTCAGAGGACAAAATAGTCAAGATTAGTCAGTTCTGCAGCCATCATACATGAAAAAAAGGTGCTATCTTGATTTCCTGGTGGTCTTTGCAGCCACGGAGTGTTCCAATTAAAAAAATAAAATAAAATAAAACAAAACAACAAACCTCATGTGAGGCACTGGTAGCTCACACGTGTAATCCTAGCTATTCAGGAGACTGAGATCTGAGGATCATGGTTTGAAGCCCACTGAGGGTAGAAAAATCTGTAGGGGGCTGAGAGTATAGCCTAGTGGTAGACTGCTCGCCTAGCATGTGCCATACGCTGGGTTGGATTCCTTGGTACCACATACACAGAAAAAGCCAGAAGAGATGCTGTGGTTCAAGTGGTAGAGCCCGTGGATAGGCTGCTCTTCGATGTTGGATAGTGGGGAGATTAGAGAACATGGGGAGCAGAACGCTGGGAGAGAAGAGTGACTGTGTGTTTGCTGTGTGTGTCCAGAGGAAAGGCAGAAGAATATGGGTACAGAACATTTTCCAGCCTTCATCCAGCTTGCTGCTGACAGAGCATGTGCACAGCTCTATCTTTGCCTTGGTGCCTAAGGGCTGGGGGTGCCTAAGGCCATGGGAGGTAGCCCCTGACCTGACAACCAGGGTAGCAATATGGGCGCTAATGGGGACAGGACCTTCTGGTCTAATAACACAGGACTTGGATAAGTCTGGGTACTCTCAAACACCCAGCATGCTCTCTGACCATCTGCTAAGTAAACAAAGTCATGGTCATAGCATCAGATTTTGTATTGGGGTATTCATTACCTGTGTGCATGTGCCTGTGTGGATGCAGATGAGTGTGTGTATGTGTGTGTGTGTGTGTGTGTGTGTGTCTGTCTGTCTGTCTGTCTGTCCTCAGCTGCTAGTACTTACTAGGGACCTGTCCTATGCCATATGTACCCAGACCACAGTAAATGTATTTCTGTAACTTTAAAACTACTGACCTTGCATTATACTTCTGTACTTGATAATCAGCTCCCTCTCTCACTAAGTCCCCTTAGCTCACTAAGGCTTCCAAGACCCTAGTTCCCTGCCAGAGCCATGTCCAGGCCTCTAGTATTGTGGATGAAAAACTGAATATACTGCTAGGTGACCTCTTTCTGGGTCACTGCCCTAGAATTTCAGCCTTCTATGAACCGCTATCCTTCCACCAAGCCCCTCCTATTCCCTAATCTTGTCTGGGAGAGCAGCCCCTCAGCACCGGGCCCTGCCTGTAATGAATGGAGTGGCCTTGGCAGCCTGGGCCTTAGGATTGTGTGCACAGCCGTGCAGATCGCCCCCTGCTGGCCAGATCCTTGTTCTGCCCAGGAAACTAGCTCTCAGGCTGCCGAGCCACCTCCAACTCCAGCTTCAGGTTGCCCAGAATCCCAGAGCACTGGGATCTGAGCCTGATCAGGAGCCATTCCTGCTGCTGACCTCATAGCCTGGCACACAGCCATGCAGGAGCTTAGTCATAGCTGTTGAGTACTTTACCAATCCAGATCGTAGCATCCATACCAAATACCCTCACAATTTGGGGGCTCTAGTGTAGAGCACCTGCCCACAAGCAAGAAGCTGTGAGTTCAAACTCCAGGATCACACACAATCATTATACTAAGTGTAATGGGGCTCAACTGTAACCCCAGCACTATAGAAGCTGAGGCAGAAGAATAGTAAGTTCAAGGCCAGCCTGGGCTATGTAGTGAGATGAGAAAGAAAGAGAAAGGAGAAAAGGAAGGAAGGGAGGAAGGGAGGGAGGAAAGAAGGAAGGAAGGAAGGAAATAAGCAAGGAAGGAAGGAATGAAGGAAGGAAGGAAAAGAGAGAGAAGAATATCATTCTATTGCCAAATCTATTGAGGAAGCCGGGTGCAGTGACTCACATCTGTAATCCTAGCTACTCAGGAGGCTGAGCTCTGAGGATCAAAGCCAGCCTGGGCACAAAAGGACCTGAGACTCTTATCTCCAATTAACCTCTAGAAAAATGGGAAAGTGGGGCTTGGCTCTAGGGTAGGGCTATAGCCTTGAGCTGAAGAGCTGAGGAACAAAGTCCAGGCCCAGGGGTAGGGTGGTAGCCTTGAGCTGAAGAGCTTAGGGACAGCTCCCAGGCTGAGTTCCAGCCCTATGCCTCCCCCCCCTCCCCCGGCGCCCAATCTATTGAGAGAAAGGTGCTGTCCGTAGATTACTCCTGAAATCCAAGTCAGGAGGCTGAGATCTAGAGGATCACAGTTAAAGCCAGCCAGAGCAGAAAAGTCTGAGAGATTCCATCTTCTAAAATAAACAGCAAAAAGCAGGGCTGGAGGCATGGCTCAGGTGGTAGAGTGTCAGCCTTGAGCCAGAAAACAGAGCAAGAGTGCTAGGCCTGAGGAGTCCAAGAGTACTCAGTACTACCAAAACAAACAAACAAAAAGATGGGGCTGAAGGTAGCTCAGAGGTAGTGTATTTGCCTAGCATTGCAAATCCCTGAGTTCATGGCTGCTTTCTCCACGCCCCCCCCCCTTATATGAATGAAGGAGGGTGTTGGGGAAGAAGAGAGAAGAAGGGAAGGGAATTCCAAGATGGAGAAAAGATAATTCCTATCCTCAAAGAACTTGGCTGAGAAGAAATGCCCAAAGCACCACAAAATACACAGGACTGACAAGAAAGTTGGTGCTAAGCAGCTGGGCCAGGACAAGAAGAAAGAACTAGCTTTGCGGAGCACTTAATCAACACTGGGGATTTTTCTAGGTACTCAGCCTCAGACCGGAAACTTAGGGGCAGGATAATAAAACGGCAGCCTGGTGTTACAGTGGCTACCGTTGGTGGACACAGGGGATCATGGGCAAAGGGGCACAGACAGTTCAGCAGCTGGGCATCAAGTGCACACAGGCTAAGTGGCAAGGGACCTGCTTAGAGAGGAGCTGGAGTGGGGCTTGGTTTGAAAGTGGAAGTCACGTTGAAGCTGGAGATCTGGAGGTAGTAGTGACATTGTTTGGGAGTGTCCCCGGCCCTTGTCTCTTAGAGTTAAGGGCACCACTCTGGCGACAAGCTTCTCCCTTAATACAGCCTGAACATTTTATCTCTGCATTCCCCTTTGGAAGACTTGGTTTACAGATCCCAGCTCAATACCATTAGTGTATATCTGCAGAGGCCTTTTGTAAAATTGATTAGAAAGTGGGCTTTGGTGAGTGGGGGCAGGGGCGGGGCCAGCCTAATCAGATTTGAGCATGAGATGGTATCTAATTCTCTGCATCTAGCCACTGGCTTGGGGACCTCCCTGGGAGCCAGGGGCCACCTAATTTGGTTTGCGAATACATTAGCCAAACAAGCTGAGGGACCTCCTTTGGGGAGAGGGGTTTGGGAGGGGTAAGGGGGGGGAAGCATGGAAGAGAAGAGTTTATTGCATTGGTCTTGCCTGTGAACTTTACTGAGATTATCCCGGGTGTGTATTTCTAATGTGTGATGTCTCTCCATCTCATATGGGAGAAAGAAGCAGGCTTATAAGGTCATTTGTTTTACACTTTTGGTTTGCTATTTATTAAGCCCCTGGGAGCCCATTTTACTTTTCATTTTTCAATCTTTTTTTTAAAACCAGTATTGGGTGGGGTTTGAACTCAGGGCCTCCCTAGGCTATTTTTCTCTCACAGCTGGAAAACTGCCACTTGAGCCACACCTGCAGTACCAATTTGGCTATTTGCTGGGTAATTGGAGTTCAAATCATGGATTTTTCTGCCCAAGCTGGCTTCAAATCTTGATCTCAGATCTCAGCCTGTTGAGTAGCTAGGATGACAGAGGAAATCTAGCTTCATTTTTCAGTCTTAAAAAAAGGTAACACAGGCTGGGAGTTTGGCCTAGTGGTAGAGTGCTTGCCTAGCATGCACGAAGACCTGGATTCGATTCCTTGGTGCCACATACATAGAAAAGCTGGGAGTAGTGCTGTGGCTCAAGTGGTAGAGCTCTAGCCTTGAGAAAAAGCCCAAGGACGGTGCTCAGGCCCTGCGTTCAAGCCCCAGAACTGGCAAAAATAAATAAATAAATAAATAAAGTAACACATTTAGCTGGGTGCCTGTGGCTCATGCCGGTAATCCTAGCTACTTAGGAGGCTGAGATCTGTGGTTTGAAGCCAAATTGGGCAGAAAAGTCTGTGAGATTCTTACCTCCAACTAAGGAGGGGTGAGGGCAGGGATAGAAAAAGCTGGAAGTGGAGGTGGAGGTGTAACTGAAGTGGTAGAGTACCAGCCTTGAGTGAAAAAGCTAAAAGACAGTACAAAGGCCCTGGGTTCAAACCCCAGTACCAACACACACATACACACACACACACACACACACACACACACACACACACACACACACACACACAGGGTAACATATTCACATGCGTAATAATCAGAAAATCAAACCTCAATGCAGCAGTGGTACTCACTAGATACTACACTGAAAATGAACTACACAATTTGCAGTGTGAATGGGATGGGAAAATCTAGAAGAGAGCCAGGAAAGGGGTGGCATAGTCCCCCCCCCAAAAAGACCAAGCAACCAAACTACATATATATATTGCTAGTCCTGGCCTTGAACTCAGGGCCTAGGCACTGTCCTTGATCTTCTTTTGTTCAAGGTTAGCACTCTACCACTTGAGTTGCAAGATGAGTTACAGATTTTTCTGTTTATGTAATACTTAGGAATCAAACCTAGGGCTCCATGCATGCTAGGCAAGCAGTCTACCACTAAGTCACATTTCCTGCCAAGAAATGTACTCTTTACCTGACTTTGTCACTGTAACCCCTCTGTCTATCACCTTTCTAACAATTAAAAATGTTAAAAATAGAGCTGAGAATTTAGCCTAGAAGTAGAGTGCTTGCCTCGCATGCACGAAGACCCAGGTTCAGTTCCTCAGTACCACATACATAGAAAAAAGCTGGAAGTGGTGCTGTGACTCAAGTGGTAGAGCTCTAGCCTTGAGAAAAAAAAAGCCAAGGACAGTGCTCAGGCTCTGAGTTCAAGCCCCATGACTGGCAAAAAAAAAAAGTTAAAAATAAAGGGCCAGGAAAAAATGTTTATGGAGGGAGGGAGGGAGGGAGAAAGAGAGAAAGGGGGGAGGGAGGGAGGGAGAAAGAGAGAGGGAGAGAGAGTGAGAGAGGGAGAATACTTAATGCCCCAGTATAAAAAAGCTGCTCAATGGACATCACTTCCTCTTACTAATTTATATCAAGAGCTTAGATTTTTTTTTTTTTGAGCCAGGCACCTGTAGCTGTCATCCCACGTCCTGTAGTCCTAGGTCATCAGTAGGCTGAGGTCTGGATCCCAGCTTGAAGCCAGCCTGAGCAGAACAGTGTATGAGAATCTATCTCCAATTAACCAACAACAAAAAAAAACAGGGCTAGAGACATGACTTCAGTGGAGCAAGCAGCACAAAATAAAAGAGCTTGGTTTTTCTCTATCTTCATTCTGAGTCAAATTCCTGAAAATGTGACAAGTATTAGTCTTGGCACATGTACAGAGCACCTGTTGTTTACTGGGCTATGTGCTAGGACACAAGTTGGTTCCAACTTGCCTGGACCTATCAATGGTAAACTGAGGAACAAACTGGCTGCAAATGGTGGGATCCCCAGTAGTCCAAGTGGTTGGGTTGGAGGGGAAAAATAGATGTCTTGTTCTCCCAAGATGTCAGTCTCCATTCTAAGAAGTAAGGCTCTCTTTTTCTTGTTCTTTGTCATGTGGAAGATCTTGTGAGAGCCAGCACCACTAAGTGCCTTTCTTCTTCCAACCAGCACCAAACGAAGACCCCCATCCTGCTCATGTCCCCCTCCCAGCCTCGCCCCAACATGCCAGGAGCTCTTCCTCTCTCCTCTCTACCCATCCTGTTCTGTTCTCTCCTTCCTCCTCCCTTCCCTTCTTCTTTCCTTCCCCACCTTCCTTCCTTCTTCTGTCTTCTCTCTCTTCTTTTCCCTCTTCCCTCTCCTCTCATTCTCTACTCCCTGCAGGGACTGAACCTAGGCAGGCAAGTAGGCTACCCCTGGACTAAACCTCTATATCCCACCCTGCCACAAGCAGCACCCTGTCTCTCTGTCTCTGTCTCTGTCTTTGTCTTTGTCTCTCTATCTCTGTCTGTGTCTCCCCCTTCTCCCTCTCTCAAGCATGCATGAGACCATTTGTAGGGACCAGAACTATTCAGCCCCACGAGGTACTGTAAAATCCTGTATTACCTAACCTCTGATTATAGGGTGATTATTAGCTTTGCTTAAAGATTTTCCGTTTACTCAAGGATTACCTGTGGAGTTCCTTTAAATAGCTAGCTTTACTAAATCTCTGGTATTGCAAAGAAAGTCCAGGTAGGAAAGAAGAGGCCAGAGATGGGAAGCAGGAAGCCTAAACTCCTGACCGGTTTATCCTTGAGCTAGCAAGCCCCCTATGCCTCACCGAGCTGCAACCCCGAGGTGAAAGACTCAGTATCAAGCAAATGTTCTTCATTGCTTCAGGTGTGGCATCTGGGTGACACAGAGGTTCCAGTGGCCAGAAAGCTAGCTGGCCATGCTCACTTCTCCACCCCACTCTCTGGCACACAACTCACCTGCAAACTACCTGGCCCCACCCCATGCCACACTCCTGCCCACCCAGGCAGAGCTCTGCCTCCTTCTTGCTTGCTTTATGACTTGCACCTGCTGCTCTTCTTGGCCTGGCTGACACCAGCTGTCATTTAAGACAGAGGATTGGCTTCATCTCCTCTAGGAAGCCTTCCCAGATGCCTTGCTCCCTCTGTGAATACTGTGTGTGTGTGTGTGTGTGTGTGTGTGTGTGTGTGTGTGTGTGTGTGTGTGTTCTGGTTCCAGCATGTTAGGACTCATTATAATCCATGAATCATTAATTGTCTTTGTCACCTGCTGTGAACTGTGTGCTTCTGCCCAGGATCTGCTGTGTTTGACTCAGTACATGTGGGTACCTGCACTGAAATCAGTGGTAAGACCTTTGACTCTGTTTTAGAATCCAGTCTTGTACCAAGTTCACACTGGGGATTGTGGGCCCCGCCATTCTACCAGGATCCCCAGGGTCAGCATGGGGGGTGGTGTTCTGCTGAGTTTGCTGTCCCCTCTCCCAGAAATTTCCTCATATTTCCACCCATCCCACCCAGTCAGCACAGAAATAATTCAATTTTACTTGATTATTAGTCATTACTTGGTGTTTTTGTCCCGCCCTCCCCGCGGCCTTCTATGTTTCATTGAGCTGATTGATCTGTGGGATACTGAGGGAAGGATGGACTGAGTCTTCTCTTCCCCTAGGCTCTCACTTCTGAGGTGTGCAGGGCCCAGACATTCCCAGGTGCAGTGAGAGATGGGGTGCTTGCTGATGGACTGGGAGCCAGGTGCCTGACCTGGGGAGTCCTTTGTTCTCTCACAGCCCACCCTGTGCCTGGCCAAGCCCACTCTGTGCCTGGCGCTCGGCCCGGTGTAGTAGGAACCAGAGTGAGACATAGGCCAGGGTGGAGACAACCTGACAGAGCTGCTAGGTTCAGTCCAGTTCCACAGGGGACTTCCTACTTGGGAATCTTATAGGTAGGTAAAGAGCTATAGGCCACCGTGATGAAGATGAGATGTGGGTCCAGTCCAAAACAAATTTCAACAAGAAATGGGCCATGTAGGACACGCCTGGAACCCCAAAACTTGAGAGGCTGAGGTAGAGCATGGAGTGGTCCAGAACAGTCTAGGCTATAGGAAGTCTGTATATTTTCTGCTCATTTTCTCCTAAATCCTCAAGGCAACCCTCTGAATAAAGGGAGATGGTATAGACTTTATGGACAATATACCCAAAGCTCAGAGAGGCTAAGTGGCTTACCTCCAACCACAAAGCCTTGGAAGTCAAGTCTGAACCATGTCAATTTATGCACACTACTTCCTATGTTATTATTCCACAGTCTCTGCTGTTCATTTTTTTCTTCCTCTGGCTTTTGGTAATTGGTTTATGTATTTATCAGTGTATTGTGGCTCTGAGGTAGAGCAATTAATCAAAGTCTCTACTTTTATGGAACTAACCTTAGTTGAACAGGTTATAAACAGGTAGTAAATGTTTGAATTTTTTTGCCAGTCCTGGGGCTTGAACTCAGGGTTTGGGCACTGTCCTTGGGCTTTCTCAAAGTTAGCACTCTACCTCTTGAGTCAGAATGGCATTTCCGGCTTTTTTTCTGTGGTATGGAGGGATGGAAACCAGGGCTTCATGAATACTAGGCAAGCACTCTACCACAAGGCTATGCTCGTGGCCCTGATTTTTTTTTTGACACATGTTCTCTATATGTAGCCAAACCTGGCTTTGAGATTCTTGTGCTGGGATTACAGGCCTGCTGTGGAATTAGCACAAGGCAGGAGCACCCAGCATCCAGCTTCCCTGTCAGCCTTGGGACATGAGAGGCCAGGGTCCCACTTCCTTCCAGAACTTAGCAAGTGGTCCCAAAGGCCCTTCAGTAAATGGCCAGAAAAGGAAGTGGAAGGATACACCAGACAAGGCGACTGACTGTGTGAAGGACACACAGTTTTGGAGCAGAAGCCAAGCCAGATCACTGTCTGGGCTCTTTGTACCAGGCATAATAAGAGTTCAGAAGATAACTCGTGCTGTTTATTAAGAATAACTTTCACAAGCCAGGAGTTTGGCCTAGTGGTTAAAGTGCTTGCCTAGCATGCATGGAGACCTAGGTTCGATTCCTCGGTACCACATATAGAAAAAAGCCGGAAGTGGTGCTGAGGCTCAAGTGGTAGAGCTCTAGCCTTGAGAAAGTCCAAGGACAGTGCTCAGGCCCTGAGCTCAAGCCCAGGACTGGCAAAAAAAAAAAAAAAAAGAATAACTTTCAAGCCTGAAATGTACATTATGAAATTAATTCCACCCCTGACAGGAGATCTGGGAACCAGGGTTCTAAGTATGTAAAGTAAGTTATTGTTGTAGAAGGTATGTGTGTGTGTGTGTGTATGTGTGTGTGTGTGTATGTGTGTGTGTGTGTGTGTGTGTGTGTATGCATGTGTGTCTTTGTGAGAATGTGTGCTGAGTGGGGGGTCCACTTGAGGTTAGCGCACCCTGAGAACAAAGAAGACAGCAATTTGGGCACTCAGCCCAAAGAGCCAAAATATGACCTCAATTAAACTAAAGACATGGGTCAGAGTAGTAGCTCCTGGGACCTGTGAATGAGCCTTTAATATTAGGAGTTCCCAAGCTAGGTTCTCAGGCCTATACTCTTGTGAGTTAGGAGACTGAGATCTGAGAATCTGAGTTTGAAGCAAGGCCAGGGAAGGAGAGGAGCTGTGGCTCAAGTGGTAGAAGGCTAGCCTTGAGCACAAAAGCTCAGGGACAGTGCCCAGACACAGAATTAAAGCCCCAAACAAATAAATAAAAGAATAATCATATTGTGAGTTCCTGTTTCACCTACTTTGAATTCTCTACACACACACACACACACACACACACACACACACACACACACAAATGCATCCCAGGGCATTTCTCTTGGCTATTCCTATCATTGAGAACTGCCAAAGAACTCAGACTTCTAAATGGCGTCATTCTCCTTGAGAAGCAGCCCGGCTGGTTCTTTGGGTCCCAGTTGCTGCCCTTAAGCAGTGGCCATGCCCAGGGTGGTCCAGGGAAGAGCACTCGGGCTGTGCTGTCCTCTGGAAATGGCTATCAAGGCCAGGCCCTCCCGCTGCCCCTCTAGCAGGACAGAGGCCAATTCTCATCTGCCTTTAAATAAAAGTTCGCCTGGCCAGGAAAGGGAGAAGTAAAGATGTCTCCTCAGATCTAGCTCAGCCCCAGATGCCAGTCTTGAGGGGTTGGGAGTTCAAGTAGTTGCCCTTCTAGGTAGTTAGAAGCTATGTGGACTAGGTGACCCAACACCTGTGCACCTGGCTACCCCTCCCACCCTACCTCCCCCCCCCCCCCAATCTGTAAAGCAGTCATTTGGGGACTGAAGGAAGCTCTGATTTGCAGGAAACTAGAGAGAGCATTGCTTCCTGAGAAAGCCCAGCATTGCTCTGGTCAGGTGTGGTCAGCTGAGGGGTGGTCAGCAGCCTGAGGCCCTTCCCTTCAGGCTTGACTCACACCTACCCCTCTGGGGCTCACATCCTCCTACTGCCATCTCAGCCCCGCCCAGGAGGGCCCCCACCCAGAGGCAAAACAGAAGTAGACTCCAACACCTCCCACTAGGCTCAGAATTCAGAACTTTGTCAGCTGCCACTCGGCCCTGAGAAAGAGGCTTCCTGAGCACTAATTGAAATGTAAAATAACATTGTGATTGGGCCTGCTGGCTGTTTGTTTATCAGATCAATAGCCAGTCACTCACCCAGGGCAACCAGCCTTCTCCAGCTCCCTGCCTCTGCTCCCTTCTGGAGGGCCAAAGAGCACCTCTCCCTTGCGTGCTACTCTTAGCTGTTTTATGCGATCTGTGACATCCTACACTAAAGGCTTCATTATTTCCTGGTGCTGGCTAAACTATGACATGATATCCATTCTGGATACATTCTGATTGCCAAAATGGTAAAATGTGAGCAAAAAAGTGTAACCAACAGTTGATGAAATGTGGTGTGATGAGGAGTGGAAGGAGTGAGTGAATGGATCAATGAACCGAGGAGATGGCACAGGAGCTATTTTTCAGAAGCCTGTGTCAGCTGAGGTATCTGGGAGTCAGGCCGCGCTCCTTGAACGTAACAGAGATGCTGTGGGGGCTCTGCTTCCAGTAGCAACCGAGGGAGGCTCCACTGTGCTGACAGCTTTGCTATTCTTTTTCATCGCACCTTGGTGGGCTGTGTGCTCTAGAGCTCAGGACTAGCTGCGACTGGAGAGAGAGACGGAGGGAGGAGGGAGGGAGGGAAGGAGGGAGAGAGAGAGAGAGAGAGAGAGAGAGAGAGAGAGAGAGAGAGAGAGAGAGAGAGAGAGAGAGAGAGAGAGAGAGAGGGGGAGAGAATCAGATGGACCGACAGACAAATAAGTTGAGATGGAGTTGAGATGGTTGAGATGATGGAAGATGAGAGGGAATGAGCTGTCCTTCCAACAAAAGGGCGAAGGAGGGAGTCACAAGGTCCCTCTGGACCTGCCTGAAGGCATTCAATTAAGAGGACCCAGGTCAGGATGGACGTTTCCAAGGGCCATCAAAGGCCCCTCGTGTGGGGGTGAACTGAGACTTCCTAGCTGCCCTTCCTGCTTCCATGCAGCAGCCTGTCTCTTCTCATCCTGGTGCACGGAGCCTGAAAAATCATGGATAAGAAACCCTGATTGAAAGACACTAATTACCCATCATTACCTTCCATGCTATCGTTGTGTGGGACAAGATTTCCATCAGTTGTCTGGGATCAGCCTGGGTTTAAGTAATGTTTCTAATGACAAGATGCTTAATTAGAGATTTCTGCCTGGGCTCTAGTGGTGGTGGAGAGACACAGGTCTTGGTACAGCCTTCCAGCTGGAAGAGGCCCAAGAGAGAAAGGGGTAGCATTTGGGAAATAATCCCATGGGGCAAATAAAATTTAAAAAGTCACACAGCTAAGTGCCTCAGCAGAAAGGTGGCCAGAGAGGGTGGCAGGTAGATGGTTTCCTATGTCAGTTCATCCTCCTGGGCAGGTCCCTGATTGAGGGGGGCGGGTCTCTAAAATCTGGGCCAGTCCTCCATGTATCCCTTTCAATAAGCCTGGCTTTCTAGAAGGAACTTGGAGCAAGCCATTTGCTTCCCCAGAGTTTTGGTTTTCTCAGGCAGAAACACATCTGAGAACTCATGATCCAGTGAACCCAGTTGTATATCCTGAAAATATTTTCCACTGTTGAATGATACGTATAAGCAAGGCTTCCATGGCATAAGAATGATTTTAAAAATTATGGAAGACAGATACGGTGGCTCATGCCTGTAATCCTACCTACTTAGGAGGCTGAGATCTGAAGGCCATGGTTCAAAGCCAGCCAGGGCACAAAAGTCCATGAGACTCTTCTCTCTAAGGAACCACCAGCAAACTGGAAGTAGTACTGTGGCTCAAGTGGTAGAGGGCTGGCCTTGAGCTGAAGAGCTCAGTGACAGTGGCCAGGCCCAGAGTTCAAGCCTCATGATCGATGAAAAAAAATGTGTTAAGTCAGTCTTGGTGGCTCCTGTAATTCTCACACTAGGAAGGCTGAGCACTGCAACCATAAACAGCAGGAGTTTAAAGTCAGTTGAAGCTAGCCTACCGGAAGACTTCATCTTAAACATAAACAACAACAACAAAACGTCTATTGACATGCACAGTGTAAGCAATTCAAACTACTTAGGATGAGGCCTGTTTGATTTATTGAACTTTCTTTTTTTTTTTTTTACATGTGTATGCCCATCCTGGAGCTTGAACTCAGGGCAGCTTGGGTACTGTCCCTGAGGTTTTCTTTTCAGTATGGCTAGCTTGGCCAGTCCTAGGGCTTGAACTCAGGGCCTCAGCAATGTCTTTGGGCTTTCTCAAGGCTAGAACTCTACTACTTGAGACACAGCACCACTTCCAGCATTTTCTATGTATGTGGTACCGTGGACTCAAACCCCTATCTTCATGCATGCTAGACAAGCACTCTGCCACTAGGCAAAACTCCTGGCTCAAGCTGCAGTTTGTTGTGGTTGTTGTTGTTGATAGTGGGGCTTGAACCCTGGGCCTGGGTACTACTGTCCCTGAGCTCTTCAGCTCAAGGCTAGTCCTTTACCACTTGAGCCACAGCACCACTTCTGGTTTTCTGGTGGTTAATTGGAGTCTCACTGGCTTTCCTGCCCCAGCTGGCTTTGAACTGAGATCCTCAGATCTCAGCTTCCTGAATAGCTATGATTACAGGCATGAGTCATTAGCACCCACCTAAATTAGTAAAACATTTTTGAGTGGCTGTTCTTCTTTAAGAAGGTGATATTGAGGTTTGAACTCAAAGCCTTTTTTTTTTTGGCCCCCTTCTCTCTCTCTTTCTGGCCCCGCTCGCTCCGGCCTCGCTGGCTCTGGCTCGGCTCGCTCCCGCACGCTCCGGCCACCACTCGGTTGGGCTCCGCTTGCTTGTGGTGGCCTCCGCTTGCTCGCCTCCGCTCTCTGCCACTTTTCCGGCTTGGTTGTGTCTCGTCTCTGCCACTTCCGGCTTGGTTGTGCATGTAGGATACCGAGGAATCGAACCCGGGTCCTTGTGCATGCTAGGCAAGCACTTTAACCGCTAGGCCAAACTCCCGGGCCCGAACTCAAAGCCTTTTGTTTGCTAAGACTGGCCCTTTCATCACTGAAGCCACATCACTGAAGCCCTGCCTCCAGCTGATTATTTTGGATATGGAATCTATGAAACTTTTCTCTCCAGGTTGGTTAGGAACCAAGATCCTTTAGATTTTTAGCCTCCTGAATAGCTAGAATTATAGGTATGGAGACTGCTCCGATCCTCATGGAAGGACTTTAAGAGAAAAAAAATGTAGCCCATTGGTAGTGGCTTATGATAGCTATTCAGGAGGCTGAGATCTGAGGACTGTGGTCAAATCCAGCTCAGGCAGAAAAGTCTATGTTACTCATCTCCAATTAAATACCAAAAAGCTGGAAGTACCTCATAAACAGAAGCTCACTCCTGTAATCCTAGCTACTCAGAAGGCTGAAATCTGAGGACTGTGGTTCAAAGCCAGTCTGGGCACTAAATTCCATGAGACTTTTATCTCCAATAAACGACTAGAAAGCTGGAAGTGGTGCAGTGGCTCAAAGGGTAGGGCGGTAGCCTTGAGCTGAAGAGCTTAGGGACAGCACCCAGGCCCAGGGTTCAAACCCACTACCAGAAAAGGAAAAAAAAAAAAAAAAGAGCTCAGGGACAGTGCACAGGCCCTGAGCTCCAACCCCATGAATAACAAAAAAGAAAATTTGCATCTCATGCTTCTGTTAAAGGCATTTCAGCATTAAATAATTATTAAATAATGATGAGGATAACTGGATAGATTCTCACTATGTGAAATTAAGAGCTTTGGCCCTTGCCTTCCCAGGGCTGGGATGTGGGTATAAGCTCATCATGACTCTATCGTTGTCATCATTTTTTTTGCCAGTCCTGAGGCTTGAACTCAAGGCCTGCGCACTGTCCTTGGAATTCTCAAGCCTAGAGCTCTACCAACTGAGCCACAGTATCCCTTCTGGCTTTTTCTGTGTATGTGGTATCTAGGAATCCAGTGCAGAGCTTTGTGCATGATAGGCAGGCACTAAACCACTAAGCCTGCTCTGGCCCCATAACACTGTTTTTGTTTTTTTTAAATGTTTTTTTTTTCTTTGTTGGTCATGGGGCTTGAACTCTGGGCCTGGGTACTGTCCCTGAGCTCTTCAGTTCAAGGATACTGCTCTACCCCTTGAGCCACAGTGCCACTTCCAGTTTTCTGGAAACTGGAGAGAAGAATCTCATGGACTTTAATGCCCAGGATGGCCTTGAATCTTGAATGTCAGATCTCAGCCTCCAGAGTAGCTAGGATTATAGGCATGAGCCTCAGAGCCCAGCTTCATAACTCTGATTTAAAGGAAGCTTATGGGCTACTTCCAGGGGCTGGAGGAGGCGATTTATAACAAAGCCTGGCTGCTGAGCCTAGAGCAAATTAATTTTGAAATTTGCATATGAGTATAGAGTTCAAAAATTCTGAAACCATTTTTCTTCCTTAAGGTAGATTTCTAGTTCTGACTTGCTTTTCTTCCTTTTTTGGGGTTGGGTCATGGGGCTTGAACTCGGCCTGGGCTCTGTCCCTGAGCTCTTCAGCTTAAGGCTACTGCCCTACCCTTGAGCCAAGCCCCACTTCCATTTTCTAGAGGTTAATTGGAGATAAGAGTCTCAGGTCCTTCTGTGCCTGGGCTGGCTTTGAACCTTGATCCTCAGATCTCAGCCTCTTGAGTAGCTAGGATTACAGGCATGAGCCCAGCCTGACTTGTTTTACTTCTCTTCCCCTCCCCCTCTCACTCTTCCTTCTACATTTTTTTTTTTTGCCAGTCCTGGGTTTGAGTCCAGGGCCTGAGCACTCTCCTTGGGTTTTCTCTACCACTTGAACTACAGCACCACTTCCGGCTTTTTCTGTTTGTGGTACCGAGGTATCGCACCCGAGTCTTTGTGCATGTTAGGCAAGTACTCTACCACTAGGCCAAACTTCTGGCCCCTTCCTTCTACTTTTTTGTTTTGTTTTGTTTTAGACAAGGTCTTCCTATGTAGCCCAGTGTGACCTTAAGTGCAAGATCATCCTGCTTCAGCCTCCAAGGTATTGGTTTATAGGTTTGTGGCACTACACCATTCTCCCTTCCCATCTTCTGTCTTTCCTCCTTTCCCTCTCCCCCCAGTATTTAGAATAACTCAGTGCCTAACTGGTGCTCCCTCACACTTGCAACCCTCTGTACTTTAGGTTATTTTTCAGTTAGGGTCTTCCTATTTGCATGGGACTGGCTCCTATCTCCTAGGATATCTGAGACCAGCAGGTTACCACTCCATTCTTGTTTGTGTCTTGCTAACTTTTTGCCCCATTTTGGCCTTGAACTTGACCCTGTATCTCTGCCTCCCAAATAGCTGGGATAATAGGACTGTGCCACCAATTTCAGTCTGTTTGTCCTTTCAATTTGCTTGGCTAACCCTTTTCCCCTCCTGGTATACAACAAGTTTCTTACCAGATTATCCAAGGTTGTGAATCTAGGGAACTTTAAAAGGCTTAATCACAAGCCTGCCAGCTACTGGATTTTTCTGGTTAGTGGTTTCTTGGGAGAATAACAACCTCATTACCCACTAAGCCCTGATTGAGGGCCAGTGCTGTTCTAAGCCTTTCCCCTCATCTGCTCTTGTCACCCAGGACAGCCCTAGGAAGCAGGTGCTGTGATTGGAGGACCAGGAGGTGCAGAGAGGGTGACCTGGCCAATCAGAGTCAACAGTAACATGGAGAATAAGTGGTGAGTCCTACACCAGCCTGCAGACTCTCAACAGGGATTCAGCCACTGGTTGCTGTGCTTGAGGACATGGTGTTTCTGCATGATCCACATTCTTCCAAGTGATAGGAAGATCCCATCCCATGGCAGAGAGTCCTCAGGCCAGTGCACGCTTGTATCCTGCCTGCCCAATGGCTAGCAACCTCCAGGAACATACATACTTCCTGGGAATTCCAAGGGAGAAATCGATCATGCTCTCTTGCTGTTACCCAGGGATTTATCTCCTCTAGAGGTCTGAGACAAAATAGTTCAACAGTTTGAATTTCATTCAGAACTTTAAAAATTCTTCTGGTCTTCAGGTCAGGAAAATCTTCCATTTTTTTGTCCAGCAGGGAGCTCCCCACCCCCACCCCACTGAGAAGGCTGCGGGCGGGGCTGGGTGGGGACAGGACAGAGTCATGTGGTGGGTGGTGACTCTAACATTCTGGCTGGCTCTGGCTGACTCCAGTTTACCAGGGATCAAAGGGAAATGAGCCTCCAGGGCCTTCGACCTCACCTCGGACTATTGCTCTTGCAAAGGCTGAGCTGGGCATCCATTCTCCATCCTCCCATAAAGAGTCAATAATCATCGATCCAATCGGGAACTAGCCAGCCATAGACGGTATCCCCCTCCTCTCAGAGCTGCCTCTCTCCCTAGACAACACCTGAACCCCATACCTGCAGCCACCTCTGAGATCCTAAGTACCAGATTCTCAGGCCCTGGTAAAATCTCTCAGCCTCCCAATTTTCCCCCTGATCCTCTGCCTCCTCCCATGGAAGCCTCTACACTCAGCCCTGGGTATTTCCCAGGTCCTCCTGGCCACCAGCCCCTCTTCTGGGACTGTGTAGCTCCTTTTGCCTAGCCCTCCTGGGCCCTTGTCTGTTTACTTCTTTCCTCCTATAGCTAAGTCAGTGGTTCTCAACTGGGGGGGCAATTGAAGCTTCAAGGGAGACCTTTGGCCATGCCCGAGGAAGGTCTTGGTTGATGTGTCTGGATCCTGGTTGACATAGATTGATAGGGAGTGGATAGAAACCAGGAATCCTCTTGAACATTCTGCAAGGCAAAGACTGGCTCAGGCTGACACGTGAGTTGTGCAAAGAGGCTGAGAACCTACAACCTAGGTCTCAGCTGCTGCTGCTTCTTCTTTCTTCTGCTTTGTGACCATCCTGGGGCTTGAACTCAGGGCCTCAAACTCTTGCTTGGCTTTTTCACCCAATGCTGGCACTCTATCACTTGAGCCATACAGTTCTACTTCTGACTTTTTGCTGCCTCATTAGAGATAAGTGTCTCATGAACTTGCTCACTTCAAACCGCAGTCCTCAGATCTCAGCCTCCTGCATAGCTAGGATTACAGGCTCAAACTACCCAGGCCCAGCCCAATCTGGAACTTTTTAAGCACCAACAAGATACCATGGCCTGAGTTCAAGCCACTGACTCAGTGGCTGCAATCTAACCCACTGTCCACCTTCTACTTCCCATTGACTAATCTCATAGTTCTGTGATAAGCTCTTCGTTGTTTTTATTTTTTTGTATTGTATGTTGGTACAGGGCTTGAACTCAGGCCATTGAGCTCTCATTCAGTTTTCCTTTTTTTTTGGTCTGTCATGGTGCTTGGACTCTGGGCCTGGGAGCTGTCCCTGAGCTCTTCAGTTCAGGGCTACAATCCTACCAGTGGGTTTGGGTGTTGTCTCTGAGCTCTTCAGCTCAAGGCTACAACCCTACCCCTGGAGCCACATCCCCACTTCCTGTTTTCTAGTAGTTAATTGGAGATAAGAGTCTCTTGTTCTTTAGCGCCTGGGCTGGCTTTAAACTTCAATCTTCAGGTCTCAGCCTCCTGAGTAGCTAGGATTGTAGGTGCGAGCCACTATGCCCAGCTCAGTTTTTATTTGTTTGTTTTATTGTTGTTGATCATAGCTTAGATTCTACCACTTGAGCCATGCCTCCAATTTGTTTTGCTGGTTAGTGGCATCTCTAGACTTTTCTGCCCAAGTTGTTTTCAAACAGATCCTTACTAGGTGCTAGGATTACAGCCATAAATCACTGTGGCTGGACTAAGGTTTTTTTTTGTTGTTGTTTCTTTCTTTCTTTTTTAACTCAGAGCCTGGGTGCTGTCCTTTAGCTCTTCAGCTCAAGGTTAGGGCTATACTACTTTGAGAAATAGCTCCACTTCAGGTTTCCTGGTTAATTGGATCCCAGGCTGGCTTTGAACTTCCACCCTCAGATATCAGCCTCCTGAGAAGCTAAGATTATAGGACTAAGCCACCAGTGCCTGGCTGGACTAGGTTTCTTTTTAATTATTATTATTTTGGGGGCAATACTGGGGGTTAAACTCAGAACCTGATGCTGTCCTTGAGCTTTTATGCTCAAGGCTAGCACTTCCACCACAGCTCCATTTCTGGCTTTTTGGGGGGGATCGGGAGCGATGGTGGGACTTGAACTCTGGGCCTGGGTATTGTCCCTGAGCTCTTCAGCTCACGGCTACTGCCCGACCCCTTGAGTGACAGCGCCACTTCCACTTCTGGTTTTCTGGTGATTAACTGGAGATAAGAGAATCACGGACTTGTGTCTAGTACCCAGGTTGGCTTTGAACCTTGATCCTCAGATCTCAGCCTCCTGAGTAGCTAGGATTACAGGCATGAGCCATCAATTAGAGACAAGAGTAACCTGGGGCTGGGAATGTGGCTTAGTGGTAGAGTGCTTACTTAGCATGCATGAAGCCCTGGGTTCGATTCCTCAATACCACATACACAGAAAAAGCCAGAAGTGGAGTTGTAGCTCAAGTAGTAGAGCACTGGCCTGGAGAAAGAACAGTGACAGGCCCTTAGTTCAAACCCCAGGACTGGCAGAAGAAGGAGGAGGAGGAAGAAGAGGAGGAGGGAAGGAGGAGGAGGAAAAAAAAGAGAAATAAATAACATCATTTCAACCCAACACCCCCACCCTCCCCCCAATCTGGAATTCAGGCATTAAATTAGCATGTGTTCTCCTGCCAACTAAAGTAGGCCAAGATTCAGTTTCTCAACCCTGGAGGAGGAGAAGGCAAACAAACACTACAGGATGCTTTAGGCCCTTTGAGATCAAGAAGGAAGGGGCAAGAATTGGAAACACAATCATTATCCACCATCCACTGTCCATCAAGATTAGCTGAGCTTTGGTGCTAAGAAGGCAGTTGGGAAAACTGTCACCTACCCACTCCTGGAAGAGACTGGGTGTTACTTCCCAAGGGTAAACAGTTCTTGTACCTCCAGGGACAATACATGCTAACTAAATGGTAGCTGTTCTTCATGATGGTTTATGTCATGTGCATTTTGTGAAACCTTTCCCTTTGGGGAAACCCGGAGAAGGCAGGTAGAGGCCAAAGAAAGAGGAGATGTGGTAACAGAACTTTACTTCAGGCCTGGCATGGTCCTGTGAAGAGTAGGACATGAGGCAGCCATTGGGGGCTGCTTTCAAGAGCATGTGTTCAGTTGCTCTCCATATGATCTCATGGTAGGATGGGTTTGGACGAGTCCAGAGATACACTCCTGCCTATTCAATCAAATTCTGACAGATGATGGATATCTTGACAGACTGATGGCATTCTGGGGCCACATCACTGGTGTTTGGAGAGAAGATGGATGCTTTGCCCAAGGAGAGGACAGGGACTCAGTGGGAAAACCCTCTGCCAATTCAAGGGAGACTAGGGGGCATGGCGGAGAGGATCTCAGGGGGATTCTGAAATACTCCATTTGGAATAGAATCGACCCAGAATCTCTGTCCTTATGCTCTATATTCCAGGAGATTGTAAACTGGAGGGCCAGATCCTTATGGGAGTTTGTTTGTTTGTGTGTTTGTTTGCTGGTCATAGGGCTTGGACTCTGCGATTGGGCTCTTCAGCTCAAGGCTACCACCCTAACCCTAGAGCCACAGTGCCACTTCTACTTTTCTAGTGGTTAATTGGAGATAAGTGTTGACCATGAACTTACCAGTCAGACCAGAGGGGCAGTAGGGGCTCCCTCCTAGAAGATTTAACAGACACCTTTGAGGTGTTGGTAGGTGGCTAGACTTTGATGGAAGGTGGATTTTGTGGTCTATTGAGGAAGCCCCTTTGCCAGGGAGTGACCAGATTTTTCTCTAGTGGGCTGCCTAGAAAAGACCGGCTTGTCAAAGCAACACTGGAGGTAGAATCCTGCAGCTTCATGGTGATCCCTCAAGCATGGAGACCCTCCCTCCAGTTCAGGTTCCTGCTTTTTCTTTGTTTAGTGTGGTGCACAGGACAGAATCCTGGAGTTGGCTCTGGCAGACTTCCAAGATCTTTCCCTCTTCTCATTCTCCTGCCCCTGGGGCGTAAGCATCCACTTCTTCCTGCTCCTTCCAGTAGGTAGTAGAGGGAGTGGGGCCACCTGTGGTTGGACCCCAGGCCTCCTGACTCAGATCCAATCCAGCCTGCAGGGTAGGGAGCAGCTGTGCTCCCCTGAACACGGCTCATCTCCCTGCTGGGAACTCAGCCACTTTTAATCTCCTGGCTCTGAGGGTCTCAGGTCCCCACTTGGACCTGGGGATATGGGAGGGTCACATCCTGGCTGCCTTCCCAGCTACTCCACAGGGATCTGGGAGGGTGGGCTTCCCATTACTGGAAACGTGTCTTTCTGGCCGTGATCCGCCATATTGGTGAGGCTGTTTTGCTTTTCCAGGCTAAAAAACTTCAGGTTAAAGCTTGCTTGTGTAGCTGAGCCTTAAAGCTTTGGAGGTTGAGATCTGACTAGGCAAAGCCTTACCACAGATGGGAAGGAAAGGACAAAGAGCAGGGAGGTGTGTGTGTGTGTGTGTGTGTGTGTGTGTGTGTGTGTGTGTGTGTGCAGGGGTGAGACTAGCAGCCCGCTTCTAGCATTCTGCAGAAAACAGTCTTGCTGATAGGTGCATTGGGTGGGAGCTGGGGGCTGATAAGGAAAGAGTGAGGGGGTAGAGACTGGGGCTGTGTTCCAAAGGAGCAGTCCATTTAGCAGTCATGAGCCTGAGGCAAAACCCAAGTGCTACCAGTCTGGGTGGTGCCTTTCCCTCCAGCTGCACAGGTCAGGTGACTTGACATCCTTAGTCTCTAGGTTGGATCCCAAAAGGAACTCCGGAAGCACTAAGTTTGTGCTGGCCTCGTGGCCCAGCAGGGTGCCTATCATGGATAGCTGTTATTGTTCAATGAGTCCTTAGAGCTGAGTTCCTGATCCGGGCTGGACACATTGGGATAGTTCTAGCCATTATGTTGCTGGATGGTTGGCTAAGTATTCGGGCTGAAGAGTGTCCCTCTCAGGCTAGCAATTTGCAAAGACTCGAGCTGTGGGGCTGGTGGTTCACACCTGCAACTCTAGCTATTCAGGAGGCTGAAATCTGAGGACCATGGTTCAAAACCAGGTGGGGCAGGGAAGTCTGTGAGACTCATCTCTAATTAATGACCCCCCCCCAAATGAAATCAAAACAAAACCAGAAATGAAGTTATGGCTTTGTCTTAAGTGGTAGAGTGAGAAAGTTAGGGGACAGCATCCAGGCTCTGAGTTAGTTCAAGCCTAAGAATCTGCACATAGACACAGACAGACAGACACACGTGTGTGTGTGTGTGTGTGTGTGTGTGTGTATTCACGTAAAATAAATAAAGCAAAATAAAACAAACAGTAGTGTCGTAGAGAAATTCGAAGTTGGCAGAAACTTGCTGTGGGCTGCACCAAGCAGGCCTCCGGACCACCATCCCAGTTGTCCTTAGCTGGCGCCCCGCCCACCAGGCCCTCCCACCTTGACTCCTACGCTCTCTCTCCTCCACAGGCTGCTCAACCGGATGTCTGCAGACGACAGGCTGCTGGGCTCCAGTTGCAGCTCTTTCATCAAGACGGAGCCGTCCAGTCCATCCTCGGGCATTGATGCCCTCAGCCATCACAGCCCCAGCGGCTCATCGGATGCCAGCGGTGGCTTTGGCATGGCCCTAGGCACTCACGCCAATGGTCTGGACTCACCACCCATGTTCACAGGGGCAGGGCTGGGAGGCCCTGCGTGCCGCAAGAGCTACGAGGACTGTGCTAGTGGCATCATGGAGGACTCGGCCATCAAGTGCGAGTACATGCTCAACGCCATCCCCAAGCGCCTGTGTCTGGTATGCGGGGACATTGCCTCCGGCTACCACTATGGCGTGGCCTCCTGTGAGGCTTGCAAGGCCTTCTTCAAGAGGACTATCCAAGGTGCGTGGTGATGGGCAGAGCAGAGGCTGGGGGCAGGTGCAGGTGTGTGTGTGGAGCGGGGGGGGGGGCATGAGTGAACTACAGATTCTCCTTTCCAGCTTTCTCCTGTCTGTGATTCTGGAACTTTTTCAACAGTTGCAGGCATCTGTCACTACCAAAATCCACGACAAGGCCTAGCCATGTGTGTGTGGGGGGGGGGGTGGGGGGGCAGGGGGGGTCTCTCACCTGAACGGAGAGTACACTAAAATGTGTGCCCCTTAGAAGCTTATTTTTCTGGAATAAAAATAGCATTATTTGCTTTGCCCCAGTGTAAACTAGTTGGCAGGATTAAGTTTGCTAGGAAAGCACTGTACCGCCTTGAGCCATGCCTCCAGCCTTTCTTTTTCTTTTCTTTTCTTTTTTTTTTTTGGGTGGGTCCTGGGGATTGAACGCTGCCTGGGTGCTGTCTCTGAGGTCTTCAGCTCAAGGCTACCGCCCTGCACCTGGGCCTGGGCCTGGGCGTTGTCCCTGAGGTCTTCAGCTTAAGGCTACCGCCCTACCCTTGAGCCATAGCCTCATTTCCCATTTTCTAGATGTTAACTGGAAATAAGAGCCCCCAGTCCTTTTGTGCCCGGGCTGGCTTTGAACTTAGATCTTCAGGTCTCAGCCTCCTGAGTAGCTAGGATTACAGGCTCCAGCTAGCTAGCCTCTTGGGGGCAAACCCTTGTTTTTCTCTTCTTTAATTGCACACATGAGACCTGACTATTTTGCCTTGTTGAAGGCTTGTGCTCTTGGGGGAGGGAATTAGCTATGTCAGTTCCTAGTGTGGCCTGTCTTTAGGCTATTTTATAATGCATTTGCATATCAGTCCTGCCTTCCTCTTTCCACTGGCCCTGGGGTGACTCATTCTTATAAAGACTTGGTGGCTTCCTATCCTACTCTGCTGGTTACTTGGGGGTAATGATTCAGCGGACCTCACTGGCCAGTTTCAGGGTTCACTGTGCAGAGTGATTGTAAGGTTCCTACTGTAGTAGGTCTGGGGCATTTCCAGACATTCAGCCAGCTTAGCTCCTGAACACCTACTAAGCACCAAGCAGTGTTGTGATTGCCCCTGGCACTACAACACATCTGAGCTGGGCTAGAGGAATGCCAGGGGACTCCAATTCCACTCCATCCCAACCCATCCGATCTGTCCTCCGAGGCTCAGCCATGGTCCTGAGAGGTCCTCTCTTTTCCCTCTGTGCCTTTTGAGTTTTTTGGAAAAGACTGGGCTTCCCTGACACAATTTTGTTTATTCATTTAGCAACTATTGGCTAAAATTTCAAGTGAACAATCTATGAAAACACTAGAGGGCATTAGAATTGGACATGCTTTAAAGAAAGAATTGGAAGTCAGGCACCAGTAGCTTATGCTTGTAATCCTACTCAGAAGGCTGAGATCTGAAGATCAAGGTTCAAAGCCAGCCTGGACAGTCAAGCCTGGGAGCTTAAGCACCAAAAATCTGAAAGTGGAGGTATGGTTCTAGTGGAAGAGTGCCAGCCTTGACTCAAAAACTAAGGGTCAGTGCCTAGGCCAGCATTGGCATAGGAAAAAAAGAATTGGGCCTGGTTATCCTTGTGGGTCAGAGGGTTCTTGGCGGGCTTGATGGCTCAGATTCTCATTTCACTTGCTTTATCTGTAGCATGAGACATCTTTTTTTTTTTCTTTTCCTGTTGGTCATGGGACTTGAACTCTGGGCCTGGGCCCTGTCCCTGAGCTCTTCAGCTCAAGGCTACTGATTTACCCCTTGAGCCATATCCCTACTTCCTGAGACATCATTCTTTTTTTTCCATATATTTTTTATTGTAATTAATAGAAGGGTTACATTACATTCACCAGATAGAAGGTGTATTACTTCACATACATTGATACCCTTTCTCATGTCTTGGTCCCCATTTCCCTCCCCCCACCCCCACCCCTCATCTTGTTTTCCCCCCTTCCCTATCCAATTTCAAATAACCAAATACAAATATATCCAATATATCAGATAACAAAGTAAAATACTCTAACAATATGAGATAACCAAGGGACAGCAAAAGAGATGAGAAATAACATAGTACATTAAGGACAACAATCACTCATTATATGGCTTTCGTTTTCATATCTTAGAGGTCTTTTCATTTAGCGTCACACTGTATGGCCTTATGTATCTAGGTTTTGTTGAGACATCATTCTTAAATCACCTAAACCCTGTCAGAAGATAGAGGAAATTAATATATTTCAAGTATTTAAGAGTATTGTCTGGGGCCTAGAAAGTGCTAAAAATGAATGTTTATAACGATTATTTTCACCTTAATACCACTTAAGACACTGTTACTAAGATAACAGACACAATTTGCTGTTAGAGAATAAAAAGCTTTTGTAATCTGCATATCTTCCCCCTCTTTTCCCCAATCTGAGTACTGTTCCTTAGCTCTTCAGCTCAAGACTAATACTCTACCACTTGAGCAACAAGGCCACTTTTGGTTTTCCGGTGGTTCATTGTAGATAAAAGTCTCATTGACTTTTGTGCCCAGGCTGGCTTTAAACCATGAATCCTCAGATCTCAGCCTCCTGAGTAATAAGGATTACAGGCTGGAGCCACTAGTGCCCAGCTTTCGTACGGTTAATGAAAGCAGTGCAATGATTATTTTCATCCAATAAGATTTAGATAATTGGGGCTGGGAATGTGGCTTAGTGGTAGAGTACTTGCCTATCATGCATGAAACCCTGGATTTGATTTCTCAGTATCAGTAAACAGAAAAACCTGGAAGTGGCCTTGTGGTTCAAGTGGTAGAGTACTAATCTCAAGCAAAAGAAGCTCAGAGATAGTGGCTAGGCCTTGAGTTCAAGCCCCAGGACTGATACCAAAACAAAAACAACAGAAAAGATTTAGATAATTTTACCTACTTTAATTATAAAGATTCGGTGAGCATTTAAAAATGTGGTAAAGGACTGGGATGTTGCTCAAGTGGTAGAATACCTGCTTAGCAAGCATGAAGTGCTGAGGTCCAAGTTCCAGTAGAAGTTCAAGTATGGTAAAAAGGGAAAAAGCAACTTCTCCTAAAATCTCAAGACCTTGAGTTCATCACCTTGGGTTCATCATCTCACCTGGACGGAGTCCTAGTCCCAGCTTTACCTAGCAAATATTGATTGAACTCCTCTGTATTCCCTTTGTGTTAGCCTCTAGGGCAGCCTTGAATGCATCCTGGGCTGGGCCAGCTTTTCTTTTTCTTTAGCACTAGGGATAGAATCCAAGGCCTGGTGAATGTTAGGTAACTGCCAGCCTTCTATTGGCTTGAACCTTGTGGAAGCCCTGGCATCTAAGTGAACACATTATGGCAATTACGTTTCCTATCTCGACAAAGCTGAGAACCCCTTACAAATGCTCTTATGTATCAGAATATTTGACTACATGAGATGTTTTAACCAATTTAAGTTACTGAAATAACTACTCCCTAAACTGGTGACGTTTCATTAGCTTAAACAATCTTCAAGATCAGTGTTTGGAAAATTGTATTTAAGGAGACAATTGGATTTATTTTTCTTTCTTTCCCCATATTCTTAAATGGGGATGGAGCATTCTAGATACCATTGTTCTAGAAGTAAAGGCTGCTGTTTGTAGTCTCACTGCTGTTTGTACTCCCTCACTGGAGCCCAGGTAGCTAAGAATGTTCTGAGCCAGTTTGGAGTCTGAAGGAAAGATGTGTAAACAGTCTTAATTATTGTTTACTGAGAAGAGGATACTGACCTCTTCATAGAAGTTATTAAGACAAACATGCTCGTTACCAGCAAGTGGCTGTCCTCTAGAGCAAGGAAAGTAAGCCTAAAGGTAGACTGCTCTGGTATTTACAGTTTACTTTTTGCTTTTGTTCTAAGAAATTTTAAAAAAAAATTTTGTTCTTTCTAAATGTCATTGTAGAACATTTGGAAGTATACAGCTGGAAAAAAAAAAACTATGTTAGAATAACTAGAGACAAGCCAAGCCAGGTGCTGGTGGCACATGCCTATAATCCTAGCCACTCAAGAGGCTGAGGTCTGAAGATCACTCACTGTTAAAGCCAGTGGTAGGAAAGTCCATGGTAGGCAAGTCTGTGAGACTCTTGTTTCTAATTAACCAGAAATTGGAAATGGCACTATGCTTCAAAGTGGTAGAGAGCTAGCCTTGAACAAGAGGGTTCAGGGACAATGCCCAAGCCTTGAGTTCAAGCCCTATACCAACAACAACGGCAAAACACACACACACACAATACCCAAACACACACACACACACACACACACACATCTAAGAAATGAGTTAATGTTGAGTCTCGTTTTGTGTAGGGTGCAGAGGACCCACAGAATGGGATCATGAATGCTGTCCCCCAAAACCAGACTGCCATGATTCTATGGGTATTTTCCAGCATGTGTAGATTCCTAAACACCTGCCTGATCAGGGACCAAACAAAGAGAACAGCTCCCCTCCCCGCCCTCAACTCCACTGAGCTACACTCTCAAGTCTCCAGGCCATTAAAAAAATTCTTCATAAATAGAAATGAAGGATTCGTTTTCCAGTGTATGGAAGAAAGGGTCTGGAAATCATACCAGATCCCACCCTACCTCAGGTGTTTTCTTGTCACTACTAGGGCTTGAACCCAGGGCCTTGGTCCTTGGTGCTCTCACTTGGCCTTTTCTGCTCACAGCTGTCACTTTGCCACATGCCTCCAGTCCCAGCTTTTGACAGGCTCATTGGAGATAAGTCTTGGGGACTTGCTTGCCTAGGCTACCGCTGAACTGAGATAGCTGGGTGTCAGCTTCTAGAGTAGCTAGGATTATAGGTGTGAGTTACCAGGGCCTAGCTCTATTTTGAGTCTTTTGAATCTGCTCAACCAACCCAGAAATCATAGCATATACCTGGAGGATGTTTACATTGCAAAAACAATTACCTAGTAATAGATCCTAGGGTGAAAGTCCTGAGTCTGTCCATCTCCTGCAAATACCGTTTTGAGAGCCCACTGATTGGCTTGCCCAGTGTGGGTGGAAAGGGAGGGGAGGCTAGAGGGGGAGGCTGGAAAAGATGAGACAATTATGACTGGCCTGTGGCTAAGGGCTGGCTTTTGTGAATCAAGGAGGGCTGGAAGACAGCCACCTTTATTCATTTACAAATTGTCTCATGACTGCTTTGAATACAAAGTTGTTACAGACTAGTTGTCTAGTGGCCAAGAGTAAAACTATCAGCCCTCTACAGCTCTCACTCTTCTGCAAGGCTGAATAGCCCCCAACTCTCTGGGCCGTGAACCCCTAGGTGCACCGGAAGTGTTTATATCTACTTGATATAAAATTCAGGATCTAATTGAGATCCTGAATTTTTCCTGAGTGTTCAGAGGTGTGGCTATAGGACCCAGATTAGATGAGCTCAGAGATAAGAAAGAAAGGCTCTGGACAGAATGGCTTCAGGCGAAGCAGACTAGAATTTGAATATACTAACTTATCTAAAGGAGAAGATGGCTCTTCTACAGGGATTGGCCAGCCCTGGAGGCAGAGAGAAAGGTAGGTTTAGGCAAAGGTACCAATCATACCTTAGAAAAGGGACTTGAGGCCTGGAGGTCGCCTGCTGATTACTAAGCATCCCCTTTCCTGGTGAGCTTCTTTCCTACTGTGACTTGGTCCCTTGTAAGTCTCCTGCAAGTGGTGACCTTAGCACTCTGATGAATTGGTCTAATTCTCCAAGGTGCTTGTACTTGGGCCTCTGGGCTTATACATCCAGCTCCTAATATTGGGCAGTAGGCATCTGCATCCGTGAGGGGGAGTCTCTGCCATGGCTGCCCGAGTCTGGTGGAGGGATAATGCAGTAATCTGGCCCTCTTCCAATGCACTTCAGGGATTTTCCCATCTGTACCGTGCCCGAGCCCTTGACCTCTTGTGCCTAGCAGTGAGTGCATCCTGCTGCAAATGGAGACTACCTCACCTCGTCTCCCTTCTCCCTGAAATTGGACCTGCTGACTCCATTGTTACTTCCTGTTAACTTCTTGTGTCAGGATGCCTGCCTGTCCCTGGCATAGCTCAGTTTACCTCCTTTCTCTCCGCAGAGATGCTCTCACCACTTCCCCTTTTCTCTTCCCCGAGTTTCTTAGTTTCTAATCTCCTTTCTCCCTTCCTTCAGGTTTTATTTTCCCCTACTTTTCTTTTGCCAGTCCTGAGGCTTGAACTCAGGGCCTGATCACTGTCCTAGGGCTTTCTCAAGGTTAGAGCTCTACCACTTGAGCCTCAGCAGCACTTCTGGCTTTTTTCTATGTATGTGGTACCAAGGAATTGAATCTGGACTTGGGGCATGCTAGGCAAGCACTCTACCATTAGGCCAAACTCCTGGACCCCTTTTCTGGGGGGAAAAGCACTGCTGGGACTTGAACTTGGGACCTGGGTGTTGTCCCTTAGCTTTTTTGCTCAAAGCTGGTACTCTACCTCTTGAATTAAAGCTCCACTTTTTTTTGGGGGGTGGGGTGGGGCTTGAACACTGGGCCTAGGCACTGTCCCTATACTCTTCAGTTCAAGGCTAGTGCTCTACCACTTAAGCCACAGTGTCACTTTCCCAGCTCTACTTCTGACTTTTTGCTAGTTAATTGGAGATGAGAGTCTCACAGACTTTTCATGCCCCAGCTGGCTGTGAACCATGATTTCAACCTCCTTGAATATGGGTAGGAGCCATGGGTGTCTGGCCTGTGAACCCCTGTTTATTTAAGAGTGCTGGGAAGATGGCTCAGTGTGGAGCACATGCTGAGGATGAGTCTTGGATTCAATCCTTAACACCACAAAGTTAATGCTGGACCGAAAGAAGGTGGGTGAATCGGGGTTCTACCCCTCCCTGATTAAGGGGAGCCGGTCAGCTTCCCTGGATATATCTAGGGAAGAGACCTTCAAGTACCTCCTGGGTGTGTGACTTAAGACAAAGAGGAGCAAGTGAGGCAGAGTCCTGGCACAGTGTTTCCTTTACTCACCTGGGGCCCGGATGTAGGCCTGGAAGGAAAGTCCCCAAGGAGCCAAGCAGGGGCATGATTGATGGGCTATTCTGCCTTGGACTACCTCCAGACGTTTTGTCCTGGAGAACAAGGCTGGTGGATCCTGGGGGACCCAAGTCTTGAGACAAAGTGCAGGAGTGGTGTGGGAGTGAGATCTGGTTTTGATTCCAGTCCAGAGCTGCTGACCTTGGGCAGGGACTGAGATCCTCTGGCCTCAGTTTCCTCATCTGTGTAGAGACCAGCAAATCTACAGAGCTTTAGCTATCTGAAGGGCACTGAGGGAGCAAAGGAGAGCAGCTCACAATTTCTCTTTGGAGACACAGGCAGGGTACAAGGCAGCATGGGGCCGATGTGTAAGCCAAGTGACATCCAGAGCTTGTTTAGCCTGATCCACAATCCACCTTTTGTTTTGTGTTTTGCTTTTTTCTGCTAGTACTAGGGTTTGAAATCAGCAGGGCCAAGATACTTCCCTTAGCTTTTTCACTGAGTCTGGTGCTCTGCCACTTAAGCCACAGCTTCACTTTCAGACTTTTTTGATGGCTACTTTGAGATAATCTGGCTTCCAAGCGATCCTCAAATAGCCTCCTGAGCATCTAGAATTGCAGGCCTGGCTGGACTGAGTGAGATAGTGTGTGTGTGTGTGTGTGTGTGTGTGTGTGTGTGTGTGTGTGTGTGTGTGTTTCTCAGTTGTGGGGCCTGAACTGTGGGCCCAAATTGTCCCTGAGCTCTTCAGCTCAAGGCTACCACCCTACTCCTTCAGCCACAGCACCATTTCTGGTTTTATAGTGGCCAATTGGAGATGAGTCACTTTAGTGCCCAGGCTGGCTTTGAACCATGATCCTAAGATCTCAGCCTCCTGAGTAACGCAACCATGCCTGACTGGACTGAATTTTTAAAGTACAGAGGCTGCACAATGGAAACTGAAGGGACTCCTGGTTTTTAACAGAGGCTGCTACAGGGATCGATGGGTTGGCAAGACCACCATGGGAAAAGAAACCTAAAAGGAAGAAGTGTTCAAGGGGGCAGAGGAGGGGGGTAGACAGCTGATGGATGAAAGTTTGGACTAGTTCAGATCCTGGAGACCAGGGAGAGTTAGGCATCAGAGCCTAAAGCTTAAGAATGAGATCCAAATGGGCCTTTGGGCCCAGTGAGATCATCTAGGGGCTGTGCTTTTCAAGTCTGTTCTCCCTCCACACACACCCCCCCCCCAGCTAAGAGTTTCCTTTAGAAGTTCCTTAGAAATGCAAATTGCCAGCCCTACCCTACCCCTAGCCTGCTGCTTAGCACGTGAGACCCTTTAGATTGGCCTCAATCTGATTACAATTGTCCAGCCCTTTTCTCACTGGGATTGAAGCATGTTCTACTTTGAAAACAGCTCTACTGGGAAAGCTTTTGAAGTTGGAGTGGTGCAGGGAGATAGACCTGTTGGGGTGGGGGCTGGGAGGAGTTGAAAGTACCTCATTTGTTCTAGGTTTGTGTTTTTCTGAACATCTCTCAGTGGCACCACCTGGCTTTTCCTTGTTTATTCATTATTGGAAGCTTTTTTGAAACTTTCCTTACGTTTTCTATTTCTTTCTTTCTTTCTTTCTTTCTTTCTTTCTTTCTTTCTTTCTTTCTTTCGTTCTTTCTTTCGTTCTTTCTTTCGTTCTTTCTTTCTTTTTTTTCCCTTTGTGCCAGCACTGGGGCTTGAACTCATGGCCTGCTCCTGGCCTGGATATTGTCCCTTAGCTTTTTTTTTTTTTTTGGTGGGTCAGGGGGCTTGAACTCTGGGCCTGGGAGCTGTTCCTGAGCTCTTCAGTTCAAGGCTACTGCCCTACCTTTGGGCCATAGCCTCACTTCCTGTTTTCTAGTGGTTGATTGAAGATAAGAGTTTCATGTTCTTTAGGGCCCTGGCAAGCTTTGAACCACAATCTTCAGATCTCAGCCTCCTGAGTAGTTACGATTCTAGGCATGAACCACGGTACCACCACACCCAGCTTGTTCTTTAGCATTTTTACTGAGGTTTGAGCCTTACCTCTTGAGCTTGTGAAACCGCTCTAGTTTTGATGGTTACTCGGAGATAAGAGTCTCACAGACTTTCCTGCCCTCAGATCTCAGCCTCCTGAGTAGCTAGGATTATAGGTGTGAGTCCAGACACCTGGTTTCATTATTGAACATTTTTTTTTCAAGTCCTAGGCCTATGCTCTGTCCCTAAGCCTCTCTGTGCTCAAGGCTAGCCCTCTACCACTTGAGCCACAGTGATACTTCAGCTTTTTCTGGGTAGTTGGAGATTAGAGTTTCACAAACTTTGTTGTCTGGGCTGGCATTGAACCATGATCCTCAGATCTCGGTCCTCTGAGTAGCTAGCATAGGTCACCGGCACCTGGCTCATTATTGGAATTTTATTATTAAAATAACATCTGGACTGGGAATGTGGCTTAGTGATAGAGTGCTTGCCTAGCATGCACAAAGACCTGGGTTCGATTCCTCGGTACCACATACAAAGAAAAAGCCAGAAGTGGTGCTGTGGTTCAAGTGATAGAGCTCTAGCCTTGAGAAAATCCAAGGACAGTGCTGAGGCCCTGAGCTCAAGCCCAGGACTGGCAAAAAAAAACTCCCAAAAAACAAAAAACCAACCAAACCAAAAAAAAACCATCTACCAACCTTCATCAGATTTCTTGGTAGTTATACACTCACTGGTGTGTGTGTTTGTGTATGTGTGTGTGCTGTGTGCTGTGGTAGACCAGAGGCCATCTATCTGGGTTTGCTCAGGTAGAAACCTTATGTCCCCTTTAGGGGTAATGGAAGGCAGCCTGAAAAAGAAGCGGAGGTGGTGGAGGCTAACGGCGAGGAGTTAGGGGCTGCTGCAGCATGAGAAGGAAGCAGGATAAAAAGGCCTTAGGAGTAGAGCAGGAGGGTGCAGGGTGCCTGCTCAGCATCTGACCTGAGTCACAGGCTCGATGGAGTCCTTGACAGGTTGACAGTGAGAGGAGCAGGTGAGGAGAGAGTGAGTTGAGTTTGAGAAAGCCAAGGCACTCAAGACACCAAGAAGGAAGTGGAATCAGGAGTCAAGAGTCAGATCATCAAGCTATAGGGAGGGGAGGTTGGAGGGCAGATGACACTCAGCCATCCAGGGTGGAAGGGGCAGTCTCTGTCCTCCAGGAGCAAGGCTCTTCTGTAGCAGCTGCTTACCAGGTCATCCAGCCTTAGCCCACAGGTCCCCATGGGCTGTGTCAGCTCAGCAGTCTCATCTCTGAGTCTGGGCAGGTGTGTTGTTCTCCTGCAGCTATTTCTGGACAGCTGATGGGGGTGCCACTGGTATCTCCTTCTTAGGGTGGCCCAGGATCAAAGAGACTTGGTGGTGTCTCAAGGTCCCCAGCAGTCAGGGGCAGGTTCTGGGTGTTTGTTCCTTTCTCCTCTAGCTTCAGATGCCAGTGTGTGGAGGGGGAGGGGCCCTGGCATTAACTCAAGGCCTGGGCACTGCCCTTGAGATTTCCTTGCTCAAGGTTAGCATTCTACTTCCATCTGTTTTGATGGTTAGCTAGAGGTAAAAGTGTCATGGACTTTTCTGTCAGGGATGTGTTTGAATCTCCATCCTTACTTGTCAGCTTCCTGTGTAGCCATGAAAACTCAGCTTCCTGACCTGCTTGGTACATCTTTCAGCTCTCTGGGATGGAAACAGTATCTGTTTTATGGCAGAGGAAGCCATGTGGTGTCTTCACATGTCAGTGCTGGACATGCTTCCAGACGAGAACTCTGAACTAATGCTAGCCATCGGCTATGTCCCTGTCTCGTGTGGGCATACCCCCAAACTTGCCATACCAGAGTTGGCCCAGGGTCTGCACGGGTGTCTGTGTGCTTCCAATGCCCCCTCCCTGTTCTTGAGCTCTTCTAGACTCCCCTTGAGACCACAGGGACTGTGATGAACTAATCTCATCACTTTATCGACGAGGCACTTACAGAAATGACAAGACAAGGCCTCCAGCCTGCTTTTGCTGGCAGCCAGCCGCTGGGACCATAAAACAAATTGAAAGGGACAAAAATGAGTACAATTACAATATGTGTGTGCATGTACACGCACTCTCTCCCCCTCTCTCTCTCTCTCTCTCTCTCTCTCTCTCTCTCTCTCATGCACGTACAGAGTCAAGAATGGTACTCCAGGGCTGGGAGTTTGGCCTAGTGGCAGAATGCTTGCCTAGCACACACAAAGACCTGGGTTTGATTCCTTAGTGCCACATACATAGAAAAAGCTGGAAGTGGTGCTGTGGCTCAAGTGGTAGAGCTCTAGCCTTGAGAAAGCCCAAGGACAGTGCTCAGGCCCTGAGTTCAAGCCCCAGGACTGGCAATTTCCAGAGACTTATTCCTCTCAAGCACTAGGATGATAGGCATTTGCCCCCATACTGTACTCATATTTGTAAGATGGCCCAAGTTAGCTCTCAGCATGTACTGAACACCTTCTGGGTGTCAGGAATTTTGTTGCCCACAGGAGCTAGCCTGGGTGGACCAGCCAGTTAGAGTACAGGCAGGGGGCAGGGGTGGGGCCTAGTCAGTAGAGGGGGAATACTTCCCCAGGTGGGGCCTGGGCCTGGCTAGCATGGGTTGGGGAGGCACAGGGAGGGAGTGGTTTCTGTTATCCTAAGCTACCTGTGAAGCTGAGGAGAAGATCCTCATTTAGGGTAGCCAGGACTGAGGAGTCTGAGAGATCCCATATCAGCTCAGATAAGCTGGGCTTAGTGGCCCATGCCTGTCATCTGCCAATGATAAGGCCACAGATAGGTGGATGGTAGTTCAGGCCAGCTCAAAATAACCAGCTCAAAGCAGGGCTAAAGACATGACTCAGTGGTAGGAGCATTCACCTACCAAGTGAGGCCTAAGGAAAGCATGAGGTACCCCAGTACCTAAAAGAAAGAAAAAGAAGGTTTGGGAATGTGGCTTAGTGTAGAGTACTTGCTTATCATGTATAAAGCCCTGGGTTCAATTCCTGTGTACTTCATAAACAGAAAAACACATGGGATTAGGAGTTTGGCCTAGTGGTAGAGTGCTTGCCTAGCATGCACGAAGACCCGGGTTCCATTCCTCGTTACCACATACATAGAAAAAAGCCAGAAGTGGTGCTGAGGCTCAAGTGGTAGAAAGCTAGCCTTGAGAAAGTCCAAGAACAGTGCGCAAGCCCTGAGCTCAAGCCCAGGATTGGCCAAAAAACTCCAAAAAAACAAAAACAAAAAAACCCAGAAGTGATGCTGTGGCTCAGGTGTAGAGTGATAACCCAAAAGAAGCTCGGGACAGTACCCAGGCTCTGAGTTCAAGCCCCAGAACTGGCATACACACACACACACACACACACACACACACACACACACACACACACACACGAATAAAAGTTAATAGTTAGATTTGTAGAAGTTGGTGGAGTGGCACAGAACTGCCATCCCTTCCTATCCTCCAACAGACAGGGTGACCTCTAGCCCCTCCTGGGAAGCCCCAAGTTGCTGTAATGCCCCTGGATTCCCCTTGAGGGTAAGTCAAGCCCTGCGATGTGACTCCTTTAGACATTTTGTCACTGGTGACAGGAATCTGGCTTGTTCCTAGAAAGTCTGGTAGATGTCTGCAGCACACCATCTCAGCCGCCAGGTCAGCAACAGGGGGCTGTCTTTGAGGGCAGCATTGCCAATCACTATAATATAAGCTCCTGTGTCTTGGGTAGCAATGTGTCCACTCAGGGTGTGGTGAAGACTGAGGGAGCCCATAGTTCATGCAGAAAGCAGTTCATAGAAACTCCTAGCTAGTGTGTGTGTGTGTGTGTGTGTGTGTGTGTGTGTGTGTGTGTGTGTGTCCATGTGCACAGGACCCCTCACATTCTCCCTTAGTGTTTTTTTATTTTTTATTTTTTTTGCTCGAAGTTTGTACCCTACCACTTAAGCCACCTTCCACATCCTGCTTTTGGGTGGTTAACTGGAGAGAAGAGTTTCATAGACTTTCCAGCCCAGCCTGGTTTCGAACTAGGAACCTCCGATTTCGGCCTCCTGAGTAATAGTGGGAGCTGCCAATGCCTCCTTATTATCCCTAGCAACTGTTATTGTCAAGTAGTTGGATTCCAAGGGCAGGCAGTTTCTCTCTGTCCTTCCAAGGTGGGTATCTATGATGAGAGACCTGGCACCCTATCGCCTTGGCTTCCAGCACCAGGAGTGTTATTGGCACAGATTGGTTAAGCCACTCTGAAGGGAATGAGTATGCTCCCAGGAGCAGGCCCTGAAAAGAGCATTGAAGGTCAGGCTAAATCTCTTGAGGCCTGGCTTGTCACACTGCCCCGAAGCACTCTGTGATACTGGGGTTCTCATCGGGGAAGTGTGTGTGTGTGTGTGTGTGTGTGTGTGTGTTTGATCTTCCATGGCATCTCCGGGGCTTTCCCCTGGGCTTTCCAGGTACTGCTAGAGTTTGGTGAGCAGCATACAAAACCTTCAGGTGTCTCCCCACCCCCTGAGAACCTGGAGCTGGCCTTCTGGTAGTGACTTTATAACCTGTTTGAATGACTGTAAAATTCATCACAAATCCCCTCCGCCACAGAAAACCAACTGTCCTTATCAGAGGCTCACCTCACATTAACTAGCCCCTTGGCTGTCTTTTCTTGGCCCCGGGGATTGAACTCAGTGCCTCCTGCTTGCTGGGCACGCATTCTGCTGCTTGAATCTGTATCCAGTTGTTTTGGGGGTGATGCGGGGAGTTGAACCCATGGCCTTTTATCCTTGTAGAAAAGCACTCTATAGGGCTCTGTCCCTTGTCCATATTTTACTTTGCATGTGTGTACATGTGTGCATGCACATACAGTGAGGCTTGGACTTGGGATATTGCACTCACACTGTCAGCTTTTTCACTGAAGTCTGGTACTCTACCACTTAGCTACCCCTCCACTTCTGGCTTTTTGCTGGTTAATTGGAGATGTGTTTCCTGGATGTCTGTTGCCCTGGTTGGCTTTGAACTGCAACCCTCAGGTCTCAGCCTCCTGAATAGCTAGGATTACAGTCATGAGCCACTTCAATCTGCTCTAGCACCTTTTTTTTTTTTTTGTGGGTCATGGGGCTTGAACTCTGGGCCTGGGTGCTATCCCTGAGCTTTTCAGCTCGAGGCTACAGCCCTACCCCTGAGCCTGGGTGTTGTCCCTGAGCTTTTTAGCTCAAGGCTAATGCCTTACACCTGTAGCCACAGCCCTACTTCCCATTTTCTAGTGTTTAATTGGAGCTAAGAGTCTCACCTTTACTACCTGGGCTGGCTTTGAACTGCCATCAGATGTCAGGCGCCTGAGTAGCTAGGATTGTAGGTTATGAGCCACCTTGCCGGCTCCAGTACTTTTTTTGTTTGTTTGTTTTGCCAGTCCTGGGCTTGAACACAGGGCCTGGGCACTGTCCTTGAGCTTCTTTTGCTCAAGGCTAGTACTCTACCACTTGAGCCACAGTGCAACTTTCAGCTTTTTCTGTTTATGTTGGTATTGAGGAATTGAACCCAGGGCTTCATGCATACACTCTATCACTAAGCCACATTTCTGGCCCTATAATTTTCTTTAAAGCAACTTCCTAGGCAATGTCCTGTTCAAATCTTTGGTGTGGAAGGTGCACTTGCACAGATGAGCAAGCCAAGACTAGATGAGAGAAAGGTGAAGAAAAGTGATTTTTTTTTTGCCAGTCCTGGGCCTTGAACTCAGGGCCTGAGCACTGTCCTTGAGCTTTCTCAAGGCTAGAGCTCTACCACTTGAGCCACAGCACCATTTCTGGCTTTTTTCTATGTATGTGGTACCGAGGAATAGAACCCAGCAAAACTGGGTGGCGTGAGGCTTCTCCAGTGCAGAATCCAGACCCTGACTGCTGTGGGCTGAATGTCCATGAAGCTTTCCCCAGCAACAGGAGGTCCTAGGCTGGAGACTGGAGGGTAGGAGGTCTGATGGTTTGCACAAGGCCTTTGGTCTTCCTGGGATAAAAACTGCCAGCACAGTAAATTTGCCACCCATGCTGATGGAGTGCTTTTCCTAATGGCTATTGGACCTCCAACCTTCCGGCCTGAAGTCCCTGCAGGGAAGATTCTGAAACATTCAGACAAACAGCCACCCTCCTGGTTTGGAACCCCAGCAGGGGAAGTTGTAGCTGAGGCCAGTTTGCCCCTGGACTGCAGGCATCTGGTAACCCTCCCTCTCTGTGTTGCAGGAAACATCGAGTACAGCTGCCCGGCCACCAATGAGTGTGAGATCACAAAACGGAGGCGCAAATCCTGCCAGGCCTGCCGCTTCATGAAATGTCTGAAAGTGGGGATGCTAAAGGAGGGTAAGAAGCTCTCCTATGCTAAGACCTTACCTGCTGCCAGGTAGGGGTGAGCTTAGCTCTTCTCACTGGGGAGTTTCAGGCCCTTGTGCTTCCCCTTGAAGCACAAGGGGAAGCACAGGTCACATCCGCCCTTCAAGGTCATCTGGCTTCTGACATCTCTCCAACACATTAGCCGCCTTCCCACAGTCTAGGCACCTGTCATCTCCTGGGAGAGGGACAGCTCTTGGCTTGTCACTCACTCTCAGAAATCCTCCTTTGGAGCAGGCCTCTCTCTACCCACTGTCAGTGCTCCTTAAGGATTTGGGGGTGGAAGGTGTTAAGGCATAGAGTGATAAGTAAATACCATACCTTTGGCCCCGGGAAGGACTTTCTCTCCTGCAGAGGAGACTAGTTTTCTGGGTTAGCAGGGGTAAGGGTGGGAGAAGGAAACAGGACATGACTCTTTTCTGGTGAATGCTTCCCTTGTTCCTCTTCCTGTCTTCCTATCCTTTTCTTCTTCTTCCTTTTTATCCCTGTTTTTTCACTTAGATTTGCACTGTCTGGTATGGCAACCACAGCCACAGGTAGTAACTAAGCGTTACTACCTGTATGTGCTAAGTGAAACATGCCCACTGGTGGTGTGGCTCATGCCTATAACCCTAGCTACTTGGGAGATGGAGATCAGAATTATTGTTATTGAGACCAGACTAGGCACAAAGTTTGGGAGATGCCATTTCTACCAGTTAATGCTGAGTGTGGTAGCTTGATGGTGCCATCTACACAAGAAGTATAAATAGGAGGGATGTGGTTCGTGCTCAACTGAACATATATATAAGACCCTATTCAAAAAGCAATCATGGTGAAAAGGGCTGCTTGGCCTAGTGAGGACAAAACTCTTGAGTTCAATCCCCTAGTGTTGTGATGAATAATGACTTGAAAGGATTAAAAACAAAGCGGGGTAGATTGAGGTAATGCTCGTTAGAAAGACAGATTTCACAGAACTAGAGGCATGGCTCAAGTGGGAGAATACCGATCTTGAACAAAAAAACCACGTGAGAGCAGAGAAGCTCTGAGTTCAAGCCCCAGCTAGGAGACACACAGACACACAGACACACAGACACAGACACACACACAGACACACACACACACACACACACACACACACACACACACACACACACACAAAAGATTGCATGTAGGTGTGATGGTATTCTGGAGCTTGGTACTGTGTTTTTCATTTAGTCACCTCTGAGTAGCCATCCTCTCTACCCACCTACATCCCTCACAGCACAGAGCAGAAGCTCTGGGTCCAGCTCCCCTCAACCCTCAAACTGTCATTGTGGTGCACAGGAATTTCTTTGGGGCAGCCCCTGTCACACATCTTCAATAGCCTTGAGATTGATGGAGTTGCGGCCAGCATCCTGGGCAGATATGCTACTCCTGAGTTGGGCTAGAGAATTCTGCCTGCAAGAGGAAGGATGGTCACCAGAATAATCTCTTGCCCACCCCTCCAGTTCTGGCATGTCTAAATCCACAATGGGAAAGATGACACATAGTTTCCTGGGGTTGGGGGGAGGCTGAGCACCTGGCTCAGTGTGCGTCCCCATGGAGCCTTGGTGAGGTCCTGAGATCTGGGGCTCTGCAGGGACCAGTCCCCTCAGGAGAAGCAGACTTCACTCAGTAGCCTGGGTCCCTGCCAGGCAGAGGACTCTCTTGATAACTATTCTGGCTCCAGCTTTCTTTTGTTTGGGTATCCCTCCTGGCATAGCTCCCATACCAGCCTGGGCTCCACCCTCTCTCTGCCTTCCCCAAGTCAGTTCTGCATGCTTGCATATGTGAACATATGTTTGTGTGTGCACACACGTGCACACCCATGCTGGTCCTAGGGCTTAAAGTCAAGGCCTGAACACTGTCCTTGAGCTTCTTTTGCTCAAAGCTAGCATGCTACCACTTGAGCCGCAGCTCCACTTCAGACTTTTTTTGTGTGATTAGTTAATATAAAGAGTCTCAGGGGCTTTTCTGCGTTCACTTTGAACCATAATCCACAGATCTCTGCTTCCAGAGTAAGTACGATGACAGCTATAAGCCATCCCGTTTCCTAAGTCACTCTTAAGACCTTACCCTTTCTGCAGCTGTGTCATGAGTGACGGTTCCATAGTGGACTCTGACCTGGGGACCTGAGTCTCAGACCAGGACACTGTTCTCTTTTTTCCCCATCATCTGGAGTCTGAACTGCTATTGTGCAGCAGCTCAAGCTCTTTAGTGACTTCCTTCCTTTCCTAAAATCATCTGAAAGACTGTTCAGTGGTTTAGGGGCCCAGCAATGACTGAGAAAGAAGTTGGACGTAGGAAAGGCTTCCTTAGTCTCAGAGTTTCAGAGCTGACTAAGTATATGTCCTCTGTAGCTCTCTGCACACTGCTTGGAACTTCAGGGCAGCTTGTGCAACAGAGATGATATTCATGGTCTACTTTTCTATTTTTTGTTTGTTTGTTTTGTACTGTACTGAAGTTTGAACTTGGGGTTCAGGCTGCCCCTTGGTCTTTGAGTCTTCTATTTCTGGCTGTTTTGTTCATTAATTAGAGATAAGAGTTTTACCAACTTTTCTGTCCAGGCTGGTTTGAATCGTGATCCTCAGATCTCAGTCTCCTAAGTAGGTTTACAGCTATGAGCCGCCAGCATCTGGGTTCGTGTGCTACATTTCATAGGGGCTTCCCAAGTGTTTGGCATAGCTCTGAGATTCGAGCATCTTCTTAGTCAGCCTGTCCCCGTGTTCTTCACCTTCCCTTCTCCCTCTTACCAGCCATGAGCCTCTCCACATAGCCCCTGCCCCACTGCTCTCACTCCCCAAGTGTTTTCTAAAAGATATTTGATTTCAGTGAGAGCTGGGCCTGCATCCATGCAATATGCTCACTCTCTCTTTGTGCTTGTTGGGAAGGCGGAGGGCTCCTTGGGGGATTCTAGATAATTGGGTTAGTGGCCAGCTCATGTCAGGAAATTAAAAGGAGGCCCTGATCATGTTTCTGCTGCATGGGCTTTAATGGTTTTGTACTTACAGAGGAATGTGCCTCCAGCCCAGGCCAGAAATACCATTTATCTGGCCCTGTGCATGAAGAAAGAGAATGAGAGATGAGTTGTCTTTAGAAATTCTTTGTCTTTTCTGAAATACATTCCTGTTTTGAAACAAACCAGCTTGGCAGCACTTCAGAAAATAACATTGAACTACAGCCTGAAAACTCTTAACAGAGGTTTGGATCCTGTACTTTCTATCTTCCATTCATGCCTCACTGGGCTCCCCTCCCTTCTTGTGGAACCATTCCTGAGGGCTTGCCATGTGCTCTGAGCCTTCTGTGCCATGACCTCTGGATGGACAAGTGTTAATGGAGGAAGACAGATGTTCCTATCTGTCAACCCTCTTACTGTTCACTCTCTGCACATGTGGCACTTTGGATAATAGATCATTTAGATGTGGTAAAAAGCCCTAGCTAGGCTTGGAAATGTGGCTTAGTGGTAGAGTAAGGCAAGCATGAAGCCCTAGATTCAATTCTTCAGTACTACATAAACAGAAAAAGCCAGAAGTGGTTTTCTGGCTCAAATGGTAGAGCAGAAGCTCAGGGACAGTGCCCAGACCCTGAGTTCAAGCCCCAAGACTGGCTAAATAAATAAAGCTCCAGCTTCACCATTTTACCAGCTCTTTAGATATGTTGCTTAAGCTTAGAAAGCCTCTATTTTCTCCTCTGTAAATAAGAATGACAGTGGTGGTCATTTTCATCTTGTGCTCCATCTTCTTTTTTTGGTCTGTTCAGTCATGGGACTTGAACTCTGACACTCAGATGCTGTCCCTGTGCTCTTCAGCTCAAGGCTAGCACTCTACTACATTGAGCCACAGTTCCACTTCTGGTTTTCTGGTGGTTAACTGGAGATCTCATGGACTTTCCTGCCTGACTGGCTTTGAACCACAATCCTCGGATCTGAGCCTCCTGAGTAGACAGGATTATAGGTATGAGCCACAGTACCTGCCCTTGTTTCCCATCTTTAGGGATGCTGGCTGCTAGGGTTAGTTATACCATAGAGTTTTCATGTTGCTCACTTATTTGAGATTGATATTCTTCATCGTGTTAGAAGATTGATTTTTATCACATATATAATATATATGTATGTTATCCATATTATATATTTTTTTCCTCTCTTTTTTTTGGCAGTCCTAGGGCTTGAACTCAGGGCCTGGACACTGTCCTTGGGCCTTTTTAAGGCCAGTGTGCTACCACTTGAGCACGGCACCACTTTCAGCCTTTTCTGAACTCATGCTGGGCATGAGTTCTGGATAGGAAAAGAGAAAAATCTTGACCATAAACACCCTTCCTGCAAGGCCTGTGGGCCCTGCCTGCCCTCCCCACACCCCCATTGGAAAATAGCTTGGAAAGAACTCTGGTTTTGAGGTGTCTCCTCCTGACTAAACCTTTTATAGGCAGATGAGGAAAGAGCCGGGGCACCAGGCCAGGCCCAGGTCAGGTGTAGGGCCATGCTCTGAAGAATTTTTTCTGGTTATTTTTAGTGCCTGGAAGAAACTTAAACTGGCCTCAGAGGCTTATGCCCTGCACATTTGACTATTTTTAAAAGACTGGGATCTCATCCAGCTTATGGGGAAAAATAAGAAGAAAGGAGGGGTCAGTGGGAATGATTTTGCTTTTATTATGAACAAAGGTCAGAATCTTGGTACTATCAATTCAGCAAGTGCTCTGATGAAGAACAAGAAGGTACTATTGATGGGCCAGGAGTTTGGCCTAGTGGTAGAGTGCTTGAATAGTATGCACGAAGACCCAGGTTTGATTCCTTGGTACCACATATGTAGAAAAATGCCACAAGTAGTGCTATGGCTCAAGTGGTAGAGCTCTAGCCTTGAGAATGACCAAGAACAGTGCTCAGGTCCCAAGTTCAAACCCTAGGACTGGCCAAAAAAAAAAACAACTAGCATGGTGGCTCATGCCTGTAATCCTAGCTACTCAGGAGGCTGAGATCTGAGGATCTTGGTTCAGAACCAGCCCAGGCACTAAAGAAGGGGAGACTCATCTCCAGTTAATTACCAGAAAACAAACTTGCCCTATGGCTCAAGGGGTATGATGGTAGCCTTGAGCTAGAGTTAAGGGACAGCGCCCAGGCCCAGAGTTTAAGCCCCATGACCTACTAAATGAAAAAAAAAAAAAAAAAAACAGGTACTATTGAATGCTTGCTACATATTTTGCTACAAAGTTCATACATTTTGTCTTAAATTCAATTAATCTAAGAAGTGTGTGTAGTGTGTGTGTGTGTGTGTGTGTGCACGTGTGTGTGTGTGTGTGTGTGTGTGTGTGTGTGTGTGTGTGTGCGTGTGTGTGCATGTATAGGTCCTGGAGCTTGAACCCAAGGCAAATCTCACAGACTTGCTTATCTGGGCTGCCTTCAAATCCCAATTCTCAGATCTCAGCCCCCAGAGTAGCTAGGCTTACAGGTGTGAGCCACCACGCCCTGCTGTTTCCTGAGCTTTTAAGCACAAAACCAGGACCCCATCACCTGAACCACAGTTCTACTTCTGGCTTTTATGGTGCTTAGTTAGAGATATTCTCCAGAGCTCTCCTGCCTGGGCTGGCTGTAAACTACCGTTCTAAGATCTCAGCCTCCTGAGAAAACAAATGTGAGCCACTGGTCCCAGACTGAAAAAAGAAAATCCAAAAAAGAAAGACAAAACATTTTTTGGTTTGTTGTGGGCCTAGAACTCAGGGTCTGGACACTGTCCCAGAGCATACTTACTCAAGGCTAATGCTCCACCACTTTGAGAGATAGCTTCACTTCCAGGTTTTAGATGGTTAATGGGAAATTAGTCTCATGGGCATTCCTGCCTGGGCTGGCTTTGAACCAGATTCTCAGATCTCAGCCTCTTCCTGCGTAGCTAGGATTACAGGCCAGAGCCACCAGAGCCATCAGCATGTGGCCAAAACCAAAACATTCTAAGCCCAGGATTACTTCTGTTATCTAGTGGTTCATAGTCTTAGGAAGAAGGATCAAGTTGAAGACCAGCCAGAGCTATAGCTAAGATTTTATCTCAACAGGGAAACACCAAGATCAAAATCTGCAAAATCCATTTAAGTATTTAGTTCAGGGTCAATTCAGCTTAGTATCAATAAGTGTGTTCAGATTTTCTAACCCTTATCTCTATTGGAAAAGGTTTTCACCATCCTAAATGGTAATACTACCCATTTAAAGCCAACTCCTCATCCTGCTTTGCTCTTCCTCTCCCCAGGCTGCCACACATTCCATCCAGTCGGTCTCAGAGTTTGACTGTCCGGGCCAGGAGCATAGCCTAGTGGTAGAGTGCTCACCTAGCATGCACAAAGCCCTGGATTCAATTCCTTTTTACCACATACACAGAAAAAGCCAGAAGTGGCAGTGTGGCTCAAGTGGCAGAGCACTAACCTTGAGCAAAAGTCCAAGTGCCCAGGCCCTGAGTTCAAGCCCCAGGACTGGCAAAACAAACAATCTGACTGTCCCAGATACTTAATTAAAGGGAATTTTTGTCCTTTGGTGTCTATTTTTATTTTAGTGTGGCATAGCACTCTTACAATTTGATTCATATTGTAACAGATAGCAGAACCCTTCTTAGGACTATGTAGTGTTACATGTATATATTGTGTTTATTTATCCACATTCATGGTTGCTGAGGCTGTTTCTACCTTTTGGCTATTGTACATAGTACTGCAGTAAATCCCGGCATATACATATCTGTTCAAATTCCTGTTTTCAATGTCTTTTCTTTATTTTATTTTATTTTTTTTTGCCAGTCCTAGGGCTTGATCTCAGGGGCCTGAGCACTGTCCTTGGTCTTTCTCAAGGCTAGAGCTCTACCACTTGAGCCACAGCACTACTTCCAGCTTTTTCTATGTATGTGGTATGGAGGAATTGAACCCAGTTCTTCCTGTATGCTCGGCAAGCACTCTACGACTAGGCCAAACTCCTGGCTTCTTTAATTTTTTCACTGTGAGCGATCAGAACCATGTCCTTGTACATGCTAGGCAAGCTCTCTAACACCAGGCTCACTGCTTAAACATTTTTTTGTGTTGTGTGTGAGTCGTAGGGCTTGAACTCTGGGCCTGGGCACTGTCCCTGAACTCTTCAGTTTAAGGCTGCTGCCTTACTCCTCCAGCCACAGTGCCACTTTCGGTTTTCTAATGCTTAATTGGAGGTAAGAGTCTCATGGTCTTTAATGCCTGGGCTGGCTTTGAACCCCGATCCTCAGATCTCAGCCTCCTGAGTAGCTACTTTTACAGGTGTGAGCCACTGCACCTGGCTCACTACTTACACGTCTATTTGTTGCTGTTGTTATTGCTTGTGAGACTGGTACTTGAGCTTAGTACCTGACACTTTGTTCACTGTTCTACCAACTAATCCATTCTTGTAACCCCACCTTGCAGTTCTTTTGGGTATCTAACTAGGAGTAGAACTACCAAGTCAAATGATACATAGATTTCACTCTGGCAGCAAAGAAAACAAGATTGTGTACTACCAACAGTTGCACCATTTGATTTTCCACCCAGGATTAAAAAAATTCGTTTTTCATGAACTTTTTGTTTTGAGATCACTGTAGACTCAGTTGCAGCTGTGAGATGTTACAGTGACCTCATGTATCCCCCAGTGTGTCACTTTGTGCAGCTAGAGAATAATATACCACTGGACCATGTCAGGATCAGAACATCTTCAAGGTTAAAGCAATTTGAATAACAGTGAATATTGAACTTACTGTTTGTTATCCACAATTATTTATTTATTTATTTATTTATTTATTTATTTATTCTATTATTTTGCTTGGCCTTTTCACTGCTAGCTGCCCTCTACTTCTTGAGCCACATCTCTACTTCTAGCTTTTTGCCGGTTATTTGGAGATAAGAGTCTCTGGGGCTGGTTTTGAACCAAGATCCTTAGATCTCAGCATCTTAAGTAGCTAGGCCTACAAGCATGAACCCAGCTTTTCTGCTGATTATTTGTTATTGCTGTTGTTGTTACCAGTCCTGGTCTTTGAACTCACAGCCTGGGCACTGCTCCTGAGCTTTTTTTCCCCCTCAAATCTAGCACTCTATCTCTTGAGCCACAGCTCTACTTCCAGCTTATTTTAGGGTGGTTTATTCAAGATAAGTGTCTCATGGACTTTTCTGCAGGGAACCATGATCCTCAGATCTCGGCCTCCTGAGTAGCTAGGATTACAGGCATGAGCCCCCAGCATCAGAGAGACTATTGAGGTTTAAGAGTTCTCTGGAAGCCAACAGCTTATGCAACAATCAGGGAGACTGATTCTTCTCACAGGCGTGGACTTGGGCCCTTGCTGATCACAGTGACTTCTCAGCCACAGCATAAAGGAGTCAATTCTTTCTTTCTTCTGGGATATCCTTTAGGTGTCATTAGATGGTTGCCTCATAGTTACAAGGTACTTGCCACAACTCTAGGTTTCCTCTTCCAGGTCAAATAGACAGGCAGAAACAATCACACCAAACATGTTCATACCTTTCATTTGAAAAACAAAAGAATTCACAAAAGCCCTGACTTTCCATTGTCTGGAATCAAGCCATATGCCCCACCTTGCTATCAGAGACCCCAGGGAGCAGGGAGGGGATGGGAGGTGTCAAAGTGAGAGGAACAGATTGGATAATTATTAGGATTGTCTGGACATGCTGTCTCAAACAACAAAAATGGTGATATATTTGTAATAAGTGTCCTGATACAGTATCTGGTGGTAACAGGAGCGAAAACCAGGCCACACCATTATGTCTTAGGGGAGGTACTTCTTGTTTAGAAAAATTGTGAGCAGCCTCCTCAATAAAATATAAAATATCAGATAATAAGAATAGGCACAACTGAGCAGTGTCCCCGAGGTGCTGAAAGTGCTTGGTTCATAAGAAGACTGTGTCAATAAGGACTAATATGTAGAAGGTGGAGAGATGACAGGTCTGAAAGCATTATGCAGATCAAGACAACAAAGGCCAGTTGCCGGGGAAGGACAGCACGTACTCATGTATGTTCAGATTCATATAGGATTGTCTAGTAGAAACGAGTTGTCTTGCTGAATGGGATAGAGGGTAGAAAGGGATTAGCAGGAGGAATACTGTTCAAAACCAGAAGATACTGTCATAAGGACTGATCTGCCATGACGGATCATGCTTTTGCAGACTGCCTTTGCAGGCTGGCAGGACATTGGGAAGCTATGAGATAGGATAGGACTGAGATTGCTTGGCTTTCCCCAAATCAGAAGGTTTTTTTTTTGTTTGTTTGTTTGTTTTGTTTTGTTTTTGTCTGTTGTGGGACTTGAACTCTGGACCTGGGCACTGTCCCTGAGCTCTTCAGCTCAAGGCTACCACCCTACCTCTACAGCCACAGCACCACTTCTGGTTTTGTGGTGATTAATTGGAGATGAGTCTCACACACTTTGTAATGCCCCGAATGGTTTTGAACCATGATCCTCAGATCTCCGCCCCCTGAGTAGCTAGGATTATAGGCGTGAGCCATCATGTCTGTCAGTTTTTTTTTTTTTTTTATTTATTTTCCTTTGGTCTGTTGTTGGGCTTGAATTCTGGGTCTGGGTCCTATCCCTGAGCTCCTTTGCTCAAGGCTAGTATTGTACCACTTTGAGCCAACAGCACCATTTCTGGTTTTCTGGTGGTGGCTTGGAGATGAGTCCTACAGACTTTCCACCTGGGCTGGCTTTGAACTGGGATCCTCAGATCTCAGCCTCTTGAGTTGCTAGGATTACAGATATTAGCTGCTAGTACCCACCTGAAAGAGTTCACTTAAAAAAAATTTTTTTTGCCAGTTCTGGGGCTTAAACTCAGGGCCTGAGCACTGTCCTTGGGCTTTCTCAAGGCTGGAGCCCTACCACTTGAGCCACAGCACCACTTCTAGCTTTTTCTATGTATGTGGCACTGAGGAATCAAATGTGTGTCTTCCTGCATACTAGCCAAGCACTCTACTACCAGGCCAAGTTCCCAGCCCATGTAGGTGGTTTTTTAAATCATTACTGCCATGATAATAAGGTTGTGGTCATCTCTGCCTTTGCTTTCAGAGGGGCTTTGAATAGACAGTCATTGCCTTCTAGAGCGATGTGACAAGAGGCTGCTTTACAACATACCACAAATTCATTTAGCTGTCAACAGGTAGTAAGTGGGTAGTGGGCATATGGGTACTGCCATACCTCTTCCCTGGCCGACTGATGAAACCAGGGATGAGGAAGCTTGCCCAGGTTCAAGGCTGTGTGGAGCTGAGCAGGGAGCAGTGACAGGACCCTGAGGGGGCCTAGCTGAATCCACAAGTCGCACCCATCATGAAGGTGTGCAGAGGGAGAAGCTGTCAGGAAGCAGAAGCAGGCCCATTTCACCAGGCCTCCGAATGTGCACAATCAAACCCAACAGGCTCCTTAAGAGAAAGGAAAAAAGCTGATAATTGATATGTGCATTGATGGGAACCATTGATCACCAGGCTGTAAAAGACCTAGAGGCGGGGGTGGTGGAGGATACATCAAAGATTTTTTTTTTTAATTGTCAGTCATGGGGCTTATCCTCAGGGCCTGGGTGCTTGCTGTCCTTTTGAGCCTCTTTGTGCTTAAGGCTAGTGTTCTACTACTTCAGCCACAGCTCCACTCCTTTGAGTGATTGATTTGGAGATAAGACCCTCCAGAGAATGGGGACTTTTCAGGGACTTTTCTACGGAGGCTGGCTTCGAACCACAATCCTCAGATCTCAGCCTCCTGAGTACCTAGGTTACAGGTGTGAGTCACCGGTGCCCAGCTTGTCCCTTAGCTTTTTATGCATAAGGCTGGTGCTATCCCAGTCTTAAGATCAGCCATCCCCAGATCTCCACCTCCTGAGTAGCTAGGATACAGGCGTGAGGCATCAACACTAGGCAGTCATTGACCTTTGTAATAAGAGCCCATTATGTGCTTCTGTCCCTGTTGGGGCAGTTACAAAGTGTCTGCCAACTCAGGGGCCTTTTCATCTTGACAAGAAAAACTCCACCTTCCTCTGATTCAGGCAGATCTAAAACACTGAGGTATTTTCCCTTTGAAAGACAAAGGCTCAAGGAGCTCACTTAGGATGGGTCTCAGGAGGATGCTGAACCAGAGAGGCAGAACCAGGCATGGAACAAGCCAATGCCAACACTACTGTCAGACAGTTTTTGTAGGATTGTTCAGCTCCCTGGCTTGAGGCTTGCTGGGCAGGACCCTGCAGGACTCAGCCAGTGCTGCAGTTGGAAGTCATTGCGGCACCCTTGGTGATGTTGGCTAGCTCCTGAGACTTGTCTCCTTTCCTCCCTGACAGGTGTGCGTCTAGATCGAGTGCGTGGAGGCCGTCAGAAATACAAGCGGAGGCTGGACTCGGAGAGCAACTCATATCTGAACTTACAAATTTCGCCACCTGCTAAAAAGCCATGTGCGTACCAGGACAGCCAATCACTCCCTCCCCTTGTCCTAGGATACTGGGCATTCCTTGGGGGAAATGCCACCTTTCCAGCACAGGGCCATGGGATAATGTGGATCTGGGAATTGCGGGTGTGTGTGGGGGGTGGGAAATGGGGGTGGGGGAGGGGGAGGGGAGGGCGTCAGAGAATCCCTTGGGGAGAAGAATTCTTTCCTGGCTTTATATTGAAAGTCCATCCACATGGGTCTGCCTGGCTCCCAGTGAGGCATGATCTTAAGACAGAGGTGCACAGCACCAAGTATCTGCACCCTCACTTCTCCCCTCCCCACCCCCCAAGTTGCTCTGTGAGTTCTTCCTGGGAGAATTCATCAGGCAACTGCCTAGGAGAAACTGTCTGCCTGATGCACAGACCCCGAGTTGTATTTGCGCTTCTTTTAGCTCTAGGAATCGAACTTCTTCCTGATTTGTCTGAAGCTCTGCCCTGCCCTCTTTCCTCAGGCATTCACCTCTCTGTCTTTGGTCCTTTTAGTGACCAAGATTGTCTCATATCTACTGGTGGCTGAGCCGGAAAAGCTGTACTCCATGCCTCCCCCTGAAATGCCCGACGGGGACATCAAGTCCCTGACCATTCTCTGTGACCTGGCGGATCGGGAGCTTGTGGTCATCATTGGCTGGGCCAAGAACATCCCAGGTGAATCACGGGGAGTGTGGAGAGGGTGGCTAAGAGATCTCATCCAGGCTCCCCAAGGCCAGTTCCATAGCTGTGGGTGATCCTGGTTGGTGCCTGGCCTCTGAGTAGACTGGGATGTCTTTTGGCAAGTCTGCTCTTCCTTGAGGTCCTTTCTCTCTGTGGGATTTTAGAGCGTTGAGGGTATAGTAATATGTAAGAACTTCACAGGGTCCTTAGTCACGAGTCCTTATTCATTCTGGAAAGGGTTATGATTAGATCTACTGTCTTTTCGTTTTTGTTGATTGTAGGGCTTGAGCTCAGAGCCTGGACAACAATATCCTTGAGCTCTTTTGCTCAAGTCTAGCTAGTACTGTGTCACTTTGAGCCACAGTGCCACTTTTGGTTTTCTGATAATTAATTGGAGATGTCTCATGAATGTTTCCTGCCTGGGCTGGCTTTGAACCATGATCCTTGGGTCTCCGACTTCTGCGTAGCCAGGATTACAGGTGTGAACCATTGGCTCCTGGTTTTCTATTTGTTTTTGTTTATTCATTTGTTTGTGCCAGTCCAAGGGTTTGAACTCAGGCCTGAGCACTTACCCTGAGCTTCTTTTGCTCAAGGCTAGAGCTCTACCACCTGAGCCACAGTGCTACTTCTGGAATTTGAACTTGAATCCTCAGATCTCAGCCTCCTAAGTCGCTAAGATTATAGCCTGCGGTGGCTAGATGAACTATTTGTACTATTCAAAGATCATCCCTAAACCCTTCAAGGACAAAGAGCAGGGATGTCTGGTAGACCTCATAGGGATTAGGCAGGAAAGCAACCAGCCATTAGTGCCCAACCTAATTCCATGATTTAAAAAAAACATAGTATACAATTTAGTATACCATTAATTATAGTATACAATTTATACTGTTTTAGCATATATGTTATACACACACACACATATGCATAGTTTATATATGCTATGAAACTCAGGATAGTCAAAATAGTGTGCCCATTATTTTGCCTTGTATTCGACTGCCTTTTTTTTTGCTGCTGCCTGGAACTTGAACTCAGGGCCTGAATACTGTCCTGAACTTGTGTACTCAAGGCCAGCACTCTACTACTTGAGCCACAACTTCACTTTTGGCTTTTTGCTGATTAATTAGAGATAAGAGAATCGTGGATTTTTCTGTCTGGGCTAGCCTTAAACCACAAATCTCAGATCTCAGCCTCTTAGGTAGCTGGGATTACATGTGTGAGCCACTGGTGGCCCTGTTGGATTTCATGATTTTAAGGGCATTTTTGAGGAGAGAAGCATGTGAAGAGAAGAAGCCCTATGGGCTTCTCTTCATGTGGACCCAAAGCCCACTTTAACCTTTTTGTTTTGTCTGCCATGGGGTTTGAACTCTGGGTCTGGGTGCTGTACCTGAGTTCTTCCGCTCAAGGCCTAGCACTGTACCATTTGAGTCACAGCATCACTTCCAGTTTTCTGGAGGTTAACTGGAAATAAGAGTTTTACCAACTTTCCTGCCTGGGCTGGCTTTGAATCACAATCCTCAGATCTCAGCCTCTTGAGCAGCTAGGATTACAGGTGTGAGCCACTCACACCCTGCAGAACCCTCTTTTGTTTGTTTGAGTAAATGGCAGGAGCTGATTCTTCATTTTCAAAAATACAGTTCTACATTGCACACGCTTTGGGGGGGGGGCTTTTCTATACAGTGTACTTTTTTCTTGTTTGTACAGTATACTCTTTCTTGTTTGGCTCTAGTTGTAGTTGGTGGGATGGCTTGTCTTCCCATCTCCCATGTCTGCCATGGCCCTGAAGGATAGTGTGGTTATTGAGTATCAGGATTCTAGGCTCTGAATGCCAAGTAGCCTCAGTAGACTCAAATGAGACCCGGTCCTATATGATAGTGTGCCACTGGAGGAGGGAGCCTTCCTGCAGGCAGAGCTCTCAGAGACCCTGGAGGAGATGGTGGTGCTGCAAGCAGGCAGTCTGGGGAACTCCCTGGTGGCCCCCAGACTGCAGGGCAGGTTTGCCAGGGACGTGGCTGGTACGCCCTTGCTGAGGAGCTCAGCCCGTGGGGATTACATACTCAGTAGTTTTTGAATCTGCCCAGTGCTGGCTCAGCACAGATGTGGGGTCAGGCCACTGCTTAAGGACACCTCAGCCTAGATTGCTCTACTAACCCAGGGCCAAATTGGGTGCAGCCATGGGGCCCTGCCCCCACACTCCTATCTGGGTCGGCCGGATACTGTATTCTAGAAACAGCTCTGGAGTGGCGCCTGGTGGTTTCTGGGGTCACTGCTTCTCCTGCTATCACCCTCTTTAAGACAGGGGTGCAGGATCAGGAGACTGTCACCTGACAGAGTGGGGACTGAGCATAGACTATAGAGTCATTTTCATGCCTTCTCTGTCCTCACTGACTCCATTATTTGAAATAGAAGAGACTCCTCCCCTGTCCTCCTCCCCAGGTACAGGATTGCTGGGAGAGTGACAGGCGTTCCACCCTCAGTGGGTGCTTCGTAATAACTGTGGAGGCTGTCACCATGGATGCCACTCCAGTAATGAAAGTGAGCTAAGATCTGAGGATCACTGTTCAAAGCCAGTCCAGACAGGAAAGTGCTTGAGACTCTTAATCTCTAATTAACAGTCAAGAAGCTGGAAGTAGATCGGTGGCTCAAGTGTTAGTGTTCCAGCCTTGAGCAAAAATGCTCAGGGATAGTGCCAAGGCCCCAGGACTGGTGTACACACACACACACACACACACACACACACACACACACACACACACACAGAAATGAACAGTTGCCTGTCTCAGACACAGATTTGCCTATTTGCATAAATCTGCATACTGAATTATTGGGGCTTGACCTTCCAGTGTTTAAGGTAAAATTAATGAGTGGAGTCTCTTGCCACTGCATGTAAACCTCCTATGACAGGAAATGACACAGTATGCACCCCGTAGTTTTAAACTAATTGACTTCATCCCATCTCCAATTAGATGGAAAACTCATCAGAAGACAGACTCACTAACAAAGAGAGGGATGGACTTGAGAGAGAAAGAGAATGCAGTGTGAGTGGAGGGAATGGAAGCTGGAGCTCATACTGAACACCAGAGTCTAGTGTGTCTCCTGGCCACTCCCACCTGGCATGGACTGGGAGGGCTTGTCACTCAGTGCTCAGGACTGGAGCTCTGAGGAGGCTGCTGTTCTTACACACTGAACCACATCTCATGCTTCAGTGCCTTCCTGCTCTTCCGGTCCAGAGCTTGGCACCCAGGAGCCGTGCCATGCTTGTGTTTGTGCACTGAGGTTGAGTACTTGCTAGATGTAGTCTTTTATTAGAAGCTCTGGTTGAGACGTGTCATGGGGATTATGTTCTAAGACCTTCAGTAGATGCCCTAAGGCTCAATTGGGGATGCCTGAACCCTATATATACTATTCTTTCCTGCCTTGGCACCTAGCACCAGAGTTATTCCCTCCCTCCCTCCCTCCCTCCCTACCTCCCTCCTTTCCTTCCTTCCTTCCTTCCTTCCTTCCTTCCTTCCTTCCAAGTCCAGAACTCCAACTTGTTACCTAACTCTTTTGCTCATTGGCTAGTGCCCTACCAATTGAACCATGCCTCCATCCCCCCACCCTCACACTGGTTACTACTGCAGCTTTGTGGCTATCTTTTCTTCTTCTTTCTTCTTTTATTTTTGTGGGTCATGGGGCTTGAACTCTGTGCCTGGACACTATCCCTGAGCTCTTCAGCTCAAGACTACCACCCTACCCCTGAACCAGAACCCCACTTCTGGTTTTCTAGAGATTAGTTTGAGATAAGAGTCTTACTTTCTTTAGTGGCTGGGCTGGCTTTGAACCTTGATCCTGAGATCTCAGCCTCCTGAGTAGCTAGGTTTACAGGTGTGAGCCACCGGGCCCAGCTCTTTGTGGCCATCTTAAATAAAAAAAAAAATAAAGACTGTTTGAGCACTTGCACTGCATTTTCCTCACAGTTGATCTGGTGGCTGAGTGACAGTAGAGAGCCAGCAGATACAGTATGGATACACTGGGCAGCGGGATAATTTTTGTACTAGGCAAAACAGATCAGGATGGCATGAGATTCCAGAACGTTCCACAATTGAAAACTCAAATGCTTATATTTGGTATTCCAGATATTCACGTAATAGTTTTAGATTGTGGTTCACTTGGATAACTACAATTTCAGAGAACAAGATCTCAAAAACAATGGGAGAAGGTACTGTAGATTAATTTCTGGCCCAAGAATGGGGACATGAATGAGTTCCCTGGGAGAATTTGGGGCTGACAGTGATTTGCTCAGAAGAACAGCTATTGTTCCTAGTGACTGTGAAGGTTCATTCCCTAATACAGGTGTTTTTTGTTTGTTTGTTTTTTCTAAGCATTTAGGTAATTGGATGACAAGCCCAAAATCTTTAGGCTTTTTTTTTTTTTTTTTTTTTGCCAGTCCTGGGCTTGAGCTCAGATCCTGAGCACTGTCCTTGAACTTTCTCAAGACTAGAGCTCTACCACTTGAGCCTCAGCACCACTTCTGGCATTTTTCTATGTATGTGGTACCAAGGAATCGAACCCAGGTCTTTGTGCATGCTAAGCAAGCACTCTACCACTAGGCCAAACTCCTGGCCCTGTCTGCCCTTCTTTAGGCCATCTGAGTTGCCCTGTCCAGAAGGGCCTTTGAGGGATCCCCACAACCTTGCCAGCCATCCCTCTTCAGGAGGGTCCCTGGGCAGCCTGCTCCAGGTAGCCACCGTCTGGCTGGATGAAAAATGAGCTGCCGAGTGACAGCAGCTGTGTCTGAAGTGGCCCCAGATCCTATAATTACATCTCCCTTTATTACCTCTCTAATGGCCCTCCAGGTCGGCAGAGACACTCATAAATTAACAGATTATGAACTCCACTTGCCACAAATTATGTGCTTTTTTTTCCCCCTTTAAATTCTAGAGCCTGTGGTGCCAAATCACGGGGTGGGGGGAGGGGAGGAGGAGATGAGGTTTGGTCAGGGCCTGGATGTTCAGAGATCTGTGGGTATAGATAAGATGGTTTTCCTGAGACAGCAAAGCTCAAGGTGGGAGGCCTGGCAGCCAGGGCCTCTGAGGAAGTCAGCCCAAGTTTGTCCCCCTGTCCCCCCAGCGCGCGCACACACACACACACACACACACACACACACACACACACACACACACACCTCAACTGCACTCCTGCTACTGGGTGAGATTCCCAGGACTGAGAAGGAGGTGTTGAGAAAACAACTTTGGTCAGAGAGCTGCTTCAATTGTGTATGCATGTGTGTGCAGGTACTGGGGCTTGAACTCACCATCTGGGTGCTATCCCTTAGCTTCTCCAGTCAAGGTTCTTTGTTGCTCTACCACTTGAGCTACATTTCCACTTGCAGCTATTTTTTTCTGCACACACACACACACACACACACACACACACACACACACACACGATTAATTAGAGATAAGAATTTCAGATACTTTTCTACCTGGGCTGCTTTGGAATGGTGATTCTTAGGCTCTCAGCCTTCTAAATAGCTAGGATTACAGATATAGGGCACCAGTGCCTGGCTTCTTTCAGGTTTTAAGCAGAGAGAGCATGGGCTTTTAGTGAGGACGTCAGAAGTGAACATGCAAGCATCCTGCAAATTCCCTGTGTGTGCACGACTACCATGTATGGTATAAGTGTGACTAGCTTCCCACACCGTGTGCTACATGTATAAACACATTAAGTTCAAGTACCTGCTGAGGAATGTGCTATGATGAGCCCAGTTCCCAGATGAAGAAATGTAGGCTTGGCAAGGTCACTTCCAGTCAGCAGAGCAGAAATTCTGCCTGGCCCCGGAGTCTGTGTTCTAAAACCTAGGCCTTCCTTGACCTTCTGACTGGATTTGTCACAAGCACAGACACGTCACAGACACCTCTAGTGGCTTCTGATGTCCCTTCATTTAAGTAAAAATGGCATCTATATAGCAAGTACAGGTATCCCAGCACATCTGGAATGTTTTCTGCTTTGTCATTTCAGACAGTGATCTGACAACCTCTTTTCACATTTCATCTATAGGTATTTGTGTATGTATGCATCTCTTTGTGGGAAGATGCTCCTAAAAGTGGAATTTCTAAATAGAAAGCTAGGATTTATTTTAATTTTGATTGAGTTATAGTTATGCTTTGATTTTATTTATTAGCATCTTAAATATTGACAAGATTCAAAAACCAAAAGTTGGCCAAAAAGAAGGTGCATAGTTATTCACTCTTATCTCCTTGTCTCTTCCCTGGATAATCCTGCAAGTAACATTTATACTTTTTTTCTTTTTCTCCCCTTCCTCTTTGTGCCAGTCTTGGGGCTTGAACTCAAGGCCTGGGCACAATCCTGAGCTTTTTTTGCTCAAGGTTAGTGCTCTACTACCACTTGAGCCACGGCTCCATTTTCTAGCTTTTGGTGGTTAACTGGAGATGAGAGTCTCATAGACTTTCTTACCCAGGCTGGCCTCAAACCTCTAATCCTTAGATCTCAGTCTCCTAAGAAGCTAGGATTATAGGTGTGAGCGCCTAATGTGCAGCCATTTTCCTTTTAGTGTCTTCCCCCCAATATTTGGAATATTTCAAATATTTGATTCTTTCCCTCCTTTTCCTGCATGTACTCACAGCACTTTGAGGTGTCTGTTTGGGTTTGCTAGGTCTTTCCAATTTTGTTTCCATTGTTTTGAGACGAAGTTTCTCTATGTAATCCAGGTTGCCCTCAAACTGTCAATCCTTCTGCCTCAGTCTTCTAAATTCTGGGATTACAGGTATGTGCTACCATGCTTTCCTCTGCAAAATGTTCAAGGAGAGAAATCAAGAGCTGAGTTTACTGCTCACATTTTTCAGGTGGCTGCCTTCTATGTCTCAGGGCTGTCTCCCTGTCTCATGGGCAGGGCAGGCTAAATGGCAGACAGTGAAATTTGAGCTCAAGGACCTAAGGAGGCTCTAGGCAAGTGCTTTGGACACATTTGCCCATCATACAGGGCCGTCAGGCCCTTGGCATTTTTGCCTTCTCTCCGCTGCAGTGATACTTGTCAGGACACTCCTGCTCCAGGCTAGGTGCTGGTGGTAGATAGGAAGATGAGAATCCCCATGTCTGTGCTTCCTCAGAGCTCAGAGCCAGGGCATGGCAGCCTTCAGATCTCTTCCCAATCCTTAGAGCGCTGCCTCCAAAGCCCCACTGTGCAAAGTCTTCCAGACTCCCATTACTTCTTCTCAAGCCTTCCCGTCACCAGAGCTCATCTTGTCATATAACTGCTTGTTAAGCTGGGGACCAGTGGCTCATACCTGTCATCCTGCCTACTCAAGAGCTTGAGATCTAAGGATCATGGTTCAAAGCCAGCCTGAGCAGGAAAGCGCATTAAATTATTATCAACAATTAAGCACTGGGAAGATCAAAATGGAAGCTGTGGTTCCAAAAAGCTAAGGGATGCTGCCAGGACCCTGAATTTAAGCCCCCTGTTCTGGCATAAAAAAACAACAGGGCTGGGTTGTAGCTCAGTGGCAAAGCAGCTTGCATAACAAGTACAACCACACCAAATAACAAAAACACTCCCCCCACCCCAAAACAAAAGAAAACAAAATCCTAAAAACCCATCAAGCCAGACACTGGTGGCTCACACCTGTAATCCTAGCTAATCAGGAGGCTGAAATCTGAGGGTCCAGTTCAAAGCCAGCCCTGGCGAGTTTATTTTCAATAAACTATTCAGAAAAATCCAGGAGTGGTACTGTGGCTCAAGAAGTGGAGTGCTAGTCTTGAGCAAAAGAATACCAGGGATAGAAGCCAAGCCCTGAGTTCAAACCCCAAGACCGGAAAAAATAAAACAGAACAATTAACATTCTTCCCTCACTCCCCAAAAATTCCAAACAAAAAAGTTTGTACTGGTTGATGATGCCTGACAACTCATTCACTATGAGTTCTTCAAAACAGGTTTCAGTCTTTGTTGAAGCACATTGCCTGTCCCTAGGGCCTAACATGGGCCTACATTTAATAGGTGCTTAGTAAATTATTTGTTGAGTGACCCATGGTGGGACGTTCTTGTTAAGGCAGTACCTGTGTGATTAGCCACATGAATCGTTTCTCTTGAAGCTTGGTTCCTGCTCCACCTTTCTTCCACCTTTCAGTATACTTGTCTATTAATTTCCTCCCCTGCCCTCCTCCTGCATCTTCCCTCCCAGTCTGTCTGCTCTCAGACCTTCCTCTTACTTCACCCTGAGATGTACTTACACACACACGCACACACACAAACCTCCTGTGCAGGCTGATTGGTATCTGTTAATTAATGTTGCCCAAGGCCTCTCTTCTACTCAGGGACCTGATAAGGGAAATTAGATGTCCAATTCTATCTTTTATTACCTCCCAGCTGCTTGGGACCCCATCAGCGGCCACATACCTGTCTCTTGTGCTGGAAATCCGGATAGCACCACACACAATAGCTCGGCCCTCTGTCCCAGTCTCTCTTATGAGAAGACACGTCCATCAAAGTTTGCCCCTGTTGCCCTGATCTCTAGTTGGTCACCATGGAGTCCTACGGGCAGGTGGTAGTCCAAGGCCCAGGCTGTGCAGAGGGAATTCTTAGAGGTGGAAAATAGAGGGCCAAGGTAGCCTGTGCCTGTGGTATGCCCTTGAAGGTGAAGGGGCAGGCGCGGGGTAAGAAATGGAGAGGTGTGATGCCACCAGTGTGTAGTATCAGTGACAGTGACAATCTCTGCACACAAGGCCAGCACCTGGCTGGGACATGGTAGATGGCCACATGCACCCTCTCTTCATCTTTAAGGCACCCCCACATCAGGAGGCAGGGCTAGGTCCTGGCTGAGTGACTGATACATGTAATTATCCTAAAAATTTAAAGTTCATTTAAATTGTGCATGAGTTTGCTATGAATGGCTTTGTGGAGCCTTTTCTTTCTTTCTTTCGCTCTTTCTTTTTGTAGGTTGTGGGACATGAACTCTGGGCCTGGGTGTTGTCCCTGAGCTCTTCAGCTCAAGGCTATTATCCTAACCCTTGAGCCACTTCCGGTTCTCTGGTGGTTAACTGGAGATGAGTCTCATGGACTTCTATGCCTGGGCTGGCTTTGAATCCTGATCCTCAGATCTCAGCCTCTTAAGTAGTGAGGATGACTGGCATTAGCCACCAGCACCTGGCTTAGAGCCATTACTTTAGAAAATAGATTTACTATTTTCCTAGATGAGTTAACTCATCTAGTTTCGGGATGAGCCCCCAGTGAGTTACTGTTCATGTTTGATGGTTACGGCAGTTTGAAAAATCACTAAACTATGTTGCTTTTCTCACTCCCTAATATATCAAGTATTAATTGACTTTTTGGTGTATGTGCCAGTATCAGCTCTTGGCCTTTCTGCTCAGAACTGGTGCTCAACCACTTGTGTTACACTTCCACTTTTAGCTTTTTGCTGGTTGATTGATTCAGGGCTTGGACTCAGGGCCCAGCCACTTTCCCTAGATTTTATGCTCAAAGCTAGTGTTCTACTATTTGAACCACAGTTGTACTTCCAGCTTTGGAGATGAGCCTCACAGACTTTGCTGACTAGTCTGCCTCGGAACCACGGTCCTTTGGTCTTATCTTCCTGAGTAGCTAGGATTATAGGTGTAAACCTAGTTATTCATCAACTACCTAAGTTACATTCATATCCAGTGCAATGCCTGTATGCCATCGTCACCTGTCAGGTGAAGGCCTCACCATTAATAAAAGCTTAGCATCAATTTGCCTGTGTCAGGATCATAGCCATATTTGGTGCTTACAGCAACTCCGAGCAGCATCTACTCCGAGGCTGGTCTCACAGGCAAAGGCTGAGTCCAACTTCCAGCCCCAAGCAGCCTTCACAGCACATTGGACACCTCCAGGCCCTGTGTCACCTTTCACTATGGAGTTCAGCCATCAGAGGGGGGGAAGTAGCGGTGACTCTCAGTTCCCAGCACAGAACTGCTAGGTCATCATTAAGGGAGAGTGATGGCCTGGGCAGTGGGGTGACCCCTGGGAGAAAACACCCCTGACCCTGGGAGCCTTGACCTCCCAGCAGCCCCAGCTTGTGGTGATCAGAGTTTCTTCCCCAGGCTGAAACAGCTGAGTCCTCGTTCCTGACTGGAGACCTGGCATTAGGGTCAGGGCTCATTTTAAAACACAAAATCCCATGAGCAGAGGCAGAGGTGGGGGTGGGGGCAGTTTGGAAACTTCCTAACTCTTCCACCTAGAGTGGATGGAAGAGCCCTGTACTGCCACCTCCTCATTGAGCCCAGTAAACCTTTAAATTACAAAGGAATTTAATTAATAAGAATGCCTCTTGGAAATGATGCTTGCAAAATACCTTTAAACTAACCATTCTAACGATAATAACTGTCAACATTGACTGAGCTCTTATGAATGTAAACCTTTTCCGTGAATTCCAGTGTGACTCATATACCAAGGAAAGGACAATGGGCCTGCAGGAGCACAGGACTGCTCTACCCTGGAGCCCATCCCTGCACTTTGTTTGCCCTCCAGTGAGTTCCAGGAGGCACCTGCTCCCCCCTCTCTCCTGACCATTGGCTTCCCTCCCTACTCCTCCTGCAGGCTTCTCAAGTCTCTCGCTTGGGGACCAGATGAGCCTGCTTCAGAGCGCCTGGATGGAGATCCTCATCCTTGGAATTGTGTATCGCTCGCTGCCCTACGACGACAAGCTTGTCTACGCAGAGGACTACATCATGGATGAGGAGCATTCCCGCCTGGTGGGGCTACTGGAGCTCTACCAGGCCATCCTGCAGCTGGTCCGCAGATACAAGAAGCTCAAGGTGGAAAAGGAGGAGTTTGTGACCCTCAAGGCCCTGGCCCTGGCAAACTCAGGTATGGGGAGCGTCAGCAGGTTGCAGATCTGCAGGAGAAGCTGCAGGGGCCCAGCAAGGAATCTCTAGCTAAGGGCAGAGTTGACGGGAAGACACTGACACCACTGGCATGACAGATTGTGAGGGTGGCATGAAGTTGAAAAGACAGTGATGAAGGCTAGTGTTGGTTGAGTGTTTTCTAGGCCTTGACATCTGGGCCAATGCCCTAGGAAAAATGGAAATCCTGGTGCTGGTCACTAAGGGTCAAATCTGAGACTTCACTTAAGCTAATTGCTTCTCAGTAAGATGAAAAGTCAGTGAGCAGCTTTTATTCCACAAGACTATTAGAGAGAGAGAGAGAGAGAGAGAGAGAGAGAGAGAGAGAGAGAGAGAGAGAGAGAGAGAGAGAGAAAGAGTGTGTATGTATGTATGTATGTATGTATTCGTGTGTATTTGTTCATGTTCATTCCTATGTGCATGCATATATCATGTCCATACTAGGGCTTGAACTCAGCGCCTCACAGTCTCACTTGGCTTTTTTTTTTTTTTGTGGGCCATGGGTCCTGGGCACTGTCCATGAGCTCTTCGTCCATGAGCTCTTCAGCTCAAGGCTACTACCCTACCCCTACCCTTGAGCCAAGCCCCACTTCCCAGTTTTTAGACTTTAGTTGGAAGTCTCACTTTCTTTATTGCCCGGGATAGCTTTGAACCTTGATCCTCAGATCTCAGCCTCCTGAGTTGTTAGGATTACAGGCATGAGCTACTGTGCCAGGCTCCCTTGGCTTTTTTCACCCAAGACTGGTGTTCTATCACTTGAGCTACACCTCCTCTTCTGGCTTTTTTTGAGCTGCAGTCTTCAGATCTCAGTCTCCTGATCTACTAGATTTCTAGGCATGAGCCACTGGCACCTAGTTTGAAGACATTTGCCTGTACATTTGTATTTTCATATAACATCTGGCATGCAAGTACTCTAGTTTGTTGAGGTGGCTCTGAATTTCCTCCTCCTCCTCCTCCTCCTCCTCCTCCTCCTCCTCCTCCTCCTCCTCCCTTCTTTCCTCCTCCTCCAGTTAGAACTAAAAGCAACATTTATCTAATTCCAAAACCAACCCTAGCTTATACCAATTCTTTGAATCTTTGTATCCATTGCCATCAGTCTACCTGCTGTGCCATTACTGGGGCTTGAACTCAGGGTCTAGGTACTTAACCTTTTTTTTGGCCAGTCCTGGGCCTTGAACTCAGGGCCTGGGCACTGTCCTTGGGCTTTCTCAAGGCTAGTGCTCTAACACTTGAGTCACAGCACCACTTCCTTCTGGTTTTTTCTGTGTATGTGGTTCCAAGAGATCGAACCCAGGTCTTTGGGCATGCCAGGCAAGCACTCTACCACTAGGCCATGTTCCTGGCCCCAGACCTTATCACACAAGGCAGGTAATGCACCACAGAGCCATAGTTCTTTTTTTTTTTTGAGATAAGCTAGTCAGAGATAAGAATCTCACAGACTTCTCTACTTGAGCCTCAATTCTCAGATCTCAACCTAGTTAAGAAGTAGCTAGAGTAATCCTAGCTACTCAGGAGGCGGAGATCTGAAGATTGTGATTCAAAGCCAGCCAGGGCACTGAAGACTGTGAGACTCTTTCTTATAGGGTGGTAGCCTTGAGCTGAAGAGCTCAGGGACAGTGCCTGAGCTCTCTCACCACCTCCCCCGCAAAGTAGCTAGTGTTACAGGTGTGAGCCAACAGTGCCTGAATCCATTTACTCTTTATTAATGCAGTTCTCTAGCACTTAAATATACTTTGTTCATACTTGAAGCACCTCGCTGCTTGTAGGGTGCTATTCTGGGTGCTGGGATTCCTGCAGGAGAGGAAACACGAGGTACCTTCTTGAAAGCAGGTGTCAAATGCCTGCCTACAAGGGTATGGGATAGTGTGTGGCAAACTTAATTGCTTTCGTCTGGGTCAGATCGACAGACCCAAGTCAAGATTTCCCCCCACATTCTAATCGTATCTCTGACACTAGCAGTGCCACACAGTGTCCTTGTGTGCTCAGTGGGGCCATTTCCCATCATCTTCTTGGAGCACTTCTGTGAGCATTAAAGATAAAGCATAACTGCCATGTCCAGTGCTTTGCCTAGATAGAAACACTGAGTAAATATTCATGGCTGCTGTCACTCTTGCAGGGTTAGAGGGAACAGGGCTGTCAGTGTGTGGTAGGAGAAAGCTGGATCTGGGATGGAGATGTACAGCTGATTGTTCCACAGGATGGGCTGTCTCAGCACCTGTAAAGCTGGGAGCATTCAAGGTTATTCTCATGAACCCCACCCAGCAAGTGAGCCCATCCTTCACTCCTGAGTCTCCCAGCTAGTAGCTCCCGTTGCTCCAGCTGAAAGTCTCGATCAGAGCTGGTCAGCAGAGCAGGCTCTACCTTGGTTCTCTCTCTCTCTTTCCCTGGACTTCCTGCCTCCCATATTCTGAGCACACGCACACTCCAGGAATCCCAGAACCCAAACACTCAGCCTCAGACTCAGAGGGTCTCAGCCTCTGCCCCTGGGGAGCCTGGCCTAATTCAGATCAGGGCACAGCTTCCTGTTCCTTTTAATTTTATTTTTGCTAGTCCTGGGATTTGAACTTAGGACCTGAGCACTGTCCTTGGATTTTTCTCCAGGCTAGAGCTCTACCACTTGAGCCACAGCACCGCTTCTGGCTTTTTCTATGTACGTGGTACCAAGGAATCAAACCTGGGTCTTCATGCATGCTAGGCAAACACTCTACCACTAGGCCAAACTCACAGCCCCTTCCATTCCTTTTTATTAGTAACAACTGAAGGCCACACAGTAATTGAAAATGTTACTCATTTTTATAAATACCATTTATATATCCAGATTACAAAAGTATAATGTGTTTGGTGATGGGTACTAAATGCTGTATTTTGGCGCGCGCGCGTGTGTGTGTGTGTGTGTGTGCGCGTGTGTGTGTGTGTGCGTGCGTGTGTGTGCGTGTGCATGTGTGCACGCTCACGCGCATTTGGTTTTTTTTTTTTAAATTTTGCTGTAGATTTACAGACTACTTGAGTGATAAAACAGAGTTCTATGTGTTACCCAGTCTATCTCCTTTCTTGAAATCAGTGTAGCAATTTAAAAAAAAATTGGGTCAGTCATGGGGCTTGCACTTGGGGCCTGTGTGCTGTCCCTGGGCTCTTTTGCTCAAAGTTAGCACTATACCACCTTGAGCCACAGTGCCAGTTCTGATTTTGGTGGTGAATTAGAGATAAGTCTCCTGCCTGACCTGGCTGTGAACTGTGATCCTCAGATCTCAGCCTCCTGAGCAGCTAGGATGACAGGCGTGAGCCACCCCACCTGGCAGCACTTGTAATTCATGAGAAGCGCATCGTTTCTGTTGGGGTCCTCTGGGTGCTGTCATGACATTGCATGGAAGAACTTCAGTACCCCCTGTCCTCCTTGGGTGTGGCCCTTTCCCAGGGATGCCTTGGATGTCGTTCTTTGCATCCCAGTCTGAATGGCAGAGGAGAAGCCAAAGCAGCCAGAACAGGAGAAGGGGTGGATGGAGTCTGAGGTGGAGGCTTGCCAAGTACAGGATGCCAAACCCTCAATTTGGGCTGTCCTGACTAATTCATACTAGAGTGTGGGTTGACCCACATTGGGGGAGGCAACTGTCCCCAGTGGGGAGAATGAGAACATAACCAAAGCAAGAGGTGAGAGCTGGCTTAGTCTGATGGCTCTTGGTGGGAGTGGGGGCAGGTCTTCAGTTGAGGAGGTGGTCTCCCGAGCCAGTTGGCTCAGGGCCAATAGCAACAGAAGACAGAGGAAAAGAGAGAGAAAGCCAGGTCACAGGCCTTCCAGGGCAAGATGGCTAGAAAAGCAATGTGCTGAAGACTAGTTTGGAACAAGGTTAGCAAAGAGCCAGGAAAGGTTACACAGGAACATGGAGCCGCAAAGCTCATGCAGGCAACTAGAGCACATGTTGGCAGAGGAGTGGTGCCCAGAGGCTACCAAGAAGTCTTGGTGGCATCACCTAGGCCACCGTGGGTGCTACTATGGAGGCTGGCTAGATGGGGTGACAGTAAGGATACCAGAGCCAGATAGGCCCCCCCCCCCCTGCCCCATCCCTGTGTCTTGGGAGCTTCTGGGCTGTCACTCACCCTGCATCTCAGCATCTCTAGGGTTCTCTGTGGCAGGAAAAATTCATAGCCATTGATTTTGTAATTAACAGTTTATCAATGCCATCGATACAGACTTGCTGATGGATTGCAAAGAAATTAATCTTGCAATGTTATTTTATTTCATTTTTGGTTGAAGGCACCTGCCAATTGCAGCTCCTTGGGGAGGCTGGGGGAAGGAAGGTGACGGGTTGAGGGGGAAGCTGGCAGGCCTCCCATGGCTGGGGATCCAGTAGCCAAGGCCCAGCAACAGTTCGAATGACTTAGACTACAGGAACAGTGCCACATTTCAGTACTCAGCTGGCAAAGAAGTCCTGGCTGGCTTGGTAGAAGAGAAGAAAAAAATGTGAAAGGCTAGTGCTCTTCCACTTTGAGACACAACTCCACTTCTCGTTTTCCGGTGGTTAATTGGAGATAAGAGTCTCACTGACTTTCTTACCCAGGCTGGCTTTGAACCTCAGCCTCCTTGAGTAGCTAGGATTACTAGTAAGCCATAAGTGTTTCCTGTGGTTATGAATCTGTCCCCAGCCCACTGCTCACAAGGCAGTCATCCCCAGCTGGGCCAGGCACTGACACTCACCTTGTGCCCATAGATTCCATGTACATCGAGGACCTGGAGGCGGTGCAGAAGCTGCAGGACCTGCTGCACGAGGCGCTGCAGGACTATGAGCTGAGCCAGCGCCACGAGGAGCCACGGAGGACCGGCAAGCTGCTGCTGACGCTGCCCCTGCTGCGGCAGACGGCTGCCAAGGCCGTGCAGCACTTCTACGGCATCAAGCTGCAGGGCAAGGTGCCCATGCACAAACTCTTTCTGGAGATGCTGGAGGCCAAGGTCTGATGGCCCCGCATACAGACAGACAGATGGACAGACCTACTCGGAGACCTCCATGGCGCCAGCCTCGTCCTCTGACCCCTACATCATGACACTGTGCTGTCCCAGAGAAAGGGGTTTCCTGCTTCCAGCCATGTGTGAAGACTCCCTGTGGGGGCAGGGGACAGGGATAGGAAGATGGGTCTGGGACTCACCTGCAATCTGTCATGGGCTATTTCTTTGGTACGTGTTTCTTGTGGGCAGCACTGAGGCCTAGGTCAGGGCTGACTCCCCTGGGGACTGGAGTCCATTGAAGGAAGCATTGCTACTCTGCCAAGCCACTAAGAGGCAGCATGTGCATCGCCTGGGCCCCACCCTGTCCACAGCCTGGGTGGGAAGCACTCAGAGTCCGGAACTCTGGCAGCTCGGTGGGAACCACTAAGGTTCTCCCATGGGGGGCAGGTCCTCAGATCAGGAGCATCTGTTCTGATCTCTTCAGGACCCCTCTGGAGGCCCCACTCCTCCACACTCCAGTTGCCTGCCTCCTTCCTCCCAACAGGGAGCAATCACTGGAGTTCTAGGTTTTCCTGGGCGCCATTCAGTTCTCGCAGCTGCCAGCATTACAGTCCAGTGCCCCTCTTCCCAGCTCCCCCCCACCCCCGAACCCCACAGCAGCTTCCTTCCCCTACGTCAGAGCTCAGAGATGACTTCAGGCCTGCTGGTTAGAATGGCTGCAACAAAAGAGCAGGGTCTAGGCCTTGCCCTGTGCTTTTTCCCATACCCCACCTTCCCCAGGGCAGGGGCAGACCACAGGGCTTGGCCCCAGCCAGGGTACCCTGGCTTTGGCAGGAGGCTGGCAGTGTGGGGTGAGGTCCCAAGCATTCTTTGCCAAGCACAGGAAGATCAGTAGAAGAGATAAGGTACAGGGTAAGCCTCAGGCAGGGAGTTGGAGCATCCGGACTGCCTGGCCTTTGCTGGCAGTGGCACAAATGTCCCCTCCTTGCATTCCAAAGGGTAAGCAGATGGTGTCCCCAGAGGGCAGCTTCCTGCCAGTCTTGAACTAAGGACATGGGTCCAGGGTCCTTGCTCTGTAGAGCTTCTATGTAAGGTTAACCCACCATCCTGCTCTGGTTAGGTCTTCCCTTTTGTGTCATGGGAAACCTATCACCCACACTCCAGCACACTTGATTTTTGTGGGTGACAGCCAAAGTCAGCTTTCACCCACTCAAGGAGTTCCTAACCCATGCTCAGTGCAAGGGGCGGATCTCTCAGAGTGAAAGGTTCAGTCCCTGATGAAATATGGACCTGCCAGCTACTTTCTACACCCAGGCTGGGAGTCCTCACTCCACTCTGGCCGGAAGAGGCAGACTGGTTTCTGTCTAGACGGGGACACCTGTCCAGCCTCTCACAAGTGTCTCCTTTGTTTGCTGTCAGTGTGCATGGTGCTGGGACATGCTGAGATCCTACAAGAGGCTGGTGAGACCCCACTGCTGCAGGGTCCCTTTCTGATGTCCCCATGGAGGACATTATATGGGTCCCAGTTCCCTCTCCCTGTGGAGAGAGTAAAGTCTGAGTCACGGGATGAGCCAGTGCAGTGCAATGTCCATCCCCTCACTTTCCAAGCCCACTGCATTCACAGCAGAGGCACCTTCTTGACATTCAGAACTCAGCTAAACTCTAGCGATCGGGCTAGGGGTAAGGGCCTGGCTGGCTGAGGCATTAAAAGAAGTTGGGGTGTGTTCCGGCCCCACACGGCTTGCACATGCATCAGAGGGGTCAGAAAGAGATATCTTATTGCCAGGGACTCAAGTTCATTGCACGGACTGGTCTGCCTATAACCACTGGGCTTGGGCATCACTGGCCTTTATGTCCCATGTCTGCTGGAGACAGTGTTAGCAGGAGCTCATGGAGGAGGGGGCCAGCCTCCCCAATAAAAGCAACAAGGATTGGGGTGATGAGGGAACCCCGCTCATGGGAAAGCCTGTTGTGCAGGCCTTGCTGGGTTTCACAGGGACATCCAGAGAAGGTGGGGGTGGCTTCACAGTTAAAAGCCTTGCAAGATGTGGGGAGAGGCTAGGGCAGGCTGCTGAGGGGACAAGATTTTTAAGAGACCCTGAGCCCTCAAACAGAACCTAAGTTTATCCCGAATCTGCCATTTCTGGAAAAAAATGATCTGTAAGGAGGAAACATCCCTTCTCAGTTTTAACTCTGAGACAAACCAAGAAATAAAACATAAAATCCAACCACGGAGAAGATAGTACTCTGTCCTTTCTAAAGGTCCCTGGTGGCTTGTTTGGTCACGACTCCTCCAACTTTTGCAGGCAGAAGACAAGTCTTTTCCAGGAGATGGTTTGAAGCCCCTCAGGAGCAGGGGGGAGGGCTCCCCTCTCCAGATTCTCCCCTCCCCTGGAGCAGAAAGGAGACCAGATGGGGATCGGTGACAAGCCTGTCACTAGGAGACTGAAGGGCTCAGAGTAGTTGACAGAGAACAGCTCCCAGGAAAATCACTGTGGAAAAGTGTTTTCTTGTCCAATATTGATAATATTGATAGTATGACCGGAATTGCTTCTTGATACCAGCAGCACCCCTCCACCCCCTCAGTACTTCCATCTTTTACTTGCTCTCCCAAAGCTCCCCCACGAGTCCCATGATCTGGGGGGGTCTCCTATCTGGTCCTGTGGATCTGGACTCTATCCAGGGCCTGTTGAGTTTCTTTGATATCTGTCTAGACTGTCCTCTGACCAACACTGCCCTCAGCCTGATGCCAGCAGAGGACTGTAAAGAGCCACGTCCACCTTGGAAGCCTGGAGGGCAGAGATGGGTTATGAGGACATTTTGAAAGCAATGAACTTAAAACACTAAGACAACAAAGGAAGTCATAAGGAAGGGAAGAGAAAACGTATGTACAGTTAACACATATTCAATAACCAAATAAGAGGTCAAGATGGTGAGTTGAGGGGAGGTGGATGGGTAAAGCTGCAGCTGCAAATAAGGACTAAAAGCGAGGCTCAAACGATAGAGCACCTGCCAAGCAACCAGGGTGCCCGAGTTCCAAGCCTAGCACCACCAAAAGAAAAGATGTAAGCGACCTCTGCAGCTGGGAAAGTCTGTTGGGGTCAATGCTGGGGACCACTGGCTGCCATATCAAGAAGCAGTCTTAACGATGATTAGCCGTTACTCCATGACAATGGTGGAGCAGGATGTTTGGCAAAAGATACCCTAGTATTTCATGACCTAGCCCCCTCCCAACAGGGCCACCATGGACAGCAGCTTCTGCTTGCACAGAAAATAGCCACATCACTCTACCTCTCGTCCCTGAATTCAGCTTCCTGGAGATGTGCAGATCTGTTCAAAGGCAGCATGTTCTCAGCAGAAGTTGGAAGAAGAATCAGGCAGGGACACTGTCGGAGAGAAAGAGCAGCAAATAAGACCTAGCTTTTGGTGAGCAATCCTAGTAGTAGTACTAGAGGGGAGAATAATGGTGCCCTGCTCCATGTTTCAGGTCTACTCTATGTCCAGGATAGGTAAATTCGAGTAGTTGTAGAGTACCGAACTCTGCGTCTTCTACCTTTGTGGCCTTTCCTCAATGGCAATCTCCTTGGAACCATTTATCCAGGGAGACTAAGGCTCTGCTATATTTGGGATGCACACCGAAGGATTCTTCATCACTTACCTGAAATTCCAAGTTACTGGACATCTTGCATGCATGTCTGAGATGATGCACTCCTGTTGCTGAAGGCCCTGGCGTGGTGACTGGTTGAGAGACTGGCCAGCAGGCTTGGTTAGAAGCCTCCAATCCTACCTTCAAATGCTTCATTCTCCATACACCTCCCAGGAAAGGGTAGGGACTCACTGTCCCCAGACTCAGCAGCAACCTGCTTGGAGCTCTGTCCTTTAGTTGACTGCTCAACAGCTCCATCACAAGTCCAAGAGCAGCTACCCTGAAGAAGGGGAGGAGTTGCAAGTGGCAGAGTGATGTTGGGCACAGATATGGACGGAACAAGCCCTCCACCAAGACCCAGACTCCCTCTCTCATTGCTCTCTATCAAGCCTCTATGGTGAGCTGCCAGCTACCCCCTGTGCTGCTCTCCTGGCCTGCTGTCACCCGCACACACCTGATTAGGAGATCGAGTGACTTACAGGGCCTTCTCTTCCCCAGGGTCAGGATTTGCATAGGGTGATGGATGCTGAGATGTCATCTAAACACGGCTGCATTTTGCATATTAAACAAAGCAATTTCCAGGGGAAGCTGGGAGAGCTTTGCTTCCAGAACATTTCCTTGAAGTCAAACCCGCTTTCAACCATCGATAGATGGTCCCTACCCTGAGGTCCCCACTGTCCTCTGTGGAGCAGAGGTTACATAATGGCATAGGATGGAGGACACAGGTCCCTGGCTAGGGCCAGGCAAAGGATACCCCAGATCCCCTCTATACTCGGTGACCCATGTCTCAGCCTGCAGATCAGTGACTAGAAGGGGAAGGTAACCTGAGGCACTGTGGTGTCTTTATGTATGAAAATATACAAAGGGGCGGGATGGATGTAGTCATTTGGCCCTGTAATCCCAATTACTCAGGAGATGGAGATAAGAAGATCAAGATCCAAGGTTGAGTACCATCTAAAAAATAAGCAAAAAGCAAAAGGGCTGAGCGTAGAGTCAAGTGGTAGAATGCTTGTCTAATAAGTATGGGATGGTGAAGGGAATTTTAATCCCCCGTGACACAAAATATAACACACACACACACACACACACACACACACACACACAGCACCAAATGTGAATGAAGTAAATGCATGTCTTTCAAATGAAAAGCAAACCAATGTCCCACCTCCACATCTCTTGGCCAGGCCAGCCCTGTGGCAGTTGCTTTGCTGTCTATGGGAAGTAATCAACTAGAAATGGGAGATGAGATCATTATGGACTCAGGGTGGCTCTCAGGCCAGAGGCCCGTGTCCTTCTAGGAAAAGGAGAGGACACAGATGCGGAAAAGAAGGTGACATGAAAAGTGGAGGAAGGAATGGAGGGGAAATAACACAAGCCAGGCAATATCAAATATGGACAGCTGCACTCAGGATCTAGGCCTGGAGCAGATTCTCCTCACAGCTCCCGAGAGAAAGGCCTTGATCGTGGCCTTCTGCCTTCTGAGGTGTGAGAGAACAGATCACTGCTGCTTGAAGCTCTTCTTGGCAGTATTCTAGACAGCAGGCCTCCAATGACAGATTAAAGAAATCAAGATGAGCTGCAGGAGATCTGCTGACCTAGCTGGAGTTTCCTTTCTTCCCTCTCTCCCTCCATCCCCACCTTCTTCTTTCCTTCCCTTTCTCTCATAACCCCTTGTTTTTCATAGGGTCACATCCAATGCCAAGAATATCGTTGCATGTTATATTCCATCCCAATCAGAAACCCGAATAATAAAGTTGTTCACTGCTGCAGAGAGCCCAGAGAAAGAGCTGTCAGTTAGGGAAGTCCCATGATAGGAAAATGGCTGCCCAGAAAGGCGTGGTCTTGGCTCTGGCTGCAGGGCTGGCCCAAGGTGTTCACTGACCATACCTGGAGAACCTGTAGGCATTTTTTTTTTGCCAGTCCTGGGCTTTGAACTCAGGGCCCAGGCAGTGTCCTTGGGCTTTCTCAAGGCTAGAGCTTTACCACTTGAGCACCATTTCTAGCTTTTTTTTTCTATGTATGTGGTATTGAGGAATCGAACCTGGGTCTTCGTGCAACTCCCGGCCCGTTAGCCATTTTTTTTGGAAGGAGGAGCACGGTATTGCTCTCTCACACCAGCCCCAGCCAGCAGCATGCCTATTCCCATCCCAGATTGCTTTGTCTCTTCCTTCCCTTTCAGCAAGCCTGAAAGGGAAGCCTGTCAGTGGAACCCCGATATCTAGTAGGTACAGCTAACCTTGTACCTGAGAGTTGTAACCTCAGATCCTGGGGAAAACTGCTCAGCTTCCTGATGAGCTCTTTGGAAGTTGTTGCTGCACCCACCAAGAATTCAGTGATATGTGGTCAGTCACACAGGACACAGGAATAAAGGAGACAAATGTGGCCCCTGGATTCCTGAAGGTTACACACAAATTGGGTGAGTCAGAAAAAGAAGTGGAGGAGAAAGAGGAAGGAGACAAAAGAAAGACGCTAATAAACAATGGCAAATATAAGTGTTAGGAATAATGGCAGAGCTGAAAAAGGCTCATGGGAGTAGGTGGGGAGAGGACCACTTTAGAATCACTTAATCTCCTTTAGAATCATTGGGAAAAGCCACTCTGAAGAGGTTAACAGTTAAGCAACGATCTGAAAGATAAGAAAATTCGAACCATGGGAAGACCAGGTGGCAATGTGCTCTGAATTGAAGAACTAACATGTGCAAAGGTCCTGTGGTAAGACTGAATCCCAGCAGGGACCTCAAATGTCAAATGTTTTCCTTTTTCTTTTTGTTTTTCTTTCTTCTTTTTTTTGGTTGGTTGTGGGGCTTGAACTTATGGCCTGGACATTATTACTGAGCTCTTTTGCTCAAGGCTAATGCTATACCGCTTTGAACCAAAACGCCACTTCCAGTTTTTCTGGTGGTCCATTGGAGAGGTTTCAAACTATGATCCTCCGATTGCACCCTCCTGAGAGCTAGCATTACAGGCATGGGCCACCAGCACCTGGTTCTCACATATTTCTTTTACTTCTCAATAGTTCCTCAATGGAGAGTCCAACTTCCAGTAACCTGTGTGTGTGTGTGTGTGTGTGTGTTGGGGGGGGATCATGGGGCTTGCACTCTGGGCCTGGGCATTGTCCCTGAGCTCCTCAGTTCAAAGCTACCTCCCTACCCTTTGAGCCACAGCCCCACTTTCCATTTTCTAGTAATTAATTGGAGATAAGAGTCTCACATTCTTTAGTGCCCGCGATGGCTTTGAACACTAAACTGCGATCCTCAGATCTCAGCCTCCTGAGTCGCTAGGATTACAGGCGTGAGCCACCGTGCCTGGCCCAATAATCTTTGTAATTTGACTTCTGATGCTCGGAATCAAACTCAGGACCTCATCCATGCTGAGCAATCTGCTCAACCATTGAGTTACATTTCCCTAGTCCTCAATTAATCTTACACTCTGCAAATGCCTGCACTAACAACAGCGTCCTTGTATTACAGGATTTCTGCCATGCCAGGGGAGGTGGCCCAATGGTTGGCTCAAGCACAATGGTTTCCCTGAACATGTGGCTTTATCTCTTTCTTTATCTCTTTCATCCACTCTCCTCACCCCAATTTATTGGATGTTTTTTACTGCTTTTATTCTCATTGGCTGTTTGTCCCCTGTCCCCACACACCTTCTCTTCTGGTCACCAGCTTCCTGCCTCATGCTCTGGGACACGTTTTGTGTCATATTCTATCCACCTAGGATTTCATAGCTATTTTCTGGCAAGTTCTCTGAAGGCAGAGGCAGGCACTTCTCTTTTAACTGATGTGTACCACCCACAGTGGGAAGCAAGCAGGATGCCTCACCTGGAAGAAATGGCTCAGCAAATGTTCCTGGATTGAATGTGAGAAATCTCTGGGTTTCCTCTGGGGAGATATCAAGGGGGTTCCCCACAGTGGTCAGGGAGCAGGCTAAAGAAGGAGGTGGACCAGAAAAGAGTTCAGTGGAAGGTATGAGCAAGAAGGGGACAGGTGGAGAGTGCCCGCTTTTACAAGAGGATGATAAATGCTAACAGTGCAGGGAACAAAACCAAACATCCGTCATGCTGTCACAGCCATGAAGCCAGCGCAGAGCTGGATAAGGCACTAGACAGCACCTTGCTTTCTGCTCCAAGGCAGTGACACGATTTATCTTCCATGGGTGTCTCATAACCCTGTGGGTAGGTTGCTATCCAGGGGTTGAGGAAGGAGGGATGTCAGCTTGGGCCAGTTGGTTCTCTCCAGTGTGCCCTTCCTAAGAAATAGTAGTCTTCTTTGGCCCTGCTACATCCTTCCATTCCCTGCCAGCCACATAGGCTTGGCTTCCATTTGCACGGAAGGGGATATGTCTTCATGGAAGACTGAAAAATGTTCTCTGAGAATAAGCACACTGAAAGCCCATTGATACAGGTGAGGAGGCCCCAGAGAATTGGCGGTTGTGTGTTTTCTTGCTTTGAAAGCAGATAGAGCATGGACCCTTGCTCTGCCTGCATTCAGGACACAGCTTGGCCTCTGGAAGCCAGGGATCTAAGGAAGCCAACATCTCTGATCCTGGTGTCTTAATCCTTAACTGGTCAGGTTGGGAGAACAAACTCTAAGCTACCTTCCAGTGGTCCCATTCTGTTAATTCTGTGCAAGTTGCCACCTGTCCTTTCTTAAGCCCAACATCCCTACTCTTCCTTTATGAAAATAGCCATACTGCCCTCTCTTCCTCTGGGGTGGGGCCAAGACCTGAGCTCAGCCAATCAGATCCCAGGATGGTGTCACATGATGGAGACCCCCAAAGGCCTGCTATGGTTCTAGCTACCCAACTACCCAGGGTCTTCCTCTGGCCACGGGCAAACTGTCTTTATCTCTGTGAATAGTTCAGTGGTACACTAATAAAATTCCTCTTTCCCCAGCATCATTGCTGACAGCTTGCAATGACCTTGATAACACCCAGAATTCTGATGCTATAGACAGATAATTGGATTGTCAAGCATCCTATCCTTAGCTTGGGCTCTTAATAGATCCCAGCTCCATTTCTTCTTTGTGTGTCTTCCTCCTCCTCCTCCTCCTCCTCCTCCTCCTCCTCCTCCTCCTCCTCCTCCTCTTCTTCTTCTTCTTCTTTGTGTATGTGTGTGTGTGTGTGCACGTGTGTGTGTGTGTGTGTGTGTGTGTGTGTGTGTGTGCAAGTCCTGAGGCTTGAAGTCAAGTTCTGGGCACTATTTCTTAGCTTTTTCACTCAAGGCTCATGACCTACTATGCCTTACTTCTGGCTTTTTGCTGGTCGACTGGAGATAAGAGTATCAGTGACTTTTCTGCCTAGGTTAGCTTCAAGTTAGGATTCTGAGATCTCAGCCTTCTGAGTAGCTAGAATTATACTTGTGAGCCACTGTCAGCTGGTGGTCACCTTTCTTTTGATTTAATTTCATTCCCTTTTAAATTTTTGCTGAGTCTTGTTTATTCTTGGCTATAGGCTGATATTCTGGAAGCTTCCTTTACGTGTATTACCCTCTGTTCTCAACTTGGGGACCTTTTCTTCTATTATTTTATTGGGTAGTTACTGGTTCTATGTATTGAATAGTTTGGGTGTTTTCTTTTCTTCTACACTTGTGGTTTACATGTTTGGTCTTTTGATGAAGTCTGGAGGTCTTTTGAATTCCATTTGTATTTTCTTAGCAGTTTTTCAATGTCATTGACTGATCGATCTAATTTCTATGCTCTTCAATCCCTTTCTTCTGCTGAGTTTGTTTCTCTGGTTTTCTGCCTCTTTGCCATCTCCTTTCTTGTTCCTGATTTTCTCCTTTTCTTTCTCGGTTCAGAATCTAATCTCTCAGTGTCACAGAGAACAAAAATGGTAGATACTTTATTTTTTTTTTTCCAGTCTTGGGCTTGAGTTCAGTGTCTGAGCACTGTCCTTGGACTTTCTCAAGGCTAGAGTTCTACCACTTGAGCCTCAGCACCATTTCCAGGGTTTTTTTCTAGGTATATAGTATTGAGGAATCGAACCCAGATCTCCATGCATGCAAGGCAAACACTCTACCACTAGGCCAACCCCCCCTTTTTATTTTGATTTTTTTTGCCAGTCCTGGGGTTTGAACTCAAGGCTTGAGCATTATCCTTGGGCTTTCTCAAGTAAGAGCTCTACCACTTGAGCCACAGCACCACTTCCAGCTTTTATTCTTGTATGTGGTACCGAGGAATCGAACCCAGGTATTCATGCATGCTAAGCGAGCATTCTACTACTAGGCCAAACTCCAAGCCCCCAAAATGGTAGATACTTTTAATCCACCATTTTGTCTCCTTACTTATTTAGGATTCTTGTATGTGTGCATGCGTGCATACGCACACAAGAGCTGGGGCTTAAACTCAGGGCACTATCCCATATCTTTTTAACCAAAGCTGGTTCTCTAATACTTGAGCCACAGCTCTGCTTCTAGCTTTCTGGTAGTTAATTGAATATAAGAGTCTCATAGACTTTCTTGCCAGAGCTAGCATCAAATCACTATCCTCAGGTCTCAGCATCCTGAGTAACTAGGATTACAGGCATGAGCCACCAGGACTCAACTGTATTTCTTTCTTTTCTTTTCTTTTTTTCCAGACCTAGGGCTTGAACTCAGGCTCATTATCACTGGTGGGGACAGAAGCGGACCATTTCAGGCACCATTCAAGTACCTCCTTGCAGCCCAGTGGGGGTAGGAGGCTAAGCTCCTATGTGATCTTTACTGCTGGGGCTGAGCACGCGTGCGCCCTGGTCTGTTTGTTTTGTTTGTTTCTGAGATACTGTGTTAGAGTAGAAGAACACTTATAGCCAAAGGTCTGTTTTTTTTTTTTTTTCATTTGGTCAGTCCTGGGGCTTGAACTCAGAGCCTGGGCACTTTCTCAAGGCTAGTGCTCTACCACTTGAGCCTTAATACCACTTCTGTTTGTTTTTTTTTTTTTCTGTGTATGTGGTACCAAGGAATTGAACCCAGGGCTTTGTGCATGGTAGGCAAGCACTCTACCACTACACCATGCTCCCGGCCCGAGTTTTCTGTCTTGTTAAGGTTCACCTCTTCCTAATTCTTTGGGTAGGGAGAGCAAGTAGACTTTGATACTTGTTCCCATGGACATTTTCAGGTTACTGGCTTCTTCAGCTTCAAGCATGGCTATATAAGGTGAGGGGAAAAAAATACAGAGAGCCAAAAGGACTACTCCCATGAGTTTCTTTTTTCTTTTTTTGGCTGGGGTTAGGAGCAGAGAGTCCTGATATCCCTCCCAGTCTACAGTCTTGTCTTCTTCATCTTGCTTATCAATGCTTTCTATATAACCCTAGGGTTTAGTTAATAGAAGTAATAGGGACAAGTATGTCTATTTCATTGCCCCAAGAAGATCTACTATATCACTTTTATAATTATAAACTGGTGAGTGTATACAGTTGTATGTGTATGTACATTAAGATGCAAATGCAGAAAGACTCACCATGAGGCTTCTGTTCTTGGACTATGGACACAGGGGGAATGAGGTATCTTCCAGCCTCCAGATGATCCCCAAGGAGCATGGAGCAGGTGCCCAGGTAAGGAAACAAGTAACGAACAACAAGTCTGGGTATAGTTGCTGTGGTGGTGGTAGGCCTGGGGAAGGCCTGCTCACGTCCACCTGTGGCCTGGAGTCATGGAGAAGGGGAGGGTTGTGTTGAGTCCACTGCCCCCAGAGAAAAGGCATTCTTAGCAGGATATGTTCAGGACATCATGACATGAGGAGTGGATGAGAGAGGCAGGCACACAGGCTTAGAGCAGCAATTCTTCAACTTCCTGGGTATTATTTTCCCTACCACATGATTTTTTTTTTTGGTGGGTCATGGGGCTTGAACTCAGCCTGGGCACTGTCCCTGAGCTCTTAAACTCAAGGCTACCACCCTACCCCTTGAGCCCCAGTGCCACTTCCAGTTTTCTGGTGGTTAATTGGAGATAAAAGTCTCATGGTCTTTAGTGCCCAGCCTGGCTTTGAACCTTGATCCTCAGCTCTCAGCCTCCTGAGTAGCTAGGATTACAGGTGTGAGCCACTGCACCCAGAAGGATTTTTTTGTTTTGATTCAGATTCTGAGACAACAGGTCTGGCTTAGGGCCCAAGAGTCTGCATTGTTTACAGGCCATTGCTAACCGGATGCTATTGGCCTGTGGGCCCTGGCCTCAGGAGGCAAGCAGAGAAGACCAAGTTCTGGGCAACTCATTGAGAAAGTCACCAATCACCCATAGCTTCGTGTTTTCAAAATGAAGATCGAGTTCTGCCTCACAGAAGACTGCTGGGGACTAAAGAGGCTGAGTCTGCCTGGTGCCTGCCATTCCAGAGGCTTGAATCAAGTCTAGAGAGCCATGTACCCTTCTCTGCATTTCTCCAACTTCCTCAGGCCTTGATCACTGGCCTCCCAGGCCGCCAGGGCTACATCAACTCAATGACAGCACCCACAGGGTTAATGCCTTTGCTCTTGCAGGAGACAAATGTTTTGTATTGAACAGTTGCTGCTGGGAAGGAAAAGGAGGGGGAGTGAGAAAGCCCCTTTTTTATTATTCTGAGGTGCATTTTAATTTGCACAAGCGGTGCTATGTCTGTGATGGATGACACAGAGGGAAAAATTACAACCCAGGAAACCCAGCAAAGGAGGAAAACTAAAGGAGACCCAGCAAGGATTAAAACAGGCCCTGATTGGGAGATGGTAGGCGGGGAAGTAGGCTGGGTACCTGTGAGGGTTGGGGAGAGGAAGGGACTGGGATAGAGGGAAGAGAGGGGAGATACTTGTCCGGTAGGAGAGAAACCAAGGCACTTTACTCCCACAGCCTGGCCAGGCTTGGACTTGGGGCCTGAGAAAGAAGGCGTCAGGCGGAGCTAGTGGTAGCACATGGCAAATCTGCAGGAAGGCTCCCCTTCAGCCAGTTCCTCAAAGGCAGATGGCAGCACCTTCACCTCACTCAGAATCTAATCTCTCAGTGTCACAGAGAACAAAAATGGTAGATACTTTATTCTTTTTTTTTTTTTTTTTTTTTTTTTGCCAGTCCTGGGCTTGAGCTCAGGGTCTGAGCACTGTCCTTGGACTTTCTCAAGGCTAGAGTTCTACCACTTGAGCCTCAGCACCATTTCCAGCTTTTTTCATTCAGCTGGGAATTGTGGTGGGAGCCCCAGTCTCTTCCCCCACTCACAAAACCCCCCCCCTTTTTTTTTGCTGGTCCTGGGGCTTGAACTCAGAGCCTGCGCACTGCCCTTGGGCTTTCTTCAAGGCTAGTGCTCTACTTCCAGCTTTTCTTTTTCTGGGTATGTGGTACTGAGGAATCGAACCCCGGTATTCCTGCATGCTAGGCAAGCACTCTACCACTAGGCCAAACTCCTGGCCCATCAGGAGCCCTTTGTCCTGAGCATATGTGTATCCCAGCAACCTCCCCAGGGCACAACTGGACAACTACTGCTAGAAGTGGAGAATGGAGGGATCTCTTTCCTTGGGGAGGAGGGGGGGAAGAGAACATGTGAGTGAGAGTACCAAGGCTTGAACTCAAGCCTCATACTTGTTCAGGTTGCTTGCTTATGGCTTGAGCCACTTCTCTAGTCTGACATTTTGCTGGTTAATTGGAGACTTTTTTTTTTTTAGTCAGTTATAGGACTTGAACTCTGGGCCTGGGCATTTTCCCTGGACTCTTCAGCTCAAGGCCACTGTCCTACCGCTTGAGCCACAGCACAACTTTGGGTTTTCTGGTGGTTAATTGGAGATAAGAGTCTCATGTATTTTCCTGCCTGAGCTGGCTTTAGAGAATGATGCTCAGATCTCAGCCTCCTGAGCTGCGAGGATTACAACATGAGCCACCAATGCCTGGCTTCTTGCAGACTTTTCTGCCCCAGCTGGCTTCTAGTTATGATCCTCCATATCTCATCCTCTGAGATTACAAGCATGAGCCACTAGTGCCTGACAGCCTGTGAGTCTTGAAAAAGAGCGTATTCCTTCCCTTCAATCCTGTCTCAGGGTCGGTCTTCGGGGAACTCAGTTATCTTTTCACCATTCTTAGTTTGTGCACTCTGGGAAGAGTTGATCCTGCTCTGTCCCCGAGGTGGGCACGTGACTTGGGCTGCACTAGCTAGTGTCCTTGCTGGGACTTTTCCAGAAACCAGAAAGAACCGCAGCTTTGTTCACTGGCTGCTGGGATCAGGAGGCCTGGAACTTCTATGGCCAAGGATGGGTCTTGCCACCATGTTGAGCAAGCCTCAAGCCAGGGAGAGCCAAAAGGGTGTGAGGTGGGACGTCTGATATCCTCAGAGCACCCAGCTTCTTGCCCCACCTGCAGTCACAAGTGGTGAATTTCTTTATGATGGGAGGCCATGACGCTAATACTACCTGGCTTCACTTGTTCCAAGCAGGCTTTCTGTTTCTCGTCATCCCTAACAGCCTTGAGCACCTGTGTGTCCCCATCCTTTGGAGGGGATATTCTTCTTGATACTTAGGCTGCCAGTAGACTTTGGTTCTTCTGATCTCAGGCACCCTTTGTGCAGCACACACTACTGTCTGGCGAAAATTCTGCCGTTGTGTGCCCTCCTCGTCTGTGTCACCCTGGCTACATTACTCTCACCTATCGCCAGCCATGAACCTCACCTTCATGAAAGCTGTGGATATGATAGGCGTCTGCTTGTGCAGACCCAACCTACAGAGCAGCCCCAGGCCCGCCCCCTGGTCCATCTCACCTGAGTTTATGGCCTTACAGCCGAGGCCTATCCTGTGACGGTCCTTGTCCATGCCAATTTAAATTAATTTTGTCAGTCAGATTTCATAAGACACTGAATCAAAGGCTTTTCTAAAATCAAAACGCACGGAATCTTCAGCAGACCCTCTTTCTACTTATATTACAAATTAGTTAGAATTAAAAAAAAAAAAAGCATTGTCGTTTCCCGGCATGACTTCTATGTAAACCTGCCAGTTGAGTTTATGGCTCAGGTCTCTGTTGCTTTCCAGCTGCTTCCTGGATTTTCTAGTCATAAAATTTATCGTAAATTTTTAATCATAAAATTTGTTCTATGGCTTGCCTACAAACGGAACTTATGGCTTCCCTGGGGGGAAATTGCTGGAATCGGTTTTCTTCCTGTTTTTCAAGTCCAGTTCTAAGTTTTCCCTCTCCATTCATCTTTGTGGTCCACCCTCTGCTTGCTGAAAGTGCATGTCAAGAGTTCTTTTAAGTTCATTAGCTAATTCTGGCAAGGCCTTTCCATTTTGTACCACCGCAGGACTCTGTGATTGATGTGTCTCCCTAGCATTTAATTTTTCTAAGTGACCCTTTGCCTGTTTTTTTTATGATGACTTACTAATTGCATGTATTTCTTAACTTTGTTTTTCTTATTAAAAACAGGTTTTTAATAACTAGTTCATTTCTCAGCCACTTAAAGATCCAGACGGATTTCATAGCCCTCCTCGGCATTCAGAAATAGACTATTTTTGTGCTGTTTTCTGGTCTCTGACCTAGTAGTCTGACTGTTGAGACATGAAGTATATGGTTCAATGATAGCTTCTGCTCGCGTCTTTGCTGTAGGTTAAACTTGAACTTCCCATGTCTTCCTTTCCTCATTGTTAACAGGGGGTGACAGAATTTCTCTATAACCTCTTGGTAAAGTCTCAGAAAAATTGTTCAGGCTCAGGGTCCTGGTCATAGTAAATGCTCAATAAACGTGGGTTAAACTTGCTTTCCTAATAGGTCTTTTTCATCCAAATAGTCGCCTGTCATTCACTCATTTCTGAGACTTTCTGTGTTTTTTAAAAAAATTATCTTTAAGTAGTTAGTTGTACAAGGGAAGTGTCACTTAACAAAGCAGTAAACAAATACAATGCATCTTGGTCTGTGCCACCCCCCTTCAACAGTCTCAATCCCTTTCTACTCCCCCTTCTCTTACATTTCTTCATTCGATGACTTCTTGACTGCTTTCTCCTTCCTTCCCTCCTTCATTCATCTACTCCTCTCCCGCCCCCTTGCAAATATTTATTTTTTTCTTTTGCCAGTTCTAGGGCTTGACCTCAGGCCTGAGCACTGTCCTTGGGCTTTCTCAAGGCTAGAGATCTATCACTTGAGCCACAGTGCCACTTCCATCTTTTTCTATGTATGTGGTACCAAGGAATCGAACCCAGGGCTTTGTGCATGCTAGGCAAGCACTCTACCACTAGGCCATACTCCTGGTCCACAAGTATCCATTTCTTGGTGCTTATTTTGTTGGACTTTGACTTGGTGGTTCTTCCCTGCCCTCTCCCCGCCCCACATCGGTTGTGAGGCTTGAACTCTGGGCTTGGGTGCTATCCCTGAGCTCTTTAGCTCAAGGCTACTGCCCTACCCCAGGAGCTACAGCCCCACTTCCGGTTTTTTGGTGGTTAATTGGAGAGTCTCATGGACTTTCGTGCCTGGGCTAGCTTTGAATTGTGATTCTCAGATCTCAGCCTCCTGAGTAGCCAGGATTACAGGCATGAGCCACTGTGCCCTGCTTGACTTAGTATTTCTTAAAAAAGTTATACTCTTTTAGTTCTCCATAGCATCTATTACAGTTCAGTTAATTCATTTGGAATTTACACACTACCCAATTTGTTTACTTATAGATTTATAGACACATTTTGTCTACCACTTACTAGAGGAATCAAGCAACATTTGTTTCTTTGTGTCTGGTTAACTTTATTTAATATAACTCTTTCCAAGTCTTTCTATTTCCTTGAGAATGGTACACTATCATTCTTTCTAATGGTTCTGGTCAATAGCATCATCTTACCTGGTGCTTGTCCCAGGGACCTCTCACCTGGTGAGAGTTACCAAGCAAACAACTGTCTAGAATTCCAGCAGTGTCTATGTCTATGTCTCAGCTCTGACTCTTTCCTTAGATTCCATTAATGGCCCTCAAATGACAGGCTTAGCACTATTGGAAGTGATAGAGCCCTGGGCCTTCCTGTCTAGTATAGTGTGCTCTCTCTTCTCAGGGGAAGAACAACTTTCCTCAAAGCTACCTGAGACCTAGTACCTATATTCTTTCCCAGCCACTACTTAAATCCTTTAAAGATAGCTTTCAACATATCTGGTAAAGCCAGTGTCTCATCTTGCGATTGATAGCCACATATCACGACACAGTTATCCAAAGGGTTCTGGAAATCAGCAAGGAGTCAGCCCTCCATGGAGGGGACAGGAAAACTCGCAGTGGAAGTCAAATTCCCTCAAAACCTCGCACATTATCAGAAACGAATCCAATGAGAGGTAAGCTAAGTAGGGAAGGAGGATATACTACGTAGACAGGATGTCGGGAACAGAGGCAAAGATGTGGGAACAAGCATGAAGTAGACTGAGAACCCCAAGGAGTCTGAGAGTTGGCTTGTGACCTTGAGCCTGGTGGACGACATAGGTCACTGTGAGCCATGGCTAGGGTCATAGTCACTGGAGGTTATTTATGGGAGACCAGCCAGATTGCACGACACAGAAAGGGGCTTTGAATGGACCGGAGGCCTTGGTCAGGATGAAAGCTAATTCACATGGGAAGGAGTAAGGAGCAAGAGGACCATTTGCTGGGCAGAAGCTGGCCTGGAACTTCAGTTCTGGATGGCCTTGGTCCAAGATCAAGGCACAATTCAAACAGCCCCAACACAATGGGTAGCCAGGGCTGCAGTCAGCGGTGGTGCACTGTACACTTGAAAAGCCCTCACAAACACAACCACTGTGTTCAGGACAAGGGAAAAGCTTGTCCTTTAACCTCCTGTCCATTTGGAAACCAAGCACCGGGCTCCCATAGGAGAGGAGGAGAACTGAGGAAGGAGAAGGATGAGCCAGGCTTAAAGTGATCTTTTCAGGAAAGAGTCTCTTCGTTCCAAAAGCCTTCTAGCAAGTTTGATGGCAAAAAGCCAGTAATAGCTGGGCACGGTGGCTTATGCCTATAATCCTAGCTGCTCAGGCTGAGCTCTGGAGTTCAAGTTCAAAGACAACCCAGTAGGAAAGCCCCATAGGCTCTGATCTCCAATTAACCACCAAAAAGCCTGAAGAGGACACAGGGCTTAAGTAGAAAACAGAAAATAAACCAAAAATCCAAACACCAGAACAAGCAAAAAGCAAAACCAAAACAGGGACAGTGCCTGGACCCTCAGTTCAAGCCCCAAGACTGACACACACACACACACACACACACACACACACACACACACACACACACACACACACACACACACACACACACTGGACAAGAATTCAGCCTTGCCCAGAATCCACCCACAGGGGTGGATTCTCAGATCTCAACTCCATGGTACCAAGGGCCTATCTCGCCTTTACTAGTAGACTGGCGCTCAGTTAAGACCCTCCTTGGCAGTTTTCTTCTGGGCTTTGTGATTTCCAGATACTTATAACCTTGTTCTTACATCTCAGGATACAGGAACAGGGGCAGGGATACCCCAAAGGCCCCTTGGCTGGGTCTTCATTCATCTACTGGGTTCCATGTTCTTGTACACTTACTGTTTTCTTGATATTGTCCCAGCCCTGATCAGGCTGGTGAGTAAATGCAGTGAACATAGAGGCAGTCAAGTTTTCTCTGTCTCTGAATTCTCTATAAGATAGAAGCAAGGCTATTTTTCTCAAGTCCTTTCTAAAAGTTCTTCCTTACTCATGAACACTAATGTTCTAAGTGGATGGTTTTGTTCATTTCTCTAGCCTGGGTCAGAATGACACCTTTGAGTTTGTGGTTCCCATTGGCCAGTTTCCATTAAAACAACACAAAACAAAATCAGATCACACCCCCACCTCCACTCCCTATCTTCAGTCTGAGTTATTGCCAATGATCAGTCTCTGTCCTTGGTGCTTAAAAGCAGCCCAGGAAGCTGATTTACAGATGGAAAACAGAGCTGGGCAAGCAGCCACAGGGAGAGACAGACAGGGATGCGATCCCTCCACGCTAGGGATGGTGCTGAAGCTGGCTCCAGGGTCTCCAGCATCGAATTCCCTCTTTGTGTGTGTGTATGTGTGTGTGTGTGTGTGTGTGTGTGTGTGCACGCATGCATGTGAATGCACACACACACGTGCATGTATGCATTGTTACTGGAGCTTGAATTCAGAGTGCAGCACTCTTATTTAGCGTTTTTTTTGTTTTGTTTTGTTTTTTTGCTCAAGGCTGACACTCTACCATTTAAAAATCCATTTAAAAATCTTTTTCTGGTTAGTTGAAGGTAAGAGTCTTATGAGTTTGTCTGTTCAAGCTGGCTTCAGACTTTGGTCCTCAGATCTCAGCTTCTGGAGTAGCTAGGATTACAGGCATGTACCATCAGCTCTGGCAAGTCCCATTCCTCATGTTTAGTACTTCCAAGCTTCTTTACTTCTTCTTATTCTTCTGCTTTGAGCTATGGTCCTCAGGTCTCAGCCTCCTGAGTAGCTAGGATTACAGGCACGAGCCACCGTGCTTGGCTTATACTTGACTTCTAAGTCTTTGATCTGAGAATTCTAGAACAAAGTCATGATTTTGAACTCTGAGCTCCCTGATAGGTGCCCTTTAGGGCACCCATCACTCAGGGCACTGATTTGGGATGAAGTCTGGAGTCTTCCAACCCTCCAAGCCATGGCCTGTCTCCTTTGGCTGCATTCTAAGAACTTAAAAATTCTCAACGCCTAGGGATTACCCCAGGTCCCTTCAACTGAAGTCACTGGGCTTGAACTGAGCCAGTGAACAGTTGCAGATGGAAACAAATGAATGCAGCTGGTAATTCTCAGCTTGTGGCTTATGTCAGAACCACCTGTGCTCATCCAACCTCAAATTCCTATCATATACCTATCCATATATTCTACCAGCTGCTGCCGCTGGAACCCCTTAAGTAGCACAGCTTCCCCAAGTTCTGCTGTCTCATCTCATCACGCAGATGCTACTTGGCACCTAGATATGCTACCCTAAGTGTCACCCTTCCCTGGGGAGCCTCCCCCCAGAGGTTTCTAGAAACTCTGAACCAACAAGAAGAAATGACTTCAATAAATTGAAGACATTAAAGGATTTGGCCCTAAATAAACAGGGCCAGGTTATAAAGTGAAAGGACAAAGGGCGTGAGAGTTAATTAACTCGAATGTCCATGTCATTCATTTAATAAAGCTCATCAGCAGGGAAAGGTGATTTTCACCTTATGGCTAGCTGCTTTGGCCAAGAGACAATGGAAAAACCTACTCTCCACCCATCAGCCACTTGATGACTGTGGGGGCTGTTTCCTGCTGTGAGAAGTAAAGGATCTACAATGACTTGGTTTGTGATAAAGTGGTGGGATTAGATTCACATTAGACGGTATCTACCCAATACATGGTAGCTACAACCCGTCCTGTAGCACCCTCCTTGGTGTGCTGTCAGGTACTTCTCATGTAAAGATTCTCAAATGCAAACTGTATTCACTAGTGAGTTCTTACAGTGACTAGCAGGATGCCTTCATGCTTTCTATTGGTTAACAGCCAATCACTGCGATAGCTCCAGTCCATTTACTGGTTTAATTTTCTCCCCATTGTCTATACAGCTGGCTTTTCTTTATTAGCTTCATCTCCCATATCCCACCGTTACTAAGGCGCTGAGCTTTGTGCCCTACTGGGTTCTAAGTTTCAAAAGACTCCTGAGGATTCTTTGTGCCTGACTGGTGGCAGGCACGGTCATGCTTGGTGGATAGATGTAGCGATCTAAATGAATACAGTAATATGAAATCTTTTCATTTTTATTTTTGATGACTAATGATAAATTAAAATAAAAGAATAAATTAAATAATAAGCTAATCACATAGTAGACTCTGGTTTCCATCACCTATAAAGTGGAACTATATATAACTATATATTATATATACTATTGATAGACTATATATCTATATATAGATATATAGTCTGTCATGGGGCTTGAACTCAGGGCCTGGGTACTCTCTCTGAGCCTTTTCCTCAAGGCTGGTGCTCTACTGCTTTGAGCCACAGAGCCACTTCTGGTTTTCTGGTGGTTAATTGGATTCAAGAGTCTCATGGACTTTCCTGCCAGAGTTGGCTTCAAACCACAGTCCTCAGATCTCAGCCTCCTGAGTAACTAGGATTATAGCTGTGAGTCACATGGGTCTGGCTCAATGAATTTTTTGAAAAAATGGGCCATGTTAAGTTGTTTTGAAGAAAGTAGGGTGCATATGATACTAAGTTGTGGCCCCAGTTGTGATACAGTGGCTAGATTCTGGGAGAGTCTATGGTGGTAGAAAGAATCTGGGTTGGAAGGCAGGTAGACACTCTCCTCTTCTGTTCCTCGAGCACTGTCAACTCTCCTTACAGATCAGTGATTATGGTGACCGCTGTAACCATGCAAGACCGTCCCAATCTTTCCAACAGGGGAGGGGAACCTGAGACGGAAGCGCTGTCTCATGCTGTAGACTAAGACAAAGGATGGGGATGGATACCAAGGTGCCATCCTTCTCACATCTTCTGCAAGTGTTCCCAGGGTCTCTAGTATTCTTGGTAGCACTTGATTCCTATCCCAAAAGGCTACTGAATAGGTTCAGGTTCACAGGGGCCTATGCAAGTAAGAAATGACAGAGACGGAAGAGAGGAAGGAGGAGAAAGAGCAAGGCTGGGGGGGTGGAGGGGAGAGGCTGAAGGAGAAAGAAGAAAGCAAAGTGGGAGAAAAGCATTTGTAAAATTAAAAGGCAAGCGCCCGTCTGCTGGCGTTGGGCAAGGAAAGCGTGTTACAGGCAGGAGTAATTGGTAATCGGAGCTGATGTGAAGAAGGGATGATTTATGGGAGCGTGCAGACAGGGGTGGAATAATTTTTGGAGCAGAACAGGGAACTTACTGAACGCCTGAAACTCAGCTACTTATCCACTCGTTCTTGTGATGAATTAGCTCTTGTTTAAAGTAACCGCGGCTCCATTTTTCATTCTGATTACTACACTTGATATCTTTCTCTCCCTCTGTTTCCTTCTGACCACTGCCCCCTTGCCAGGTTCTGGGTGCAGAGACATTGGGATTGTAAAAACTCACCCCTCCATCCTCTCCATCTCCCCCGCTACTCCAGCCCCAACCCCAAAGTCACATTAACTCTGCATAGCCAGGCAGGCCTAAAACCCAGACACTTGTGATCTATCCCAAAGATTAAATTGTGCAGCATTAGCAGGGACTTTGGCTGCAAGACCAGCCTACTTATGAATTCGGAGTGATTGCAATTTCTGTGCCCATCTGATGTAGAAGTCTCTCTCCAGAAAACACACCCTTTCCTACCCAGAGCAGCGTTCCTTCTGGAGATGGGAAGGCCTCTGTGGATCCAGCAGCCTCAAATCAGGGAGAATTCAAAATACACGATGTTCTACATTTTGTCACAAACTCGCCAAGACAAGTGTGTGTGTGTGTGTGTGTGTGTGTGTGTACTTTTAATTTATTTCATTTTATTTTATTTTTGTCCATTGTGGGGGCTTGGACATTGGGCCTGGATGCTGTCCCTGAGCTCTTCAGCTCAAGGCTGGTACTCTACCACTTGAGCCACAGTGCTGCCACAGTGCTACATCTGGTTTTCTGGTGGTTAAAGTGATTTGGGGCTCAGGGGTAGGGTACTTGCCTACTCTGGCTTTAATCCTCAATACTTCCAGAAAAAGTAATCAAATTTAAATATTTATAGCAGTTATTTATAAAGATAACAAAAGAGAAATAATGTTCAGGGAAAACTTCTAAGATACTCTTGCCATCTTTTTTTCTTGCCCAGTGATCAACTCCAAATAAAAATCTAAGCTCCAGTGATGGCTCTGGCTTAGAGGATACTCATGCCCACCTCTCAGCTTTGGCTGGTCCTTTTTCTCCCACCTGGCCTTGGGACTGCCCTCATTTCTCTACCTTTGCTGGATGCTGGCTCCCTCCTAGATTTTCCGTGGTCTTTTGGTGTGCTGAGCTTTATCTGCTAAGGCCACTGGCTCTGCCAGTTCCTTTCAGAGTACTTTTAACACTAAGGCCTCCTGGCACATCCATTACTTACTCTTGGCCTGTGACTCTTGCAGGCAGTCAGCTACCTTCGCAGTCCTCACCTCCAGCTGCTGTTACCTCTGATTCCTGCTTTCATCTTCAAAGTCAGATTCCTGGAGCTCCAAACCTTCTCAAGGCTATATGTGTCTGTCTGTCTGTCTATTGTCTGTCAACATTTTGTGTACTCTCTTGCCTCCTCTCTCTCTCTCTCTCTCTCTCTCTCTCTCTCTCTCTCTCTCTCTCTCTCTCTCTCTCTCTCTCTCTCTCTCTGCCATTATGATCTCCCTTGGCCTTGAAGAGAGAAGGGAAGGAAAGGGAAAAGAGAGTGGTTTTGTTAATACTTATGTTCTGGCATGTCAGAGAAAAGCTCTGGGTTTGGAATTAGGACACGGGATCCAGTCCTGTTTCTTCCTAAGAACTGCTCTTAGGTAAGAAATTTCCCAGTCTGGGCCTCGGTGTGCTCCAGTGAAGATGAAGAAGTGGAACAGCTTGTCCTCAAGAGCCTTTCCTGTGTGTGCTTAGTGCTTAGGTCAAAGCCCTGGCCACCCTGGGTGCTGCATCTTTGGGCCTCTGTAATCTCAGCTTCCTGCATTCCAGTGAGGATTAAATGAGACACAGAAGGCAATGGCACACACTTCACGCTGGCAAGAGTTACCTGCCATGATTACTATTATTATTATTAGATGTCACTCTATCATTGAGTTAATTCCAGAAGGCTGTTTCTGGTTGGACTTTTTATTTATGCATCAGCTATTTAGAGCAGGGTCTCAGCTGTTCCTCTGCCTCCTCAAGCTCCTTGAATGAGATTCGTTCTGGGAAGACAACAGAAGTTGACTTTCATTCACCTGGCCGGGCCCATCTGACTCTCCTGGCAAGAAGGAAATGCAGCTTCTATCGGGATAACAATCACCCTTTTAGACTGGAGTCTCTCCTCACAAGAAAAATTCCCATCAAGAAGGAGCTGAGAGCTGGTGCTGGTGGCTCATGCCTGTAATCCTAGCTACCCACAGAGCTGAGATCTGAGGATCTTGGTTCAAAGCCAGTCCAGCCAGGAAAGTCCATGAGACTTTTTTCGCTAGTTCTAGGGATTGAACTCAGGGCCTGGGCACTGTTCCCAATCTCTCACTCTGGGCTAGCATTCTATCATTTGAGCCACCGTGTTATTTCTGGACTCATGCTAGGCAACTCTACAACTAAGCCACATTCCCAACTTTTCATGAAACGCTTATCTCTATTAACCACCAAAAAGCTAGAAGTGGAGCAATGGCACAAGTGATAGAACACCAGCCTTGAATATAAAAGCTCAGGGCCAGAGCCCAAACCCTGAGTTTAAGCTCCAGAACTGGCACCAAGAGAAAACAAAAATAACAAAAACGACCTGAGTCAGCCCAGCAACCAAATCTATAGCATAATTAATCAGTGAAGTTGCTCCATCATCATGATCCATGATCCACTTGTCCTTTCTGGACTTTTGGGAGCATGCTCAGGTGTTTCCCAAAGTCCTAGGGGAAGGCAGGCTCGGCCTGGTTGGCAGAGAATGGAGCCCTAACTGGAATGCAGTCAGCTGGTCCTGTGTGAGTGCAAGGAGGCTGGATGAGTGGTGATCAGCCAGGCTTGCAGACGTTGACAATGGTGATGGTTGGGGAGGGAGGCAAAGCCACCCCCGGTGGTTCGCCCTAGATCTACCCGCCCTGCACACTGAACTACCTTCCAGACCAAGTAGAATACTGAACCACAGAGGCCTGTGTGCCCAGGGGGCTGGCTCTTCTTCCGCTGGTTTAGAATTCTATGGCGTCTGACTGTTCGATGGAAATGCCATAGAGGGACAGTCATTCTGGCTCTGCCAGCAGCAGGGAGGATATAGGTTATAATCTAGCTAAGCTCTAATCTAGAGCAACCTGCTTCTATCAAGAGAGTAGAAACCACATCTGTCAAGTTCGTCATTGTCTACATAGTTCTTAACAGCATGCCTGAAAAACAACAGGCCCTTGGAAAACATTCCTGGAAGGAATGCTTCTTCCAGAAGGGATGGTGGATAGGTGACTCTCCCCAGCCCTCCCCCTCCCCCCCAAAGCAAACAGCCAGTGTCAGCAGCTGTAAGCCTGTAAGTGACCCCATGGCATTGTCTACTCTGTCTACACACACACACACACACACACACACACACAGGTCAATCTACACCTACCCACCTCACGTGCAGGAGGCTCTCTTGGGAAGCTCAGCCATTCCTCACATGACCCCACTCTAACAGCCACCTAAGGGGCTGCCATGGTTATCCCACTCCTACTATAGTGGAAGAAGCAGAAATGGAGGAAGTAGAAATCTCAGCCTTGCTTGACACTAGAGCCAGCTTTCTGGGCTGCTCCACAGACTGGAGGGCACCATTAAGAGTTTTGACCAAGCCTACAGAGGCAGGAAAAGCAGAGAGCGCCAGTTTTGAAACCCAGTGGCAAAAGAAGTGGCTCCCTAGCCAAGATACAGCGTGTAGGTCCCTGGATGGGCTGGGGGTGTGGGGGTTAGGAGGGTGGGGAGTTGCTGGCAGGGAAATCTCTAAGCCCATCAGCCAAATAAGTATTCAACAGTTCTGATTGGCTGCCAGTGTGAAAGGGTGGGGAGGTCGTGGACACGGCGTGATGAGGGCAAGACCTAGCTTGGTGGGCTCTTCCCAAATCGTAGGATGGGGAGGATGGCTTCAAGTTTACCTCAAAGGGACTAGAGCAGAGTCAGGGACCAAGGCAGTTGTGATGCATCTGATTGCTCAGCAACCAAACTCCATTCATCTCCAGGAGCCCCACCCTTAAAGGGAGAATGGCATATCTTTAGTTATTAATTAACTTGTCATTGGCTCCTTCAATACCCTATCAAGGGAGTGACAGAGGGACAGGGCGAGGGTGGGAGGGAAAGGGGCTCAAGCCCAGCACCCCAGCCACCACAGACCCTGCTCATCTAGCCCATAATAAATAGCATGAAAGGCACTCCTGATAAATGCCCGTGTCAGGGAGAGATTTTACCTTCACTCAGAAACAATGTAATATCTCGGCTATTACCCCAAATAATTTATCAATGTGTAATAGCTTTGTGCAGGCCTCAGATAGGAGGGGAGCCTCGCTATCAGAGATGGATGTAGCCTACCTTCGGCTTTTAATTTTTAATGTTCGCAGCCAGCTTTGCATTAAAGGCCAGGTGTCATATAAAGACTTAATGTAAGAAGCGAGTTCATGAATTCTAATGGTGCAGCGTTCCCTGGCTGGCTGCTGTCACTTCTCAGCTTATTGATCTTTTGTTTTCTCCCCTCCTGCTTCTTCTGCTCTTCCTTCCCCTCTCCAATTGCCCACCCCACCTCACCTTCAGTCCTGTTCCTACCTTCCCTGTCCCATCACCTCATCACGAGGCTCTCCTTGACTGAAGACACCTCTTTTTCTCCCTGCCCTAAAGGGACAGTTCTGGTTGGCCCAGCAGTGAATACAATGATTCCCTAATGCCTGAACCAGAAGCCCAATCTTGAGATGGAAGACATTGCTTTTTCACTCACTCATTCATTCATTCATTTATTCATCCAAAACCTCTGTCTGCATCTCCACGATGGGCGCAAGTCTGTGCTAGGCTTTGAGGGCAACGGAGGAGAGGCAAAATGGTTTCTGTTCTTAGAGGAGCTCAAGTCTTTTTGGTGACATATTCATCCATGAAAGCTCACAGGTGAAAATGTGACTTGAAACAATTGTGTGATATGGAAAAGGAACCTTCAAAGGCCTCCTTCTCCAGGTTGCCTTACCTACTTTACACACTTAAGAATATACATGTGCTACCCAATCTTAATAAAGAATAAAAAAACAACAACAATGTATCCATGCTCTATGGACTGAAACCTTGGGGGGGAGGGGGAAAAGACTATGCATGTGTATGCTTCTCTCTCTCTCTCTCTCTCTCTCTCTCTCTCTCTCTCTCTCTCTCTCTTTCGCGCGCACACACACACACACACACACACACACACACACACACACCCCACATGCTGTCCAACATCTACTATCTTCTCCTATGCCTTGGTTTCCTTCAATGTACTTATCACTTTCTACTGTGTTAAAAAAAAAAAAAAGCCGGCTCGGTGGCTCACACCTGTAATCCTGTAATCTCAGGAACCTGAGATCTGAGGATCAAGGTTCAAAGCCAGCCGGGACACAAAAGGATCTGAGACAATTATCTCCAATTAACCTCTAGAAAAAAAAAAACCAAACGGGAAGTGGGGCTTGGCTCAAGGGTAGGGCAGTAGCCTTGAGCTGAAGAGTTCAGAGACAGCGCCCAAGCCGAATTCAAGCCCCATAACTGACAAGAAAAAAAAAAAGGGGGGGGGGAGTTTGGCCTAGTGGTACAGTGCTTGCCTAGCACTGTAGCACTACAGTAGCACATACATAGAAAAAACCAGAAGTGGTGCTGTGGCTCAAGTGGTAGAGCTCTAGACCTTGAGAAAACCCAAGCACAGTGCTCAGGCCCTGAGCCCAAGCCCAGGACTGCGTCCCCCCCCCCAAAAAAAATGATTAAAAAAAAAACCCAAGAGGTACATTAAGCTTGTCTTTTCGGTGTTACAATTAAACTCAGGACCTTATCTACACTAGGCGAGTGCTCAATTACTCTACTGAGCGACACTCGAAGCAATACATTAGGCTTTTATTTTGTATGTGTGCTGATACTGGGACTTGAACTCGGGACCAGAGTACTCTTGCTTAATTTTTTTTCCTCCCTCAAGGTTGACACTACTGTATATCACTTAAGCCACATTACTTCTGGCTTTTTGTTGGTGAATTAGAGATAAGAACCTGTAATCCTAGCCACTCAGAGGGAATCTGAGGGTCATGGTTCAAAGCCAGACTGGGCAGGAAAGTTTGTGACACTCATTTCCAGTTAAACCACCAGAAAAAGAAGTGGTGCTGTGGCTCCAGGTGGTAGGATGCTAGCCTTGAGCAAAAGAGCTCAGGGACAGTGCCCAAGCTCTGAGTCCAGGCACTCGACTGATACATAAGCCTTTAGGATTCGTCTGCTCAGGGTGGCTAGGAACCCTGATTCTCTGATCTCAGCCTTCTAAGTAGCTAGGATTATAGTCACGAGGCACTGGTTTTGTTCACTGAAACGAGCCTCGTGCATAGAGCAGTGCTGGACTCATACCAAGAGCTCAGTAAGGATGTATTGACAGGAGAGGTGTTCAGAGGACAGGAACCCGGGCACAGCTGTGCCTTGGGTTGTGTCACTGGAAGATGGATGAGAGGGTTCCTTCAGTCAGCTTCCTAGCATCCACACAAATGCAGGAACATAAGATCTATGTGTGGACAGCATTTCAAGGGGTCTCACCACAAGAAGCATCTCACAAGATGGAAGTTTTAGCAAGGATTCATTGTAGTATAAAAGGATAAAGTAGCGAGAAATGGAAAAGAACCATTTCCTGCTCCCTATGCAGGAGACAGAAGGAAAGACTCCCAAACTGCAGTTCTCCACAGCCATTTTTACCCTTTCTTCTTCTTTTTTTCTTTGCAAGTCCTGGGGCTTGAACTCAGGGCCTGGGTACTGTCCTTAGACACATTTTGCTCAAGGCTAGCACTCTGCCACTTGAGCCACAGCGCCACTTGGGCTTTTTCTGTGTATGTGGTACCAAGGTATCAAGCCCAGGGCTTTATGAATGTTAGGTAAGCATTCTACCATTAGGCTATGCTCCCAGCCTGATTTTTTTTTTATTGTTGGGGTAATGTATAGAGGGGTTACAGTTACATTTGCCAGATACTAGGTGCATTACTTCTCACACATTGATACCTCTTCTCATGTTTTTGTCCCCATTTTCCTCCCTCCACTCCCTCCCAATCATCTTGTTTTCCCTCCTTCCCTTTCCTATTTCAAATAAACAAATAAACATATATACAATATACTAGATAACAAAGTCAGATACAGTAACAGTATGAACTTAACCAAAGGGCAAAAAAAGAGAAGAGAAATAACATAGTACATTAAGAACAATAATCACACAAGATAAAGCTCTTGTTTCCATATCCTAGAGATCCTTTCATTTAGTCTCATCACGTATGACCTTATGTACCTATTGTAATCCTCTGCTAGGAGAGTCCTAGATGTGTACTAATTATTACAAATGAGGGAAACCATTGAGCCTATGTTCCTTTGAGTCTGGCGTACTTCACTTAATATGATTTTTTCCAAGTCTTTCCATCTCCTTACAAATGGGGCGATGTCGTTCTTTCTGATGGCAGCATAGAATTCCATTGTGTATAAGTATATCTTGATCCAATCATCTACTGAGGGACATCTGGGTTGGTTCCATATCTTTGCTATGGTAAATAGTGCTGCAATGAACATGGTTGTGCTAGTGGCTTTAGTATGTCCTTGTTTCTGGACAGTTGGGTAAATGCCAACGAGTGGAATTGCTGTCGCCTTACTCAGACCCCATAAAAGCCTAACTCCAAGCCCACCTCTTTGCACAGCCTCCATTCCCATGGGAAGGTTGTCACCCCTTCCTGTTATGCCTCAATAGACAGTCTTCATCTATTGAGAATCAAGTCCCACCTATTCCTCTTTCCATTTTTCCTCACAGTGAAGATAGGTGCTCATTAGTAGTTTAAAACTGGGACATGTGATATGGGCCCAAATACAGCAGCAGTAAGTGAGCTTCAGGTTCTTTCTAGGCAGGTATGTCTTCCTTTTTTTTTTTTGAGGGGGGGAGGGCTCTCAATCCCTTCAAGGAAACTTAACATCTCAAAGGAGAAGGCAGATGCACCTTTACTTTTATTCTTGGAACTAAATATCAAAAAATAGGTGGTGAGAAGTCAAATGCTGATGGCTCATACCTATAATCCTAGGACAGGGTATGAGGATGGAGATTCAAAACCAGCATGAGCAGACAAACCTGACAGACTTTCATCACTAAATAACCAGCAAAAATCCAAAAGCAGAGGTGTGGCTCAAGGGGTAAAATACTCACTGTAAAGGAAAAAGCCCAGTGAGATCACGAGACCCTGATTTCCAGCCCCAATACAAGCATGTGCACCCCCCCTACAATAAGTAACTAAATAAAAATAGGTGGTGAGGCTGGGAATGTGGCTGAATGGTAGAGTACTTGCCTAGCATTCATGAAGCCCTGGGTTTGATTCCTCAATAACACATAAATAGAAAAAGCCACAAGTGGCACTGTGGTTCAGGTGACACGAGTGCTAGCCTTGAGAAAAAGAAGCTCAGGGACAGTGCCGAGGCCCGGACTTCAAGCTCCAGGACTGACAAAAAAAAAGGGGAGGGGGGAAGGGAGAACTATTTTTATGTTTTTCTTCAGTTTATTTCCTGGTTTAATGACGGATGGTATAGCTTTATAATACTTATTGATTTTAGTTTCATTCTTTCCTCATTTCTCTATCCTGCTTCACGACACTCACATTCTAGCAGCAGGCTACTCCAACTCTTCTGTTTATAGTCCAACTTGCCCTGGGGACCTCATCCCTCTAAAGTGTCCTTGTAGATCGTTTGGTGGTTTACTGCTTTCCTACTGGACCAGCCCCAGCTCAGCCTAATTCACAAATGCCTCTCCTTGCTGGGCTCCAGGCTTTGTTCTGTCTGTCCTCTCACTAACCTGAGTCAGACCTCTCAGAGCTGATGGAGATGGATGTCTACTAGGCCAGGAGTCCCCCAAGCAGGCTTTTTACCTCTGGAGCCCAGAGGGTGAATACTGGTGTGAGGTGGCTGTTGGAATGCAGGCAGGCTTTTTTTATGAGATGTGTTCCTGATACGTTCTTCTCATTCTACATTCACAGAATTCAGGAACCATAGGAACAGATATCAAGAAGGATCTGCATTGTTTCAAATTCTGTACCAGTCAGACTTTATTCCTTTTTATCATCCCATTTCTGATTTGCTCAAAAATGCCAACAGTGATGTGGTACTGGGTTGAATGTCAGAGACAGTGGAGAGGGCAGGCTCCTTCCCTTTTCATTTTAGTCCTGTGCCTCTTCCCTCTGCCAAGAACCATCTTCCACGGTTTCCAAGGTCATGATCCCCTCCCTGTAGTCCCCTTCTTTTCTCTCAAGACCAGCTGCCGAAGCCACCCTCCCTTCTCTATGTTCAGAAAATTCTGCTCCCCCATTTGTCACAGGCAGTTGAATTGTAAATGAGTTGTTAATGCATCAGTGTCCCCCTCTTAGATCTGGAGTCCTTGAAGACAGACACTATGTCTGGATCATCTCTTTCACCCCAGTGGCTTAGATCTAAAGAACAAACCAATGGATGGCTGGACAGGAGCCTAGGTCCCTCTGGCAGATGTCCTCCAAAGCGATGCATATTTGGGGGAAGGGGAGGGAGGCAATGCCCCTGGGCTAGTTTTCTAGCATTCTGCCACTTGAGCCATAGCTCCACTTCCTGCTTTTTGGTAGCTCCTTTGAGGTAAGAGATAAGATAAGAATCCTGGGCTCTAACTTCAGCCTTGCTCAGAAAGTGCCATCCCATACTTCACTCCCACTGCACCTTCATCCTGTCCAGAGAGTTTGACAAGAGGGATGGGACTATGATTCTCACTTCTTCCTCTGAGTTGCTGGGGCTCTCTGACAGTTTCTTTGACTTTTAAGTCCCCTTGGAAGCAGCTCAGAAATCCCCTGGGATGAGATCACCCTGGTAACAGCATTTTTAGGGAAGTTCAGTGGAACATATTCGTTGGTGGCTGGTTTTGCCCACTCACTCAAATGGCTCTTCACAATGGTTTGTCAACTCAACTACTTCTCCAGTCCCCAACATCCAGGTTTAGCAACCTCAATTCCTTATGTCCAGATCATTATTCAGTATAATCATACTTCCGTTTGCCCAATTTAGTGGGTAGGAAATGGTAGATGATTGCTATATTAATCCAGTAGAACATTTCAAATACATTTGGAATCATGTCTTGTGTGTGTGTGTGTGTGTGTGTGTGTGTGTGTGTGTGTACACCAGTCATAGGGTTTAAACTCAGGGCCTAGGTGTTGTCCCAAGGCTAGCGTTCTACCACTTGAGCCACAGTACCATTTGTTTTTTTCTGAGTAGTTTATTAGAGATAAGAGTCTCATGGACTTTCCTGCCTGAACTGATTTTGTACCACAATCCTCATATCTCAGCGTTCTGAGTAGCTAGGATTATAGGCCTGAGCCACCAGTATCTTTCAAATTCATTTTTTCAGTCACTCTTAACTGGATGGTACTTGTTGTGTTCACTAATCATTGATGTAATTTACCAGAGTATAAAGTCTCTTTCAGCATATGTTTAAAAGTTTTTTGTACACACACACACACACACACACACACACACACACACACACACTATGTGTGTGTTTTCTAGCTTTTACACTGGTAAAACATTTCCCATTTCAATTTTCTTTTGTAATTTTCCAAATGAGAGAGCTTCTGAGGAAATGCTATTCTAGGGTTTTTAATCATTTATTTCTTGTAATCATTGCTAGCCTCATGTGCTTGGGTTTCAGGAGTGCAGTTGGCTACATGGCACATTTGAGCTGGCTGCTTTGTGGGTTGGCATGGCTTCCAATAGCAGCGCTTCACATTGCAGGTATATGCTATCCAAATATACGGCATGAGCTTGTAGAGGCTGGAAAAACTGGATGGATTTCATAAAACTGGAAAAACTGGCTACAATGGATTTCATAAAAATGCTATCCGTCAGGCTGGGAGTTTGGCCTAGTGGTAGAGAGCTTGCCTAGCATGCACAAAGATCTGGGGTCAATTCCTCAGCACCATATGCATAGAAAAAAGCTGGAAGTGGTGTAGCTCAAGTGGTAGATCTCGAGCCTTGAGAAAAGTCCAAGGGCAGTGCTCAGGCCCTGAGTTCAAGCCCCATGACTGGCAAAAAAAAAGCTATGAGTGTCTCCCTACAGGACAACTTTCAAAAGACTTTTTGGATGGTTCTAAGACTTGTGCTTTGCAGGTTGACTTCAGAAGCTAACCCAAGATAGGCACATCACCATGCCAGTGTTACAAATAGAATCTTTTTTGACATAATATATACCAAAGATTGGTAATTTTCTGTAAAAGTTTAGATGGTTTAGGTCCTGCAGGTCAAGAGTTCACTGTTGTACCTCCTCAGCTTTGTAATTATTAGGCAGAAGTGGCCATTAATAATAGACAATCCAATACCAGGTGCTGGTGGCTCGCACCTGTAATCCTAGCTATTCAGGAGATCTGAGGATTACATTTCAAAGCCAGCCTAAACAGGAAAGTCTGTGAGACTCTTATCTCCAGTTAACCACCAGAAAACCAGAAGTGGTACTGGGGCTCAGAGTGGTAGAACACAAGCCTTCCTCAAAAGGAGCTCGGGGACAGCACCCAGGCCCTGGGTTCAAGCCCTATAACCGACCAAAAATATGTACTAATATGAAAAGATAAATAAATGAGGGAGAAGGATGGCTCTTGTTAACAGTAGAATTCCCCATAACAAATACAAAAGGAATGAAGGAATTGGAAGACCGTCAGTAGGTCTCAGCACTGCAGGTGGAAGTTTGAAGTATGAAGCAGGGCATGTATACAGCCTCATAATACCTTCCCACAATTACTTGTTACACAGGGAAGCACAGTGACTTTACACGGGAGAAACCTGGCGGGTTATCACTTAACTGAATGACTAACATTAATAGCATCCTGTGCCGCCTGACACAAAACAGAGAACAACCCAACATCACTTCTGGGAAACTTTTGTCCAAATGCATGAACTGAATCTAATCACACACACATACATACACACACACCACCACCACCACAAACAACAACAATAACCAGACAAACCAGTGAGGGGAGGAGTGACATTGTCTAAAAAGAAATGTACTCTTGACTTATGTAATTGCAACCCTTCTGTACAACACCTTTATAATATCAATAAATTTGTTTAAAAAAACTTAAATGGAGGAACATCCTAAAAAATAACCGGCTTAAGACGTATAAGGACACTGAAGAAACTGTCCAGTCCAAGAAGAAAAGGATGCAGAACAAAGCTTCTTCCTTCACCAACAAAACCAGAGGTAGAAACGAAGGAAATGAAAGTCCCAGAATCTTTCTTGTTCTCTTGACTCAGTCTAGCCTAGTAACGTCTCTCCTGAGAACGTAGATGTGCTTGATCTCTAGAGGCAGGAAAGAATTCCAGGACCAAATTCTACTGCTACCTTTCTAGTCTCTTTGGCTTGAGATCCCCAGGAATCACAGCCTCTACCTGAATGCACCTTTTTATTTTTATTTATTTATTTTTGTCAGTCATGGGACTTGAACTCTGCGTCTGGGTGTTGTCCCTGAGCTCTTCAGCTCATGGCTACTGCCCTCTTGAGCCACAGCACCACTTCCAGTTTTCTGGCAGTTAATTGGAGATATGAGTCTCACAAACTTTAGTGCCCAGACTGGCTTTGAACCATGAGCTCAGATGTCATCCTTCTGAGTAGCTAGGATGATAGGCATGAGGTACTGCACCTGGCTTGACTACATTATGTCTAAGTGACTTTTACCATGACCATCTCCAGGTCTTTTTACTTCTTCGCTCACATGTGATGAGGACATCTCCCTTATCACGGGTCATCGCTTCTACCCATCATGCTGTGCCAGAGACTGAGGGATACATGGGGTGGATGGAGGGAAGGAGGGAGAGAGTACTGATCACTAGCCTCTCTGTCTTCCAGTGCTGTGGCTATGTCCTTGCCAGCATCCCCGAAGTGGTCCTTGAGGTTCCTCTGATACCATCAAGGTATGTGTGATGCCGAATAGTCTTGAGCTCCGCTAATCAGGTCTCTGGCTGCTGAACCCCCATTGCTAATGCAGTGGCCCTAACTGCTTGTACTACAAATTAATCCATTCCTTCAGGCTTTGCTGTTCCATGACTGGCTGCCACAGCAATCTCCCTGGGAGCTAATTGAGAGTTGTGCTCCATGGCAGCATTCCCATTAGTAGCATAATAACACGCGACTGCTGCATCCACAAATACACAGCAACACACAAAAACCTGGGTCCGCATACACATGCATGCTGGGCAACGCATGTGTGTGCACGCGGACCGATGTTCAGGCATGTGAACACAAACATGTTCAAACCGAGGTGCCTGTGTTTGTTAGCACAGAAACAACTGGGAGATAGTGTTACCTACCATCTCTGGGGATCTCCTGAATAAAAGATAGTACCCCTGAAAACTTGAGACACCGGGGGCAGACCTGCTGTCCACTGTGAAAACGTGTGCACTTCACACTGCTCCTGTGGGCCACGCTGACTTCCTTTGGCGGGTGCCCACAACCGACAGTACGTATGGATTTCTGTAGTGGCTGGGTGAAGGGGCCTGTCCTTCCCACTTCAGCCCCCATTCACCAGCTTTCATCCCTGTGCAGGAAATGTAGCTAGATACACCCATCATCTGGGTCAAGAAGTCCTCACTTAGCTGTGGCAGGGTGCCATTCCTGATCCTCAGTGATGACCACATGCTGGATTCCCAGAAGCCAAGCCTGCCACAGCATGTGTGAGGTAGTGGACAGGGGGTGTAGACAGAGTGGAAGAGAGGGGGAGTATCAAGACAGGGAGGAAATCCGTGCCAGGAAGGAGCAATTCACCACTTTGGGTACCTGGGATCCATTCCATTTACCTGGACTACAATGGATTACAATCTATCATCAATCTATTACCAATGGATTTCAATCTATTACGTGGACATTTATCTCCCATTGACTGTTTACTGTGTGTTGCTCCCAAGAGTCTTTAAGGAGGAAGGTGATGGGAAAAAGGCAGAAGAGGTCAATGCAGGGGAAGTGTGTCTGGGGTGGGGGGGGATGGTGGAGGGTTGTGGTCACAGTCGGGGCATCCTGTCCGTGTTACTCAGCCCAGACTCAGTTCTTTTGTCTAAGAAGACTGTTTCAGATGTACAAGACCAATCCCTGGCCACAGGGGGCTGCAGTTCATGAATCAGGATAGCAGATTATGGCTGGAAATGGCTCTACTTGGAGACCTCTCCTGTGGGATTTCTGAACACTGTCTCATATCCCGTCCCATCTCTCTCAGTCACTTGCCTGATCCCCTAGTTTTAGACTGTGCTGTTTCACAGCACTTGTCTGGCCTGTTTGCCAAGATTTCATATCAGCCCCTATTGTGTACCTTTGAGCTCAGACTCTCTCTAGCATGCTCACTAAAATGGATAAATACTGCCCCCAAAGTATATTTCTAGTCTTTGATGATATAATAATTCATTATAGTGTTCATCTAGAGGTGATTTTTTTCTTTTTTTTTTTTTGCCAGTCCTGGGCTTAGGCTCAGGGCCTGAGCACTATCCTTTGGTTTTCCCAAGGCTAGAGCTCTATCACTTGAGCCACAGCACCACTTCTGGCTTTTTTCTATATATGTGATACCAAGGAATCGAACCCAGTTCTTCGTGCATGCTAGGCAAGCACTCTACCATTAGGCTAAACTCCCAGCCCTAGAGGTGATTTAAAATTTTTTTTTCCTCAGGGGACATTTAGCTATGCCTAGAAACATCTTCAGGTATCAGAATGGTGATTTGCAATATTGGCATCTAATGGGTAGAGACCAGAAAGGTTGCTAACCAAAAATACGAAGTATATAGGTCAATAGCCACAGAAAAAACAATGTAGAGGAAAGTGTCCATAGTGCCATGACTGTTCTATTTCCTATTTTCTGGTGGTTAATTGAAAATATGAGTTTCATGGACTCTTCTGCCAAGGATGGCTTTGAACCAAGATCCTCAGATCTCAGCCTCCTGAATAGCTAGGATTACAGGTGTGAGCCACCAGTGCCTGGATTTCTTTTTCTACAATGTTAAGAAACTTAAAAAAAAAGTTGGTTTACTTCACTTAATATGATTTTTTCTAAGTCTTTCCATTTCCTAACAAATGGGTCAATGTCATTCTTTCTGACAGCAGCATAGAATTCCATTGTGTACAAATACCACAACTAGTTGATCCACTCATCAACTGAGGGACATTTAGGTTGGTTCCATATCTTTGCTATGGTGAATAGTGCTGCAATGAACATTGTTGTGCTAGTGGATTTAGTATGCCCTTGTTTCTGGATGGTTGGGTAAATGCCAAGTAGTGGAATTGCTGGGTCATAGGGGAGTTCTATGTTTAGCCTTTTGAGGCACTACCATACTGCTTTCCATAGTGGTTGAACGAGTTTGCACTCCCACCAACAGTGTAGTAGTGATCCCTCCTGGCCACATCCCCTCCAGCATCTGTTATTATTCGTTTTCCTGATCCTGGCCATTCTAACTGGAGTGAGGTGGAATCTTAGAGTTGTTTTGATTTGCATTTCTTTTATGACCAGAGATGTTGAGCATTTCTTCATGTGTCTATAGGCCATTTTCATATTAAGTGAAGTAAGCCAGACTCAAAGGAACTTAGGCTCAATGGTTTCCCTCATTCGTCATAATCAGTAGAAACCTTGGGCTCTACTAGCAGAGATCTGCAATAGAGCAAAACCTTGATACATAAGGCCATATAGTATGAAGCTAATTGAAAGGACCTCCAGGGTATTGAAACAAAAGCCATATAATGAATGATTGTTGTCCTTAATGTACTATGTTGTCTCTCATCTCCTTTGCTGTCCCTTGGGTATCTCATATTGTTACAGTATCTCACTTTGTTATCTGATATATTGAATTTATTTGTATTTGGTTATTTGAAATTTGATAGGGAAAGGGGGAAAACCAAGATGGGTGGGGGGTGTGGGGGGGAGGGTAATGGGTACCAAGACATGTGAAAGGGTATCAATGTATGTGAATTAATGAACCTTCTATCTGGCAAATATCATGTAACCCTTTTACTAATTACAATAAAAAAAAAGTTGGTGCCAACACTAGGACATGAAGTCAGGACCTCATGCTCTCACTTGAGTGAAACTCTGCCACTTGAGCCACAATTCTACTTCTGGTTTTATTTTGCTAGTTAATGGGAGGTAGCAGTTTCACAGATTTTCTGTCTAAGCTGGTTTTGAACCAGGGATTTAACTTTCTAAGAATCTAGGATTACAGGCACAATCCACCAGCACCTGGCTACTTTTTAACCCTCATGGCAGTTATTGGACCAATGTTGATTTCTTTATTCATTCATTCAATCAATGGATATTTATTGAGTGTATAGTACATAATTGGTAATGTAGATGCTTGAGACATTAAGGAGGGGAAAAAAACAGAATTTTTCTAATGACTAAATGATTGAGTGATTAACTATTAGAAGCTTGTGGTTTAGGACAATTTATGAAGAGGTAACAAAACAGTTTGTGGTAATTTGGCTTGCAAATTCAGACCCCCAAAAGTGTTCACCCAAGAAGAGAGCAGGGAAAAAGGAGCTCACCCTAGATTGCCAACCTTTAGGATGACGCTGGAAATTTTCAGTAATGTATTCGGCCTTTGGGTTCTTCATTGATTAAATTAAGAACTTATTCCAACTCTTCCTTATCATCATAAGGGTCAAATTAGGAAATGCACAAAACCACTGGGACCGAATTTCTTGCATAGAGTAGGCATTTGGTATGTGACGGCCAGTCTCATTTTACTACTTCAGCTTGGGCCTGTGGGCCCCCTGGCCCCCCACCCTAGCCTGTGGTCTCCACCCCCTACCCCTCGCCTCACCAGCCACAAGGCTACCCTGATGAGCTGTGCAGCTTACTGTGAAATGCACTGCATTTTCTCCCCAGCTGCCTGCTGATTGCAGTATTTACTTTTAATCTCCCGTGCCTCAATGCCCGATAAAAACTTTGTCACATTAGATGGTGACAGATGGGGGAGGGAAGGAAGGGTGGCCCTGCAAGAGAGCGTCAGGCCACTCAACAATCCTTCACCACGCCAATTACGTCCTTCAGTGCTCCCCAACATCGGCACCCATGTCGGCCCAGAGGGAAATGGAAAAGCATAAATAAAGACAAAACCAGGCCCGGCCAGGCTTTAATCTGCAGAACAACATTTCTCATTTGTGTGAAATATCACTGGATTCTCTCCCTGTGCTCTTCGGGCACACATGAGTGCACACTGACACTTGGGGGTGGGGGAAAACTGGGGTTCCTGGCCCCTCAAGGCAAAGTTAACCCATGTGCAGCATTCCCCACATTCCCCGGAGTGGGTTAAACCATCCCTTGCCCCAACCTGGGCTCTCAGCAAGGGTTTCTTCATGGTTGCGGGGTAAGGAAGGGGATGGAATCCAGAGATCCCAAAAGACAGTGCAAATGGTTAAGAAGTTACAAACAAGAATGAGCGCAGGCTGCTGCCTGGTCAGAATTTTGGTTCTGCTATTGCAGTAATAGAATAATTTGTTGTCTCATGTTCACATGAGTGGTTAACATTTCTAAGCCCCTTTCTTTCTCAAGCTCTGTCTGCCTGCCTTCCCTCCTTCCTCTCTGTCTCTCTCTCTCTCTCTGTCTCTGTCTCTCTCTGTCTCTCTGTCTCTGTCTCTCTCTCTTTCCCCCACCCCCCCACCAATACTAGAGCTTGAATTCAGGGCCTGGGCTCTATCTCATAGCTTTTTTTTTTTTTTCTGAAAGCTGAAGTTCTACTGCTTGGACCACAGCTCCACTTCCAGCCTTTTGCTTCATAAGTGGAGATAAGTCTCATGAACTTTCCTGCCTAGGCTGGCTTAGAACCCCAGTCCTCAGATCTCAACCTCCAAAATAGCCAGGATTACAAGCATGTCACAAATTCTGCCTTTCTGGTCCTCAATAACTCTGTGAAGCAATGAACAGCTCATTCTCACATGTGCAAATGTTCAAGGAGCCACCACTCCCTTTCTAAAGCCTGTCCATTCTCTATGTCTTTATAGAAATGGAATGGGATAGAGTGTATTCATTTCCTAGCACTGCTGTAACAAAAAGCCAATCATCTGGGTGGCTTGAAACAACATATATTAGCTGGATGCATTGCTCACGCCTATAATCCTAGCTACTAAGAGGCTGAGATCTGAGGATGGAGGTTCAACGTCAACCCCAGGCACTAAAGACTGTGAGACCCTTATCTCCAATTAGTCACTAGAAAACCGGAAGTGGTCCTGTGGGTGGAGTAGTAGCCTTGAGTTGAATTACACAGGGACAGTGTCCAGGCCCAGAGCCCAAGCCCTGCAACTGACCAAAAAAAAAAAAAAAAAAAAAGGAAAGAAAGAAAGAAAAGAAAAGAAAAAAGAAATAATAGCTATTTATTCTCTCAGACTTCTGGAGGCCACAGGTCTGAACTGAAAGTTGTTTCCACCCTTGGTTATTGTGCATGCACAGTTACTTCGATGGAACATGACCGCCACATCCTATCTGGGTTCATGATGTCACAAAATAGAATCTTAGGATCTATCAGTGTTGAAACCAGAGTGCTGGTTCTGCTAGAGATATCTGTAGGAGTGTCGGGGTTTTTAGCGCTTCTTGCCTTCTGACCCGCAGGAAGGGCAAGGAGAACACACCCCGACTAAGACGAGACTGAAAAAGGTTAGGGCCTGATCAAGCTTTGGGAGGCAGCTTCCTACTTGCCCATCAAAACAGGAAAGGGAGAGAGGGAACATCAGGTTCTGGGTTTGGGCCTCTCCCCAAAGGGCAAGGAGAGCCTAGAACAAAAGGCACAGAGCTCTAAGGAACTTCCAGAGGCTTCTCTGCTCATGTTCAGGCCTTGTCAGTGGGGACAGATTGATTCTCCTGCTAGGATTCCCCCAACCCTTACAGCCCTTACCCTCCATGAGTGGAGGGTCCCTCTAACCTTTTTTTTTTTGTCTGTCATGGGCCTTGAACTTTGGGCCTGGGTGTTGTTCCTGAGCTCTTCAGCTCAAGGCCTCCACCCTACCCCTGAAGTCACAGAGCCACTTCCAGCTTTCTAGTGGTTAATTGTAGATAAGAGTCTCATGGACTTTAGTTCCTGGGTTGGCTTTGAACCCAAATCCTCAGATCTCAGCCTCCTGAGAAGCTAGGATTACAGTCACATGCCTGGCTCATGACTAGCCCCTTCTTGTTCTCCATAACTTGGTATCCACCCAAGACACTAAGAGACAAACATCAGGGGAAAGAGGGAGAAAGAGATAGCCCAAGAACACGTCTGACGGTCTATGGAGCAGGCTGGTAATACCCAAAGTGAGAGAGCCACTGGCACCCGGCAAGATGATATTTTTTAAGTAGGGGTGTCTACAATATTTTTCTTTTGCGAGACCTGGGGCTTAAACTCAGGGCCTGGGCACTGTCCTTGGTCTTTCTCAAAGCTATCACTCTACCATTTGAGCCATGGCACCACTTTCTGGGTACTTGGTACCAAGGAATCAAACCTAGGGTGTCGTGCATGCTAGGCAAGCAATCTACCATTAGACCACACTCCTGGCCCCTACGAGATTAGTTTTGATTGACTGTATTTCTGTTGAACAAAACTGCAGTTTGTTCTCATGTGAGTTCAGGGAATCTACAATAACCCTCTCATTTTCCTTATAGAGGACAAGTTAAAATCTACCTGCAGTGTACATCCGAGTACATTTGTTCAGCTCAACTTTGATTCCAGATAGTTTCCTCAACATGGGATTAGTAGAGCCTAACGTTTGTCCAAGTACTTGTCTGACATCCCGATCCTCAGTCACCCCCCTGGAAGAGATCTGTTCTTTCCCTAGGGACCTTTGCCTGCCAAACTCTAAGAATTGGGTCATGCTGCTTGCACGACCAGAGGTGGGGCAGCCATGCCTTATGGAGATCAGGAAGGGAGTCTCCCAAGTAAATCCCGAGTGCAACAGGAAGAGAAAGGTGACAGCAATGTTTGCTCAAGGTGTGCCTGGCAAGAATTTCAAGAAGCTCATCTTCACTCCACTCAGTCTTCAACAAACATGGCTGATGACCAGGCCCTTGGAGCCCTCTCCCAGAATTGGAAGCGTTGTTGATGGAGAGTTAACTGTATATGTATCGTTAGCAAAGAAGGACGAATGATTTCAAGCTCTGAGGGATACGACTGGACTAAGAGACCTCACAACGTAGGAGGGCCTCTGAATCAAGATGTATTAGGAGGTTCCCACATCAGGCAACAGGCTAGGGTCACCAACGCTTACTCCTCAACAGCTTCTTTAGTTCTCAATGGCTGCTACAACAAATCAACACAGAATACCATGAGAAGCCCCACCGATTTATTATCTTACAAGTTGTAGAAATTTGGCATCTGGCCTGGATTTCACTAGACTAAGATTAAGATGTCAATAAGGCTGTCCCAGAGGCTTTGGGGGAAATCCTCCTCCTGGCCTTTTTCAGACACTAAGGGGCTACTCCATCCCTTGGTGGGTGGGCTCTTCCCACACACCAAGCAATTTCAGTGCTAGAAATTGAACCAGGACTTCACACATGCCAGACAAGCACTCTACAAATGATCTGCCCAATATTTTGTTTCACATTCAAAGTTAGCAATGGTAGGTCTAGTGCTTTCCATGTTACACCACTCGGGCTCCTCAGCCACCTCGCTTCTCTCCATTTAAGAACCATCTTGAATCTATGGGATTGGCTCACACAATCTAGAGGAAGCATATTGCGTGAGGGGCAGCTGATAAGCAGCCAATGAGCGGCTATTCTGCAGTCTGCTCACCCCTTTGCCATACCACACAACATGCTCTTGGGCAGACGCTACTAGGACTGACACCAGTCTACTTCCCTTAGGATCTCAACTTCTCTTCCTCATCAGAGATCCAGGGAGCCTATGATGGACTGGAGCATGGGGCCTTTTCAAGGACAGAGACTCAGATACAACACCAGATTCCCTCAAGGGTGTGTGACTGTTTGCTTCAAAAGCAGAAGGCAGGTCAAACAGTAATTACCTCTTTGTCGATTAGCAGCAATTATGCTCAAGTCAGTAGGAGGCCTAGAATTACGGTGGACTCAACCTCTTTTCCAGGAAATTTTATTAAGTGTCTGTGTAACTAAGAAGTCATTCCAGAGCACTTAAAATTATAGTGTTACTTGCCTTCTATATATCCTTTCTATCTCATGGAGGGGCGAGTAGGAGAGGGGAGGATGCAGTGAGGAAGATGGCTAATTTTCCTGAATCCTAAAGGCAGATCTGAGGGTGCTCTAAAATCCAAAGTCTTCTAGACCTCAGCAGAACTTAAAGATAGTGATAAAGAATAATTTCACCTGGGCACTGTGGCTCATACCTGTAACCCTAGCTACTCATGAGGCTGCGATCTGAGGATCGTGGTTCAAAGCCAGCCTGGGCACTAAAGTGCACTAAAGTCCATAAGACTCTTATCTCCAATTAACCACCAGAAAACCAGAAGTGGCCCTATGGCTCAAGGGGTAGGATGGTTAACCTTGAGCTGAAGAGCTCAGGGACAACACCCAGTTCAGGTCCCACGATTGACAAAAAACAGTCATTACTTTTTGTATGATTTCTGCTCAATATTAGCCTTAGGGTCTGTAACATTATTTTAAGTGTACATTTGTGCAGGTTATACTATATGGGTTTCATTTATACTGGAAGAGGAAGCACTAACATATCTGGAGGGGGATGACAATGACAAATTTCAAATATTTAGACAGAGGAACAGATGCTTAACAGATAATAGCTGGCTTCATCTGAGGCTACCTGTACATTATTCCACTTAATTTGTATGACATCCTGGGAGGCTATTACCATAATGTCTATTGCACAAATGAGAACACCAATGCTCAGGCAGATTATTTGGTTTTTCTCAAAATCTTGAAGCAAGAGAGTGACACAGCCAGGAGCCTCCTGAATCAGTAACACCAACCCCCAGCCTGGATGTTCCCAAGCTCTAGCTGACCTTTTCTAATAATGCAATCATGATTACAGCAATCATCACTTCTACTAACTCCATCCTGATGTGTGTCCTAGAGTGGGCTCTGTGTGTTATAGAGTCAAGCAACAGCCTTTTGTGGAAGTTATTTATTTATTTATTTATTTTTGCCAGTCCTGGGCTTGAGCTCAGGGCCTGAGCACTGTCCTTGGACTTTCTCAAGGCTAGAGCTCCACCACTTGAGCCTCAGCACCACTCCTGGCTTTTTTTTCTGTGTATGTGGTACAGAGGAATCGAACCTGGGCCTTTGTGCATGCTAGGCAAGCACTCTACCACTAGGCCAAACTCCCAGTCCGGAAGTAAGTTTTTTAATTCTCATCCTAAAATCAAATGCAGAGGCAGGGATTACGTAACTTATTCACAGTCTTACCACAGCAAGAAAGTGGTAGTTAGGACTTCAAGTATGTGTTCCTGCTTCCAAGCTCGGAGCTCCACCCATCAGGCATACTCCTTCATGGGCTCCAAGCCAGCATCTGGGTTCAAGTTGTACGTCTGCCCTAATCTAATTCGACTGTCCCTCAATCCTCCTGAGGGTTCCAGGCTATCTCAGACCTAATGGGGGGGATCTTGAGGCAGCTGTTTGGGAGAGGTGGTGTGAGTTTGTGGTGAAGCTCTTGATGCAAGAGAAGTGGGAGAGCTGCATGTTGGGATCCCCATATGCTCTGTTCATAGCCACATTTTTGAGGATCAGGTAGAAACCTTGGCCTTCAGCCCTGTTCTGAAGATGGGCCCTACCCCTCAGGACCCTGAGTGATGAACACTGAGTTAAACATCTCTTGGCAGTGACTTCATAGCCACAGCCACGAGCTGAGCTTTTCTGTAAACACATTGAGCCAACTAGATGCCAGGAGTCTTATTGGCTTAGCCCTGAGATTCAGTCCTGGCATCTATGGTTGACAGAGAAGAGGATCAGATGGACCTCAGGCCACAGCTGGAGGTGGCCAACACCTACTGAGGCCATCCCCTGGCCCTCCTGAGCTCTGCCTACCACCCATCAGGCAGGGGGAGGCGAGGGTGCAGCTTGTCAGGATGTGTGAACACTGGAGGGTGGGCCCAGGAGGGGTGCTCAGAAAGATTATCTCATAGTTCGAATTCGTTAATGAAAGAAATAAATTAACCAAGCTCATTTTTCAGGGAATTCTTGTGTAAACTGGAAATTTTCCAGTCTGTGAGCCCTGTGCCAGGCCCTCCCATAAATCACAGCAAGTAGGCTGTCGGCTCCACAGTGGGGGAGAGGCAGGGAGGGGAGGCACAAGGCAGAGGGGAAGCTGGTGACTGGCTAGGGTGGTGGGGCAGGGAACACCCACACTCCCTCCATGAATGGCAGGGTAAAGAAAAAGAGAGAAGAGCTCACCACAGAGCTGTGCCAACGAATAGTGCCATGTGTGTGTGCAATATCCCCACCTCCCCTCCTCACACTCCCAACCTGGAAGCAGCCCCCGAAATAGGTCATTTTTTAATTGAATACAATATTAATTACTGCGTGCACCATTAACGGTTTGTGGGATTTGACTAATTAATGTAATAGTTTTTGAGTCATGCTCATTAAATATGAAAATTACGCCGGTGAAAGGTATTGGTTTCATTATCAGTCTTGTATGGACAGGATTGGAGGGGGCAGGGAGCAGTGAGAGACAAACCTCTCTGCCTGTTTGAATCCCGAAGCTCAGTATCGGGGCTCTTCATTCAAAGGGAGCCCACAAGAGAGACAGGAAGGAACAAACTGTCAGCAAGCCTAACCTGGTGGCCAAACACAGCTTTGAAAACCAGAACCCTGGTTCCTTTCAACTTGTCCTCTCTTTGACTGATTAATTGATCTATTGACCGACTGATTGATTGGTTGGTTGAAGCATAATGGAGTGTGCCATAACACACATCGATGACTGCTTACTTCCAGTCTCTCATTCTAGCTAGTCTCTACATTGAAGACTGAAAAGGAAAAAAAAGAACAACAAAAAGACCTTCCTAATCCCTATTACCTTGTTTTGTTTAGGATATATAACCAAATCCCATGTTCTGAGTGGCTTATAAAACAACAGAAAGTTCTTTTCCATACTTGGAAGCCTTAAGTCCAAGCTCATGGCTGAATCCATGATCCTGGTAGAATCCATGTCTGCTTGGGTCTGCTTCCTGCTGCAGCACATTTCATGTAACCACTCACAGAAGAAAGGATGACAGAGCTCTCCAAGATCTTTTGCAGGGACACTGGTCCCTTTATCAGAGCTCCACCTTTATGACCAAAGGCCCCATCCCCTATACCATCACCTTGAGGGTGAGAATTCCAACACAGGACGAAAGAAGGGACACAAAAATTCAGTCTATTTCTTGGAGTTCATTTCAATAAATAAATACTATTTTATTTGTTTTCTTTTGTCAGTTGTGGGGCTTGAACTCTGGGCCTGGGCTTTGTTCCTGAGCTCTTCAGCTCCAGACTACCTCCCTACCCTTGAGCCACAGTGCCACTTCTGGTTTAATTGGAGATAAGAGTCTCACGGAGGGGCCGGGAGTTTGGCCTAGTGGTAGAGTGCTTGCCTAGCATGCACAAAGACCCAGATTCTATTCCTCAGTACTACATACATAGCAAAAAGCCAGAAGTGGTGCTGAGGCTCAAGTGGTAGAGTGCTAGCTTTGAGAAAGTCCAAGGACAGTGCTCAAGCCCTGAGCTGAAGCCCAGGACTGGCAAAAAAAAAAAAAAAGAGTCTCATGGAATTTAGAATTTAGTGCCTGGGCTGGCTTTGAACCCTCCTCCTCAGTTCTCAGCCTCCTGAGTAGCTAGGATTAGAGGTGTGAGCCACTGGGCCCAGCTAATAAACACTATTTTCTATGTTCATATGCTACCGAGTCTTTGTGATCTGCTCCTATGATTATCTCCCTTTGGTTTCACTGTGTGACGGTCTAGGGACCTGTATAATTTATCATGTCCCAGTGGGTTTGTTGTTTTGCTTGTTTCTTTGTTTTTACTACTCAGTGTGTTTACTTGTAGATTCATAGGCACATTCTGGTTACCATAGATGAGGGAAACCATGCAACCCATGTTCCTTTGGGTCTGGCTTACTTTGCTTAATATATTTTTTTCCAAGTCTTTCCATTTCCTTATGCATGGTACAATAATATCATTCTTTCCTTTGGAAAAGAAGAATTTGATTGTGCAGGTATACCCACTTAAGAGATTTTCTGTTGTTGTTGCTTCTGTCTTTGTCTTTTCCTTTTTATCATGTCAGCTTGTCTTTGACAAGGTAAGGGGGGGACACAGAAAACTCGGGACAAAGGGTGAACAAATGCAGAAGTGATACCCACTAGACACTATGTGAAAAATGAACTATACAACTTGTGGGTGGGATGGGAAGGAGCGAGGGAAGGGCTGACACGGTTCAAAAAGAAATGTACTCATTATCTGACTTATGCCACTATAACCCTGTATATCACCTTTACAGTAACAAAAAATACATTTAAAAAAACCTTCAGCCTATTATACTGTCCTCCCTGAGGCTTGGGGTGATCATACGGCAGTGTTCTGGCCAGTGAGGTGCAAGGAAGATAGGATCAAAGAGACAGATATGTTTGGAGGACACTGTTTCTTTTCTTCTGTATGGGACTTCAGCAGCTGTTTTTGCATCTGAAGAAGAAGAGTCACAGAAATGCTCATCTTATTCCTTTGGAGATCAACACCTATGTGGGTCTTGTGAGGCTGAAATAAGGGCAATGGTGCCTTCTAAAAGCTTTATGGAGACCTGAACCTTTGAGTCTTGGCTCTCTTCCATCTTCAAAGCCAATGATGCTGGTGTAGACTCTTCCACAGTTAGGAATCCTGGTGATAGGTGTTGGTGTGTGTCAACTTAGCCAGGCCTTGGGGCCTGCTTGTATGGGGCACTCATGTTGCTGAGGAAGAGTCTTAAATGTGGTGTCTCACCCCTGTAATCCTAACTACTCAGGAGGCTGAGATCCGAGGATCACTGTTCAAAGCCAGCCCATCCATGAGACTCTTACCTTCAATTAACCACCAGAAAACCAGAAGTGGCACTGTGGCTCAAGGGGTAGGGTAGTAGTCTTGAGCTAAAGAGCTCAGGGATAATGCCAAGGCTCAGAGTTCAAGTCCTACAACTGACCAAAAAAGTGATTAACACTTTGAAAGGAAGTGGGATAAGGCAGAGCAAAGGCTGGGAGCTTTAGAAGCAGACAATTCTACCTCAAACCACCGTGTAAGAATCATGCTAGATGGGGGGTGTAGGGGGGGGGGGAGGGAAATGGGTACCAAGACATGTGAAAGGGTATCAATGTATGTGAATTAATGCACCTTCTATCTGGCAAATATCATGTAACCCTTTTATTAATTACAATAAAAAAAAAGAATCATGCTAGACTTCCAGTTGGAAAGTTGCAGACTTAAGACTTTAATCTTCGACCCGCAGCTTCTCCCTGAAATCCTAGACCAGTGGACAACTCTGAAAATTTTGAATATTAGTGCCCCACAATTCCTTAAAATAAATCTCTTTCTAATATATCCCTTTTGTAAATGCTATATTCTAGAATACATAGACATTACACATATATACACAAACAAACATACAAATATGCACACAAACACAAAATACAACATATATGCATATCTCCTTCAATTTCTGATTGAGTCTTCCCAGATTATGCAGACTAAGCTCCCCACCCTCATTTGAGCTCAAAAGATTTGAACTCAAAAGATGGTTTCTTTCCCTGAGCTTTTCATACTCAGATTCATGTTCTGGCGCTGGGAGTATAGCCTAGTGGTAGAGTGTTTGCCTGGCATATATGAAGCCTTAGGTTTGATATCTCAGTACCACATACTCAGGAAAAGCTGGAAGCGGTGCTGTGGCTCAAGTGGCAGAGTGCTAGCTAGTGTTCAAGGACAGTGTCCAGGCCCTGAGTTCAAGTCTCAGGACTGGAAAAAAATCATGTTCTAGCTCTACCACTTGAGCCACAGCTCCACTTCCAGGGTTTTGGTGGTTGATTGGAAATGAGAGTCTCACAGACTTCCCTGGCTTCAAACTGTAATCCTCAACTTTCATTTTCCTGAGAAGTTAGGATTACAGACATGTGCTGCAGGCACCTGGCTAAGCTCCCCATTTTAAATTCAACTGATTACCAACGGCAGTTCCAGCTGTTACCCTTATTCCCTGTTGCCATGTAACTTGACTTATTCTGGGGTCCAGAAATCAGAACATGAACATCTTTCGGGGAATTATTCAGCCCATTGGAGTAACTTAAACAAGTAGGACTTGATTTTCCATTCTCAATGAGAAGTCTGGAGGTAGGATCTGAGATTTGAGGTTACGGCTTTTTATAATTGTTTATACATCAATTTTAGTTCTCAAGATTATCACAGGATGGCTGCCTTAGCTCCCAATGTCATGTCTTCCTAGAATGATGCTAAACAGGAACGAAGATAGGTACAAAAGCTCTTCTATTTAAAATCAGCATGATGCTTGTTCTCTGAAATTTTCTGAAGGTTTTTTTGGTTCATATTCCTAAATCATAGTTGTGCCCTGGGCTCAGCCCCACCACAACAGAGTGTTTTTCTTTCTTTCTTTTTGATCCTGGTCCCAGGGGCTTAAATTCAGTACCTTAAGTGTTGTCCCTAAACCTTGTGCTAGTGCTCTATTACTTGAGCCACAGCTCTACTTCTGGTTTTTTGGTGCTTAATTAGAGATAAGGGTGTATTCAAACTGCATTCCCCAGATCTCAGCCTCCTGAATAGCTAGGATAACAGTCGTGAGCCACTGGCACCCAGCCAGGGTGATTTTCTAATGTGCAGCCTTTACCCTGCCAAGTGGCCAAGCAAACCTTTCACTGGTACTACCGATTACTGAGGTTGATAAACCGGTGTTTGCTGTATGAAGTACAGAATCCCAGTTGGACCAAAAACTTGCAAGCTACCAGCTTGAAAGTCTGGCATAAGGAAGAAAGGACTGGAGGAGGAACATGAAGGCAAAGCTCCCTCCAGGAGTATAAAAGTCCCCTTCACTCTGGACTCTGTCCTCTCAAGCACCGTGAAGGGAGTTGGGGACTCAGCCTGTTAGTGACAGTGAGTGACTGCCAGGCCCAGGGGAGGGGGCAGAGCCAGTTCCATTATGTTTATGGCCCTGGCAGCTCAGACCTGTTCCCTGGGTGAGCTCAGAGGTGGCTGTGTGCCAGGTGTGAGGGGCTGGAGAGGCAGTGTCCTGGGGGAGGGGAGAGTGAGAGAGCAAGGAGGTTGAAGGGAGAGAGGAAGGAGGAGGAGGGAACTGGAAGCATGAAGAGGAGGCCTGTAGAGATGCCAGCTCCTTTTATTTTATAGACAGGATTAAGGGGTGCTGTGGAAAACAATGAAATGAGGAAACAAGGGAAGGATGGGGGTGGTTAGGGACCACAAATAACCAAGGGTTGTATGCAGCAAATGGAGGATGGTGGCAGATCTCAGAAAGGTGCAGAGGCCAGGCTCTTCCACTCCAGTGACCCAGTGAGCAGGAGATTGGAGGTTGGAGGCTGGGAAGGGAGCACCAGAGACTTGGACTGCGATGGGAAATGACACACCCTGAGAGCAAGGCCTAGGTAGAAACTGGCCTAGATCTAGGGGACCTTGATGGCAAGTCCAGGCTCTACCCTTTCGGAACATTGCTTCAACCCCATGCATCAGATTCCCCTTACAGAAAATAAGGGGTAATAATTGATCATGGGAACAGTGTTTGTTAGAACTGCAGCTGGTATCCAGTGAGTACTTGGTAAGGGTTAAGTGACACTAGGCAATCCCTTACTGACCAAATTCCTGCATTGTTGAGGATAGAAATAGGCCCCATTGAAAAATTACATTTCCCAGCTTCCTTTGCAATTGGGTCCATCCCTGAAATATTAGAAGGTTATTGTAAAGGGGCTTCCAGAATGCTTTCTAAAAGAAGCTGATTCTTCTTTTCTTCAGCATGCCAGAAAGGTGGACCTGATATTTGAGCTGCATCAGCCATCTTGTAGCCCTGCAGTAACCTGGAAGATGGATGCCATGTACTAAGTATAGTGGAACAGAAAGGTAGAAAGAGCCTAGGATGGTGGCTACATTTTGGGACTGTCACATCAGCCCCGGCCTTTGGTCTTCACAAGTCCTTTGTCTGAGAGAAAAACAAATCCCTGGTTTCTAGTACATTATTTTTGAAAAGCTAGGGTTTACACAGAGAGAGCCTAAATGAATGACAGGTAAAAAGTGTTAGGTGGTAGATACAAGTTGGAGAAGGTCACGTCTCAGAGGTCCTATGACTTGTCCTTGGTCTGTGTTATCTGTGAGCCCAAGTCAGCATGAGCTTTGATTGTGTCATTATTGTCCTCATCAAGGCTATAAGAACACAAGGCTATGGGAAGCCGGGACTGTACCATGTCTGGAAGGGAGAGAACGTCCTAGAAGATACTAGAGTCAGGCCTATTGGTCAACATATGGTCACAGTCACATGGGCAGCTAAAAGTCCATGTACATGGCTTGTCTCGTGCTTCTCAGGATAGAGTAAAGAGCTGCACGTGGCCACTATTGGATGGGGATCAGGCTATCCAAAGAGAAACTGGGACGACTCATCCCTTGACTCACCTGCCTTCCAGGGTCTGCACTGGGGTGGGAGGAATTGGCAGGGGATGGGGCTGGTTCACATGGCAGAATACTGCACAGTCCTTGGAATGTTCTTTAGACTCCATGTTGCTGGCATAATCCAGAACAAAATGAAGGTCCCTGACATACTAGGTGCATGATACTGAGTCCTCAGTGTCAGCCTGACTGGGTTAGAGATACTCGGCTGGTAAAGCATTATTACTGGCTGTGAATAGAAGATGGGGGTTTGAGAATACACTGCCGTTTGAATCATAGACCCAGAAAGGAAGATCCACCCTCACTGGAGGACCCTGTCTAGCCCACAGTCCTCTGAGGCGAGTGCTCACCCCTCTCTTCACTCTCTTGTTTAGGGTTGCAGCAATCATTGATGCCCAGTCCCAGCAGCTTTGAGACCCTCTCTCCCTTGGCCTGGCATGCTCTGGAGAAGCTGTGTGTGCCTGCATTGTGTTTCCTATGGACAAACTGGGGCCTGAGGCAGAGGGACAGGGCAGAAGCGGGAGGGAGGGGTGGCAGTGAGGATGTACAGTGTAGGGAAGTTCCTGGTCCCTTCACTGAAGATGGAAATTTTGCAGCAGGTCTCCATGGACATTCTCCAGGTCTCTGAGATATGAACGCACTCTCCTGAATGTGAATTTCTCACTCGACATTGAGCCAAAGGTGTTTGCAAATGCAGGATAAACATTGGGGCACACAAGTAGTACGTCTATTCAGGAGCTGTGTGGAATCCAAGAACTAAGGGAAGAGGAAGAACTCTATATCCCACTTCCCAGGAACTTGGAACAAAAGTCTCTAATACTAGGGCAAACAAACAGTATTATCACCTTAGCAGCAATCTTTCAGCTCAGAGAAAATGCATCGATAAAACCCACTTAGGACAGGATTTGGGGGTTAGAACTCAGAAGGCCCAGGAACTGCTGATAGCAGCTAGACCCTTATCCTAGGGCAGGTCACTGGGAAACAAGCAGCCAAAGCTGGGCTGCAGGACAGGACACTCTGGGGTCACTGTTGAAACCAACAAAGAAGGCCTTTCAGGACAGCACCCCAGCCAGAAGAACCTGAAGTAAGACTTCCAGCTGAGGGAAGATTGGGACCTTGGTGCAAAGGAGATGGGAGGTCTCACTCTGAACCCCAGAATCTGGAAACTAGCCATACATGGCTAGTCATGTCTACAGTCACTCAAATTGCATTGGAAATTGAAACTAGTCACATTCCAATGGCTGATGGCTCACGTGGTGACTGGCTTCCATTGTATGGTGGCCGTGATGGACAGCTCAGGAATAGAGCACAGCAGTGGTAGAGGATCAAAGTCAAGGAGACAAGCCAAGGTCTCTGGAAGGAAAGGGCCATGACATTTTAGCACATCACACAAACCCAAAACAGAAACAGGGGTGAAGAGAACAACACCAAATCAAAAAGGCCTGCAAAAATCCTGAACAAAAAGCCAGGGAAGACACCAAGACCATATTCTCTGCTTAATGCAACAGACATTCATGTCTCTCTGGGACAAAATCTATGAGAATGCATCGCAACCAGATCCCCACTGAAAGGCTCTATCATTCACAAAGGAAAGATAATTAAGTTGTCATTAGATTTCTCAACAACAATGCTTTGTGAGAAACCAAACCGCAACAACAAAAATGTAAATCAATTAACACCAGTAATTTGAGGAAAGAAAAAGCCAGTGAAGCATGTCATACCCACATGAACTGAATTCAGCCTACAGACAGACTTTTCAAAATTATAAATTCTTATTAGTGCTTATTAATTGTACAAATACCATTTGTGTACTTTTCCAAATTCCTGCTCATACAAGAAATTCTCATGAATCCTTCCAGAGGAATGTACAGAAAAATTAACTAAGATAATAAAATGATTGCCGTGACAGCTATAAAGACTAATGCTGGGTATCCAATGGAAAAGCATATTATGTCAAGTACAGATTGAATATTTCTTATCCACAATACATGGAACCACAAATACTTACAATTTCAGATTCTTTTCAGATTTGGGAATGTTTGCATTTACATAATACTATAGCTTGGGAAAGACACCTGAGTCTAGACATGAAATCCATTTATATTATAGACAACTTACATACCAATCGTGTTTCATATACACCTCACACACAACCTGGAGGTGACTTGTATAATATTTTTAGTGTGTTGCATTTGGATTTCAATCTAGTATATGAGCTCAGGTATGGCATTTTCCACTTGTGGCATGAATCTGTGCCTCAAATGTTACAGATATAGGAGTATTTCACACTTGAGATTTTTGCATTAGGGACATTCAATTAGGATATATAAATCTACGCTTGCTGGGCATGGTGGCTCACATCTGTAATCCTAGCTACTCAGGAGGCTGAAATCTGAGGATTAAGGTTTAAAGCCAGCCTAGGCACAAAAGGACCTGAGACTCGTACCTCCAACTAACCTCTAGAAAACAGGAAATGGGGCTTGTCTCAAGGATAGGTGGTAGCCTTGAGCTGATGAGCTCAAGGACAGACCCATGCTGAGTTCAAGCCCCATAATCTCCCCCAACACACATAAACACACAAAAAAGCCCTCTGCTTAATAAATAAGCATAATTACATATCCATGAAGATCTACATAAATGTAATCTAAGTATCAAAATGGAGGAGAAAGTGAAGAATATTTGCAAATGAAACCAAGTTTGTTCTAGGCATGAATCAGGAGCAAAGGGTATTATAAGAAATGGTTAGCAGATGGCTAAAATCCCATAACCTGTGACCCAGCTGGGATCTCAGCAAGAATAAACACTCCTTTCCTGCCCTGTAGAAGAGGAAATTGTGGTGAGAACTATATAACATCAAGTTGCCTTATCCTAACACCAGAGAAAAGACAGGCTGGTTTAGCACAGAGAGACTGGAGGTTTTCGCTCAGGTGTGTAGGAAAGGGACGTGGAAGACGAGTCTCAGTACTCAAGCTTTTGCTGCTTTGAGGGAAGAGGTGAGGGAACCTTAGCCTGGTGTGGATAGGGAAGCAGAGGGTAACCGAGTGCTGCATGAAATACATGGACACCAAATTCTGCATTAGGAAAGCCAGATCTTCAGAGGTCTTGACAGAAACCTCATGCTCAGAAAAGCAAACAGCACAGCTTTGCACAGATGGCAAGACTGGAAGAGAAGGTTGAAGACCCTGATGGTGAACATCGCGTCAGTGTCTGAAACAGTTGGCTGGAGAGGAAGAATCAAGATGAGAGTCGTTTGGGAGGAAGGGTGAGCCCAGGCGTGGGTCTCAGGTCAAGTGACCCTCACAGAACAGAGAAACCAAACAAACCCAGCTCAGCACACATCTCAAAGCGCTACCCTGCCTCCTTGAAGAGCAGGCAGGGGCAGATGATGCCTCTGCATCCACTCAAAGCACACCCAAGACCTTCACAGAAGGTCGGAAGCTGGGTCTCCATCCTCAGGCTCCCAGGAGCATTCTCTAGGAGCCTTGGACTGAGCTGGTCCCTGACACCTGGTACGATGGCTGCTATTGTGTCCCTGATACTGCTCTCCATTTGTCAATTTTAAGTGATAATTTCTATTCAATCTGATACATATTATAAGAATATAAACAAATGCCTCTCTCCATATCGGCACCACAATCACTTTCTTTTATAGCTATCATTTATTACAGGACGACAGATGGCCAGTTTGCAGAATTCCAAAGAGGCTACCCGCCGGCCAGTCACCTGGGAGCATGGGCACATTTACATTTCTCCAAAACAGATGGGAATGGGAGGAGTGGAGGAAGCAAATTCCTGTCAAAACTTTGGGGCCTTCCAAAATGTGGCTCTTCTGCCTTTCCCTGAATCCCTCTGCTTTCCTCCCTTCTTCCCTTTCCATTCCCCTCCTGCCCTTCTCATCCAGTCTCCCATCAGCCACCAATATGGTGGCCTCAATGGTGGAGATTGGGTAAGCTCTTGACAGATCACCTATTGAAGACTTTCAGGGCCAGAAGTTCTTCCTGGCTTATTATTTTGGGTTTGGGACTGAGCTTATTGAGTGAAAAATTGAGCCAATGAGGGAAGAACACATTGTTGACTAACATTCTATTGATATGAAATTTAAACTCATGCAAAATTATAGAATATTTTTTTCAGGGATGCCTTCATATGTGATAACAACTAAAGAAAGCAAGGGAACACAAACTTACTCAGAGTGGATGTGCTTGATGGACACATTACACACAGAGACAGGTTCAAAGGTAAAGCTGGGTACTGGCTCCCACATGTAATCCTAACTACTCAGGAGGCTGAGACCTGAGGACCACAGTTCAAAGACAACCCAGGTCTGTGAGAATCTTATCTCGAATTAACCACCAGAAAACTAGAAGTGGTGCTATGGTTCAAGGTGGTGGAGTGCTAGCCTTGAACTGAAGAGCTCTGGGATTCAGTGCCCAGGCCCAAAGTTCAAGCTCTACGACTGCCCCCTCTCATTTACTCATGAGAACCTATCCTTTTGTTTGTTCATTTATTGCAATACCTCAAGGGTTTAAACTCAGGGCTGCACTGACTTAGCGTGCTCACAACTAGTATTTTGCCACTTGAAGCATGCCTCTAATCTGACATTTTGCTTGGTTCTTAAGACATGGAGTCTTGAGGATTTTCCTTCCTTGACTGGCCTTGAACCTTCATCCTCCAGATCTTAGCTTCTTTAGAGTAACTAGGATTACAAGAATGAAGCACCAACACCTGGCTTTAAAATGAGACTCTGTCTTAATCACTATTTGTTAAGAAGGATAGGCTGAGGTGCAAATTACATGAGTGCTCATAGCCATGCACGTTCCTCCCCTGGTGCATGTGAGGACTCAGAGAAGCAAGAGATCACAGGAGACCCTGAAGAGGTCATTCTCTGGAGCCTGGTCCAGGGAAGGTTTCTGCACAGCAGATCTCTTCTGGAGACTAGAGGATATGCTCTCCTGTATATCTTTTTCCCTTCCCTGTATCACAGGCTTCCCAGAAATTCCATGATACATGGCTCTAGCCTCCTCAGCCAAGAATGGGGACAAACCCTCATCAGAAAAGGAGAGTGCTAAGGCTAGTGGCCACTCCTTGAAGCTATCTATGAACCCTCCCCTTCTTTACCATCCTCCTGGTTGAATGCCCCTCCCCTCACCCTTTTTCTCCTTGAGACTACATAGGAGGAGAAGGAGGGGGAAAAATCCAGGCAACCAGAATGATAGCAATGGCGAGGCTAAAGGGCTGAGGCAGGAGTAGGGAAGGGGAGTATGAAAGGTAGGAAGAGAGGGAGGAGGGAGAAGTGGGGGATGGAAGAGGCATGTCTAATTTTTAATAGACTGAGATATAAATGCAACATGATTCACTTTGAACAGGCCACCTGGATTAGATGGAAGTTAATTAAAACAATCCCTCATTTCTCAGCATTGAAAACTTCTTAAGTCTCACTTGGGGAAGGGTGCAGCAGGACTTTTTATTACTCTTAGATGGTGTTGGGAAGGTCCATAAATACATCTCCTCTTCCTGTGATCCCATTAATCTTGCCGCCTCTCCTGCTCCTCTCTGCCAACAATCAGATCCCAGTAAACAACCTCAAGTGAAATTTGCAACTGTCAGATAAACATTAAAAATGCTTCTCTTGTCCTTTCCCATTGATAGTCCCATTAATATTGTAATGGAACAAAAAGTTATGAAAATGAATGCATGCTGGTTTTGGAAATGAATGATGCCGGCCGCTGCTGGGATACAGACACGCATGCATATGGATGGGCTGGCGGATCGCAATTCGACCCACATCCACAGGAGGCTGCAAATGGGACTGGCTACAAGTGGGCCAGGACCAAGGACAGCGCACACAGGATGAGTAACCATGAGTACACCCAGGTCAGAGTGGGGAGGACTGGTAGGTGGAATCAAGAATTCCAACCCAAAGAGAATGGTGAATGCATACCCCTTCCAGCCCTAACCAGAGTAAAATACAACCCCCTTTTCTCTGCTATCTCCGCTCCTCCCCTCGCTTATCTGTTTGCAGTCTGTGGTTGGATCCCTGTAAAGATAGGGAGATAGCCCGATTGCTAAGGCTCTCGTGACATTTCTTCCTCATTGATTTTCCATGCAGAAACCTTTTTAATACACATGTATGCGTTTGTGTGTGTATTTATCTAGCTGACAAATGAGGCCTGAAAACAGCTAGGGATAATGTATGGGAACTTTTGTGAGCCCAAAGTTCTCAGAGTAGTTTAGGGTGAAGAGTCACATTTGAGGTGGAGAATGAGTATAGGTTTTATGTATATTTAAGTCCCCTAAGAGAAAAAAGAAACAGTGAGCAAACTAAAGCCCTTTCTCCTGGAATCCTCAGCCCTTTAGGCCCTTAATGGATACAAATGACCTCCCAGACAGGTTTTGTTGTGGCTCGGGGATGGACAACAATTGCTTTTGGTTGGGGTCATGGTTGTCACCCAGCCTCTGGCACAAAGCCAGGCAGATAGATGCTGAAGGGCTGTGAGCTGAAGGGAGAGGATCTGGAAGGAAAGATACACGCAGAAGTCTTGTCCCATCTGCCAGCCAGAGGGGCAGCGGGCTGTGATAGCTTAACATCTGGAAAGCCAGCCTGAAGATGGGGCTGGGAGCGATCTGAGGAAACAGGTGTGTTTATTCTTTGGGGACTAGAATGCACACAATTCAAAAGACATTTCAAAAGACCTTTGACCCCCTCCATTCTATTCAACTTTCAATTCTCTTCTCACACTTATCATGATCTTAGTTGTCATATCAATGTCATTCTTTAAAGACTGGGCAAGAGTGACTGGGAACAAAGCTCCCATAAGACCTTGCCCCACTCACAACCAAGCTTTGAATCCTTAGATTCCAGCCTAGTTTGTCCCCCTTCCTGCCTCAGGCCCACCCTGAAGAGTGTCAGGGATCAGATACATCCTGCTTTGGCATCCCAGAATACCCTTCTTTTCTCTTTGGCAGCTATCCACATGGGTCCCTCAAAACTACAGGCACTACCAAGAGCAAGACTCATGGCTCAGACTCAGTACATGTTTGCTAATTGACTGTAAAGGTAACAGTTTTAAAAGTTATGTGAGCCCAGTGTCAATGGATCACTCCTCTGATTCTAACTGCTCAGGAAGCTGAGGTTCAAGGGAAGCCCAGACAAACAAATCCAGAGATTCTTCCATTTAACCATAAAAGGCCAGAAGTGGAGGTGTGGCTCAAGTTGTAGAGCACCAACCAAAAAGTTAAGAAAAAATGCCCTGGTTCTGAGTTCAAGCCCCAGTAATGATCCAGAAACAAAAAGTTATATGGACTCCCTGGTCCAACTTACATGGATTGAAATGGAACCATAGAGACCACCAGTGTCTTAGCTGACCAAATCATGGCCTTTTCCCTAATTTGTGGTGGAGTCTCGAGGAATTTGTTTAAGCTTTTGTGCCTTAGTGTCTTTTTTCAATCCAAAATGACCTCATTTAATGCAACTCCAAGGCAGGCAAAACCAAATGACTGTAGAGTCTTCCCAAGGCAAAAGCATGAGACCCTATGTGAAATACAACTAAAGCAAAAGGACTGGGGGTAGATCATCTGCTAGCAAGTTCAAGGTCGTGAGTTCAAAGCCTAATAATTTATTTTCTTTTGGGCAGGTGAGAGGTTAGTCCTAGAATTGAACTCAGGGCCTGAATGCTGTCCCTGAGCTTTTATGCTCGAGACTAGTGCTCAACCACTTGAGCTACAGCTCCATTTTTGGCCTTTTAGCATTTAATTGGAAATAGGAGCCTCATAAACTTTCCTGCCTGTGCTGGCTTCAAACTGCAATTCTCACATCTCATCCTCCTGAGAAATGAAAATTATACATGTGAGCCACCAGCACCTAAAAAGGAAGAATTTCTTCAAAATCTGCAATTTAAAATTTCACTTAAGACTTAAGGCAGGATGATTGAAAATGTGAGGACAACGGGGGCTCTATTATTTGAGATTTTGTCCTCAAAACAAAGAAACAAACAAAAAAAACTAGGGATTTTTGGAACATCTAAGAGGACTTCATGTTCACATTGCTAGTTAAATTTCATGGATTTTTGAGGATTATTGAGCATTTGTTAAGTCAGGCTATCAAAGTAGTGTACTAAAGAAGCAAATAAATTATTTATAAATACAGTTTAAAATGCTTGGAAGTATTTAATGAACTGGGCTTTTAAGTGGGACAAAATAGAATCCCAAAGCATTTAAAATGACTGTTAAAATAGGAGGGACAAAAATGTGTTCATTTACATCATGGAGCTGGAGATTTCCAGAAGAAAATATGGATACCACGGGGTGAGAGGAAGGGAAAAATGGTATGTAATGATTTTCTTTCACCTCTTGTGCTCATCCCTCATAACATGTGGACATGTAGCCTCCTTCACAGCTTCTAGATAACGCCTGTTACCTCTCCCTGCTGGAGTCCACTCCAGCTTCAAATCTATAGAGGAGGAAATGAAGAGGTGCCTGGGTTGGGGAACCAACAGGAGCAGCACACCTCCGACTGAAGTCTTGGCTCACAACCTTTGCTACCAAGGCAAAAGACCAAGAGTCTGGGAGTATGTGATGATCTTCCGAGGCCAAGTAAGCACTGCACATGGAAATGGGAATGTTCATTATTGACTGCTTGACTAGGCAAGCGAACAAGTAGCTGGAACCCAGAGAGAAGAAATGCTCTCCACTCAAACATGCTGGATCGTGGAAGAAGAGCAGGCTACCCAGGTAGTTCTAGCCAGAATTAGAGTGATGGACTGGGTGTTCTGTACCTAATTCTCACATCAATCCTTTCAGTGTCTTTTCTCCTGAGGGATGGCAAAACCTAATCTCAGCTGGGTGCCCATAGCTAATCAGGAGGCTGAAATCTGAGGATCCTGGTTCAAAGACAGCCCAGGCACTAAAGCCCGTGAGACTTATCTCCGATTAGCCACCAGAAAACCGAAAGTGGTACTAGCTCAAGGGGTAAGGCAGTAGTCTTGAGCCGAACTGCTCAGGGACAGCACCCAGGCCTAGAGTACAATCCCTCTACCAACACCAACAACAAAATCTCAGAGTGACTAAAGGGCTTGCTTCAGTTCCACCACTATAAAAGAACAACTTGTTCCAGAAAGGATGTCCCCTCTCCTTGAATGAGATAATTGCTTTAATGAGATCATCCCTTTGATGCTGAAAATAAGGCTTCGAGAAGCTGAGTGACTTCTCCAGACTATCCTCTGACAGATAAGCAAATGCTGTGATTTCAGACCAAGTCCCCTCACATTAAGCTCTTGATGGGAACATAAACCTAGGAGTTTTGAGTTTGTTTAGGTGGATCATCCATCAATATACCTTGTTTTGGCTGGGCACCAGTGGCTCCTAACTATAATTGTGGTTCGAACCAGCCCAGGAAGGAAAGACTTCTCGGCTCTTATCTCCAATTAGCCAGCAAAAGGCCAGAAGTCAAGCTATGACTCAAGTGATAGAGTAATTAGCCCTAAGAAAAACAAGCTAAAGGACACTGCCTACATCCTGAGCTCAAGCTCCAGGACTAGCATAAAAAAAGAAAGAAAAAAAAAAACCAAAAGATACTTTCCTTTACTCAGTCTTAATTTGCAAATCACTCTGCAGAACTCATGATCCAACTAGAGTTAGCTGCAGTGGACTTTGCTGCAATGGACTCTGCCCTCCACAGTGACCAAAGGGAGCCATAGTAGTACTGTTTACTGCACTAGGATTCAACAATGGCTCCACTTGGAATCCCCTGGGGTACTTCATAAAATATTGATGCTAAAGTTCTATGTCAGATCAATACATCAGAATATCTGGAGGACATCAGTATTTTATAAAAGTTGTCCACGTAATTTTTTTTTGCTGGTCCTGGGGCTTGAACTCAGGGCCTGGGCACTGTCGTAGGGCTTTCTCAAGACTAGCATTTTACCACTTGAGACATAGCACCACTTCTAGCTTTTTTTGTGTATGTGGTCCTGGGGAGTCAAACCCACAGTTTCATGCATGCACTCTACCACTAGGCCACACCCCCTGCCCCAGTCCAGGTAAACTGAATGTATAGATAAGGCTGAAAACCACTATTTAGCCAATTTCCAAATACACAGGAGACCCAAATCCTTTCTTACTTTCCCCAACGAAGCTTGCCTTTCATCCTTCACAAAATCTGCCTATCGTACATAAACCCCCGGAGTCTCTTTCCTCACTCTGCATGGGTCTCCTCTCTTACCCACCCACCCCATCATCTCCCACCCCAGTTCCCATGGGTCACAAAGTAGATCCTCACCAAAGCTGAACTTGGACGTTTGGTCTTTAGTGTGGAACTTCCATAATACAGAAAAGACTTCCTCTTGCTAATCCTTCTATAGGAAGGAAAAAAGACAAACAAACATTCTTCTACAATTGCAAACTAAAAGGCGCTGTAGAGGAAGAGAGGGAAGTCACCTAGAGCCAAAGGCCTTTATCACTCTTCTTGGTTCACATTTCTGCCTATTTTTGTTTGTTTTTCCAGTCCTGGGGATTGAGCACTGTCCTTGGGCTTTCTCAAGGCTAACACTCTGTTGCTTGAGCCACATCACCACTGCCAGCTTTTTCTATGTTTGTGAGACCAAGGAATCAACCCAGGTCATCGTGCATGCAAGTGCACTCTACCACTAGGCCAAACTCCCGGCCCACATTTCTGTCTATGAAACCAGACTTCAACATGGCACCATACATCTTAACTTCGTGGGGAAAGGGTGGGGTATCCAGGTAATCCTAGCGGGAATTAGAGAAATGGTTCCATGTACCTACTCCTAGCAACAATCTTTTCAGTGTTTTCTTATCTCCTTTTCTGTGTTTCAGCAAGGCAAAATTTACTTCTGCAGAAGGATTATTTTATCCACAAAAAATCTGGCAAGCAAGCCCAATATTTCTCCCCCAACACAGCAGTCCCTGCCCCTCTGCTCGGATTGGTTGAGCTCAGCTTCACAATCTGCTCGTGATTGGTTAATTTGAATAGGGTAAAGTATAGTTACATGAGGTGATTTTTAAAATACGATCAATAGTACACAAGTAATCTCAAAATATACCCACACCCTCTGCTATTTCCAGAAGCATCTAGTGTTACCTCCCTTTTTTGGGAGGGCAAAAACCTGTCTCAGAGAGACTAAAGGCCTTGCCTTTTAGTATCCTTTGCCCTTTGCTTCTTCCTGTGACATCACCAAAGTCACTGTAAACTGTTCACCAGCTCTGTACCTCTGCCCCAGCCTTCACACACTCCTTATCATGGGATGACACTGGCTTCCCCCACAGATATGGAACCACTGTTTCAGAACACAGGCATCTTTAAGTGAAAGAAAGCAAGTCCTGTGGTTTTGAAGCGATTTGGCCTCCCAGGGTTTTGTGTTGGAGGCTCTGACCTCAGTGTGGCGGGGCTGAGCTGGTGGAATCCTTGAGTGGAAGCCTGGTAAGAGGCCATCAGGTCAGTGGAGGGCCTGCCCTTGGAAGAGATAAAGTCATTCTCGTGGGACCCCAGTTGGTTCCCTGAGTGGAGTTGTTAAGCTAACTTTTCTTTAGATTTAGAGAACCTAGATTATCCCATGACTTTCAGATTCTATCAGAAAGTGGAAGATGGTGCTGCACTTAAAAAAGAGTAATACATTTGTCTAAACAATTATAGGATGTAGCCCCAGGAAGTCAAGGTTGATTGCATTACTTCAGCAAAATAAAAAGACCATGCCTGGGGTGACAAAGACCCCACTGAGCATAGGGCTGTCATACCACCCCAATCAACAACCCTGCCTTTCAATGAAAGTCATTTTATGCACCTAAGTTCAAGTTCCCCAAGACGGTGTTTTGAGGAATGAGAGCTCCCTTCAGTCTTCTCCAGTTCTGGCATTTGGATCAACTTGATTTTCTCACTTCCATTTTTAGTTTAATAAGAAGTCTTCCCACCAAATTCCATAGTGGTTACATTTGTTTACATTCTCACCAAGAGTTTAATGAGGTTCCTTTTCCCCTCTGCATCCTCCCAAGGCCATTTTGATTCAAATTTCTTTGATGGCCAGGGATATTGACCATTTTATTCCATGGATTTATTGGTCATTTGTACTTGTTCTGCTGAGAATCATCTGCTCAGTTCATTTGTCTATTGATTAATTGTGCTGTTGATTTGTTGGGACTTGAGCTTTCGAGCTCCCTTTATATTCTAGTTGTTAATCCTTCGTCAGATGAAGAGTTGACAAAGATTTTTATCCCTGCAGTAGGTCATCTCTTTAGACTTGTGACAGTTTCTTTTGCTGTACATAAGCTTTTAAGTTTGATACAATTCCATTTGTCAACCCTTGCTCTTATTTGCTGAGTGATTAGAGATCTCCACAGCACCACTTCCAGCTTTGTCTGTGTATGTGGTACTGAGGAATAAAACCCGGATTTCATGCATGTTAGGCAAGCACTCTACTTCTAGGCCACACTTCCAGCACCCTTCTACATATGGTTTAGCTATTTTTATTTCTTTTTACATTTTGGGCTCCTTTGTCAAAACTCAGATGGCTGGAGCTGCTTGGATTTGCATCTGTTCCACTGGTGTTCATATCAGTACCATGCTGATTTTGTTACTATGCCTCCGTAGTATAGTTTGAAGTTCAATATTGTGATACCTTCAGAATGGATTGCTTTTCTTTTGTTGGTTTTTTGGGTTTTGTTTTTTTGGGGGGGGATTTTTTTCTTCAAGATTGCTTTGGTTATTCAGTCTTTTCTGCATCAATATAAATTTTAGTATTGATTTTTCTATTTCTATGAAGAATGGATTTGGGATTTTGATGGGAATTGCATTGAATCTGTAGATTCCTTTTGAGTAGTATAGCCATTTCCACACTATTAAGTCTGCCAATCCATGAACATGGGAACTCTTTCCATCTTCCTATGTCTCCTTTATTTCCTCATAGCCTTATAGCTCTCATTGAAGAGGTCTCTCATCTACTTGCTTAAGTTTATTCATAGGTATTATTTTAGGCTATTTTGAATGAAACTGTTCTGCTTATTTTCTCAGTCTATTCATCATTGCTGTTCAGAAAAGCTAGCAGGGACTTGGAGGGGAGAGAGAGAAAAGCTACAGATAGTTCTATATTGATTTTGTAACCTGCTATACTGCTGAAGTGTTTATCAGATTTAGGAGTTGCATGTTTTTTTTTTTCAGGTCCTAGGGCTTGAACTCAGGGCCTAGGTACTGTCCCTTAGCTTCTTTGTGCTCAAGGCTAGTGCTCTAACATTTGAGCCGCAGTGCCACTTTTGGGATCTAGGAGTTTTTTGTTTGTTTGTTTTTTGTTTTTGTGGGTCTTGGGACTTGAACTCTGGGCCTGGGCGCTGTCCTTGAGCTCTTCAGCCCATGGCTACCACTCTGCTCCTTGAGCCTCAGCCCCACTTCCTGTTTTCAAATGGTTAATTGGAGATAAGAGTTCTCCGGCATGCTTTGAATCTCAGTCCTCAGATCTCAGCTTCCTGAGTAGCTAGGATTACTGTGCCCAGCTGACCTAGAAGTTTTGAGGTAGGATCTTTAGGATCCTTTTGATACAGGACCATATCATCAGCAAATTGGAATAATTTGATTTCTTCCTTCCCTATCTGGATCTCTTTTCCTTTGTTCTGGTTAGGAATTGCAGGGTTATATTGAGTAAATGTGGGGAGAGTACAATCCTTGTCTCATTCCTGACTAGTGAAATTGTTTCATTGTTCTCCTCGTTGGTATGTTGGCTATCGGTTTGTCATGTTGGATGCAACATGAGAGTTGATGGGACCATGAAGAGGTAGAAACTGTTGGGAGGTCCTTAGGTCACTGGAATTGTGCCCTTGAAAGGGATTAACATAGCTCTTGTGGATGCCTGAATTCTAACATAACTCTCTCTGTGTCCTTGTCTATCTGTCTCTGTCTCTGTCTGACTCTGTCTCTCAGTCTCACTCTGTCTGTCTCTATCTGTCTCTGTCTCTCTGTCTCTCCCTCCCTCTTTCTCTGAAAAGACCCACAAAGGAAGGCAAGATCTTTCCATGGGGTCCTATGCTAGGATGTCATAGCTCCTTTATGAGAGGGTGGTGAGAGAGAGGGAGGAGGGGGGGAGGAGAGACAGACAATGAGGGAGGGAAGGGGAGAGGGGGAGGGAGAGAGAGAGACATAAAACCTGAATTACTCTCTGGCTTCCTCCTTCGTGTACTTCTGCTCTTAATCATGCTACCTGGACTTTCAGCCTTAATACCATGTGTTAAATAAATTCCTTCTCTTTATCCAGTTAGCTTCCCTCCAGCATTTTGTTATAGTGGACTTACATAGGGAAAGAAGAACTCATCACTGGGGCAACCATAAGCCTCTATCTCACGATCCCTCCGTCTGTAGCCTCCTCAATTTCTTTCCACAGGAAAGCCCTTTCCAATGGGTCTTGTGCCAGGACGTCACATTTCAGCTCCCCCTTGAAACCAAAATCATTGTGATCAGGCAAAAGTGATTCTGGTACCAACATTTCCCCAGCTGTAGCAGTAAACTGTGAGGTTCACAGTTCATGGTTGTTATGAACCTCACTGCTATGTCAGTGGCCTAGTCGTAATCCCGGTTGGTTGAAGGAGTGGACAAATGACCTGGCTTCTCTGAGTTCAGCTTCGTCCTCTGTCAGGGGTCCTCGGGGAACTGTTAGCAGCAGGATTGAATGGAAGGGTGAGGTTATGCCGTGCCGTGAAGTCTGGAAGAAAGCGGGTGTGCTGCTTGTTCCTCAGAGTGCTAGGGTGAAGCACTGGGCCTGTCTGTTTCAGCCATTCCAAGAAAAGAGAGCACAAACAGAAATCACTCACAGACTGGGCCCAATTTCGTCCCCTTCCACCAGGAAGACAAATAAAAGGACCACTTTAACTTACATCTCCCGCATCAATTTTCATGGCTAACTGCTGAACTGACTAAATTCTTTTCTTTTCTTAAGGACCTTTATAAATTCCATCATTAATAAAATCAGACATTCAATTAGGAGGAAAGTCTGATTGGTAGCTGATCTTTTCCTTGATACTTTCTCTCCATACATCCTTTGAAGACGGCCTGGGTTTTTCTGGGCTTTCTCTACTAATGTTCATTCCCCCTCCCCGCCTTTTTTCCCCCTTCCTTTACCCCTATCCATGCCTCTTAGTGTCCCCAACAAAAGCCAGAGTAGCACACAGACTGATTCCATTAACCTCTGTCATTGCTTAAAGCTCTCCCTTAATTAACACAAGTTAATATGATTAATCAAAATAAGGAGACAAACCTATTAAATTAGGGGGCTTGAACGACAGAACTCAGCAGGAGTGATGAAGGCCAAAGACCAGGTGGGGTAGTAAGTCCAGGGATGACAAGGGCGCTGAGGTGGTGGCGTAGCCCAGTGTCCGGGTAAGATGGAGAGCACAAGGATGGTGGCTTGGAGGAGAAACCATGTCCGAGACCCCATGCAGGACCTTTGCTTCTCTCTACTAGTTAGGACTGTCCCCACACTTTCCTGCTGCTAGGGCATTCCAGACTCCTTCTGAGCTTCTGAGTCCCTCTGGCAGCCTGCCCTCTTCCTCCTAAGGCCAGGCGAGCTCTTGGAAATGGCTAAGTCACTCACACCCTAGCCTTGCCCCCTAAGATGTGAGAGACTTAGAAAGAGCTCCCCACTCTCCCCAAGGCTCAGGAAGCCAGCCAGGGGAGTGGGAATGTTCTTGCTGAGCCTGAATCACTACTGTGGCTATTCAGATAAGCACTGTCTGGAAATGGCCTCCAGGTGCCAGGTCCTTTCCAGTAAGAGTTTTTCTTCTTCCTTCCCCTGGGATACTAGGGTGCCACCTTCAGAGTCCATGATGCTTTCACTTCTAAACATTTCTGTGTATATCAATGTACCAACATATTGTTGTCATTTTTGGTCGTGAGACTTGAACTCAGGACCTGGGCCCTATCCCTGAGCTCTTTTGCTCAAGGTTAGAGCTCTACCACTTTAAGCCACAGCACCACTTCCAGATTTTTACTAGTTAACTGGAGATAAGAATCTCATGGGGACTTTTCTGCCAGGGCTGGCTTCAAACCACAGTCCTTAAATCTCAGCTTCCTGAATAGGTAGGATCGTAGGGTGAGCTACCAGAGCCCAGCTTATCAGAATCCTTACAATGTGCTTATGAGCATTATGTACAGATCCTGAGGTTTTGCCAACAGTACTGAGGACCTACTATGTGTTAGCTGTTGTACAAAGCATGACTTACTTAGTTGGGACTTCTTCCACTTACTCTGTGTCAGCTATTGAACAAGGTATGATTTACTTAGGTGGGACGTCTTCCAGAGTCAGGTCTCCCAACTCCAAATCTCAAATCAACTTTCAAATCCAATGGGATTTTCATTATCCCCAACCAGAGTTTCAAAAGAACTACTTTAATCTCTTCCAAGGGCAGAACCCCCCTAATGACCCCCCAGTAGGTCTACCTCTTAATGGGTCCCACACCTCTTAACACTGACTACGTACCTAGCTTCCAACATATGAATTGTTGGCCGACATACTTAAATTATATTAATCAAAGCAGTGTTCTGCATACTTAAGTTAGAAAAAATGTCTTGCTATAACTCAGTTTTGGCATAGGTGTACAGTTTGTGATGGTTCATTTTATATGCCAACCTGAATGGGCTAAAAGATGGCCAGATAACTTCCTGAACATTATTTCTGAGTGTGTTTCTGAGGATGGTTCCAGGAGAGATTAGCATCTAAATGAGTAGGTAGATCTTAGATTTGCTTCATCAAGGTGGGTAGATATCATCTAGTCACCCAAGGGCCTGGTAGAGGCCCACATGGTAAAGCCTTTGCCCCCTGTGGTTCTATGAAGAGGCTCAAAGCAATGAGATCAATTGGTGATAGACTGAAACATCTCAAACTGTGAACCAGGACAAACCTTTCCTCTTTTCTAAGTTGACTGCCTCAACTTGCAAAGTGATGGAAAGCTGACTAACGTGGGAAGCATGAGTTCTCTCTCCCTTCTAAGGCTCAGATAGTCAATCTCAAACGTTGGAACTCCTGGTTCTTGAGTCTGGGACTCTGGAACTCAGATGTGTGGCCCATTACCCTGGTTCTCAACTTCTTGCTCTGCTATTGGTTCCCTGGTACGCTGGCTCCAGGATGGCAGACTGTGGAACATTTTTGGTTCCTATAGTTACCCTAAACTAAATTCCTTTTATAGATCTCTCTTTTTCTTTCTGTCTCCTACTAGTTCTGTTTCTCCATATAACTCTGCAGGTCGGGAGTTTGGCCTAGTGGTAGAGTGCCTGCCTAGCATGCACGAAAACCTAGGTTTGATTCCTCAGTACCACATATATAGAAAGAAAAAAAAAGAATGCTTAGTTTTAGATAACTCTGACTCACATCCACGTTTTATGCTTGTATCTCCTCTGTGACTCACAGAGTCAAACCCGATTTACCAATTAAATACAAAAAGGCAAACTAATGGTGCCAATGGCTCCTGGCAGTAATCCTAGCTACATGGAAGATGGAGATTGGGAAGTTTGAGGCTTAAGACCACGTTGGGCAAAAATAAGTTTGTGAGATCCCCCTGTCTCAACTCTAGCCAGGCACAGTGACCCACACCTGTCATCTCAGCTGCTTGGGAGTAGTTTTTTTTGCCTTCTGTAGATTTGGGCCACATTTCTACCATTGTCTGTTTTGTGTCTTTAATCTTTCTCTTCTTTAAGCTTTCTCCTATATCCTGAGTCTTCTCTACCCAAAACAAAATAAAATTCACTGAGATCTCTCAATGATGCTTTCAGGGAGATGTAGTGGGAAACCCATCTAAGATAGTTTAAAATCATAACATACATCGCCTTGTGTAAATGAGAAGTGGGCTATGAGACCATCTCCCGGGGCTGTTAGAATGAAGGTTCAGCTTTGTCCTCACTCTGGTTCCTGTCATGATGGTTCATGGCCCCAGCAGCAACCAATGCCACACGGTACTTATCCAGAAGAATTGTTCTTTCAGTCAGTCTGATTGGGCCATACAATCAAGTGCCCTGACCACTAGGCAGTAGTCAGTTGCCAGGCCAAGGCCTGCACTGAGGGCCTTCAGTTGGTGATTCCTCAGCCAACCAACATCAAAAGAGATTACTATGACTTGCTTAAGTTTATCAGCATCCATGCTGGGACTCTGTATGAAAGGTTTTCACTGAATTGAGGTGGAAATCTTAACAAAACTGGGATTCTGAATGAGAAGGGAGGACCATAATTCTGGGAGACAACCCCCAGGTTTATCATATAGCCTTCCCCAGCTATTGCCCTCCAATTACTTTGCTCAGCTCTGATCCTCAAGAATCCATTTCTTTTGCCACCATTGCTATTCAGTGGGATCCGTCCATCCAGTGGCTTCCATCCTGCCACTCAACTAAAATTGCTCTTGCAGAGAGCATCTGTGCCTCCACTTGGACTCTGTAGGCTTTAACACCTTGACCCAGCCCCTTCTTGACCTCTTTGTGTCCACTGAAATATCTATCACCTTCTGATGCCCAGCCCATCCTGTCCCATAACACCTGCCCATTGCTGTACTCCATAAACATTTTTGGAGTACCAAATCTCAGTTCAGTAGCTCTTGCACATAGCATTTACAAATCACCCTTCAATGCCTGATTTAGTCACACCATTTTTCACTGTAACAATTGCAATAACTTCCCAATGGGTTTCTCTGCCTCTAATCTCACTCCCTTAGCAATGCATCTTCCTGTTCACTGGAGTAATTCTTCCAAACACAAGGCTGGTCATCATAGCCTTTTCTTACATCTCTCCCAGGTAAGAGAGCCTAAAATCCCCAGTATAACATCCAAGACTATGGCAGATAGATGTCACTAACTTTTCTGATGATAGACCCCTCCCACTCTCTAAGATCAGCAGATCTGAGTATAATGAAACATTCTCTCCCAAGCATATCATGCACTTTCTTAATTTAAAGCTTTGTTCATGGGGGGTGTGGGGGGGGGAAATGGGTACCAAGACATGTGAAAGGGTATCAATGTATGTGAATTAATGCACCTTCTATCTGGCAAATATCATGTAACCCTTTTACTAATTATAATAAAAAAAAATAAAGCTTTGTTCATATTGTTCTCTTAATTCAAATGCCCTTTACTGATTTCTCTCCCAGGGAAAAACCTTACTCATTTTTCAAGGCCAGGCTCTTTGTCACCCCTTTAGTAAGGTCTTCTCCCAGGCCAAATCAAGCCCATGTTCGGTGATCCCACAGCCTTTTCTCCAAATCAATCATAAGCACTTTTCATAGTGCCCTAAAGGCAGGTCTGCACTGTTTATTCCTGCTGAGGGAGAACAGTACCTAAATCATTAATGGTTCTACACTAAACACAAGCGTTGAGCAAATATGCCCAATATATACTTGAGAAGTGAACAATACTTTTATCATGTGCCAGTACAGAGGCTTGAACATAGGGCCTGGACACTGTCCCTCAGCTTTTTCACTCAAGGCCAGCACTCTACTACTTGAGTCACAGCTTGTTTTGGCTTTTTGCTGGTCCATTGGACATTTCAGTCTCACAAAATTGTCGGCTTAGACTGGCTTCACACCAGGAGCCTCAGATCTTATCCTCCAGAATAGCTAGGATCACAGATGTGAGCCATGGAAATCCAGCCTGGAATGTACTTCTTACACCAACCAGATGGAGACTCCAAGGGTGAGAAGGAAAGTGACACCCAAAGGGCTCTGTGTCAGTGTTCTTTCATAGCAAGGAGACAAAAAAAAATACTTCAGTAAAGAAAGAGGTTTTTGGTTTTGTTTGTTTTTATCTCAGAGAATCAAAAACTCTTCCAGCACAATTGCAATCACTCCTTGTTCTATGTCACAACAAAATGGCTGTCAACAACTGCAGTCTGAATTCCCTAGCCTCAGGTTCCTACCAGTGGAAAAGAAGATGCTTTTTTCTGGTCATTTAAGCAGAACTCTTACAATTTAGTCATAACGCTATGATTGGCCAATTGGAGGTCACATGCTCATGGATCTGTGGGTGGGGCCAATCCCTCCAAAGCATGTGGCTCAAGAATGAGGCAGAGCTATTCCCTCTGTGAACTGCCTGTGGAATTTTCTGTGACAGTGAGACTGCCTACAGACTGCCCAGTAGGGCAGCCACCAACTTTACATATGGTTCCTGAGCACTTGAAATGTGAGGAGCCTGACTGAAGAATTGCATTTTTTTTTACTTCATTTCATCTTAATTAAGTTAGATTTAAATTGTAAAGGCTTCATGTAGCTTGTGGCTAATATACTAGACAGCCCAATTCTGTGAGAGAAAAGTTCCAGAATCCTGTTCAGTCAGATAGTCCACTGTTCATAGCTTCAGGAGCTAGGATGTGGCAGATGCAAAGACCTCCACAGTCCTCTAGATTGCTTCTGCACAAATCCTTATTTCTAGATCTCAACCTGATCTTGGATATTCTGATTGCTGGTCAACCAGAAGTAGGGTCTGGAAATCTGTGTTTGAGGGTTCCCTAAGTGATTGAGTTACATAACTGATTTGGGGACTTGGGGTTATTTGTGTCAGGCGAACATGATAACCACTATATAAGGAAACCCTTATACTTGGGGTTGTGATGGGAGTTTTTAAAAGGACGTGGAAGGCAGCCTGGATGACATCTCTGTGGAAATATTGTTATTCTAAATGATCACAAAGCTTCTAGCGCTAAAGAAACCTCCTTCCTTCCTTCCTTCCTTCCTTCCTTCCTTCCTTCTTTCCTTCCTATGTTTACACAGGGCTGTGAGAAGTTAAAGGTTTAAGGGATCAGAAGAATAGGGCTCTAATTTAATACACTGGTGGCTTTATAAGAAAAGATACCAGAACTCTGCACCACATGAGAAACACAATGAGAAAAACATTTATATCCAGCATCTTGTATGCTTTTTTAAGTTACCCAGACTGTGGTATTATAGTATGACAGAATAAGCTGAGAAATTGACCATCTAACCATGCAAAAACTTTTTTTTTGTCAGTTGTGGGGCTTGGAACTCTGGGCCTGAGTGTTGTCTTCAGCTCAAGTCTAGTGTTCTACCACTTAAGCCACAGCACCACTTCCAGTTTTCTGATGGTTACTTGAAGAGTCTCACCGACTTCAGTGACTGGGTTGGCTTTGAACCACGATCCTCAGATCTCATCCTTCTGAGTATGAATAAATTTTATGTGGCTGTTTTATTTGTAATTACCAAGCACTGGAAATGAAGGACCCAAAGGTCATCAAAGATGAAATAATGATAAATAACATATTCTGGCACATACATACACTGGAAAACTATGCGGCAATGAAAAGTAATTGATTGCCAATACATACACTAGCCCACAAAATTATACTAAGTGAAAAAGACAGAAATGAATGTGCATTATAGGATTGCATTTCTCTAAATTCTTGTCCATGAAAACTAATCTACAGCAACTTAAAGCAGGTCAGAATTGCCAAGACAGAGCAGAGAGGAGAGGGGCAGGAAAGAGGGATTGCAGAAGGGCAGTAAAGAACTCTGGTGGATCACGCATATGCACATTACCTTCAGAGTGGTGGTGTTTCAGGGATGCATAAGAATGTCACAACCCGGGGCCGGGAGTTTGGCCTAGTGGTTAAAGTGCTTGTCTAGCATGCACGAAGACCCGGGTTCGATTCCTTGGTACCACATACATAGAAAAAAGCTGGAAGTGGTGCTGAGGTTCAAGTGGTAGAGTTCTAGCCTTGAGAAAGTCCAAGGCCAATGCTCATGCCCTGAGCTCAAGCCCAGGACTGGCAAAAAAAAAAAAAAAAAAAAAAAAGAATGTCACAATCCATCAACCTGCAGTGTTTTAACAATGTGCCACAGATACTGATTACAACTCAATGAAACATTCAAGACAAAGAATCCAGCAAACCCTAGGGCACTGTCGGTGGAAATGTAAACTAGTACAACCATTCAGGAAAGCGTTTGGAGCTTCCTCAGAAAATGAAACATAGGGCTGGTAGTTTTGCCTAGTGGTAAAATGCTTGCCCAGCATGCATAAAGCCCTGGGTTCAATTCTTTGGTGCCAAATACACAGAAAAATCTGGAAATGGTGCTGTGGCTCAAGTGGTAGAGCACTAGCCTTGAGAAAAGGACAGTGCCCAGACCCTGAGTTCAAGCCCCAGCCCCACGACTGGCAACAAACAAAGTAACTAAACATAGAGCTTCCCTCAGACCCAGCCATATCATTCTTGGGCATCTAGACAAAACACTACAAATCAGAATATGATAAAGACACTAGCACATCCATGTTCATTGCTGCAGTATTCAAAATAACCAAGTTATGTAAATAGCCCAAATGCCCTACAAGAGATGCCCTATAATAGATCAATAAAATGTACACAAATATAGTAGAATTTTTAGCATCAATTAAAAAGAACAATATTATGTCATTCACAGGAAAATAGATGGAACTAGAACAAATACTGTCAAGTGAGGTAAGCCAAGCTTGAAGAGACAAATGACACATGTTTTCTTTCATATGTAGAAGCTAGGTCTAAAATACCTGGGGACCTGATAAATTATACAGAACTCTAGGCATTCACACACAGTCAGGATACCTTTAGAAGAGGAATCCAAAGGTGTAACCCCCTCTGAAAATTTAAAATACCCTTTATCAAAATGAATTCCAGGAAATGGAAACATATTGTTTTTTATTTTAAGTTTTGTTATGTCTTGTTGGCGGTGATGATGTTACTTTTTGCTTTTGTTAATTTTTTCTTTTTGTGGGGGCAAAGAGGGGGCTCAAGAAGGCAAGAGAGAGGAAGAGTGGACAAATGCATTCATGCTATTCAGTAGATATTATGCGGAAATGAACTATGTAACTTGTGGGCAGAGATGGGAGGGGTAAACTAGGGGAAAGTGAAGGAAGGGATGATATAGTACAAAGAGAAAGAAAGAAAGAAAGAAAGAAAGAAAGAAAGAAAGAAAGAAAGAAAGAAAGAAAGAAAGGAAGGAAGGTACTTGCCAGGTACAGTAGCTTACAACTATAATTCTAGCTACTCAGAAGGCTGAGATCTGAGGATCTCGACTGAAAACCATCCCAGTCACTAAAGTCCCTGAGACTCTTATCTCAGGGATGAGTGGCTCAGTGGTGGAGTGGTAGAGTGCTAGCCTTGAGCTGAAGAGCTCAGGGACAGCGTCCAGACCCAGAGTTCAAGCCCCACAACTGACAAAAAATTAATAAAAAGAAATACACTTATTACCTGATTTATGAAATGATAACCCCACTTTACAACACCTTAATAATAACAATAAAATTATATTAAAAAAACAATAATCCAGCAGAGGAGGAAACCAGGACCTATATTGCTTTGTGTGCCCTTCTCCCATCCATCAGAACCTACTTGCTACTAAAAAACGGGACCATGTTTTCGGTGCCGAAAGATGAATTGCTATAGGATTCTTTATAAAAGGCCAAAGATGACAAAGTCACTGTGAATATGGGGCCAGGTGCCCCCCCCCCAAAATGGAAAGCTTTATGAACTTTGAAGGCAGAGCATAAGCTCCTGCAAGCTGTCTGTTGGGGAAAAGCCTCTGGCTCAGGGGCTCAGAGGATTTTGATTCCTAACAGCTCTACACTTCTACTCCCGTATCTGCAGATGGGCCCATGTGTCACACAAAGGTTTCTGGGAAGAGCAGTCGAGGTTCTGGTTACCAGGGACCTAAGCTAAACTGAGCTTAAAAGTGGAGTTCAAATCAGGAACATTTGAATCATAGTCTTTGCTGTGCCAGCACCCATGTTGTGGTCTTGCTTCCAGTCTGTGTGGCCCTTCTATATGGGTGAATGGTATGAGGGGTCCAGGAGAGTACAAGGAACAGATCGTAGATCTGTTCTTCACCCTGCTGTGTCTAACTGAGGGCCCACAGCAAAATCCAGCCCACCACCTGTTTTTGTACAGCCCTTAAGCTAACAGTGACTTTCATATTTTTACATAGTTGAAATGTTTAAGATTAAGATTTTTTTTAGTTGCTTGTCAATAAGTTTGTCTTTTTGAAAAAAAATCTTCATAGAAAATCACTTGGTTTAACTCTCAGCAGCCCGCTTCTGAGCTCTGAGGAAGCTTGCCTTCTTCTGAGCTACCCGATCTTTCTTCTGAGCAAGGGACATCTTGGGACAATTCCACCTCTTCTTCTTCACTTCTCTCTTGGGCTTCTTCACATAGACTGGGTTCTCTCTTATAGCAGCATGAGCCTTCTTGTACATCTCCTCCATCATGTCTGGAGTTACATTGTTCTTTATGTACTGTGAGAACTGCTTCTTGTACGAATCTTCATCCTCTTCTATTAGGAAACGCATATAATCTGCAACATTCTGACCCATGATGTGCTTCTGATGTACTTCTGCACTGAACTCCTTGTTCTCAGAATCATAGCCAGGGAATCGTTTGGTACTGTGAGGGATAGACAAGCCTCCATCCACAGCTCCCTTCAGGGCACCAAAGACTTTATTGCCAGTGGTAGTTCTGGCAAGGCCTGCATCCAAATAGCAGGTGAAGGCACCAGGTTTTCCATCAATGCTCTCCACGTTGTATTCATCACCAGTCACCTCCACTTGGCTTTCGTAGATCCTATCCAACCCAAACCCATTGAGAAGCCTGCAGGCCAGTGCAATAAGCAGCCTCATAATTGGTGAGGCCTACTTTCACACCATACTTGGGTAGTTCATGTGCATATGCTGCACACACGATCATGTCTCCTTGTATGCGTGCGTAAGCAATCTGACAAATAATATCTCTGTTGGTTACACGAACTATCATCCTGTATTTGGGTGTGTTGTACTTATTTTTGTCTTGGATCACCAAGCGTTTCAGAGCATAGTTTTGTCCTCTCGACGTCTTCTAAATTTCACTTGGCATCTCTTAAAGTAGGCTTTATTCTTGACAACTTTGACAAACCCCATCCTGCAGATTAGAGACCCGAGAGCGCAGCTCCAAGATTAAGATTTTATAACAGGAAAAATCATGTGAAATCTAAGTTTCATTGCATATACATTAATTTTTATTCAAATATAGCCATGTACTATAAAGGCTAGAGTCATTGCAACCAAAACTATATAGCTTGCAAAGATTGACTTGCCAGGTATGGTGGCATACACCTGTAACTCTAGTCTCTACTTGAGACACTGAGACAGTTGGATCAAGGTTCATAGTCAAAGTGGGCCAAAACTTAATGAGGCTGGTCTCAAAAACAAGACTGGCATGGTGGTATATGCCTGTGGGTGTCCACAACTCAGGAGGTGGAAGGAGGAGGATTACAATCCAAGACCATTCTGGGCAAAAGGATGAGACCCTATCTGGAAAACAAAGACCCTATCTGGAAGCACCAAAGGATAGGGAAGGCTCAAATGTTGCACATGGCCCTAAGTTCAAATCTCAGTGTCAGTAAAGAGGAAAGGAAGAATGGGAAGAGGTGGGGGGAGGGAAGAAGGGAGGAAGGGAAGAAGAAAGAGACAAAGAAAGAAGGAAAGAAAGGGAACTTTAGGGAAGGGAAGAAGGGAAAGGAAGGGACGAGGAAGAAAGAGTGGGAAGGAGGAAGAGAGGAAGGGAGAGAGGGAGGGTTGTTTACCACCTGACTCCTTAACAGAACAAGGTTGAGGACTCTGGAGTTAGATCATCAGAAAGAAAAACTTGTTTGTTCTTCCCTAGGCTTCCCACAGAGAAATGCTCCATGTGCTGAGATTTAATGCAATGCCCTTAGCTTTTATGGGGGTTCATAAGACATAGTTACTTGAATGGAATTTCTGTGTCTTTTGCCATAAATAGTGCCTTGAATTTTATGCCAAGGAAGAAGTTTGTCTGCAGCTGACCTTCTACACATCATTTTATTACCCCACTGTAACCAGCATATTGAAAGTGGCAGGCAGAATAATTTTAGATAGTTGGAGGTGCTATGAACAGACAAGGCTCTTGGTTTTCATGATTATGCACTTATTTTTATGATTACCCTTTACCTGTGGCCAGTAACAGTGGTTTTCCATCTAAGAAACTACCACACTTTCTTTTTAATCTAATTAAAATTTTAATTTAATTGTATTGATTTTGGAAAATGTTGGGTAAGCTCTGGCTCACAGAGAAAGTAAACTTTGTCACTAGTCCCAGAGTGAAAGAAGTCTTCACATTTTACCCTGATTGCTGGGAATCTCAACACTAAAGGCAGCAACACTTCGTGATAACGTTCAGGGGTTTGAACTTTATTCCATTCTGCTTCTTGCCAGCAGTTAAGAGTGTGCTCAGAACTCTTACAGGCTTCCTGCACACACTGGTGGTTCTAAGACACATTCTCCAAGGCTAAGTTGGAAGATTATGGTACATGCACAGGAAGGGTTGCAAAATTGAACACAGCCATGAAGGACTGCATGCATAACAGTGCTTATTTTCTTATTCTTGTCATTTGTTTCTGTATAATTATTTATTTGTCTGTTGGAAGTACTGTGGATTAAACTCAGGGCTTCACACTTGCTAGTTAGCTACTTACGCCATAGCTGTAGCCTTGTTTTTTAAGTGCCAGTCCTGGGCCATGAACTTGGGGCCTAGGCTATGTCCTTGAGCATCTTTGCTCAAGAATAGTGCTGTACCACATGAGCACCACTTCCCACTTTTTTTCAAAGTAGTTCAATGGATTTAAGAGTCTCACAAACTTTTCTGCGCAGGTGGCTTTGAACCATCCTCAGATCTCAGTTTTCTGAGTAGCTAGGATTATAGATGTGAGTTACCGTCACGTACCTACCTCTAGCCTTTTAAAAAAATTGATTGTGTTTTTAAATAAGTTCTCATTTATATTTATGCTTCCTACCATATCTAGGATAACAGACATGCATCATGGTGCCCTGCTATTCGTTTGAATGGGGTATCAATAACTTTTGTGCATGGTCTGACCTCAATTCATAATCCTAAATTTAGCCTCCCAAGAAGATGGAATTCCAGGCATAAGCCACCAGTGCCCAGCCTTCTTACTACTTTTGATAACTAATTAGGACAGATTCCAGAGAGAGAGAGAGAGAGAGAGAGAGAGAGAGAGAGAGAGAGAATGTCTTGCTGAGGGGACACGATTTGTGAATTATTGTCTTCCTTGTCCTACAAGAGAGTCAGCCCATGGTGAGGAAGGTGGGGAGAGGTTGTTTTGGTGAGTAATTAGAGTGCTGAGTCTATCACAGACAGTGAACCCCCCAGCAGAATCTCAATGAAGCTACACAATAACCCTATCGGAGCAGATTCATTATTCATACTTGGTGTTGAAACTTGGGCTTAGAGATACTTGGATTTTATGGATCAATAAGATTTTTTTAAAAATCAGAGAAGAAACACCAACATCTATTTTCTTATAAGGTCAGTAGGAAAAGCCAACTCCCACCACCACCATCACATCATAAAAGCAATATTTTAAGTTAAGATGGCATCCGGATAACAAATCATTCTTACTACTATAAAAACCAAGAGTTAACTTGAAAATGAAATAATGACACTGTTCTTAATTGTCTCATTTCTCCACTCATGAAAGAAACATGGACATGAAAGGAATCAGGCTGAGCTTCTGGAACTTCCCTAATGCAGGCCGCAAAGGGGCTGACCTTAGTACCAACTGAGTTACCTTGGGATGCTGTGTGCAAAGAACCTGAGGCCTCTGAACAGGATTTTGAAAATGGAAGATATTGCTACTTGTATCCTTCAGAAATCAAATGCCATGAGCCAGTCAACCTTCTTAACCTTACTGACGTGAGAATTCAGTGTCAGGTTAGGTGTGACCAAACCACAGGGCCACCAGGATTCTAACTCTTGTACCTATCTTCTCCATCAGCACCATCCGGCCCTCGCTTCATCCTTGGCAGCTGCCAGGAGCCAGCTACAAAAAGATGCCTACGAGCTACTTTCGAGAGCATCATCTGTCTCTGAAGTACGGCCATTCGCCTGTCTGTTTCTACAGTTTTGGAAGGATAATACTTCCTTGGACAGTTTTGATCTCTTCCACAAATGTGCATGAATAACTCCTGAATGTGGGAAGAATGTGGTGAGAAGAGCGGAGGTGGCCAGCACTGGACAGGATCAGGGGTGTCTGAGACAACTAGAGATTCTGGTCCAGAGGGTGTGGGGTGGAGCCTGGAAGATGGTCCTGATGTAGTCCCATGACCACGACTGTGAGATTCTTCTCTGATCGCCAGGACAACCTGAGTCCTTGGAACACCATGAATTATGGCGATGACATCACATCTTGGCTCTGAGGGGGTCTGTCTGCCTGGAAAGCCTTGGAAAATGCCTTTCTGCTATGCCAAGGCTGTGTCTTCCTCCTCTCTCCTCTGCTTTTACAGCAGATAAGTATCATACCCTCCTCTTTCCCACTCCATAAAATACCTGCCTCTCTACAGCCAGATGTTCCAAGATGACATCACCCCACTGGGTCCCCAGCCCTCTCACAGGAAGCCCTGGATCGATAGCCAATGAATCAGTGAATGAACGCACAGCGGTCCCAGCCAGGGCTGGCCTGAATGAGAATCTAGCTTGGCTGGCTCTGTGACCTTGGGCAGTATACAACAAGTTCTCCAAGCTTCATGATATCATTTCTAAAATGAGAAAGATGATTCGAATAGCACTTACCTCACAGCATTGCTTTGAGGCTTAAGTGAAATAACCCTAGGAAACTCTTGGGCACAAAGCAAGCACTGGGGACATGCTAATTACAATTGTTGTGTCCTCATCTTTCTTTGTGCTTGCCAAATATTTGCCCAAGAGGAGCCTGGCAGGAAGCTGTGGCCTTTGAGGTGGGGGGTGAAAGGAGGGAGGGAAGGGAAGGGACAATTCAATTGTGAAACTCAGTCAGTCAACCCCCTCCCTCTTGTCACCAACCAGGGGAACCATGCCATGGAACCTGGGGCTCCAGATAACACAGACCTTGGAGTTTGACGCTAGGGTTCAGAAATCTAGCTTACAGCTCAATACAAAATCGCCCCCAAACAATCTTTTTCCTCACCACCAACCAGGAAGATGAGAGTGGGGTTGCCTCAGGAGCCAGAGGCCACTTGGCATTGGGGGAAATGGCAAAGGCTAGGTTTCCCTGGAGCTGGTGACAGCCTGAGCAAGCACCACCGAACATTACCAAGTCCCCATCAGTCAGCACACAGAAGGAGCGGAGATCACCACTCAGGAGTAGGTTTGACCAATTCACAACATGGCACTGACAGCCAGAGAGCATGTCCATATGTAGATGACCCAGAACAGGGCTCCCCCTGGACTTTCAGGACAAAGTCCAGGTTCCCCACGGCGGGGGCAGTCTACTGGCCCCTGTGGCTTGCTTCTGCCTTCCTTGATGACCTTCCAGTTGACCTTCCGTATTCTCATGGCTCGCTCTCTGCTCTAACTCATCGGCATCTGGCAGCCCTATCCTTTGCCACAGCACCACAGCCTGTGAGTTTCCCTTTTCCTTCTTCGCCCCTACTGAGCCTTCTGGCTGAAGATAGCTCTCCTGTACACCGTCTCCACCCAGGAGATCAAATGCTATCTTCAAGGGATGCCATATGCCTGTAGTGACTGTTACCATATGAACTTCATCTCCAATGCAGCCATGCTGGGAGATGAGACCTGTAAGAAGTGAACTGGATTGGTGCAGCTACCACAGGAGTGAGTGGGTTAGTCTTGTTGGGAGGGGGCGCCCATAAAGGGATGAAGTGTCTCCTCTCGGGTAAGCCTGTTCTCTTGCCTTCCGCTTTCTACCCTGAGATTGCGTAGCACAAAGGCCCTCTCCAGACATGGGCCTCTTCCCTGTGCGGCCTTGGATTGCTGACTCCAGAACTGTAAGACAGAACTCTTGTCTCTGGTTTAATTGTTAGAGCATCCTTCACAAAGCTTGTCAGGATTGCATCTTTACTCCTGCTCATGGAACTTCAGTAATATCTTTCCTCCTGACTAAACAGTAAGCTCCTTGGGGGTTGGGGAGGGGGCAGAATCTCCATTGCTCATTCTTTTATCTTCAGTCCCTAGCAGCTTGTCAGACATAATTACTTAATACTCATCTGTTGGTTCAATGGATTGAGGACTGGCATGCCCAAAGAGCAGGAATGACTTGTTCACAGTGGACAAACTTAGAGATGACTGCACTGAGATGGGAGAATTTAAGACTCTACCCAGAATGCATGCCACTTTTTGTCAAGGCGGAGACAAGGATCCTGCGACCTATGGAGAGCCGTGGCTGGAAGGTACAACCAGATTGGGGGACTGCAGGGTGGGAGGCATGGAAGCTGGGTCTGCCTTGGACCTTTTCTGAACAATAGCTCCAGGCAATCAGAAAGAAGGTCAATGTTTGGGAACTAAACTCCCCTTTTGGAGATGCTGGTCCTTATCTGCTTATTGAAAACTCTGTGAAGTCTCTCAAGTCAAAAGGAAACTTTTCACTGTAACAAGTAGAGAGTGTTCTTTGCTGAAGTAGACACATTCTGCACTCCATCAATTAACAGGTCCTAGAAGCAAAGCCTCCTTGAGGCACCAAGTACCAATGGGTGGGCATTAATTCCTCCAGAATGTTTCCGGAAGATCTACATGTGCTGTATGCCAGGCACCAGGGAACAGCAGCAGGGAACCAAACAAACATCTAATCCTCAAGAAGCTGCTATTCTGGGAGGAATGTGGCAAACACGAAACCAGTGAAGCATTGAATTCCCCCCAACTAGCCACTAGGTGAAGGCAAAGGAAGAGCGATTGAAGTAAGAGGTACAGGCTGATTGCTTGAGATGTGGGCAACTCCACAGCTGACAGCTTGAGACCCATAGCCCATTTGACCTATTGGTTCTGAATGGTAAACCTCACACAGAAGCACAGGTCTTCTTCCTAGGCATAATCTCGAAAATGAAGCAAGATTAAAGTATAGTGCACTTAACTATTTCTGGAAAGTAAAGGAATTACTTTGATGGAAAATAATTGTTGATGAGCCATTACTACTATTCGAGATGTGTCCAATGACATTGAGGTGTTCTTAATGAACTGTCATAACCATCATCTTTGGAGAATATAAAAATAAGTGCTTGGTATAGTGTCTGGAATGACCTCCCCTATTTTCCTCATAATATCTTGTGAATATCCACTTGGTAGTCTCCCAACCTTGGGAGTTTTCAAGAACATAACGCTTAGGGCTGAAGTGGGGAATGCTGCCTATATCCAGGCCCTAGAAGGGTCTAAAGCTGTTGAAACATTAAGTCGATCCCTCTCAGGATTTGGCAGAGTGGCTATACAATTGGAAGTGTTACTCAGTGCTTGCTCTCTTAGTAAGAAATCCATTTATCTTCTGCATGGGAGAAGGAGGAGAAAATCTGTTCCCCATCCCAGGACCCCAGCCCAGTAGCTGCCCTGGCTGACCCTGGCCAGCCAGGAGTGTGGAGCATTTTCCCTATGTGGAGAGGAAGAGAAGGGATGGAGACAGAAAAATGAGGCTCGCCTGACCCCTTGTGGTTCATGGCTCTCAAAGCCTGCTCATAGTTGTCCGGTGAGGTCAGGCAGTAGAGAAGTTCAGCATGAATGTGAGTGCCTATAGTGGATTGAACGGTGATCCCTGAAGGACCTGTCCCTACAGTGTGGCCTTAGTTGGGAAAAGGATGTTTGGTGACGTAATGAAGTCAAGAATCTTAAAGTGAGATCATGTGGGTCACTCGGGCTGGCTCTAGATGCAGGGACAAGTGAGCTTGTTTTAACAGGCAGAACATAGACACCCTCAGAAGAAAGTCCACATGAAGACAGAGGCAAAGACTGGAGCTACACAGCTACAAGCCAAGGAGTGTCAGGGATTCTAGCAACCACTAACAGCTAGGACACAGGACTAGATGGATTCCTCCAGAAAGAGAAACTAATTAACAAAAATAAACCTTGTCTTTGGACTGCTGGCCTTCAGGACTGTAAGAAAATAGATTTCTGTTATGTGATATGGCATCAAATTCAAGGCACAAGACAGTGCCTTTTATATTCAAAATGGAGTTAAGGCGATGTTGAACATGAACTATATAACTTGTGGGTGGGCTGAGAGGGAAAACTGGGAGAGAGCCAGGGAAGAGGTGACATTATCCAAAAAGAAACGTGTTCTTTATCCACTTTATGTATCTGTAAACCCCTCAGAGAGAAGCACTCAAAACCAGTAGTTTCCAAATACAGGGATCACTTTGGCATTTGTTGAAGTAGATTTCTGATTCTGAGTGAATAAGCCTGCTGTCCTGGCTGTGGAATCACATGTTTTGTTTGTTTGATGGTGGGGCTTGAACTCAGGGCCCAGGTGCTGTCCCTGAGTTTTTTGCTCAAAGCTAGCACTGCCCCTAGTCAAGTTCCCTATCTAGAAGGAGAGGGAAGCAGGTTTTCTTCTTCCTGCTTTGAAGGTGAGAAAAATAAGTGCTAAGAAAGATGAAGACATTTTCTTGAGGTCATAGCATTGGCACATACATGTCAGAGGTCTAACCAGAGCACAGATCTTGCTCATGCTCTTCACTATGGTGTAGTAATGATTCTATCAGTATCTGAGTCCTGGGCACAATTCTAAACATGGGGTGTGTGTGTGTGTGTTTGTGTGTGTGTGTGTGTGTGACTCAAAGTCACTTCCAACTTCCCGTCCAAGTTTCCATTCCTTTGGAATGCCCTCTTTTATGGAGAACACATTGCCCTCTAGTGGACTTCTGAAGTATTAAATTCTTAGGCTACTGCCTTGGATCATTTTCTATTGCTATTGCAAAAAATACTTAATACTGGGTAATTTATAAAGGCAAGAAGTTAAATCTAGAAGCTGGGACATTTAAGAGCTTCAGGCTGCTTCAACTCATGGAGGAAAGCAGAAGGGCAAAGCAGGAACATGAAGAAGAGACAAAACGTGCAATGCAGCCTGGATTTATAACGGATCATACTCATGGTAACAGATCTAGTTCCAAGAGGGCAAGAACTCACTCTCAACAGAAAGGCATTCACCATCCTTCACAACTTAATCACCCTTTAAAGGCCCTACCTCCCCAAACCATTATTGTGGGAATAAAATTTCAGCATGAGTTTTGATAAGGACAAGCTAGAACCAGACCATAGCAAACACTAAGTGTGAATTACATCCTTGCAATTTTGGGCTTCATTCCTCCAGTTCTTTGAAGTAATGTATGTTCTGGATTCAGGATAAGAGACACAGACATGGTCTGTGCTGTGGGTATCACCTTCTAGGACCTTTTGAGGCAAGCATAGAGACAATACTTTCCTAGAAAAGATTTTTTTCTTGTACAACGTTGATGATCAGAAGAAATGGATACATTTTATCCTTTAGTAGCTGTTTCTTCAGGTATAAAAATAAGATAAAATTGGCTTACCAGCCTAGGTTAACAGGACAGAGATGAAAGATTTATCTTTAAGCTTAACAGGTCTTAGCCAGACACCAGTGGCTCACACCTGTAATCCTAGCTACTCAGGAAGCTGAGATCTGAGGATTGTGGTTTGAGGCCAGCCTGGTCAAGAAAGTCCAATTAACTTCCAAATTAAAAGAGCAGAAGAAGAGCTTGGGCTCAAGTGGCAGAGCAGTAGCTTTGAGAGAAAAAAAAAACTTGGAGACAGCACCTGGCCCCTGAGTTCAAGCCTCAGGACTGGGAAAAAAATGACAAAAACTAAGAGGACTTGAGAACAGACTAGGTCATGATTCCAAGATGGCACCAGGATTTTGACCAGGTTGATAGGAAGAATGTTAATTCCACTGGGAAAGATAAGACAGACAACCAATCTGGGACCAAAAAAAGGGTAATTTACATGTTTATGAGTCTAAAATGACAGCAGGACAGATATGTGGCAATGTTCAAAAAGCAGTTGGAAGGAGATATGGAAAGAAGACATGGGCTCATAAAGGTGGGAGAAAGCAATGACCAGGGCACAGGTCTGAAATCCAATAGTCTAGGTTTAACTCTTAAACCGTTGCTTCATAGCCAAGTTATTTAACCTCTCAGTGTCTTGGACCGGGCACTCAAAAAGGTAAAATAATAATTGCTATGAGAATGAAAAGCATTAGTGCATCTCCATGGCTTAAAATATATGTCAAATGCTCTCAGTCCACTGGAATACAAGCTCTCTAAAACAGGGAACTTTGTTCTTGATTTCTGTCTTCTAATGTAGGGTGAACACTCAAGAAATAGTCATTGAATAAGTGGATGAAGGGTGAATGAATGACGTCAATAACATGGGCTGATGGAAGATGTGCTATTGAATTGAGAGATATATTTATTATTATTATTATTATTATTAATTATTATTGTTGTGAGTCAAGGAGCTTGAACTCTGGGCCTGGGTGTGGTCCCTGAGCTCTTCAGCTCAAGGTTACCACCCTACCCACAATCCCACTTCCTGTTTTTTAGTGATTAATTGGAGATAAGAGTCTCCCATTCTTTAATGCCTGTGCTGGCTTTGAACCACGATCCTCAGATCTCAGCCTCCTGCTTAGCCATTAGCATGGGGTCTTGTGGTGGTTCCATTTAGTTTAGAAATAACTGTGACCTGACCCAGGATGCCTTTATGTTGGAAGGCAGGCAGACACCAAGCATTGGTTTTGTCCTCTGTCCTGTGGAACTCAGCTGGGGGTTGGGGCAGGAAATACAGGGGAGAGAAGGTGGGTGGGGAAGGTATTGATGGGAATCAGAGAGTGCCCAGTCAGTAATGGCTAAAAGGGTACATTGTCTCAGCTTGTAATCAGTGCTAAGGAGCCCTGTGTTATCTTACCTCCAGAGCCCAACACCATACCAGAGCTGCATGTGAGAATGCCTGCTTTTCTCTCTTCTCTCTCCTCCTCCTCCTTCTCCCCCCCCCCACCACCACTTTCTTTCTCTCTGGAATCTGAAATATACTGCCTGGCTCTAAACTCTAAGACTTTGGAGCCCAGGGGGGAGCCTGAGTCACTGTCTCTACAGATGAGGAAGTTAGGAGACTTGCATAGTGTCACCCAGAAAATGTGTGGCTGAGCCAGACTCAGTTTCATTACTTTCAATCCAACACACATCCCAGAATACCATTTGGCCCGGCTCATGCTCTAAGTTTTTAAGGCTGTGAATTGTCTTGGGAAAGTTTTAGTGCTATATCCATTAGTCTGTGTTGCCTTTATTATAATCATTTTTCAAATGTTCAAAAAGTATTCAGTGTTGCTGGGGGGTGGTGGCTCTCACTTGTAATCCTAGCTGCTCAAGAGGCTGAGATCTGAGAACTGCATTTCTGAGCGAGCCTGGGCAGGAAAGTCCATGAGACTCCTTTCCAACTAACCACCAAAAAGTCAGAAGCAGGACTTTGGCTCAAGTGGTAGAACACTAGGCTTGAACAAAACAACAACAAAAATAACTCAGAGACAGTGTCCAGGCCTTGAGTTCAAGCTCCAAGATCCCCACACACATAGACACACACACACACACACACACACACACACACACACACACACACGCTCAACTATGTCTTAATTTTTTGACCTAAGAATTGTTTAGGAGATAATTTAAAGTTTTTTTTCAGTCCTTTGAAGTTTTCTGCTTTATTGGTTAGAATTTTCTGGTTTCAAGGAGAATAACTCCAACGGACTGAAGTGGCTGGAACATTATCGGGAGCCTCTTTCCATCCCAATCTCTACAATTGCCTATGCATTTCTATTTCTGTCTTTTCCCTTTCCCTTCCCCTCCCTTTCTTTTTCTCTCCCTGTCTTCACCTTCCTTTCCCCTCCTCCTCTTCCCACTCCTTCACATTCTCCTCTGTCTTCTTCCAGTGAATTTCTTCCGTTTTCAATTCATATGTCAGACCATGATCACTGAAGACTCCCAAGTTTATGTATTATAAATCAAGTCACCTAGGGGACATTCCTCTCTGTGTGCTTCAATTCCTGGTTCCCTAGTTTATTCCTCATTCTGAAGATTGGCCACTCCCTCTAATCCTCTCCCTAGAAGCCATTCAGTGATGTTTGAGTGCTCTCTCTGTCAGTCTTGGTGGATATGTCCCCTTTTCCCACCAGTCCACTCCACTATGACACTTTCCACATAGCTATTTTCAAAAGTTGACAGCTGGACAGCTTATTCTTGAATTGAACTAGACTCTGGCTTTTCATCCCTCTGTCACTTCTAACCTTTGGTGACTCAACCCTAACATTAGATTCTCTCCCGTATAGTACTCCCTCTTCATGGTTTCAGATGAGTTTCTAATAAGCCCAAAACTAGAGTCCCTTTTTCTGGATGCCTTTTCTGTTGATAGTTTCACATGTGCTAACATATCAGAAACGTCAAAATGAAGTGATCTACAGACCACAGATGTGTCCTTAAGGTACCAGCAGGGCCAAGCCTGTTTCAAAGAGTCAAGGGGAGAAGAAAGCGTCTACTAATGTGTTCCTTAGCTAGTGGTCAATGATTCTAGCAGCTGACGACCAGCCTCTTCAAATCTCTGCTTTGCCTGCCCAGTAAAATCTCCTTATAACCTTCCTCTTTGTAAGAACACACATGCTTACATTTATGTAACATCTATGTAACAAATATATATTATATATTTTATATGTTATTATATAATTCCCATCTCAAGACCCTAATTTAATCACATCTGCAAGACACCTATTTCTGAGAAAACACTTCCAGTTTTTAGGGAATCAAGACTCCAATATCTTTTTTTTTTTTTTTTAGTCAGTCTTGGTGCTTGAGCTCTGGGCCTATACGGTGTCACCAAAATTTTCAGCTCAAAGCTAGCCCTCTACCACTTTGAGCTAGCTCCACTTCTGGTTTTCTAGTTGTTAACTGGAGATAAGAATCTCATGGACTTTCATGCCAAGGCTAGCTTTGAACCAGGATCCTCAGATCTCAGCCTCTTGAGTAGCTAGGATTACAGGCATGAGTCACAAGTGGACTGGCTAAGACCCAATATCTTTGGCAGGAGTCATTCATTCAGACTTCCACTACCCTGAAGGCCACCAGTTTAACTTTTGTTATTCAACCAATACTCCTGAGTATGGACACTATCTAGGCACTGAGCTGATCTCTAGGAATGGGTAGTGGTAAATGAGGAAACTATACTCCAGCAAAAGACACCACACATCCAGACCGGTACCAGATGAGCTCAGTTCCTGACTCTTACATTCTTAGACTCACAGTCCTCTCCAGCTGATCAGTCGCTGAACAATGTGAAATTAAGAGATTTTGCAGTGAGAGGAGAGGGAAGAGGCCTCAATAATGCCACTGTCTCCTTGGTATTTATGCTTTCCATCTTCTGTCAAATGCCCCAATAAATAATCTAGTCTAGTCTTCACAGCAAAGGTCTGATTGTCCCTTTTCATTTATTTTTCAGTTTTTTTTTTCTTTTATTACCATGCATTAGTTGTACTAGGTAAGTTTCACTGTGACATTTTCATATGTGCATACAAGGAATCCAACTCAAACTCACCCCCTCTCTTTCCTTACCCCTGCGGTGGTATTTCAGACATGCAGATAAAACATTTTGATTAAAATAATCTTTCTTTACAAATTAAAATTGAACCGAAGTACAAACTGAAACAACTGAAGCTCCAAGTGCAAAATGAGTTTTCTAGGGTTTTACGATCAGCAAACTTCTGCCGAAAACCAAATCCAGGCCTGTCAGACTCTGGAGTTCTTAGACTTGATTCTCCCAAGCCATCTGTGAACTGGATAATGGTTAGGTTATAGTGCTGGGATCCTTTAGATTATAGACACTAAGAAGGGGGAAAAAGACAGGCAGGGCTGTGGGAAGAACAGCATTCTGGCCCTGCTTACTCCACTTCCCATCTCTGTGTCCTTGAGGGAGTCGTTTCACCACTATAGCCTCAGTTTTCCCATCTGCAACATCAGGAGTAGGATCAGAGGAGTTCGAAATCTCCATCTAACTCCTTCCTTCACCAACAGTCCCAACCCACCAGCCACAGGAAGTTTCTTTTTGAGGGAGAAAGACTCCTGGCCAGACACTGGCAAGATATAGAAATCTCTTAACAGGACACTGAGATCTCACCAACCCACCAGCCTCAGATGGAAACCCCGAAGCCAGTTCTAGGGGCTGTCACAGTCTTTAAACATCTTCTAGTTACCTCATCTTGTAGGTAAGAAACACACTACGAGGCATCCAGTGATGGGCCTACCTGCACGGCTGGTAAGTTACATCACCAGGCTCTAGCAAGGAGCCTCATTCAAGTGAGCAGATGGAGCACAAATGATACCAGGCAAGAAATCCACTGGTCCAGCAAAGGAAACCAGATCTCTCATTGCACACTTTTTATCCCTCCTCAGGAAGTGAAAGGATGTGGGAGAAAAGCATAAAATGCAGAGTTCAGTATGGAGAGATTTGACCACAGAGGGAGCATGGGTTTTGTTGTCCCACTCTGATTTCTGGGGGCCTCCGTTACGTCGCTCATGAAACACATTCCAACACCCTCCATCATACATTAAGTCAGATTTATTATCTAACTATTAAAAAGTTGAGGTGCAATTAGCAAGGTGACATGATGTTATGATTTATAGACATTTAATTAAAACATCATTAGAGTTAATATTTGTTTTGCTTTGCACCTTAGATCCTAAGGATTTTATAGGACCTGGATAAACTCTAAACCCAAAGATAGGGTACAGAGTCACAGTCAAATTTGCTCACCTCTGATACCCATTCTAACTGGTCAGGGTCATGTCCATCAGAGAGGCCTCCCAAAAGATGGAACAACCCTGTTTCCACGGCTCACTCTGTCATCTTGGTTAAGGAATGGCCTGAATCAACCACCTCCATTTGGTCTCTGGTGGAAGGAAGGAAAATGCCACACAGTGTCCCAACAGTAATCTGTTATGGATTCCAGAAATCTGAGGCTCACTTGGGGTTCCATCCTCTGTGTGCCAAAAGCAGGAACCCACCGCCACCTGACCACATAGATGCTACTGGAATCCATCCCTGCTGCTCAGCACTCTGGAGTATGCAGCTCCACAGAGAATAAACAGGCCTGGTGCTAGCATCTGAGCCTCCATCTTTATAGCTACAGCTAGTGCCATAAAACCCTCAAGGCAAAGGAAGGGAGCCTGGCCTTTGGAGTCAGACATTCCTGAATATAAACTTTGATTCTGTCACCTACTAACTGTGAAAGTTGGGGGAAGTTTACTAGATCATTCTTCCATTTTTTTATCTCTTACATAGGGGGAAGCCCTCCTGTTTCAAAGAGTTTGTTAGCTCTGAGGAGGATGTTGTTTATAACACACCAGGCCTATAATAACTCTGCTAGTCTACCTTGACTGCCATCTTGTTTGTCAACTTGATTAGTAAATTGTACCTATCAAGGTGTCTGTGAGGGGTGTTGTTAGAAAGGATTCCCTATGGGGGAGGCCTATCCTGAGTGTGGGAAACATTATCCCACAAGCTGGGGGCCCAGATAGAATAAAAGGGTAAAAAGGAGAAAAATAGCTAGTGAAAAAAGTCTCTGTCTCTCTGTCTCTGTCTCTCTCTCACACATATACTCTCTTCCGTCTTTTTGTCTCTCTTATCTCTCCCCTCCCCCCCACCCTCTCTTTGTGCTTCCTCGCCACCATGTTGTGAATTGCTCACAGCTATGCTATATTCTTACTGCCACAATAGACTGAAACCTCTGAAACATGAGCAAAATAAATCTTTCTTCTCTGAAGTTGTTTATGCCAAGTATCCTATCATATTGCTGATAAAACTAACACAGTAGCCGAATTACTTCCTTTGCTGTTCCATGCCACTTGCTTCTTTGAATATGCATGGTGTAGCCTAAGAATAAAGTTACACAGCCCAAGGCATCTGGAAGTGGAACTTGGGCACGGATTTGAACCTATACTTGGCCTTCAGTTATCTGTGTGACTTTGGGCCAATTACTTAACTTCTTGCTCTGTGAAAGGGAAATGAAAACGTTATATCCCTCTAAGGGTAGTTGGAAAGATTAAATGGCCATGAAAGTGTTCAAAGTAATGCCAAGCACAGAGAAAATCCTCACTGTTTACTCATTATTGTAATTTTTGTAGTATCAATAAGTTTTTGTAGCATCAATAAGTGCTAATAAATTTAAATTAATCCATAGGTATCCTAGGAAAGACTGGAGACTCACATATTAGAGATTGAAGCCCCTCCTGCCCAAGCAATTTCCCAGAGTTCAATAAAGTTGCAACTTCCATCTTGTACACATCAAGGGAGTACCAGAACCCAGGCTTAAATCCATTCTTGTCTTCTAACTTCACAACTCGTTCCTTTTGTACAGTGCTGAGGTGGCTTTAATACGTCACTGGAATCATCTCATTAACATCCCAGATCTGAGCCCTTTCACCGAAAGGCTGTTCTTTCCCTATTTTATGAACAGATAGGTCAAGGGAGTCAGGGCCAAGGGTATATGTCTAACCCAGCCACTCAGGGAACAGAATCAGGAAGATCATGAGTGTGACACCAGTCCAGGCAAAACAGCAGTAAGACCCTGTTTTGAAAACAAAAGGGGTGGAGGTCTGGTCAAAGTGGCAGAGCATTTACTTTATATAATAGAGGCTCTGGGTACAACATGAAGTATTAAGCACCTGGATGGGTGAGTGGATGGATAGATGGATGAACAAACGGCAGTTTCCCCCATCCTAAAGCTGAGTCTGGGTAAGAGAGCCATGTGCCTGGTTGTTGGTCTTGATTTTCTCATTACCATTGTTCCTGGGAAGAGACTGAGCACTGGAGTGCTAACCAGATGACCCCGGGACATTGGTCAAAGCATTGACTGAGCACTGTAAGGAAATGAACTGTGACTTCAGAAGACCTGGACTCCTTTTTAAGGGCTAGTATATGCTGTGTGACTACACAAAATTTGTGACTATTGAACTTTTTCTTGTTCTGGTAACTAGGGCTTGAACTAAAGGCCTAGGTACTGTCCCTAAGGTTTTTACTCAAGACTAGTGCTCTTCCATTTGAACTATAGCTCCACTTTTGGCTTTTTTGTTGGTTAATTGGAGATGAGTCTGGCATTGGCCAGGCGCTGGTGGGTCACAACTATAATCCTATAGGCTATTCAAAAGAGGCTGATATCTGAGAATTGTTGCAGGAAAGTCCATGAGTCATCTCCGATCAATCACTCCAAAACCAAAGGTGGTGCTGTGGCTCAAAGTGGTAGAGTGCTAACCTTGAGAAAAAAGGCTCATGGACAGTGCCCAGGCCTTCCTGCCCAGGCTGGCTTCAAACTCTAATCCTCAGATCATAGTCTCCTGAGTAGCTGGGAGGAGCTGAGATTACAGGCATGAGCCACTGGCATCTAGCTTAGTATTGAATTTGACTCATTCGTAAAAGAAAGATAAAATGCCAGCCTAAAATGTTAACTCCTAGAGTAACTGCTCCAGCTAAGGATGCATGCAGTCCCTCAACACTCTCCCTCTTGATCTGAAATCCAGGGAGATCTAGTAGCTCCTTCCCCTTATGTATATACAAGCTGCTTTAGAAGACTGTTCCCCTGAGTCTCTTGTGGGCTAAGTGTAGCTATTATTCTTGATTGATAGACAGATGAGGTAGTCAGGATGCAGAAGAGTAAAGTTCAAGGTCATCTGCAGCCATCCAGGACCCATGGATCACAAGAGCATTTTGGAGGTCTAAGTCTCACACCAAGGTCTCTCAATTGCCCCTATTATTTCCTGCAGAGTGTGTCTCACATCCAACCCTTCAAATTACCTTTGACAACTTGAAAATAGGGAAGTGCCAGAGTTTCAATTAAGTTGATCCCTAACATGTGAAATTAAAAGATAATTGTAAATGCTTGTAAACCTATCTCTTACTGTTTGAGAGTAGATGAACTGAAGAAATTCCTAGAAACTATTTCCCTGTGAGATCTTCCCTTTGGGCAACTCTTAAATGGACTCTGCCTCTCTGGCCTTCAGAAGGTATTTGTGTCCTGGTTTCTGATACAGGAGACTCTGAGTGGACAGAGCCAATTTATCCTAACTTGCTCTGTCGTCCCTAATGTACTATCACACAAGTGACTTGCTCTGCAGTGCTAGAAAGAAAACAATAAAATGCACAATTAAGAGTGTGGCTAATGCCTGCCAGAGAGTCAGGCTCTCTGGAGGTCACATTTCCCAGGAACTCATTGTCTGGGGACAGTCTCCCTAAGGCCTGAAGAAGGGCTCAGCTGTAGGATGCCTGCCTTGCCCTTTATCCACATTGCCACATAGAGTGGGAAAGTAGGGGGAGAAATTGAGGTGCTGAGGTCCTTTTCACCTAGGGATCCTCTAACTTGAGAACTGACCTGCTTGTCCCTTTCTGTGAGCTTTATCTCTATACAGCCTTCAGTCCAACCCTTGCTTAATGGAGCCTGTCTAACTTCTCTAATTTCTATGATGCTGAATAACCCAAAATGATCCTACTATGCTATCATTTTTCTTATTTTGGAGTACATTTAAGTCTCCCTGGCTCTCTCCTTTGTCAAGAGACTGAAGGAGTTGGGATTTCTTGGGTTCTTTTAGCAAATGCAATTGACTTGACAAGAAGGTCACTTCCTTCAATATTATCAATAAACAGAAGTTGTGGTATATTAGCAAAAATCGGTATATTTCCAAGGAAATAGAGTCAATACGATAGAAAAGGATGGAGGGAAGAGCACGAGGAGGAGGAGAGGGAGGAGGAAGAGGAAGAAGAAGGAGAAGGAGAAGGAAAAGAAGAAGAAGAAGAAGAAGAAGAAGAAGAAGAAGAAGAAGAAGAAGAAGAAGAGGAGGAGGAGGAGGAGGAGGAGGAGGAGGAGGAGGAGGAGAAGAAGAAGAAGAAGAAGAAGAAGAAGAAGAAGAAGAAGAAGAAGAAGAAGAAGAAGAGGAGGAGGAGGAGGAGGAGAAGAGGAAGAGGAAGAAGAAGAAGAAGAAGAAGAAGAAGAAGAAGAAGAAGAAGAAGAAGAAGAAGAAGAAGAAGCAGAAGAAGCAGAAGAAGCAGAAGCAGAAGCGAGCCCATGAGGAAACAGTGAAGAAGAGAAAGGGGAGAAAAGAGAAGAAAGGTTTCTAAGGAAATGGCTCATGTGGTTATGGAGGCTAACAAGTCCACATCCAAATGCTGTCAAACAGTGGAATTCTTCCCCCCTTTATGAGAGGGTCTACTTTTAGTCCTATTCACACCTTCATCTGATTGCAATAGGCTCATCCAGGTTGGAGCAGACAATCTGTGTTATTTAATTTACAGATTCAGAATTCAATATCAGGCTAAACATCCTCACAGAGATATGCAAATAATATCATCTGGGCAGCCCATAGCGTAATCAAGTTAACACACAAAATTAACCACATCTCACTGTTAAAAAAAAGTAGGGTAGAGAACCTGCATACTCTTCATATAGTCATGAGCCAGGCATTTTATATGCCTCTCTCTGGTGTCACACAGCCATATGTGGCAGATCCCCAGTCTGGTTCACTCTAGAAGCTATTTTTCCATTGTGCCTAGCTTAAATGATCCTAAATGTGACCTTTTCCCAAGAGTTTCATCAGATAACGCCAATGGTAACAAAACTCAGGACACCATTTGTAACCGGTACATGAGACACACCTTGTTGAGGACTAACGTAGTGACATTAGCGACTTTCATTCAGAAAGTTACGTCTAAGTTCCTGTACTGACTGTTCCTACTCTTGGAAGAGCTCATTTGAGTAATCCCATGTGAAAGGAGCATAGAGAAGCAGACTGTAAGTAAATTATAAAGTAGAAAAGTTGGTTGTTTTTTGTTTTGTTTTTTATCTGACAAGCTGAAGAGGCTCATGTCCTGGGCATTGTTCCTGAGTTCTTCAGTTCAAGACTACCACCCTACTCCCAGGCCTGGGAGTTGTCCCTGAGCTCTTCAGCTCAAAGGCTACCACCCTACCCTTGAGCCAAGCCCCACTTCTCATTTTCTAGAGGTTAATTGGAGATAAGAATCTTGGGTCCTTTTGTGCCCTGGCTGGCTTTGAACTGTGATCCTCAGATCTCAGCTTCCTAAGTAACTAGGATTACAGGCATGAGCCACTACACTCAGCTGGACAGGCCAGTTCTATTTCTCAGGCACTTCAAATCCTAGCTGTCCCATAGTTCATCTTGTGAAGTCACATGATTCCTAAAGCCGGAGATGTCTTATTGACTGGGGTCTTGTGGAACCAAGATTAGCACCTGCTATGAGCCCTAGGTGATTACCACTCTGGGTACTTTAAGCCCAGGGAACTGTTGACCAGCTGGTGGAGAGCAGGAGCCAACTAGTTAACTCACCATCTACAGTACAGGGAAGCTCATTTTAGGGTGCTGTCTCTCTGACTTGTTGGCCCATATCTTAAAGAAATTCTAAGCTGGGCACGTGGCTCATGCCCGTAATCCTAGCTACTCAGGAGGCTGAGATCCGAAGGTCATGGTTCAAAGCCAACCCAGGCCCTGAAGCACGTGAGACTCTGATCTCCAATTAATCACTAGAAAATGGGAAGTGGCACTATGGCTCAAGGGGGAGGGCGGTAGCTTGGAGCTGAAAAGCTCAGGGACAGCACACAGGCCCAGGGATAGGGTGGTAGCCTTGAGCTGAAGAGCTCAGGGACAGTGCCCAGGCCCAGAGTTCAAGCCCTATGACCAACAAACAATAAATAAAAAGAAAGACATTCCATATCCTCTGTGCTAGTGCTATTCCATCATATTGTGTCTGAGAGAGGGGTAATGACTCAATCCATTCACCTTCCCTGCCAAAGAGGATCTCTTTCAAAACCCCAGCTAGCCCTGATACATGAATGCTGGGTTATGGAAAAGAGCTCATGGCTGATGTTGTGTAGAGCCATGGCTAGACTGCTTAGGGAGAAAGGAGGCTAGAAAATAGGTGCAAAATGAATTGCAGCAGAGTAGCTATTCAACTCCAAGCTAGAGAAGTGCGCAAAAGTGGGTGGAGGGGACTTTAGAATGGGTCCCAGTATATGTGGGCATCACAGCAAACCTTGCTTTAAGAAAGAGCTCAAGCTGGATGCTGGTGTTTCTCACCTGTAATCTTAGCTACTCAGGATGCTAAGATCTAAATACAGCAGTGGGAAATCATCCCAGGAAGAAAAAGATAAAAGGAAGAAGAAAGGAGGAGGAAGAGGAAGAGCAGGAGGAAGAAGAAGAGAAGGAGGAAGAGGAGGAGAATGGGGAGGGAGGAGGAGAGAGAAGGAGAAAAAAAGAGGAGGAAGAGGAGGAAGAGGAGGAGGGGGAGGAGGAAGAGGAGGAGGGGGAGGAAGAGGAGGAGACAAGGAAGAGAAAGATGATTAATTAGGGTTTGCCTTCTGAATAATAAAGGAAATCATTTGAAAATGTTTAAGGTGACCAGAGGGTTCTCCAAATTCCATTGCTAAAGCACCCCTGGCTTACGGAGAGCAGTGTGGGTGGCACTGTCAGAACCACATCTCTGGCATCGCTGGAGGGACAGCCCACAGCCAGACTTCCTAACCATCAGGAGACATAGATAGACTTTCATGGCAAGCCAGGATTGTACATCTCCAGACATGGACTCTACTAAACAAACCCCAGAAGCCATTTTGGGAAGGGACAGCAGAGATGTCACAGTGCAAATTGTGATAGATTGGACCAGTTTCTGTCAAGATGGGGGTGGCCCAGGATTCTGTCCCCTTTTTTGTGTTTAAATTTTGAGCATTTTGCTCATTCCAGGATAGGGTGGAGCTGACAGTGGGTTGCGGTGGACGATGAACGAGCAACTCTAAGGCCAGGTGGATCATGCAGGGGAAGGAACAGAGGGAGAAACAGCAGAACAGACAACAAAGCAGAACTCCCAGAGGCTCCCCACTCCAGAGCTGAACTTGCAGCTTTGACGAAGCTGACTTTAAGCCGACCTTCAGCCACGCTTCTTAGCAATGTACACTGGGCAATCGCTGGTAAATCTTTATTAATTTTAATTGGCGGCACCCATTTATAAGAACCATTAAAAAGGATAAATTGAGCCCATCCGGCGTAATGTCTTTTGTTAATTAGTTTGTCAGCACTGTTTTAATATCCCCTAATGACTTCATATTTCAGACCTGACATTAAAGGAGACGCTATGAGAAAGGAAATGGTCTTATCTCAGTGCACTCTACCGTTTTTCTTTTTTGAACAAAAAGTGTCCTTCCAAATGCTGACCAAGGTTAGGTGTCACTTAATTCTCATAGGTAGGTGCTTGGAGACTTTAACATACCCTAATTTCTCTCCTACCCCTTCATTATCTCTTAGCTTCCCCCTTCCTTCCAACCTTCTGAGCCCCAACCCAACATCCTGTTTTTTTTTTCCTTTCCTTACTTCGTTGTTTTCAACAAATATTTATTGAGCTCCTCAGTCTCAGAGAGATGAGTTGGGATAAAGTCAAGTAGGTTGTGAATACTTCAAAAAAAAGTGGAGGGAGGAATGGCACTGTGACTCAAAGTGGTAGAGCTCTAGCCTTGAGCAAAAGAGTTTAGGGAGAATGCCCAGGTCCTAAGTTCAAGCACTACAACCGACCAAAAAAAAAGTATAATCCATTAAACTGGGTGTCCTGGATCCAGCCTGTAATCCTAGTTACTCAGGAGAGCTGAGATCTGAGGGTCGTGATTCAAAGCTAGCCCAGGCACTAAAGTCTGTGAGACTCTTCTCTCCAATTAATCACCAGAAAACTGGAAGGAGCACTGTGGCTCAAGTGGTAGAGCACTAGTCTTGAGCTGAAGGGCTCAGGGACAGCGCCCAGGCCCACAATTCAAGCCCCATGGCTACTGCCACCACCAATAACAAAAGAGATTGCAAATCCTATCTAGAAAAAAAAAACTCTAAAAGTGGTATATTCTCTATTGATTTGAAGATCTCTTCTCCAAAAATGTAAAGCCAAACTCAAAGTATTTTTTGCTTTGTTAGCAAATAAACTAAGGGAACGATAAAAAAGAAAGACAAATAGATAAAAGATAGGTCTTTGCTCCTGGTCCAAACCAGCTCTAAATTCAGATGAAAATCATAACTGGGCCAAGAGTTGATGACTCCCACCTGTAATCCTGCTGTCTCAGGGGGATGAGATCTGACAATCATAGTTCAAAGCAAGTCTGGGCAGGAAAGACTGTGAGACTCTTATCTCTAATTAATCACCCCTCAAAACTGGAAGTGAAGCTGTAGCTCAAGGGGTAGAGTGCTATCCTTTAGCAAAAAAGCTCAAAGCAAGAACCCAAAGGCAGAATTTAAGCCCCAGATTAACACAAAATAAAGCAAAAACACCTGGGTATAGTTCCTGAAAATGGGCAGAAAGGGAGAGAGGAGGGGAGAGAGGAGAGGTTTAGAGGACAGAGAAAAGAGGGAGGAGAGGGAACCTGGGGGTGAGGAAGAGAGAGATGTGAATATTAGGGTCACTGCTTTACAACCCCCCCCATTACAGTCCAGGAGACAAATGAAAGGACAGACTGGAGTTCTGGAAGCTTCCAGAATTCTGGTAGACTAAACCAAAGTTGGCCTTGCTACTATGCAATGAAGTATTTCCTTCTCTCTCTCTGACTTGGTCTGCAAGTCCCAAGGCCACTAGGGATCAAGAGCAGGGGTCATTCCAAAGAGGAAGGGGAGGTCATTGCTGTTCCTGTGAGCCTCTGAGCCTTCTGGTTCATGGCAGATGTCTTTGCTTGATTACATAAGTTTACAAGCAATATTATCTAACTCTAACTGAATTACCCACACAAAAAGACAATTAGGAATTGCAGCTTAAACCACAACTTGACATGAAAAATGAGATCTGAAACTGCCTCTACACCCTCTACAAGCTCTTTGTCAACCACACAAGGTAAAAAAAAATAATGTTGATCTAAATATATCTGACAAGCAATTGGTTAAAAATAGATATGAAAGATTATTAAGCAGACTATTTAAGATGTATATTTATACCCACTATTACTCCCAGTACACTTTACTATATGTACCCTGTGCCTTCAGATATAAACTTATGGTTGTGTCACTAACGCATACTTTGTGGATAGACATAAGTGGAGATACCTGCATGCCCCCCCAATTCTTTCTTTTTGTCATTTGTGGGGCTTGAACTTGAGGCATGGGTGCTGTCCCTGAGCTCTTTTGCTCAAAGCCAGTGCTTATAACTTTGAGCTATAGCTCCACTTCTAGGCTTTGAGTGGTTAATTGCTAATGAGATTCTCATGGGAACTTTTCTGCTTTGTCTGGCTTTGAGCTCTGATCATCAGATCTCAGTCTTCTGAGTAGCTAGGATTATAGATGTGAGCCATCGGTACTCAGACTCAATTCTTACGGATAAGGTATCAACTATAAAAGTAGGTCCGGGGGAAAAAAGTATGTCTGGAGGCCTACTTAGTGTGGGATGTTTCACAAGTATGTAATTTCATGGATTCTCAATTTTGTCATCTAAAAAAAATGGGAATCATTGTATTTAAAGACCCCCACAGACTCCTCTCCCGTGTTATTTGAGCTGATTGAAAAATTTGGCAAAGTAGCAGGGTACAAAATCAGTAAAAATCAGTAATTTTTCTGTATGTCAAAAATATGAAGAGTGAGGCTGAAATCAGAAATGAAATTCCTTTAGTAATAACCTCAAAAAAAGGTAAAATATCTGGAATTAACGTATCATAGAGGTGAAGGACCTCTATGATTAAAACTTTAAAACCCTAAAAAGAAAAAAAAGAAATTAAAGCAAATTTAAGGAAATGGGAAAACCCCCTATGCTCCTGGATTGGGAGAATTAACATTATGAAAAATGGCAATCTTGCACAAAGATATCTACAAATTCAATGCAATACCCATCAATATCCCAGCAACATTCTTTAATGAAATAGAAAAGGGAATCCAGAAAATCATATGGAATAATGTAAGACCCCAGATAGCCAAAATAATCATTACCAGGAATAATAGTGCTGGAGGAATATCAATATCAAACTTCAAACTCTGTGATTACAAAACTGTAGTTACAAAAACAGCTTGGTACTGCCACAGGAACAGGCCTGAGGACCAATGGAATAGAATTGAAGACACAGACATGCTCCCACAGACCTATGGCCACCTACTCTTTGATATGCAAACCAACCTTATCAGCCTCTTCAACAAATGGTGTGGGCAGAACTGGAGAAACACATGCTGAAAACTGAAGTTAGATCCTTTATATCATCCTGAACTGGAATCAACTCCAAATGGATCAAAGACCTTGAGGTAAGAGTAGATACCTGAAAATATTACAGAAATGGGTAGGAAATATGCTAGGACTCCTTGGCACAGGTCAAAACTTCCTACATAAAGATCCAGAAACACAACAAATCGAAGACGAGCTATATAAATGGGATTGTATTAAACTATATGGCAAAGAGCATAGCTTGTAAAATAAACGGAAAGCCCACAGATTGGGAGGTCTTCACTAGCTATACAACAGACAAGGGCCTCGTATCAAAAATATACATGCAGCTCAAAAAATTAACCTCCCAACAAAGAAGTCCTCAAAGAAACAACCACTCCATCAAAAAGAGACTTCTCTGGAGAGGAAATAAGAATAGCCAATAGACAAAGAAATGTTCAACATCTCTGGCCACAAAAGAAATGAAAATCAAAACCACCTTGAGATTCTGCTTCACCACAGTTAGAATGGCAATTATCAAGAAAAAAACAATAGTAGATGCTGGTGAGGATGTAGCCAAAAGAGTATATTACTACAGTGTTGGTGGGAATGGAAACTGGCTCAGTCACTCTGGAAAGCAGTATGAAGGTTCCTCAACTCACCTATGCCTCAGCAATCCCACTCTTGATCATTTACCCAAATGATCACAAACAAAGCCATACTAAAGCTACCTGAACAACTATGTTCATTGAAGCATTATTTACCATAACTAAGATAAGGAACTAATCCAGATGACCTTCAGTAGATGAATGGATCAAGAAAATGTGGTGTACACACACAATGGAATTCTATGCTTTCATGAGAAAGAATGGCATTGCCTCAGTGATAAGGCAATGAAAAGACTTAGAAAATTTCATATGAAGGGAAGTAAGCCAGATGCCAAGAAACATAGGCTCCATGGCTTCCCTCATTTGTAACAATTAGTATATGTCTAGGGTAGTCCTAGCAGAGGATGCCAACAGCTGTGTACATATAAGGTCATATAAAATGATGCTAATCAAAATGAGCTCCAAGATATGGAAACAAGGGTTTTGTTGTTGTTGTTGTTGATGTTGTTATTTTTAATGTACTGTATTAAGTTCTTTCTTTCTCTCCTCTTTGGTTCCCCTCATTTGTTCTCTGGTTGTTTAATTTTTTGATCTCTTTACGTATTAATCATTTATCTGTTGAATAGCTGGTGGCAATTTTCTCCAATTCTGTGGCTTTTTGTTATCAGTGAAGCAAGCTTCTGGTAGGCAACAAATTGTCCATTCTTACTTTTAAATCCAAACTGCCATTTTGTGTCATTTCATTGGAAAACAGATAGTTAACATTCCACGTAAACACTGAAAGATACATAATATTTCTTGTCATTTTGCTGTTCTTGTGATGTTTGCTTCTTTTCTAATCTTCCTTTGCTAGTTTTCTCATCTAGTGGAATTTTCTTTCCTATAATGTCTTGGTTTCCTTTCCTATGTATAAAATCCCTTAAATATCATCCGCAGTGCTAGATTAGTGGTTATAATTCCTGTATTTTTTTTTCTGCCAGTCCTGGGCTTGAGCTCAGGGCCTGAGCACTGTCCTTGGACTTTCTCAAGGCTAGAGCTCTACCACTTGAGCTTTAGCACCACTTCCGGCTTTTTTCTATGTATCTGGTACTGAGGAATCGAACCCGGGCCTCCATGCATGCTAGGCAAGCACTCTACCACTAGGCCAAACTCCCGGCCCCTGTATTTTTTTTCTTTACCATAGAAGTCTTTTATTTCTCCTGAAGTTATGAAAAATACCTCCATAGATAATTCATGTATAGGTTGAGTATTATTTTCTCTCCATGCTTGGAATATATCATTCCATGCCTTCCTTGCTTTTAGAGTTTGTTAAAGATGAAAGCTCTATTGTTATTCCAATTGGGTTTGCCTTTCTGTGTGACTTACTGCTTCTCTATTACAGTTTTCTGTTTTCTTCCCTTGTTCTGTATATTTAGTATTTTCACTATAATATATTTAGACATGTTTCTTATTTTGTCTATTTCATGTTCACTGAGCCTTCTTTTCCAGAATGATCTCTTTCTCAAGGTTAGAGATGTTTTCTGCTATTATTCAAATGTATGGTTAGTTTGTGTCTCTTCTCCTTATTTTATTCCCATGATTCATAGGTTTGGTCTTCTGATTTAGTCCCAGAGGTCTTGCATTATATATACATATATGTATATATATACACATATATATACATATATATGTATAGTATTTTTAGCTTGTCTTTTTCTGATTGATCTAATTCCTCTACCTTGTCTTTGATCCTGACACTGCATTTTCAAGTATTAAACTTTTCCAATTTCAGTCTGATTTTTCTTCATGACTTCTATATTTTTATTGGTATCCTCATTCATTTACATTGTCCTCTTTATTTCATTCATTTCTTATTTGCATAAATATATTGATATATTCCAAGCCTATGAAAGAAATTAGCTGTCAACCTATATTCATGTATCCAGAAAAATCATCCTTTATAACTGAAAGAGAATTTTAAAAAATCCATAATAAGCAAAAAGTAAAGGAATTCATGACCATTAAGCCAGCACTGCAGCACTGCATTCAGCTAGGTACTTTTACATGTCCTCTTTAATTTTATTAATGATTCTTATCATTGTGCTTTAGAGTTCATTGCCTGGATTTTCATTTGCTTCACTATCATTTAAATCTTGCAGCATAAAATTATTGACTTTTAGGAGAGACACTGCCTTCTTTTTTTCTTTAACTTTTAAAAGGAAATTTTATTATAAAGGTGATGTACAGAGGGATTGCAGTTACATCAGTCAGATAATGAATGCATTTCTTTTAGGACAATGTCATCTTTTCCCTCCCTCTCTCTGTTTTTCCCTCCCAATCCCACCTGCAAGGTTTTATTTTTGTTGTTTTATTTATTTATTAGAAATCTAATAATAACAGATGCTGGCAGAAATGTGGCCAGGAGGGATCACTACTACACTGTTGGTGGGAGTGTAAACTTGCACAACCACTCTGGAAAGCAGTATGGTGATTCCTCAAAAGACTAAACATAGAGCTCCCCTATGACCCAGCACTCCCACTCCTTTGCATTTACCCAAATGTCCAGAATAAGGGCATACTAAAGCCACTAGCACAACAATGTTCATTGCAGCATTATTTACCATAGCAAAGATATGGAACCAACTCAGATGGCCCTCAGTAGAATGGATCAAGAAGAGGTAGTATTTATACACATTGGAATTCTATGCTGCCATCAGAAAGAATGACATCACCCATTTGTAAGGGAATACAAAGACTTGGAAAAAATCATATTAAGTGAAGTAAGCCAGATCCAAAGGAACATAGAGGCTGCATGGCTTCCTTCATTTGTAATAATTAGTACACATCTAGGACTCTCCTAGCAGAGGATCACAATAGCTCAAAAGCTATGTACATGTAGTCATACAGGATGAGACTAAATGAAATGAACTCTAGGTTATGGAAACAAGAGGTTTATCTTTGTGATTGTTGTTCTTAATGTATTATTTCTGTTCTCTTTTTTCCCACTTTATTTCATGTGGTTACTGTATCTGACTTTGATACCTGATATGTTATATATACACTTATTTGTTTATTTGAAATAGGAAAGGTAAGGGAGAAAACAAGATGATTAGGAGGAGGTACGGGAGGAAAAGGGGGACAAAAACATGAGAAGGAGTATCAAGTTTCGAGAAGTAATGTACCCATTACCTGACAAATGTAACTGTAACCCCTCTATACATTATCCCTACAATAAAATACAATGAAAAATAAAATAAAAATGTATAAAATTTAAAAAACATACATCCAGCCTTTTTTATGTGCACAGATAAATTTTTATGAATAGAATGAGATCACACTGTACAAATCTAAATCATCAAAGGTTATTTTGGATATAAGCAACTTTAACAATCAGTTTATTTGATATTTATCAAATACCTACCATGTACAAGGAATTCTATATCACAAAAATGGATATAGTTTGTGATTTTATAGAATTTACATTCAAGTGGAGACATATAGAAAAGAAGCAAATAAACAAATAATATATTTTAGAGTGCTACAAAAAGCAAAGGCAGGGGGGCTGGGAGTGTGGCCTAGTGGTAGAGTGCTTGCTTAGCATGCACAAAGACTCGAGTTCGATTCCTTGATACCATATACATAGAAAAAAGCTGGAAGTGGTGCTGAGGCTCAAGTGGTAGAGCTCTAGCCTTGAGAAAATCCAAGGACAGTGCTCAGGCCCTGAGCTCAAGCCCAGGACTGGCAAAAATAAATAAAGAAATAAATACATTAATTAATTAATTAATTAATAAGGTGGGTACGTGAATAGAGGTAAAAGAGCATGCAGACATCTAGGTGAGAAATAGAGGCTTGGACCAGGTAGGCAATGAAGAAGTCCCACCTACAAGTCTCATAGTTAATTTTCAGTGTAATGTCTAGTACCTCTGCTGCACTTGGTTGCTTCCTTTTCATATTGTCTTGCCACATTGGGGTTTGTACATTTGAGGCCAAGTCATTGTTGAAAGTTTGAGTCACTTCTAGTCTTTCAGTTGAAATAAATAATCTCCACGATCAAGCAAGCCACTGAAGTGACTGGATTGAGGGCTTATTCTAACCATTGGATTGTAGTGGCTTGGTGGTCAAGCCTTCGTCCACGTCTTCAGGGCACTCTGCCTGGTACTCAGCACTAGTCAGATCAAGGTAACCTAGCAGATGCTTCTGGTAGAAGAGTCAGCTGTCTGCACCTGGTCTGCTTTCATTCTAGAAGCTTCCGAATTCTTTGTGTAGTGGATCTATCACTGGCTGCCTGTGGACCAGGCAGATTCCCATTTTCTCCACACACACTTCCAGTTTGTGTCTTCCATAAAGGGAGGGCAGAATGTCTTTCTTCATGGGACCCAGCTTCCCTCACAGAGCAGTCACCACCTCAGAATCCCTGCCATGAACTTGAGTCTTGTAGAAGGTGTAAGCCCATCTGGCAACTAGAATTGCCAGTCTGTCACTAGGGCCATCTGGCTTTCTGCTGGCATCTCCATCTTCTCTTCTTGGAAGAAGGAAAGGGCTTGGAACTGTTTGTTGCTTTTCTCTGGTGCTTCTTTCTTGTGGAAGCTCTTTCATGGTTCCTGATGCTCTCCATTTTCCCCTCTCTTTGAAATATAGTCTCTCCAGTGTTAGCTAGCTCTTCTCACTCACAAGGTCAACACAGTGAATGCTTCTGATCCACCACCTTACCACTCTGAGACCCAGGCACCGTCGACACAGACTCTGTAGCAGAGGGTCCCACACTAATTGCCATAGTTAGTTTCATGGGGGTTACCAGTATTGAGTTTGAACTCACAGCCTTAGCTTTTTCACTCAAGGTTGATGTACTATGATTTGAACCACATCTCCACATCCCAACTTTTATTAGTCAATTGGATATTAGTGTTTCTTGGATTTTTCTGCCCAAGCTGGCTTCAAACCTCAGTCCTCAGATTTCAGTATCCAGAATAGTGAAGACTATTCCAGCACTAGCACTTGGCTCCTTCTTTTCTTCTTTTTTTTAGTGTTTAAAATCTGCCGATTTTATTCTTTTTTTCATATATTTTTATTGTAATTAATAGAAGGATTACATTATATTATATTCGCCAGATCGAAGATATATTACTTCACATACATTGATACCCTTTCTCATGTCTTGGTCCCCATTTCCCTCCCCCCTAACCCCACCCCTCATCTTGTTTTCCCCCCTTCCCTATCCAATTTCAAATAACCAAATACAAATATATCCAATTCTGTTTATGAAGATTCTGGATTTTCAAGAGGAAATAAAGGGCAGTTGAGGGCAGCTACGGATGAAAGAACCTGTGGGGACCGTCTCTATCACTCCTCACGTTGTGGTTTGGCAAGTCATTTCATGTGGCATGGGAAATGACTGAGTAGGCAAATGTGTGATACAAGATGACCTGGCAAAGCATCAAAAAGCAAACGAAGCCAGGCACAGTGGTTCATGCTTATAATCCCAGCTACTCAGAAGGCTGAGATCTGAGGATCACAGTTTGAAGCCACCCTGGGCAGGAAGTCCTTGAGACTCCTATCACTAATTAACCAGCAGATAACCGGAACTGGGGCTGTAGCTCACAGTGGTAGGGCACTAACCTTGAGCAAAAAAAACTTAGGGATAGTTCCCAGGTCCTGAGTTCAAGCCCCATGACAGAAAGACAGGAAGGAAGGAAGGAAGGAAGGAAGGAAGGAAGGAAGGAAGGAAGGAAGGAAGGAAGGAAGGAAGGAAGGAAGGAAAAAAGAAAATGGATGGCAGGAATGACCAACAAAACACCAAGCTGATGAATCAGCTGTGTGTCATATGTGCAACTGAAGGAGCCAATGTCAATGCAGACTTCTCCCGTCACTGTTGCTCTGGGAAACCTGTTGGCTTGGCTCTGGGGCCAGCAGTGCCTTCCTGGCATGTGACCTGATGTGTAAACAGGACAGTGGCCACCACAGCTAAAGAAGTAATGGACACATAGGGCACCAAGAAGGAAACATATCAGCATTCAATTCCAAATGAGGTGGAACATGGGGCAAAATGGCCCTTCTGCCCAACAACTTCCCTGTACCCAGGATGATGTTTATGTTTATGAAGACATGTGGGGAAAATGACAGCAGTGTCAAGCCAGAAAATGTCTCGAGACTGTAGAGAGGTGATTTGTTTTCTCTGTGTTATTCACTTACGCTTGGATGCTGCACATACACTGGGCGCGATGTACCGCCCACTCCTTCCCGTGCATGTCTCCCTGCTTTCCCTTGCTTTTCCCTGCTGTCTGTTTAATGTTACGCCATGCATTCAGCTTTTCTACCCAGGCTCCTCCCCTCTTTCTCACCTCTCCCTCTCTAGTTCTGGCTTTTCAATTGCCTTCTTCCTTACAGGCTTCCTCAGTCTCCTCCTGCGCCTCATGCAGCCAGCTCAGCTCGCTGCAACCAGGGCAAGCTTTCAACCTGCTAGTGGGGTCTACCTGTCTTCCTGACTCTTGCTTTGCTGAGGATAAAGAGCTCCTAGGTTCCTTTGTTCTGCTCTCTGCCTGACCCCTGCGTCATCTGCTCTTTCCTTCCTTCCTCTCAGAAAAGCCCACATCCTCTCAATTTCCATCTCAGCACTTCCATACCTGCTTTTATCTCTGCCTGGTGTACACGCACACACAAGCATGTGCACACACGTACACTCACACCCAGACACACATGTACTTTCCCTGGCTAATCCATGGGACCAACAATATCAGTGACTCCTCAGGTGTGCATTTTCTAGTTCGTTGTCAGTGTCCTCACTTTAGACTGAACATCCCACCATGGTAGGAGCTGTGTTTTTCCTCTTCCTAAGCCCAGAATCCAGAACAGGGCTTAGCCCCAGTGACGTTTTCATGAATAATTAATCATTTTTCATTAACAATTAGCTAATAGACCAGTGATGATCAGTCTTTCATATTTTATAAGCTACCAATTCCTCTTTTATGCCCTTAAGAGGTGAGAATGCCTTTTATTTGGGCTTAATGCTTCTATTCTTACCTAGGCTCATGGTACTATAGGTTGGTCTCCATCCAACCTCAAGGCTAGATGTCCTCGGCCACAGCTTCAGCATGTCAGGCAGTGTTCTTTGTGTACAGAACACTCTCAGGGCATAGCATCAAGGCTCTGCTTGGAAACAGACAGGATTTAACTTGGCTTTCCAGTCTTCAGACTCCCCCCCCCCCCGCACTGCCTCATGCTCAGCTGGGCTTCCAGACCCCCATCTCCCATCATCTCTCCACAGATGCCCAATCCTTCATGTTGCTCCCTTCTGGCATCTTCAAGGCCCAGAGCCTCTGGCTTTGAGCGTTCTTACATCTCATTGCCTAAGAACTGATGGATAGCGGGAGAGTTCCAACATTGCCTCTTGTGAAGATATGCTCTAAGAACGCACTCCTCCTCCAGCCCGCAACCCCCTGCAGCCTGAGATCAGACAGAGACTGGGCGAAACTTAACAATTTTAAGCTCAAAGTGTTGTATGAGGGCTTGGCCAAGCTGCTGAAAGAATTTTGAAGCAATTAATTATGAATTTAAGAGGCCTCCCTGCTCACGTGGTCAGCCAAATCACAAGTGTATTCCCTTTTCTCATCATTATGTAGATAAGACAATTAAGTGTTGTAACTGTGGCACAATTTGAAATGCTGTAATTAAGGAGAGTGGGGGTGAGGAAGAAGGGGACTAGAGTTCTGAAAAGGTTACATGAAAGAACAATACACATATTCACCACCAGAGGGCAGGCTTCCCACTTCATTCTCACTCAATTTTAATTACCAGAGAAGTGATTTCCCAATCAGCTAACATTCAAGCAAAGCCGCCTTCTAAAGTGTGCAAACACATTTAGATTCACAGAATGTCAAAGAGAAACACGTTTTTGTGAGATTTATAGTGGTGGTGCTGTTTGGTCTACCTTACAGAAAGAAGAGAGTATCTTAAGCTAAGCAAAATCCAGGTTTCCAAATTGTCCCTGGCCAGTTTGATTTTCTGCTATTTCATCCTGCCTCTGGACAAGAGCCACCTTTCGAAGGGATAGGATGCAAGTCTGCTCAGTTGACTCACCTCCTTCTGTATAGATGCCGGTACAGAGAGGCCAGGAGAGAACAGAAGTTGTTTATTTGCTTTCTATCTTATCAGTTTTTATGAACTTGGCTAGTGTGGGATTGTTCGTTAGCTTGTGCTCCATGAGCCGTATATAATGCCTCATACTGAGGAGCAGCTCGGAGCTGGATGAAGAGCATTCAAGAGGAATTCTGCGATCAGCTGGGTGAGTAGCCAAGGGATGTGTTTCTCAGGATCTTGATTTCAACAAGGAGGATGTGGAACTCGTAGTCCCATCGAAATTCTTAATTGCAAGCGCTACAAGAGGAACGGTCACACCAGCACCCGAAATAGTGTGGGACAATGGTTCTCTGAGTGGCTGCCAAGGTCCCCTAAGGGTACCTACCCTCTTCCTTTTCCAACCATATACTTACACAAGAAGAGTTTTCTTCCTATATTTTAATAAAGATAATACATCTTGAGAGACAGAATAAAGTAGGTATGAGAATCTATACACTATACATAAGAGAGGTTTGCAAATTTGTAAAACAATACCATTCCATAAATGTCTGTTCTGGAAAAGCGTTGTTTTCAGAAAGCCTGTAATCTGTGACATTCTGTACTTACTTTAATAAATTATGTAATTTATATCTTATATTGCTTTAAGCATATTGATGAGTAAGTATTTTAATTTCTTACTTATGGCAAAACAAATATCAAAATGCCTCATGTAAACAAAAGCTCTTGAGAGTTCTCAATCATTTCTAAGAGGATAAAAAGACCCCGAGACCTAAGAAATGGTTTTTAAATTTTTTAAATTAGGCCAGTTTTTGTGGCTTATACCTGCAATCCTAGCCACTTGGGAAGCAGAGACCCAGAGGATCACAACATGGGGGGGAAAAAGTCCAAAAGAGTCCACCTTCAATTAACCATTTAAAGACTAGGTTGGAGTTGTGGCTCAGGTGGTAAAGCTCACTCAAACTGAGTGAGCACAGGCCCTGAGTTCAAGCCCCAGTACCTGTACTTTTAACCAGTCCCTTTCTTGGTTCTCTGTTACTTGGTTTTCATTCTTTGGAAGGAGTTATATATTCATGGATGTTCAGTATTCTCTACGATAGCAAAGAAAAAAGAGATGATCTGAATGTCTAAAACCAGGTAAAGGTCTGATAATAATAAATATGTTCTATAACCCACAATATTATATAATAAAAAATGACTGGCTAGTAGTGTTAACTGACAAGATATAAGTCAGTAAAATGTGTCAGTGCAGCAAACATACAAAAAAGAAAGCACTAAACAGCCATTGTATTCTTCTCTGCATGTTCTCTAAGCTAGGGGCTGTATGTGCACACATGTACCAGTACTAGGGCTTGAACTCAGGGCCTTGCTGCTGTTCCTGAGTTCTTCTGCTTTACCACTTGAGTCACACCTCACTTCCATCCTTCTTTTTGTTTTGGGGGATTAATTAGAAAAATTGTACAATGTTTTCCTGACCAGGCTGGTTTCAAACCTAGATCCTCATATCTCAGTCTCTGAGTAACTAGGATTTTATATATACGACAAATATACAATAATTATTAAATATATATTTAATAAACTATCAGTGTCCAGCTCTCTATATTTTTATAATCTGCTGTGGAGGGATAACTGGGGCTCCCCCAAGTCTCTTACACTGGGGACAAAGAACTCACTGTTCTCCAAGAACAAGCTGGTTGGGAAATGCAGCTTTCTCCAGCAGTCCTCACCAACCCCTAGTGTTCACGAGGCAGCAGACAATCCACGACAAACTGCACACCCATACAAGCCCACAAAGCCTCTCTGGCTGGGGCCAGTCTTGCCCAGGAGAAGTAGGCCCTGCAGAGGGGTCCCAGTCCCTCCCCCCGCACCCCTCCTCTGGGTACCAGTACGGTGCCCACTCACTACCCAGGGCATGCTCACATTTGCTGCACAGTCATGCCGCCTTTAAGGGCTTCAAGTGCAGAACTCTGCCAGAGGAGGGTTTGTACTTCTAGACCACCCTCTCCTGCCCCATCCATTCATTAATGAGCTCCAGCTCCCATCTTTCCTGGAGCCACAGCCAGAAATTCCTCCTCTAGACTTCAAAGGGAAGATAGTTTTGTTTCAGACTCTCTGATGGGCGGCAGCAGAGGCCTGGTACTGGCATATGCGTGGACATGTGGGCGCGCGTGCACACACACTCGTATTTTGTCCTGTTTTTCTGGGAAGGGTAGGGAGGATGCAACTGACAAGTAAGGAGACATTTACTCCATCTGTTACAATAGGCAGAGAATTCACTAAAATGGAATACGGTCTCAGAGAGAAAGGATTGAGCCTGGGACTGGATAGAGAGAACTAAAGGGGAGTTGGGAAGGAAGAAGAAGCAAGTGTTTGTAGGACAGGAGGAAATAAACTAAGTACGCAGAGCCAGGATGACCTTTGCAATTTCTTGCTTACCTTTTGAGTACAGGACTCAAAGAAGTCCAACTAAAAGAGCTGGCTTCCCCTGTGGCTGGACAGGGAGGAAATTTGTAGCAAGACAGACCCAAGAACCCTATGAGAAGGGCCACGGACAGAAGGCTGGAGGTGGGGAATGACACCTTGCTAGGCACTGTTTTGACAGCTTAAGTTTCACTTAGTAAGTTCAACCATCTTCTGTCCTTGGTGAGTACAATGGCTCGTGCCTAGAATCCTAGCTACGTGGGAGGACCTCAGCTGAAGCCAGACTGGATAGAGATGTCTGTGAGACTCTTACCATTAATTTGCCACAAATAAGCCAGAAATGGAACTGTGACTCAAGTGGTAGAGTACTAGCTTTGGGCAAAAATGCTAAGGGAAGGCTGGGAGCATAGCCTTGTGGTGGAGTGTTTGCTTAGCATGCATGAAGCCCTGGGTTCGAATCCTTGGTACCACATACTCAGAAAAAGCCAGAAGTAGGGCTGTGGCTCAAGTTGCAGAGCCTTGAGCAAGGCTGTCCAAGGGTAATGCTGGCCCTGAGTTCAAGACCTAGGTACACACACACACACACACACACACACACACACACACACACCTTTGATCCTGTTTTTCCTTTACTCCCTCTTTCTTTCTCAAGTAGCAGGAGGAGGAGAACATGATTGAAAGAAAAAGTTCAATTCCTTTTATTCCCCCTGAACACACATTCAAACACAAGCGCCTCTGTTCCAACCTTCTGGAAGGAAAGCTGGCTGCCCGCCAGAGAGCTCCTGCCAAATCATGGGGTCCCTTAAAGGTGTCATTTGAAAAGAAAACAGATTGCAGGGTAGCTACAGTCACATGGGGAGTTACAGTTCTGGGCAGTGTCTAACATCATCTCAATAGACACAAGCCCTTCCTCCTCCCCCCAACCCTCCCAGCTAGATAAAGGAGTTTTTCCATTTACCAGGCAAGTTCAAGTGGAAGGAAAGAGGAGCCCCCCCCCATTTTCTTTCCCATTAGCAATGATTTCCAGTACCCAGGAGATGCAGGGTGGAAGATTTGGGTTTACTCTGCTGGCCTTAGGTAAAACAATCCAAAGCAGAGGTTGCTTTAGATGCACAGAAGATTGGTGACTTTTCCATCTGGAATCCCAAGGCTCTGGGTGATAGAGCCAGATGGAATCATGATTTGGGTGTGGAGACAAAATATCCCTTGAAACTGGTCATGCCAAGGAGAACATGAGGTTTTAGACCACACCACAGCCAAGAGATGGGAGCGTGAGATTGGTTATGAAATGCCAAGGACGCATAACTCTGATTTTGGAGAACTGAGCCTGGAATGTGGCATGGCAAAGACCCTCCCTGAGCTGAAGGAAGCCAGCATGATAAGACTTGATGTTCATGCTGAAATGTTGGGGGAAAAAACTCAAAGTCATCAGGTCTGTATCCTCAAAAATCATCTTCATGCCTGGAGTGCACCTGCTTCCTTAGCAGCAGAATAATGTGTAGATGTACATTACTGTTAAACAACAACAACAAAAAACCAACTATAAATGGTGACTGTCTCTGTCACCACTCTTAATGAACGTCCTCTAAGCTGTACTTAAGCCAAATTCCAAGGTATAATTAGAAATACTGAACAACAATACAATGTGCTTGAAGCTCCCAATATCCAATTAGAGGCATGGTAACAGATTTCCCCGAGCCCAGGAGATGAAATCCATCTGTCACAGCCTGCTTCCCAAGTCCTTCCTTCCAGGATTGCTCTTTATATCCCTGAATAAAGCCCAAAAGGAACACCTTACTCCCTTCAGAGCTAGTCAGTGTTCCAACCAGAGATCAGAGAAGAATCTGGGGGGCCAGAGGCCAGTTAGTCCCTACTTCTGAACCTCAGTTTCTGTCCTCCATAAAATGAAGTGGTTGCCTATGAGCTGGTGGCTTTCAAACTTTGTAAAGCAGTGGAAGCTTTTGGTTTTGTTTTTTTTTTCCCAAGAGGAAGACTTCTGTAAACGTCTCCCTGTCACTAGGAAGAAATATAATAAACGTGCCTCTGACTTCTAGAGGGAAATAGCTTAGCCCATTGTGTCATAAATCCCCAAGTAGATGATCAGTTCCCATGCATTGGGTCAATGCCTGCATGTATTAAATACTTAATGTTGTGGGGGGAGACTTGTGCTTCCCTGCCTTGGGGTCATTTTACAAATCTGGAACTGTAGATAACTGATAGCAATGCAGGTTGTTCTGGCTCAGATACATACAAATGCATTCTGTCCTGTGGAGGTTAAATTCAGTCCCCTCCCAGCCTAGGAGAACAGTAAGTTTCCTTCTATAGTTAGTCCTGAAATAAACCATGGTGTAACAGTCATAGATTCCTGCAGGAAAAGCTCAGCATTATAACCTTTGACTATCCAATCATCCCAATGGTCTGAAAGTGCTATGCATATAGGAGAAACCGTACTGGGCATATGGCTCCCACTTAAAATCCCAGTTTCTCAAAAGGTGGAGAGAGAGAATCATGGTATGAGGCCAGCCCAGGCAAAAAGAAATATTTGCAAGGTCTTATCTTAATTAATTAAACAAAACTAAGTATGGTGACACACATTTGTCATCACAGCTATGAGATAGTTGTAAAAAGGAGGATCAAGATTCAGGTTGGCCTGGCATAAACATGAGATCCTATTTGAAAAGTAAAGCAGAAAGGGCTGGTGACATGGCTTCAAGTGAAAGAAAATCTAGCCTCACGAATAATGTGAGATGTTGAATTCAAACTCCAGAACGAGGGAAAAAAAATCTCTATTTTGAATTTTGATGTTTTCCCGGGCTTGCGCCAGGAAGATGGGGATTCTCTTGATATTAGGCAGAAGCAGAGATCTGCAGCTCGTTCATGAGGGGAAACAACCAGAATTCTCTGTAAGCACAACTTGAATATTGCTTCGGGTTTTCACATTTCACATCCCATTAAGCCCACAAAAGCCCATCTCAGATCCTGTACCCATTGTGTCACCCTGATTTGGTTTTTGTTTGTAGCACATATTTAACAAATTATACAAGATATTAAATGTTCTATTTTTCCGAGCTTAGATGTAGGGTGATGGTGATGCTGCAGGCCCAGAGGTCTCCTCTCCAATAGCTTAGCTTATAGCTTAGCATTCCCCTTTCCCAGGCCCGTCTGGTCAAAACAGTAAATCATCAGTGCTGGCCCAGGGCGCGTCCCCCTCTCTTATAGTGCCTGGCACAAGCAACACTCGGCCCCTTGATTAAGGGCAGCTCTCTCCCACCCCTGGACCTTGAATAACTACATAAGGCTACCAGATTCCCCCAGACTGACCTTCAGGTCTGAGCCACTGCTGCCCCCCTTATCTACCATTTGGACAGTATCCATAAATCCTAGTCTATCATGATAGAGCCCCGAGTCCTCACGTCCACTCCAGGATCTCTACCTCCTCTCCACCCGCTGAACACTCCAGGTTATAAAAGTCACTCCAGACCACAGCTGATGCTTCTTCTCACATGCAAGTACTTTTCCTTTGATCCCTATACCTGCATGTCTGTGCATGGTTCTTGGTAAAGCCTGCATATTATCTAGCATAAGGCCTAGGCTATTTTGCTCAAGACTGGTGCTCTAATATGTGAACCACAGCTCCACTTTCAGTGCTTTGGTGGAGTCTCATGGACTTTCCAGGATTGGCTTCCAATCTCATCCTTAGATCTCAGCCTCCTGAATAGCTAGACTTAGCAGCTAATAGTTTATTTTAAAGTAGGCTTTGTGTTAGATAGCTTTGCCTAGCCACAGGCTAATCAATAGAAGTATTCTGAGCAGAGAGCAAAGAAGGCCAGAGGGGACATCACTGTTTTTTAGTACAACAGGGTAACTTAGAGTAAAATAAAACCATTCTATTTCTTTTGTCAGTTGTGGGGCTTGAACTCTTGGCCTGGGTGCTTTCCCTGAGCTCTTCAGCTCAAGGTTACTGTGCTCTAGCACTTTGAGCCACAGCACCACTTCTGGTTTTCTGGTGGTTAATTAAAATAAGACTGTCACAGTCTTTCCTGCCTGGCTGGCTATGAACCATGATCCTCAGATCTCAGTCTCCTGAGTAGCTAGAATTTCAGGTATGATCCAGTAGCACCCAGCTTCTCTATCTTTTTATTGTTATTATAAAGGTGTCATACAGAGGGGTTACAGTTACATAAGCAGATAAAGAGTACATTTCTTTTTGGACATGGTCTCTCTTCAAGTTTTTCCTTCCCATCTCCACCCACAAGTTGTATTTAGCTCCCTTTCAACAGTGTCTAGTAAAGACCATTGCTGTATTTGTTTACCCTTTGTCCCTCCATTTCTGTGCCTCCCCTTACACTCCCAAAGACCTATAAATGAACAAACAGAACAAAGAGAAGAGAACACAAACCGCAGAAAAATAACTCTGTGTTCATTTCCTGGCGTTCATTTCGATAAATATTATTTTGTATGATCCGATGCCCATAGGCATTGTGCCTTTCTCAAACCAGTCTCTAGTGACATGACTTAATTCCACTGCCTTCAGCAAAATAATTTTCAAGAGTTGCCAATCACCATTCAGCCCAGGAAAACTTCCCAAAAGACAAACTAGAAAGCATCCGACGGCAGTTAGCACCCCAAGATTCTTCAAACCTCACTCTGCTCCCTCAAACCCCACCATGGTCCACACCAACCCTAACGAAGCAAACCACTGCCATAAGTCCCTAAAATCAGACATCAACATCCTCACTAATCGCCCAATGTTTCCCTCTCTCACTGGGAAGCCACCGAGAGGCTAAGCAGCAGGCAATGCTCCATATCACAGTGAGCAATACAATCAGTCTGCCTCAACAACAGGCTGCCATGATGGTCCTGGAGAGACGGAGCTCCACCAGAGAGAGATGCATGTACAGTCTGCATGTGTGCGAGTCGGAATTGGCAGGGGTCTCTTCCCTGCTCATGTTCAGTGGGATGATGGCATGAGTATCCTTTTTCCTCTGTGGATGCAGTATCCAGAGTGTTTGGGCTGGATGGAGTCCCAGAAATGACCTCATCTCCCTTCTTTTATGGATTAGGTCATTGCAGGAAGGTCATCCAAGGAGCTGGGATTGGAACTCTGGGCCTCAGCTCTGGGCCAAGTAGTCTGTATTTGTCCATTCTTTTGCTTGCTTATTTGCTGTTACTATTATTATTACTATGCAGTCATTTGCTGCACGCTGTGTGACAAGTGTTGAGAAGGGAAGTCACATTTTTAAGACTTTGTACTCTTTATGTACCCCCTCACAAGCAAGTCCAGTGCCCCATGTTTCTTTCCTGAAGAAAGCAGAAGAACGGCAGGAAGCTGAACCTAGGCTGTGAGAACTCCCAGCCCCCACATGCAAAGAGCAGAGAAGAAAAGACTCAAAACGTCTAGGAAAGGCTGTTACTGGGTTGGAGTTGGGAGAGAAAGGAGGAATAAGGAGAAAGATGATCATGAGAGGAACTGTGCCCTGCTCTTGGGCAAAGCAGAAGCCTGACCAGGGGCTCTGTGTGGACAAGAGCCTCCAGAGGCTCAGACGCCTCAGGGACACAAGACAGCAGAGTCATCCATCCATGCCAGTCATGCAGACAGAATCCAGGGGCAGCTGGCTCAGGGTGGCTGCTAACCAGGCCCATGCCCTGGCACCACACAGGTCTTCCTACCTACATCTTGAGATTTAAAACCACGCAGAGGATCTGGTGCTGCAGATCACAGGCGCAAACATGAAAGCTGAGGAGATGCCAGGGCTGCTCCCCAAAACTGGGCCAATGGGATGGGCTCCTCCTTTCCGTCCCAGCCAACGCCGGGAGTTACACTCCAGAAGTATGGACAGTCTGTTTTCCAATACAGTCTGGTTTGAGGGAAAAGAAAAACTGTGTCTTGTGTTTGCTCCTTAAGAAATAGAAGTCCAGTAACCCTTCTATTAATTACAATAAAAAAGATATGGGAAAAAAAAGAAATAGAAGTCCACAGGGGCCGGGAGTTTGGCCTAGTGGTAGAGTGCTTGCCTAGCATGCATGAAGACCCCAGTTCAATTCCTGGGTACCACATACATAGAAAAAAAGCCAGAAGTGGTGCTGAGGCTCAAGTGGTAGAGCTCTAGCCTTGAGGGAAAAAAAGCCCAAGAACAGTGCACAGGCCCTAAGTTCAAGCCCCAAGACTGGCAAAAAAAAAAAGGAAGAAAAGGAAAGAAAGAAAGAAAGAAAGAAAGAAAGAAAGAAAGAAAGAAAGAAAGAAGGAAAGAAAGAAGGAAAGAAAGAAGGAAAGAAAGTCTATGCAGGCACTGGTGGCTCACACCTATAATTCTATGTACTCAAGAGGCTTTTCATGACAAAATGTCACTTGAGGAGCTAAGGTTATTTCTTTCTTTCTTCTTTTTTTTTTTAAATTGTTGGGATACTGTATAGAGGGATTACAGTTACATTTGTCAAGTAGTAGGTGCATTATTTCTCACACACTGATACCCCTTCTCATGTTTTTGTCCCCACTTCCCTCCCCCCACCCCTTCCTAATTGTCTTGTTTTCCCTCCCTTCCCTTTCCTATTGCAAATAAACAAATAAATGTATATACCAATATACCAGGTAACAAAGTCAGATACAGTAACAATGTAAGGGCAAAAAAAAAGAGAAGAGAAATAACATAGTACATTAAGAACAATACGGTATTTATTTCTTTTTCTATGAGTAGCAGGAAATTTATCACAAATTCCACCGCATCTAGATGGAAGCCAAACATTGAACTGGAAATGACTGACTTGTACAGAAAAATTCTCAACACATTGCATATGTTTTATACAGAGAATGTAAGTCAGGCATTGTGAAAAGCTCTGGAAAATACCTCCACATCTTCAAGGTTTTTCTTAGGCACTCCTTTGCCAGCCTGAAAAACCACGAGCTAGTATAAACAAACCCAACAGACACCAGAATCCTTTATATTATCTGAGTCCCCAATCCAGCAAAGCAGCTCTCCATTCCTAGAACATTTCAAGTAGTTAAGTCCTGACTGGCTTAAACTCCAGCATGCCTATAGGGAACTCAGAAGCTGAGTTGTAAGATCAGGAAAGATGTTGAGAAGACACTCCACCAGTACCCCAAAAACTGAGAACTGGACCCTGGAAAGGTTCAACCTTTATTTCAATAAAGGGAGCAAGTAAATGGTTAACCACAGGCATAGATTTCAAAAATGTTTACTACTTCTCTCTGCCTGGAATCAGTTATCACTATGTAGGCAAACTCTGCTGCATATCCATGGCTGTAACAACAGCCATTGGCTGTTGGTACAATGGTACATTGGTACCAATGGTACCCTTCCCTGTACTAAACTAAAGAAACTTGCTGATGGGAATCTGGCATTCGAAAGCCTTGACCCACCCTAGTTCTCTACTTTACTCTCTCTGTATTTTTCCTCATTTTGTTGATTCTGGTCTCCCATTGTGCCGTCCCAGGTTTGCAGGCAGCAAGAGCCATTGTCATCTTGTCATGGAGTGTGATCTTGTGACCCTGGTGAGCCCCCCCACACCCACAGCATGCTTTAACTCCGGAATTTCAGTGTCTTTCTCTCTTCCTCAGTACATAGAACGATAGCTCGAATTTTGACACTCCTTAGACTAGAACCACATCAAAACAGTTATCTTTACGATTGAGTTTGGTCAAAGATGATCTGCACTTATGGGGCTCAGATCCAAATGACATTGACTCATCTAGGCTTGTGGCCACCTCTGCTGCTGAATGACTGCATTTGGCAGTTATCTCACGATCCTGCTCATTTCATTGTCACTCCAGGCACTAGGCTTGATCCCTTCCTTAAATTGCATTTGTGTCTATGTTGAGGTTCTGCCAGAATTAGCCAATCACCCCTCTTCTCTCTTCTCTCCTACTGCCAATGGCAGGAACTGGTTGATCTTTTGTTGCTGAAGTTCCTGTGGGTCAGAGCCCCCCCATTCTGGACCTTCTTTATTCAGTCAGAAAGTATTTGTTAAGCTGGGTGTGTGACCTAGTACTAAAGTGCTTGCCTGGCATGCATGAAGCCCTGGGTTCGATTACTCAGCACCACATACATAGAAAAAGCCACAAGTGGTTCTATGGCTCAAGTGATAGAATGCTAGCCTTGAGAAAGCTCAAGGACAGTGTCCAGGCCCTGAGTTCAAGCCCCAGGACTGGCTATATATATTACTACAGGATAGGTGCCCAGGGGGAACCGTCCTTCACTTCACAAAGAATCAGATCTCCTGGGAAAGACAAGTCCAATTCAAGTCATGTTCACATAGTCAAGAAGAGTTCCTCTAAGTGCTTGTACCAGTCTGGGGCTTGAATTCAAGGCCTGGATGCTATCCTTGAGATTTTTCACTCAGGGTTAGTGCTTTATCACTTGAATCACAGCTCTGCTTCTGACATTTTTTTAAACTACTTACTAGACTTTACTCTCCTGGCTGGATTCAAACTGCCATCCTTATATTCCCGTCTCCTGAGTCACTAGGATCACAAGACTGAGGCACTAGTGCTCAGTCTTTGAAAGGCTTTTTAACTTTTTTGAGAATTATTATTATAAAGGTGATGCAGAAAGAGGTTACAACTACATAAGCAAGGGGCAGAGTACATTTCTTTCTGGACAATGTCACACTCAACTGTTGAAGTAACTATAGACATGCATAAAAGTACACAGGAATAGCATAAATTTCTGTGCACTCTTTACACAGCTTCTCCAAGGCTAACAGTCTTCCACATCATAGGAACCAAGCTTGGGAACCAAGAAATTTACTTGGATACAATACTGTCCACTGAACTGCTGCCCTTCTAAACAGTTAAACATTTCTCCATATGTTGATTGATATTAATCACAATCCTAGAAAGTCAATACTTTGCCCATCTCATTGAACAGATGCAGAAACTGACATTCAGAACAGGTAGATAACTTGCTAAAGACAGGATTTGCAGAAGGATGACTGCAACCACCAGCTACACTGAGTGGGATTTACTCTCCATTGCTTGCCTTTATATGGAAGCCATGCAGCCCAAGCCAGCCCAAGCCAATCCAGTCAAACCCAAGCAAACCCCAGCCAGCCAAGCCAGCTTAAGCCAATCTAATCAATCCCACGGAAACCCAAGCTAGCCTGCCTTCTTGTTTAAAGAACCTATCTGGCTCTCAGATAAATGGCTGGGTAACTATTCGAAGTTCTAACACTTGGAGCCCTCCTTTAAAGCCAGAACATTTGCTTTCAAAATCAAAGTTAGTTTCAATGGCAAAGGCGTCCCAAAGGAAATGACTGTTTTCATCAATGTCCAAGGAACAATGTTCAGTGAGCTTACAAAACCTGAGCTTGCAAACACTTCCCTCCAGGTGAAAAAAAGGACTTCTATTGAAATACTGTAACTCTCAGAAGGAAGTTTCTTTGTTTAAAACAAAACAAAAACAATCCTGCAAAATTGCAGGTGCAGTTAAGGCAAACCTCCAAAGAAAAACTTCAGAAACCCCAAGGTTTCCTCTCAAATTTATACACTGTTGAGGGTCAAGGAAAAGGTGTGGGGGGGTGAATAGAGGAGGGGTGGCAAATACAGTCAGTATATCCAGCATAGGAATGTCAAATGGAATTCAAGGAATGGATGGACAGTGTTGGGAAAGATGAGGTGAACAAGGGGTACCATCAGTCAAGATTGTATTCATAATCTGATTTGTTGAATTTTTTTTAAATAGACTGTTTTCCACTGCTTTGTTTCTACTAAAGCAGTTAGGAACAAACTTCCCACAAACTGTTTTCCTGGTGTGGGAGTATCCCCCAGATCTTCCTTCTGTTTCTTAAAGCAGGAGGAGCCCCCCTACACACACACAACTCAGTACAGAGGAACTGGATTGTTCCATCCACAATGGGAAATGCAGAACTATGGAATTCCATTCTGCCCTTCTTAAAATAACTCCCTTCTAGTTGTCCGATGTCATACTACTCTTTGTGAGTGCTCCAAGCTAACTATACTTTTGCATCTTCATTTCTTCACGTAGACCCCCAAGCCACATAAAGCTTGTTTTTTAACCAATCTCTTCATATGTTCATCAATGCAATGAGTTCTCAGGGCTGGCTGAAAAGCCTTAAAAGGATGGTGGTAACATCTTGCCTCTGTTCACCACACACCTCTAAATCTAGTGCAACCTACAATCTATGCACGTGAATCCCATTACCATTGAAAAGTATTCCAATGGAGAGAAAATGGAGGAGGGAAACTGAACAGGGAAAAAAAAATCCCTTAACAGCCTTCCATGTCACTGAGCACCTGCAGCAAGTGTCATGAACGAAGTGCAGAAGTCACTTACATGACCGTGGAGTTCCTCTTCTCCCCTCTCCTTCACTGGGTGGTCCTGAGGCAGCCAATGGCCACCGTGAAGAGTCTGTTTGCTTTTTGCTTTTTTCTTCCAGTCCTGGGTCTTGAACACGAGGCCTAGGCTCTGTCTCTTAGCTTTTCGTTCAAGGCTGGTGAACTACCACTCGAGCCACAGCTCCCCTTCTGGCTTTTTGGTGGCTAATTGGAGATAAGGATAAGAGTCTCATGGGCTTTTCTTTTCCAGGCTGGCTTGGAGTCACAGTCCTCAGATCTCAGCCTCCTGAGGATCACAGGTTCACAGGCACGAACCACTGCGGCCTCCTGGCCAGGCTCTCTTTCTAAAGGACTCATTTGCTGGTGTTCATGTTTAACAATCACTTCCAAAGGTGTCATTTTGTGATAGTGTTCCATTGATCTGTCCTCTGATTTCAACCAGGAAGCCAGGCGTTTATGGAGTACTCATCTTGAGGATTTTCTGAGCAGAAATAAAGGGTATTTAAGTCAGTGTCTCCTTTGCTACTTGATATTGGACCAAGAACTAAGGAAACATAGTGATGGGTCCCACCGGAAGAAAGATCCCTCTGGCCTGCAGTAGGGAGCTTCTAGCTCTTTCTGGAACACTCTGATGAAACGGATGGCCAGAGAGCCCATACAGTGTGCCAAGCCCAAGCACCAAGGCTTCAAATCATCCCAAGAGCCACTTGCCCCAAATGTGGCAGAAATACTGTGTTGGCAGAAGCTGAGAAATAGGAGTGAGGGCCTGGCAGAGGCCAGGTGAGGCTTTAATGCCTAAGCTCTGTAACCTGGGGCAAATGGAGGCCCCACCTTCATTGCAATCTCACATTCTTCTAGTTTAGCACGTGGAATAAACCCATATTGACTTACAAAAGCCAAGGAAATGTCAGTCGTGTCTCCAGAATTCTTTGGATGGCATTGCCAATGCCACTTCACTCTCATACCCTTCCCTTTCACGGTGAAATGGGTATAATCTCTTTTAGGGGAGACAAACTTTACTCTCTTAGGAAGGACTGGAATAAGAGAAAATCTAAAGGTAAGAACATGAGCTAGAAATGTGACTTAGTGGTAAGTGACAAACATGAATGAAGCCCTGGGTTCAATTCCTGAGTACCACATTAGTAGGAAAAAAAAAACCAGAATTGGCACTGTGGCTAAAGCACAAAATAAGCGCAAGGACAGTGCGCAGGCACTAAGTTCAAGTCGCAGGATTGGAAAAAGAAGGAGAAGCAGAAAGAGAAGAAGAGGAGGAGAGGGAGAAGAGGAGGAGGAGAAAGAGGAGAAGGAAGAGAAGGAGGACGAAGAAGGAGGAGGAGGAGGAGGAGGAGGAGGAGGAGGAGGAGGAGGAAGGAAGGAAAGAGCATACAGTGTACATCTATTGAATACAAGTTTATGTCCCTCATAAGAAACTGAAGACCCAATACATAAAGCTGGACACCTGAACTGGACAGAAGTACATTAGGAAGATGTGGCCAGGCAAAGGGCTTCAGCTAGGTAGTTAATTAGGCAAAGAGATACTTAAGTGTGAAAGTTAGTATAGGTTTGTTTGTAGGATTTTCCTCAGCCTCAACTTCCACTCTTTTTGCTGTTGTTGTCATTGTTTTGGCACCAGTCCTAGTCTTGAACTCAGGACCTGGATGTTTTCCCTGAGCTTTTTTGCTCAAGGCTAGATAGCATTCGACCATTTGAGCCACAGCTCCACTTCTGACTCTTGGGTAGTTAATTGGAGATAAAAGACTTTCTGCCCCAGCTGGCTTTGAATCATGATCCTTACAGCTCAGCCTTCTGAAAAGCTAGGATTAGAAAACATGAGCTACCTACCATTTTTATGCAGCAAAGAACACAACTTTCTTTTCTGTTTAACAAGCTAAAGAGCTTCCCAATTTTGAAAACCTGTAATCCTAGCTACTTGACAGGCTGAGCAGGATCACAATTTGAAGATATTCCAGGCAGAAAAGTTCAAGAGACCTCTTTTCAACCCACAGTGGTACACACCTGTCGTCCCAAGATACGTGGAGGCTGAGATGGAAAGCACGGAGGTGCCAGACCAGTCCAGGCAAAAAGAAGTCTGTGAGACTCCATCTCTGAGGAAGGGAAGCCTGTGATTCAGAACTGACAAGAAGCAGGAAGTAGGCGAATGGAGGCTCACATGCATGCCTAGCAGGGAAGCAGGAATACCCAGAGGAAAACGAGGCTGTACATGTGACACGCTTAGCAAGCGTGAGGCCCTGAGTTCAAACTTCATAAAAGAAGTGGGAACCAGGAAATGAGTCTGTGAGGAGGAAACAGATAGGATGGAGAGGGGGAATGATGGAAGAGAGGGGTGAATCTGATCCCAAAGTACTACATAGGAGAGGGATGCAAAATGTCAGATTGGAGACTGAGCAATATCAGAGCTCCGTCTGCTCAATAAGAAATACAAAGCTCTAATCAAGAAATCCAGCTCAAGAGTAGACACCGGGCAAAGGCAAGCAGTCCAACCCCATCACTAATCAAGAAATATTAAAACTTATGTCTTTGAAAGAAGATAAAACAGCAATAAAAAAAATACCAGTTCAAGGCAGGTACCTGTGGCTCATGCCTATAATCCTAGCCACTCAGGCTCTAGCTACTGCCAGGATCTAGCTACTGAGGATCTCAGTTCAAAGCCAGACAGGGAAGTCCATGAGCCTTATATCTCCAGTAAAGTACTTAGAGAAAGCTGGAAGTGGTGATGTGGCTCAAGTGGTATAGAGTGCTAGCCTTGAAGCCCAGGGAAAGTACCCAGGCCCAGAGTTCAAGCCCCAGGACTGGCAAAACCTGAAACAAGAAACAAGTTCCCAGAAGCAGGTCTCCAGCAGTAAAGCACAGCTCAGGCTCATAGCCTGCCCTACTATATTCTCAATCACAACCATTCTAGAATCCTATTTGCCAGAAACCAGACGCAACCTATTAGGCACAGTGACACACCTGTAATCCCAGGTTTGAAGCCAGCCTAGGCAAGATCTCAGCTCAGCCAGTTGCTGATCGAGCCACTCACCTTTTAATCCCAGCTGTGTAAGAAACGTAACTAGGAAGGTGGTAGTCCAGGATAGCTTAGAAAAAAATGCGTGACCTGTTTGAAATGACAAAAGCAGAAAAAGGCTCAAGGAATAGCTCAAATGATAGTCTCTGGCCTCTCAAGGACAAGGCCCAGAGTTCAAACTTGAGGACCACTAACAAGCCCAGCAATCATAGTTATAATTCCTTTTAAATTATAATTCCTTTTAAATCCGAGGAAGGATGAATATTATAATAAGCATAATAATGGGTCTAGCCTGGATTATATGCATCCTTATACTGATTTACTCATAAAACACCCTTTGCAGCTCTTTTATTTATTTTCTGAATTTCAAAAGGTTGGACAAGGAGATTGCAATTTTATTTGCTTATCTGTGCCTTCTTTCATCTTTCAATTGGTTGGTCCACTTCTGGCTTTTTTTAGGCAGTTTATTGGAGATAAGAGCTCATAGACTTTCCTGCTCAGGCTGGCTTTGAACCACAATCCTCAGATCTCAGCCTCCTGAGTAGCTACGATTACAGGCATGAGCTACCATGCCTGGCCCCTTAATAAATTTTTATCTATTGTCTGGTTCCCTCACTAAAGAGTTAAGTAAATAAAATCTTTTAAAACAAATTCATTTTATATTTGCATGAAAGCTGTAGTTATTACCCTTTTAAAAATTATACTTTAACATAGTGATTCTCAAAATGAAGTCCTAGCCATGCTCTGGCAGCTCACACCTGTAATCCTAGCTACTCAGGAGGCTGAGATCTGAGGATCATAGTTCAAAGCCAGTCAGGGCAGGAAAGTCCAGGAGATTCTTCTTTTTTTTTTCACATATACACGCACACACATAGATTTTAATGGTTAAAAAAACACAAAGTTGTTACTTTTAGAAAAGTGAATGTCGTGCATTTTCAGCCATATTATTGCCACAGACTCTGATTGCTCAGTCCACACCTAAGCAGTAGTTGTCTTCTCTGGTGGTATGACTTCTCTGCGCTAATTCTCATCAGACGAGAAGCATTAGGGCAGGGTAAACACAGACCTAATTGTTGCACAAAGGAACATTTACTCATCAGATCCCACTGATCACTTCTGTTCTCGGGCAGCCTTTTTGGTGAAGCTTTATTGATTTGATTCAAAGTTTTCTGAGGCTTAAACTCGGCCTGGGTGCTGTCCCTGAGCTCTTCAGCTCAAGGCTATCACCCTACCCTTGAGCCAAGCCCCACTTCCCATTTTCTAGAGGGGAAAGAGTCTCTGGTCCTTTTGTGCCCCTGCTGGCTTTGAACCATGATCCTCAGATCTCAGCCTCCTGAGTAGCTAGGATTACACCGTGCCTGGCATACTATGAGATTCTTTTTTTTTTTTTTTTTGCAGTGCATTCTTTTTTTTTTTATTGTAATTAGTAAAAGGGTTACATGATATTTGCCAGATAGAAGGTGCATTAATTCACATACATTGATACCCTTTCACATGTCTTGGTACCCGTTTCCCTCCCCCTTAACATTTTATTTATTTTTTTATTTTTATTTTTTTGCCAGTCCTGGGCTTGAGCTCAGGGCCTGAGCACTGTCCTTGGACTTTCTCAAGGCTAGAGCTCTACCACTTGAGCCTCAGCACCACTTCCGGCTTTTTTCTATGTATGTGGTACCAAGGAATTGAACCCGGGTCTTCATGCATGCTAGGCAAGCACTTTAACCACTAGGCCAAACTCCTGGCCCACTATGAGATTCTTATCTCCAATTAACCACCAAAAAAACTGGAAGTGGAGCTGTGGTTCAAAGTGGTAGAGTGCTGGCCTTGAGCAAAATTGCTTGGGGACAGTGCCCTGGCCCTGCGTTCAAGCCCCACAACCCCCCCCCCCAAATCCTAGACCTGCCATAAGATGGACTGGAACTTGACAGAAATGATGGAGCTCAGAGCTCACCCAGGGCTACTGAATGGGAAATTCTGGGACAGGCCATTGATGCTGTAAGCAGCATCCAGTTTCTTCTGGTGTTTACTCGAGTTGGAGCAGCCATGCTTCAGCACATCTGCCAAGCACCACTGAGCTACCACCCTCCTCAGCCAAAACATGGTGACCTGCCCCCTGCAGGATCTCTGACACAGATCTTGAAGCCGGCAAGAACAGGCCAGCCATCCTGGTATTTCATCTCCAGACACCAGTCCTGTCATTCACCCTCATGCCTCTTCCCACCAGTAAAAGAGTAAACAAGAGTCCTTTGTGAGCCCAACAAAAGAGGAGTGTCAAGGTTGTTTTGGACTGGTCATCTGGGGCTTGTTTGTACCTGTTGCTTTGACCCTGTAAATCTTAACTACCGCCACCTCAAGCTTCACAGTTAATTTTTCCAAAGTCCCCAGATCTGAGGACAGAGCAACACGAGCACAGCCCAGGCCCAAGCACTGTGCTTATTCTCTGCCTCCTGCAATCATAGAGTGTTATGTCACTGAGGGCACTAGCACAATCCCAAGCTGACTGTGTGCCAGGCGGGGCACATATGCCACCCATTTGTCTTGCAGCCCAACTGGGCATGCTGCCCTGCTCACAGGAAACCCTCCCTGACTGCAGAACACCACACAAGCCAGCTCATCACCCTGGACCAGGACAGAAGCTTCCAGAAACACTGCCTTCCCTTCTTCAGAATAACTGATGGGTGCGATAGGCATTCTGCATACCATCTACCCACCCTTGCCAAACCTGCTGGCTGTTGTGACTACATCACAAGGGTACAGAAAGGCCAGGGGCAGCACTCCATGGAACAGGCACCTGAGGAAGCAGTAGAGCATAGTGATCAAGAAAGGGGCCTTGATATTAGCCCATGCCAGGACTGTAAAGGCACTGCACATCCATCTTTATTGCTGCACTATTCACAATAGCCAAGTTATGGAAACAGCCCAGATGCCCTACAGTAGATGAGTGGCTCCAAAACAATGTGGTACTTAGACACAATGGAAGTTTACACAGCCATTAGAGAGAATAACATTATGACATTTGAAGGGAAAGATGGACCTAGAACAAATCATGTAAAGGAAAGCCAAGCTCAGAGACAAATGGTGCATGTTTGCTTCCATATGCAGAAGTGAGATCTAACATACATGGGGACATGATAAAGTCTAAAGGACTCTAGGCACTCACATGCAGTGAGACCAAAGGAGGATATTCTTAGGGGAAACACACAAAGGCTCAATGTCGATGTGCCTCTCATCCTATAAAATATTTACCAAAATGAACTCCAGGAAATGGGACCATGAGGTTTTTTTCTTTGTCGTTGCTGTTTTCTTTTTGACTTTGTTCATTTATCTGTCTTTGGGAGGGTAAGGGGGCACAGAAATGGAGGGAACCGGATGAACAAATACATCAGCAGTACTCACTAAACACTGGGTTCAAAATGAACTATATAACAGGTGGGTGGAGATGGGAGGAAAAAACCGGGAGAAAGCAAAGGAAGGGGTGACATGTCCAAAAAGAAATGTATTCATTACCTGACTTATGTAACTGGAAAAAGGAAAGGGGCTCAGCAAGGTCTGTTTTCAAATTCTACCTTGCCTTGTGTAGCAGGGCTGGGAATTTGAGTGTGCTGCTTCCTTCTCCTAACAGTAGAATGGAGGATCAAGGTATTTTCGTCCTGGGAGCTGTAAAAAGTAAAGATCCCACCATTATAAAGTCAATATCACAGGCAGAGCCACTCCCCAGACTGGGTAGTTGTGTATAGAAGTTGGTGGCTGTTCAGGATAAAATGAGTTACCTAAAACGCCCCTTATCAGAGAGAGGAACATGAGCTGCAGCCAGGTTAATAGGAGCCCGGGGGGAGCTGGGTACTGAGCAATCTCGCTATCAGCGGGAAGCCCCAGCCTGTAGACCAGTGGCAGCTGCAGTCTAGTCCCTCAGGTTGAAGAGGCTCTTCCTAAATATGCATCCGGTCCTAGCAACCTACATGTACAACTTAGCCACACCTGGTACAAACAGGAAGATTCTCTCCATTGCTTGCCCCTCCCAAGCCCTAAAAGGCTCACCTAGAACCAGCTTCTCCCCTGCCAGAGCACACCACAGAGGAGGCAGACTCAGCCAAGAATGAAGGGAGCCCAGAGTCCACGAGTGATCCTTGCTAGGAATTGGGAGTTCGTGCCAATAATCCAAGCTATGCAGAAGGCTGAGATCTGATGATTGAAGTTCAAAGCCAGCTACAGCAGAAAAGTCTCATCAATTCTTACTGCCAATTAACTAGCAAAACAGCCAGAAGTAGAAGTGTGGTTCAAGTGCTAGAGTGGCAGCAAAAAAAAGCCATATGAGAATAAGAAGCCCTGAGTTCGAATCCTAATACACACATACACACACACACTGATCCCCATGTTAACTGAAATGGGATCTGGACAAGATTATTAAAGGTCCTTTCAGTGGCTTTGCTTCCAGGTACACTTGCTTAGTGACACATCCACAAGGCCTGATCCACATTAAGCCTGGCCCTTGCCGGCCTCCAAGGTCTAGACCAGCTATTACTGTAGGAGGTTCCCCCTCCTCCCCAGGAGAAATGGGGGTGTGATTTCTCTGCTAGAATCCTTTAGAATGGACATAACGTATCCCAGCCTCTTCCCAGGCCTGGCAGCCGAGTCAGGCTGCCCAGGAAGTCTCAGACAAAAGCTCAGATTTCACAGATACATAGCGACACAGACACTCTGCCAGCCCACAGGAGAGATAGCCCACAGGGAAATCCAGCCAAGAAGAGATAATGTAGACTCTTAAGCGTGCATCCTAATTGCTAGGTCAGAAAGGTAACTGCTCCAGGTACAACAGTGTTCCAAGCTGCTTCTTCTAAATGCCCCTTCCTTCCAGGCACAAGTAACAATTGTCCGGATCATATGGGCTCCAACATACAAAGCAAAGAATGCAGCTCACTTTCCTGGAGCTTTCTTTCCAGTGAGAATCCGGAACTGAGTAAGGTGTCTGCCAGCTGCCCCAGACTCAGCTTTGGCACGACCATGAGGTGGCTAGAATAAGAACTCTGGAGTTGGAATTCCAGCTGTGCAAACTTGGATGAGTTGTGCTCTTTAATGTATCGGCTCTGAGTTGGCTGTAAGCTATAAGCTGGTGCCAGCAATACCAGATCTGCAAGATTGCCCAGACGATGACAAGAAACTACAGGTGAAGCAATTACATTATATCTGGTGTTCAGGGAAGGGTAGTTATTTTTATAAGGACATCACTACTCACTTAGCTGAATAATGTTGGAAACACAGGAACATTTTAAGAAAGAGCAAGGGAAAAATAGACTGTGACCCAAAAGTTCTTGGGGTACTTTATTTAAAGTGGATTGGCTTCTGTTTGGATTAAAGAAGTAGACTTACAGTCCTTTGAGAGTTTTATATTCACTTCAGACAGATGCCAAATCCACCGAGAACTCTCCAAGTTTGTCTTAGGTACCCTGGAGAAGAATTTAGCCTTAGGTTGCTTCAGCGTTACAGGCTAGCACCACTTGAGCAGTCAGATCACACTTCAGTGGTGCCCAAGTCCAGTTGCCATTAGCATCCCCCGGAGATTTCTTGAACTCTGGGTACCAAGCCCCACCTCTAAGCAATTCCATCAAAATTCCTGCAGCTGTGGTCCAGGTAGCAGAAATTTTGAGAGTCCCCTGGGTGATTCTAAGAGATCCACATCACTGAAACACGTCTAGCTGTATCCCTGGTTGTATCCACAACCAAGCATGATTCAAAGTAGATACTTCCCCTATGCTTGGTGAATAAATGAGAAAAGATCATGACTCACTCTCTTCTGCTGCTTCCACATTCATAATTAATGAGGTACAAGAAGAAAAGAAAAAGTTCACGCCAAAGTGAAAACTACCGAGTAGCACCTTCCAATAGGAATTCATGCAAGGAAGGAAAGCTTCTATAAGGTTACTACAGTAGCCACAAGCAAAATGTGGCTATTGTATACTTGAAATGTGACTCGTATGACTGAAGAGCTAGAATTTCCACTTTATTTAAGGGCAAATTTAAATATCCATGTGTGACTCATGGCTCCATATTGGACAGTACACATATGGAGTGTCTGCATTTATAAGCTATGCCTGGCACACTTCTATGCCCCTTTTCAGGGAACTAACAGCAACCACCATTGCTCCTTGCCTACACTATCTATAGTTGCAGCCAGATGTCTAATTAAGATGGCTCTTCCCTCTTCTAGCTAGGATTCAGGCTCAGGACCCAAACTAAGTCAAATCAGACTCTCCTCTTTGGGAATTAGATTCCAGCTTCAGCATCTCAAGAACAGAAAATGAGTCAGAGCAGATTGATTAGATCATTGACATCCTTTTCTAGAACATTATTAGTCCAGAGTATAATAAGAACAGCTGTAATGTACATGATGTGTGTGAGCTAATAAGCATCATCATCATCATTCTTGTCATCATTAAAGTCACTGGTATCCAGCAGTTCTGATGTGGCAGTTCTTGTGTGAGGGACACAGACGTCTAAGCTTCTCTTGAACATTATTACTTCATCTATAAAATGGAAATCACTCCAGTTCTCCTTCCAGAGTTTTTGTGAAGACTGCAAAACATAAGATAATAGGCATAACAGCTTTTAGCCAAATGAGTTAACCATCTATCTGTTATAGGTGTGGGGGAGTCATGGGAGGGAAACAGAAGGCAGTCTAGGCTAAATTCACAAGCATGCAATCTTAAGTAAGATACTTGTTCCCTATAGGCATTTGGCTGAGAGTGAGTTGGACACTTCCCTTTCCAGTTTCAACATCTTCTAATCTACTTACATATCCTCTTGTCTGATGCATATTCCTTCCCACTTCTATACATGCATCAAAAATGCTCCAGCCTAGACCATGCTGGCCTTCTACCCAACTCATTTCTTCTTTCCTCTCACTCTCTGTTTCACTAAGCTATCTCCCTGGTTACATATCCCTTGCTGTTTGAACTAACTCTCTGGCAGAGGATTTCATGTGAATCATGTCTAACCATCTCCTCTAATAGTAGACCCCAATAGAACAAAGACCACATTCCTCATATTAACTTCTGTATTCTCAGTGGCTGGTACAAACCCAGGAAGACAGAGGTGCTACTTGAAGTTCTTGCTGTTGAATCTTTGCATGAATACATCATTTATTACTATTCATTATAAGTGTTCCAAATCTATTTCATTCAAAGAAATCTACAGACCCCATTATCTGATACTGCATATGAATGACTCCCTAAAATAATCGTCTTTAAAAAAAAAAACAAAGCAATGATCACTTGTTATCCCAATTTCTGTAGGAGAGAAATTCAGACAGCTTGCTTAGTCCTTGTCTGGGACCTTAGTGGTAAGATCCAAAGGTTGGGGGCTGGAATTCTCTGAAATCTCTCATTACTAATTGTCTGGTGAGTTATCTGGCTGACATCTGCGGGCCTCTTGGGACATGGTGGGCAGAATACCCTCATGTAGCCTCCCTGTGCAGCTTGAGCTTCCTTACAACATGGTGGCTGGTGACTTCTGAGAGAGGAGATTGTCTCCTTTTGTAACCTAATCTTAAGGGTCACACGGCATCACTTCTATCACATTCTGCTTATTAGAAACAAATCCCTAAGTTCATCCCACACTAAGAGGCAGGAAAATCAGACTTCTGGAAGGAATCGTTAAGAACTTGCAGGGTTATTTATAACCTGTTGTAAGTACTTGACTAACATAAGAGTAAGTAGGCTGAAAACTGTTGGAAGAAAGATTCTAGTTCAAATTCTAGTGAGCTTGGGGAAATTACTCTGAGATCTGATTTCCCCATTTCTACATTAAAATGGTGGCATATGTTGCTCTCTTATGCCCCTTACTTCCTTGGATTCTTACCTCAGCAAACCTAAGAGAACTGAGGTTTAACTTTCTTGGTTTCCTGGGACCAAGTGTCTTGGAAATGACCCTAGAAACAGCAAGAGGCTTTTACTCAAACTCAGGGGATTCAGGAAGTTCTGGTTTTAGGAAGAGTTTTAAGGAATAGATAGGGAGCCGGTGAGGATCTGGGAATTCTCTAAGGCCTTCTTTGTCTCAGACCTAGTGGAAACCTCAGAGCATCAATAAATATAATAAGATGGAAGGAACACACACTGCTGCAGGCCTGTGAATTCGTTTGCTTTGAGTTACTGCCATAAAGCGCCTACAAGCAATTTATATAAAAAGAAAGGGTTTGTATAGCTTTGGACTTTAAGACAGAGGAAATCTCTTATAACACCAGGTTTCAGGGAGAAGGGAGGAGAGAGAGCGTGGGAGGGAGAGATGTCCTGGTCCCCATGCCTCTAGGAGGATCTTCCAACAGCCTCGCCATGGGGACCCAGGCGCTTTCATGGATGGGCCAACGGGAGCCTGACAACACCAAACTCCGAATTGGCATTTCCCACAGGATAAGGCTCCTAAACTAATTACTGGCAGGGGGGAGGGAAGAGTCTTCAAGCACAGACTCAGCTGCGGCCTTTTAGGACAGTCCTTTCAGCTTGGGCTGGTGTGTAGCTAGTGTTGCCATGTTCCGGGTGTTACACCCTGCAGAATGGGGGAGGTTGAGTCTCCAAAGTTCACAAGCTGCACTTTTCATTTGGTGGGGGAAGCGGCCTCCATCCCCTCAACCATCGCTTCTTGCTGCAGGAGCAGGGACCTGGAGTCCAGCCCCCTCCCCCCAGGATCTCCCATTCCCCTTCATGAGGGGGAAACCCAGTAGAGCCAGAAGACTCTTTAACCCTTTTCCGGTCTCCTGATCAGCTAGGCTGGAAAATGGGGGCGGGAGGCGTAACCTGTTACACCTTCCAGATGCGAACAAGCACTGAACCCGGTTGAGAGCCGGGGTTTCCAGGCCACTGCTCTCGCTTCTGCCCACCGAGGGCCCCCTGCACAGTACCCCGTACAGGGGATTCCTGCCGCGCCAGGAGGCTCCCGGAGTTTGCGCGGTTCGGCCCCGGCGACTCGGCTGCGCCTCGGGGGAGGGACAGCCCACAGTATCCCCGCGCTGACCCGGGGCGGAGAGACGGCGGCGGGAGGCGGAGGACCGGGCGGGAATGCGCTGGCCCTTTAAGGGGGGGACCAGGCGCATGCGCGGCGCTGGCCCCGGTCGTGCCGGGTGGGCGGCGGGCGGACCGGGTACCGGCGGGCAGCCGCGGGGCCCTGGGGCGGAAGGGGCGGCTGCGGAGGCCTCAGCCTTGGAGAACCGCGGCGCTGCGATCGGTGGATTTGTCGCCGGGCTCCGCGGGGCGCAAGCTGCTCCCGGGGGCCGCGCGCAGCCCGCGCTCGCTCTGGCTTTGTCGCTGGCCGGCAGCTCATCCTCCGGCCGTGGCCGCCCCGCCCGGGGTCCCCTCCTCCGCCTCCTCCGCCGGGCAGCGGGAGCTCCGGCGACCCGCCACGGAGCATCCTCCGCCCCCTCCCCCGGGCCGCGCCGCCCTCCATGCTGCAGCCCATCCGGGGCGGCGACCCTGGGGCCGGAGCCCGCCGCTCGGTGACCTCCGCCTGGCCTGTGCGCGCCGCCCAGCCCGGTCCCGCTGAGCCCCGGACCCCGGCGTCCAACCTGCGCCCCGCCATGGCGCCACCGGCGCAGCGCCGCGCCGGGTGCCCGCCGTCCGCCCGCTGAGACGCGCGGGGCCGGGGACCCGCGGGGGCGAGGGAGCCCGGGAGGGCGCAGACAAAGCCCGCTTGGTGCGGGGAGCCCGCCGCGGGCGGCGGGGGGTGGGAATGTGCGAGTCCGCGCGCGCCCTTTCCCCGGGCCGCGCCGGCTGCGCCCCGAGGCTCGGCACCCCGACTGGTCGCGTCCGGCTGGCGAAATCGCCCCCCGGCGCCGTCCTCCCGCCGGGGGCTCGGGAGCTCACCGCGCCCTGCCGGCCGCCGGGGCCGCGCGCACGGGGCTGAGCCTGCCAGGGTTTTTGCAGAAAAAAAGAAAATTATCCTTCCCTCCCCCCGCCCCGCCGACACACGCGCGCGCGCTGGGATTCGGGACGCCCCGTCGGCGTGGACACTGCGGGGCCCGGCTTTCCACGGTCGCCGGCCCGAGCGGCCTGGTCTCCCGTTCCCTCCGGCTCGTCCCCCTCCCCTCTGCCATCCTAGATGGCCGCCTGTCATTGTTTTTGCTGCCAAACGGGGGTGCTTCGTGGAGGCTGCCAAGTCGGGGTGTGCGGCCTGGACCCCGATTTCCAAACCTAACAAGGCTGACCCCGCCCCGCGGCAGCCCCCCGGCTCTGACTTCAGCCGGTTGTCCGCCTCTTTCTCACCTAGTAGTATTTTATTGTACGGGAGCCACGCCCTGCTGTCTTAAAGGCGCGGCGCCCTGCGGGGCCGTGGGTCGTCTCTGCAGCTGGCGTGTGGGAGGCCTCCTGTGAGCCACCTATTTTTTTCCCGCCCATTTTTTTTTCCTGGCACATCCTTCCACCCCCGTCGAGGATTCAGGGATGCCCGTGGGGAAGAAGGTGGTCGGGGCTGGCAGCAGTGCTGTCCCTGTCGCTGCTGCCGCCGCCGCCGCCGCCGCCGCCCACCCCGGGATCCGGCGTTTGGAGAGCAGTGAAGGGGCTTCAGCCCAGAGAGATGATGATCCGGAGGAGGAAGGGGACGAGGACCTGCGAGACGGGGGGGTCCCTTTCTTCATCAACAGAGGTGGTCTGCCCGTGGACGAGGCCACCTGGGAGAGGATGTGGAAGCACGTGGCCAAGATCCACCCTGATGGGGAGAAGGTGGCGCAGAGGATCCGCGGAGCCTCGGACCTGCCCAAGGTGAGGTGGGGTGGGCCAGGAAGGAGACGAGCCCGGGAGCTGATGACCCTGGAGCTCAAAGGGCAAGGCGGTACACCCTTGCTTCCATGCACAGGGTTGGGAATTGCCGGTGGGGTTACACTTTTAGAAATAAAGACAGCCCATTCCTGATCCAGAACTTGCTGCCCACTGCTGTTGGGATGGTTTTACGAGGTTCATTTATGGGTGGGACCACAGATGAACGAGCACACAGATGTGGCTTGACCATCTGTTTTGGATGAGGACACTAGCTACGCCAGAGAACTGTGAGCTGACAGGTCAGGAATCACTGGCTGGGGAGTGGGGGGGGGGCATCTTTCTAGTGAGAGAAACTGTTTTCTTGCATTATCTCATTGAACTCTCCTGAGTCTTCTGAACAACTTGGAGATGCAAAAGCTCAAAGTGGGAAACCAGGCATCCACAGGCAGTAAGTGGCAGGGCTGGGACTCCATGCCAGGTCTTTGGCCTTCAGCTTCCCAGCTCTGTTGGACGCTAGGTTTGGGGAAATTAGAAGAAGTGCTCTGGAGAAGAGTTGGAGGCTTTTTCTGCATGGGCTGGAGTCTTTCCTCAGCAGCGCAGCAGCAATCCTTTGGTTGTATCCATGTTGTCAAGGAAGGCAGCAGCTGGGTCTCACCTATCTTTGTCTCTCCAAAGTCTCCTGTGTGTGCCTGGCACAGAAAGGGCACTTGTGTACTGGAGATGTGTGGGCTGCACAGTGCTGTATGGCAAAGGATGGTTTTCTTTTTTTCCTCCTTAATGTATTTGTCTAAGGAAGCACTGTTCTCAGCGTGGAGTCCTCTGGACACTCCTCAGAGCTCACTGTTTGGTCCTGTCTGCTCTGGTGAGAAGGGAGGGGGCAGAGACAATGGAATTAGTGTAACATAGAGGGGGACAAACGGCCTGTTGGATTTTTACCAGGTTATTGGGAGAGTTATGAGAAAATGTCTCCTGAGGGGAGGGTCAAAGAATCAGAGGTTAAAGGTTAAACTGCCACCTAATGTTTCCAGAGGGGAGAATATAGGTTGATGTTAAATGACTGCATCACTGTCCTCTAGATTTATAATTTATTTAGTGCATACATGGTCATGTGTGATCAATGTTTTATTCTTAAAATGGTCATGGTACTGGATACTCTAAAGCATACATTTTGGGATCCAGCTCTCTGATTCCTTCCCTCTTCTCCCCTTTTCCCCCAACTTGGGATAAACTGGAAGAGAAAGTCTTTCGTTTGACTCTACTGATTGTCTTTGCGGCCTTGTGCACGCCTATTTGAATCACAGTGCTCTCATCTGTAAAATGGGGTTGGTTGTGAGCAAGATGGAATGATAAATCAGGTGTAAAGATACTTAACAAACTGTACAGCCCCCCCCCCCCCACACACACACGCTCTGCCCTGAGTACTGGTTACACGCATTCAGTTACTTTTTCTCCCTTCCCTTCATAAGGAGGGAAGACTGGATGGCTCTCAGAGCATCTGTGCCAATGGAACGAAAGCCACACACTTGTCTCATATGGGAAAGTTGGCTGAGCAGACAGCTCTCCAGCCATCTTGCTTCCTAAAACTCACTCTTCCTGGGGACTGAAAAATGCGTGCTAGGAGGGGTCTCTCATATCATCTTCAGTCTTCCATTTCAGTAAAGACATGGAGGAAAGAGTAAAGCTACCTAGGGAAGTGAATGGAGACAGGACCCTGGTAAGGTAGAAAGAAATTCATGAGAAGTTTGTGTTACTTTGACATTTTTTCATCCTCAATTCTTTGGGAAAGGTGTCTCCAATGGAGAAGGTGCTTTTCTTCCATGGTCCAGAGCAGAAAGAAGTCAATCAAGTTCAGGTCTGAGAAGTGTGAAAGATCCTGGGAGACTCTCAAGAAGGACAGCTGTGGTTGGGGGACAGTCTACCAGCTGCAGAGAGGCTCCACCCTGAATAGCCATGCAGGTGGTACTAGTACAGAGGCACCTGCAGAGGTTGTGCTGGGATGGATGAGCCCAAGAAGGGCTTTGTTGGGACTGCATAATGTCTTTAAATACAGCATGTGCCAGAAGTTAAAATGGGAAGCTTTCGCACATAAGGATTCAGGGTTCTGGCATCTTTACAGAAAATGAGATTGGAACACAGAATCTGCAATCCTACATGGCAGCTGGGGCTGGGCAGAGATTCTCTTTCCCCTATTTTGCCACAAGCCAGCTCCTCCCCCACCTTCCCAGCCTGCCTTCCTGGTTTGTGACTTGCCAAGTCTCTGCATTCAGCTGCATCCTGAGGCTTCAGGGTAGTGTGACTGAAGGAGAGCACTCTGGAGGGACATTCACTGTGTTCAAATCTTTGCTTTTTCATAACAACTTCTGTGAGGAAAATATGCAATCTCCTTGCCTCTGGCCATCACAGCTATAAAATGGACACAGTGGTAATGCCTGCTGCAGTGGGAGATTGACAGGAAATGGTAACATGAAGCATGCAATACCTTATTTGATGAGCATCTAGTAGGTGCCTACTTATGTAACAGAGTAGGCATGCAGCAGAACACCCCTTAAGCACTTAGGGAAAGAGCTTCTGTGAGGATGATGCTGATATGACAAATGACTAGTTTCTAGAAGGATCTCAGTGTCAGCAGCCTGTTATACTCGCTCAGATATTAATCGCTCTTTGTGTTGCAAGCTGCCATTACCTTTACAAGCCTCACAACTACTTAACCAAACTCGGTGGCTAAAAGTCTGACTGTGGGTCTGGTTACTGATGCGTACAGAATGGGAATTTGGATATCTCTTAAAGGGCCTCATTGTCTGGGTCCTATCTTTGGTATATACCAGATGGTTAACCAGAATTGAGTCTTCACTATGTGTCAGACCCTGTTCTTGGTGTCTTCACACAGCATCTTAATGTCATTCTGTTACAATGCCCATTTTAGAAAGTGGGCATCTGAGACCTGGAAAAGTTCAGTTGCATTATGAAGGCAGAGCTAGGATTCCATAGTGTCCAGTGTTTGAATCTGCTCTGCTCATCACTGGACCATCCTGCCTTCTGGCCATATATGTAGCTGCAGACACTTGGCTTTCCCCAGGCCTCATTGTGCTGGATGGAGAAGCTCCTTCAAGTCAGAGGATTCTAGGCCTCAAAGCTGTCAATTCCTGGAGCAAGGAACAAGATACTCTTTTCCTTGGCATTAGGTTCATGCTATAATCCTAGCTACTCAGTAGGCTAAGATCTGAAGATAATAGTTGGAAGGTAGCCTGGACAGATAAATCTGAGAGATTCTAATCTCCAATTCTCCACTTAACCAGTAAAAAGCTTGAAAGTAGAGATGTGACTGCAATGGTAGAACACCAGTACTTAGCACCAACAATAAAAGGCAAGGAAGTTTTTCCTTACCCTCATTTCATGGGTAGGAAGGTAGGGGTTGTGGGACAATCCCAACAACCAGGCCCAAACTGGCTTGGCCATCTGGATACACCAAGTTTCTTGACTGGGAATGAGTGAATCTGTGTTTGCAATGAACATTTGGGAATAGGTGGAGTGCAGTTTACATGGGTTGATATGATTCAAGGAGCTCACTGGATAGCGCCTTCCGGCTTAGCATCGGTGATGGTGGCCTTTGAGACCTCCCATGGGAATCTCACCTGGGTTTTGACTCTTCTCACAGAGCCGCTGTTTCCTGAGCCCTTGCTCTGGATGGCACATGCCCATGATACATCCATGCCTACTGTCTAGCCCTCGCCCAAGCCTGGATCTTCATGAGCTTGGGTGAATGATTCTTGGACTCAGGCTCCCTTCCTATTTGAAACTTTCTGTAGGAGGGTGCTTCACATTCCTCCAGGTGGCTGGGTCCCCACTTAACAAGCTCGTAGAGGTGGTCCTGCCACACAGAGGATGCCACCTGAGGTCAGGTGACCAGGTGGATGTGCCATGCTATTTATAGGAACCAGCTTAATAACTCCTGTAGTTACCTTTCCCACCTCGCCAATCAAATATCCTCCGCATGGGGGAGGCCAGCCAAGCCTTTGGAGAATTCTGGAGTCCATTTGGCACAGGGTAGGCAGGAGGAAGAGGCCTGTTTTCTTCTGGTGACTGTGATAGCTGGCCAGAGTTGGAGGAGGAGGGGAGTGATGTGAAAGGGGAAATAGCTTCCTCAGGCAGAGAGGTCAGCTGCTGGGGACTGTCCAAACAGGAAGGAGAGGACTGGCTAAAGTGGTGGAGATACAAAGGAAGGGACATTTATATCCAGCTGTGACTCTGGAGCCAGGGTCCTTCCCCTCTGCATTTCCCCCCAGCAAGAATATCTGCTAGACACTGCCTCTGTTCCCCACTGTCCGCAACACCCCAGGCCTAAGAGTGTGGTGATAACTGGTATGTCACTTCCCTTCCTGTATGAGCCCTTGGCAGCCACGTGATTGCAGAGTCTGTACTCTGTAGGCTTAGTTTCTCCAGCACTGGAGAGCAGACTAAGGAAAAGAAGGAAGGAACAGAGCTCCCCCACACAGTCCTACCCTGAGTTTGCAGAGGGGCTTCTGATACCCCTTTAGGCTTTTCTTCTTCCTACATCTGCCAACATAGGAGAGCTGTGTGGCCTTGGGAGGCCAGAGAGTGGCCTATTGGGTCTGTATGAAGGGTCTGAGGCCAGCTCACAGCTGGCTAAGCTGGACAGGAAGAGCACAGAGGGGTGGGCCTTGCCCCTGGAGGCCTATTTCTTCTGTACAGGAAGTCAGTTCTGAAACCCTAGAGGCACTCACCAGTGCATCTCCTGGCTCCCTGGGCCTCTCTCACTTATTGCATAACTACTTCTTTCCTGGACATTGTCTGATGACTACAGCATAGCTGTAGGGTCTGCTACTTCTCACCTGACCCCTTGCATCCTAGCCTTCACAGCCTACTGACTCATCCACTGTCTTCCCTTTCTGAGCTTAGTGCTGGGAAATCCCTTCTGGTGGGGAGGACTGCCTTGTTGGCCATTTGTCTGTACTACATGGGGTGTGGTGCTGGTGAGAGAAGAATGTGCTGAAGAGACCTCCTCCAAAGTGACTGGGCACAGTCATGAATACATGACCAAATGGACTATCATGGTATAGGAAGGGGCAGGGTTCCATGATGTGACCCATCTGAACAGTCAACAGGCACTTGATCAAAATGGAGCACAAGGAGGGAGTTGGAGCTTAAGGGGAGTGGGCGGATGAGTGGGTGGAGAAAGGGTGACCATATAATGTCATAATACTCAATGTATATCTGTGCAAATGGAACCAAGAAACTCAAAGGACGGAGGGGAGGGGCAATGATAGTGGGGTGGCACTGGTCTAGGGGCGTTATACTTACAAATTAACAGGTTGGGAGATGTATCCCACGTCATGTGACCAGAGCTCTTTCTCCATCCCTAGATTCCCATACCGAGTGTGCCTACTTTCCAGCCGACTACACCCGTCCCTGAGCGCCTGGAAGCTGTGCAGCGCTACATCAGGGAGCTGCAGTATCCTCTGCTCCACAGCTATGGCCACCACTGAGTAGAACGAACAGTGCCCAGAGCCCAAGTGGGGCTTGTTTTAGACAAGGCTAGAAAGAGATCAGCAGAGCTGCTTCCCTCCCCAACTCCAGGGACTCGGCTATCGGCCATCTCTGTATCTCTGTGTTCCCTGGAGCTGAGAGCAATTATTTGTCTGATGCGTGGTGAACCCTCTTGCTGTGCGTATGTGTGTGTGTGTGTGTGTGTGTGTGTGTGTGTGTGTGTGTGTGCGTGTGTGTGTGCATGCGTGTGCGTGCATCCTCGTGCACGCTTACTGGGGTAAAGAGAGGGAAATGATTCTGAGCAACCTGCTAGGGAGGAGATAGCCTCAGTCCTCCCTCATCCTTAGGACTATTGAAAAATCTGACTTTAAAGGTGAGGGAGGTAAAGGTAAGGAAAACGGATGGTGTGCTCTGGGAGGTTGCTTCTTGAAATTTTCCCCTGACTCTTCCCTTTTTCTTCCCTCACAAGAGGGCGCCTGCCAACCTACAAAGAACTGGACACTTGAGTCCCCATTTGCCTATATCCTGCAACCTCCAGCCTGAGCCTCTGCCCCAGAGCTGTTTACTACTCCAGCCTCACCTCTCCTGCAGGAGGAATTCAAGGGGGAAGAACTGGGTCCCCAGTGGGAAAAGGCCAGACCAGGGAACTAAAAATGCCATGAGAGCAAGTGGCTGGCTGTACCTGAACTCCCAATCTTCTCTTCTCTCCCACTGGGGAAATCCACCGGAAAAGACTGGCTCAGTATTCTGCCCTTGGAAGGGAGGCCAAGTAGGGGAAAAAGGAAGTCAAAGATGAAAAGAGGAAGGAGAGGGAACTAGAGGGGGGAAGGAGAAATTTCATGCTGTGTCCTACTTTCCTCCTCCTGGAGAGCCAGGCCCTGACCACCACCCAGGGCGCCCAGTGGCAGACATTATGGAATCCTTACCTAGCCAGCATTCGGGATCCAGGGTCTGAGGGAAGCCTGTAGAGGGGGTGAGGAGTAGGAGAGAAAGGACACACCCTCTTTCAGACCAGAAAGCCCTTAGCTGGTACCCACAGGTACAATCACACAGGGACACAGTTCTTTGAAATTAAGAAGAGCAGACCTCTGACAGGGTAAGTATGGAGGCCTGTCTCCCAGCCCAGCTCATAGTAACCCCCGGCTGGATTGGATGGGGTAAGGGATGGGAGTGGGGGTAGGTAGAGAAGGTCCTCTGTGGTTTGCTTTTAAGTAGCAGCTTAGAGGGTAGATGGAGACTCTCACAAAGGAAGTCCCTGGGTCAGGTACCACCCTGGGTCCCTAAGGGTATCATAAAGAGGAAAAACCTATCACAGACAGTGGAACTACCAGGATGAAAGGAAGGGAAGCCAGAGGCTGAGTCTAGGGGCTCTGCCCTGAGATACCTTAAAACTCCTTAGTGTTAGAAGTTCATGTAAGCCAAGTACCAGCAGCTCACACCTGTAATCCTAGCTGCTCAAGAGGCTAAGATCTAAGGATCATGGTTCAAAGCCAGCCTGGGGCAGGAAAGTCCATGGGACTCTTAACCACTTAAAAAAGAGCATCTAGCTGGTGGCTTATGCCTGTAGTTGTTGTAGCCTAGAGGCTGAGATCTGAGATCACAGTTCAAAGCCAGCCTTGGCAGGAAAGTGTGAGACCATCTCCAACAAATTACCTCCAGGAAAGTCAGAAGTGAAGCTGTGGCTCAAGTGATAGAGCACTAGTCTTGAGCAATAAATGAATAAATAAACAAATAAATAAATAGATAGATAGATAGATAGATAGCAACAGCAGCTCAGGGAGAGTGCACTGAACCAGCCCCTGCCTCCCCCACCCTGCTCTCCAATCCCCAAAAGTAAATTTTCCACATCTCTCCATGTGTACTCTGCTTTCTCAAGAAAGATGCTTTAAATGATTACCTAATTGCCCCCTTTCAGAGCCCCTGGGTGGAACTCAGCTTCCCTGCCAAGCTTTGCTCTGATTTTGCAGCTGCTGGGTACTTGGGTCCCCCAGGATCTAACAGGGGATGCTGGAGTCCAGGCAGCTTCCTGGGCAAAGCCCCAGGGCTGAAGGCAGCCTTCAGGGAGGAAGAAGGAGGCAGCCCTGCAGAACTGGCTCTCTGGAAATGGCCTGAATTTCAAGTTCAGGAGCAGGCTGGGTGGGCACCAGGCTACTCTGAAAGGGGAGCACTTGCCCTCAGTCAGCAAGCTCTTCCTAAAGTGTGGTTGGGTGAAGAATGTGCACTGTACTCTAGAAGGGGACAAGATCAATGCCGAGGTCTCCACCCCCAACCACTGCCTTGTAAAGCCCCAGCACGATGGAGCTCAAGGTAGTGGTGTTGGGGCGGAGGGGAGCCTCCATTTATGTACCCCTCTTCCACCAGAGGTCTGGGAGCTGCAGCCTGAATGGGAAGAGGAAGTGGAAGGAGGGAGAGGAATGAGAAGTAGGTCTCCTTCCTGATGGCCTCTGGCTGTGTCTCTCACCTTCTCAGGCTCCAGGCTTGAGGGAGAGGAGGGAAGGACTGGGCCTAGACTGAGAGCAGCCTGGGGTTAAACCTCCATTCGTCTACCTCTTCCTGTCTTTTCCCCACTGGAAGGGGCTGAAGGTGTTTTCCTCCCTTCTCCACAGGCTGATGGACCTGGCCAAGGAAATGACCAAAGAGGCTCTGCCAATCAAATGCCTGGAAGCAGTGATCCTGGGAATGTATCCTTCCTCAGCCTCAGCTTCCTGCTGTGGAAAGGGGAGGGGCAGGGTCTGATGGAGGTCCAGGGCTCTCTCCATGGACTCCTGCACTTGGCCCCTAGCTGAAGGAGCCTTTAAGTCGAGGAACCTCTCCAGAGGGAAGAAGTCCCTGAAAGGATGGAGAAATTGCCCCAAGATGGAATGGCCTAAGAGGCTCAGGCCTCAGTCCTCCTTACTCCCTTCCCAGGTTTGTGGGGGAGCTCCATTTTGAGTCTTGTGGACACAGTATTGTCCACTTGGGCCAAACAGTCTGAGAGAAAGAAGCAGTTGTGTGGCCCAGTGTTGACACATCTGGAACATGCATGTTTATGATAGAGTCTTGAAAGCAAAGGGTTTCCCAGCAATGTCTCAAGGGCAGAAGTAGACTTGTTGCTGAGTCGGCAGCTTTGGTCACCCTAGGGACAGAACAAGCCCCCAGGAGAGTCCCCCAATGTTTTTGTTTGTTTGTTTTGTATAAAACACTGTCATAAATTCCTGGGGGCCCACTACTCAGCTTCCCAACTCAAGGCCAGTAGCATGTGTCCCCCCTCCCCTTCCCATCACATCACCATGCTCCCTGCTCCAGCCTTTGAATGTGTTATCTGCCACCCAGAAGCAGGCAGCCAGCTTAGAACTCAGAGGAACACAGCTTAGGGGGAACAAGGAAGCTGTCCCTAAGACCTCCAGTTCAGGACGGGTTCAGGAGGCGAGGGCAAGGACCCTGCTTTCCAGAGGGGTTGTTAGTCCAGAGGCCCGTAGTGCTCGCACATGCCCCGTGAATGGAGCTGTCACTGCCCCCGCCTTGGTCAGGTGCCTTTCCTGGCCCTTTCCTTAGCTTGGGTGACCCGCCAGTTACCTCACCAACAGCATGCCCACCCTGGAACGCTTCCCCATCAGCTTCAAGACCTACTTCTCAGGGAACTACTTCCGCCACATCGTGTTGGGAGTGAACTTCGGGGGCCGCTATGGGGCCCTGGGCATGAGCCGGCGGGAGGACTTGATGTACAAGCCGCCCGCCTTCCGCACGCTCAGCGAGCTCGTCCTGGACTATGAGGCAGCCTATGGCCGCTGCTGGCACGTGCTGAAGAAGGTGAAGCTGGGCCAGTGCGTGTCCCATGACCCCCACAGCGTGGAGCAGATTGAGTGGAAGCACTCAGTGCTGGACGTGGAGAGGCTGGGACGAGATGACTTCCGCAAGGAGCTGGAGCGACATGCCCGAGACATGAGGCTCAAGGTCAGGCTCTGCAGACCAAGGCTGTTTCCCCTTGGGGCCCCTCTCCCTGCCCTTCCCCTGCTGTCCTCATGGCGTGGAGATTCAGGGCTATGTGCTTGGTGGTATCTGCTTACAACGGGGGCGGGCTCCATGTAAAGGTCTCTCATTGTTATGGTCCTGGGGCGGATAGATCAAGGACAGCTGGTGGGTTTGCATAGTGGTAGGTCTTGGACTAGAAAGCAAGGCAGTGCCCTGGTACTTCAGGCCAGGAGACTTTGGAGTGCAGGTGAATTGGTCTGATACCTTGTCATATCTGGGAAAAGGGCAGGCAGGGTGGTGAGCAACTTCCATCAGGCTTCTTGTGTGCCTGCTGACTTGATCCCCCAGCTCACTGCCTGCAGCCAACGATTGGGAAGAAAGAAGAAAGGTCATGGGAGGACAGTAAGGGTGGTAGTGGAGGTAGGGAGTCTGTTGTACCTACAGCAATTGAGCTAACCCTCCAGCAGACAGAATTTGGGGCTCTCCCCGGGTACCCCTGAGCAGGTGATGTGAGGCCCATCAGGGCATCTCCAGTGTGTTCAGGCTCTCCTTGTTTTTCTGAGCTGCTTCACAATGGCCTTTCCCTTTAGGCACCTCTGCAACCAGCTTTGATGCCTTCCCGTCCCCTTCATTCTCCTAACAGTTCCCAGAAGTCAGCAGGTGTGGGGAGCTGGGGGAAGAGGAGGAGCTGGTGGCTTAGAGATTTGCAATAGACATTGAGAGGCTGGTAGGGCCCCATGAGGGGCATCAGGTTTGTCATGGTCACCTGCAGTGTTCAGGCAGAGGCCCTAGTGCTGATTCAGCAGCAGTGAGCCCCAAGTAGATTAAAGGGTTACACTCTGCTCCTGAGCGATTCTCTTCACTAGAGAGGTGGGCCTGAGTGCTGGCTCTTGATTCTGGGAATAGCAGTATGTCAAAGGCAGGTGGAGCCAGTGGTTAGTGCTCTGGTGCTATGATTCTCAGGTCTCTTCCGCACTAAGGACTCTCTCCAACTCACACTGCAGACCATGGTTTGAAAACTCAAGGCAAGATGACCATGCTGAAGATGATTCCTTTGTTTTTCTCCTTTTTTTTTCTCCCTTAATCAGAGGCACAGCTATTAGTCTGACTTCTGATTGGCTCACCATTTTTTTTTTTTTTTGCCAGTCCTGGGTTTGAGCTCAGGGCCTGAGCACTGTCCTTGGACTTTCTCAAGGCTAGAGCTCTACCACTTGAGCCTCAGCACCACTTCCAGCTTTTTTCTATGTATGTGGTACCAAGGAATCGAACCCGGGTCTTCATGCATGCTAGGCGAGCACTTTAACCACTAGGCCAAACTCCCAGCCCCTGGCTCACCATTTTGAAGGTGATAGGCTCCTAGCACAAGCTTGGCTGGCCTGGGTAAATGGGCCTTTTCCTGAGCAATTTGTAATTTGTGACAGGCCTGGTGGGGAGGGGACAGTCCTGATGAAGAGTTGCTTCCCTAGTGGCTTTAGTGCCTGGGAAAAAGGTTTGGGAAGACATCTAGGCACAGTAGAGGTCCCCTGAGGCTTCTTGGACCATGTCTAGGACAGCTTCCAGGGACCAGTGGCTCTCCACAGGGCAGGCAGGGCAGGGCAGGGCAGGGCAGGGACTCTGGGACAGCCATGGAGTATGCTTCCCTTTCTTCCTTCCATCTAGATTGGCAAAGGAACAGGACCTCCCTCTCCTACCAAGGACCGGAAGAAAGACGTCTCCTCCCCGCAGCGGGCCCAATCCAGCCCCCACCGCAGGAACAGCCGCAGTGAGAGACGGTAAGTGGGGGGGACTGCGGGGGGCCGGGGGAAAGGGCCCCCAAGACTTTCTGCTTTTCCTCTGGCTTTGCCACTTCTCCCTACCCTTCTCTCTTTTGTATTTCTACGGGAGGGCAGTGACTTGGGATTGAGGGTACCTGTTTCTGCCTTGACATCACTCACAGTAACATGGTGCCATTTCCTCCCAGAAGTCTCCTCAATGACCTTCTGGTTACCCTGTGTGCACTGGCAGGATTCAGACAGCAAGTCTGAGGCAGGAGCAGAGGGCTGTGTGGGAGGGGGGACTGGAGGAGCAATCAGAGCTTCAAGCTCTTCAGCAGTCTGCTCAGCTTGAACATGACCCTGGGCTCTATGCAACCAAGGTCGATGATCTTGAATACAGCTTTTGTGTGTAAATGGGGGGAGGAGCCATTAAAACATCAAGCCTTATGCTCTGATTTCATTCCTGTATATTACTATGCTTTACATATAATTGTCATTCAGAGGCCACCTATGGATTAAGGGATACTAAATAGACTCTGGCACCAGAATACCCACTATTGACTTGACCTGAGTTCCCTCAGGAAGATTTATAGTGGAAGATTTATGTTATCCATGCCCTCCCCGCCCAATTAGCTAACTTCCTGTAAAAAGCAAGAGGCATACAAGACCACCGGACAACCACTGCCGAGAACAGGCTGGCTGGTCTGAAAGTCACACTGCTTCCTGTCTTCTGCTGATGTCCTGGAGAATGGAAGGGGAGATGACGAGGGGCAGCTACCACTTGCTCCTCTCCACCATCTCCCTGCTGATCACCTACTCCCTCTACTGCTCTCCTCTTCCTCCCTGCAGGCCCTCGGGTGAGAAGAAGCCACCAGAGCCCAAAGCTATGCCAGACCTCAACGGGTACCAGATCCGAGTGTGAGGTGGATGCCAGCACGCCAGACCATGTCCTGCCCCAGGAGGCCAGGATCTACCTGCTGGAACCCGCCTCACTAGGGGCAGAGGCTGGTGGTGGGACAAAGCAAGAGACTACAGGCAGGGCGCCGTGCAGCTCAGTCCTCAGGCTGCTCCCCTCCCAATGGAGCCCCTAACTTTGGTCCCAGAAGCAGTTAGTATTTTCTTTGGAATTTTTAAGCCCCGAGACTGAAAGTTTAAGGTATTTGGGGGGAAAGGGACAGGTGGATGTGCTGATGGCTTGAGGAGGGCAATGCTTAGAGACCTGAGAGCCGTGGAGCTGGGCGGGAAGACTTGCTGGTCCTGCTATTGCTCCTCTGCACCTATCCATGAGGGGAAGCTGGGCTAGAGAAGAGGCATTTTTCTCCAGCTAGGTCTGTCCTGGCACAATCTTGACCAAGGGAACTGGAAGCAGGGTAGGATCCTTCCTCAGAAAGGTCTGGGTGGCCCACAACTGGGGAGCTTGCTGCAGGCCACATCTGCCCAAGAACCAGCCCATAGGCCAGGAGTGCCATGGAGCCCCCATGGTACCATAGGCATAATGGTATGAGTCTGGGCCACCACAGTAGGGGAGCCGTCTGCCTCTAGCAGCCCAGGGGTTCCCTGCAGAGGATCTGGGCCTTGCAGAGGTGCCAGAGTTGCACTATGGACATGATTGTGCAGACCAAGCAGAACTTGATGCCAGAGCTGGGCACAAGGTAGCAGTATGAAACCTTCAGGCCTGGGTCATTCCTCTGGAAATGTCAAAAATAGGCTCTACTGCCCACCCTAACCCCTGACACCTCAGCCTTACTGAGGAAATCAAGATAAGACAGACCAGGATGCCAGTGCCCCAGGCCTACCTCCCCTGCTTTCAAAGCCCATCTAGGCTTGGGTGGCAGTGATGGCTCTCCACATTTGAAAGGTCCCTGGGGCTCTTGTTTCTACCTAAGAGCTGCCCAAATAGCAGGAGTCATCCGCGTCCTGCTTATGAGGCATGTGATGGAGGGGCTAAGGTACTGTGGAGAGTAGCTGGCAAGAGGGAGGTTCTGGGCTCCAAAAAGGAGGATGGAGTCTGAGAGCTGCAGTGGAAGTGAGAAGGTATGGGGAAGGAGTTTAGGATCAAGCTGGGTTCCCAGGTGATGCTTTATCATGAAGCTGGAATTCAGGTTGTAGAAGGGCTAGGTGAGGTGACCATTAAATGTTGGTTGATTGATTTCCTGAAAGGCTCTGGGTCAGCAAAGGGGCAGCTTAGTAAGGTTGTAGAAGGGACTGGAGACCAGGTTTGTAAACTCAAAATGCCTACAGGAATAGTAGGGGCTACACGGGAGGGCCGCAGGGCGGAGTGGGGACTATATGTCAGCAGAAGAGCTACTACTCTTCTGCTGTGCCCACAGTACTGGCCTTGTAGAGCCAGACTGAATTTTTTTTGAGGCCAGAGCTCTGATTTTGTATGTGAAGTTAGCATTTGGTTCAAGATATTTAATAATCCAGTCTGTGACACTTCGCTAGAAAGATTGTGCTGAGAAGACCCCCCCACCCCAGTACACTGAGTGTGGAAGTAAGGCTGTATGGAGTTTCCCAGGGCTGGATGAGGCATCTAAGACTCCCTGAAGGGGGCAGCTTCCTGTGTTCATCTTCCTTGCACACAAACCAGAGACCCATGTAATTGCTGGACACCAGAAGTGTGGAGTGAAATAGCCATGTAGAGCTGGGCTAGCCAAGAGATGGATGGTGCCTGGAGGCAAACACAAGGAGGAGAGGGAGGAGCAGGTCCAGCCAGAGGCACCCTGAGAGGATAGCTGGTTAGTATCTTGCCTCTTTGGTTCATGGGCTTAGTGGGTTATAGGGTGATGTCTAACCTGCCTCACACAATACCCCCAAGCCAGACCAACACAAGGCATGTAATCCTGACTCCCTATGCCAATGGAGCCTTCCGGGAGTGGGGTCCCCACATCCCCATACTCACCTATGGAGAAATGGTTCATACTGGGAAGCATGAGACTGAAACAAGCAGGGCCTGGATTTGGCTGCTTATCAAAAGCCCGGTGGGCCCAGCCATTTCTGGAAACTTTGGGAAATGACAGGGTATTGGCTAGGAGGTGTGAGAGGGGTAGACATAGGAGCCCCAGGGTACTGTAACTCACAGGCACCTTCCTCTGAGCCCTTGAGGTAGGGAGGCAGGATGCTGACTACAGGAAGGAGTAGGTCCCCAGCTGTAATCCCCTAGTGCTTGCTCTTCCTGGGCCAAGATTCTGGCCTGTGGAGCTGGGCACAAGCCATAGTGGTGCTTTTTAATTTATTTGCAACTGTTTGTCATATGTAGCATCCCCTCCTCTCCTCTGGGCTGTTTACACAGGCAGTTCTCCTCAGCGCTGGCCTGGCTGTGACGCCTCTGGGGAGGCAGAAGCAGGGACTTTGGGGCCTTAGTCACCATCCATGCTGTCACTGCATCTCACTTCCTATGAGGGACACACGGGCCTGGTTGATGTGACCCCAGCTTCTCCCCATAACCCAAGACAAGCTGGTCTTCCAGCTCCTCTGTGCACCCCTCAGGGTGAGGTAGAGAAGGCTGCTCAGTGGAGGTGGCCAGGCCAGGGGTGGTGGGCGGTCAGTGACTACAGAGTCTCCCCAAAGTCTGGAGCCATGTGCTGGGTGCCAGGTCACAACATGGGGAGCTGGCTTCAGAGCGCCTTTCCCTCTACCTACCTACCTGCCAGTCCTCTCCCTCCATGGTCTCACCACATCCTCATGCCCCCCTCTCATCCATCATGCCAGACACCCCATTGTTCTATGGGCAAGTAGAAGCAGCAGCCCTCTGGCCCTGCACAAGATGAGCACGCCTAGGACCGCGATACTGAGCAGCAGCAGCAGCTAACAATGACTTCTAGCCGCGCTACCATCCCTTCTAACATGAACTTGACTTCATGGTTTGGGGAGTTGGTTTAATCGTGACTGGTTGAATGCCCAAAGGCCTGTGGGCATGCGTGCCTAGTTTTCCTACCTGGGATGTGCTCTGGCCTAGCTTGGGCACCTGGCAGACCCATCCTCTGGATGGTGTTCCTGGTTCAGAGGACCAGGCTGCTGCAGGAATATGTAAAGAGCAGGATTGTCCTCTGAAGGCATGAGTGTGGGGGTGGGGGAGTTGCCCATCAGGTGCCACTGCTTCCCCCCAGCATTTCCAGGCAGGCAGGTTGTGCGGTGCTAGCTACGGGCCCATCGGTAGGATGCTCTCACCCCATCTAGGTGCTCCAGGGTCCAAAGCGTCCCTTTATTCAGTGTGACAGAGGAGACGTGGGGACACTGGGCCCTTGGGCCCCATGATTACGGATTGTCCCTCCACTTAGCCTTGTTGAATGCTGTGCTGTCCTCTCTTTTGTCCTTCCTGTCCTCCTATCAGTACTGACCTTCCCCTTCACTTTTACACTTCATCTCATTCCTGTTCTCACTTTTCCCCTGAAACAAATAAAAGCCTCCCCCATCTCCAGATATCCCCGTGGGAAGCCATGTCTGCTCTCTCTTGTAAGATGACGCTGAGCCCAACTTCAGCCCCACCAGCAGTGCCTCGCTGGCTCCGGGAAAACCTAAGCAGAGGTGAGGGAATCCCAAGCCAGTGAACAGGAAAGCTCCCTGAAGCCAGTCATGGCAGAACTGGGTTCTGGTTTTCCTGCTCCACCTGCCAAAGCCACTCAGGTCTTCTAAACTCTTTTCTGGGAGATCTTGGGATCAGATGTAAATGAGGCCCTCCTCCCTCACACAGTGGGTCCTAAATGTATGCTGAGCCCAGATGCACACAGGAAGTACCTTAGCCCCCACAGCATTGTTCAGCCTTAACCCCTCTCCCCATGCCTCTGGTCTTTTCTTTTAGTCAGCTTGAGAAAAATTCAGACTTGTAAGAGAGGAGATAGAATGCTACCTATTCACTACTCCAGCCAACTCCCACAAAGTCCTATGAAAGTCTAGTTTAGCCCAGCATTTGATTTCAATGGTGTGGCAGTGACTGGGGTTGGGGACATGGCATTAGGAAGAGAATAGGCAACCTGCTAGAATCTGGTGCCAGCTTGGGCTCTACCATTTCATAGACTGACTTACCTTCATCTAAAACAATATCCCCAAAGAGCCTTTCTATAAAAGTAACCAGAGCCTGGGTGGTGGCTCATGCCTGTAATCCTAGCTACTCAGGAGGCTGAGATCTAAGGATCAAGGTTCAAAGCCAGCCCCGGCACAAAAGGACCTGAGACTCTTTATCTCCAACTAACCTCTAGAAAATGGGAAGTGGTGCTTGGCTTAAAGGTAGGGTAGTAGCCTTGGGTTGAAGAGCTCAGGGACAGGACCAGGCCAAATTCAAGCTCCATGACCTCCCCCACATACACACAAAAAAAGTAACCAGAATGGAGACCAGGAGTTTGGCCTAGTGGTGGAGTGCTTGCCTAGCATGCATGAATACCCAGGTTCGATTCCTTGGTACCACATACATAGAAAAGGCCAGAAGTGGTGCTGAGGCTCAAGTGGTAGAGTCCTAGCCCTGAGAAAGTACAAAGACAGAGCTCAGGCCCTGAGTTCAAGCCCTGGGACTGGCAAAAAAAAAAGTAACCAGAATGTAGATATCTCAGACTATACAGCCTTGCACAAGGAATATTGCTGTTTACACTTGAGTGTATACCGACAGTAGGCCTGGCAGGCTGGGGGAAAACCTGTGTCCAAATCCATTGGCCTATGGGACTACACAACAAAACTGAGTTGATATAGGTGACACTTCTCAGAGTTAAGTATGTGTCATCTGTTGTTGGAAACTTTTCTTCCTCATCAAGTATAACTAGAGAAGTTAAAATTATGTCACCTGGCTTTTAACCTTCTACTATGGAGACCAGTGATGATGGGATGCAGTTGTCATAACAAAAACAAAGCCGACTGGCTCAGATGCAGATTGCCTCGTAAATCCTGAATATTTGTCAATGGTTGATGTGGTACTGGATATTGAGACCTGGCAAGGGATAAGGACAGGCTACCTTAGGGTCAGCTGGAAGGCTAGCTGTAAATCAGTCCATCTGACAACTTCTAGTCACTTGCCCAAAAGTTGTGGTGGTGGGAAACACCTCTAAGAGTTTTAAGTAATCTCATGAGGTCCCAAGCCTTAAGGTTGTAGGAACTGGATGGGGATGTAACAGAAAGGCAGAGTTCCCAACAAAACACATGTCACATTTGACCTTAGCAGAGCATCACCCTACTGAGATGTCCTACTCATTATTATTATTATTATTATTATTATTATTATTATTATTATTATTATTATTACCTGGCTCTGGGATGCAAAAGAAATGATCAAAAACAGACACTCAGCAAGAGGCATCTGCCCACACAATTGCTATAGCTCTGACCAGAGAAACCCATCCCACTGTCTGCACAGGCCTTTGTGAAATGCAGTGTGGGCTATAGGAGGCATGAAGCACACAGATGGAATCAGAAAAAAAGCAGCCAACTAACTGTGGCTCAAGTGGTAAAGCTCCAGCCTTGAGAAAACCCAAGGACAGTGTTCAGGCTCTGAGTTCTGCCTGAGACTGGCAAAAAAAAAAATAATAAAAATAAAAAATAAAAAAAAAAGCAGCCAACTAGAGCCATTCTCACCTAATATGCTGGGGACAGAGAAGGCGTAAGTACTAGGGTGAGACCAAGAAGCTTTATTCAAGCTCTTCCTCCCAGGCCTCACAGCATTGGAGAGTAAATGCAGGAAATGACAAACTTTCTTGATCTAGATTTAGATCTACTCTTTACCCCAACATTAGACTCTTGTCTTTTTCTTTGCTCACTTCATCTGCCAGCTCTTTCTCAACCCCTTTCAGGGACTTAATAAAACAACCAACAAGAGTTGGGGGCAAAGTAAACTTTTATTTGGAAAAAGCTATTTCAGTTATGCAGAGTGCAGTTTAAGTGACCATTTGAGTAAACCCCCATTTCATTTCTAAAACAGAAACAAGAAAACAAGGAAAAGATAACCTGTCAGCTCTGGCCCCTGCCATCCTTAACTATTGAACCTACATTTCCTGGCAGACAGTGATGGGTCCTCATCCTAGGAACCAACAGGGCACTGTCTTTAGACCATCTCAGTAGGTACTCAGGGAGAGACAGTGAGCATTACAGTGTGGACAGACAGGCCTGGGGCTCAGACAGGCACATGTCCAGAACCTAGGAAACAAAGCTTAAAAATACATAGAAAATGAAATTCTCCAGAACTTAGGCATGGAGAGCTTACAGGCAGGAACACAGCAGTGGAATTCAGCTGGCTCTTTGGCTTTTGAATAAAGGCCATTAACTTCTGGCCCATTGTCCTTGACTCCGGCCTGCTGGCTATTCTCCCCAGTCTCATTCTGGAGGCAGAGAATGGCAACAGGAAGTCAAACTGGGCCAGCAACTACTCTGAGTTAAGGGAGCTGAGGGAGAAGCTTCCCCAGCACCCCAGGCCATATCCCAGCAGTAAAAGTAAGGCGTGCAGGTGACCTGACCTAGTGTGTGAGGGTTTCTGAGAGGGTCAGGAGATTCTGTATTAGGGGTGGGGAAACAGAGGCAACAAGCACAAGGCTCTTGCTGGACAGAGAAAACTCTCAAGTACTGCCATCCAGTGCTGCCCCAAGTCAGCTTTTTGCTAGAATGGCTTGGCCTGAGCTAAACAGCATGTCTCTATAGAGAAAGTCAGAGGGAATGGGGGTCAGGAGGCAGCAAAAGTACAAAGGGTGTGAGAGAAACATTAAACTCTCTCCTGGGTGTGTAGAGGGAAGAGAATAGCACAAGGGCTTGAGTCCTGGCTCAGATCTATCCATGGAACCTACCTGCTCTTTCCTACTGGGTTTCCTACTCTTACCCTGTTCTGCAGAGTCCAGTGAGACCAGTTTCCCGAAGGTTCTTTCTCCTTATCCTTTACAGGTTTTACAACTTCATACCACTATCCCCGCCCACTACACTCCACACAAGGCTTTAAACTTCTGCTTCCTTCAGGGAAAATGGACAATTCCAAAAAAAAAAAAAACAAAAAACAAAACACCTGTCAGGTGGGTGGGGCTCTGATGTGAAGGTACAGAGCCACTGGACAGGTAGTGTATACGCCATCTGCTACCCTAGGCCATGCAGCCCATTGATTCCCAGAGCCCAGGATGGCATGTGCGACTGGCTGGCAAGATGAAACTAATGAATATGGACGCTAAAAGGAGAGAAGGTTCCACACACTCTGGCTGCCATCTGGCAGCCCACAGCTACTGGATCATGCTCTCAACCAGCCCTGAGCCCACAGCCCCACTGTGGAAAGAGAGCTGGGCAGAGACAAGCATGCCCGTCTCGCCTCAGGAAGACACACGTATCCCACACACATAGCTCACATGTGCATGCCTGGCAAGAGGGCTGGGCCCGGAGGTTACCACCAAGAAAAGGCCTGAAAGCAAATAACCAATGAGATCGATAGCTCCCACAACCCTGGTAATTCAAAATCAAGGGGGAGCGCTGGGTACATGGAAGGAAGAGGGACCCCCTCCCACCTCTCCCAGGGCCACTGAGCACGTGGCACAGGATTAGGAAGAGGTATGGGCCAGTCAGGGACCACAGGCAGAGAGCGTGGACAAGCCTGGAGAGTCTAACCACGGGCGGGCAGGAGGGAACAAGGGGAAGGGATGAAGTTTCCACAGCTCGGAGCATTTGTACAGTTGCTGATCCACTGAGCTCTTCCAGAAGAGAAGCTCTCTTCTTGAGGGGCCATCATGGGGCGGTGATCTCCATGCCGAAGCTGGCCAGCAGGCAGAGATGGTCTGAAGAGCAGAAAGGGTTGGGCAAGCCATTGGCAGCCCAGAGAATCTCTTCAGAGAGGAGGGAGAGTCGGCCCAGTAGCTTGAGAGTTCCATCTCGATACAGCCTGTCACCTGAGGCATAAAAAAAGAGCCAGTAAGTAGTGCAGCCCCAGGCATGCTGCCTGGCCGGCAGGATAAGGACTCAGGTGACCAACGCTTCAAGTGGCGGCATCTCTTTGGCTGTTCCTTTACCTCTCCGAGGTTCTAGGCAAGGAGGTTTTATTTCCCACCACTAAGATTATATCAGTGAAGACAGGCTGGGTGCAGAGGGCCTGTGGCAAAATGGACACAGCCAGCAGTACAAGAAAAGCAGAAGTACAGACTACTTACACAAAATTTGACTTTAAATATCACAATCAATGCAAACTTTCTAAAAACATGCCTTAAGCAAAACAGGCATGGGGTTGCGGGATCCTTCAGTCACTTGTGACATGGGGAGAGGAGAAAGGAAATGGATTGACCTTATCAACTGCTGCTCCTGAACATTGTCTAGTTGCCTCCAGGTGCTCTGATTTTACCTCTGAAATAGGGATTGAGAACAAGTGTCCCACCCACCACTCTGGTGTACAAGGATGAAGCCGAGGCACGCAGTGAGTGGTTTGAGGGGAGAATGATGACAACCAGTGTCAGGCTGGCATGGGATGTTCCTGTGCTGTCCAGGTCCCAGCAGTGTAATCCAGATCACCAAAGGCCTGACCTACCATCTGCTCTTCCTGAGGACCCCTGAGTGGCCTCTATGGACCAGGCTTACCAGTTCTGTTCTCATTCTCACAGCACTCAGCTGAGAAAAAGATGTAATCCACTGTTGTCCCAAGACCTAATGGCATGGTGGTGACTTCTGGGCGGCCGTGCTGGGGCAGGAAGTGGGTATATACTGAGGTCAGGTGGAGGCAGTGCTGGATAGTGCCTACAATCCTACAAAGTTGGAGGAGGACATGTCAGCCAATGTTTTTCCCAGGTCATTTTCTCTGGGGAGTTTATGAGTATTTTTTTGGCAGTCCTGGGGTTTAAACTCCAGGACCGGAGCACTGTCCTTGGGCTTTCTCAAGGCTAGCGCTCTACCACTTGAGCCACAGCACCAATTCTGGCTTGTTCTGTGTATATGGTACTGAGGACTTGAACCCAGGGCTTCGTGCATGTTAGGCAAGTACTCTACCACTAGGCCACACCCCCAGCTAGGTAATTTTTTTTTTCTGCCAGTCCTGAGCTTGAGCTCAGGACCTGAGCACTGTCCTTGGGCTTTTCTCAAAGCTAGAGCTCTACCACTTGAGCCTCAGCACTACTTCTGGCTTTTTTCTATGTATGTGGTACCAAGGAATCAAACTTGGGCCTTCGTGCATGCTAGGCAAGCACTATACCACTAGGCCAAACGTGCGGCCTTGAGTATTTTTTTTTTAAGAATGAGTCCAAATGACTCAATTTCAGCAAATTCTTTCCCAGCCTAACAAGAGAGAAGCAATATTAGCTAAAATTAGCTCAGAAACAGACACACTGACGTTAAGCCTCCCTGACATTCCTCATCCCCACTCTCACCTAGTAAAGCATACTCCTGTCCATGAGCTCACGCTCCCCATTCCCTGGAAGAATATATGGGCTTTCCAGCAGCAAGAATATGAGTGGATCGTCTTGGCTTCTGTATACTTATTTGTGCCCATATAATCTTATTAGAGGAAGAGAGTGGCAAGTGTTCCTTTCAAATCAACCCCATGACAGCTAATGGTAATCTCTTATATCCAGGCCAGGGCTGGACTGAAGACTGAAATGGAGGAAAGTTTACCTGGGGAAGACAGGTTCTAGCTCAGATGTGTTTTCCTCAAGGATAGATTCAGCCCAACCAGCAGGTCGCTCTGTATAGGAGCAGAGAGAAAAAAACTTTTATCATCCATACAGTTAGAGACTTTCACCTTGAAATCCCTCTCAGATCCTTGACTAGATTGTTCCACAAAGATCTGGAAGGGAAAAGGGAAAGAGAAACAGTGAGAAAGAGAAGAAGAAAACTATGGCTAGGGTTGCAGGTGTGAGCCACTAGAGCCTAGATGGACATTTGAGTTCTGATATGGGAGGACTACCCTAGCACCGCAGCTCCTTTTGCATTCAGACTGTAAGCGTTAGTGTCACCAAAGAGGAAAAAAATTAAAAAGTAATGTCACAGTCAAAGCGGCATTTTTTTTTTTTTTGCCAGTCCTGGACTTGAGCTCAGAGTCTGAGCTCTACTGCTTGAGCCTCAGTACCACTTCTGGCTTTTTTCTATGTGTGTGAAATTGAGGAATGGAACCCAGGTCTTCGTGCATGCTAGGTAAGCACTCTACCACTAGGCCAAACTCCCGGCCCCAAAGCGGCATGTTTTAATACACAGTTAGGCTTGATAACACTGCTATTTTTCAAGCAGTACCCAATGAGTCTTTTTTTAAGCACATATATGTATATATACATATAACTGTATACTAAGTAGATATGTAAGGTTTTTTTTTTTTGCCAGTCCTGGGCTTGAGCTCAGGGCCTGAGCACTGTTTTTGGACTCTCTCAAGGCTAGAGCTCTACCACTTGAGCCTCAGCACCACTTCCAGCTTTTTTCTATGTATGTGGTAATTGAACCCAGGTCTTCGTGCATGCTAGGCAAGCACTCTACCACTAAGCCAAACTCCCAGCCCCAGATAGTTAATTTTTTAAAGGACTGGAATTTAAACTCAGGAACTCATACTTGATAAGCTGATACTCTAATAAATGCATTAAGCCCCCACCCAATTAGCATATATTAATTGTAGAAATGCTGGAATTCATTTCATATATGCATATCGTAACTATCACCACATTTGCCCCTCCCCTTCCTAGGATCACTTTGTCTTCTCTAATAGTGGCCTTTTACTTTCATGGGTTTTTTAAATTTTTTTTTTATTCCTAGATTCCATATAAGAGAGACAATTTTTGACACTTGTCTTTTTGTTTTGCCAGTCCTGGGGCTTGAATTTAGGGCCTGGGCACTGTCTTTGGGCTTTCTCAAGGCTAGCGCTTTACCACTTGAGCCACAGTACCACTTCTGGCTTTTTCTATATATGTGGTACTGAGGAATCCAACCCAGGGCTTCATGCATGCTAGGCACTCTATCATTAAGCCACACTCCCCACGCCACACTTGTCTTTCTGAATCTGATTTTACTTAACATATTCTCTGGTACCAACCATTTTCCTGCAAATGACATGATTTCATTCTTCATGGATGAGTATTACGCCATTATGTCTATGTACAATGTGTTCTTCATCTGTTTATCGGTTGATAGGCATCTAGTCGTTGATCCATTATTTGGCTCTTATAAAAAAAGTGCCATGATAAACACTGATATCCAGCTATCTATGTTGTATGCTGACTTAGTGGCTAGACTAACATATGCATAGCACACAAACACACTCCTGGCCATCCTCAGTGACAGTTTTGTTCTTTCTTTTTGCTTCATGGAGATACAGTCGCCCCTCTAGGTAGCCTAGGCTGACCTATGTGCCTCAGACTGGCCTCAAACTCACGATTCTCCTCCCTGAGCCTTCTGAATTCTAGGATTATATAACATCATGCTTGAATGTTTTTTTCCTTGATGGTTATTCTGACTATTACGAGATAGAATCTAAATGTGATTTTGATATGACTAAAGATTCTTTTTTATGTATTTATTGGTCATTTGTATTTTAAATTTTTGTTGTTGTTGGTTGTTGGACTTCAACTCTGGGCCTGGGTGCTGTCTTGAGCTCTTCAGCTCAAGGCTACAACCCTACTCCTTGAGCCTCAGGGCCACTTCCGGTTTTCTGGTGGTTAATTGAAGATAATGAGTCTCACAGATCATGGACTTTAGTGCCCAGGCTGGCTTTGAACTGCCATCCTCAGATCTCAGTCTCCTGAGTACCTAGGATTACAGGTGTGAGCCACTGCACCCAGCTCATCTGTATATTCTAGTCTGCCCACTCACTAATTGGGTTTTTTATTCTTTTACTTTTCAATGTTTTTTGTTGTTGTTTTTTTGTTTTTTGCCAGTCCTGGGGCTTGAACTCAGAGCCTGAGCACTGTCCTTGGGTTTTTTCTAAAGGCTAGAGCTCTACCACTTGAGCCACAACACCACTTCTGGCTTTTTCTATGTATGTAGTACATCAAGGAATCAAACCCAGGTCTTCATGCATACTAGGCAAGCACTCTACCACTAAGCCAAACTCCTGGCTCCTGGAGTTTTTTTTAATATGATCTAGATATTAGTCAGATAGATACTTGATAAGGCGCTTCCATTCTGTCTCTATATCCTTCTGATATCTTTGTTGAAGAGAAGCCTCTTAATTTGATGCAATTCCATTTGCTAATTCTTACAACTATTTCTTCTTAAACTATTGGACACCTATTCAGAAAGCCAATGCCTAACCTATGTCTTCAGGTATTCTCCATACTGAAGTTTCAAAGTTTCAGATCTTATAATAATGTCTTTCCTCTATTTTAAGTTATGAGATAGGAAATCTAGTTTTAACCTTGTACATGTGGCTATACTATTTTCCAGCATAATTTGCTCGAGTTATTTTTTTCTCCAATGTATATTTTTGGCAGCTCTGTTAAGAATCAGATGGCCAGGTTTATTTCTAGTTCTCTATTCTATTCCATTGGTGTACACATCTGATTTTATGCAAGTACCCTGCTATTTTCGTTACTATAACTCTGGTCTTTTGTTGCTATAACTGGAAATAGAATGTTAATATATCTACACAGATTCTCTAGAAAAAAATTACACATCCTGATCTAGTTTTATGGCACACTTCAGTGATTTCCCTAAAAATAGTGATAATTTTTAGATCTGATGCTTCCATGGCTGTTCAGCCCTGGGTAGGAACTCTAAATCACTTGGGGGTGAGGGACCTTCACAGTTTGTGGTGAACACATGTGCTGACCCAAATTTATTCTCAGCTGTGTAAATAGTGTCATTTTGCTTTTGTTGGTCTTTCCCCTCATAAAACAGTTCTTTTCTGCTTACAAAGGAGATTGTCAGTCTGTAATCTAAAGGTGTTGGGTAGTCTTGTTTACTGAATTAATGCTCTTTTGTTTTACTCAAGTATGCTACAGGGTTTTTTTTTTTGTTGTTTTTAATGTTTGTTTATTTGTTTTTGCCAGTCCTGGGGCTTGAACTCTGGCCTGGGCATTGTCCCTGAGCTCTTCAGCTCAAGGCTACAGCTCTTTCACTTGAGCCACAGCACAACTTCTGGTCTTCCGGTGGTTAACTGGAGATAAGAGTCTCACGAACAGGCCGGGAGTTTGGCCTAGTGGTAGAGTGCTTGCCTAGCATGCATGAACACCCGGGTTCGATTCCTTGGTACCACATACATAGCAAAAGAAAGCCGGAAGTGGTGCTGAGGCTCAAGTGGTAGAGTGCTAGCCTTGAGGAAGTCCAAGGACAGTGCTCAAGCCCTGAGCCCAAGCCCAGGACTGGCAAAAAAAAAAAAAAAAAAAGTCTCACGAACTTAAGTATCCAGGCTGGCTTTGAACTGTAATCCTCAGATCTCAGCCTCCTGAGTAGCTAGGATGATAGGTTTGGGCCACCAGTACCTGGCTGCCTCAGGCAGTTATGTTTTAAAATAACCTTTGCTCTTTTTTGTGTGTCAGTCCTGGGTCTTGAAATCAGGGCCTGGGCACTGTCTCTTGGCTTTTTTTTGCTCAAAGATGGCACTCTACCATTTGGGCCACAGTTCTTCCAGCTTTTTGCTGGCTACCTGAAGGTAAAAGTCTCAAACGTTCCTGCCCAGGCTGGCTTCAAACCAGGCCCTGAGTTTAAGCCTCACAACCAACCAAAACCAAAACCAAAACAAAAACACCTCAGGATTTCAGACTCCTGACTAGAGAGGATTACAGAGGAATGAGTCATTGATACCTGTCATAAATATTGCTATTCTTTTTTTTTTCTTTTGCCATTCCTGGGCCTTGAACTCAGGGCCTGAACACTGTCCTTAGGCTTTCTCAAAGCTAACACTCTATCACTTGAGCCACCGTACTTCTGGCTTTTTCTATGTATGTGGTACCAAGGAATCGAACCTAGGTCTTCATGTATACTAGGCAAGCACTCTAACACTAGGCCAAACTCTCCACCTAAACAGCCTATTCTTAATATACAATATACCTATGTAGGATTCTGTTGGTGTTTAACTTTTGGATTTTTTTAATACAAAAATACTGAACCAAGCCAGGCACCAGCAGCTCATGCTTGTAATCCTAACTGCTCAGGAGGCTAAGATCTGAGGACTGCAGTTCAAAGCCAGCCCAGGCACTTAAGTCTGTGAAACTCTTATCCCCAACTAACCACTAGAAAACTAGAAGTGGCATTGTGGCTCAAGTGGTAGAGTACTACCCTTAAGCTGCAGAGCTCAGGGACAACGCCCAGGCCCAGAGTGAGCTCCACAATGACAAAAGCGAAACAAAAAAATCCACTGAACTTCTGTTCCTTTGGTTGAGTCTGACATAGATGTACTTATGTCATCCCTGGCCTGTTCTAGCTAGCATTGCTAATACTATTTTTTGATAGACCAATTAGTAATTCTTAAGCTTTGAAATTGGGGGTGGAGGGGAGAGCCAATGAAATGTCTGCTGCTTGACGCAAAATGCTAGTTCAAATAAAATCCCTACATGCAAAACACAAACTCCATCACTAGCCCTTTCGTCATAATTTCCAGCCACTGATTGGTGGCCTTCAATTATTTCTCTAATTTTTTTGTTTATTTTTTAAAAGCTATTGATTGGACATAAAATCTTGACCTATACGAAGTAGTACTGTGATTTTCCTAAAACTCTGATCTGGTCTTGTAGAGAAGCTTGAAGCCAACCTGATTATAACATGCTTAAAAGTAGCATGATCTTTTGGTTAAAATGCATAAAAGGATCTTTTGTCTTTGACATGCAGTAACATATCTTTGTGGCACCACTTTTTACTAAGACCTGACATGTCCTCTGATCTGAAGACTCAAATCTTTTCACTTTCTGCAAATCTTTGTGAATTCTGTTTTTATGTGTGCTGAATCTCCATTACCTTCTCCCTCACCATTTTTATGCTTCCACTTGCTTCTCATATTCTTGTTCCATTTTGATTTCCTTGTCTGTCTTCTGGCCTTTTTCTGCCAACACTTATTCTCTCTGTGCTTCATCCACCTTTATCTTCTTTCTATTTTTTATTCTTCTCCTCTTTTTTCTAGCAGTGCTGAGAATTAAACCAGGGCCCTGTACATGTCATGCAAATGCTCTACCACTAACCTATATCTCCAGCTCTCCACTTCTAAATTAGCTTAAGTTTCCTCTCTTGATGTCTTGTTATGTGCATGAATTAATTTTCTAAAGGCAGTTACTTATATTTTTATTTTACAAAGGCCAATTGCTTCATATTTATATTCATGGGAAATATCTATAATTTCCTTATGTTCCATTAGCAAATTTTTATTTTTGAAATATTTTTTGTTTTCTTTTTTGTCTTTAAAAAAGAATCATCTATTGTTCCTTTAAGGTAAACCCAATTCCACATTAACTGGGATTTTTCTATGCCAACTATTTGTATAAAGTTTATATAAATAAAAGACTAGGCATTGCAAGTAGCAGGAATTTTTGTTATAGACAGAATTCTGTATGAAATCTTTGAATCTTTCCTTCTCCCCAGTCACACAGATATATAGCTCTAGAACACACTATTGCAAATATGGCTTCATTTCTGATCAGCCCTTCCTCCACTACCTGTTTACACTCAAGCAGGCCAGAGACTTTCCTATCACAATCTATGTATTCTATTCTTGCTGGAAAAACAAAGGAGTTTGGTTTTGTGCCTCAAGATATACACCTCACCTGGGGAGGGGAAATATACACTGCTATATAGGCAGTCTCTCCTCTAGCACTCCGTCACATAGCAAATACTTCTTATAGCCATTCTATATGTGTGCGGGTCAGTTTTAGATATCTTCAGATTTTATCCAAGATAGAATTTACCTTCTGGGGTCGGGAGTTTGGCCTAGTGGTAGAGTGCTTGCCTAGCATGCATGAAGACCCGGGTTCGATTCCTCGGTACCACATACATAGAAAAAAGCCAGAAATGGTGCTGAGGCGCAAGTGGTAGAGCTCTCTAACCTTGAGAAAGTCCAAGGACAGTGCTTAGGCCCTGAGCTCAAGCCCGTGAATGGCAAAAAAAAAAAAAGAATTTACCTTCTATTTTACCTATCTTCCTTATTCCTTTGAAGTGGTTTCATAGACAAGAAAGGATGAATGTCAAGTCTACTCTGCTACATTCAATCTGGACACTGTGTATAGGAACAACTTTTTACTGTAATTAGGTCCACTATCATTTTACAGTTCTTGAAACCCATGTGTATTATTCCCCTGGAAATGTTATAGGTATGCTAGAGACTAGAAACTTGAGCCTTAAAAGGCTACGTGGGTTTCTCAGAGCCAGTACTCTTAATCATACTACAGATCTGTGGCATACATATGGCCAGGCAACTCAATTTTCCTTTCACTTTATAAACTTATTACCAAAAGCTGAAATCTAAGAACTATATTTAGGAAAGACTGAGAATCTCAGTGAATGACAAATGTCAGGGTGAAGAAGGAAGAGGATCAAGAAAACAGTCTCAATTCCTATTACCTGGCTTAGTGTCTGTCACTCCTTCCATGAGTACCAGCCCTACTGGGCGCTGACAAGCAATGTCACAGAAGCGGAAACGCAGCAGGAAGTCTCGGCCATACTTACGTCTTTCTGTAAACCAAGAAAAGCATACATGAAAGAACAGAACGACAAGGACAAGCCACATGTTGGGACCTCTTTTTAGTTCCAACAAAGTTTCTACATAGCAACAGAGGAATTCTGGCTCAGAAAACAAGATTTTTCCAACTAACAGTTATGACTTACAATTGTCCAATTTTACAGGGTGATCGTATGGAGGACTGTAAGAAAAGCAAGAGCAACTTCCTCAAAGAAAAGAGATTACAATCTCTCTTGTCATTGAGGACCAATCTTACCCCCAAAAATGGGTACAAAGATATGTAGTCAAATAAAGAACGTGACATACGCTTACCTCTTGTCTTGGGGTGACAGGAGGTGACATACTGACAGCAATCAGTGATGCCCAGGGAACTGGGCCACAGAGGAGCCTGTAGCTTCCTCTGGTAAAGCTGGTGGGAGAAGTCTTCTTGCCCTGATACCTACAAGGAATGAGCAAGGTAGCAATGAGGAAACCAAGACAGAAAAAGGAAATGGCAATCCATGTTTTGGGAAATGTGGATGAATACACACACACACACACACACACACACACACACACACACACACACACACAATCACATACTACATACATGGTGTAAGCAAGCCATGTAAGTCCCAGGAGAAGGGTGACAAGAAAGGAACTAGTTAAAACATTACTTTTTCACTAGAAACACTAAAATGCCCATGAAAAAAAGAAGGAAGGAAAGCAGTGAGAAATGTGAGTCAAGGCGAACAGAATGTAGGAGCATGTGATCCTAAGTTTCACCTCAGGAAATTGACACCATTCCCAATAGGGAACAGCAGCTCTCAGGGGCTTTAGCTTGCAATGGGCGAGGCTTATTCTGGTCTCAGGATCTTGTAGATCGATGTCTGGTGTCTTGACTCCATGACTGGGAAACCACAGGGTCAAACCAAATGGGAAAAACACGGAAGCACTTTACCGTATCTATGTCACCATCCTCGGTCAGCAGCTGGGAATGGACAGAACGTAGTAGGGCAACGTTCGGCAACATCAGTCATTTGCATATCTCCAACATGGGGTAGGCAAAATTCCCTTTATTTCATTTAACAACAACAAATATTTGAATGCCAACCATGTACAAGATACTAGCTAGTGCTGGGGAAAGGATGACAGACTGTCTTTTCAAGGGCACAAATGTTCAATGCGTCATATGAAGTCAAATAGACTTGAAACTCAATGACCATTTAATAGCTCTGACTTTAGACAGGTGAGTTAACTCTCTTGGATTTGATACCCTTCTACTGTCACATACAATACTGACATCGTATACAGTCAAAAATATGAATAACAATAACCACTACACCATTTGCCGAATGCTTCCTTTAAACCAGGTACTGAAAGTACTAGAAACACTTTATATACATTACTTTATTTAATCCATCCAAAACAACAACAATAAAAACAAAAAAAACTCAAAACTACCACCAAAAAAAATCGCATTTCTAATATACGTCCCATTATCTCCCCAATGTAGAGATGAGACAAGTGGGAGCTGGAAAAGTTAAGTGCTTTCCCAAGGTGGCAGAACAGGGATTTGAACTCAGGACCCCCCATGTGACTTCAAAGCAAATGCAGTTATCCATTATGTGTAACGTGCCTGTTCCTGCCACGTGGTAGGTAGGTGCTCTCCAAATTCTTCCTCTGTGGCCCAAGATGCTAGACACAGCTTCCTTAAAGCAGGATAGTGCCCTGCTCTAGGTAACCTAGACATTATTGGCACTTGAGTAACCTCATTAAAATAAAAACCCAAAGTGCTCAGTAATAATTCAGTCATTTTGTGTCTTTCTCCGCTGTGGTCTGCCAAAACTTAATCAGTTAAGTTGGGTCAGTAGGGACAAATCAGAGGAGCAAACTGACTGACGGACTGACTGACATACACAGCAGTCAGCACAAGCTAATAAAGCTATCTATGCCACCAATATTCAGCAGTTAAATGAGACAGATTCAGATACAAACTGTTGAAAGAACAATCCACAAAGCACTACGTCATGTTTATAAAATACATCAGATAGATTACATTGCAACAGTTACAGTAGTCACCTATTGGTGCTAGACTAGAACTTTGGCACTTGACACCTTGGTTACAAATGCAAGATCTACCACTACCTGCATAACCTAGAGCAAATTACACAAATTCTCTATGCCTCATCTACAACATGGAAACAACATCAATAGTAAAGCAAAGTGCTTTAAATAGCACCTGGCACACAGCAAAGAACTTGGTAAATATAAGGGCTGAAGGCCTGGCTCACTGGTTTTGTGCCAGCCTAGCAAACTCGAGGTCCTGAGTTCAAGCCCCCATAGTGACACACACACACACACACACACACACACACACACACACACACACACACACACACACGCCCACACACGCACGCACACAAGAACTTCGTAAATGTAAATTGTGATATCACAGAATTATAGTTATCACTATAAATGCACAGAAGCTGGAAGAATGATGCCAAACTTAGAACTACTAGCTTTGTAGTTTTGTGATTTTTTTTTTTAAGCAAGTCACACACTCATTACTGACTCTTAAGAAGTGAGGGCAGGCAATAAAGGAGACTTATGCCTCACTTTATACATAATTTCTTGCAAAAATGTACTTCTGTACTACATATTAATTTAAAATTACGACAAAAACAAAGTCAGTTTTCAATATGCTTTCAAAGGTGCTCTGAGTTCCTCACTTCTGGGCTTGGGCATAAGTTATTGAACATGAGAAAAGGGAGGGAGCTAGAACAAGTGTAACTTAGGCCCTGCCACTGAAGCACAGTGGATGCCAACATCTGACTCTCTAGACAGTGCTGCCCCCCATCACTGGCCTCCCCACTTTCACCTTCCAGGCTGGCATCCCATTGTACTGGAGCTCTCCATCCCTGATGAAGTTGTAGAGAGGTGACTCAGGAACAGAATTCAGATCCCCACACAAGATGATAGGGCAATGACTGCCATCTGACAACCTGGACACCTTATCCACTTCAGCCAGGAGAATGGCCATCTGAGCCAGCTTGACATCACCCCGGCGTGGGTTGTAAAGAACGTGGGTATTTGCCACACACAGGGGGGCCACTGTGACATGTCCCAGGCCTTCTGGGACTAGTGGCTGTAACAGCAACACTAAGCCCACATTGTCCCGATTGAGAAGCTCCAAGCCAGGCCGAAAGTACTCCACGGGGCTGGCACAGAGCAGACGGAATCTGGTGGGCTTGTAGCAGACAGCACAGCCATCCGTCTTACATCCCGTCCTCCTCTTGTAGAAGCAGGTAAAGCCTACAAGGAAATCCAACCAAAGAGATGTGTCAGAGTCCTTGAAGACTAGATCCCTTCCAACACATGCAGCAGCATGAGAGTGTGTACCTGAGACACTGTTCTTGCTACTTAATAAGGAAAGCCTTTGCCCTGACCATTTTTTTTGTTCTGCAGAGAGGCTCTTAGAACTGCAACCAGAAGACCAGGGACCCACCAGGCAAGAAGGGAGGGAAGGGGATAAAAAGCAATATAACATGACAGGAAGAGCCAAGAAGCTGGAGTCTGATGAGTTGAGAATCATAGCCTCACAGCCTACTAGCTATGTAGTGTGATTTTTAGCAAGTCACCCACTTTCAGAGCCAGGTTTCCTCATCTATAAAGTGAATGACATCCTCATGGATTGGTTACTTCAAGGATTATATAGCACCATGTCAGAATCACTTTCAACCACAGATACAGAGAAATAGCTCCCAAGTGAGACAAGGGTTAGGACACAAAGAAAAGGTGGGGTATTCAGGCAAAGAGTAGGGCTGCAACACACAACAGGGAGTGGCCATACCCATCATTCGCAGAGAGGGCTCCAGCTGCTCCCAGTAATGGTCTTCCTGGACTTCCTGGAGACACAGGATCTGGAAAGCCAAGAAAACAATCCCTCAGAGGGGTGGGCATCATCCCACTCCACAGGAGCAGGCGTCTGGCCAGTGGAAAGTGGCTGTGGATCTCAGATACTGGCCCAGATTTAAGCTGAGGAGGCCAGACAGGTATGCTAAATTTCCCTATTCCATGAACCCCTCAATGACCCTTTCTGTATAAAAGTCTGGGGGCTGGCTTCAGGCAGGCAAGCTCCAGTTGCAGGAAAGACTGTAATCATTTGAGAGAGCTGAACTCATTCTCTAAGAACAGAGGGAAATCACCCAGGCCCCGGGCTGATGCAGGACAGCTTAGCCCCACTCTTCACTCACATCAGGGTCCCAGTGCTGGAATTCCTGCATGAGATTCGCAAAGCGATAGTTCCAATTCAGGATGTCTGGGTGGCAATGCAGGTAGAGCTCCGAGCTCTGCTGCATCAGGTCCTGGGACAGGATGTTGTAAGACATCAGAGTGAACTGGAACTGGGGACCATCTCCCGCCTCCAGGCCCTGCGCATCTGGTTGGGTACAGAAATCCTCCCATTCTCGCCACAGGATTTCTACAGAAGGATTGAAGGGAAAATTCATGACGAGTGATGGTAATTGAGAGGCCTAATCATCTCCACCCGACTCTAATGTTTTGACTGAAGTTCCTCTCTCCCGTCACCATCACTCTGTGTTTATCTGAGCAACACTCTTCAGGCTAGACTAAGCTCCACAGCACTGGAGAAAACCTTAGCCTATTTACTACTGCATCTCCAGTAACGAGCACCCAGTAGATGCTCAAAAATTCTTAAAACTCTGACAACCTCTTGCTTAATAGCTATCCAGGAGTCTCTGGAGAATTACTCCGCTAGTATGTTTAAGTCTCCTGAGGTTCAAAGTATTTCTAGAGTAATTTCTGCGATTTTTAACCATTATATCTGGTTATAGCAAGGTGGATTTCAAACTTATCTGAGCCCAGGATATTATTCAAACTAATGGACTCTGAATATGGAACACAAAGTGGAGTTATTCTGTTTAAAGCCACGTGGAGGTCCTGGCATCTTTCCATCCTTACTCCCACAAAAACTGAGTCACTTCGGAGAAACAACAGTACGGGGAGCCAGAGTTGGGTCTTGGTTCTCCCATTACCTAGTTGTGTGATGCTAGACCTGGATCCTACCTCTCTGAACTACCTCACTGGTTATTTCATCTGTAAGTCGTAAGGCTACGAAAGATAGTCTTCAAGGCCCATTCCAGACCTGACACTGCTACTCTCAAGAAGAGCTCCCCATAGAGGTTCCTGTCCCAGACAACCTGCCACCCTGGCTAACTCTCAGCTACCACTCACCATGGTAGGGTATTTCCATGGGGGGAGGCTGCATCTGCTCCAAGCCTTCAAAGGGCCAGATGGGATTCTCTTCCTGGGGCAGAGGCTCTGGCGCTATGCTCCAGGCCACCACTGCGGGGTCCTCTTCCCACTGCTCTGCAGCCACAGCGCCCATGGGGAGGACAGCACAGTCAGCGTACTGGGGCCCAGTCTGCATGGGAACCGCTGCCCACATAGGACCCGCAACCTCTGGCACTTGCTCCTCGCCTAGCAGCTCAGGGAAAGGCTGCTGCTCCGGGTTCTCTGCTGCCCGCAGGTCACTCAGCTGCCTGCTGGGCCACTTGTCCTCTGAAGTTGCATCCTGTTCTCCAGGGGTATCCATCAGGAGTGCCAGGCTGCTCTGGGCCAGCCCTTTATCATCCAGGGGACCCTCACTCGCAGTTGGGAGCACCTGGCTTGCTCCTTCTTCTCGCCACTGCTGTAGCAGGCCCTCACACTCCTCCTGGTCAGGCCCCGGAGGGGCCATGGTAAACTTGCCCTCTACCTGGGGGGACGAGCTCTTCGCCAGAAAGGCATTTTTTCGACATGTAAAGAAAGCATCTAGGAGGAAAGCCAAAGTATCAGGTTATCAAAAGACAGTATCACCCAATTCATATTCTTTTCCCAGGTAGAATGTAAGCTCTATATAGACAAGAATCACATCCCTTGATGCCTGGAATATCACCCTGCAAGTGCTATGTGCTGGATACTGTTCTAAACACTTTCACTTTACAACTCCTTGTGAATTTACATGGTAGGATCATGAGAATATTAGTGCCTAAAGGAAAACAAAATGGCTGCCCCCATAATCTAGAACACAGGTATACATAACCATGCCCTTTGTATCTGGAGGTTAACATTATTAAGATCAATTCTCTGGTTCTAAAACTGTATTACAGTTAACACAAGCATGAGTCAGAATGGTGGGTTAAGAGCTCTCAGTAAAATTAACCAAACTGTCTTTGGACAGTGCCCTTAGACAGACTTATACTTGACAATAAAATGGACACATGAGAAAGCTAAACAGATAATCTCCAAGCATTTTCTAGTTCCACAGATCTCAATTAATTTTAGTTTCTTTTGCTAGTCTTAGGGCTTGAACTCAGGGCCTGGGTGATGTTCCCACCTTTTTTGTTCAAGGCTAGTGCCCTACCACTAGCCACAGCTCTACTTCCTGCTTTTTGATGGTTAACTGGAGATAAGAGTATCATGATTCAAGTCTAGCTTTGAACCATGACCCATATATCTCAACCTACTGAGTAGCCAGGATTACAGGCAAAAGCCACCAGCATCTGATGGTCCCTTAATTTATGAAGGCATTCCAGAAGAAAAATTCCTAGACGGTCTTGAAATCTGTACAATTTTAGCAAAAGGCCTAGGTTTCTTTGTACATGTTTACTCATTTCATTACCTGATTTTCCATTCTCTAACACATCAGAGGCCATAGAGTAGGAGGAGCCAAAAACTGACAAAGAGATAGCTCTTATCTCTCTACTACAGCAGCCACAAATGACAGCCAACCCACAAGAAAATCTCTAAAACTAGACCTTTGATATCCTGACTGCAATAATTTGTTTAGGGAAAACAACTCCTCCAGCCCCTTCTATATGCATACCATAAACCATTTATTTATGGCTCAGAACAATGACATGCATGGTTATGAACCACAATCAACTTTCTTTTTTGACAGTCTCACTATGTAGCCAGCCTAGAACTTTCCATCTTCCTTGCCTCAGCATCTCAAGTGCTAGGGCTATAGGCATAGATCACCTTGTTGACATTATCATCATCATCATCATCATCTTTCATTGTTCAAAGAGTTTTAAGTGACATTGTCAGTCCTGGGGCTTAGACTCAGGTCATGTGCACTGTCCTTGGGCTGTCTCAAGGCTAATTCTCTACCACTTGAGCTACAGCACCACTTCTGGCTTTTTTCTGTTTATGTGGTAGTGAGGAATCAAACCCAGGGCTTTGTGCATGCTGGGCAGGCACTCTACCATCATTAGGCCACACTCCTGGCCCAAGTAAAGATTTTTTTAAAGGAATAAAAACTAACTCAGGGTCTCATGTTTGCTGGGTGGCATTCCACCACCTAAGCTACACCTCTGGCTGCTCTTTTTGGAGAGACAGTCTCAGGGACTTTTCCATCTAGGCTGGTTTGGAATCTCAGTCCTCTGGGTCTTAACCTCTTGAGTAGCTACGATTATAGGTGTGAGCCACCAGCACCTGACAAGAAAAATTTCAAAGTGTGTCAACTAGGGAAGGTTCAAATACTTTATGACCTATGCGGACATATGCCCTTTTACTTATTTTTTATTTTTATTTTTTTGCCAGTCCTGGGGTTTGAACTCAGGGCTGGGGTACTGTCCTTGGGTTTCTCTCAAGGCTAGCACTCTACCACTTGAGCTACAGCACCACTTCCAGCTTTTTTACTGTCAATGTGGTACCAATAGAACTCAGAGGCAAGCACTCTACCAATAGGCCATGGAAATTTATGTCCTTTTAAACAAATGGTTTTCAATTGGATGGGATGGGGGTAAATTTTGCCCCTAAAGGACATTTGGTGGTATCCATAAATATTAGAAGTTACAATTATGGCAGTGCTGCTGGCACCTACAGGTTAGAGGGCAGGGGTACTGCCCAATACTGTACAATGCACAGAGCAGATTCACTACAATGTGGTCTGAAATGACAGGCAGAGACACCGGCTTTGAACGTGGGGCTGCTGGGCTTGTCTCAGAGGCTTGCTATTTATTTGCCCCTTGAAACATCCTCTACTTAGGCCAGACAGGCAAAGGTTCTTTGGTTCATAGCTTCAAATTCAGAAGATTTTGTTACTGGTAATGGTTTGTGTTTCAAAAGCAGAATGACTTTTAATCAGGTTAATTTAAGTGGAGAGGGGCTTCCTTTAACATACTTTACAGCTGTACTGAGGGACAAACCTCTAGTTAAGTATATGTCAATCACTAAGACTAATCTTCCACAGTGGAACTCTGGACACTGGTAGTTAAAGAAATATGCTTGCCAGATACCTAATCAGGAGGCAGAGAGACCAAGAACCATAGTTCAAGGCCAGTTCTGGCAGAAAAGTTCATTAGACTCTATTTCCAAAATAACCAGCAAAAGGCAGAGCTGGAGACACAATTCGAGTGGTGGAATGCCAGCCTAACAAGATGAACAAGCACCAGCAGAAAGAAAAAAAGAGAAATATGCTTTGTGCTCTAAAAAATGACTTTTGACAAGATCTCCCATTTTTGAGACAAACATTCCTGAGACTCACATTCTTAAATTTATTGAAGACTCATTACTGCTACGCAGTATATTAGCACTAGGTAGTGAACAAAATGGGCATGGCCTTGCCCTCCTGAAGCTGAAACTCTTATGGTCGATAAAAAAAAAAAATAAGAATTTATTCGAGCTAGGCTCATGTCTATAATCTCAGCTACTCTGGAGACAAGAGACATGGAGGATCGAGGCTGGATAGAGAAAAAGCATAATACATAGATACATGTGTTATATACATTTATAGTATTTATACATGTGAATGCCTATATATATACATATATATATACATAAATGAAACCTCTATCATCAATTTCCCGCAGGAAAAAAGGGGGGCACCAATGCGGCTTGCTCCCTAAGCTGCAGAAAGGCTATCAGAGGAACTGAGGGTCGCACGGTGACGAGGGACACGGAGGGGGACGGGAAAGGGGTAACCTGCCAAGGTCTCCAAAGCACCCCTGCCTGGGCCCGCTCCTTCCACCGCTTCCCCCGGTGTTCCAAAGCCCAGGTTTAAGCAGCACTCTGGCTTTTGCGCATCCACCTCAGGCTTCTCCAGAGGACAATGAGCCGGGAGAAGCCTGCGAGAAAGGGGGGTGCGAAGACGACTTCAGCCCGCCCACTCGCCCCCTCCCAGGGCAGCCCCGCCTCTCCCCGCAGAGAATTCGGGCCCGCGCCTGGGCAGCCAACGCTCCGACCCTGGGGAAGGGGCTCCGGCCGGCCTCAGGACCTCTGCACCTCCTCCACCACGGAGGGCCGCACCTTCCCAGCCCCCGTCCACGTTAACCGTGGCTCCACGTCACCAGACCGCAGCCTGAGGAGCGGCCACCCACGAGAGCCGCCGGCAGCCGGAGCCTGGGGAGGCCAGGACGGCTCCGAGGCCGCGTCGAGGCCCGCCTCCCACACCTTGGCACCTCTGGGGGCGGTGGTCGTGGGGCCCGGCGCTCCGCTCGCTACCTCAAGCCCCGAGGAGCCCCACAGGAGTAGGCCCCGGCTCCCGCCCGACAGGACGCGAGGCCGGTACCTGAGAGGGCGCGGAATAGGCGCGCGGCCAGATGCAGCAGGTGACACAGGAACGTCGGGATCATGGCTGGACGCCCGTGCCGCTACCACTGCCGCTGCCACCGCCACCGCCAAGGCTCCCTCAGCTCGGCCCCGCCCCCGCCCGCGCCGCCGAGACCACGCCCCCACGCCGCCAGGCCCCGCCCAGGCCCCGCCTCCACGCCGCCCAGGCCCCGCCCCACGCAGGACCACGGGCGCTGCGAGTCCCCGCCTCCACATCTCAACCACAACTTTATTGGCGCTCAGGTGCCGGCTGGGCGGAGCCGGCTGCCAGGGAAACGGGGGGCCGGGCTCCTAGCGGTCCCCCCGGCGCCCCGGGTTTAAGATGGAGGCGAGGCCCAGGAATATCATTCCGAGGTCACACTGTCACTCCTGCTTCGGCCGCCATCTGCCTGCCCTCTGTCCCCCAGTTCATCTGTCATACAAAGGCCTCTCCTAACCCTGACTTGGATAGCTGGCCCTTCTCAGCCCCCATCCGTCACACCCACTTCCGGCCTTTACTGTCTTCCCGGTTCAGATCCCAAGTCACAAACTGAGTCCTCCCTGGCCTCTGCACCCAACATGTCTCCTTCCGCAAAGATGGCGTTCTTTTTCTTCCTATGGGTGGGCGGAGAGGGGGAAGGGTGGTGGTGGTGGTGATGTAATCCCACTAGTGAGAGGGAAGAGGGGAGGGAGGACAGGGAGGAGGGAGGGAGGGAGGAGGGATGGGGACGGAAAGGGAAGAAAGGGAAGAAGGAATCTTACAAAGCCAGGGGCCAAGTCTTGGGGTTTCTTTACCTCAGGGTATCATCTGTCGACCGGCCTAGACACCTAAATAGGATTCAGTAATTGTTCTCATCAGCTCTGTGCTCACCAACAGCCTCTTTGAATCTCTCTTTCCCACCCGCCTCCCCAAATCATCTGCTCCCACCATGCTCTGAAGAAGGACGATAATACACCCAACATTAGTACCCAGTGTCTGAGCTGTATGATTTCCAATTTGTGGCTGGAGCCGTGGTTGTTCAGGGAAGCCCTCTGGGGAGTCACCAGATCCTGGACCAGCTGGGTACATCATAACACTGAAGGGCTAAAGGGGGGAAGAAGGAGAGAGTCAGACAGGCGGTCTTCCACAATTCACCCTTAGCTTGAGAGGCAGCAATGTCTGCCTTCTGCAGCAGAGCTCGTCCCACTACCTGAGATGAGCCAGAGGTTCAAGCAATCCGGAGGCTTGTTGCTGCTTAGAAATCTTCCCACAGCTATTGGTATTACCTAAGGAGCCCAGAGATCAAGCCCACTCCTTCCAGGTGGTTTAAACACTCCTTGTACCCTCCCTTTTTTCTTTGTATCCTTAGTTATCCAGAAGGTCAAGCTCCAAGATAGATTTTAAATCATTTTGTGAAGTAATGATTTTCTCACCAACTTGGAAAATGATTTTTGGTTTTGTGTTTTGTTTCTTGTGGTCTTGAAGCTTGAAAGCTAGGCCTGGATACTATCCCTGAGCTCTTCCACTTAAGGCTACTGCCCTACCCCTGGGCCTGCGTGTTGTCCCCAAGCTCTTCAGCTCAAGGCTACCACCCTACCCCTTGAACCATAGCACCACTTTCAGTTTTCTAGTGGTTAATTGGAGATAAGAGTCTCATTGGCTTTGTAGTGCCCAGACTGGCTTTGAACCTTGATCCTTGGATCTCGGCCACCTGAGTAGCTAGGATTACAAGCGTGAGCCACCACACCTAGCTTGGAAAATGTTTTTGGTTTTTTTGTTTGTTTGTTTTTTGCCAGTCCTGGGCTTGAGCTCAGGGGCTGAGCACTGTCCTTGGATTTTTCTCAAGGCTAGAGCTCTACCACTTGAGCCTCAGCACCATGTCCGGCTTTTTCTAAGTATGTGGTACCAAGGAATCGAACCCGGGTCTTCGTGCATGCTAGGCAAGCACTCTACCACTAGGCCAAACTCCCGGCCCCATTAAACACAGATTTCTTAAAATCACAGAGTTCAGCTTTCACAGATCTGGATAAGACCCTGAGACACTAATTCTAAAATACAGTTTAGGAACTTGTGCTGAAGAAGCTTCGCCTATGGCTGTTCAGAGCACACGTGTAGGCCTGGGAGTTCAGCTCAGCTCATACCATGTTCTTTCAGAGGCTGTTCTTGGGGTCAGTGAAGTGAGGCATCCTTCTTTTTGTCTCCTGACATTTCCTATCCATGGAATTCTCACGTACCTGAGAAGTTTCTGTGGCCCAGTGTTTACTATTGCATTTTTGTAACCTGGGCAAAAGCTGACTCCAAAAACTATGAATGTAGAATTTCTTCCATGATGCTGGCTGAGAAGAAGCTCCTGCCCTTGACACAGCAATATGGCATTGCTAAGTAAGCCAGAAACTGCAGGTTCCAAAGAAATTTGGCATAGGACATTCAGCCTCAGATTTCCCTGGCCAAAGGAAAATTACAAGCATGATCTGCATTGTTTCCAGCTATATTGTAGAAATAATGGGGGGGGGAGAAAGGGGGGAATCTCCTCAGATTCATCCCAACTGTGATAACAATGCCCCACTTTCCATTTTCTAGAGGTTAGTTGAAGATAAGAGTCTCAGGTCCTTTTGTGCCTGGGCTGGTTTTGACCCTTGATCCTCAGATCTCAGCCTCCTGAGTAGCTAGGATTACAAGTGTGAGCCACTGCACCCGGCTCAAAATTGTGCATTTTAACTTGGAATCTATATTCTAAAATTCGATGTTTTACTTTTTTGTACTCAGAGTTTGAAATCCAGTATGTGTTTTATTTGGATATCACATCTCAGTTTGGATGTAAGACACATAAAGATGTGTTGTCACCTTCTGTCCATCCTCCCACAAAGAAAACACTGTTCCTGTCCATTTTCTTTCTGAACAGCATGATCACCTTCTGAGCTATTCTGACTTTGGATGTTTTCTCTTGGGTGCCAGTGGCTCATGCCTATAATCCTAGCTCAGGTGGCTGAGATCTAAGGATCGTGGTTCAAAGCTAGCCTGGTTGGGAAAGTCCATAAGACTCATCTCCAATTAAACAACCAAAAAAAGGCCAGAAGTAGAGCTGTAGCTTACATAGTAGAGCACTATGGACCAAAAAACATTGCAGGGTTCACCAACTCTGAAACACTCATCCTGAGCACAAGCCTTTCTGAGCTATGAATAAGTGGTTACCCTGAGAAACAACCTGAGAGGAAAGGAGAAACCACCCTGCCATAATCAAAGAACAACAAAGAAGCAGATGCAGAAGGCTCTGCCATTGGACTGATTTCATTTATATCCTTGCTCTGTGACCTCAGGCCAGTTACTTAACTCTTTGGTATTCAGTTTATACATAACAGAATCTCATGATAGCATAGTAGCAATTGTTGAGCACCACACATGCATTAATATATATGAAGTTCATGGGACAATGGCTGGTATTAAAGGAGTGTAATGAAGGTAGCTTTCAAGATATTAAGGGTCCCCTCTGCCTTGAACCTCACCATTGGAAATGTGATAGCAGGAAGGTTGGTGATGAATATGGTGGTATTTGACATCCATATACTAGCGTAGGTGACATTCTCTAGTTCAGGTGAAAACCACAGTTCCTGTTCTCTAAGACTAGCATACATGAAGCCATGGGTTTAATTCCTCGTTAACCACATACACAGAAAAAGCTGCAAGTGGTGCTGTGGCTCAAGTGGTAGAGCACTAGCCTTGAGAAAGCCCAAGGACAGTGTTCAGGCCCTGAGTTCAAGTCCAGAACTGGCAAAAAAAGAAGTCTTGTAATATGAGCCCCAAAATTATGATCCATAAGAAAAAAATAATTTTAAGGTATTTTATTGTTATTATTAAGTTGTTGTACAGAGAAGTTACTGTTTCATAGGTCAGGTAATGAGTACATTTCCTTTTAGACAATACCACCCCTTCCCTTGCATTCCCCCAGTTTCCCTCTCCCATTGCCCACAAGTTGCATAGTTCATTTTTCACACAGGCTCTACTGACTATACTGTGCCTGCATATGTTCATCCTTCCCCATAGAAAACAGTCATTTTTAACAAAGTTTGACCATTAAAATATTTTCTCTGTGAAAAATATTAAGAGAAGAAGAAAACAATCCCCAGACAATATTTTCAAGTCATGTTTCTGATAAAGAACCTATAACAACATATCAAGAATTCTCGAAACTTTTCAAAAAGAAATAACTTAAAATGAGCAAGAGACAGCTAGGTACCCATAGCTCATATTTATAATCCAAGCCACTCAGGAGGTGTAGATATAAGGATCATGAACAAAGCCAATCCCAGAAGAACAGTCCTTGAGACTCTATTTCCAATTAACCAGGACAATGCTAGACTGGTGACACAGCTCAAATGGTAGAGCACCAACTAAGCAAGAAAGCTAAGCAAGTGTGCCCTGAGTTCAAGCCCTAGTGACAGCAAAAAAGAAAAAGAAACAAGAAAGGTAAGGGGCCAGGAGGGTTGCCTAGTGATACAGTGCTTGCCTAGCATGCATGAAGCCCTGGGTTCGATTCCTCAGTACCACATACACAGAAAAAGCCAGAAGTGGTGCTGTGGATCAAGTAGTAGAACACAAGGCTTGAGAATGCTCAAGGACAGTGCCTATGCCCTGAGTTCAAGCTCCAGGACTGGCAAAAAAAAAAAAAAAAGAAAAGAAAAACAAAAGAAAAAGATGTGTAAGACCAGCAAAGAAGACATAGGAAAGGTAACTAAGCCTGTAAGAGGTTATTCCACATCACTAACCATTAGGAAAATGCAAATTAAAACCACCATGAAATATCACCATGCACTTACTAGAATGGCAAAATAGAAATAGAAATGGGCAGAATATGGAACAATTGATACTCAAAACATTCTTGGTGGGAATTCAAAACAGGAAACCACTTGACAATTCCTCTAAGGTTAAACCTCCACTCTGCTATGGCCTACCTATCCTATAAGCTCTTCACTCAAGAGACGTGAAAGCTTATGTTTGTGGAGAAACCTGCATGTTGTAGCACCTCTACTCATAATTATACAAAATGAGATGAAACAGAAGGTGTCATTCTGTGGGTGAAGGGAAAAACAAAGTGTGACTCATTCCTGTAACCAAGTATTACTCTAAATTGGAATGGAAAAATACTATATATGCCACAACATGGATGGGTCTTAAACATGTTTTGTTAAAAGTGAATCTGGGTGAAAGGAAATGCACTCATTGTATGAATCATGTAATTGCAATCCCCCTGTGCATCACCTTAATAACAACAATAAAGGAAATACAATAAAGAGGAAAAAAGTATAATTTTTTAGTGAATCTGGAGGTGAGTCAAAGTGTCAGGTACCAAGATCAAGTCCTAGTCTCAGACCAAAAATAAATCTACCTCTTTGAAAGAATCACTAGGGGGAGATGGGAGGAGCAGAGGATGGGGGTTCCTGCTCCAGGCTGTGTAAGCAATACTTAAGCGGCTCCATGAAGACTCAGATACTGATAGGGAAGTTGAAGACTTATGAGGGATGGACTCGGGGAGCAGAGGCACTGCTAGCCTGAATCTGAACACAGCCCTGGAAGTAGGAAAGAGTGGTGAGGCAGATGATCGGGAAGCGCAGGGAGAGGTCAGGTTTCTTCCCACCAAGGGAACTTCAAGTTTATTTAAAAGTAAAAGAAACACAGGCACTGGTGGACACACCTGTAATCCTAGCTACTCAGGAGGCTGAGATCTGAGCATCATGGCTGGAAGCCAGCCCTGGCAGGAAAGTCTGTGAGACTCTATCCCCAATTAACTACTCAGGAAGAGCCAAAAGTGGCCCTGTGGCTCAAGTAATAGAGCGCTAGCCTTGAGCACAAAAAGGCTCAGGGATGGTGCCTAGGCCCTAGAGTTCAAGTGAAAGGAAATCAGCAAAGCAGACTCTTGGTAGAGAAAGGTCCCAAAGACTGAGTGATGCTTTCACTTCACGGATGCTTTCTTGTCCTCTACACCAACCAGATGCATTGTGGATCTCTGGGACTTGGTCTTTCCGATCATTCTTGGAGCTGACCACACCTCAAACTACTTGGTTATTTTTGAGGGACTACATAAGATTGAGACACCAAGACAGTGCAGCCATGCTGATTTCAGGATACTCAAATTATTACAGTGCACAGGAGCTCTTCCAAAATATTACCCCATGATTCTTACATGTCAATTTCTTCTTTTTTTTGTCAGTCATGGGACTTGAATTCTGGGCTTGAATGCTGTTCCTGAATTCTTCGGTTCAAAGCTACCGCCCCAACCCTTAACCTGGGTGTTGTCCCTAAGCTCTTCAGCTCAAGGCTACCACCCCATCCCTTGCGCCACAGGGCCACTTCCCATTTTCTGGTGATGAATTGGAGATAAGAATCTCAAGGACTTTTTAGTGCCCGAGGCTGACTTGGAACCTCAATCCTTAGATGTCAGCCTCTTGAGTAGCTAGGATTGCAGGTGTGAGCTGCCTACATGTCAATTTCTATCTTGTTTCACACAAGCTTTGAAAGGCCTCTATCCTGTGTCTGTATTCCTGCCCTACAATACTCTTAGTGTCTTGTAACCTACTAGATGTTCTAAGTATCTCTCAGCACAAATGCTAAAAGGAATAATATCTCAGATGTACACATTTGGGGACGATGATACCGGATTTGAACTCAGGGCCTGGAGCTTCATAGACTATATTTAAGCCACTCCTCCAGTCATTTCACTTTATTTTTAAGATGGGGTCTTATGTTGTTTTTGTTTTTTGGTTTTTGTTTTTGCCAGTCCTGAGCTTGAGCTCAGGGCCTGAGCACTGTCCTTGGGCTTTTCTCAAGGCTAGAGCTCTACCACTTGAGCCACAGCACCATTTCTGGCTTTTTTCTATGTATATGGTACCGAGGAATCAAACCTGGGTCTCTGTGCATGCTAGGCAAGCACTCTACCACTAGGCTAAACTCCCAGCCCTGGGTCTCACGCTTTTGCCGGAACTGGTACAATCGTCCTAGCTCTACCTCCTGAGTAACTGGAATGATGGGTGTGCGACACCACACCCAGCTACATTCTTCTTTGGATCCATGGTTCTATGTCTTTCTTCCATAAATTTTTAGGTCTGCCTCAGTCTTCTAAATAGCAAAAGGGATTTTTTCACTCCCCTCCACCCTAAGCTCTCCAGTCACTCACCTGACAGTTGATGTGCTGAAAGCTTATAGAGATGGAATAGAAACGCCTCCAGATTCTCTTAACAGCAAAGTGCAACTGAACTTCAGTTCCACAATGTGTGAACCCAGCAGAGCATAAGAGTGACGGCTGAGTGGTTTCAAGTTAGGCAGCCCAGTAGTTTGGATTGAACAATGCTTTGGCTGCAACGAACTGTAGCGACAGATCATAAGTTTGTCATGCTTTGCTTTTGATCTTCTGCTCCAAGGTTGAGGATGCTCTCCCAAAGGGGGAAGAAAAAAGGAAGAAGAGCTGGGTGGAAGAAAACCAACTTCACCCATCACTGAAATACTTCGTACCCGAAGCACAGCCACCTTGAGAGAAGAACATGATGGTGGCTCTTCAAAGTCACCTGATTAAGGGCCTTGGGTCTGATCCTGACTCAGAGGGAAATACGCTGTCACTGAGAGGCCTCCCCACAGCACCTGAGCACTCACAGCCAAGCCTGGGCTTGGCCCCTGTGGACATATGAGAAAAGATGACCGCCAAAGACACGGAGAGGCCTCTGTCGTTGCCAGGTCTACCCACATGGATCACAATGGCTGCCTGAGGTCATGGAATGTTGAAGATGCATTGAAAGCAGCTCCTACGTCACAAAGTCGCGGGTGGGTGGGCATCTTTTTGACAGGGTTCCTGGGTGTAGAACTATACCACTCTCCCTGATGAGCTGGGGCTGTAACTACTTCTCCCAGACAGAGTTGGGATCAAATCCATGCATGTCCAATTCCCACCCAAGCTCACTGTCCTCCAGGCTTTCTGGGATGAAAATATAGGTGCAAGCTCCCCTGGGACTTGCCTATGCCAGGGCAATATACACAGTGTAAGACAGAGCTGAGTGGACAAGTGTGCTGCTTAGGGAAGCAGTCTCGAGGTGGCAAGAAGTTGACATCAGCCCTCTAGAGTCCTGGCAGCATGGACGATGAGGAATCTATTGAGTCCAAGACACAAGGTGAAAGGGTATCCTATCTCCAGTCCCTGGGCCCTTCTGGGCTGTGGGAAATAGCACCCAACGATAACATGGATTCCCCTCAAATCCTTTTTCAATCTGCCCGGTTCCTTCTAGAATTGGGATGATGTGTTATACCGACTTGGGCTCCAGGGTCTACAGACAATAGGATACTGTGTTGAAGCTGGCTCATATTGGCTCTAGCCAACCATCCTTTCCATTCTATGGGCTGTTTGGTGTCATATTTCTAGTTAGAAGGCAGCCATGTTGGGAATATTACAGCATATGAACTGGCTGACACTGTAAGTCAGGATATGTGTGTGTTTGTTGAACATTTACCAGTGTGTCATTAGTTTAGAGAATGCTATTCTAAACTTGTTCGACTTTTTTTTCATGGCCCTAGGCAACAATTTAACAGCTCAGAAGGTGCTTTAAGTCTTCTGACCATCAGGCCTCCACCGGTCATGTCTTTGTGTTACACAAACTTTGTCTCACTGGGGCCAGGAGTTTGGCCTAGTAGTGGAGAACCGGGTTTGATTCTTCCATACCACATACACAGAAAAAGCCAGAAGTGGTGCTATGGCTCAAGTGGTAGAGCTCTAGCCTTGAGAAAACCCGAGAACCAGTGCTCAGGCCCTGAGTTCAAGCACCAGGACTGACAAAACAAAAACAAAAACAAAACTTTGTCTTACACGGGGTGGGGGGAGTGTATAAAATAGGAGCCCAGGTCTATGAACAAGGACCAACAGAGGTATTTGTGGTACTAGTAGGAGTCCTACTATCCTAGAACTTGGCTGGTCAAAACTACAGATACCCAGCCCACCTGATGGCCAGGCTGGAAAGCACAGCACTACTTCCTGATAACACCAGACTCCTACAGAACATAGAGGGTTGACCACTGAGCCTTGTGAGCAGCTTCCAGAAACCCACCCTGGTCCCAGATCAGTGGCCCTGGAGACAAACCACTAGCAAGTTGAAGGGACACTGTGAGGAAAGTTCTGCTCCTCCCACCAGTACCTGAAGAAACCAGACTACAGTGCTTAATTATAACAACTTCAAACCAGGGAATCAATCTATTCAAGCCTCTTTTGCCTGCTCATACAAACAATATGGGATTGGAAGAAGCAAGGTCCAATTCTTAGAAATCAAATTGCGTTCTCCTATTCCCTGCAACAGATCCTAGACCATTTTGCTTCACAGCTGACCCCCCGTCACCACTTACCCAGCCCTTTCCCCTTCCCCATCAACTCCTGGGCACCATCTACAATGAGCAAGCTGGGCTTTGGGTCACGTCCTTTACCTGAAAGAGTAAGAGTGGGCAGTTAAAACCACCCAAGCAAATGAAAAGGCACATGTGTGACCAGGGAGTTCACCAAGACCATCCAGCAAGGAAGGGGCAGGAACAGCCAGTGCCCAGGGGACACTTGGAAGTATTTGTGCCAGGATTCTACCAACAACTGTTCAGCCCCAAGGCAGCACTGGCTACTTGTTAGAACGAAGGCCTGCTAGAATGGAGTTACCTAGCAGCATGGGAGGCTGTCATTCAATGCTGTGGGGACAATGGCTACAGCCAGGACCTGGGAAGCTGAGAGGAGTAGAGGCCATGGGAACTTAGTGGCAGATGGCCCTTCTCCCTCCCAACAGAAGCCAGAAGATGTTGTTTTGTTTTTCTTGCAGTTGACACTCTATCGGAGTTAGCACCTCACAGCAGTGATGACATGCTCTACTGTGAAGCCGAAACACCTACCACTGTCGAAAAAGAGAAGACCACCCAGGAGGACTCAGAAACAGACCTGGAAATTGAAGGTGAGGTGGGTATTTTAGGAGAGAGTGGCTGGAGAAAGCTAGCTCTGCCAAGTGGGCTACCCTACATGCAGGACGGGACAGAAAAGCTATGCTTAGTTCTACAGCACCTTCTCCAGGCTGGATAGGAGACAGCGGGTGCTATGCCAGGCTACGGTCTACCTTTTGAACAGCACCCACATCAACTTCTGGAAGCTGAACAAACATGCAAAGGGGTTTCTGGCCATTAAATGTTTCCCTATGAGCCAGGTGCTATAATCCTAGCTACGCAGGAGGCTGAGATCTGAGGATCCTGGTTCAAAGCCAGCTTAAGCAGAAAAGTCTGTAAGACTCTTACCTTCAGTTAACCACCAGAAAACCAGAGTGGAGCTGTGGCTCAAAGTGATAGAGTACTAGTCTTGAGCAAAAGAGCCCAGGGGTGGCACCTAGGCTCTGAGTTCAAGCCCCCTGACAGAGAGAGGGAGAGAGGGGGAGAGAGAGAGAGAGAGACAGAGACAGAGACAGAGACAGAGAGACAGAGACAGACAGAGACAGAGACAGACAGAGAGTCAGACAGAGAGACAGAAACAGAGAGACAGACAGAGAGTCAGACAGAGAGACAGAGACAAAGACAGACAGACAGACAGATGTACATTCTATCCTAAGCAGACAGTGGGGCCTCATCTGTTCTAGCTTCTAGTGCCTCTGTGCTGGTGCCAAGCTGCTATCAGGACAGGAAGAGCTTCCTGGGAAGAGTGTCAAGCTGATGGAGGCTCCCCATGAGGGAGATGGAAGCAGGGTTTGCTGTTTCCTGAACAACAGTGATTCTCTCATCCAGAACAACTGTGCACCTAGAGAACATTTGGCAAGCTAGGCACTGGAGATTACTGGGATATGGTATGTGCAAGCCAGGAAATCCTACTAAAACCTCTTCAATGTACAGAACAGCCCCTTACAACAGAGAAGACTTTGGCTCGAAATATCAGTAGTGTAGAAGACTGGGGAACCTGCTAGGCAGCCATTCTAGAGAAGGCAAGTTTGTGGCTGTGATCCTTCCCTGGGAAGCTGTCCATTTCCTAACAGAGCTCCATTGTCTGCCTTAGAAATGCCTGGGGTGGGTTGTCCAAAGGCCCTGGGACCCAAAGGAAAATCAAATGCAGTTTAAATGCCAGCTGGCCATAGGAGGCCATGCCACCAAGCAGACTTGTCTAATGAGGGCACTGGTGTGAGGGAAGAACAGTGCCTGCTGACGATGAGCCAAGCTGATCTAAGGAATAAAGGGCCCAAAGATTGGAATGGCAGCAAAGTCCACAGGTCTGTGAGCATCTTATCATTGATCAGCTATGTAAGCAGATATGGCAGATGAGAAAAGCGCACTCAGAAACAAAACTGCTTGTTTCTCACTAGTTTCTCGGTCTTTCTGACTTGTGTTGATTTGCCATTTTGAGTTGTTCTTCTGTCCTACTTGGGCCTTCTTCTAGTTGACCTATCTCAAAATCCTGTCAAAGTTTTATTGGTGGCATAGTGATAGTGGAAATTCATTTTGGGCCTTGTGCTTGCAAGGCAGGCATTTTGCCACTTGAACCATGCCTTTAAGCCCTTTTTTGCATTGGTTATTTGAAAATAACCAAGATTTAAGAATCAGGCCCAAGATTCTTAAGAATCTCATTTTATGCCTGGGCTGAGCTCCAACTACTTGCCCTTCCCTGTGTCACTGGGGCTCACGGACATGTACTATTGTACATAGCCTTTGCTTGAAACAGTCTCTCAAATATGTATGGCCTCATAGCATCTATCTCCCAGTCTCTGCCTCCTAAACAGCTAGGATTACAGGCTTGAGACACTGTGCCTAGCTCATGGCTCATAGATTTTAATGGTGTCAGTGACAATAAAATTGAAATGAGCATGCTCAGAACCATCAAAAGCTGCTGATTGCTTCCAGGATTGTTCCAAAGTGGGCAAGGGAATGAGTCATATTCCTGATGACTACCCACTAGATAGGTCCAGCCTGGGAAGTCTGGGTAAGAATAAACTGCTCACCTCTTCTAAGAAGACCAGGGGCCTAAAACCCCAGTCCTCCTTTCTCTAACCCAAAGGGAGATAATCATTTGTGGCAATCTGGAGTTAAAGTCTCCCTCTCCAACCACAGGCTGACTTTGGGCCTAGAGTTAGCTTCTATCCAGCTTGCACAGGGATAGATATCTGGCAGTGGGGAGTCCAGTCAAAAGTGGAACTCGAGAAATAAGGCAGAGATTTTATATGTGTTTCTCTGCAGATACTGAGAGGTACTACACCACTGGACAGAAAGAGCTGTACCTGGAAGCCTGCAAACTTATGGGAGTTGTGCCTGCCTCCTACTTCATACGCAACATGGAGGAGTCCCACATGAATCTCAACCACCATGGGCTGGGCCCCAAGGGTACCAAGGCCATTGCTATAGCCCTGGTGGTGAGCATGCCGGGGGAGGAGGGTGGGCACAGAGGCTTATCAAGGTGGCAAGCCTTTCCCAGGGCCCCTTCTTTTTGGATCTTAAACAGCAACCTTTATACATAACCTTTAAACACTGGGCTTTAAACCCTGCCAGTTGCCTTTTCCTTTTAGCTCCCAGAAAGAGTTGCTAAGCATTTGCATCTTGAAGTCTGTGCTTTTTTTAAAGTATTATCCTTGAAAAATGGCTGGATTAGAATTAGGCCCAAGATTTAAATTCAGCACACAGTGCAAAATGCAAACCTGAGTCTCTATTTCAAAGCTCCCCTTTACTATAAATAGGTCTGCTACTGAGCCTTTCCATTCAATGTCTTCCTTTTACAATATCATAATTTTCAAAGACCACATTGTAGAATTCTACAGGAATGTTATAATTTGGCATGGCATGACCAAACAATCATTTGAACTTGAATATGTAATAGCTTTATATATATACAAAAACTTGTTCTTAGCACAGAGAACTTAACAATTACACATGTGAGTACATAACTGTTCATTTAGGAAGGTAAAGCCCTGATGGAGAGGGAGCAAAAGCTAGGCAAAGTCATGAAAGACCAGGGCCAAGAAGGTATATGCAGCTCAGTTCAATGATGCAGGAGTCTAAGAGGATGATAACGAAGGAACTGATTCTGTGCTTTGATACTTATCCAATTGGGAAATGAATGACACCATTCAAAAGTCTTGTAATACACCATTCTGGTTTGGGCTGGAATGTAATCACAGTCAGAATACATTTTGACAGTGACTCCTCAGGGTATATGATAAATACTGTTCATTTGAGTTGCCCAGGCTCTACTTGGCATAAAACAACATCTGTGGGCAATGCTAGGGGTTATTTTTCCCTCACATGCTCATTCTTCCTGAAAAAAAATACATAGCAGTGTTTGTGTTTAGCATATATGCATGGAGTAGTACTGTTTTCTGGGGGAGGAAAGTGCAGAGAGGGAATGAGACCATCCTGGAACTTATTGAGGGCTCAGTGGTTGATGAAGTGTTAGGGTACCACTATCTCATGAGCTTTGTGGGAATAATAGGAAACAGTGAAATCCTCTCAAGACTTGGATACTGTGTCTCCATAATAATGGAGGAGGCAAGTTATTTTCTCCTCTGATTTCCTGGATCATTCATTTAGCAATTTGCCATGTGATAGTCTAATGAGATCAACTCTTTTGCTGCTGTTATTGTTTCTGACTGTTCAGCTATTCACAGATGTGTTTCCCCAGCTTGGTGAGAAGCTGACTGTATAGGTCCTGTTTATCCCTGACTTTACCCCCACTATACCCTCTGTTCCTCATTTCCCTGACTGGCAGCACAGAGAGCACCAAGTAGGGTAGATACAGGCCCAGGAGATAAATGGGGATATTTTGGTGAGAACTCCTGCTTCACATTACAAAGCACTGTCCCCAGGATCACTCTGGAAGTGGTAATGACTTGTGTGCTAGATATTGATAAGCAATACCCCGTCTGCAAGGCAATGGGGCCATCTTCCTTGTCTTTACGCATGACTGAATTTGGCCCACCCCACTAAGTCCAGATCCTTCCACAGTCCTGAGGCTGCCTTCTATGAAAAGAGTATCAGGTAAGGCCAAGACCAAACTGGAAGAAAAGGTAGGAAAACAAATGAACACTTCAGAGGAGCTCCTTGCAAACATCTTCATATTTCAGTTCCTTTAGGAGGTATACCATATTTCCCTTAAGCTCATAGTAGGTAACAGTCCTTTCTTGGGGGTTGGGGGGGGCACTGTAAAAAAAAATACTGTTTGGCTCTTCCTTGTCCCCTTGTTTACACTTTACTCCTCTAATAGAACTAACAACCCTTATCTAAATTCTTCCAGCTTCTAGCAAAATTCAGTGACATACCCTGTGTTATTTTCTCCTGTCCTCTCCACTCCTTTAGAATTTCTAGTCTGCACCTCTATGCAGTCCATTGTCCATTGTTATAATGAAACACCTGAGGTTGAGTAGGTTTATTTTTTTAAAGAAGATTATTGGGCACAGTAGTTTCAAGAGCATGGCTCAGGCATCAGCTTGGCTCTAGGGAAGGCCTTATGGCAGGCAGCATCAACACACTGGAACTGTGTGTGACAAGACAGGAAGCCAGAGAGAAATGGGAAGAGCCAGTAATGACTTCCATTAGGCCCCACCTCTGAATGGTCCCCATTTCACATCACCACACAGGGGACCTTGGGGAACAATCTACTCTTGAACCATAACACCCTCTCGGGTGACTGGAATGCTCAAGAGAGGGGGCAAGTTGAAGACCAGAAAACCACTAGGTCACCAATCAGTTCTGTGTCTTTCTCTCCCCTCTCTCCCACTTCACCTACCCCACCCCCCACCCTGCCTTGTGGTGGCTGAAGTCTAACACCGCCATCATCAAGCTAGAACTGGAAGATAACTCCATCATGGAAGAGGGTGTTCTCAGCCTGGTGGAAATGCTGCATGAGAACTACTATCTCCAGGAGCTGGTACTGTGCTCCTACCACATAACCAACCCAGAAGTCACCCAAACTAAGCCAGATGCCCCTACCTAGAATCAGGTGACCTGGCTGTCTAGACAAACATCAGAGGCTGGAGGGGGACGGTGTTCTCTGTGGCTAGAAGGAAATCTAAAGACTTTAGAAGTACATAAACAGATAAGTTTACCTCTGCATATTTGCCTTAAGATAAATTTTCTTAAAAGAAATAAAGGCATGAAGCCAGGTGTAGTGGCTCACGCCTGTAATCCTAGCTACTCAGGAGGCTGAGATCTGAGGATCCTGGTTCAATGCTAGCCCGGACACTCAAGTCTGTGAGACTCTCATCTCCAATTAACCACTAGAAAACTAGAAGTGGCTCTGTAGCTCAAGGGGTAGGGTGGTAGTCTTGAGCTGAAGAGTTCAGGGAACAGCGCCCAGGTCCAGAATTCAAGTCTCTCCACAGACAACGAAAGAAATAGAAAGAGAGAGGTGGGGGAGGGAGAGGGAGAAGGAGAGAAGGAGAGAGGGAGAGAGGGAGAGAGGGGAAAGGCATGAATGAACTTCATCAAACAGGATGTGCTGGTGACAGGTGGTAGTGAAAGCTGTACAATAGGAATCTTGTCAGTACCACTGAACTGTGTATCTAAAACTGGTTAGGCTGGGAAATTATATATGTATATTGCCAACATTAAAAAAAACTGAGATGGGTACCTGTTGCTCATGTCTCTATGCCTAGCTACTCAGATGGCTGAGGGAGATCTGACTTCTGGACTTGCAGGTAGCCTGCAAGTCTGAAACTCTTATCTCCAATTAACCACCAGAAAACTGGAATGGAGCTGTTTCAACGTGGTAAAGAGCTAGCCTTGAGAGAAAAAGAAAGAAAGGAAAAAGCTGAGTTCAAGTGTAAATAGAATTCACACTGATTATTTACTCCAAACTCATTTTTTTCTACTTGTTTCATGGCAAATTCTTCATATAAAGCTGCCCTGTTTCAAAACAAAAGAGTCTCAGAATCAAGGAGATGAGAGTTACTGAAGTCAACTTCAGAGGAAAATAGAGACCTGTTGGGAAGTCTAGGGGAAGCAGGGACCAGGTTTCCTCGGTCCAGCATCCTTCTCACTAAGCCTCACCCTGCTCCTCTGCCCCACCCTGACTCTAGAAAGTCCCCCACATACACCTCAATAGTTAGGAGGGCAATGCTTACATACCTAAACATGAATTTGCCTTTTAGAATATTTCCAACAATAAGATTGGCTTGGAAGGGGCCAGGATCATCTCTGATTTCCTCCAGGGAAACACCTCTTCACTCTTGAAACTGAAGCTTTCAGGTGAGCCCATGGAAGGGGTGGGAAGATCGCATTGGGAATAAAGGGAGAGGAGAAGAAGAACAGAAAGAACCTTAAATCTAGTTAAGGCAGACCAACTCCTTTCATCCTTCTCCCTCCATGATCATGGCAGCTTCCTGCTTTCCTGATGAGGCTTCCCTCATGCGGCTGACAGCACCTTGCCCTCTGCTTAAATCTAGTTAAGGCAGACCAACTCCTTTCATCCTTCTCCGTCCATGATCATGGCAGCTTCCTGCTTTCCTGATGAGGCTTCCCTCATGCGGCTGACAGCACCTTGCCCTCTGCTTAAACATCTCCACTCCCAGATGCCTTGGATGGCTCTCCCTCTCCACTCAAATGTCGTCATCTTTGAGATCCAAGGAGAGGACCAAACAGCAGCATTCTACCACCATGACTCTCTAGCCTGTTTCTCCCACTGGCTTAACCATATTTATGCTTGATCTCCTATACCTATTTTCAATTAGCTTATTAACTATCTCCTACTGGAGGGAAAAGGCCACTTGGTAATTTAGTTCCATAGACCTGGCATCTACAGGATTCCAGACCCTACTCAAGAAATGAACATAAAGAAATAGTCCTATGCTGGTAAGAACAAGGCTCCTTCAGAGGAATAACCCCTTGAGCCAGGCTGTCTGTGGTTCCCACACACATAGGATCCACGGCAGACAATTCCTAACCACCAACTGTAAAGCAAAGAGGTGAACACTAATGGGAGTCATCAAACGCAAAAAGTTAAGAATGGGCCCTCAAGAACTTGTGTACAGAATTGCTAAATGCAGATGATAAACAGTGTGGTCACATAATTTACCACCCTCACTGAACAGGGAAGCCACTATGAACTGGAACTTTGGGGAAATTGTGACATCTTGTACCCAGCTAGGAAACATGTTTAATATGATGAAGAACATAATATGTGAGTGCAAACAAAAGAATAAATAACTGCATTTTAAAAGACCTCTTCTTCCTATAAGAACATCAAGAAATGAAATATAGGTAATCCCTGAAATTAAAGAGTCAGTAGATAAATTTAATGATGCATTAAATAACAGGTGAAAAGAATTAGTAAAAGTCTATTTTGCATGACAGAATGAGAAAAATGTACAGGATATAAAAGAGCAAAGGATATAAAAGAGCAAAGAATATAAAAGAAGGAACGGAGTCAGAGTAGTTAATAGTTCCAAAAGCAGAAGGGAAAGAGTGTTTCTTGGATTGTTGAATTCTCTGATGGAAGAAGCCTTTTTCCTTTGTTTGTTTGTTTGTTTGTTTTTGTCAGTCTCAGGGCTTGAACTCTGGGCCTGGGTACTGTCTCTAAGCTCTTTAGCTCAAAGCTAACATTCACCACTCGAGCCACAGCATCACTTCCAGTTTCTGGTGGTTAATAAGAGATAAGAGTCTCACAAACTTTTGTGCCCAGGATGGCTTTGAACCATGATCATCAGATCACAACACAGCAGGTCTATTTTAAATTTAAAAAAAAAAATGTAAGTAAAAGAGATCCACATCCAGGCTCTGGTGTAATCCTTCCTACTCAGGAGACTGATATCTGAGGATTGTGGTTCAAAGCTAGCCTGGGCAAGAATGTTTATGAAATTTTTATGTCCAATTAACCACTAAAAAGCCAGAAGTGAAGCTGTGGTTTGAGTGGCAGAACACCAGCCTTGTGCAAAAAAGCTCAAGGACAGCACCCAGGCCCTGAGTTTAAGCCCCAGGATTGACACACACACAAAGAGAAGTCCAAAAATCTAACTCTGGACTCCAGTGGCTCATGCCTAGAATCCTAGCTACTCAGGAGATTAGGATCTGAAGATCACAATTCAAAGTTAGCCCAAGTGAGAAAGAAAACTCTTAGTTCCGATTAACCAGCAAAAAGCTTGAAATGGCTCAAGTTGTGCTAGCCTTGAGCAAAAAATGCCAAGTGGAAGTACAAAGCTGCTAATTTAAGCCTTAGTACATACAGCCAAAAATAAATTATATTAAATTAAATGTTTAAAATACTACTTATTTGGCACATATTCAATGAGTATTAATCACTATGTTATTCGTTACACTCCCATGTTAGTATTAAAATTATTTTAAATGTAATTCCACTCTTTTTTTTTTCTTTTTTGGCCAGTCCTGTGGCTTGAACTTGGGGCCTAGGCACTGTACCTGAGCTTCTCAGGCTCAAGACTAGTCTTCTACTACTTGAATCACAGAGCCTCTTCAGGCCTTTTCTGAGTAGTTAATAGACATAAGAGTCTCACAGGCTGGCTTTGAACCATGATCCTCAGATCTCAGTATCCTGAGTAGCTAAGATTACAGGTGTGAGCCATCAACACCCGGTTTGTGTTTCCATTTTTATTTCCTCTTTCATGAAATGTCAATTGTCATACAGGTTGTAGTACTAGCTGTACTTTTATATACTTTTCAGTTTTTCGTTCTTTGGCAATACTAGTTCTTCAGCACTCTGTTCTCACTAGGCAGACATACCTAGCTACTTTTGCCATACTCTTTACATATTTGCTCTAAGAGGTGCTTGTCATCTGTTGTATGTTTGACTGCTCTGAAGGGGTGAGGATGGCAGGGCCACAGTATGAGAGGGAAGGGTCTGGAGTTGATTGCTAATACAGCACCATCACTACAGGAAATAACTTCAAGAAAGACTCTGCAGCACTCTTATGCCAAGCCCTGTCGGTAAGTAGCAATGGGTGCAGGTGAGCGGGGTGGGAATGGTCCTGGGAGGCCTGGGTGACAGGGAAAAACTGCTCTAGTGTAGTGAACATAGCCATTTACATGGTTTGGGGAGCTAATGAACATTTTGCTGCTGCCCACCCCAGTACAAGCTGCAGCAAGTGGTAGAGCTTTTAGAATGGCACTAAATTCTCCCAGGCCATTAATAGTTAAACAAACAAGATAATAATAAAAAACTGTTTTGCTTCTAAAAACTCTAACCCACACAGTTTTTGGTGCCTAGAACCTTTATCACACTGCCCTGAAATTAAATTTTTTCCATCAGAAAACAAAAAATAAACTCTCTTGCAAGGTGTAGTAGTACACACCTGTAATCCCAGGGCTCAAAAATCTGAGGCAGGAAGACCTTGAGTTCAAGGCCAGGCTGAGCTACACAATGAAGCCTTGTCTCCAAAAACCAAAAAATTAATTGATTGGTTTAAAATAAAACTCTTCCGGGTTCAATTCCTCAGTACCACATACATAGAAAAAAGCCAGAAATGGTGCTGAGGCTCAAGTGGTAGAGCTCTAGCCTTGAGAAAGTCCAAGGACAGTGCTCAGGCCCTGAGTTCAGGCCCCAGGACTGGGGGAAAAAAAAGCCTCAGCTGGGCACTGGTAGCTCATGCCTGTAATCCTAGCTATTCAGGAGGTTGAGATTTGAGAATCATGGTTCAAAGCAAGCCCAGGGCAGGAAAGGCCATGAGATTCTTCAATTAAACACCTAAAAAACCAGTAGGAGAACTATGGCTTAAAGAGATAGAGCCCTGAGCAAAAGAGCCCAGGGACAGGGGCTGGGAGTTTGGCCTAGTGGTAGAGTGCTTGCCTAGCATGCATGAAGGCCCAGGTTAGATTCCTCCGTACCACATACATAGAAAAAAGCCAGAAGTGATGCTAAAGCTCAAGTGGTAGAGCTCTAGCCTTGAGAAAGTCCAAGGACAGTGCTCAGGCCCTGAGCTCAAGTCCAGGACTGGCAAAAAAAAAAAAAAGCTCAGGGACAGAGCCCAGGCTTCAGCTTCAAGCCCCACACCAACAAAAATAAATTTAAAAAATGAAATAATACTTTATCATTTGTTCTTTTAGTCCAATTACCAAATTAGGACATTGTCTCAAATAAAACTTTATCATTTGTTCTTTTAGTCCAATTACCGAATTAGGACATTGTCTCTCAGTCACAATGAATTCTCTGATACAGCAGGAGAATACCTGGGACAAATGCTAGGTAGGTCTCTATGGGGGAAGGGACTGGCCAAAGGTGGTGGGGTGAATAGGAAGGAAAACTTTTTATGGGAGATGAATCTCCCTTTAGGTGCATGTAGTTCTGAATGTTCTGATTTTAGAAGTGGTGGCACGCTTTGCCCTTCCTCTGTGAATCACAAATCTTTATTAAGTGAATACTTGTAGGTGAGTTATCATTGATCCAAGTACGTACTCCTTCCATATTCTGTACTGTCTTCTTAAGGTGTGTGATGGGGTATTATAATAGGAAAGTATACATGATCCTATAACCTTGACTAAATACATGACACCAATGCACTTTAACACTTGTAATGGAAAATTGGGGTTATTTTACTTCATTCTTCGCAGCACTGGGGATCCTCTTGCAATTTTGTGTTTAAATGAATAACTGAAAAAGTTATCTCATGAGTGTTTCACTTTCCATGCCCACTGATTGCTCTTAGGCCTCAATTCCATGGCTTTATTAACTCTGATGCTAGGTTCCTTGGGATGTGAAGGATGCTAAGCTGAGCCCTTGCCCATTCCAGGCTTCAATGTAGGGCTCCAGTCGCTGGATCTAAGCTGGAATCACTTCCACACACAGGGAGCTACAGCCTTGTGCAATGGACTCCGGGTAAGAGTCCGTGAGTGGCGTGTTAAGCCCATGTGAGGTGAGGTCAGCCAGGGCTTCCCTTCCCGCCATCCTGAATCTCTTTCTCATGGAAACCATTATGAAGGGATTCTGAGCCTGTACCAAATGCTTTTGAGTTCTTGGGTTCCTTCCATAATTCTTGCATGTGCCTTATTTCTTTGTATATATTCTACCTGCTGAGGGCTGAGTGACGTTTGGGGGCCCTTCAAGAGGGAAAATCACTTATGGGGTAGAGAGACCAAAATCTAGATGGGACAAGTTTCAAGAGTACTTGAGATTCCAAGCTTGAGACTCATAAGTCCAGCAAGGAGGGATGTGAAGTGATAGGGCAAATCTGTCTCTCCAGGAGACCACTGGGCTCTGGGGGACCACTGAAAGGGGGCTAAATGCCAGCAAGGGCTAGAAGGTGAGTACTTATCTGGGTGAGACTTACACGACCCTGATCATGGTACTTTTCCCTTCCCTGGAGATGAATGTAACCCTGAAGGCACTGGATCTCTCCATGAATGGCCTTGGGAACGAAGGGGCCCTGGCCCTAGGGGAGGTTCTCAAACTCAATAGCTGCCTGTGCTACTTGGATGTCAGCAGTAACAACATCAATAATGAAGGGGCCAATCGGATCAGCAAGGGCCTGGAATTCAATGAAACACTCCAAGTGCTGAAGGTAGTCTTCCTGGGCTGGGATAGCAGTGTGTGTGTGTGTGTGTGTGTGTGTGTGTGTGTGTGTGTGTGTGTCCACATCATGTCTATGTGTCAGTGCATGTCTCTGCGCCCATGTGTGTATCCATCATAGACGTCAGTGTATGTGTATAAATGTTTATGTATGTCCATGTGTGTCTGTATGTATGTCTATCTCTGTGTGTCCAAGTGTATTTGTATGTCCCTGTGTGCATGTATTTTTGTCTGTCTGTCTGTTAGAGTGAGGGCAGCAGGGTGGCAGGGCTGGACACCATTGGAGAGAATTATTGAGTCCTCCATCTTCTGCTCCTCTGCACTCTAGATCAATGCCACCTCAGAACCATGGTGTGGCAGCCATCTAACTAATGATGGATGGATGGATGGATGGATGGATGGTATGAGGCATGGATTGGAAAGGTGGGTGGGTGAGAAAGATGAAAAGGGGGAGGTAGGGCTATATAGATGAGAGAATACATGGATAAGGTAGTGGATGAGACATAAGAAAGGATAGATTCCTGAATGAATAAGTGGATGGATGGACAGATATGGATGAGAAAGAAGCTAGAGGGGTAAATGGAAATAGGTACTGCTAGGAAAGTCTAGAAAGGAGACAGTGGTTTGATTTGATGAAACAAAATGAAAATTCTGCCCTGAGCCTGTCTCTCTGTCTCATTTCCATCCCTCTTTTGTCCTGCCCCTCTTCTCATAGCTTTTCCTGAACCCTATAAATATGGAAGGCGCAGTTGTACTTATCCTGTCCATCAAGAGGAATCCCAAATCCAAGATGGAAGAGCTTGACATTGCTGTAAGTAATTAATGGTAGTTAATTGTACCAGCTATCATGCCCATTCAGTGCCACTAGCACCAATGGCTCAGACCGGTATAGTCCTCACACAAGTACAACACAAAAAGACTCTCCTTTTGATATCGCTACCATCTCTAGAAAGGTCCTTTCTGAATGAATAGCCATTTAGCCAGTAACATCTCAGTGAAATAAGTTACCAGAAATAATTTATGCAACACATAAACCTGAGAAAAGGTAGAAGGGCTCAAAAAAAGAATTGGTTTGCTGTCAGCTTTATTAATGAATGAAGTAAATGGCATAATATTCCATAATCACAGGAATTCCTAGGAAACAACAAAGGTATTTTCATTATATAACATGGCATGTTGTATTCAGAAGAGTATTTGCAAAAGGAAAATCCAACTCCTGCAAGGGATTCTCACCTGAATCCTCAGACACCAACAATAGTCTATACTTGTCTACAGTTTGATGCTCTCTGGATTTAAGATCCTAGCTCTTTTAATGCTACTCTAGCAAGTAGGGAGAAAACCATATTCTGTCCTAGGACTGCTATAACAAAGTATCACAAACCAGAGGCTTAAGCAATAAAATGCATTGGGCATCCAAGACAAGGTCATCCAACAGACCCAGTTCCTTCCGAAGGGGCTGCCAGCAAGGGAAATCCATTCCACATTCCTCGCTTGAGTGGTAGCTGGCAGACTGGTGTTCCTTGGGTTGTTCCTCGGTCTTTTTATGTCTTTCTTCTCTGTGTACATATCTGTATCCACCCCCAATTTTTTTTGGGGGGGGGATTGTGGGGCTTCAACTCAGGGCCTGAGCACTGTTCCTGAGCTCTTTTGCTCAAGGGAAGCACTCTACCACTTTGAGCCACTATGTCACTTCTTGTTTTCTGTTGGTTATTTGGAGATAAGAGTCTCACAGATTTTCTTACCCAGGCTGGTTTCAAACCACGATCCTCATATCTCAGCCTCCCAAGCAGCTAGGATTACAGATGTGAGCCATCAGTACCCAGCTCAAAATTTCCTTTTAAAAAAACTAGTACTGGGGTTTAAATCAAGGCCTCATGTTTGTTAGGCAAGCACTCTAATACTTGAGCCTTATCCCCAATCCTTAATGTTTTAGGGGATTTTTGTTGTGGTTTTATTTATGCTGGTTCTAGAGCTTCAACTCAGGACTGGGTGCTGTCTCCTGGCATTTTTGCTCAAGGTTAGCACTCTACCAGTTAAGCTACAGCTTTCTGGTGGTTAATTCAGACTTCTCTGTCCAGGCTGGTATTAAACCACAAACCTCAGTAAAAATCTCAGCTCATATTGTTCAAAAACAAATATACTCTTTATCTGATCTGTGTAACTGTAACACCTCTGTACATCCTCTTTGTAATAACAGTATTTTTTTAAATCTCAGCTCCTCAGAAACTAGGATTACATATCTAGCACCAACTTTGTTTATTTATTTATTTTTGTCAGTGCTGGAGCTTGAACTCAGTGCCTGTACATTGTCCCTGAGCTTCTTTTGCTCAAGGCTAACTCGATCACTTGAGCCACAGCACCACTTCCAGTGGTTTTTTTGTTTATGTAGTACTGAGGAATTGAACCTAGGGCTTCATGTATGCTAGATAAGCACTCCACTGCTAAGCCACATTCCCAGACCCTAGTTTATTTTGTTGTTGTTGTTGTTTTGACTAAGGCCTCCTGACTTTTCCTAGGATGGCTTCAGACCATGTCCCTCCTGTTCACCTCCTGTGTCTGAAGTTTCAGGTGTGCAATTCCCTGTCTGGCCCCTAAATCCTCTTTTCATAAGGATTCAGTCATCTTGAGTTACCCATAACTGATGATCTGATTCAAAAAATTCCACTTCTTTTTGGATGACAAGATGCAAAATTCACGACATAATAAGTACTTTTTCTCATTTTCTATTTTTACCTATAAGGAAACTAAAACACAGAGGTTAGGTAACTTTCCATAGCTACTGCAAAACAATAAAGAGTAATTCCAGGGCTCAGTTGCCTACTTGAGAACAAAGCATGGTGATGCACATCTGTAATCTCAGCTACTCAAGAAATGAAGGCAGTAAGATCAGGAGTACAAGGTCAGCCTGGGCAAAGTAAATAAGACCCTAAGGGCTATGCCCTAGGTTCAATCCCCAATACTACAGAAAAAGAATAACTACATTAAACTCTTTTACATTTTTAAATGCCTTTCAGGATGGCGTTTTGTGAGATGATTGCCTTATCATGTATGTAAGTGATGATATATTGAATATTTAAAGCCAAATGACCTAGAACTAATTAATTAGTAAAACCTGCATTTTTATTGGTCACAACTTAAGAGCAGAACTGCTTTCCTTTCACAGTGTTCCTGCATTCTTTCCTCCCATGCCCTCTTTGCCCTCATACCCAAGTTGTGACTGCATCTAGGATGCGGCCTGAGTGCTGCCTCTGAGTCTCAACCACGGGTCTGATATTGCCATTGCCTCTCACCCACTAGTAGGGTGAAAAGGTGTAGGCCCAGGTTCTTTCTGCTCTACCACTTGAGCCACAACTTTTTGGGAACACTGGAAAAGAAAAGGAGGGGGGGGGGAAGAGGGGAGGGAAGAAGGGGGGAGGAGAAAGAAAGAAAAGGTACCACTTTGGGCCTAGAGAGCACATAAACCTATGACCTGTGACCACACAGCCTCTAAAGTTTCTAAGCCTCTAAGCTTACTATAGCAAATCCCTCTGTTTTCGTTGCTGTAAACAACATGTGAGGCTGGCATTTCTTTGTGAATTGGAGTGTCTGGGGCCCTGCACTGGTGGCTCACACCTACTACCTACCTACCTACCTACCTACTCAGGAGACTTCAGTATGAAGTCAGCCCGGGGAAGACAAATCCGAGAGACTCTCACGTCCAACTAATAACCATCCAAAACCCCAGAGTGGAAATATGGCTCAAGTGGGAGCAGCGCTGCTTTGAGCAGCATCCACATCAGGAGGGCCCTGCGTTCAAGCCCTGCAGTACCCGCAACGGGAAAAAAAAAAAAAAAGGAATTAAAAGTCAATACATATTCTGTTTGGCTCACAGTTCTGGAGATCAAACACCTCAACAGCATGGCACGGGTTCGGACGAGGGCCCGGCACTGTACTCATCACCTGATGGCACAGGGGGCGGAAGTACTCACGGGAGGGAAAGAACTCATGAGACCGGAAGCGGAGCCCAGCCTTGCTCCTTGATAGCCACGCCCCCTCCTGAGTTCCCGCGAGAACTACCTCAGGGCCTTGCTGGGGGCGGGGGGCGGTGCTTGCAATGACCAATCAACTTCCACTAGGCGCCACCTCTGGAAGGGGGACAACAGCACCCTGGGCACTGAGCTTCCAAGCCATGGCCCCTGAGCTGGGGAGGAGGGGGAAACGCAGCCCAAGCCCAGCACTGCCCTTGCCTTGTATTCTGTCAACGACATTGCCGTAACTCTAAGTCAGTACCGGAGTTCCTGCTTTGGTGATGCCATTTCCAGCCCTTAAAGCACGAGTTTAACTCTGAAAAGGCGAAGGATGCTCAGAACCCCAGCTAAAGGAATGACACGGGTGGATGAGAGCTGCAGGGGCGGCCTGACCCTCAAGAAGACATACCGCTCCACTCGTACCCTGTCAGCCAGCTCTGAGAGCACTTCCAGAGGGGAGTCCTCATTCATTTCCAGCTATGACAGGGTGGTTGGAACAAGTACCTCTTTGGAAGCGCCTGCAATAACAAGGACACTCTTGTAGATGTGGACATTCCGGGTATTTAAGGACCAGTTTTCCAACTCCCTACTTGTATCTTGTCTGCTAACTGCAGGCACTTCAGTGGAGCTGAGCTGGCAGCGTGTCACCAACCACTGGCACTCACTGAAAACATCTGATCCAAATAAACCTATCAGCCAAATCTCCAGGTCTTAAACAGCACTTCCGAAGAGCAGCACTGCGGAACAAACCAAGAAAGACAAAAAGTTCCTGTACTTGGCTTGGGCAGGGTGGGGAGAGCCATGTGGTTGGCAAGATGGTGGCACAATGGCAGCTCTCTCATCATAGGCCCTTCTCTCTTTCTCTCCTTGCTGCAGAATGTGCTGGTAACTGAACAGTTCATTCGAGTACTGGATGGGGTGTGTGCCATCCACCCCCAACTGGATGTGATACACAAGACTGTGCAAGGTTTCTCCACCAGGAAAACTTTCTTAAACAATACAAACCCTATGAAAATGATCCAGGTGAGCTCCAACCTTCCTCTTCGAGTTCCCAGGAAGTCCTGGAGTGTCTATACAATCCATTATAACAAAGTTCCCTGTGGGATCCCTCACAACCGTGGGTAATAGTGTGGGGCATCCATCTGAATGAGATTCTTTTCAGATGGGCTGGATGGAGGTGCTGGTGGAGTAGCCAATGACTGTTAAAGGTGTATGACTGGACATGTAGGTTTAGAGGGTTTCCATGTAAAGTGGGAAAAAGAGATGTGGGGAACACAAGCAAGGGATGAAGAACTGAGGACATAACCCAGGAGTCGGACATTGCAAGAATGTCCATCCATATGGAAGGACTCAGCCTGGGGTTTCTGGGAGTAGGACAGGAAAAGAAACAAAAAAATATTTTAAAGGGTCCTAAAAGAATATTATTTAATGACACTGGAAAGATGTTCAAAATATGTTAGTACAGAGCATTTTGTAAAACAGTAGGAACAGTAGGCAGATTGATAGGTGCAGATAAATCCAAGATGGTGGGGTAGATTTATGGGTTAGTTTTCATTTTCTTCTTTTGACTAATCTAAAATTGTCTTCCAGTATGAGCAATATTTTTAAGAAGAAAACAATGAAATATTATCTTTAAAGTTGTCAAACAAAGAGCTTCTCCATATGTGCATTTGTGGTAAATGGAAAAATCCTGAGTGCCTAGAGTTGGTCCAACACATCAAACTTGATGACTGTCATTGAATCTGTGATCTCTGAACCATAAACAGCTGTCCCCCCCTTCCCACATCCCCCAGCATTCCATCTGTACTTGTACTAGTCCTAACAGAGATAGTCTCCAAACCAAATGGCAGACATGGGATGGCAGACCATCAATACCACCCCCTTGATGATGACACCTTAGCAACATCACCTTCTATCTGTTAAGTTAATGGATAAATGGAGTAGGTAGAGCTTCTGGAAGCTCAAGGACCATCATCATGACCTCCATCATACCTGTGCAAGGACCTTGCTCTGAAGCAGCTCTAACTTATGGGGCTTCAAGCCACTGAGTTGCCTTTTCCCATTCCTCTCAGTTTTTCAGGGTCCTGGAGCTTGGGCTACCCTTTGGGGAATGGGAGGAGGCAGGTATGGTAACTGCCATAAGGCCGACTTAGCTCCTGATGTGTCTTGCTTTTCTCCTCAGAGCTACGCAGAGCAGCAGAAAATCACAGTTTTGGAGTTCTTCAAGAGATTGAACTCTACAGGTTCGATGACAATGCCTGTGGGAGAGTTTCGGAAAGCTCTGGTACAGGTGTGCTGGTTGCTGGTGACTACAGGCATGGGGGAAGGGCAGAAATGCATGTATGAACTTCATAAAGCTCCCTGGGATTTGCTACAGGCATTCACCTCATTTGTCTAGACCCAGAAGGGAGCCAGCACCTTCAGCCCCAAGATGAACTATGTTTTATATGATCTGGTCTGAGGCTTCCAATCACCCAAGATGTCTCACATTGCTAGATATTGTGGCGCGAGTCACCCACTTTTCATCTTAGGCCTTTCTCCTAAGTGAAGTGAAGAAAGCAACCACACCCCAGAAAGCCAACATTTCTACTTTGGCTCTACCATATGTCCTGAACTCCCACATTCCCTAGGCCCCTAGAAATGTGTCTATGAAAGCTTGGTCCATAGTGCGAACAGCCTGGGGCCCAGACAGAGATGGAAAGACACTTGTTTTCAGGCCCATGATAGAGAGGTCTGGCTTGCCAGAACTGGCTAGAAGGAGCAAGGATGCCCTTCCTTTGCTGTGAAAGAGAGTTCTGTCACCCTCAGGGGTCACCTTGGGACCCGATCTTCCCCTTAGTTGCTCCCCAGAAAGGGAGAGCCTCTGAGAGTCTGAGAGCCCTTCTGTATAGTGGTACAGTGCCCTCTGAGCCCTCAGTAGCCATCATGATCCCGAGAGGCAATAGGTGTTTATGGGAGGGGGCGGAGTCGCTGGAAATGGGGCAGCAGAGAGCTCTACAACATGCTCCATCCACTTCCTTAGCAAAACAAGGTCCCTATGAACCGTTACCAAGTCAGAGAATTAATAAAGAAGCTGGATGAGAAGAAAGGCATAGTGGACTTCAGGTGAGCTCTGATCTTTCCTGCTCTCTCCAAGGGACCCGGCTGGGTGAGAGGCAGGTCCTGGGGTCATCTCACCTGTATTCTGAGCATTAGAGGACATTGCCTGCAGCCACTAGCTGCCTTCTCCCTGGGTCCCAAGGGCAGTACCACTTTCCGCTTGCCTTCTGCTCCATAGTTCACTCACGTAGCAAGGCTTGAGCCTCGGTATATTCTGATGGCCACTGGGACCAAGGCTGGGACTGAGACCAGAGGAATTCCATCCCTGCCCAGCGGTGTGACAAGGGGAAAACACTCAGGCCCTGACAGGTGAGAGGAGCTATGGCGGTGCATGCCAGGTGCCATTGTAGTCTGGAAGAGGCATCACTGGCGGGGTGGGGGGTAACATTTCTGCTGGGTATAGCAAGATGGGTAGAATGAACAGGAGGACAAAGGAATCCCAAGGATGAGATGTGAGCCAGCATGGTGCTCTGGAGAGCACGGGCATTTGCTCTGCTTTTGAGTAGGGGAGGAGCCAGGCAGGTTTTGACTCAGGCAGGGGAGAGGGGAAACTAGTGACACTAGCGAGACTAGTAACAGTGGTCTTGTCAGCAGAGTCTGAACCGATGTCCAGCACTCACCATTCACCAGGCTGGCTTGGGAGCTGACTTCACCATTGTGCTCTTAGCTGTACTGCCCCGTGTAATGAAGGATGAGACAGAGGTTAGAGATTGTCGAGCAGCTAAGCTCTCCAAGCTGATCCTTGACCTCAGGCCTCTGTGGTTCTAGAATGTTCTATAACCCACCATGCTTTACCAACCTCACTCAGGTGTAAGTGGACAAGGAAAAGGCTGGGTCTGTAAATGAGCACCTCGGTGCCTGGCCTATGTCTCGATTCCTCTCAATTGTTTGTTTTTTAAACTGTAACGTTATTTCATAGAATATCAAACTCATTTTCATGAGATTTAAACTATTTGAATTAATTGAAACTATTCTAATTAATTTAAATAGTTTGCCAAAACAAGTTGTTGTCACAAACATGCTTGCTAAATGCTGTTTATACTTGTACTCTTCTAAAACAAGCTGTTGCTAAGTCAAAGGGTAAGCATATTGTAAAATCATTTACATTCAACCTTTGCTGGCACCAGTTGCACACACCTATAATTCTTATCACCCAGGAGGCAGAGATCGAAGGATCACAGTTTGAAGCCAACCTAGGCAGAAAAGTCTATGTGCCATTTATCTTTCATTAACCAACAAAAAGCTAGAAGTGGAGGTGTAGCTTAAGTAGCAGAGTGCCAGCCTTAAGCAAAAAAGCCAAATGAGAATGAGAGAGCCTGAGTTCAAGCTTCAATACCAACACTAAATCAATCAATCAATCAATCCAACTGAGCCAACTCTCTACCAAAACCCAGGCCAATACTGACCATAACCCACATTCACCAATCTGCCAACATGAGAGCTAATTTCCTAAATGGTGTGTCATTTGAACATGAGCATGTTTCTTGCCCATCAACCATGAGGCTGGATTCACACTCGTCCTCACTCCCTTCCCATTCAAACTTGTTTCTTCACATTTCAGAAACTGTACTGGATTCACCTAGACAGATGTTTAACCAAAGAAGTCTTGGCAAGTGAACGACAATGAAACTAACGAAAGCTCAATGGACAAACATCATGATCAGGGCTGGGCACAAGCAAATAAAATCTGGGTTGGCTTGGCTCTGGGCAGCTCTGGGCTGCTGGCCTGTGCCCTTCACTGACTGGGGACACCTGTGTCTTGTAACCACCAGGGACTTGTGCTGGGTGGTCTCATCAAGAGCCACAAGATGAGCTGGGCATGGAATGGGGTTCCAGGCACCAGGAAAAGAGCCTGTGAGGAGCAGGTCCGGGGGCCAAAGTAATGGGCATGGTCAACCTAAAGTGTCAAAGGGAAAGAATTCTGAGGTGGGAGGCAGTGGCAGAAGGGACAGAGGCTGTGAAAGCAGAGGAGGAGACTAATGGGAACAGGAGATTAAGAGACCCGGCATCAAGCTGTGGCTGGGAACTACCAAGCCACATGACCCTGGGATTGGTCCTCCCACGTGATGAATGGAATGGACAACATAAAGGCTGACTGCTCTGCATTGAAATTTTAAATTCCTTGAGAAACAGTGCCAACAGGAAGAGCTTACAGAAGATGAGGAATCGCTGAGAACAGATACCAGTGGGTGAACAGACCTGACAAAGGGGTTTGATGAATTTCTGCAGTCGCCATTGTAGACCAGCTGGGCAGGCACTGTGTCACACACACCATGATCAGCATGGACAAGGACAGATGACCCACTGTGCACAGAGCTTCCCTGACAAGACTCGACCCTGGCGTGCACACTCCTGAAGTTGAATTTGTATCTATGATGGTGAAATAGGGACTCAGAAGCAAAATTAGGATAACAAAGAAAAAAATAAAGCCATAAGGCTTTATTTAGCTGAAGTTTACATCTGGTAGACACTCGGTGGAAATGCAGAAATGAAGACAGAGGAATTAAGCATTCTGCTGCTAATTTTCCCAGCTAGGAGCAAGCAATGCTGACATTCACACAATGACCGGGTGACCCTGGCTCTATGATCTTAACCACAATTCTCCTCTGCCCCTCAGAGGATTCCCTGGGTCCCTACAGGGAGCCACCCTGAGGGCTTCCTATTGGGAGAAATATATAAATGAATAAAACCTCAGCCTCACTGGACTGGCCAGTGGAAGGGAGGCAGAGGCAGAAGATTAGACCCATCTGGGTGCCCCGAGTGCTTCTGCTTTCTCTCCCACAGTAAAAGGCAAGCCTTTGAAGTCCACAATGTCTTTTCTGTATAATCTACAACACCTTCCAAGTCTAACTGTTGGGACCGGGGTGAGACCCAACCCCACTCAAAGGATTTCACGGACTCAAAGGGGAGGCCTTGAGACATCCAAATGTGCAATTGTATGTGTCTGGATCCATTAAAAATTGTCTTCAGCCCCCACGACGCTTCTGTTTCTCATTTGCATCAAGCTAAAGACAGACACTGTTCTTACAAATCTTTTTGTTTGAGTGGGTTCTGGGGGAAGATGGAGAGCTAAAATCTTCACCACCACCACCTCTGTGACCCTCCAGGACACCCCTTCATACTGACTCCCTCCTTCCAAGTAAGTGAGAGTCCCAAGCCAGCCGGCAGTGACTCTGGATGCCTCCTCAAATGAAGCCTTTCAAAAAGTCTTGTGAGGGCAGAGCTCTGAGCTGTAAGAGAAAAGCTCTTAGACTTGGAGTTGGCCTTGCCTTTTCTCTGATCTCCCACTCTGTAAATCTGAATCCCGACAGTCCAGCAACTTCCTTCAATACCCCAGGTTCTCACAGTGAGTGGCTCTCATAGCCTTAGTGCTGGGTCATGTATTGCTATGACTCAGATGGTCCTACCCAGTCTCAGGATGGGCGCTGGTCACCCCAGGCTGGTCAGTGACTACAGATGAAGGTTCTAATCCAACCCTCAAGATCCTGAGCTAGAGATGGAGTCCCATCACTTGCCCAGTGTTCACTCAGTCATGGCTATCTAAAGGCACACTGCCATCAAGCCTGGGACATTGGGCCTTCCTGAGTCCCTGTTTAGGGAGAGGGGAGTGTTACCTTCTCTCCCGGGTCTTTTTACTGTCTGAGTGTGCACACACACGTGAGTGTGCACGCACCAGTACTGGGGCTTGTACCCCAGGCCTCAGCTGTTGCTTAGCTTTTTCTGCTTAAGGCTGGCACTCTACTATTTCAACCACATCTCCACTTTCAGTCTTTCGCTGGTTAATTGGAAATAAGTGCTTCTTGGATTTGTCTTCCCAGGCTGGCTTTGAACCTCAGTCCTCTCAGCCTCCTGAGTAACTAAGATTAGCCAATGCCTGGCTACCACCTTGCATCATGTGTATCTTCATTTGGCTGCTCTCAGGTTGCACACCCAAGAACAGTGTAGGGCTGGGAATGTGGCTTAGGGGCAGAGTGCCTGCCTAGCATGCATGAAGTCATGGGTTCCATTCCTCAGTACCACAAAAACAGAAAAAGCCAGAGATAGAGCTGTAGCTCAAGTGGTAGAATGCTGGCCTTGAGCTAAACAAGTGCCTAGGCCCTGAGTTCAAGCCCCAGAACTTGACGGGGGGAGGGGAGGAGAAAGCACTGTAATTGTGAGCATAGCACATCCAGTGAGTTGTGCATTGTTCTAGTAAAAACAGCCAAAATGAAGAAATTGCAGTCCCCCTCAAGTTTGTAGCAGACCTGCCAGAAAAAGGTGTCCTGAAGACCCCAACCTGCAGCTATATATGTAGGGCAGTCAAATCTGATGCTACTGGGGTGGGTAACATCACAATGGAATCACATCATTTTCGATTGGTGTTGCCCCAAGGTGGGATGGAATGAGACACCTGTGCCCAATGGCATTTGTGCTTAGAGATGCAGTGTGTACGAAATCAGCTTTCCTACCTGCATCCCTAACCCAGCTGCACCACTCCTGGCTATACTTCTGTTTGACCAGCAGAGGACAGTACAGCCCCACAAGTCCTCCATCTCTGCTTTTCCAGCTGCTGAGGCCCAGTGCAAAAGGCGCAGAAAATGGAAGCAGAAGCACAGAAAATGGAACCAGGACCTGCACTGGCTCAGAAAATCAGATTCTTTACTAGAAAACCTCCTGCCCCCTAAGGCAGCCATGCTCCTGGACTCGGCAACATAAATGTGGAGATGAGGTTCGGGGAGGAGAGAAAGATCACCAGAATCCTTATCCAACCCAGAAAACAGATTCTCTATGGAGAATATAAAGGTTCATACCTGTAATCCTTGTCACTCAGGAGGCTGAGATCTGAGGATCTTGGTTCCAAGCCAGTCCTGTCAGGAAGACGCATGAGACTCTTATCTCCGATTACCCAGCAAAAAAAAAAAAAAAAAAAAAAAAAAAAAGTTGGAAGTGGAGCTGTGGCTCAAATGGTAGAGTGGCAATCTGGAGTGAAAAAGCTAAGGGATACAGCCTATGCCTCATCCCCAAGGTTTCAGGGTGAAACCCACAACCCCTACATGCCATGAGGAAGAAGTTCTTCCTGACATCTACAGAGAAAAAACTTAGAAGGTATATATCCTCCAAGAAAGAGAACAAACACTTCTACTGCAGTGTGACTCTTAATTCCATTTTGTGCACATTTATTAAGGGTTTGCCATGTGTCTGATGTATTTGGGATATATTGGGGAGTTAAAAAGACCAAGCCATTTCTCGATGGAGTTTACATCCTAACAAGAGAAGATAGCAAATGAACAAGCAAACACAAGATGTGTTCGACTGGCTACAGGAAAACCAAGCCAAGAGAGCTGGATGGAAATCACAGATGAAAAGCTGTTCACACAAAGAAGCTTAGCAAAGGCCCGGAGGATGGTATGTACTTGGGTATCTGAAGACAATCAAGAGCCAGGGTTGGGGAATTCCTGGTGGGAGGTGCTACGAGACTAGAGAAAGACAGAGAAAGGGATAATGCCTGAGCTCAGGGAAATCTGGCCACAAGCCTGTACAAGGAGAGGTAGAATGGGAAGAGGGCATGAGAGGGAGCCTCACTGAGGAAAATGGCCCACCAATAAATACTCGCCCAGAGGGAGCCTCACTGAGGAAAATGGCCCACCAATAAATACTTGCCCATAGGCTTTCCTGAGAACAGGATGCAGGCAGAACAAGAAAGGTCCTCAAGTCTGAGCATCTGTTGGAGGAGTGTGACTGAGACAGAAGGGGTAGAGGGGTAGCCATTAAGTAGATATAATGGGTACCAAGAAACTGCTTTTTGCTAAACAGCACTGCCTCTTCTTGGGCTCATGAATGAATGGAAATCTGGGTAAAGCATGACATCCCAGCTTCCACGTGCTACCTGTGCCCTCTGCTCTGTGGGTATTTTGGAATCCAAGAAGGCCTCACTGAACTGCAGAATAAGCATCCTCTGACTGGGAGGAAGCACTGCTCTTCTTCTTTCTTTTGTATTGTAGCCAGGCCATTCATGAACAATTCTGAGATAACGAGCAAGCATACCTCAGACCACTACAACACATCTGTAGCTGGGCCTGTTTAATAAGCATGCATTCCTCTCTCACCCCACCCCTCCCAATTCTTTCTCTGTTTAAACCTAAAAGCCCTGGTGGCACACATCAGTAATTCCAGCTACTTGAAAGATAGAAGTCAGCAGGATCATGGTTAAAGTCCAGCCTAGTAAAAAGTTAGTAGGACTCAAACCAACAAGTCTAGTATAGGAGTTTATGTAGTCATAATTCCAGCTATGTTAAGAAGCAGAGGCAGGATGGTCTAGCGCCAAGACCTAGCAAAAGCACAAGACCCTATCAGAAAAATGAACTACTGCCAAAAAAAAAAAAAGCTATCACCCAAAAGATAGAGGGCCTTCCTAGCAAGCATGAGATTTTGAGGTTCTGGTATTCCGGTACCATCCAATACAACAACAAAAACAAATAAGTAAAAACTTTGCTGTGCGTGGACATCTTGTCTCTTCCTGCAACCTGCCCACACCACATTAATTAAATCTCCTTTTTCTGCCTTTCACCATTATCATCTCCTCATCTCTATACGGGGTGAGTGGTATCCTTGGAATTTGGCTTATAATGACACATGGAGTCTCCATCAGGGCCTCATTCTGGTTTAAATTGTGCAGTCACACCAGCCAATAACCATCCAGAGCAGTCAGACATCTCATCTCAGTCTCCAAGACAAGGCAGTCCCGCCCTGGTTTACACCTTCCCCTACCACCTGAGTCATTCGGAAATGACCCCCACGTGACAGTTGTCACCAGTCTTACAACAATGCCGTTGTCATGCAAGCTCATGCATGTCAGGGCTGGTGAGCAGAAGAGCGGGATTAAAGATGTGGCTCGGGTAAGAGGTAGAGCTCCATGGTAGGCAGGTGCTAGTGTGTATGAGGTCCTGCGTTCAACTCTGGGCACTACAAAAACTAAACAAGTAAAATCCTAGTCCACCATTTAGACCATGTGACAGGCCACTGATTTCTCTGAGCCTATTTCTTTGTGTGTCAGTGGGACAATAATAGTATCTACTTCTCAGGACTATGAGAGACAAAGAAAAGTGCTTTATAGGGGCCGGGAGTTTGGCCTAGTGATAGAGTGCTTGCCTAGCATACACGAAGACCCAGAGTTTGATTCCTCAGTACCACATACATAGAAAAGAGCCAGAAGTGGTGTTGTAGCTCAAGTGGTAGGGCTCAAGCTTTGAGAAAACCCAAGGACAGTGCTCAGGCCCTGAGATTAAGCACCAGGACTGGCAAAAAGAAAGAAGGAAGGAAGGAAGGAAGGAAGGAAGGAAGGAAGGAAGGAAGGAAGGAAGGGGAAGGTTGTCAACACATACACTGTAAGTCTGACACTTTAGGAGGGAGACATCTTTCTCCATCTCCCCAGCTCTGTGCCTCTCCACTCCTGTGCCTCTCCACTCTGTGCCTCTCCACTCCTGTGTTTTGGAGATGAATTGAGTGTACCCCACTCCCCCTGGCACAAGGGTTCATGTGCAGAAAGTCTGATGCCTATGTTGAGAGGTGATGGAACCTTTAAGAGGTGCAGCCTAGCAGGAGTTCATTAGGTCACTGGAAAATCACCTTCAGAAGAGATTAATGCTGGTCTCAGGGAATGATTTTAATTCTCCAAAGAGTTGATTGGTATATTAAAAAAAATGAGCCTCGCCACCTTGCCTCTCCCTGAATAGTGCTGGCTTTCTGATTTGCCATGCTCTCTCTTGCTCGCTCTCTCTCTCTCTCTCTCTCTCTCTCTCTCTCTCTCTCTCTCTCTCTCTCTCTCTCTCTCTCTCTCTCTGTCCTCCTAGTTCCACCATTACAATATCCACCATGTTGTCAGGAGCCAAGGATGCCAGAGGCTGCACAGACAGTGTCACCCAATCTTAGACTTTCAGCCTCCCAAAAGTTCGAGCTACATAAAACTCCTCTCCTCTCCTTTATATAGTGCCCAGCATTGGGCCTTTTGTTACAGCAACAGAAAATGGACTAGAGATCCTATCCTGCCTCCCCCAAATGGCCAGAGCAAATCTAGATCAGTAGTTTTCAACAGGCTAGGGAAGGAGGATTGTTCTCTTTTCTCCACCCTGCAGAGAATAGTTAACAATGTCTACAGATGTTTGCTGTCATTGTTGGAGAAGGGCACATCTCAGGATAGAAGGTCAAGCATGCTGCCCTTCCGCTCTTGAGTTTGAACATGACTGTGGAGAATATGACATTCCGAATTATAGCATCCATCCTCCAGATGTCAAGTAGCATGGCCCAAAGTACCAAGCATGACAGAGAAGAAAGGCAACTAACTATCTAGAGATGACATCACTAAGTTTCTAGGCACTCACCTTAATCCCTTCCTGTGAAGAATCAATCAGCCAATATCCCATATCTAGGTGACTTGGGTCAACCTCACTGTTCCTTGCAGCCAAAAAAACTTCCTGTCCCCTGCTCCCTGTGGTTACCCAACACTCTGAGAGCTCGGCGTCCAGTGACACGTCATCCCTCTGACTGGACTGTGAACCAACCCTCTGAGGACAAGCTGTACTACCTCTCCTGATTTCTGTGCATGTTCTGTAGGGAGGAGTGGCAAATAAAGGCAAAAGGCGTGGAAGGAAGGGCAATCAGGTCCTGCTCTTGCCAGCCCAGCTGTGGGGTTCCCCAAGAGTTCCAGCAGCTGTTGCCACCCCGCTGCCTAGCAGTGCCTGTGTGTGAACAAGTCTGCAGTGAACGCCCTAGGATGCCTTGGGAGGACAGAAGGGCTGGCCCACAGGCACGGGTTCCAACAAAACTAGGAAAACAGATACCAGCTGTACTGTGAAGCCGAGAACCAAACTGCTTCTTGGGCAGGATGAAGCAATGCTGCAAACGCAACTGTTTCCCCTCAAAGTGGTCTCCTCGACCAGGCCGGCTGGGATAGAGTCTCCCAAAGAGATAGACCCCAGTCCAGGATCTGCTCAAGAACCGGACAGCCCAAAGTCACCACCAGGGGGCGCCGAGGTAAAGAACAGACAGGGCAGGTGTCCACCCAGACCACATACGTTCTGGAGCTTGCCATGCACCTTGCACTCTGCACTGTCCCTCTGGAGGGAAAAATGGCACTAATGGGTCATGGGCTGTCCCTTACCAGACCCCACCAGGAGCATGCATTGACCAGCCCTGAGAGGTTGAAAGGCCACCACTTCCCCCATTGACTGGAATCAGAAGCCTCAGCCCCTGCTCCCACTTTCGGAGAAGAAGGCTGGGGTAGGGCGTGAGAAGATGTTCCAGCCAAAACATGTCAAAAGAAAAGGAGCAGAGCCAGGTGGAAGCCCTGCCTCCTGCCGAGCTCTCCAAGGCACATCAAAGTTCAGAGAGAATGGGGAGAAGGGTTAGGGAGAAGCCCGAGTTTATGGGTATACAGCTGGTGCCGTCACACGAAGCCCCACAGTTAGTTCTAGACTCAGTTTTTGCTGTCTTAAAATTGTGCGTGTGCTTATATACTGTGCATTTCCAAGCATATCTGTGAGTGGGTGGGGGAGGGGAAGGGCACAGAATCTGAGGGGAAAATGGTGAAAAAGTGCATCAGTGGAGCGCACTGGACTCTGATGAAAATGAATTATACAACTCTGGGTGTACATAGGAGGGGGGGACTAGGAAAGAATGAGGGAATGGATGACACTGTATGTACTCGTTACCTGATGCATGGAAATGTAACCTCTCTGTATCTAACCACTATGATAATAAAGTAAATTCTTGCAAAAAAAATTTGTGTGTGTGTGTGTGTGTATGTGTAATAGTACTAAGGCTTGAACATTTGCCTTTCTTGCTCATGGCTGGCGCTCTACCATGTGAGCCATGCCTCCAGTCTGGCATTTTACTGGTTAGTTGGAGATGGTGTCTTACAGACTTTTCTGTCTAGTCTGGCTTCAAACCCAATCCTCCAGGTCTCAGCCCCCTGACTGGCTAATAAGATAGGCATGAGCCTGAGCACTTGGCTTAACATTCTTAATTTTTAAACAAATGACCCACAAATGTAATAGCTGGTTCTGCATGGGATGAGGATATTTCTACACAAAGGGTCTTTCTGTCTAGGAAAGGGAATTAATTGGAAGGTATTTGGACAGGCACCCCTCCATACTCTCTCAACCCCACAGCCTCTCCCAACTTGGTCAAGTAGAATACATGAGAAGAGAGAACATGCTGACCTCAACAGCGGGAAGGTAAAGGCCGGAGGAGCAGGTGGGGCACTTCCCCTCAATCCCTCTGCTACCTCCTCTACCCTGTGGGGAGTGGGTGATACCCTGTGGCTCCCCTTGGGCAGGAAGTGCCTTTTCAGGAAGCAGTGGATCTGAGGTGGGCAGGAAGGAGAGGCCAAAAGGCCTAGAGCCAAGAGGCCTGTTGAGGGCCTCAGCCAGCAGGGCAGGCCCAGGCCTCTGGTCTCCTGCCAGTAGGTAATTCAGAAACTCCTCCACATGGCTGCTGGGGCCTGTTTGCCCTGCTCCTCCCAACTCCAGCCAGCCACAGGGTGGGAGATGCTTGCTTTCATGCTTCTGCCTCCCAGATGCAGCCCTGGCACTCACAGCGGATCCAGGGTCAGGCGGTGCTGGGAAATAAGTTGTTGGGAAGGGAGCAGGCCTGGATCCTGGCCAGGACTGGGGAAGATCCAAGCTCCACAAGAGAAGGGGACCCACCCTGTGTATGCTGGGGCTGGGGCAGGGGCAGAGCAGACAGCCTGGAGAGCTGCCTGTGGTCCAGCCTGAATCCCCGCCAGCTCTTGGAAGCCAGGCCAGCAGAACCCAGCCCTCCCTGGCAGAGACCAGGCCAGGCAGGAGCCCAGGTTCCACACCCAACTTTATGTCCCAGAGACTGAGAACTGGGCCATGGAGTCTACTTCCTGGGCATCTCAGTCCCACTGTTAATTCCCGTCTCGATTAGAATACAACTTTCCCTACAAGCCAGGAGAGAACCAACACCTTTCAGGCCTTCAGTCCTCCTCGTCTTAGAGGGTTTGTGGTCAGCCAACGTCCACGAAGCCTACAGGACTGAGGAAGAGAGGGTTTGGTGAGACTTGGAGTAGCAGATTCACTTCTGCAAAGGAGGTAGGAGCAGGGGAAGCCCGGGGGTGACAAAAGGCCTAGGAACTGACCAATTTCCAGGATGCACTCACTACTGTGCACCACCAACACATTTGCATTTTTGCAAACAGGAAAATGTGGTATCGGTGACAAAGTGACAGCTCCCTTCTGCAGTCACCTCCCAGGCTTTCCTGGACATGGCGGCTGTAGCACTCTGGACAAAGCCCCTGACAGTTCAGCTGTAGCTTTGTCACCTGTAGAGGAGAAGAGTTCTCCCAGGGTCATCCCAGACCTAGACTTTGTAAAAGGTTATAAATGACTATGTCCCATGCCTGGCTCACCTGAAGCCAGGTCAACAGATCCTGGCTCCATCCATCACAGTGGCTCTGCCCATCCTCACCCAGTGGCATCTCAGATTCCCAGGCCTGTTTCTCACACTGAGGGTGTTTACAGGCAGAATTGTCCTTGGAAGAGCCCCCAGGCCCAGCTGAAGCTCTAGTCTGGCCTTTCCTGGGTCCCGCCTCCCCAGACAGAGGCCAAGGACATTCTGACTCTAAGGTGTCCTATCCAAGCTGCCTTCCTCTGTGGAAAGAATTTGACAGTGTTTGACCCATCTCCAGGCCTACCAGTCTACAAACACAACAGAATGTAGTTCTCATTAACCCTCTCCTGGCAGAATAAGAGAGGTGCCTAGATGCCTCTATAAGACCTTTGGGCATCTGAAAGCAAATCTTGGCCCTTGCTTGCCCTGAAATGGCAGCGCTGCGTGTGGCTCCCACCTAACCAAAACTCAGTTCCTCCTTGGCCCTGCCACATGCAACCTGAGGGCTGTTCTCTGCTGACTCAGTTTCCCCCTACACAGAATTTCCACTTGATTTTGCTCCTCTTGTATTTTGACCCTTCTTCCTGCCTAAGCCCCAGAGCTCTAACCAGGAGCTCAACACATCTGGCTATATAGGAGCTCCCTGCCTGCCACCTGCTGCTGGACTTGATGCTCTAGTCACTAATGGCCCAAGGCCTCTGCAAAGTGAATCCCAAGCTTTGTCACGGGTTTTAGAGCCAGGAACTTGTGACTATGCCCACCCAGCCATGCCACCTGGCAAAGTCTCTTTCTGCATGAGGGTGAATTAAATTTAAGCCTAGCTTAGGATTGGGGTATGACCTCTGTCTTGCTCCTCTCCCCCTCCATTCCTTCTAGCTTGGGGAAAGAGATCTACCAAGCCCAGTGAGGTGAGCTTTATAAAACACTAAATGCCATCCTCCTCTTGCTGTGAAACTAGCAGCTCTCATATTGGTTCATCCAGAGGGGAGACCATCACCCCTCGACATAAACAGGTACACACAGGTATACACACAGAGCCACATACACGGGCATTACACACACATGGTGTACACATATGTACACAAAGGCACACAGAGACACAGGTACCCATAGAGGTGCACACATGTATTTCAGAGACAGAGGAGGGCATACTAGCGTCCCTTGAAATCTTTCAGAACTCACCTGGCCCCTCATTGTGTCCATTACAATCTGAAACCAAATGGACTGTGCATCCCAAATTACCCAGCCTGATGGTGATAGGGCTCCATCCCAGATCCACTATGCCCCTAAATGGCCTTTTCTCAGCACAGTGATAATGGGGCTGGCCACAGATTGTGGCACAAATGTAACAACCTGTGTGGCCCATCCACAACTGCTGGCATGGACAGAAGGACTGAGTCAGCATCCTTGTGGCCCGTGCAGGAACCTCTTTGAATCCAGGAAAGGTGCCTAGGGGTTCCATGAAGAGCAGGACAGGACAGTAAGGAGGAGGTGGAAAGATTAGGAACAGCTATTAGCCAACTAGAATGGGATCGCTTCAATATGTTACCATGCTCCACTGTTGGATGCTTGGATGTCAAAGGACAGGAACCCAACTTGACACTTGCCCCTGTCACCAAGTAATGATCAATTCATCACTTCAACCTACCTTTCATGGTGGCCAGCAATGACTCTGTGTGTGTGTGTGTGTGTGTGTGTGTGTGTGTGTGTGTGTGTGTGTGTGTGTGTACATGCGTGCTGGTATTAGAAACTGAACTCAGAGACTAGGCATTGTCCCATAGCTTTTTATTTTGCTCATGGCTAGTGCTCTTCCACTTAATCCATACCTCTACTTCTGGGCTTTTTGCTAGTTATTTGGGTGTAAGAGTCTCACGGACTTTCCTGCTTGGGTGGGCTTTGAACTGGGATATGCAAATCTCAGCCTCCTGAGTCCTTAGAATTGCAGGCATGTGCCACAGGCTCATGCTTTGAAGCTTTGAAGCTTCAAAGAGAAGCTGCCCAAGCCCTGCTCAGGACCCCACCAGCACAAGCTGCATCTGCCTAGGGAGATCTCTGTATCTTGGGAGGCCTGCTGGCTATCTGTCCAAGTCACTAATCTTGAGGATAGCTCAGCTACTGGTGCTCAGACACCTCAGGATGTCTTCTGGGGAAAGACCTCCTATGACCCCTGCATGCCTGAGGGGAGACCCTAGCCAAGAGCTGATGGAACCACCTTCCAAGGTGCTCAGCCTCCTTCAGAGTAGTCTGAAAAGGGGTCAGCAAGCAGAGGCGGAGCCTAGTTACTGCAGAGGACAGGGGAGAAACTGAGGCAACTATCAGTATCCTCCTGTACTCTAAGTTCCTGTGCAGGATTCAGTTTCTCCTCTGAAAAAGTGCTAGACAAATACATGAGTAACTGTGGAGCACATGTGAACTGCTGACATGCAGGGTACACATACCCCAGCATGGCCCACTGGTGCCCCAGACCCTTCCTAAGCGAGTAAGGCCATCTGCCATGAACAAGAGCCAGCTCCAAGGTAAACCTGGCATTGAGGTGAGGACAGAATCCCAAGGGACTGGGAGAAATGTGGTCCTAGCTGCATCGCTTTCCTCGGAGAGCTTCAAGAGGAGAAAAGGGCAGGAACTGACGAGCAGTCGGGCAGGGAGATTTTTACACCAGTTTAATCTCATAATTAAAACTTAGGGCTCATGCTTTGCATGTCTCTTTTTTCTTTTCTTTCTTTCTTCTTCTCTTTTGTACTCTCTTTTATACAAGAACTGGCCCAAGGTTGACTGGAAATGAGAAAGAAACAATTAGCTCTTGGCCACACAGAGTTGAGGAAGCCCTACTCCTATTGTCTCAACAACCTTCAGATCAACACCTAACACTGAAATGTGCTACTTAGGGGGACAGGGCTCAGGGGCTGGGCCTGGCGCCAGCCATGCACCTGACTCTCTCACCCTGGCCATCCAGCTCAACTGGGTGGCAAAGCCTTCCCTGTCATCCAGTTCCCCTCATTGCCTCCCCCAGGCCTTTCTATCCCCACCACTCATTTGACCATTTACCTAATTAAAAATTGTAATAATTGAGTGCATGGCTTTGTACTATGAAACAAAGCATGGACCTCCCGGAGCTTGTCCCCATTCTGTTCCTCAGTGGCCATCCTGCAGCCCCTTTCTGGGTTTCGAAACCTCACGTACTGGCTTCCAGGCTGCTGGCACTGGGCTGCCGTCCATATTCCTCACACTGCCCTGGTGGGTATAAGGCACTGCAGTTGGTAAACAGAGGCAGACAAGCAGACTCGGCTGTGGCTGCCAGAGAGGCGACATGTGGGAAAAGAAGAAGCAGAGGATTCTTCTCTCATCTCTGCTTTTGTTTCTAAAGCACTGGAATTTTTTGTTTGGTTTTAAAATATTGCAAATTTTTTAAAATCATACCTGTACAAGGCAAAACATTAAAAACCTACAGAAAGCAGAAAGCAAAAGAGAGTGAGTATACAGCCTGCTGACACGTATATATGCACACATACACATGCATGTACACGTGTGACTGGTGTGCATGTACACATGTGTGTGAACATATACAGGCATGCACCGCCCATAGGAACCATGTATGCACATGGACATGCACACTGTCTGTGCACACATGCACTCACAGGCACATGCGTGTACACCTGTTCACTAACATGCATGTGTGTACATATCACACGCACACATACGGATATACTCAATGCACTGGCACACATGTGTGCACACATGTGCACACGAATATGCATATTCACATGGGCAAATATGCATGCACAAGTACACACAGCATGTGTGTGCATACACCTATGCATATACATGTGTGTGCATGCTCACCCATGCACATATGCATGCCCATGCCGAAGGGGTGTGAGTGTACAGCCTGCTCACACAAATTTATGCTTGCACACATGCACACAAGTTGCACAAAGGCACACATACGGTTACATGCACACATGCAAATGCACACACGGGTTACACAAAGGCACACCCAGGTTTCACAATTCACACACACACTCCTCAGTCCTCTGCGGCTGCTTTTATGCTGTCTGTTCCATTGTTCTCACCTCATGGCAGCCTCCACCAGCGCCTCCTTTGTTTTGAGTGAGTCTTGCAGCCGCTGACCATTTTCACAAGCTCTACTCAGAATCCTCTTCCTCAGAGATCCTACACTAGAAACCTCAGAAACCTACACTCCCAGCAGTGTCATACCAGGGTCTCATGTGCCTGATAGTGTCAGTCACTTGAGCTAATAAAGCTCAGCCAAAGAATACAGGGCCACAGCCACCCGGGGTGGGGGTGGGGTGGGGGTTGGAGAGTGCCTGGATTTTGTACACTATTTCTTCAAAAGATCCCCACCTAAGGCTCTCAGCAAGTCTCCCTCCCTGCCACTTTTTTTTTGGGGGGGGGGCCTAGAAAATTGTTGAATCCTCTCATTATGATTGAAGGCTCAGGAGAGGATGTTGGTCAGCGTTCACGATAAGCAAAATCCTGAGATGATTAACTTATAAAAAGAACAGTTTGGGTCAGGTGTAGCATGTGTGCCTGAATTATACAAGCTTCTCAGATCTTCTGGGGAAAAACAGAGCCCCTCTATGCGATGCATTCAGCCCGAGCAAGAGGAGAGGAAAGGACAGAGAAAAGGAGAGAATGCACAGTCACCGTTTTGGAGGGCCTATGAAAAAGAAGGGAAGTTTATTTCTTTATATATGGGAAAAAGACATGACCAGAACTGCAGAGTCCTCTCATTGCAGTATCATACAACAACATCCCTGAATCTCTCGTGACTCTTCATCCAGCTGCATTTTGGGCTCTATAGCCCTTGCTCCAACTTTCCTGTCAGTCAGAATTCCCCTGGCTCACTCCTCCACTGAGTCAAAAACCAAGCACAACACTAGATAGTCCTTCTGCCATCTACCTGCCCCTGTACACTTGCCAGCCCCTTCTAAAGTCCCAAGATCTGTCGTCCAGAGCAAATCAGTAAAGGGCAGTCCTAGTCTCAAAGACTTCCTGTGCTGCAGAATTGCTGTATTCCATGACACCAAACAAAAGCTGGCAGCAGAAGGCAGCAGAGTCTGAACCAGATGCCGAATCAAACATTTCTTCTTACCATGAGGTTGTCCTGGGCAGGCCAGGGCTGTAGCAACAGTTCTAGGATGTCCCCAGGGTCCTTGGTCCTTAATAGCAGCTTTTATCTTCATGAACTGCTTCACACTTACAAGATTGGCTGCTCCATCTCCACACTGCAACCAAGTCTCCAGGAAGGAAGAAAAACAAGGAAGGCAATAAGGAAACAAAAGCTTTCACCTCCCCCCACCCCCCCACCCCCGCCAAATCCTCTTCTGTCACACCACATAGAATGTGTCACCATGATCTTCCCAAATTGCAAAGATATATGGGCTATCTTTTGTACTTTTATTATTTGTTACCACCTGGGTACACGGCTGTCTCAAATAAATGGGTTGTACTTGGAAGGAAGAAGCCAGGAGAGAATAGCCTTGGTAAGTGACACTTGCTTCCCTAGCTTCCACCAGACAGAAGTCTTTCATGGAGAAAGAGCATTGGAGGAAGGCTGAGGCCTTCACTGCAAGGGGTCAGACAGACACCCCCCAACCCCCCCCCCACACACATCAAACTCCAAATGCAGCCTCACTTGCTTCCCTGTGTAACTGCCCAAGACATTCACAAGCTCTTGGAGCTCCTGTTGTCTATGGAGCATCCATGTGTTTTTTTTTCCCTCAGAGCCCCTCTAAACCATGTGCCCTCACAGTTCAGACACCCAACAAACACCAATTCTTTTCTCGTTTCCGGTGATGGCTCATGTGACATGTTTCTGGTCCTTTCTTCCTGGACCTGCTCCCAGGCTCTGCTGGAACATCTCTTTCTAAATGCAACCCCAGGATAGCACACAGAACCCCATTGTGTCTCCCCAGCAAGAAGGACAATGGGCCCTTTACATCTCTGCTCTGAGCACACTGCTTCCTTCGAATAGGACCTAGACAGCCAACTCTGTGAGTCTTGTGTGCCCATCATTGGGGCAGGTATGGAGAACTCTCCACTCAGAAAACAGATGGAAGGAGCTGGGATTAAGGGGTAGTGGAGAGGGAGGGTCCGCAGGTCATGCTTTCTGAATGTCAACCCGGGCTAATGAGACTTCCAACTTCCTTCCTATACCCTGTATAGTCTGAGAGCCACAGCAGGAAAAACGGAAACCCAAGGGAGCCAGGGCCTGGCATGATGGACTTGAAAAAATGAGAAACTGACAGTTCAGTACCGGTGGCTCACACCTGTAATCCTAGTTACACAGAGGGCTGAGAACTGAGGACGGAGCTCCAAAGCCAGGCTAGGCAGGAATATCCTTGAGACCCTTATCGCAAATGAGCCACCAAAAAGAAAGAAATGGGAGTATAGCTCCAGTGGGAGAGAGTTCATCTTGAGCACAAAAGCTCAGGCCCTGAGTTCAACTCCCAAGACTGGTACAAAAAAAAATTAAAATAACAAGTGTAAAATTACGCTTGTAAGCCTAGCTACTCAGGAGTCTGAGATCTGAAGATCATAGTTCGAAACCAGCCAGGAAAGTTCATCTGACTCTTCTCTCCAATTAACCACCGGAAAACCAGACGTGGTGCTATGACTCAAAGTGGCAGAGTACTAGCCTTGAGCACAAAAAAGCTCAGGGACAGACCCTAGGCCCTGAGTTCAAGCCCCACCACTGATCCTGTCTCAAGAAAGGAGAGGAAAAGAAGGGAGGGAGGAATGGAGGGAGGGAGTCACGTATCCTGGAGTATTTCGGATTTCACTTCATCTCAGCTGCAGCGATACTGCTTATAGCGTGCACGCGTTTTGTTGAATCGGAACCCAAAGGTTCCAGCTCCAGTTTTTACACCCCTGAACAGAGAACAGGCAACTAACTAGGTGGCTATAGTTTCTATCCCAATTCCACATAGCGCACATCCTAGAAGGCCTGCACAGGGTTGCAGATGGGGAGAGGAGGAAGTAGGGGGTGAAGAGGGAGGGAGGGGGAACCCTATGCCCTCACAGAACCCAAGCCTTGGTTCAGTCCATTCCTGGGGCCTAGCAGCAGCTCTGCTTAAAATTCTTGAGATATCTGGGCTCTTTCCAATAGATTTCCTGTTTTGCTTAGCCTGGCCAGAGTTGATTTCTGTCACTCACAACCAAAGAAGTTCTAAAATTTTGGAATGAGGGAACCTGAGCCAAGAACAGAGTGTTGCCACATTGGGGTGCATTCCCAAACCAAATATGGTCAAACCGCGTTTGCCCAGAAGTTGAGAGGGTGACACTGCCCCCCCATCCCCCAAAAACACTCAAAAGGGGGTCTTGGCCTTATTGTTATCTGAGCCTGGCTGTAGCATGGAGGCACAGAAGGACAAGATGAAATATCAAAGGCAAACCACAGAGTGGAGTGCAAGGTATGTCCAGGGAGAGAGAAGCAGAGGCCACACAAGCCTGGATCCACCCCCCCTGCCTGAATAAAGGACCAGGGATAAGTGTGTGTTTTTGTGAATGACACCCAGTCACTGGCCCTCCCTGTGTTGGAAGTTGAGCCCTAGTCAAACCTAAGGCAAGGTTGCTAAGCTCAATCACTTGACTTTTGGGGCTGCACTCAGCTCCTCAATACCCCTCTACTCCTGTTTTAACAGTCTTTTTTTTTTTGTTTGGCGCCAGTACCAGGGCCTGAAGTTGCAACCTCACACTCTCCTTCAGCTTTTTCTGCTCAAGTCTGGTGCATTATCATTTGAGCTATGTTTTCACTTCTGGCTTTTTTTTTTTTTGCAGGTATATTGAAGTTAAGAGTTAGACGTTTCTACCCAGGCTGGTTTTAAACTGCAATCCTCACATCTCAGCCTCCTAAGTACTAGCCAAGATTATAAGCCACCAACACCTGGCTTTTACAGCTAATCTTAGTAAACTTGCTCAGACCTCGAGGGACCTTAGAAGTGGAAGCAGAAATTCCTCCCCTAGAAGAATATCAGGAACCAGATATATTGCACTGAGCCCCAAAGATGTTTGGAGCCAGCTATTTCTTTGTTGTGGGGACTATCCTCTGCCTTACAAGATGTTAGTGGCACAGCTGGCCTCTGTCCACTAGAGGCCAGTAGCACCCCTCCAATTATGTCCAACAGAAATGTCTTTGGGGGACAAAATCCACCAGGCTTCTGACACCACGATCAGCAAGACTGGGTCTGGCAGCCCATACCTGTGGCCCCAGCATTCAGGAGGCAGAGGCAAGAGAATCAGAAGTTCTAGGCCAGCTTGAGCTACGTAGGGAGACACACACACACACACACACACACACACACACACACACACACAAAACAGAGAAACACACAAAGACAAAAATAAATGTGCACAAGAACTAGGAATGAGCAACAACCTAGGCTAGTGACTTAAAGGGCAAAACCCAAGATCAGTCAATGACCTTGAAGGATGACTTGGGCCCAGGGTTTCCCCATCCAGCACACCATCACTTCCATCCCCTGTAGCTCGTGCAGCTCTGTGAGGGAGGCAGAACAAAGCTTTTCACTCACCACCTCCATTCTTAAAGGAATGAGTAAATTGAGGATTGATAAGCTTCAGTCAGTTGTCAAGGCCACTACCCAGTCTGTGGCTAAACAGAGGTGGAACCAAGGACCTCTGTTTCGTCCTGGTTCTTATGTTCTCTCCCTTACTGAAGGATATTTCCCAAGAAGAAATGCCATTTAAAAAGGTTCTTGGGTAGCCAGGTGCCAGTGGCTCACGCCTGTAATCCTAGCTCCTGTGGGCTAAATCTAGGCAGAATTTCTTCCACCTGTTAGGGTGGAAGGTAGCATATGATTAGAGAGCAAGAGAAGTGGAACTCACCTTTATTTTTAATTTTTATTTGGTCAGTTGTGGGCCTAGGCACTGTCCCTGAGCTCTTCAGCTCAAGGCTAACACTCTACCATTTGGAGCCATGGTGATACTTCCTGGTTTTTTGGTGGTTAATTGGAGATAAGTGTCTAACGGACTTTCATGCCCATCCTAGCCTTGAACCTCCTGAGTAGCTAAGGATTATAAGTGTGAGCCACCGGCACCTGGCCCCAGAACTCACCTTTGTAACAATCTCTAACTAACTCACTCCAGAAGAAATGGTGACATTAATCCATTCCACGAGGTCAGAGCCCTTGCAGCCAGTCACCGCCTCTTCCCCATTTCTCTATATTTGCATTGAAGATTAAGTTGTCAGTTATGAATCTTGAGTGCTTATTGAAATCACAGCAGATGGCAATGTGTGCTTCCTCTCTCCTACCCTTCAAGAAGCAGGGAAAATGGAGAACTTACCTGCAGAGTCATAAGAAGAAAAAACCAACTGAATCTTGGCTCAGGGGAGGGAGGTCCCCTCTTATATGTCTTCTCAGAACATCATGGCAAGCTGAGTTAGAGTAACTGCTGTCTGGCACACGCACAGAATGGTTGCTTATGTGCACACGGGTGTATGTGAGAGAGAAAGTGTAAGTGACCGTGAGCGAGCATGGGAGGGGCTCTGAGGACCATCAGCACATGCCCATGCGCACTCAGGTGCATTCCCTGCCCGGGGTCATTCAGGGTCTGCCTTGGCTGTTACAAGCAGACACTCAGCTGAGGATTCTCTTGTGTAATCAGGAGCGTGGGCCTGGCCCTTTCCTCCTGCAGAAGCACTGGGTGCTGTGATGAGTCATGCTCGTGGCTGGGCAAAGAACACAAACCTGTCCTGACTGGTCTAGGGCAGCCATGGCCAGACTACCACACAAGGACAGTCCCAGAGAGATGGCCTGTGGCAGTGTATAACTGGAACATGGCCACTGTCCGGTGTCCCACTTCTGGGTGTAATGCTGGAGGGGCACAGAGCTTGGCATGTGCCCAGGGACCGGAGTCCATCTGCTGCATTCCCCTTGGGAGAGATGGATAGAAAAGCACCCCTGCTTTTCCCCAGAACTTCACACATGGAAGCCCCCAAAGGATCTGTCCTAAAAAATAAGGTTAAAATCCAAACTCAGCCTGGAAGTAGCTGGCCTGGTCATCTTAGTCCCATCCCCATTGGCTTCAGGTTCCTAGTTGAGTATGAGGACTAGTTCTTGTCCCTCCCTGCTGCTAAGATCTAGGCAAGAGACAGGCTGAGAATGCCAGGGGCAGGAAGAACCTGGGGCGGACTTTCAGAGTGGCCATGATGAACCAGGAACTCCTAAACCAGCAGAAGGGGCCGCTGAGAAGCTGTTGGTGAGTCACATTGAGAAAATACATCAGGAGATGTGGCCCAGGCAAGATGCCAGGCGCTGCGTCAGTCACCAGCTCAGGGATCTTCAAAGCAACACCCAAGGGCATTGGAGCCTTAGACTGTACTGTGGACAGATGAGCAATGCCAGCTTCAGAAAGGCGGAAGTGACTTTTGCATTATCACACAGCCATCTAGAGGCAGAGCCAGGTCAGGGAATGAGGTACAAAATGTCCAGCGATCAATACACTGACTAGATAAACAATGGTTTATTTATGGAACACTGGGCAGCTGCTGACATTTCTCAGTAGAGAAATATTGAATGGCCTGGAAAGATGTTCAAGATATGTAGTTAGGTAGGGGGAGGGAAAAAAAAAACACAGCATGTGCAGATGGATTGTTTCAAGAAAGAAAGAAAGAAAAATCAAATAGAGGTTTCGTTTCCCAAAAGAAAATCAAAACCTTAGCAGGGTGTTCTCTGGATAAGAGCAGTAGGCGGGATTTCTACTCTGGGTGCTGTCATTTTGTGTAACAAAGACAAGCCTAGCCAGGAAGAGCTTGTGGGTGGGAGCGGGGAGGGGTGGCCTGGGAGGGAGATGAGAGCTGAGCAGGTATGGAAGAGGAGTCATGGGAAGCCCTGCCCTCCCAAAAAAAGGCCTCCCTCCTGTTTGGGTAGAAGGAATTTGTGTGGATCTGAATCCATGCCCCAGGAGGTTGCATGGCTTTGGGACTTTCAGCTGCCTTCCCACCCCACCCCCAAGCTGAGGACCTTGCACTTGCCAGACAAGTGCTCTTCCACTGAGCTAAATCCCTCACCCCAGACTTTCAGATGATTCATGCTGATCACACGTGCAGAGATGCCTCCTGTTTTGTAATCTCCCCCAGATTCTTAGCCAGACTCCCAGCCTCTCATCCTGACAGCCATTTGCAGTTTCCCTGGCCTCTGCAGGCCAGAGGAGGGGGTCAGGGGCTCCCGGCATAGGAGCCTGAGAAGGGCAAGGAGTGGGCCATGTGTGGGTCAGTAAGGAGCCTCTGTGACACCCTCTTCACCTCATGGCTGTCACACAGAAGACAAGGTTCTCAGACAGCCCTTTGGCCACTGCACTTGGCTCTTGACTGGAATAATTAGAGCCTGAGCCAAGAATGATGTCATGCCTCTGCAGGAGGATGGAGGATAACTTTGAACATGGCCTTGGCCTCAGCCCTCTTGTTTGTCAAGTGAATTCTGATTTCAAGACAGAAATCCTCCCGGCAAGTTCCTGGGAGGAGCTTGGCAGCCCTTGCTTTGCACACCCAGGCAGAGCACAGCTGTCAACAGAGGTGCCCCCCACCTTTCCAAGCGTGTATGATGAGCAAATGGCCCAGGTGCCCAGCCTTTGGATGAAATATCCCTACATTCATTGGTTCATTAATAGATGGTTCCATGCAGATCCATTCAAAGTCTTCCCTGGTGTGTTAAGCAGCTTTCCATTACTACGATAAAATACCTGAGAGAATCAGCTTAAGAAAGAAAGAAAGGAAGAAAGAAAGGAAGGAAGGAAGAAAGAGAGAGAGAGAAAGAGAGAGAGAGAGAGAGAGAGAGAGAGAGAGAGAGAGAGAGAGAGAGAAGGAAAGAAAGAAAGAAAGAAAGAAAGAAAGAAAGAAAGAAAGAAAGAAGGAAAGATTATTTGGGCCCTCAGTTTTAATGGTTTCAGTCTCCGGTTGGTCCCATCAATTTGGGGCCTGAGGAGCGGCTAAATATGCACCCTGCTAATGTTTTGATTTTCTTTTGGAAAAAAAAAATCAGACCTCTGTGTTTTCTTTGACTTTTTTAAATATTCCTTTGCACATGTGACTTTGTAGCATGCTTTCCCCTCTGGGCCTCCACCTATCTATCTTCAACATCTTCCCAGGCCATTCGATACTTCTTCTGCTGAGAAATGGCAGTGGCTGCCCAGTGTTTCATAAAGAAAATCCATCCAGGAGACAGTGAGTGGTCAAATGGTTTGCATCATGGACAGGACAGGAAAGAGGAAAAGGAAAGAATAGGAATAGCAATGGCCATTTCAAGGTCACAGTCTAATGACCTTTAATACAGGAAAGGCCAAGCCTTTAACATGGAAACTTTGGTTTGATTGGTTGGTTGGTTGGTTGATTGATTGGTTGTACTAAGATCAAATGTGGGATTTTGCACTTGCTAGCACTCTACTTCTTCATACAGCCATACCACCAGCACACATGGAACTTTGGAAAATACTTCCAAATCATTGTACTAGGAAAATGAAACACAAAAATTATGCTTTCAGGGAGAAGAGACAGGGAGCAGAAGGGGGCAGGCTTCAGAGATATACGAAGTACCCTATTCTGACTCCTCATCCCATCATGGGTATAGAGGACCCTGGTACAGTGATTTGGGGAACCTGGGTTTAAAATTAGCCCATCAGGGCTGTTGGTACAGGGCAGACTGAAATCACTCTTCCAAATGCCTTTGCTTCCTGGAAATGTTAGGCCAGGGCCAGGACCAAGAAGGACCTTGTGCCATGACTGGCATTCTGGAAGCATCAGGATGTTTCAGCTAACATTCCTCTCCTTCCTCTTGGAATGACTAAATGGTGTTACCTAAGATTCATATGTTGAAAACCAGTGTGACTATATGTGAAGACAGAGCTGTGATAGAGAAAGCCATGTTGAGAATACAAGGCCCTGAGTTCAAGCTCTGGTACCAGGGGAAGGCAGGAAGGCAGGAAGGCAGGCAGGCAGACAGGCAAGAAGGAAGGAAGGAAAGAAGGAAGGAAGGAAGGAAGGAAGGAAGGAAGGAAGGAAGGAAGGAAGGAAGGAAGGGCATCATGGTGCCTAAGCTGTTCCAGGCTTAAGTAGGGTCAGGTCAGGGGGCAGGATCACAGGAAACTCAAGTCCCAGGCACTGGACTGACAGGTTTAGTAACCTATCATCCAAATGCCTCCTCTGCCTCCAGGAATTTAGGCATACTCATCATCTGGAAGGTAGGGGCTTCGCCTTCCCTCACCATGGAGACAAGATGCCAGACCCTACCATTCACCATGTGGCCAAGATAATGCCGGCCTGGTCTCCCCACCTCACTCAGCACTGAGAAACTGAGAAAAGACATCATGGGAAGACTGTCCACCCTACCAGGAAACCATAGGGAAGGAGCTGTGAACCGTCAAGACCCATATTTAAGTACCCAGCAGTGCTCTGCAGTGAACTCAAGCTCAATAGCTCAAGTCCACCAGGAGGTGGTCTGTCAGGTACCTGTCCCCTCTGGGGAGATGGCCTTTACGGTGAGTAGCTATGTGGCCTTGCTAAGTCACATCATGAAAGACAAGGCAAATGACATGCCTGCCCAAACTCTGTGGTGTGAAAACATGTAGCCATAGCCTCTTAGTGCTGCCACAGAAGACTGGACAGATTCTGGTGTGTGGACCCAAGTTCAAGACCTGCATGGACTCCATTTTGGTCTTGAGGAAGGCAGCAGAATCTGCTTTGTTTGTCTATAGCACTAGGAATGGAAACTGAGTCTCACCTCCAGGCCCAGACCCTTCCAGGACCTCATTAAATTCTAGTGGCCAAGTACCAGGACTTCACGACCTTCATGGATAATCCCCCAACAGCCTTTGATAGGAAACTGAATCCTTCCAAGACCTACTCATTGCTCCAGTGGTCCTCAGCTCCTGAATTTTCAGGCTCAGAATGAAATGTGGTTTTAGCCCCCTGGAGGACTGTGCTGGCAGGCCAGAAACCTGGGGGAGGTTCTCATTCTGTACCTAAGGATTTAGCCAGGGAGGGGCTTCTGAAGTATCCTTGTAAGGACAACCATGATCCACCAGATGTCGCTGTGTAGCCAACTGAATGAAAGGTGATCAGAAGAATTTTCCCTAGCACCTACTCTCAAGACTGGGAAACCAAGGCTGGAGACTTGGGTATGTAGTGCCAGCACCCTGTTCCCTAGCCTCTAGATCAGCAGAAGCATCCCCATTGTCTATGAGCCTGAGCACAGTGGAGGTATCCATTAAAGACCTGAAATGAGACAAGGAAAGGTATATTTCCAACCTGTCTGCTAGACCAACCGTACCTTCTCACTTTTAGAAAGCCACAGGGTAGGACTCCAGGATCCTCCATATCCTTCTCTCTGGGAGCTCACACCAGTTCTTAGGGTCCTGCCTGAGAACAACTCAACACCCACCCCCCCATCAAAGATAGCAAGGCCATGCATGCAGACTAAACTGCTGCCCAGATGGACTTTCATGTCTCATTAGTTCTGGACAGCAAAACCCAGCAAAACAAGCCCAAAGCCAGGTAGGGCTGGAGGCTCAGACATATCCTGCCTCATCCAACACCATGTCACACAGAAAGCAGCAGGTCCCGAATTCAGCCCTTCCTTCTCTCTGGAGGTGATGGGTGGAGACTGGAGAAAAAGGTTCCCTTCCCCCAACTGTGGGTGAGGAACATCTAGGTGAGGAGAGGCTGAAGAGAGGCAAAGACCTGTGCACATGGTGGATGCTGGAGGGGATGGGCAGAGGCAGCTAGCCAAGAATATGTTAGCAAAAAAATGTCCACTTTCTCCTGCTTATCATGAGCAAATATGAATCGGTTGCCTAATAGAGGCAGTAGCATTGTTATGGGCAATACAATAAAACACTCTCGAGCTCTTTGTTGTTGTTATTCCCTGCCCTCCCCACTGCCCACGTGGACTAGCACTCAACCATTTAAGCCGTAGCTCCACTGCCCTCATTTTGTGGTTAAATGGAGATAAGAGTCTCATAGGCTTCTGCTCCAACCTGCAATCCTCAGATCCCAGCTTCCTGAGTAGCTAGGACTATGGGTGTGAGACACCAGTGTCTGCTAAACATTGTTTTTAAAAGAGTTCTAAACACACATGGGGCTATCTCATACAACACAAAGGGCAATCGCCCTTCCATAGCTCTATAGGTCTGTAAGATCCTATGGAATGTTCCAGCCATATAATATGTAGTTAAAATGCAAAACTCTAGGAGGTCCTACTCAGTTTCCATTACATACTATGTGATTCCGTTTAAGGTTTTGTGCTGTGTGTGTGCGCGTGCGTGTGCATGCATGTAAATGTGTGCGTGCCCAGGTGCATCTGCAGCATCTGTAACCTTGCGCTTGCAAGTCCTGAAAGAATGCACTTTCCTAGAACTACTGCATGTCAGAGTAGCAAAGGAGCTAAGATCCAAAAGGTTGAGTCTTAAGCCTCAAGTCACTCCGCCACACCACTCTTTGCTGGTATGAGGGCCTGAGGTCAGAGGTGGAAGAATCCTTGGAAAAGGGGTGTCAATTGTGGCTTTAACTAGGGTAGTGACCAGCCAGAGGCAATAAGGGAAAGTGCTTGAGGATGAAGTTCTGGAAAAAGACTCTTCCCTCCTCCTCCTCCTCCCCTTTCCCTTCTTCCTCCTCCTCCTCCTCCTCCTCCTCCTCCTCCTCCTCCTCCTCCTCCTCCTCCTCCTCCTCCTTCTGTCCTGGGGCCTATACTTGGGGCCTGGGCACTGTCTTTGAGCTTTT